>NC_092126.1:76305991-77584741 GCF_043159975.1 Macaca nemestrina
TGAGAACACATGGATGTAGAAAGGGGAACATCACACACCGGGGCCTGTTGGGGAGGTGGAGGGTTAGGGGAGGGATAGCATTAGGAAGAATACCTAATGTAGATGATGGGTTGATGTGTGCAGCAAACCACCATGGCACGTGTATACCTATGTTAACAAACCTGCACATTCTGCACATGTATACCAGAACTTAAAGTATAATAAAAAAATAAAAAGAAGAAATGCTACTAATTTTTGTTTATTGATTTTGTATCCTGCAAGTTTACTGAAATGTTAATCATTTTGAATATTTTAAAATGAAAACTATAGACCAATATCCTGTTGAACATAGACACAAATTCCTTAAATAAGCACTAGCAATCCAAATCCAATAGCATATAAGAAATATAATATACCATGATCAAGTAGAATTTATACCAGGAATGGAAGCAGGGCTTAACACGTGCAAATCGATAAACGTGATACATCATATCAACAGAATGAAGAACAAAATCTGTGTAATCATCTCAATAGATACACTGAAAGCAGTTGATAAAATTCAATGTCCCTTCAATAAGAGCCATACATTACAAACCCATAGCTAATATCACACTTAATGGGGAAAAACTGAAAACTTCGCTAAGAACCCTAGAACAAAATAAGAATGGCCACTCTCACCACTCTTATTGAACCCAGTACTGCAAGTTATGGATGGAGCAATTAGGCAAGACAAATAAATAAAAGGCATGTGAAATGAAAAGCAAGAAGTCAAATTGCTCATGTTTGCAGATGATTTGATCTAATATATGGAAAAACCTAAAGACTTTTTAAACTTCCCTCATTTTATGGCATTTTCTGCATCCCCAAAGTGTTGGCATGTTGTATTTTCATTTTCACTTTCCTCAATATATATTGCAATTTATTTTGAGTTTATTGTATGACTCGTTGGTTATTCCAGACTGTTTTGTATAATTTCCATGTGTTTGTGAATGTTGCATTTTTCCTTCTGCTATTATTTGGTGTTTCATTCCATTGTGGTCAGAAAAGATAATTTGGTATGATTTCAATCTTCTTAGATTTGTTATGTGTTGTTTTTTCAATGAACCTGTAGTCTATTCTGGAGAATGCTCCATTGGCACTTGAGAAGAATGTATATTCTGCCACTACTAGGTATAAAGTTTTATATATATATATATATATATATATATATATATATATATATATATAAAATCATATATATATATGATTCATTTGGTCTAAAGTGTTGTTCAAGTCTTCTGTTATTGATCTTTTGTCTGGATGTTCCATTTATTATTAAAATTGATATATTGAAATCTCATTACTGCGTTGCTATTTGTGTTATCAGTTCTGTCACTGTTTGACTCACATATTTAGGTGCTGTGATACTATATTATAATTGTTTCATCTTCTTGTGAATGGACTCTTTTATCATTATATAATGTCCTTCTGCTCTTGCAAATGTTTTTGGCTTAAAGTCTATTTTGTCTAATATAAATATAACCACCGCTACTATCTGTTGGTGCCATTTATATGCTCTATTGTTTTTTTCCTTTCATTTTCAGCCTGTTTGTCATTAAGTGTAAAATGAGTTTCTTATAGGAAACACAGTCAAAGCTTTCCTTTCCTCTGAATAGACCTTTTAGTCTATTCAGTCACTCATTGTCTTTTGTTGGTAAACTAATCCATTTATACTTAAGTTAATTACTCATAGAAAAGGTCTTATCTTTGCTTTTTTAATTGACACATTGTAACTGTACATATATAAGGTAAAATGGTACATTTTCATTCATATATCTTTTGTGTATTGATGAAATCAGGGTATTTTTCATATTTATCACCTCATGAATTTACTATTTCCTAGTAGTAAGAATATTCAAAGTTTCTTTTCTACCAATTTTGTAATATACAGTATCTTACTGTTAATCATCATCACCCTACTGTGTGCTAAAACACTAGAACTTATTTCTCCTATCTAACATGTCACTCTGTACCTGTTTACCAACATCTCCCCATCCTTTCCTCCTCCACCGCCTCACAAGTCTCTAGTAACTACTGCTCAACTCCCTGCTTCCATATCAACTCTTTTTTTTTGGGGGGGGGGGGCGGTATTCCACGTATGAGTGAAGTTGTGCATTTGGAGTCTTCTGTGAGTTTTGGAAATTTTTATATTTCTGTGAAAAATGTCATTAGTATTTTGACAGTGATTTTATTAAATCTGCATATTGGTTATCGATATTTTAAATCTGTATGACCATTTTAATAATAATCATTATTTCCATTCATGAACACAGGGTATCTCTCAATTTGCTTGTATCTTCTTTAATGTCTTTCATCATTGCTTTACAGATTTTAGTATACACATCTTTTACCTCTTTGGTTATGTTTATTTCAGGCATCTTATTTTTGTAGCTATTGTAAATGAAATTACTTTATTTATTTACTTTTCAGATAATTTGTTATCAAAACATAGAAATACTACTGATCTTTTCTACGTTGCTATTTCATCATGTAATTTTACTGAATTCATTTGCTAATTCTAATAATTTCTTTGGTGAAGGCTTTAGGGTTTAGTGTATGTAAGATCATGTCACCTGCAAACAGAGACAATTTATTCCTTTTCAGTTTTGATACATTTTATTTTTTTCTCTTGCCTTATTTCTCTGGCTAGGGTTTCCAGTAGTTCGTTGATTAGAAATGACAAGAGAAGGCATCTTTGTCTTTTTCCTGATCTCAGTGGAAAAGCCTTCAACTTTACCATTGATTATGATGCTGCCTATGGGTTTGTCATGTATGGCATTTATTGTGTTGAACTTCATTCCCTATATACATAGTTTGGTAAGCACTTTCATTATAAAAGGATGTTTAATTTTTAAAAAAAAAAAATTGTGCATCTATTGAGGTGGTTATATAGGTTTTTGTACTTTATTATGCTTTTATGTTTTAGTAAATTTATAGATTTGCATATGTTGAACTCTACTTTCATCCCTGGGAAATGGTACTTTTAATATGCTATTCAATGCATTTTGCTAATATTTGAAAGGATTTTTTCATGTATGTTCATGAGCCATATTGGCCAGTAATTGTTTTCTTATAGTGTCCTCCTCTGTCTTCGGTATCGGGATAATTCTGACCTCATGAAGTGTATTTGAAAGTACTCCCTCTTTCTCAATTTTTTGGAAGATATTCAGAAGAAATTCTATTACGTCTTTAAATGTTTGGTAGAATTTAGCAATGAAACTGTCGTATTACTGACATATATAAATTGATGTAATTTATAAAGATGTACACATTTTAATATTTTCCTTATGTGTCAACACATTTATATAGCAATTTATATTTTTATTTTTAACTTCCATAATGAAATAATATTGATTTATTATTATAATATTCTGCATTTGTCAATATAGCTACCTTTACCAATTTTATAGGTTGAAATATTTTTATGTTGTATTTGGTGTCTTTTAATTTCAACTTTAAGTATCCCTTAAGTATTTATTATACAGTGATACAGTTTGGATATGTGTCCCCAGTAAATCCCATGTTGAATTGCAATTCCCAGTGTTGGAGGTGGCACCTAGTGGGAGGTGATTGGATCATGGGGGTTGATCTCTCATATGTTGGTTCTGTCTTCATGATAGTGAGTTCTCACAAAATCTGGTTGTTTAAAGTGAGTTGCACCTTCTCCCCTCACATTGCTCCTTCTTTGGCCACATTATATGCTGGCTCCCATTTTACCTCCTACTATGAATAAAAGCTCCCTGAGACCTCTCCAGAAACTGAGCAGATGCCAGCACCATGCTTATCCCACCTAAGAACTGTGAGCCAATTACGCTTTTTTTCTTTATAAATTACCTAGTCTCAGGTGTTGTGGGAAGTCAAGGACCCCAAATGGAGGGACCGGCTGAAGTTGCAGCTGAGGAATGTAAATTGTGAAGATTTCATGGACATGTATCAGTTCTCAAATAATACTTTTATAATTTCTTATGCCTGTCTTTACTTTAATCTCTTAATCCTGTTATATTTGTAAGGTGAGGATGTACATCACCTCAGGACCACTGTGATAATTGTGTTAACTGTACAAATTGATTGTAAAACGTGTGTTTGAACAATATGAAATCACTGCACCTTCAAAAAGAACGGATTAATAGCGATTTTTATGGAACAAAGGAAGACAACCATAAGGTCTGACTGCCTGTTAGGTGGGGCAAAAAGAGCCATATTTTTCTTCTTGCAGAGAGCCTATAAATGAACATGCAAGTAGGAAACATATGGCTAAATTATTTTCCTAGCAAGGAATATTAACATTAATACCCTGGGAAAGGAATGCATTCCTGGGGGGAGGTCTATAAATGGCCACTCTAGGAATGTGTGTTTTATGCAGTTGAGATAAGGACAGAGATACTCGCTGGTCTCCTGCAGTACCCTCAGGCTTACTAAGGTGAGAAAAAACTCCGCCTTGGTAAATTTGTGGTCAGACTGGTTCTCTGCTCTCGAACCTGTTTTCTGTTGTTTAAGATTTTTATCAAGACAATACATGCACCACTGAACATAAACCCTTATCAGTCATTCTGCTTTTGCCCTTTGCCTTGTGATCTTTGTTGGACCCTTATCAGTAGTTCTGCTTTTGCCCTTTGTCCTGTTCCCTTAGAAGCATGTGATTTTTGTTAGACCCTTATTAGTAGTTCTGCTTTTTGCCCTTTGAAGCATGTGATCATTATCTTTTTACCTATTCCCTGTTCTTACACCCCCTCCCCTTTTCAAATAAAAACTTGCTGGTTTGAGGCTCAGGTGGGCATCACAGTCCTACTGATATGTGATGTCACCCCTGGTGGCCCAGCTGTAAAATTCCTCTCTTTGTACTGTCTCTCTTTATTTCTCAGCCTGCCGACCCTTATGGAAAATAGAAAAAACTTATGTTGAAATATTGGGGGTCGGTTCCCCCAATACTCAGATATTTCTGTTTAGTCGTAAAAGAATGGACTAACACATATAGCAAGTGTAATGGTAACGAATTTTCTCAACATTCATCTGAAACAGTGTTTTTCTCAACTTTATTTTTGAAGGACGATTTTGGCAGATACATTATTGACTGCAGGTTTTACTGTTTGTTATTTTTCACATTAATTATATTATTTAAATCAGGTCTGAAAGTCTTCTACTGAGAAATCCTCTGGGAATCTTATAGGGACTCCCTTGCATGAACCACTTTACCGTGCTGTTTTCAAAATTCTCAGTCCTTATCTTTTGACAGTTTGATTTTAAGGTATCATACTATGAACTTATTTTTATTTATTCCATTTGGGGTCTTTTGGGCTTCTTGAATCTGTATATATTTATTTAAGTAATCTTTCTGCTTCTTTCTATCTCTTTTCAGAAATTTCATAATGCATATATTGGTTTGTGTAATGTTGTCCAATAAGTTTATGTTTTCTTCACTCTTTCATTTTTTTCTTCTCTTAATGGATAATTTTGAATTCTCTTTGAATTTCTGATTCTTTCCTCTGTTTTGGCAAATCAATTGTTGAATTCCTCTAGCAAATTTTTCAGTTCAATTAGTGTATTCTTCAGCTCCAAACTTTATTTTTTATATATTTGCTACTTCTTTGTTAAAATGTTTATTTTTTTCTCACAAAACATTTATCTGACTTGTTAAGTGTCTTTATGAATGTAATTTAGAGAGCTCTGTCAGGTAAATCATATACCTGTTTCTTTGGGGTCAGTTTCTGGAGACATATTTTGTTCCTTTAGTTAGGTGATGTTTGCCTATTTTCATATGTTCTTTCAAATTTTGTGCTGAGTTAATGCAATTGAGAAGACAGCTACCCCTCCAAGTCTTTAGGGTCTAACTTACAGAGAAAAACATTTTTACCAATCAACCAGGCTAGAAGATCTGGCACCTATCAAATATTTTCTGTGTATGTGGTTTTTCTAGTAGTGCATAGAAAGTCCCAATTAGATTAATTTGCTGTTTGTATTTTTGAGAGCATTGTAATCTTCTACTCATTGTGGGGTCTTCCTGGGGCTCTGAAACCTCTCTGGTGCAGTGGCAAGCTGACTCAATGTTTTCTTTTCCCAGTGGCCATCAGGCAGCTCCTCATCACTCCCCCAATCAGGCTAAATAAATATGATTTCCTTGGGAAGCCCTCCCATAACCCTGATCTCCAGAAACACACTCTATTTCTCTGTTTCTCTTTCTCTCAATGTAAGTGAAGGATGAGGCAAGACAAATCAATCCCTGAGATCACGTTCTGAAAAGTCAGGATGTTGGAAGCATACTCAATACTTTTATTCCCTTCCAGGGAAGAAGTTTCAAGTTCTACATCCTCAGTTGAACAAAGTTATGTTGGCACCTGTAAGCCACCTGCCTTTTTCTGTTTTTCTTAGCATCTTGCCAGGTCTCCAATTTGTTCCAGCTTCATCAGTACTGTGAATGAGGAGTGAGGAGATACCAAAACAAGCCCTTTAGGTAGAGCTTTGAAAACTTGCACCATTGGACCTATGTTCTAATATCTCTTTTCTTCTCAAGGAGGAAGTTGCAGTCCAGGGCTGTCTTCTTGGCACTGAGCTGTGAAGGCTAGGCAGAGGCGCTGACGTGGATAAAGTAAAATTGCTCTTTCTACCCATTTCAATGTGGCTGTTTTCATCTTTGTGCTTTTCTGGGGTACTAATATTTTTAGCTGGATTATGGAAAACTCATGAAGATATTTTAGTTTTCATATTGTGGTTAAATCAGTGTTTCTATGGACTTTTTATTCTGCCATCTTGTTGACTCACATGATATTTTCTTAATCTTGATTTTTTCATCTATTAAATAAATTTGGCAGTGACTTTCAGAAAGCTTTTTTTGATTCATAGTCCATTTTTGCTTTTATTCTCTATGCTACTGTAACATCTGAAATACACTTCTATAGTACCCACAGTAACACAACTTATCTTCCACATTGTGGCACTTCGGAGAGTAAAAACAGATGATTATTGTGAATATTCAGAAAGCAATTTTTATTTATTAAATTTACTTAATAATGGTATCTAATTCTAAACATTCTTCTCTGTTGAAAATGATAATAATGTTTTTATTTTAAAAAGTAAGAATCACTATAGGGTATCCTTAAATTGAGCTCTCAAGATTTTACTCACAATCCACAGGAGGCCAAGAGCTTGGTATGAAACACCTGTAGACCATTTGGTATTGAAAAGAGATGCAAAGGCTCCAGTGAGGGTAAATTAATACAAGCTATATTTTATATGCATAACTTATTGCTATTTTTCCATTGTTTAAAATAATTGTTTAAAATAATTGTTTAAACAAATTGTCATAAAGACATGAATAAGTAGTGAGATACTGTAGGCATTTACAGCTTTGAAAACAGAAAATCATTTTATGAGATTACTTTTATGATCTTGGGAAAGTTTCCCATTCCCAAATCATACTAGATTTCCTTAATGTGACATTTGTACTTTTAAGCCTGTTTAACTAGGTTAGGGAAAGGATTGTGAAAGTTCTCAGCATGGTATCTTAAACAAAGTAGGCTTTCGATTAATATTGGCAATGTTTCCTTTCCTTGTGGTACCAATGTCACATAAAACTTAAGAAAAATTATAAGATGTACTTTTGTTTTCTGACAAAACAGAAAACAGTTAATCTTTTTTGTGCTTTGACAACTATAAATTGGAAGACAAATGTATAGACTTAGCTATAAATGAACCTTTATAGAAAAGATCAATGGTTGCAATTAACAAAGGATGATAACCAAACTTACTCTTATCTCTTACAGAGATGGTCATTCTTTAATACATGTCTTTAAGGAAAAAAACAGCAAAGATAAGCCCTTAAACCTTATCTGTGCTATTAAACTGCAGATATATATATTTTTTTTTTCTCTAGGTACTTTAGAGACTATTTCCTGTCATTCTCATTATTTAATCAGCTTAATACAGATGACTTCCAAATTAACTGTGGTCTAAAATTCTAAGATTAGAAACTTTGTGTCATATATTTTATACATTTATAATAGAAACTAATGGAAAAAATAAAATATATATATATATTTGGAGAAAAAATTCTAAGGAACATTAAATAAAGTAAAAATAACTACGAATAAGGTAAATGAAACTACAATATCTCTGAGGAATGAATAAAAGGAAGCTAATGGCTTTGCTAAACAAAGTACCAATGCTTTGTCATAGGCATGGTAGATATGCGGTACATCTTTTCCAGTATAAAATTTATTTCATATAATGGAAACATAATTAAAAGTAAAACATAAGTGATTTAATGATGCTTTACTTTTGCATTTATAAAGTTTTTGAGTAAATAAATTTTGTTGGCACATTTATATAAATTTTTGGTTGACAAAATACCATTATCATAAATGTAGTAATCCCTATAGTCTGAATTTTCTTGCTCTTAAACAAGTTAATCTTTCTTTATTGGCATTCATAGTTTATACTTAGCCAGTTTTTTCTCAACTCTATTGAGGTAGAATTGATAAATAAAAATTGTATATGTTCAAAGTGTACAACATGATGTTTTGATAAATGAATAAACTGTGGAATGCATTATAATATATACTTTATGTTTAAGGGAAATATTTAACTACTTATTTCAAATTTCTGCTTGGAGTAATTTAATATGTCTAGTTTTCTCTATATAAATGTAGTCTCCACTCAAGTAGGTGTTTCCCACTTCCATGAATAAAGTGAATATTATTACCAATTATCCAAGTGACCCACGGTCAGAATCTAGGAATCGTTCTTGATTCCTACCTTTTTCATATTATCCTTTGTTAATCCATACACAAGTCCTGTATATTCTTTATTCACTGTTAAAATCTTGATCTGGGCCACTATCGTTGTTAGCTGGACTAGAAACAGCATTCTAACTAGTTTCTTTCTTTCCTTTTTTTTTCCTCCTCCTTTAGTTCATTCTACATGTATCAGCAAGATAAACCTTCAAATATAAATGAGATGTCATTTACACACTTAAATTTCTTCAAGAGCACTCTATTGCACTTACAGTTAAAATCTAGAAATTTTTTTTTAACCCTACAAGTCCAAATATAATCTGTATTTCCTAGTTATTTAATCTTATTTATATATTCAAACTAATTTGGCACATTAAACCACAAGCACATTTATATTCTTTCACTTTCTTAAACATGTCAAACTCCAAATAATTTCTTATTTCATGGCTCCTTTATATACTATTCCTTCTGCTTGGAATGCTCTTTCACTCATTGTTTGCATCATTACCTTATCTGTTTTTTAATTACAATTTCTTACTAGGAATTTCTTTGAAGCCTATCTATACATAATGCCGCACACTCCTTCATTTCCTCAGGATTTTCTGTTTTCTAACTTAATTTTATAGTACCTCACAATTTGATTTTATTTGTTTATTTTTTTTTTCAATTTTAACTTGCCTTTTATATATCTACCCCTTTAGAATATCCATGAAGCAGAGCAGAATGTCTTCTCTCTGTTTAATATGGTGCCTGGCACATGAAAAGTTTAAAAAAACACCTATTAAATTAACACTTGAATTATTTTCAAGAATTAGGCCTCTTATTTTTGTACTGAAAAAATGTCCTTTAAAACAAAAGATACATTTTTAGATCCTACAAAAACATGCTGCAATTCTAGCAGTTTCATGGTACTTAACTCAATCCTCCAAATTATAAAGTTTTCATAGTCTATGCTTTAGTTTAAAAAGGGACTAGAAAACAGAATTGAATGCTGAAAGCAGCATCTATTGAAAGCTCACTGTTTCCAGTGTTTCATAGTTCATTTATATCTATCTTAATATATATTCCCTATAATGTGAATGCTATTATCCCCCATTTTGGAGATAAAGAGTGAAATTTTTTGTGGTTTATAAAAATGGCCAAAGTCATTATTACTCATAAATGGCAAAAAAAAATGGAATTTTAGCACGTCTATCTGGCATCATGGTTTATTACTTTTCCTGATATAATATTGTCTACAGCCACAATTATTATTAGGGGAATAGATGAGATTTAGCTCTAACTTCTCTAACCCCAAACCGTGTATTCTTTTCATTATAATGTAGCTACCATATGCACGCTGAGTCTACAATTTGAACAAGTAACAATAATTTATATTCAAACATATATTTATCTTTTATCTTAATTTGAAAATTAACTCCAAATTATGATGATTTTAGAAAATATAACAGTCGGCCAGGCGTGGTGGCTCAAGCCTGTAATCCCTGCACTTTGGGAGGCCGAGACGGTGGATCACGAGGTCAGGAGATCGAGACCATCCTGGCTAACACGGTGAAACCCCGTCTCTACTAAAAAATACAAAAAACTAGCCGGGCGAGGTGGCGGGTGCCTGTAGTCCTAGCTACAGGACTAGGACTGTTGTCTTTTATTAATGTCTATAAATAAAACTTTAGAAACACTAACTATCCATTAGAATAAAAGATAAAAAATACGTATATAATTTTAAAAATGTTAAGACTTCTGCCAAATTTTATCTTTGTTTTAGTAAAAATTAAAGGAGTACAAGTGCAGTTTTGTTACATAAATATATTATGTAGTGGTGAAGTCTGGGCTTTTAAAAGTGTAACAATCACGTGAGTAATGTATACTATGCCCATTAATTAATATCTTATTCCTTAGTCACCTCTCATTCTCCTACCTTTCTGAGTCTCCAACATCTATTATTTCACATTCTATGTCATATTTTAATTTCTCTTAGGAAGTATGTCTTCAAAGTTTATGATTTTTATTTTTTGGAGTACAAATTATACAATTTATATTCATATGAGTTTTGTAACTTCATTAAATCATCTCAAAAACAATTTTTCTCTCTTATTTTCTGAAAATCTTCTGCATTAAAATAACTCAACATATATGCCAGACTGTGAAGTTATTTTACTTCAAACTGTTTCTAGGTGTTATAAGATGTATATTATGCTCAGAAAAGTTTCTTCCTTTCATAAAAGAAATTGTAGTACTTCAATGGGATTGTGCATATCTGCTATTTCTCACATCAGTCTCTGGGATAAAAAGAAAAATATCAAAAATGAAAAACAATAAAGTACCTTATAACTTTGTTTAATTTCCTTCACTGACACTAATGTCACCCAAAATGTCCAAGAATATTGTGTGTCAAAATTATTTCTATTATACACAAAAAAAATTAACTAATGGATATTGATATTAAAACTGTATCAATGGTAAAAGCACATCATAAACACATGAGTTGATGTTATAGCTTTAAAAAATCTTTTTGAATTAGTTACCAACATAAAAGCTTTCAGCAGAAGTGCCTTAAAAATTACATGCTGCATTGCCAAGTAAAGGAAAATATTAATTGACTTCAGCTGACAAAAACACATTTTAACAGCATAAATTTGTTTTGTATTGTAGAAAAGTAGGAGTCATTGAGGCAAATAATATTAATGACATGGTTTATTTAGACATGGATCATTTGAATAGTTTGAAGTAGTTTCAGGTACAACTACAATTACCTTTAATGAACAGCTAGATGTTACCATTGATACTTGACATTGTAACCAGATTTGGACTTTGGCTTGTTATTAGAACATCTAATCACATTAAAAAATCCAAATTGTACAGCTATCTATTAAAATGTTAGAGAATATTTTTGCCTTAAAAACAGTTAAATATTTATGCCTGGAACAATTTCAGTGGGAAGGTAAATCTTTATATTCTCTGCAAAGGTTGAGCACCTCTACTGGTTGGTGTGTTAGTCTGTTTTCACCCTGTTGATAAAAACATACCTGAGACTGGGAAGAAAAAGCGGTTTAGACTTATAGTTCCCATAGCTGAGGAGGCCTAAGAATCATGGCAGGAGGAAAATAGCACTTCCTACATGGTGGCAGCAAGAGAAAATGATGGAGAAGCAAAAGCAGAAACCACTGATAAACCCATCAGATCTCATGAGACTTATTCACTATCAGAAGAATAGCATGGGAAAGACCAGACCCCTTGATTTATACCTCCCCCAGGTGCCTCCCACAATATGGGGGAATTCTGTTGCTGCAGTTCAAGTTGAGATTTTGGTGAGGACACAGCCAAACCATGTCATTCCACCCCTAACCCCTCCAAATCACATGTCCTCACATTTGAAAACCAATCATGCCTTCCCAACAGACCCCCCAAAGTCTTAATTCATTTCAGCATTAACCCAAAAGTCCACAGTCCAAAGTCTCACCTGAGACAAGGCAAGTCCCTTCCACCTATGAGCCTGTAAAATCAAAAGTAAGCTAGTTACTTAATAGATACAATGAAAGTACAGGAATTGGGTAAAAATACAGCCATTCCAAATGGGAGAGATGTGCCAAAACAAAGGAGTTACAGTATCCAAGCAACTCTGAAATCAAGTGGGGCAGTTAAATTTTAAAGCTCCAAAATTATCTCCTTTGACTCCATGCCTCACATCCAGGCCACACTGATGCAAGAGGTGGGTTTCCATGGTCTTGGGCAGATCCACCCTTCTGGCTTTGCAGGATACAGGCTCCCTCCCAGTGCCCTTTATGGGCTGGCATTGAGTGTCTGTGGTTTTTCCAGGCCCAGGGTGCAAGCTGTCAGTGGATCTACGATTCTGGACTCTAGAGGACGGTGGCTCTCTTCTCACAGCTCCACTACACAGTGCTCCAGTAGAGACTCTGTGTGCGGGCTCTGACCCTACATTTCCCTTCTGCACTGCCCTAGCAGAAGTTCTCCATTAGGGCCCCACCCCTATAGCAAACTTTTGCATGGGCGTCCAGGCATTTCCATACATCTTCTGAAATCTAGGTGGAGGTTCCCAAACCTCAATTCTTGACTACTGTGCACACACAGGCTCAACACCACATGGGGTGATTTCAGACTTGCATGGATACTGTAACTCCTTTGTTTTGGGGAAACTCTCCCATTTGGAATGGCTATATTTTTACCCAATACCTGTACTTTCATTGTATCTATTAAGTAACTAGTGTACTTTTGATTTTACAGGCTCATAGGTGGAAGGGACTTGCTTGTCTCAGTTGAGACTTTGGACTGTGGACTTTTGGGTTAATGCTGAGGCTTGGGGCATCCACTCTCTGAAGCCACAGCCCAAGCTGTATGTTGGTTCCTTCCAGCTAAGGCTGGAATGGCTGGGACACAGGACACCAAGTCCCTAGACTACACACAAAATGGGGACCCTGGGCCTGGTTCATGAAACAAAATTTTCCTTATGGACCTCCAGTCCATAGGAGGGGCTACCATGGAGGTCTCTGACATGGCCTGGTGACATTTTCCTCCATGATCTTGGGGATTGATATTAGGTTCCTTCCTACTTATGCAAGTTTCTGTAGCTGGCTAAAATTTCTCCCCAGAAAATGTTTTTTTTTTTGTTTGTTTGTTTTGTTTTTTTTTTTTTTTTTTGTCTATCGTATAGTCAGACTGCAAATTTTCCAAACTTGTATGCTCTGCTTCCCTTTTAAAACTGAATGCCTTTAAAAACACTCAAGTCACTTTTTGAATGCTTCCTTGCTTAGAAATTTCTTCCACAAGATACCCTAAATCATCTCTCTCAAGTTTAAAGTTCCACAAATCTCTAGGGCAGGGGCAAAATGCTGCCAGTATCTTTGCTGAAACATAACAAGAGTCACCTTTGCTCCAGTTCCTAACAAGTTCCTAATCTCCATCTGAGACCACTTCAGCCTGGAGCTTATGTTCATAATGCTATCAGCAATTTTGTCAAAGCCATTCAATAAGTCTCTAGGAGGTAGCAAAGTTTCCCATGTTTCTCTATCTTCTTCTGAGCCCTCCAAACTGTTCCAATCTCTTCCTGTTACCCAGTTCCAAAGTCGTTTCCATATTCTCGGGTATATTTTCAGTAACGCCCTATTCTATTGGTACCAATTTACTGTATAAGTCCATTTTCATGCTGCTGATGAAGACATGTCCAAGACTGGGAGGAAAAAGATGTTTAATTGGACTTACAGTTCCACATGGGTGGGGAAGCCTCAGAATCATGGCTGGAGGTGAAATGCACGTTTTACATGTCAGTGGCAAGAAAAAAAATGAGAGAAGCCAAAACGGAAACCCCTGATAAACCCATCAGATCTCCTTAGACTTATTCACTATCACGAGAATAGCATAGGAAAGACAGGCCTCATGATTGAATTACCTCCCCCTGGGTCCCTTCCACAACATGTGGGAATTCTGGGAGATAACATTCAAGTTGAGATTTGGGTGGGGACACAGTCAAACCATATCAGTTGGAATAATAAAACATTATTGTTTGGATTAAAAATAATCTTTGCACATGACTATGACTCATTGTTTTCTTCATTGGAATTCATTAGTGTCAACTCATAAAATTGCTGAACAAATTATTTTCTGTTACTTCTTAGCTAAGACCTTGGGCCATGATGTTTCAGGAGGTTGTGTTAAGCAATGTGGGCAGAATAAGTCATCCATTACAGAGATAATCACAAGAATTCAGGGCTCTGATCAAGCTTATTGATTCTACTTTGATAGATATGTTTAAAGAGTAAAGGAAATACCTGATACCAAAATATGTCATGTCAAATAGATATCTTACATTCATAATTGATTGGAAGATGTTTTTATTTATGAAAATTAGATATGTCTTTCATTTCAAGACCTTAGAATCAGCATTGTGTGTGCTGCCATTCAGGAAGAAAGAGGCTAATGATGGCAGTGCCCACTCCAGACAGCCTGTTGCTGCTATCAAATGGGCTGTAGCAGGGATGTGCAGCTGGAGCTGCATGTTGTGTGCAGCTGGCGAAAGCAAGGGACAAGTGGGAGCCCCACCCTTTCTTAGTTGGGGTAGGAACTCCCCAATGGCTGCTGCAGCAGCACAGCTGCACACCTGGGCCTCCCACTCCATGGAGAAGGCAGGAACCACCCCCATCCCCTGAACAGCTGCAGCTTCCCAAACTGAAACTGAGGCTACTGACTCAGGCATCACTGCACTCTTGGGGGCCCAGGAATGCTCCCCCTCCCCCTGCAGGCTTGGAAGTGCCTGCTCCCACTGCCTGGCTTCTCCCTGGTGTTGGTGCCCTCTCCAGTCTCACCCAGGGTCAAGCCTGGGTGCCATAAATGTCAGCAGGAGGCAGACAGTCCCCTGCGTGAAGGGGCAGGTCCCTGGTAAGGCCACACCTTCAGGACAGGGTGGGCCTGAAAACTGGGACCAGGCTGTCTGTCACACAGACTGGAGTGGGGACTTGTGTTACCTTTTCTGGGCTGCCTGTGGCCACCCATGGACCAACTGGCATGTACTTCCTCCCCTCTGAGACTCACAAAAGCTCTCCCCTCTAGTGTTAGCCAGAGCAGAAGAGAAGATGGAGAGATGACAAGAGGACCAGTAGCAGAGAGAAACTACCCTCTCTGCTGAGAGTTGAGCATTTGTCAGGGATGACCTGCCTGCAGAGAGAAGCTGATAACTGAAAACAGTTTAGAGCACTGTAAGACAATTAGTGTCCTATACTAACGTAATGCTTTAACAAATCTAAAATATATGGCATTGAATTAACAGTTCAGAAGTTGAAATCAAAGGAATAAATATGGCAAATTGGGAAAATGGAGATCTATGTTATCTTGTGGCAAAAATTTGGTGAACTCTCACCTGTTATAACTTGAACAACAGATTGTGGGCTCACTACTGTATCTCTAGGGTAAGGAGTTGTAAAATGCTACAGTATCAATTTTTATTTACAGTTACTTGCTGATTTTAGCAACTTTTCAAAAAAAAAAATGAGATCAGAAAAAATGGCTGATTTTAAAGTAGAGATAAAGGGACTCACAGTATTTGAGAAGCCAAGTGCTTCTGGATTATAAACAGTGGGAGGTAGAACTAAAATAGGCTTAGAAAGACAAAGGTTCAAGACTTCTCAATTAAGAAAGACTCACTCTTAACGTAAAAAACAGATTAATACTATTGCTTTTTAACAAGAATATTGCTTCGGGTGGCCTCACATAGCCAATAGTAAATTAAGTATGTAGGGGAATTTCTTAGTCCATTTGGTCTACTATAAGGAAATATCATAAACTGGATACATTTTATACTATAGAAATTTCTTTATCACAGGTCTAGAGGCTAGGACTCCCAAGATCCAGACTGAGGCAGAATTGATTTCTGTTTAGGACCCATATTTAAGATGATGACTTCTTCCTGTATACTTCACATGGTAGAAGAGACTAATCAGCTCTCTGAAGCCTCTTCTAGAAGGATACTAATCTAATTCATGACTACTATGCACTTGTGATCCAATCACTGCCTAAAAGCACAACCTCCTAATATCATCACATTGGTGATTACATTTCAACATATGAATTACAGGGGGACACAAACATTCAGAACATAGCAGGAAATAAAGCATATTTAAGAATTACATAACAAAGAATTTGGGTGGTTGTTGACATAAGAAATGTTTTTGAGCCCAATATTGTATTCATGATTCCAAGATGAGTTTTAATAATCTGGAAGTTAAATGGAACATTTTTAAAGCTCTCTGAAAGTTTTTGTTTGTTTATTTGTTTTTTTTTTTAGTTTGAGAGAGAGGGAAGGTGGTGAAAAAATACTTTTGAAGTGAGATAAGTAGTCTAGCTGTAATTAAATGCAATCAGTTTATGAATCTAGCACCAATGGCTTTTGATAATTTTATAATTTCTTTTTCAGTGTTCCTGATAACCTAGGTGATAATATTATATGGAAAATTTTGCCATTAATGACTGAATAGAGAAGTATAAAAGTTGGACTGCATGCATCTGAAGGCAGATTCTGGAAACTTTCTCCTATTTGTGTGCTTATATTCTTTCTACATGTACACAGGAATAACAATGACAATGATTCTTAAAGCTTGGTATGTGCACTGCTGCATAAGTATTGGTACAGGAGCTAGAAAGAAATTATTTAGGCAGATAGTGAGGGTGAGAGAATGCTCAGTAAGGTTCCCTTTTCATAAAAAACAGCCACAAAATCATTTCTAATATAAAGTAGCCTGAAAAAAATCAAGCTGCAAGCATAGATAAGCAAATACTTGCATAGGTAAATGCTGACAGCTGTGTCAATAGAAAAGGCTACCTGAAGGCCAGGCATATCCAACCGGGAGGCTCCATCTTCCCTTTTCTTTGTCAACCATGTGTACTGTAAGGAACACACAAGATGGCGCCGGTCAAGTAGAAAACTTACCTGCATAATAAAATATTAGGTTGGATAGCCAGCTTCTTTGCGTGCTATACAAACATCACACCTAGTTCAACCAATCTCTCATGCTCTATGTAAATCAGACACCACCTCCTCAAGTTCATCTATAAAACCCCGATCATTTCACCATGGAACTGAAAGACCCACTTGAGAGCACCTCTGTCTCTGCAAGAGAGAGGTCTATTCTCTTTTCTCTTTCTTCTGCCTATTAAACATTTGCTCTTAAACTCACTTCTTGTGTTTCCACGTCCTTGATTTCCCTGGTGTGAGACAAGACCGGGTATTTACCCCAGACAACAACGCTATTTCAGTATCACCTAAGCCTTACCAGAAATGCAAATCCTCAAGCTCCACTCAGACCTACTGAATCAGAAATTGTGAAGGTGGAACCCGGCAATCTATGTTCTAGCAAGCTCTCCAGGTAATTCCAATACACAGTAACATTTGTGAACCACTGAGCTAGGATTAAATATCTATGCCTAAAACTATTCTATTTTAATGCATATCAAATAAGCATTTATGTTGATAAATTGTGGCAGAGTGGCATATAAAATACTGATTCAACCTACAAAGAAAACTATAGATTTGAGGATATGTGGTAGTGAAGAAGTGTAAATGGTTTATCAGAAATTGTATTACGAAACATATAATGAGTCTGGTCTCAGAAAGCTTTGAAATTTGTGAAACAGGCAAAAATCCTGGAGCCACAAACTTACAACAGCAGAAAGCAGTGCTGTTAAAGATGTACATTTCTCATGGAGGACATACTTGCTATAATCCTATGTAGTTGCGGCCACGGAGGATAATGGATAAGAAAGACCTTTCCACAGGATACAGCCAAAGGAGTCTTCACAGTGCTTATTCAATAGCTGTAAGAGATTTAAAATATCTTCAACACAAGAAGAAATAATACATGCTCAAGGTGATAGATATTCTAAACACACTGATTTAATCATTGTGCTTTGTATGAATGCATCAAAATATCACATGTAACCCATTAATATGTATAATTATTATGTACCAATAATTTTTTAAAAAGAATTCTATAACTCTTATAGAACAATAAATGCACTGCTTTTCTCTTTTTACAAATGGGATATATATATATATATATATATACACACACACACATACACACACACCATTTTTTGTGTGCATGTGTACTTGGACAAATGAGAGATATTTGCTCATTTATGAATTAATAATTGTTGTACTACAGAAATCTGCCTATAGACCATAGATTTTGAACTTGGAGTTTGATGCAATAAGTAAATGGAAATTTATGCTGTCATGTTTTGGGAAGGACTGAATTAATTCTAAGTGTGAGGACAAGAGTGACATGTATATCTGAAGATCAGATTGCTAAAGAAAGTGAGAACCAGCCTTTAAATTTATTCTTCCGTTTCACTTTGAAAAAATAACTTGACTATCTTCACACTGTTTGCATTTAGGTGTTGCCATGTGGCTGAGTTCTAGCCAATGAAACTTGAACAAAGTATTTTTGCCACTTTCAGACCTGCCTCTAAAACTTGTGCTCCACCATTACCCCCTGCTCAGGTGGCACTGGCATTGACAATTCTTAAATGTTATTTTGGAAGCCATATATTGAAGACTACAAAGCCTGCAATTGCCTAGTACTTGAATAACTTCATGGAAAAGAACACATACATCACAACCAGTTGCCAACCCCAACCCCGCCCCCCCATCCCAAGATCTGCATCTACTTGGACTGCTATGAACAAGCAATATATGTAAACTGTGTTAACTTATAATATTTGAGGCTGTTTAGAAAAATCTCTTTAGCTTACTTATAATACAAAAGCCTAAATATAATAATATATTCAATAATACAATAGAACATGACTGAACTCAGAACCTCAGAAAATAATTTATAATTCTACTACACCATGCTGCTGGTAATAACTTTTAAAAAGTAAAATCTCTAATACAAATTTATTATTGACATGAACTTTTCTCTATTATTACATTTATCCCCAATATGAATGTATATTTCTAGCTTTCTTTTTAACTCAAAGAAATACTAATTAAATAGTTACTTCCTATTAAATGCTGAAGCTTTAGAAATCAATGAAAACCCTCTACTTACAGGTTAGATCAGATGACTGAAGAACTGTATTGGTGAGGCTTATGCACAGACTCAGTTTATATGAGGACAGAAACTTCTTCATAGTCACATGCTGTACACATAATTTTAGTAGTTTATAAACTTATATCACTAGATTAAAATGCATATAGATTCCTAGATTTAGGTCTTGTTTAAACAAGTTGAAAATTTGTTCAACTAACTAGGTGCTTTTAGGGAACTCCAGATTTTTTTTTTTTTCTTCTGATCTTTTATCTAATCCCTAAAAGAGGAGGTTGGATTCATGATCTTTTAGGAACTTCTGTAACATATGAGATAAACATTTCCTATGCCACTCAATATGTCACACCTCTTATCATATGCATTTGTGCAGTTTTACTATTTATTCAGAATTCAATAATAGAAGTGCTTGTACCCATTTTATCTTCATATTTGCTGCAGCTTTCGTTTTGGTATCTTATATAGTTGCTCATGAATATTTGTACAATGAAGGAGTGGCACTTTCTGATGTCAAATTCTTTGCCAGAATTCTGAAGAGTAGCGTAGATAAAACAGTGTGGATAGTAGCATGGATCTATACATTCTACTTTAAGGTTATAACAAATGATGGTAGTGATGAGTTGCTTCGAGAAACATATATTTTATCTAGAATAAGCCAGGGCGACTCAGCTAGGTTTTACATTCTTGTATGGGCTGTTTTAGATGTACTTTCTTACTTACATCCTTTTAATACCTACTTTTTAAAAGGACCATTTATTTGAAAAAAGGAAACTGAATAAATGTTTTGTGTACATTTTTACACCGAACAAATAGTCTAGAAATAAGTTTCAATACAAATTGAAACATCCTTTAAAAAAAGTTCTTTACTATCTACTCATTGACCAAATAAAGAACTTATTATTTCTAGCTTAGATAAATTAATAAATTTTCCCAATTAAACTTGTTTTTTATGGAGTAGGGCTGAGGATATTTCTAATTACATCTCAGCAGCTTACA
Source organism: Macaca nemestrina (assembly GCF_043159975.1). Taxonomy (NCBI): domain Eukaryota; kingdom Metazoa; phylum Chordata; class Mammalia; order Primates; family Cercopithecidae; genus Macaca; species Macaca nemestrina. The sequence continues at coordinate 76,326,285 of NC_092126.1, forward strand.
TAATTCAAAGAAAGAAGGAGATGATGAAAATAGTAGGTAACATGAATTAAACACATCCCAGAGACCCTTACGTAATAAAGCATTATAGGAAGGGAGACAGGTGGAGATGTTGCAGAGCTAAGGATAAATATGGAATACTATTTATTACAATTACAGTAACTTTCCCACTGGAAATACTGTCAATGTTGAGCCACAGGGCTTGGTAGCAGACACTAATTTTAGGTTCATTTAGTATAACCTCCATAATTTGGGGTCCTTGTATTCAGAATTCCAACCTGAAACTATTTACTAATGAAGACAGGGCTAATACTACTTAAATTCAAAAGTGATGACAAAGCCAGAAGAAGGAAGAAAATTAACAGCTTACTTAAGAAAAACACTACATTGTTATATTTCAATATGTTAGAGAAATTACTCACACCTGTAATTCATTTGTACAGCAATATATTCATCACAGAATCAATTGCTAAATTGGAAATTAACAAGTGGATTTTTTAACTCATTTGGCTCCCTTCTGAAAAACAAATTAACACAAAAATGTCCTAAATGGTTCTGTGGTTTGTTTGTTCTTATTGTTGTTTCATAGTAGTCATATAAATGCTTACATTGTTGCAAATAAAACCTACCTGTATTCACGTAACTATTTGGGTTTAAGTTTTGAATGGGTTTAACTTAACTATCGTAAACAGATGGTTATCATTCTTTACCAAACTAGTTTACAGTCAGAAGCTGTGATGAAATACAAAAGATTATGTAGTCAAGAGACCTTGGTTCAAATCTAGCTTAATACCTGATTGTATGCAACTTTATGCAAGTTACTTCATCTGAAACTTGAAAATACTCTATTCTGTTGTCATAATGGAGAAAATACATGTTTAGTGCCAAATGTAAAAACTTAGAGTGAGCACTTAACAAATATTATTTATGTTTTTAAAAGTTAAAAGTAAAGTTTACATTTCTTTGTCAATGAGCTTTCTCTCTTTATGAAGCTATGTTAAACATTCTGATTTTATTTAAATTACTTGGGTTTTGAAAATTCTGTTCCCAAAAAAGTAGACTTTGAGACAGAGATTAACATGCAATAAGATTTATTAGGAAGCTCTTCAGATTAATAACTTTGAAAAAAAGAGAAGGAATCAGGATTGGACAGAAGAATAAATTGAGCTTCAGTAACTCAGCTGACCCCATGAGGAGCTCTAAAACTAGTGTAGACCTTCATAGTTAGTCTGATGACACCAGATAAAGTTGCCCCTGGGATGTAGGCACACCTTGAGTGAAGCAGTTATGTTAAGCCTAGAGAAACTTCCAGAAAAAGTAATAAACTGGCAACACTCCCAGCAACTAGAGGAATAAATCCTACAATCCTAAAGGGGGACTTGGATGATGCATAACAGAAAGGTACATCACAGTGATTAAAAATCAGACATCCAAAGTGTCCCTGTTTGTACAAATACAATCCTACATCTATTAAACCCCATAGTCTCAGAACAAAAGCTCCTTGATCTAATAAACATCTTCAGCAAAATTTCAGGATACAAAATGTATGTACAAAACAACTAGCATTCCTATACACCAACAACATTCAAGGTGAGAACCAAATCAAGAATGCAATCCCATTCACAATAGCCACGAAAAGAATAAAATAACCAGGTATATAGCTAATTAAAGAGGTAAAATATCTCTAGAATGAGAATTACAAAACACTTCTTAAAGTAATTGGAGATGACATGAACAAATGAAAAAACATTCCATGTTCATGGACTGCTATTCCTATCAAACTACCAATGATATTCTTCACAAAACTAAAAACAACAACAACAACAACAAACTGTTGTAGAATTCATATGGAACTAAAGAAAGGCCTGAACAGCCAAGGAAATCCTAAGAAAAAAGAACAATCCTGAAGGTATCTCATTACCCAACTTCAAGCTATACAACAAGACTATGGTAACCAACAGAGCATGGTGCTGGTACAAAAGCAGACACATAGACCAGTGGAACAGAAGAGAGAGCCCAGAAATAATGCTGCACACCTACAACCAATTGATCTTTGCCAAAATTGACAAAAATATGCAACAGCAGATGAACTCTCTATTCAATAAATCTACAGAAATCAACTGAAGATAGATTAAAAACTGAAATATAAAACCTAAAAATTTACAAGAAAAAAACAAACAACCCCATCGAAAAGTGGGCAAAGGATATGAACAGACAGTTCTCAAAAGAAGACATTCATAAAGCCAACAGACAGATGAAAAAATGCTCATCACCACTGGCCATCAGAGAAATGCAAATCAAAACCACAATGAGATACCATCTCACACCAGTTAGAATGGCAATCATTAAAAAGTCAGGAAACAACAGGTGCTGGAGAGGATGTGGAGAAATAGGAACACTTTTACACTGTTGGTGGGATTGTAAACTAGTTCAATCATTATGGAAAACAGTGTGGTGATTCCTCAAGGATCTAGAACTAGAAGTACCATATGACCCAGCCATCCCAATACTGGGTATATACCCAAAGGATTATAAATCATGCTGCTATAAAGACACATGCACACGTATGTTTATTGTGGCACTATTCACAATAGCAAAGACTTGGAATCAATCCAAATGTCCATCAGTGACAGACTGGATTAAGAAAATGTGGCACATATACACCATGGAATACTATGCAGCCATCAAAAAGGATGAGTTTGTGTCCTTTGTAGGGACATGGATGCAGTTGGAAACCATCATTCTCAGCAAACTATGGCAAGAACAGAAAACCAAAGACCACATGTTCTCACTCATGGGTGGGAACTGAACAATGAGATCAGTTGGACTCGGGAAGGGGAACATCACACACCGGGGCCTATCACAGGGAGGGGGGAGGGGGGAGGGATTGCATTGGGAGTTATACCTGATGTAAATGACGAGTTGATGGGTGCTGACGAGTTGATGGGTGCAGCACGCCAACATGGCACAAGTATACATATGTAACAAACCTGCACGTTATCCATATGTACCCTAGAATTTAAAGTATAATAAAAAATAAAAATAAAAAAAAAATTTAAAAAAAACCTTTCAAAGCTCTGGAAGGTAATACTATTCTGGACGTAAGACCTGGCAATGATTTAATGATGAAGATGCCAAAAGAAACTGCAACAAAAACAAATATTGGCAAATACAGCTAAAGAGCTCTACAGAGCAAAAGGAACTATCAACAGAGTAAACAGACAACCTACAGAATTAGAGAAGGTAATTGTAAACTATACATCTGAAAAAGGTCTACTATCTAGCATCTACAAGGTACTTAAACAAATTTACAAATCAAAAACAAACAACCCCATTAAAAAGTGGGCAAAGTATAAAAACAGATACTTTTAGAAAGAAGACATAAATGTGGCCAAAAAGCATATGAAAAATGTTTAGCATCAGTAATCATTAGAGAAATACAAATTAAAACCACAATGAAATGCCAATCAGATAGGCTATGATTAAAATGTTAAAGAATGGCTGGGCGTGGTGGCTTATGCCTGTAATCTCAGCACTTTGGAGGCCTAGGCGGTTGGATCATGAGGTCAGGAAGTTGAGACCATCCTAGCCAACTTGGTGAAACTCCATCTCTACCAAAATACAAAAAATTAGCCAAGCATGGTGGTGCACACCTGTAGTCCCAACTACTCAGGAGGCTGAGGCAGGGGAATCGCTTAAATCCAGAAGGTGGAGGTTGCAGTGAGCCGAGATCATGCCACTGCACTCCAGTCTGGTAACAGATCGAAATAAATAAATAAATAATAATAAATAAATGTTAAAGACTAACAGATGCTGGTAAGGTTGTGGAATAAAGGGAAGGCTTATACACTGCTGGTGGGAATGTAAATTAATTCAGCCATTGTGGAAAGCAGTTTGGTGATTTCTCAAAGAACTTAAAACAGAATTATCATTTGACCCAGCAATCTCATTATTGGATACAAACCCAAGAGAATATAAATCATTTTACCATGAAGACATATGAATATGTATGTTCATCATAGCACTATTCACAATAGCAAAGACATATAATCAATCTAAATGTCCATCAATGGTAGACTGGATTAAAACAATTGTATTACATATGCACAATGAAATACTATGCAGCCATAAAAAAATAATGAGATCATGTTCTGTGCAGCAACATGGATAAAGGTGGAGGCCATTATCCTAAGAAAACTAACAAAGGAACAAAAAACCAAACACTGCATGTTCTCATTTATAAGCAGGAGATAAACTTTGAGTTCATATGGACACAAAGGGAACAGCAGACACTAGATTCTACTGTAGGGTAGAAGGTTGGAGGAGGAAGACAATAGAAAAACTACCTATCAGGTACTATACTTATTACCTGAGTGACAAAATAATCTTTACACTAAACTCCTATATAACAAACAATTTAACTATATAACAAACCTTGTACATGTAATCCTGAACCAAATTTAAAAAAATAAGACATCCAGTCTCAAAATATTTAGGTTTAAATAATGATTCTGACGTTTATTATATGCATGACCTTAAACAAATTGTTAACTATATCTATGCAGAAGAATCATTATCTGTATATAACATATCTATATGTTTATATATATAATTAACTTATATTTCCTTGTAGATGCTATTTTTGTATTTAGTTTTTTTTAGTGATTGGTAAGATATATATGATATAAATTTTAAATATAAAATAATTATATATAAGTTAATTATATATAAACATAAACATATTATATAAGTTAATTATATATAAACATATATAAACATAAACATATTATATAAGTTAATTATATATAAACATATATTAACTTATATATAATTAATTTATATTTAAAATTTATATCATATATATCTTACCAATCACTAAAAAAAAAAATACAAAAATACAAAATATGTTATCCATTCAAATAATGCTTGACATATAATGTCTCCATTGAATATCAGTTGTTGCTGTATAATTAGAGGGACCATTATGTCAGGGAACTTGTAAATAAATTATTGAAAATTGTGTGATTGGAATAACTTACAGTTTAACTTGTCTTAGTGTATTTGCAATACCTAATTTATAGCATCTCTTGAGAACCAAGAATAGGCTAAGAGTTTGTATTTGAGCCTGTTTTGATTTTTGGGGGGAAGAAATTTTTCAAAAGAAAGTAAGAAATCAGTGCTAGAAGGTAATAATCATAATGATAAACTGGACTACTAATCAATAGCTGCTGGGGTGTTGAACTGAAATGCCATTGTAACTAACTAGGTAACCTGAGTAATACAGGCTGCATACCAAAGGAGAAGTATATCAGTGTATTAGTCATCATCCAGTTAGAAACACAAAAACCATACTGGTACTTCAACAGAGAGAATTTCATAAAATAATTAGTTAAACAGGTAGTAAAGAAACAAAAATGTAGAAAAGGAACACTGAGTTAACATAAAGATAGTAACAACCTCAGGAGGTAACTCCAACTTCAAGGGCTTGGGGAACAAAGTGTAGCCACCCAATGGGTTCATCTTGCCTGCTGCCTAGACAGAGCTGATTTATCAAGACCCAGGAATTGCAATGGAGAAAGAGTAATTCATACAGAGCCTGCTGTACAGAAGACTGCAGTTTCATTATTAACCAAATAAGTCTCCTTGTGCATTCAGGATCAGAGTTTTTGTTTGTTTGTTGCTTTTTTTTGTTTTTTATTTTTTTTTTGAGACCGAGTCTCGCTCTGTCGCCCAGGCTGGAGTGCAGTGACCGGATCTCAGCTCACTGCAAGCTCCGCCTCCCGGGTTTAGGCCATTCTCCTGCCTCAGCCTCCCGAGTAGCTGGGACTACAGGCGCCCGACACCTCGCCCAGCTAGTTTTTTGTATTTTTTAGTGGAGACGGGATTTTCACCATATAAGCCAGGATGGTCTCAATCTCCTGACCTCGTGATCCGCCCATCTCGGCCTCCCAAAGTGCTGGGATTACAGGCTTGAGCCACCGCGCCTGGCCTCAGGATCAGAGTTTTTAAGGACAACTTGGTGGGTGGAGGGAAGCCAGTGAGCTGGGGGTGCTGACTCGTCAGGTCACAGATGAAATTATAAGGAGTCAAAGCTGTCTTTTTTTTCTGAGTTCCTGGGTTGGGGCCATAATATCAGATGAGCCAGTTTATTGATCTGGGTGGTGCCAGCTGATCCATCAAGTGCAGGGAAAATATCTCAAGTGCCGACCTTAGGAGTAGTTTAGGAAGGTTAAGAATCTTGTAGCCTCCAGCTGCATGACCCATAAACCATAATTTCTAATCTTGTGACTAATTTGTTAGTCCTACAAAATCAGTCTAGTCCCCAGGCAAGGAGATTTGCCTTGGGAAAGACCTGTTTTCATCTTTGTTTTAAACTATAAGTTCCTCTCAAAGTTAGTTAAACCTATGCCCAGGAATGAATAAGGACAGCTTAGAGGTTAAAAGAAAGATGGAGTTGGTTAGGTCAGATCTCTGTCACTGTCTCAGTTATAATTTTGCAATGGCGTTTGCAAAAGAAGAAAATATTAGAATGTCAAGTTTTTGAGAAGAGGGCTCCTTCCTAGAGAATGCTGGTCCCCTAAGGACCTTTGAGGAGAGGACCACAGAGTTGAGACTCAGAATTCTGAGAAGGCAGCAGCATCTAGCTCTTACTTGTCCTCGGGAACTCAAAGGAGGAGTGTCTTGAAGCTAAGGCCTGAACATCATAAAACATTCAGGTAAATCTAAGAAAGCATAATGAAGTTGGTCCTTAGAGAGCAAGAGCAAATACACAATTAAAGACTAGTACCAACTGCCAGTGCAAAGGTGAACTTTGATTGCTGTAGTCAGGTGGACTGCAGTGCAAATAAACAAGAAAAGCAAGACCCTTCTCCCCACCTTGTAGCATCTGTCTTGTGAAGAAAGTGGCAAACTGCAGCCCATGAACCAAATGTGGCCTGTCTTGTGTTTTTGGAGAAGTTGTGAGTTAAGAATTGATGTATACCTATAGTCCCAGCTACACGAGAGGTTGAGGTAGAAAGATCGTTAGAGGAAGGAGTTCAAGATCACCCTGGGAAATAGAGCAAGATTCTGTCTCTCTTTTAAAAAAAGAAAGAACAAAAGAAAAAGAGAAAAAAAAATACTATTTCCTGACAGGTAAATGTTATATATAATTCAATTTTCAGTGATCATAACTAAATTTTTACTGAACACATTCATGGTCACTTATTTGCTTATTATCTGTGGGTGGTATCATGCTGCAAAGCTACAGCTGAATGGCTGCAACAGAGACCATAAAGCCACAGAACCAAAACAAAAATGTATTACCATCCATCTCTTTCAAAAAAGTGTGCCAACCTCCGCTCTAGTGCTCCCTATTGGCAAAGGAGAAGCACTGTTTGCAGAACTCTAGCTCCGGTACAATGAAGAGCATACAGTGGAGCAGCTTTGAGGCTGAGAAACAATGGTTCTACAGATGCTGGGTTTGAAAATAAGTGAATTTTTCTAAAGAGTGTTAGAATGTGTGGCTATGTGCCAACAGACCCTGATGCCCTGATTTCGGTCCATCTCTCTTTGTCCATCCAATTCACCTTGGTGATATTTTCTAGGGTGTAATAACTTGTGTAACCCATCCTTCTCTTTTCTTGTTCCCATTATTTCATTCTGTTGTTTTTCCTCCTCACACTCAAAGACTTTTAAATCCTGCATACCTTGAAAACTCTGAAATTGCTTAAGTAACACTGTTTCTGAACAGAAGTCAAAATAGATTTTGATCAAATAGCCAAGTATCTGAGAAAATATTGTTATTTACACCAAGATTATATTACTTTCCACAGATATGACGGTAGGTGGTTCAGTGGAAATAGGTTCACCATTGTAAAATGCCATAATTAATCTCTGATGGACGTGATGGGCCCCATTTATGATGCTGAGAGTCTGGGAGTCTTCTGTTTACTGATGTTTCCACTTTAAAGTATCTGTGTTTAAAATGAATAAGATACTGAAGTAAATAAATCTTGAGTTAATTTCTAAATTTTATTTTAGTTAACTTTTTTCCTCTAGCCGAGCTCTAAAAGAACAACTAAAAACTATAGTCATGTACCACATGATGACATTTTGATCAATGACCAACTGTGTACATGATGGTGGTTTCTTACAATTGTAATGCCCTATTTTTACTGTACTCTTTTCTACTATAAATTTAGGCATGTTTAAAATATAAATACCATAGCCTACATTCTTTAGTACAGTAACATGCTGTACAGGTTTGTAGCCTAGGAGCAATAGGCTATACCATATAGCCTAGGTATGTGTTAGCCTGTACATCTAAGTTTGTGTAAGTCACTCTATAATGCTCACAGAATAACAAAGACTCCTAAGGACACATTTCTCAGAATGTATTGCCATCATTTATCTACACTTGACCGTACTGAAAATACATTTTGAACTTATTTCTCAGCTTCCCTGAAATCTGAAGCATTTATTATGAAACAATAAAATAAATATAAAGGATTTAAAGAACCAGAACTAGTGAGTTATGAGAAAGAGTGTGCCTTTCTTCCGGGGAGCTTATGAGGGTCAGCATAAATGCATGAGGCCAGTGGTACAGGTCACATCTGGCAATAAGGGGAAAGGGCTTGGGTTAGCCTTAAGTGTACATTAGCAAAAATGAAAAGAAATTGTTCTGCTTTCAAATAACTTGAAATTTAGTTGAGAAAAGAGACTATAGAAAAAGTAAATTTGAGACTTATAAATTAACATAGAAATATATAAAACCAAAATTATCCAAATCCTGAGGGCTTGGGATGCTAAGACTGTATGAAAAAGCTAATGATAGTTAGTTTCAATACTTAAAAAATAACAAAGCAATGATGCTCTTAATTTAATTAACTTGAATTATAGCTGTTTATATATGTATATATGTGTGTATATATGTATCTGTACACATTTATATACATACATATATATCTGTACACATTTATATACCACATTTTGGCAAGATGTTGAATTAATAATATGTTGCACTTATTTTTCACATCCAGTTTAGTCCTTTGAAAATTCTTAGAGGCTCAGCAAAGAATATAGTGACAGATCTAATAAAGTAATGTGTCCAATATCTTTCTTTTAATGTACCTATGATGGAGAATTCAAATAGGAGTTCACTCTTGAAAAAGACAGGTCTTTCTTAAACTGTTACCAATCAAACCTGAAAACAGATTGATGTTCTGTGTTAGTCCAGTGGCTACTGAGAAAGTAGACTTAAATCAGTCCTTCAGATATTCAGATTTTATGTCATTCAAAGGACTAATATTTAAAGGTCAGAACTGTGAAAAGGAGGATACACTGAACTGACATCTAGTGTAGAATTCAGGGGAAAACATTTGGCTTCTAGTTTATCTTTTTGTTTCCATGAAATTCACAAGTGTTGTGTGTTTAATGACATCAATAATATATACCACTTCTATCCATAATGGAGTACTTAATATCAGAAAAGATAATTTTATTTATAGAAATAAACTGTATTATACAACTGTATTATACAACGTAAATATTAAACATATTCATAGTTTTGCTAACATTATGGTTATTTGGTAACATTTCTCTTCGGTTGAACTTCTTTTTATATATCTAGTAAAATTATTTGAAAAATGTAACCAGAAATGTATGTGGTAAACATTAACTTGTAAAAGGTATACTTAGAATTAACATGTACTATCTTAATTCTATATAAATGTATTTTCTTAACATTTGTTTGATTGATCAAGAAGGGTCTCCTGCAACTGATATTAACCACTCCATCTGACCCAAAATAAGAGGGTGTTAAGATTATTTATGTAATAGGTAAAACAATTTCAACTTAAGCATTTTTAGAATTTGGAAAATAATTCGAATCTCTTTTAATTTGATTTATTGTGCTGTTTTTCTTTTGCAGTTTGCACTGTAAAGTTAGTGGGATAAGGAGACTTAAAATCTTCTTCTCCTGGGAAGATGGGTCTAGTGAAGCTCCAGTGACGTTTCTTTATTTTTTTTCTTTTGGAGACAGTCTCACTCTGTCACCCAGGATGGAGTGCAGTGGCATCATCTCGGCTCACTGCAATCTCCACCTCCTGGGTTCAAGTGATTCTCATGACTCTGTCTCTCAAGTAACTGGAATTACAGACCTGTGCCAAAAAGCTCAGCTAATTTTCATTTTTTTTTTTTTTTTTTTTTTTAGTAGAGAGATGGTTTCACTATGTTGGCCAGGCTGGTCTCAAACTCCTGGCCTCAAGTGAATCGCCTTCCGTGACCTCTCAAAGTGCTGGGATTACAGACCTGAGGCAGGGTGCTTGTAAAAAAGAGAGAAGCAACCACGAAGGGATGAATTTTTCCGTCTGTTTTCTTCTTGCCATTTTGAGTGGCAAGGAATATTGGGCTGTAACCTCAATGCCTGGGTAAGTCAGTCAACAGTCGATGCTTTAAAAAATTGGTTGAATTCATTTAGAGTAAATATAGATTTAAGGCTAAATTGTGAGCTCAGTGAGTGAAAGAAGACTATGCCATTGAGTTTTGTTTTAGACTGGAAAATATTTATGACTTTGTCTAAAACAATGAAGCAAAATCCTTAATCTCAGATCATTAAGAGAATACACCGACGCTAAGCCCAAAAGCTGTGACTAAGAATGTACTGGTAGTTCTCCCCACTCCACATATCTATTTCATATGCAGCACCAAGTATAGTAAGCAGTTTGTAACAATTCAAGTGTAATGAGTTAGCCATATCTTTCTGTCTGCTTCCACAAGATGTACGACTGATGTTAGTCATGTTATTGAATATTTGACATTTGACAACTCAATGCACTGGCCATTGCAGGATAGAAGATGAAGAAAAATCAAATTCTGCATCAAATAGTTATTTTCTAAATGTCTGTTGTGTATCCAGGACTTTTATACATTTAATTAAAGTAATTATAAAATAGAAACAGAAAAAATAAACCATATTCTCTGTAAGAAAAAATTTTGTAAAGGCTTAAGGAACCATATTAGCTAGTGTTTTTGAGTATAAGTTTTACAAATAGATATAATTGTGAGTTATTCAGAGTGTGAAATTTTTCTCAAAGAAACAAAGTAGGATTACTAAATTAAATGATTTCCAAATATTCATTTTGCTCCTTATAGACTCTGTATATGGTATTTTTGTTTTAACATATCACATTTTGTACTGCAATATTTTAACGAGACTCAAATATAACTTGAAAGCTCATAAAAGTCACATGTTCAGAAAAGCACTGCAAATTTCTTATAAGCAATTTACTTAGCATATAATTTTCTTCTAAGAAGAAAGTACATATTATATTTCTCTTACAGTACATATTATATTACTCTTCGGGGAATATACCAGATCATGCTGTTTATAGTAATTATGTATTCAGAGTTGATGGCTTTGCTTCTCCAGTACAAACAGAGTAACATTCATTTTTTCTATTCTGAGGACCTACCACATATCTGACAGAGAAAACATTTAATAATTTATGCTAAATAAGTGAAAGTACAGATAAATGAATATGTAAATTAGAAAAAATATGTTAACAGCCTTTGGAACTCTTATTGAAATCTCTAAAGATATTTTATCCATCTGTGGGCTCTGATCTTGTTACCCCAAACAATCTAAGGATATAATAATGCACCCACATTTATGTATGTATGTATGTACGTATAAGTCTGGAGGTTGATATCTATGTACGAAGATTAAAAAGTTGTGACTCTAATCTGCAATTTTGTGAAAAAGTTAATGAAAATTTAACAAGGGTTATTTCTGAATAGTTTACGTAACTTGGCTTATGATTTTTAAAATTTAAACAGCCTGAGAAGGTATCATTTCCAGTTTGGTACTAAAAACTGATTATAACCAGAATCAGAAAGTCTGCTCTTAACTTGTGAAATACTTATACATATGAAATTAAGCTGCTATTAAGAATTTGAATCCATGTATAAACTGAAACCAGGACCCCATGCATGATATTTTTGCTCTTTGCTTTTTATAATAAGGTATCTTCCAGTTTTTAAATGGTTACTTTTAGTGTGATTCATATCTATGCTTCATCTTAGTTTGTACTCCAACTCAATTATAAAATAGCTTTTTAGGGAAATGTGGGTTTGAATACTATTAAATTCATGAGATTACTGTATTAAAAACAAATAATGAACAATTATATTTCAAGATTCTAAGGAATCCTAATAAACCTTCTTTGCAATATTGCTCTTTTTGATTCAAAGTGTAATGCTGATTCAACAGCAGTTGATTTAGGTGCCTTAGGGCTTTTTCCATGAAGAATGAATGAACAATTTTAGCACTTTCTTTTCTTCTTTCTCCAGATTCTCAGTACTGATTTTGAGAGTCATGGGGTGAGGCCCATCTGTTTAATCAGGTTTCTGCCTGATGATGCAGGTAGACTGGGAAGTTGAAACTCAACCATGCTTGCCTTTAAGTGTTGTAATTAGCCTCTTATATCTGCACAGAGTGTAAGTAATGAGCACATTTAAAAAATGCAATCATAGCAGAATGTAAGTTTTGCATGCTTAAACTCTTTCAAAATTCCCATGGGTTGAGTGTCTTCCTTCAGCCAAATTGGATCATGTTGGTTTAAAACCTCTCTAATATATCACTCAAAGATGTAGGCCAATTTATCCACTTAGATATCAAGAGCTTTTGTTTTTCTTCCCAATTGTTCAGAGTAAGTATGGACATTATTTCCCCTTCAGAACAAGACTTAGGTGAAATTCCATTTGTTGACTAATTTTTTTTCTTCTTATGACTATATGTAACATACAGTCACAGCTATATAGATTTTGCCATAAGCATTGTTTTTAGGCAACAACTCAGTAATATACATATGAAATACCAGAGGATTGCATTTAGGCATGTGGAAGAATAAAATGAGGATGACACTTTTGCAATAAAATCTTAAGTTAACAGTATGAAATTTTAAGGAATTCAAGCGCAAAATAAAATAAAGTTAGGTTCAGGACCAATCCCAAATTCGAGGTGGCTGAAATGGACTTAATGAAAGGAGGGTAGTGTTAGATTCCACTAAACCTGCTGGTGCTGTCCAATAATGTAGATCACCACACATCAGTGTTTCAATTTATATTAGTTAAATTCAACTAAATAAAAACGCAGTTCCTCAATTAGACTAGCCAATATTTCACATGCTCAATAACCACGTGTGCCTAGTGGTTAAGATATTGGACAGCACAGGCATAGAACATTTTCGTTACCACAGAAAGTTTCATTGGAATACATTGCTTTACAATAATGACCCTAAGGGAAATTTATCTCACTGTTTGGTTCCAGTGGATCATGAATACAAACAGTAGCTACTATCAGTTAAATGAAAAATAACATCTCAGTTGGGCTGAAGCTATCATTAAAGAAAATGTTATTTTTAAGTCACTGTGTTCCATTTCAAAGGTACCTCAATATTGGCCAGTCTTTCCCTACATATGTTCTACATCCAGAATCTAGTATTCACATTAATAATAGATTTATAATTATATATAATTATATTTTGTATACTGTATTAGGAGTAAATTTTACTGCAATTATAATTATGGGAAAGTGTGGAATCTATGATGTGCATATGATAAATTAGTTTTATTTTTGCATTTGTTTCTTCAAGATCACCAGTTAAGCTTATTTAATATGTATTTAGCTATTTCTCATAAATATTTTGCATTATAATTATTTTATATAATTGATTTTTATCTCATTTTAAAAAATCCTAAACAAAGTTAAGTATATACCCTTTACAGATGTTTTAGTCATGCTCGTTTAATTTTTCTGGTTGTTTTCTCTCCACTTTTGACATGACTTATAATTTTTCTCTCATATATTTCCTGAATTTTAAAAGTATTCTTCTCATCTTCTATTCTGCATATTATTCACTTTAAACATTTGTATATTTACTTTGATAGCTTTTAATTTGTATTATTAAGGGAAATATCAAACATATTCCAAAGTAAAGTGTATAGTGTAATAAACTCTTAATAATCCCTCACCCAGCTTTGACAATTATCAACTTAAACTTTTTTTATCTTTACCTCTTTTCACTCCCAGCAATTCCTAAGATTATTTCAATATAATTTTAAAACATGATATTGTGTGATTTCATCTCTATAACATTCTTATAAGAACAAAACTATAGAGATAGAAAACAGATTAGTGGTGGCCATGGAACAAGCATGACATGGGAGAGTTCTTTTTTGCGGTAATGGAACAGTTCAGTATCTCGATCTTTGTGGTGATCACATGAACTAATACCTGGAATAAAACTGAATAGAACTACACACACCTATGCACACACAATGTAGGTTTCAAATGATGAAAAGTGAATGCAGTGATTGTCTGTACAAATATTTTTTGGTTTCAATATTACTGGAGCTATAAAAGTGTCATCACTGGAAGATGCTGGACACTTCACACTCCTATAATTTCCCATGAGATGATAATGACTTCAAAATAAAAATATTTTAAAAATTAATCTTAATAGAACGAAACTACTTAAATATTTAGAAATGTATTTAATAAAATAAGTAAAAGACTTGTAAATGAAAAAGCACAAAATTATTTTGAGGGAAAACATAGAGACCTAAATTATTGGGGAAATACATCATGACCATAGATTAGAAGACTCCATATTTAAAAATGTTAATTCTCCCAAAGTTAGTCTACATATTCAAAGTAATCACAATCATAATCCCAGCAGAATTTTCTTATAAAATTCTTGACATGCTGAATCTATGATTTACATGGAAATGCAGACATTAAAAAAACACAAACGATAAGAAAATTATTTGCAAAATTTGTATCTCACAAAATACTTAAATTTCATATATATAATATAAACAACTGGATGACAATAATAAAATGACAAACAAGTCCACAAACTTAAATCAGCAAAAGCAAGATTAAAAAATGGGCAAACAAACAAAAACTAAGAAAATAGACATCATTTTTCATCAAGAAAATTTAAATTAAAACCACAGTAAAAATGTCACTTCAAAACTACAATTTTAACCAAATGTTAAAACTCCAACACCACCAAATGTTGGCAAGTAGGAAGAGCAATTAAAACTCTTAAACACTTGTGGTGGAACAGTAAAATTATAGGAGCAGAATGGAAGAAAAGAAATGATGCTGTGTTTAAAAAGTAAAAGCTGCCGGGCGCGGTGGCTCAAGCCTGTAATCCCAGCACTTTGGGAGGCTGAGACGGGTGGATCACGAGGTCAGGAGATCGAGACCATCCTGGCTAACACGGTGAAACCCCGTCTCTAATAAAAAATACAAAAAACTAGCCGGGCGAGGTGGTGGGCGCCTGTAGTCCCAGCTACTCGGGAGGCTGAGGCAGGAGAATGGCGTGAACCCGGGAGGCGGAGCTTGCAGTGAGCTGAGATCCGGCCACTGCACTCCAGCCTGGGCGACAGAGCAAGACTCCGTCTCAAAAAATAAATAAATAAATAAATAAATAAATAAATAAATAAATAAATAAAATAAAAAGTAAAAGCTACCCTATGGCATTGAAATTCTATGCCTAGGTAGTTTTCTAAGAGAAATGAAAATCCATGTCCACAAAAAATGTCTTCAAACATATTCATAGCATCTATATTTTTAATAGCCAAGCACTAGAAACTACTTAAACATTCCTCATCAAGAATAGTGAAAAGATGGTTATATTTTTATTTAATAGTAAAAAAGAACAAATTTGCCAAAAAATGGAACACCATGCATGAATCTAGCAGAAAACATGCTGAAAGAGTCCAAGCACACACGAAAAAAGACATATTATGCAATGCTCTTTGTACAAAGTTCTAGAAGAAGCAAACTAACATACAGTTTTAAGGAAATTAGAAAGTGTTTGTCTTGGGTACAGATATGTTAACTGGAAGAGAAGAGGAGGAATTTCTGAGATTGTGGTTATATTCCACATTTTGATAAGGGCTGGTTACATAAGCACACACATTTGTCAAGACTCCTCAAATTGAACACATAAAATTTGTACATTTCACTGAAAATATACTTAAGTTAAATGTCACTATAAAATATTGAAATTTAATTGTTTTAAATTTAGCCGTGATGTCAGCGATTCTGAAGCTATCTATAGAAAGAGAGAGTGTGTGTGAGAGAGATTGAATAATGAATAATGAATTATTGGAGACAGATTTCTTACTGTTAGAGAAGTGAGTTACAAATAAGGAAAGGAATACCACATGGATTATACCACAAAGGAATACCAATGTACCCAACACTTAGAATTGGAGGTACCATGGTGAACTCGTAGATTTTAGTAAAGACAGATACAGAAATATAGATATAGGTAAAGGCTGAGAAATAGGCATAACTATTTACAAGTTCTGTCCACTTTGTGGGTTTACAGAAATAACACATCAGAAGAAACATGTTTAAGTTTGTATGCAACATTCTGGAAAGTCGTTTTTAATGAAGTGATATTTGTATAAAGCTCTGAAGAAAGCTAAGGAATTAGTCAAGCATTAATTCGGAAGAAGGTCATGCTATGTCCAAGGAGAAGGTTGTATGAAATGTCTGACATGTTAAAAATTTTAGAAAGAAGATAAATGTGAAGGGAATATAGCTGATAATTTCAAACTTTTAATACAGTGCAAAATATTATAAACTCTTGCGAGTCTTCGTGAGGAATATTTGCTATTGTACGGATTAACACAATGGAAGGATACGTCTTATAAATAGACTGTAGAAAAACAATAGAATAATATCTGTCAATGACGATGATGACTTGGTACAAGAGGATAACTAAACGTGAGGTAAAAAGTGGTGTGGTTTTAGATATATTTAGATTTTAGATTCCAGAAATTTAGATGCATAGATATTTAGATGTATACACTAAGTATGCAGATTTAGATGCTAAATATGTAGATCTAGGTAGTTCTCTCACAAGATTTCTTCATGGATTGGGGATTAAATTTGAAATAATGAGAAGAGCCAATGAACACTAAATATGAGTTGTATTTTACTTCTCTTGGAAGATCTTCAGGAGAAGCAAGTTTTGGGAGAATGTATAGCACCTTGCTTTGGACACATAAAGTTAAAGATCTATTAGATATTAAGAGACGTCAAATAAGCATCTAGAAATGTGTCTGGATTTGAGGAGAACATTTGAAACTTGAGAAATACATTTGGGAGGCATCAGTACGAGGTGAAATCTTGAGCTATGAGCTTGAATACAGCTATCAGGAAAGTGGAAGTAGGAAAACTTGATTAGGAATTCAAGCCCGATCCTCCGGGTACTCCAGAATTTAAAGTATGAGAGATAAAGACCATTTAAAGAAGAATGAAAAGCACTAGATGGAGGGCTAGTAGTAAGAAAAAAGGCAGATGGTGTCCTAAAATCAAGAAGACACTTTCAAGCTAGAGGGAGTAATCCTTTCTGTCAAAGACTGCTAATAGTAAAAAGAAAAAAAAAATATGAAGACTAAGTTTTTATGGTTATAGAGTATCCCTGATCCTAATAAAAACAATTTTGTCGAGTGGTAAGGTCAAAAGCTTAATTAGAAGGCCTACTGAAAATGATACACAAGGGGAAGAATGCCTGATTTTGAAAGGAGTAAATTTACTCAAAAACATAAGATTTTTGTTGCAAAACAGGTGAGATCAAGATGAAAGGAGTTGATGCTAATGCGAAAGATGACGTATAGAAAAATACGTCCAAAGGCATGAAGGAGAAAGAAAAATTGCTGGGGCAATGTCTTTGAACATACAAGTTAAAATGGGGCTGGTATTGGAGAAATAGAATTGAAAACAAAATCTTCACCCAACTCTGAACACCTCTTCACAAAAGCAGAAGAGAAATAGAATAATTTTATTATTGAATAACCTTCATCTAGAGAGAAATTTTACCCTCTCATATAGTCACACAGAAAACCCATTGATATACATGTTCTCAAGATAAACAATAGCTAGTCCTCAAGTAAGAGAACTTGAAAGCAGCATTTATCATACTTAATTCATCCTAGATTCACCTAGTAATTGGTTTGGCCATCTGTGTTTGCTAATTGGCTTTATCCAAACTCAAAATAAACTTCTTGTATTGTTATTACAGGAGGTACTTTCAGAACTTGAAGTTAGGATCTTACCTTCCCATAGAACCTTTCAGATTGGTGTGCTCTATTCCTTAATGATTACATTTCAAATAGATAGCTCCAGGACCTTGAGAAAGACATTTCTGTGTCTTAAAGCTGGAAAGTAGCTCATTTAGCATTTAAAAAGATATACATACATTTTAAAAAGACAGAAAAAGAACTCACAAGCGCCCTAAAGGAAATGATCTAAGAAAAGGGAGGCAAAGTGTCTTCTCTTATTTTCAAAGGGGAGAATTAAGCCTTTTATTTTAAATTTGTATTTGTCCTTTTAATACACAAGCAGAGATGCAAATCTTATTTAGAAGCACAACTTTCTCACAGAAATATAGTGTAATGTAAAGGCAGATAAGGGGTCCACAATCCTTTATCTAAGACCTTTGCAGCTAGATGTATTAAGAAATAAGAATGTATTTGGATCATAGGTAGGTATAGCTATGATATACACTTTATATATTAAGTAAAACCACAATAGATATAAGTAACATGCTGTAATCAAAATATTAATAGGTCTGTGGGGAATATATGAATATTCATACTAATTAGGATAAAAATAGCTAAACATCAGTTTCAGTTAGGTTTTTTGCCAATGAATTTAGGTCTGGACAGGGCAAGTTTTATAACCAAATGAATTATAAAATTTTCTCATTTTCACAGTCTTTTGAATGATTGTTTGTTAAATAGAAGATTTTGAACTTTTGTAGGAGTGGGATGGCTAATGAATGATATGATTCATAGTACGATTCATGAAAAATAGCCAGGGACCTATATGATGCCCTATAAATTTCAAAGAAGAGTAATCAGCACAACTGCATGTTTCTCTCCAGTCGTGTTCATCTGTGTGTTAACATTTCAGAGGAAGTAGAATGCTGGACTGAATTGGATCTGTTTCTTTCCAGGCAAATCGAGAAAATGGGCAAAATATTTGAGTATAAATATGAGTGCATGATTATAATGATAAGATCTGACTCCAAGTTAGGTAAGGAGAGAAACGAGGTTGTGAGCAATGGTACACTGAAGTGGGTAGGTGAGATGAGTAGAACTAAAATACTTTCACGGCTTAATGGTTATAAGACAATGGTTTTTGGAGGCACAGAGATGGAAAAATAATAGGTGATGCACAAAGAGTGAGATTCAAACTTGAGTTTACAAATGGGTTTCAGGTGGTAATAAGCAGATCAGTAGTATGCCCATGAGAACTAGTGACCAAGTCAAGGTGAAGGACAAAGTCATCTGAGGAGAAAAGCTTAGGTTATTAGAAAGAGCACCTGCACAGAAATTGAAATGGCAGTAATTATAATAGGAGTAGGTGTGGAGACAGGAACAGTAAGTAAAAACCCAAAATATTCAGAGAATAAGGGGAACGACTCTCTGCAGATAAGTGTAACCACCAACTTTATGTTAACTACATTTAAATTAAATACATTTTTCTTTTTGCTTTCCTTATATTTTATTTCTGGGAAACTAAGATAATTTTATATTTTTCTATGGGTACATTAGTAGTATAATTTTTATTGAAGAAGAATTCATTTCTGTTGGTAAGTTATTGTTTCATTAACATTATTAAATCATAGTATAATATTTGAAATCACTAAAACTCATATATCAAATAAAAATTTGAGAAATTTTTAAATTAAAATTCAACCTACTTTCATGCACACATTCTAATCCACTTTTTATAATATTCAAAATGATGCAAATTATGCAGCATGCATAATTTATTAATCTAGCATTTTGCAGCCTCTTTAAGAATAAATGCCAAAAATAAATTTGCCTTTCAGAGTTTTAAGTCAGTAAATATAGACCATGACCAATAAAGTTTAATAAGCGGGAATAAGTAAATCAAATTTAGGCACAGAAATTGTCAAGGTAGTGATACAGTAGGTAGCTAGTCAGACTTGAGCAGGACAAGAGAAGGCCCCCAGCACAATCAGGAATGTCAGGCAGCCATCAAGTGATGGTTAGGCAGTTGGTAAGCTGTCTCTCTAAAATATTAATTTGTCACAGTCAGTCCCTGGGAAAGACAGTCTCCCAATAGGTAGAAACACCTGAAACTGGTGATCAGTAGCCTCCCAATAAAATCTCAAGAGTTAAGTGAGTGGAATCACTCTTGTGCACTAAGAGGCAAAATGGTAGAATTTAACTTGTATATGACCTTCTAGAAACATTTGGACTGGTAAGGGAAGAAAACCTCAAGTGATGATATGTGCAACTCCAGTAAACAAACTGTACATGCAACCCCTCCCAAGTGCTCGCAGGTCACTGCAAAGGCAAACAGCCCACCCCAAGGGAGGATCAGGGGTAAAGCAATGCAACCCCAGAAGCATGCCGATGTGTAACCCCAAGTCAAAGGTCAAACTGACCACTTGATCTCTCAAGTCACCTACTTTGTCGTCTTCCAAGCGTACTTTACTTATTTTAATTGCTGGTCTAAAGCTTTTTAATAAATGTTTACCCCTGCTCTAAAACTTGACATGGTCTTTCCTTCTGCCTTATGCCCCTCAGTCAAATTCTTTCTTGTGAGAAGGCAATCACTGAAGTTGCTAAAGACCTGTATGGATTTGCCACAGTAACATCCTTTGGTGCTGTGTAACTCATATACATTCCCGAGTGGTAAGACTCCTCTATGCTCCTCTTCTTCAGCTGGAGGCGTTCAACCCCTGTATGTGTTTTTCTTCTCCCCTGTCACTCTCCTGACCCCAGAAAAATTTATCTCAGCCAAGGAAGCTCTGCTCCCTCTGGCTGATCTCTCAGCTCATCCTGATGGGTGTTTCTCAGGGGTTGGAAATAACTTGGAGTCCGCATCGAGCAGAATGGAGACAGTAATGACCCTCCTGCACAGGAGGCTCCCGAGAATGGTAGGACTAAAGTCTAACGTTATGCAATGTCTGGGTTTTTCCCCGAATTTTCAACTAAAATTGACTCTTTCCCAAAAACTCACACTGCTTATTCTCGTGTTTTCTCTGTGTGTATTCTGAAACAGCCTTATGCACCCACGAGACTGTCCACCTTGGGTGTGAGTCTGCCTCTTTCCTTTTGCTTTGTATGCCATGTGACTTTGTAAACTCACAATCCCTGTTATTTTTGTGCACACAGCTCTTGCTGCGTTTGTGTAGCAGCAAAGACAAACCTTCCCTTAAAATATTCCCTGAGATTTGTACTTATTTTTAACCTACAGGCTCAGATGACCTTCAACCCTTCCCCTGTCTGCTGGCACATTGCTGGGACAGACACTAATTGGAACCCCAGCTCTGCCAGATCCTTATGACTTACCATATGCTTTTCATTACTTTTACACCCAAGGGCCAAGTTTGTCTGTGACTTTTGAAGCAGTTTGTCCACATGACTAGAGCCTCACTCTCCAGCCATTTAAGGATTTTTTTGAGTTATTAGAGCACCCCTTTGAGAAGAAGTGGAATCTTCTTTTGCAATTTGCAAGTTCTCACCCTAAACTCCTAGTCCTCCTGAGGTTACTAGTTTATGTCAAGAGCAAAGAAATATTTGCCTCTCTAATTCAAGGACTGTTTTTCTTGCAAGGATATGAAGGCTTTCCATAAGTATTTATCTTGATTTCTGCTACTTCCCCCTGTAGCCTCATTTCTCTAATTACTTCCATGGCTTTCCCAACATGCATCAAGACCTTGAAGGTTATATTGGAAGGGACAGAAGTCCCAGAGCCTTGTGGCAGTTAGCTGAAAAATAGGCTTCTTGTCTACTGAAAGAACATGGGAAATGGGAATATGAAAAAAAGAGATTGCCGGGCGCGGTGGCTCAAGCCTGTAATCCCAGCACTTTGGGAGGCCGAGACGGGCGGATCACGAGGTCGGGAGATCAAGACCATCCTGGCTAACACGGTGAAACCCCGTCTCTACTAAAAAAAAAAATACAAAAAAAAAAAAAAACTAGCCGGGCGAGGTGGTGGGCACCTGTAGTCCCAGCTACTCAGGAGGCTGAGGCAGGAGAATGGCGTGAACCCGGGAGGCGGAGCTTGCAGTGAGCTGAGATCCGGCCACTGCACTCCAGCCTGGGCGACAGAGCGAGACTCCGTCTCAAAAAAAAAAAAAAAAAAAAAAAAAAAAAAGAAAAAAAGAGATAATCATTTTTTTGCTAGTATGCTCTGAGCAAGAGTCACTGTAAAGTCATGGAGACAAGCATATAGGCCAGCCCAAAGTAACAGGAGCAAGAGACCCATAGGACAGAGATAGAGGTTTGCCCAGGCTAACAGATGACCATTAGAATAGAGATAAAGGCAAGGTTATAGATACATGGTAAGACTGGTTCATTCCAGAACTTTAGGATGAATGGGGTATGCCCTATTCAGGACAATAGGAAAGTAAGAAGGAATACTTTCTTTTTTTCTTTTTCTTTTTTTTTTTTTTTCTCCTCTATTCTCTCCTCACAGATAGATAATTGTGCCTCCATACCACAGGACAAGCTCCTTGGATCCATCTCACAAAACTGGGAAAAGTTTGATTGCCTCACACCTTAAAACCACCACCAACAACACAAAAAGCTAGTTTTCCTTTGTAATATTTATTCGGCATGGAACTGAACAGGGAAGAATTTACATAAGTCTATCTTGGAACTCAGTGCCCCTGTGTAGGAAATCCTTAAATTAACTGCCTTGGTCTTTTATAGCCAAGATCATGACAGGGAAGAGAGGGCTAAGGAAAAGGAGAAATGAAGAAAGCAGAGGCAGGTTTGATTACTGGCTGCTCTGTCAGCCCACCAGCCCTGTCCAGGTATATCTAGTGATACTCCTCCGGGTAACTGAAAGGCAAATTACCCCAGTGAGATAAATGGGAAAACATCCTGCACATCTCATCCTCTCTGCCAGAAGCTCAGCCACTGGAAACAGGACTTCCCTGAGGGCCAAAGGGACCATGGGACAGACTTCCAATCCCTGATGGTCTTGAGCTGAAGGGGCAGTCTGCTATGGCTGACTTCTAAATCAGATATAATTATCAACAGAACAAAGCCAAGGACAACTCTGGAGGCTGCAAGTAAAATTATAAATTCCCCTTTTGGTTTCAAGAGCTGCCTAGTCTGTGCTAATCTTCCCTAAGCAACTGCCTCCAAATCCTATTATGAAATGGGGGTAAAAGGTAGCCCCTCCCACCAAAAGAAAAAATTCACCCCCCTTTGGGGCAAAAATATACTTTCAAAGATGGGTGCCTGCTTAACATTTACCCAAGGTCTAAATACCTCTTTTCCTCTAATAACCGTGTTTCCCCTGGGAAAGCTACCTAAATCTTTAACCAATAATGTGGACAGTCCTACTTCAGGGATTTAGATATACTCACACTTATTTGATAAACCCTACCAAAAATCTAACCAAGCAATCTCTTGAGGGAGGATAACTTCTACAATACACAGATGACCTCCTTATCTGGTCCCCTTTCAAAGGACACATACAGCAACATGCGGTAGAAACCTTAATTCCTAACAGAAAGAAAATTACTTTTGTCTAATTCAAAGTTTATAAAGTTAAAGAGGTATTTTTGGTAAAGGAGATTATAAAGAAAAGATATTTTATGAGAACATACCTTTTATGGTAAATTCTTTCCCTAAAGTAAAATGACTGGTTATTTAGAAAGATGGGTGTTTAGGACAAGTCAGAAACTCCAAGCATGTTGTAAACAGTCTGCATAAGTTGTGACTAGATTTGCAAAAGAGAATTTATTAAAAATGTATAGTTTTAAAGGGTATTAGGTCTACTAAATGCTTTAAGGTGGTAAAATGTTATAAACTGCTCTTGACTGTACAATTTGCCTGCTTTAAAGCTAGGTAAGGTGGGGACATACAGAGTGAGCAATGCCCCCTACCTATGTTAGAAAGAGTCAGACCTGATCTGTCCTTCTGTGTGGTGTACTAGGCTCCACATCTAGTACATAATTAGGATCACTTATTCAATAGTTTTTTCACCAAAAGTAAATGTAGCTAAGAGTCAAAGTAACATGTGTTAGAGACTACTGGAAAAATAGCTTTACTTACAAGGCATGTAAGGAAAGTAAAATGTACTTTTGGTCAAAGATTATAAGAAGGCATGGAAATGTGAAATATTTTTCCTTTAAAGGATTAAAAGATTGTTTTAAGTTAGATAGGATAAAGTTAAAGATTTAGCTAAGTTGTGAGAGTTGTGTGAAGATAAATTTGTGAAAGAAACTCTGTGTGTTATGTAATTATATTGGCTAAAGTTAAAGGGGTATTATTTATTCATAAATTGAACAGCAAAACAAAAATACAACATAGTTTTCTTAGAGCATTGTTCTGCTCTTTAAGAGAAAATTGTGAAGAGTTATAAAAGGTATATGAGAATCTTACCTTATGGTCAAACTGATTAAGATGGAACAGGTTTGTCTATGAGGTTCTATTAAGAACTGGATATGACCTCAATAGTACATAAATGCAAAGGTAAAATTGGGCCTTCTTTGGGCTGTATTTGCATAAATGTGTTATTGACATGTGTTCCAAAAGTAGGCAAAAATGTTATAATTCTGATGTGACTTAGTATATAATATCAGTAATCATTATAATTGTTTAATTATTGTGTGCCACAGAGGCAACAAATTTTCTTGTCAATTGTGTCTTTGACTGTGGCTGCCTTAAAACATTTCAGCATCCACAGACAATTGTCATCTTATTTTAGCCCCCTTTAAAAGATATTTTTAAATCAGCTGTAGGACTCTAACGGGTGCTCTTATATGCAGGTTTCTAATAACTTTGCTTGTTATGGCATTAGAATAGAGGAAAAACTTTCAGGAGACTAATGGAGAGCCAAAATATTCATGAATATTGAGCAGAACAGGAGCTAACTGCATGGACCGAACTGATTAAAGACAAAAATAATCCTTTCATGACTTTTTGGTTGAAACATTGCTAATCTTACATTTGTTCTTCAAAGCCAAGAAAACTTTTCTTTTGAGCTATTTACAGCATTTAGCAATTAAGTAAAATATACTCATAAAATTTGCAGCATATTTCTCTTTACTGGATTTCTCCAAAATTTGAAAATTAATTGTGAGTATTTTTAACTTAGGGCACAATATAGTTATTCGCATAGTACAATAATAATAATACCTTTTCAATGGGACACAATTGGAGAAACTGGTTATTTTACGAAAGCTTTAATTGGAATGCTGTGCTTGCCTTTAAGAAATAAAGTGTTACTTATTGAGACAATAAAAGCTCCTTGGAAAAAAATTGCCTGATACCTTATTTACACAATCCCTGTACAGGGTTTCACATCTATGGTTAGTAAATAATTTCACTCTCTGAGAGTCTTGGGAGCTCCAAGTCATCTTGGGACCTCAGGAGAGAAGAATTTATGGAAATCATACAAGTATTCAGTGTCTTAATCCTATTGCTGGGCACAAGGCTTTAAAATAGTCATATCTAAGATTTCCAATGGAACAAAGTTCCATCAACACCAATTTAAAAAGGAGCCTATATGGCAAGTAATTATTCTTGCTGTGCTTTATGCAAATAATCAGGCAAAGTGTAGTAAGACTGAAGATTATTTAATAAATCAGTCTTACCATAATTTGTTTTTAATAAAAATGAGGACTGGAGAGAGAAAAATTATGTTTCAAAAACTATGGTTCACCTGTTATTAGATGCTAGCATCATCAATTGCTTTTGAGTTTTTGTCTGCAATTTAGACTAAACCTGCTTATCCCTGTGAACCAGTCAATGATCTTTGGCTGCAGTTTATATGAAACAATGAATGGACCATCAAGCTCCAGATAATCCTCAGTGAGGGATACTGTTCTATCAATATTAAAGAGTCATCCTTCTACAGGGGATGTTTTGGGAAGTCAGGGACCCTGAATGGAGGGACCGGCTGGAGTCATGGCAGAAAACCTAAATTGTGAAGATTTCATGGACCTTTATCATTTCCCAAATAATACTTTCATAATTTCTTTGGCCTATTTTTATTTTAATCTCTTAATCCTGTTATCTTCTTAAACTGAGGATGTACATCACCTCAGGACCACGGTGATGATTGTGTTAACTTTACAAATTCATTGTAAAACATGTGTGTTTGAACAATATGAAATCAGTATACCTTGAAAATGAACAGAATAACAGCAATTTTAGGGAACAAGTGAAGACAACCATAAGGTCTGACTGCCTGTGGGGTCAGTCGAAAAGAACCATATTTTTCTTCTTGCAGTGAACAGTTAACAGTTCTGTTAAGATGTTTATCAAGACAATACGTGCACTATTGAATATAGACCCTTATCAGCAGTTTCTGATTTTGCCCTTGCCCTGTTTCCTCAGAATCATGTGACCTTTGCTCTTCTTTTTGCCCCCTGCATCAGACTTCTTCTTGGACATCCAAGCATTTTCATGCATTCTCAGAAGTCTAACCAGAGGTTCCCAAACCTCAATTCTTGCCTTCTCTCCACTAGCAGGCCCCAAATCACAGTGAAGCTGCAAAGGCTTGGGGCTTTTACCCTCTGAAATGATGGCTTGAATTTTTACCCTCTGAGCTGTACCTTGGCCTCTTTTTGCCATGACTGGAGCTGGAGAGGCTGAGATACAGGATACCCTGTCTTGAATCTGCACAGAGCATCAGGTATCTGGGCCTGGCCCATAAAACCATTTTTTTCCTCCTATGCCTCTGGGACTATGATGGGAGGGGTTGCTATGAAGATCTCTGTAATGCCCTGGAGATATTTTTTTCTATTGTCTTGGTGATTGACATTTGGCTCCTTGTTACATATGCAAGTTTCTGAAGCTGGCTTGAATTTCTTTCCAGAAAACGACTTTTTATTTTCTACTGCATTGTCAGGCTACAAATT
This sequence comes from Macaca nemestrina, assembly GCF_043159975.1. Classification (NCBI taxonomy): domain Eukaryota; kingdom Metazoa; phylum Chordata; class Mammalia; order Primates; family Cercopithecidae; genus Macaca; species Macaca nemestrina. Next base: position 76,353,215 of record NC_092126.1, read on the forward strand.
TTTCAAACTTTTATGCTCTGCTTCACTTTTATATATAAGTTCCAATTTTAGACCATCTCTTTCTTCATGCATATGAGCATACACTTTTTTTTTTCTTTAGAAATTTTTTTTTTAATACTTTAAGTTCTAGGGTACATGTGCACAACGTGCAGGTTTGTTACACATGTATACTTGTGCCATGTTGCTGTGCTGCACCCATCAACTCATCAGCACCCATCAACTCGTCATTTACATCAGGTATAACTCCCAGTGCAATCCCTCCCCCCTTCCCCCTCCCCATAATAGGCCCCGGTGTGTGATGTTCCCCTTCCCAAGTCCAAGTGATCTCATTGTTCAGTTCCCACCTATGAGTGAGAACATGCGGTGTTTGGTTTTCTGTTCTTGTGATAGTTTGCTGAGAATGATGGTTTCCAGCTGCATCCATGTCCCTACAAAGGACACAAACTCATCCTTTTTTATAGCTGCATAAGTATTCCATGGTGTATATGTGCCACATTTGCTTAATCCAGTCTGTCACTGATGGACATTTGGGTTGATTCCAAGTCTTTGCTATTGTGAATAGTGCCGCAATAAACATACGTGTGCATGTGTCTTTATAGCAGCATAATTTATAATCCTTTGGGTATATATCCAGTAATGGGATGGCTGGGTCATATGGTACTTCTAGTTCTAGATCCTTGAGGAATCGCCATACTGTTTTCCAAAATGGTTGAACTAGTTTACAATCCCACATGAAAAAAATGCTCATCATCACTGGCCATCAGAGAAATGCAAATCAAAACCACAATGAGATACCATCTCACACCAGTTAGAATGGCAATCATTAAAAAGTCAGGAAACAACAGGTGCTGGAGAGGATGTGGAGAAATAGGAGCATACACTTTCAGAAACACCCAGGTAACTTCTCAAATGCTTTGCTGTTCAGAAATTTTTTTTTTTTTTTTTTTTTTTTTTTTTTTTTGCCAGATACCCTAAATCATCTCTTTCAAGTTCAACATTCCACAGATATCTAGGACAGGGTAAAAAAGGCTGCCATTCTGTTTGCTAAAGCAGAGCAAGAGTGACCCTTCCTTGAGTTACCAACAAGTTCCTCATCTCTATAAGAGACCACCTCAGTCTGGACTACACTGTTCATGTCACTATCAACATTTTGGTAAAAGCCATTCAACAAGTCTCCAGAAAGTTGCAAACTTTCCCACATCTTTCTGTCTTGTTCTGACACCTTTAAACTGTATTTTAATTTCAATTTTCTGTGTTAGTCTATTCTCACACTGCTATAAAGAACTACCTGAGACTGAGTAATTTATAAAGAAAAGAGGTTTAATTGACTCAGAGATCTTCAAGTACAAAAGGAAGCATGACTGGGAGGCCTCAGGAAACTTATAATCATGGCAGAAGGTGAAAGGGAAGCAAACACGTCTTACCATGGCACAGCAGATGAGAGAGAGATGGAAGGGTAAGGTGCCACACAGTTTTAAATGATCAGATCTTCTGAGAACTCACTCACTGTCACTAGAACAGCGAGGATGAAATCTGTCCCAATGATCCAATCATCCCCTACCAGGCACCTCCTTCAATTTGACATGAAATTTGGGCTGGGACACAAATCTAAGCCATATCACAAATGAAGAGGCAAAATGGCAGAGTAAAACTGGTATATAACCTTCTAGAAATATTCAGACTAGTAAGAGAAAAACACTTTAAATGGTTATGTGTACAACTCCAGTAAACACACTGCACATTAGTCCCCACCCAAGTGCTGGCAGATCAGTGTGTATATGGACAACCCAATCCTAGGGAAAAATCAAGGGAGAAGGTATGCAACACCAGAAACATGCCAATGTGTAAGATCCCAAGTCAAAAATAAAATGCTCTACTCGATCTCTGAAGTTGCCCTTTTGGCCCTCTTCCAAGTGTACTTTCCAAGTGTATATCTTTTCATTCCTGCTCTAAACCGTTTTAATAAATGTTCACTTCTGCTGTAAAACTTCCCTCAATCTCTCCTCCTGCCTTACTCCCCTCAGTCAAATTCTTTCTTCTGGGAAGGCAAGAATTAAGGTTACTACATACCCATATGAATTCATAACAGCAGGTGGCAAACTTTTCATTTAGTATATGTTATAGACTTAATGCTTTTATCACTCCAAAATTCAAATGTTGAAGCCTGACACTCTAATAGAATGGTGTTGGAAGGTAGGCCTTTGGTAGTTGATTAGGATTAGATTAGGTCATGAGGTAGAAATCACATGAATGGGATTAGTGTCTTTACAAGGGTCCTTAGAGCTTCGTTCCTCTCTCTCTGTAATGTGAGGATACTGAAAAGACTGCCTGCTATTAACCATAAACCAGGCCCTCACCATATAGTGAATTTGCAGGTACTTCAACCTTGCATTTCTTAGTATCGAGAAGTGAGAAGTGAATGTTTGTTATTTCAGCCACCTGGTTATAGTATTTCATTATGGCAGCCTGAATTGTATCTGATAGTAGAGATAAAGTGTTCATTGTTTGTTAATTTGTGGATTTGTCTTCTGAATGGTCTTGATAAAGATAAGGAATCAGATCAGATAATAAATTGCTTGATTTGTAATTACTTAGTCAAATAATTAAGAAATTATTTACTTTTCTTTCTTACCATAAGAATTCTCCACATGCAATATTTCAAGCTTCATATTGTCTAAAATTGTGCAGTTAAGGAGTTGCGTTTTCTATTACAATGAAAATGTCATCAGACATGCATGTTTGCATAAATGATGGAGCCAACCAATTTATGCCTCTTTAATAATGCATTCTTAAATTTAGTTTTAAGTTAAGGACAGCAATTGCTTATTGATCATGATGCATTATCCACACCCTGGACAGCACCCAGCAGATTTGTATCTTCTCAGTTAATTCTGAATAAATCAGAAAGTTATGTAAGCTGTGTTCATTTTCATTAAGTTTTTAAATACCTGCCTGAAAGACAGTTCAATGTAATTAACTCTACCTAGTTATGATCACGGTACTATTGTTTATTAATTTACCAACATCATGGCTTATAGGCCTAGCATATATACATTTATAGTACCATCTTAGAATTATCCTCTAATAGTTATATTGTGCCTTTTATTATATGATTCCATACAGAACTCTTTTATGAGGATTTGTTTCTTTACATTGGCAAACACTATAAAATGTATTCTTGGGGATGAACTCTATATAAAATTTGTCGTGTTAAAATTGATAAAAGATAAATTTCTTTAGACAAACATGCTTTCTCTTAATCTATTATATTGTTAGTTATTTTCAAAGCATGGAAGAAAATTTTAAAATTATTTTGTCTGGGCTTTCAAATAAAAAACAGTTTCAAAATGAACAGAACTGGGGAGTATTTAAACATAATTTTATGGAAATAGTCAAGAAATTGCATTATACTTTTTAAAGTAATATATCAAGCTCCAGGTTATTGCCTTAGAATAAAGTAGGCAAGCAAGAATAACAACCCCAAAGGAAAGCACAGACAATCCATTTATACAGTTAGCAGATTCATGCACAAGGTAAGAGAGGTGGTTTAATGATAGGCCAAATAAATCTCTATTTCTCATTTTCAAAATTTAAACAGGCATTTTATTCAATGTGATCAAAATACATATTATATAGTTTATACAATTTGAAGCTAAGTCTCCTCCAGATAATTATTACTATACTGGAATAAACAAAAATGCGTTTAATGAAACATATTAAAATACAAATTTTAAAACAGTACACTAGCATTTTGTCATGGTTCGGAAATAAGCATATCTACTATTACTTAGAAAAAGCACCATTAGGAGTAAGTTTAAATTGTAAACGTGTAGCAAAAGAGAACTTTGATGTAAAACTATATATACTTCTTAAGGTTTGTCTTTTTTTGTATTATAGTGACAGATATTTTACTCATTTTCTAAATTGCATAAAGTGACTCATTTTTCATTTATTGCTGTTTAGCTAAAGAATCAGTTAACATACAGTATTAATAACAATATACTTTAATCATTGGTTTAACTCTTTAACAAAGAGTTTTAAGTTATTTTAATTAAAATTCTTTGGAATTTGTTCTCTGAAAACCTAAACAAAACATGTAAACAAAGACAAGTATCTGCAGTAAAATAAAATTGTTCCCACATGGAATAGTGGCTGGAAAATAAAATAAATGTATACGCTCTAAGTTAGACTCATTCTCAAATTTCTGCACAAAACAAAGTATGTCCGTGTTACTAGCGTCACCTACCTCTGCTTCTGGCCTAGGTATTAACTTGTCACTGCAATATATTGTGTGATCACAATAACATAATATAATAAAAAAATGATTGTTTTCATGAAGACCTGAAAACTATTATCTTTCAATATTGTTCTGCTAACACATTAGACTTACTTACAGGAGCTACGTACAATCTCAGAGACCTGGTTTGTATTTGGTTACTTTCCTATAATAGACTAATGTAGCCTGAAGCTTCTAGAGTGAAAATTATAGACAAATTTAGAACAACTCAATTTCATTTATATCCATAAATAATCATAAGATTTGAGAGGCTTTGTTTCTAAATTTAATTTTTGAAATGTCCATTTTCATAACACTGTATGTCCACAATATTATAAGGAGCAATGAGAAAAACAGCAAGAAATAAAATCTCAGTAACAAATTACACATCCTGAGAATTTTACAATGGTTCCTACTTATGAGCAGCTTTACTAAAATGAAAGTGTGGACAGGCAAAATTATCTATCTATCTATCTGTCTGTCTATCTATCTATCTATCTATCTATCTATCTATCTATCTATGCTTGTGTGTATGTGTATATGGAAGAAATTGAAAATTAATGATTCTTTTCCTTATGGTTTTTCCATGGGGATATATTATTCTTGTTATATTGCTATGCAGCCATTTTCCATAATAAGTGTGAAATATCACAACATGAAATTATTAACTTTAAGTCTCAACTGTTCAAATTGAATGTTTTAGCATGTTGAGATTCAAAATACATTGAGTATTTTCAGACTAACTTTAAATATTTGGAGAAAAAATAGTTCAAAGCGGTGCTTACTAAGGTATTATTTCACACTAGCTTTATAAAATTATGAGGGTAGTCACTTGGAAGTTCAGCATGGAACTTACTTCCTATTGAGATACCTAATTATCAAACGTTTTTGCTCACATTTTCTGAAGATTGTGATTAGAACACATTAAAAAAAAAAAAAAAAACAGCAGATTCAGATATAAGTGAACAACAAGATACATAAAGTGATGAAAGGTCTCTCATGAAAGCACAAGGCCACAACCATTAAGTATCATCTATGAGAGTACAATCATTTAAAAATCAATGCAAATCTTTTACAGAGTCAGTGTTCAGTAAAACACAAATGAAACTGCCAGGAAGAATGAGAGATTCTGAATTTTGTATGAGGCAATCTAGAAACTACATGGAAAATCATAGGGAAAAAAGGACTTGAATTATTCAGATTTGTAACAATTATAGCTTTTCAATGTGTCGAAATTGTTGTTATAGGGCATTGCTGCATAATAATGGTAATAGACAAATCTCTTTCAAAGTTGGTCGAAAATATGTAATATATAATTAATTTAAATATTTAAAATATATGTTGATTTTCTTATTGATATTTAAGTACAAAATATTAACAATGGTAAATTTAAAAAGGAAATAAATGAACTAATCATCTTATGCTTAGAGATTATTACTTATATGTTGTATTAGGCCATTCTTGAATTGCTATAACTGAATACCTGAGATGGAATATATATATATATATAACTTCTATGGCATGTAATGCATTCAAGTGTGAAGGACATACATGAGAATGAAGATATTTGTGGGCTTGAACTTGATCTAGAATGATATGGTATTGGTATGTTTAGAAGGGGAAAGGATGGAAATCTCAGGTACAGAAAAGGTAGAAAGCAAGAGTAAATACATAAAAATTGTATGTCTCTAATTATAAGAGCATAAATAGTTAATCTACATAGAATAAAGAATACAAGTGAAGTGGAAAGTGAGGTAGATAAATTAAACAACACAGATAATAGAGACTAGTGAATATTAAAATATAGCATATATTCAGTAAGAAAGATAAACTTTCAATGTAGGATGCATTACCTTTTGCTTGGAGAAAGATTTACTGCTGAGATTCCCAAAGGTAAAGTGACTTAGCAAAAGAGGTAAGAAGAAGAGAGCTAAACCCTACATTTTAAATTCCGGGAAAGAGTAAACAAACATGACAAATTAAAGAAATTGGCAGAATGAAATACAGTATTTCCTTTCCTTAATTTTTTTTAAACCAAGATAGGTCTCCTAATGTTTAAAGACAGTAGGAAAGGAACCAATGAAATTGGAAAGAATGTCAAGATTTGGAAGAGGAAAAAGATATGAGTGATTTGTTATTCATAAAAATTAACATCAAATCTATGAGAAAGTGAAATAAAGTACAAAGAGAAGTTTATTTTCAAATGTTTACTAAGTGCCAACATGTCTCAGCAATCTCAAAATTTTGAAAAGTAGTTACAATTCTATTTTTCAAATGAAAATTCAGTCTATTTTTAGGGAAGAGTTTACTAGAAGAGAAAATAACTCAATCATAATTTGGAAAATACAGATGATTTTCTATTTACAATGGTTCAGCTTATTATTTTTCAACTTTACTTATTTTATTTTTAAAATATTTTTATTATACTTCAAGTTATGTGATACATGTATAGAACATGCAGATTTGTTACATAGGTATATATGTGCCACGGTGGTTTTCTGCACCCATCAACCTATCATCTACATTAGGTATTTTTCCTAATACTATCCTTCCCCTTGGACCTCACACCCCAACAGGCCTCACCGTGTGGTGTTCCCCTCCCTGTGCCCATATGTTCTCATTGTTCAATTCCCACTTATGAGTGAGAACATGTGGTGTTTGGTTTTTTGTTCTTGTATTAGTTTGCTGAGAATGATGATTTCCAGTTTCATCCATGTCCTTTGCAAGGTCATGAACTCATCCTTTTTTTATAGCTTCATAGTATTCAATGGTGTATATGTGCCACATTTCCTTATCCAGTTTATCATCGACAGGCATTTGGGTTGGTTCCAAGACTTTGCTATTGTGAATAGTGCTGCAATAAACATAGGTGTGCACGTATCTTTATAGAATAATTTACAATCCTTTGGTTATATACCCAGTAATGGAATTGCTGGGTCAAACGGTATTTCTGGTTCTGGATCCTTGAGGAATCACCACACTGTCTTCCACAATGGTTGAACTAACTTACACTCCCACCAACAGTGTAAAGACATTCTTATTTCTTCACATTCTCTCCAGCATCTATTCTTTCCTAACTAATGATCACCATTATAAATGGCATGAGGTGATATCTCATTGGGGTTTTGATTTGCATTCCTGTAATGAGCATTGATAATGAGCTGTTTTTTTCTTATGTTTATTAGCCACATACATGTCTTCTTTTGAAAAGTGTCTATTTATATTCTTTGCCCAATTTTTATTAGTTTTTTTTTTTTTTTCTTTGTAAATTTGTTTAGGTTCCTTGTAGATTCTGGATATGTGCCCTCTGTCGGATGGATATATTGCAAAAATTTTCTCCCATTCTGTAGGTTGCCTGTTCACTCTGAATATAGTTTCTTTCACTTTGCAGAAGCTCCTTAGTTTAATTAGATCTCATTTGTCAATTATGCCTTTTGTTGCAATTGTTTTTGGTATTTTCGTCATGAAGTCCTTGCCCATGCCTATTTTCTGAAAGGTATTGCCTACATTTTCTTCTAGAGATTTTATGGTTTGGGGTCTTATGTTTAAGTCTTTAATCCATCTTGAGTTAATTTTTGTATAAGGTGTAAGGAAGGCATCCAGTTTCAGTTTTCTGCCTATGGCTAGCCAGTTTTCCCAGCACCATTTATTAAACAGGGAATCCTTTAGCCATTGCTTGTTTTTGTCTAGCTTGTCAAAGATCAGATGGTTGTAGATGTATGGTGTTATTTCTGAGGCCTCTGTTCTGTTCCATTGGTCTATATATCTGTTTTGGTACCAGTACCATGCTGTTTTGATTACTGTAGCCTTATTGTGTAGTTTGAAGTCAGGTAGTGTAGTGCATTCCACACTTTTTTGTTTGTTTGTTTGTTTGTTTGTTTTAGTTTGGAATTGTCTCGGCCATATGAGCTCTATTTTGTTTCCCTATGAAATTTAAAGTAGTTTTTTGTTTGTTTGTTTTTTTGTTTTGTTTTGTTTTGTTTTCCAATTCTGTGAAGAAAGTCAATGGTAGCTTGATGAGAATAGCACTGAATCTATAAATTACTTTGGGCAGTATGGCCATTTTCATGATATTGATTATTTCTATCCATAGCATGAATGGATATGCTTTTCCATTTTTTGTGTCCTTTCTTTTCTTGAGCAGTGGTTGGTAGTTCTTCTTGAAGAGGTGCTTCACATCTCTTGAAAATTGTATTCCTAGGTATTTTATTCTCTTTGTAACAATTATGGATGAGAGTTCACTCATGATTTGGCTGTTTGTCTGTTGTTGGTGTATAGAAGTGCTTGTGGATTTTGCATATTTATTTTGTATCCTGAGACTATGCTGAAGTTGGTTAACAGCTTAAGGAGGTTCTGGGTTGAGACGATGGGGTTTTCTAAATGTACAATTATGTTATCTACAAACAGAGACAATTTCACTTCCTTTCTTCCTATTTGAATACCCTTTATTTATTTCTCTTGTTTGAATGCTTTGGATCGAAATTCCAATACTATGTTGAATAGAGTGGTGAGAGAGGGCTTCCTTGTCTTGTGCCGTTTTTCCAAGAGAAGGCTTCCAGCTTTTGTCCATTCAGTATGATATTGGCTGTGGGTTTGTCATAAATAGCTCTTACTATTTTGAGATAAGTTCCATCAATACCTAGTTTACTGAGAGTTTTTAGCATGAAGGGCTGTTGAATTTTGTTGAAGGCCTTTTCTGCATCTATTGAGATAATCATGTGTTTTTTGTCATTGGTTCTGTTTATGTGATGGATTACATTTATTAATTTTTATATGTTGAACCAACCTTGCACTCTGGAGATTAAGCTGACTTGTTCGTGGTGGATAAGCTTTTTGATGTGCTGCTGATTTCAGTTTGCCCATATTTTATTGAGGAATTTCACATCAATGTTCATCAGGGACATTGACCTGAAATTTTCTTTTTGTTGTGTCTCTGCCAGGTTTTGGTATCAGGATGATGCTGGCCTCATAAAATGAGTTAGGGAGGAGTCCTTTTTTTCTATATTTTGGAATAGTTTCAGAAGAAATGGTACCAGCTTCTCTTTGTATCTCTGGTAGAATTCAGCTGTGAATCCGTCTTGTTCTGGACTTTTTTTGGTTGGTAGGCTATTACTTCCTCAATTTCAGAACTTGCTATTGGTCTATTCATGGATTCTACTTCTTCCTGGTTTAGTCTCGTGAAGGTGTATGTGTCCAGGAATTTATCCATTTCTTCTAAATTTCCTAGTTTATTTGCATAGAGGTGTTTATAGTATTCTCAGATGGTAGTTTGTATTTCTGTGGAATCAGTGGTGATATCCCCTTTATAAATTTTTATCGTATCTTTGATTCTTCTCCCATTTCTTCTTTATTAGTCTGGCCAGCAATCTATCTATTTTGTTAATCTTTTCAAAAAATCAGCTCCTGGATTCATTGATTACTTGAAGTGTTTTCATGTCTTTATCTCCTTCAGTTCTGCTCTGATCTTAGTTATTTTTTGTCTTCTGCTAGTTTTGTAATTTGTTTGCTCTTGCTTCTCCAGTTCTTTCCATTGTGATGTTAGGGTGTCGATTTTAGATCTTTCTCACTTTCTCACATGGGCATTTAGTGCTGTAAATTTCCCTCTACACACTACTTTAGCTGTGTTTCAGAGATTCTGGTACATTGTGTCTTTGTTCTCAGTAGTTTCATAGAATTTCTTTATTTCTGCCTTAATTTCAATATTTACCCAGTAGTCATTCAGGAGCAGGTTGTTCAGTTTCTATGTAGTTTTGTGGTTTTGAGTGAGTTTCTTAATCCTGAGTTCTAATTTGACTGCACTGTGGTCTGAGTGACTGTTTGTTATGATTTGTGTTCTTTTGCATTTGCTGAGGAATGTTTTACTTCAAAATATGTAGTCAATTTTATAATAAGCTCTATTTGGTGCTGAGAAGAATGTATATTCTGTTGATTCCGTTTGGGGAGTTCTGTAGATGTCTATTAGGTCTGCTTTGTCCAGAGCTGATTTCAAGTCCTGAAAATCTTTGTTAATTTTCTCTTTCATTGATCTGTCTAATATTGACAGTGGATATTAAAGTCTCTCAATAGTATTGTTTGGGAGTCTAAGCCTTTTTTTTTTTTTTTTTTTTTTTGTGGTTTCTAAGAACTTGCTTTAAGAATCTGGAGGGTCCTTTATTGGGTGCATATATTTTTAGGATAGCTTGATTTTCTTGTTGCATTGATCTCTTTATCATTATGTAATGCCTTTCTTTGTCTTTTTTTAATCTTTGTTGGTTTAAAGTCTGTTTTGTCAGAGACTAGTATTGCAATCCCTGCTTTTTTTGCTTTCCATTTGCTTAGTAAATATTCCTTCCTCTTTATTTTGAGCCTATATGTGTCTTTGCACGTGAGATGGGTCTCCTAAATACAGCACACTGATGGATCCTGACTTTTTATCTAATTTGCCAGTCTGTGTCTTTTAATTGGGGCATTTAGCCCATTTGCATTTAAGATTAATATTGTTATGTGCTATTCAATCCTGTCATTATGATGCTAACTGGTTATTTTTCCCATTAGTTGATGTAATTTCTTCATAATTTCAGTGGTCTTCACATTTTGGTGTTTTTGCAGTGATTAGTCCCAGTTTTTTGTTTTGTTTTGTTTTGTTTTGTTTTGTTTTTCCTTTCCATATTTAGGAGCTCTTTTAAGGCAGGCCTGGTGGTGACAAAATCTCTTAGCATTTACTTCTCTGTAAAGAATTTTATTAGCTTGGCTGTATATAAAATTCTGGGTTGAAAATTCTTTTCTTTATGAATGTTGAACATTGTGCCCCTCTCTCTTCTGGTTTGTAGGGTTTCTGCCAGAAGATCTGCTGTTAGTCTAATGGACTTCTTGTTGTGGGTAACCCAACATTTCTCTCTGGTTGACCTTAACATTTTTTCCTTTATTTCAACCTTGGTGAATCTGTTGATTATGTGTCTCTTCTCGAGCAGTATCTTCCTGGTATTCCCTGTATTTCCTGAATTGGAATGTTGGCCTGTCTTGCTAGGTTGAGGACTTTCTCCTGAAATGTGTTTTCCAACTTGGTTCCATTCTCCCCATCACTTTCAGATACACCAATCAAACATAGTCTTTTCACATACTCTCATATTTCTTGGAGGCTTTGTTTGTTCCTTTACATTCTTTTTTCTTTCATCTTGTCTTCATGCTTTATTTCATTAAGTTGATCTTTAATCTCCGATATCTTTTCTTCTGCTTGATTGATTCAGCTATTGATACTTGTGTATGCTTCACAAAGATCTCATGCTGTATTTTCAGCTCCAACAGGTCACTTATGTTCTTCTCTAAATTGGTTACTCTAGTGAGCAATTCCTGTAACTTCTAATCAAGGTACCTAGCTTCCTTGCATTGGGTTAAAATATGCTCCTTTAGCTCAAAGGAGTTTGTAATTATCCACCTTCTGAAGCCTACTTCTGTCAATTCATCAAATTCATTATCTGTCCAGTTTTGTTCCCTTGCTGGTGAGGAGTTGTGATCCTTTGGAGGAGAAGAGGCATTCTGGTTTTAGGAATTTTCAGCCTTTGTGCACTATTTTATTCTCATTTTCATAGATTTATCTATCTTTAGTCTTTGATGTTGGTGACCTTTGGATGGGGTTTCTGCATGGGCATCTTTTGTTGATGTTGACACTATTGCTTTCTGCTTGTTAGTTTTGCTTCTAACAGTCTGATCGCTCTTTTGCAAGTCTGCTGGAGTTTGCTAGAGGTCCACTCCAGACCCTGTTTGCCTGCATATCAACAACAGGTGCTGCAGAACAACACAGATTGCTGCCTGCTTCTTCCTCTGGAAGCTTCATCCCAGAGATGCACTCACCAGATGCCAGCCAGAGCTCTCTCATATGAGGTATCTGTTGACCCTTGCTGGCAGGTGTCACCCAGTCATGAGGCACGGGGGTCAGGGACCCACTTAAGGAGCCAGTCTGTCCCTTAGCAGAGCTCAAGCACTATGCTGGGAGATCCACTGCTGTCTTCAGAGCCAACAGGCAGGAATGTTTAAGTCTGCTGAAGCTGAGCCCACTATGCCCCTTCCTCCAGGTGCTGGGTCCCAGGGAGATGGGAGTTTTATCTACAAGCCCCTGTCTGGGACTGCTGCCTTTCTTTCAGAGATGCCTTGTCCAGAGAGGAGGAATCTAGAGAGGCAGTTTAGCTACAGCGGCTTTGCCATGCTGCAGTGGGTTCTGTACCCAGTTCAAACTTCCTGGAGGCTTTGTTTACACTGTGAGGAGAAAACCACCTACTTGAGCCTCGGCTCTCTCCCCACCAACTTCGAACATCCCAGGTCGACTTCAGACTACTGTGCTGCAATTGAGAATTTCATCCCAGTGGATCTTAGCTTGTTGGACTCTATGGGGGTGGGATTTGCTGAGTAAGAACACTTGGCTCCCTGGCTTCAGCCTCCTTTCCAGGGAAGTGAATGATTCTGTCTCACTGGCATTCCACGCACCACTGGGGTATGAAAAAAAATAATAAATAAATAAAATAAAATATAAAGTAAAAAAAAAAAAAAAACTGTAGGTATCTCCTTGTCTGCCCAAACAGCCACTCAGTTTTGTGCTTGAAACCCAGGGCCCTGGTGGTGTAGGCACCCGAGGGAATCTCCTGGTCTACGGGTTGCGAAGACTATGGGGAAAGCATAGTATCTGGGCCGGACAGTGCCATCCCTCATGGCACAGTCCCTCATGGCTTCCCTTGGCTAGGGGAGGAAGAAAGACTAAAGGAAGAAAAAATATTTGAGAAAATACTGGCTATAAATTTTCTAAGTTTGGAAAATACAAACACACAGATTTATATACCTCAACACACCCAAAACCTAGGAAATATGAGCCCCAAGAACTAAGCCACAAAATAAAATTGTTATAAACTATAAAGAGAAAATATTAATGGCAGCTAGAGAAAAAAGCATGCCAGATTTCTCATGAAAACAAAAATGAAAGTGAAAAAAACAAAAAAACACACAGAAATATTTTTAAAGTACTGAAAGAAAACTTTCAGCCAGGCCCGGTGGCTCACGCCTATAATCCCAACGCTTTAGGAGGCCCAGGTGTGTGGATCACCTAAGGTCGGGAGTTCACGACGAGGCTGACCAATATAGAGAAACTCTGTCTCTACTAAAGATACGTAATTAGCTGGGTGTAGTGGCGCATCCTGTAATCTCAGCTACTCGGGAGGTTGAGGCAGGAAAATCGCTTGAACCCAGGGGGCTGAGGTTGTATTGAGCCAACATCATGCCATTGCACTCCAGCCTGGGCAACAAGAGTGAAACTCCATCGAAAAAAATAAAAATGAAAAAAATTAAAAAAAAGAAGAAAACGTGTATTAACCTATAATTTTGTAACTAGCAACAATATATTCACCAAAGGTATAATTTAATTTTTCCAGCCAAAAATAAAATCTGAAAGAACTTATTAACAGTAGATTGATCTGTAAAATTTGTAGTCCTTCAGTTAGAAGGAAAATAATGCCATAGGAAAATATGGATCTATACAAAGGAATTAAGAATACAAAAAATAATTTCTACGGATAAACATATAATATTTTTCTTATTACTGAGATCTTTAAAAAACTCAGTGTTAAAACAAAAATAATAACAAATAATGTGTTTTTTAATGTTAAATGTAAACAATAACACCACAAGAAATGGAAGCAAATTATTATAAACGTTTGATACTTTACATAAAGTGGTACAAGATATTTTTAAGGTAGATTATAATAAGTTATGATGTATACAATAAAAGCTAAATAAATGATTAAAATAAAAAAGTCATAACTAATAAGTTAACAATAGAATCATAAAACTACTCAATCAAAAAAAAAAGGCAGAGAAAAAGAGAGTTATATTTTTTAAAAGATGGGACAATACGAAAACAAATACCAAAATGGGAGAATAAAATATAATATAACCATATCAATAATCACATTAAATATAAATCACCCAATACCCCCAATGAAAAGGCAAATTTTTAGACTTGAATAAAAGGAAACAAACCATAGACACAAAAAATAGCCAATTGTCAACTACCATCCATATGTAGCCTACAAGAATGCAATTTAAATATAAAGATGCAGACAGATAAAAACATTGGAAATGATTTTATTATGCTAAAACTAATAAAAAGAAATTTGGAGTGGCTACACTAATATCAGACAAAGTAGATTTCAGATAATTAAATATTAACAGGTATAAAAATGATCAATTGGTAATGTGATAGAGTCAATTCATCAAAAGCAGGGAACAACATGATTAGTTTTGTACCTCATAACAGAGGTTCAAAATTCATAAAACAAAATTTTATAGCACTCTAAAAGAAATAATTGCATTCACAGTTGGAACATGTAGGTAGAAAACCGGCAAAGACATGGAAGCTTGAACAAAATTTTCCAACTACTTGACCTGATATTTTAGAACATTTTACCTAACAATAGCATAATACATATTATTTTCATGTGCACATGAAACATTTGCCATCCTGGACCTGAGACAAAAATGAATCTCAAAAAATTTCAAAGGATTCATGTCATATAAAGAGTATTCGCTTAATAATATAGAATGAAATTAGAAATCAATCACAGAAAAATACTGAGAAAAATCTCTAAATATTTGGAAACATAAAAAACCCATGAATCAAAGAATAAATAAGAAAAGGCAATTAGAAAGTATTTTGAATCAAAATAAGAGTAAAATAAAATATAGTAATATATGTGAAATGCTAATAAAACAATATATTAAAGAAGCCTGAAATATATGAGATATACTGTGTCTGTGTGTGGGAATACTCTACAGTTCTAGGATATAAGAATCTTTTCAAATTGTTATATAGATTTAGTGCAATTTCATTTACTATTATTGCAGGATTTCTTTTGTAGAAATTACATGCAGATTTTAAAACTCATATGGGAATACAAAGGACTTGCAATGGACAAAACAACTTTGAAAATGAACAAAGTTGAAGAGCAATACTGCTTTATTTCAAGATTCATTACGAAGCTTCAGTAGTCAAGACTGTGTGGGCTGGGCAGGGCATGCCAATAGACAAATAGATCAACAGAGCAAAATAGAGAGTCCAGAAATAGAGTCACGTATATAAAAGAAACAAAGATTTATTCATAAATGTTCAGAGAAACTAGCAAAAAAATCGGAAACAAATGTCGATCTACAGGAGAATGGATAAAGAAATTGTGTTACATGTATACAATAAGCCAGACAGCAATGAAAATGAATGAGCTATCAATACATGAAACAACATGTATAAATCTCAAACTAATTATGCTGAGTGAAAGATTTCTTAAAAAGTATATAATATATACTTAAAAAGTATATATTGAACTCCAGAAAATGTAAATTCATGTATAGTGAGAGAAAGCAGATTTGTGGTGACCTAGGGCTGGAGAGGGCTGGAATAGTGGGGAGAGATGAGAGGGATTAGAAAGGAGTATGAGGAAACTTTGGGGGGTAATGGGCATTCTTATTATTTTGGATGTAGAAATGATGCCACAGGCATATATATAGATAATAGAATATGTTTCAAAACTTATCAAATATTAACATAAAAATGCAGGAATTTTTGTGTTAAAACCAAATAAAGCTATTTTTTAAAAAGTTACCACTCCCATAAACTTTGTAAACCAAATTAAGAAATAAATAAATAAGACATTGAAAAATATAGACAAAGAAAATAAGACATTCAAGAACAAAGAAATGACATACCACAGCTACTTTTAGGCTCCTCCCAACAAGTAAAACAAGCAAAGCACCCGATATCTTGGCATACAAAATGGTTTATCTGACCATGAAATGACTTTTTCCTTGTATCTACTTTCCATCTTCCATGAAAAATTGCTATTTTTGCCTGAGGTCCCAAAAACTAATGGCCAAGGCAGCACACAGGACAATTCAGGGGAACAAGTCATTTTCAAGAATTATTTGGGAAGGATTCTTAAGTTACTTTACATAGAGTGTTTTTCAAAAAAAAAAAACATTACACTGGAAATCAGTGAAATGCCCTTTGCAGAGCAAGTTTTCTATTTTCTCACTCTTAATGTCTTATAGTCAAGCAAACTTTGATCTAACAAACTGAAATTAGATAAACTGTGGTTGCCACATTTATTTTGTCAGATCAATATTTTGAATAAATTTATACAATATCCAATTCCAGATCTAACAATGTGCAAACATGGGTCACTTTTTCTAAAGATCAGAAAATACAGAAACATTAGTAGAGATGTAAAAACCCACTTCCAAAGAAATGTACAATGCTAAAAAACCAAAGTAACAAATTCCTTCATAAAACAGAATAAAAATTTAAATAAACAGATAATATTAATTACAAGATTTGTGATACATTTTCCTGTGATCTTGAATCAGAAATGAGGAGTTTTGACAAAAGACAGATTATGCAATGCAATAGACAGGTCATGACATATCCCATATTATTTGAAAACAAGTCAATGTTAGAAATTATTTTAGAATTTTAAGATAAATAATAAGATACCAAAAATAAATCAGACACGGAATATATGATCCAATATTCATAGAACAGTAATTCTGGGAGAGAAGAGAATAGCCAGAGAAGTAAAAATCAAAGTAATACAAAGAGAGATTCCTATGCGGAATCAACACAATAGTTTATAATGAGGGAATTCAGTAAGTACTGGTGATATTAAGATGCTCACACTGAAAATATTATTTTGTTGAAGTTTCCACTTTCCAAATCTTAGATGAACTACAATTATGCAGATGGGAAAACATAATTTACCAGTGAATATAAAATAAATACATTTTTTAAATGCATTGGAATTATCATACAGTGAACTAGATCCTGGTGTAGATTTTGCATACGGAAATTAGTAAATTCCAGAAGAAAGTTTTCAGAATATCTCTCTGGGTTATCTGTGATAGACCAGCACCCTTCAATGAAGTGGAAGTAAAGCCGGAAGGATGAATATGTGAGTAGAATAACACAAAATAATTTAAAGTGGTTTCTGATGACTTTGTGAGGCTTCTAGGTTGGAATTTCTAGATGTTACATTATAAATTGGTTTTAGGAAGTGATAGAATTATTTAAGCTGTGTGGAGTGGATAAATTAATTTCCTAGAACATTACAATTTTAATTTGTTTTATTTCTTTTTATTATACTTTAAGCTCTGGGGTATGTGTGCAGAACGTACAGTGTTGTTACATAGGTAAACATGTGCCATGGTGGTTTGCTGCACCCTTCAACCTGTCAGCTGCCTTAGGTATTCTCCTAACGTTATCCCTCTCCAGCACCCCCTTCCCTGACAGACCCTGGTGTGTGATGTTCCCCTCTCTATGTCCCTATGTTCTCATTGTTCAACTCCCACTTATGAGTGAGAACATGCGGGGTTTGGTTTTCTGTTCTTGTGATAGTTTGCTGAGAATGATGGTTTCCAGCTTCATCCATGTCCCTGCAAAGGACATCAACTTTAATCACTTAATTTTCATTTATTCCATTGAGTGCTTATTCTACACCTGATTTTAATTTGAATTTTTAAAATAAACTATCTAATGTAATAATTGTAATAAAACTTAGTAGTAGGGATTACTATCCCCATCTTAAATGAGAAAACTGATATTCCAATTTTATATTGAGGTCTTTGGTAGGTAATTCACGTAATTTGGCTAGGGCCTGTGTTTTAACAGCATTCTAACTGGTGATTTTACCATTAATCATTGCTCCCTGATGTCATTTTCCATACTGAATCCTGACTGGTGTTCCCACTGTCTTCAAGATAAAGTCTAAATACCATCATGTATTCCCTTCAAAATTTATCCTTTCTCATACTTATTTCCTGAAATGTTCTATACCTCTCTCTTCAACAGAAACCTCAGTGTCAGATTTTGACAAATTGAGCTGTATTCTTTTGATCAGCTTTGCACTTGCAAAGAGTTTCTTCTGCTTTGAATCCTTGTCTTTTTTCTCACACCAGGCTACACTCTGTGAACCCCAAGTATTCGAGACAGGTCTCAGTCAATTTAGAAAGTTCATTTTGCCAAGATTAAGGACATGCCTGTGACACCGCCTCAAGAAGTCCTGGCAACATGTGCCCAAGGTGCTTGGGGTACACCTTGCTTTTATACATTTTAGGGAAGTAAAATACATCAATCAATACATGTAAGATATACACTGACTTGATCTGGAAGGACAGGGTGGGATAACTCGAAGGTGGGAGGTTCCAGGTAATAGGTGGATTTAAAAATGTTCTGAATGGAAATTGGTTGAAAGAGTTATTATTAGTAGAAAGAAATATCTGGGTTATGATACGAGGTGGAGACCAAGGTTTTATCATGCAGATGAAGCCTCCAAGTAGTGAGCTTAAGAGAGAGTATATTGAGAACGTTTCTTATCACACATAAGGTCCGTGATGATGTTAATACTGCAGGGGATTAATGAGGCATATTGGAACTCCTCTTCCATCATGGCCTGAACTAGTATTTCAGGTTAACTCTGGAATGTCCTTGACTGAGAGGAGGGGTCCATTCAGATGGGTGGAGGCCTTAGAAGTTTGTTTTTGATTTACAATTTCATTCAGCTTTTGGGAATATTGCAAAGGTCATTTTCTCCAAGAAGTGTTCTCTTACTCTCCTGAATTTCAAATAGATGTCACCTCCTGTGTGCTCCTATTTCCACTCTGTTCATACATATGTCACTGTCCTTTTACACTACTCTGTAGCTTTTGCTTTATTTCCCCTTTCTCCATTAATAGATCTTAAAATCCCTGAGATTAGTTCCTATAATTTAGAAATTGTTTTTAATCTCTAGTGTTTGACACATTGCTAGACATAATAAATGCTCAACTAGTATTTAGTGAATAAGTAGCTTAACAAACAGAAACTTAAAAGGAAAATTTATGTAAGTTGATAACTTTAGAAACAATATTTCAACAGTAATTGGAAAAGACATATTTAAGCAAATGCACATTGAAAGCATCTATAAAATATTAGCAGTTAAACAGAAAATACAAAAATATTTTTACAAATGTATAAGTAAATGAATAATGTTATTACTGGAAAAACATAAGAATTAGACTTATAAGACAATAAAAAGTAAGCAAATTATATGAAGACACTTTTCCCAATTAGGTTAAGTAAAATATTTAGTTAATAATATGCAAGTATTCAACACATAAGGAATCAAGATATGTAGTTTCGATCCAATTAACAACTATTAAACAATTGCATTTGTTACAGTGATGCACAAGCTGGGCAGAACTTTTCACGAACTCATAGTGGGACTATAAATAAGAATGGACTTGGTACTGATGGGACTTAGAGCATGCTACTCCAAAATATGGTACCCTGGCACACTGAGTATTTTAATACTGGCATACTGAATATTTTAATACTGACACACTCAGTATGCCGTAGTGCCATATTTTGGGGTAACTGAAGGAATTTGAGAGAGTGATAGAAGCAGTAAGTTCCCTCTAAGCTTTTGCTGCCCTTCTATCCTCAAACAAGTCATAAAACTGAGAAAGAATTCTCTGATTGTCCCCTGGAACAAGCCATAAGATTTTCATGTGAGGGGTACCCACCTTATACCTAGAGAAAAGGAGTGTCATTATCCTGGAAGACACAGGGACATAGAGAAGAATCTGAACAAACAGGCCTGGCTTAGTTCCCCTCAGCTATTACTATTAGATCATATCACGTTTTGTCCAATCTGACTTCTCTACAACTGTCTCTTCTTCATCAAGCCTATGTATAAAAACATATAGGTTTCCCTGTTTCTTTAGGTCTTCATTTATAAGGCTTGTGTGCCAAGTAAAACTTGAATACATTTGTATGCTTTTCTCATGTTAATCTGTTGTTGCCAGTTTCATTTTCAGAACCAGCTTGGGACCTTAACAGGGTAGAGGAAAACCCTCCTGCCCTACAGTATAAATAATATAATTATGGCCGGGCGCGGTGGCTCAAGCCTGTAATCCCAGCACTTTGGGAGGCCGAGACGGGTGGATCACGAGGTCAGGAGATCGAGACCATCCTGGATAACACGGTGAAACCCCGTCTCTACTAAGAAATACAAAAAAACTAGCCGGGCGAGGTGGCGGGTGCCTGTAGTCCCAGCTACTCGGGAGGCTGAGGCCGGAGAATGGCGTGAACCCGGGAGGCGGAGCTTGCAGTGAGCTGAGATCGGGCCACTGCACTCCAGCCTGGGCTACAGAGCGAGACTCCGTCTCAAAAAAAAAAAAATAAATAAATAAATAAAAAATAAAAAATAATATAATTGTACATCTAAAGCATTAAATTTCTAACAATCTTGGACCAGTTCTATCTTAGTAATAAATTCCTTTTAAAATGGCAGAATGCATTCCAAAATACATAGACAAAGATGATCATTGCAAGGTTATTTATCATAAGAAAGTTAGAAACCATTTTCATGTTTGATATTAACAGTAATTTTGAGTAAAGTATACATATATCTGTGTAACAGAACTATATAATACTATAATTAATATTATACCAATATTATAACATACATGAAAAAATGATTTCAAAAATTATGTTCTGTGAAAGTTGCATATATTATGTAAATTAAAACACATGCAAGTAATAAGGAATATTAAAATTATGTCAACAAAATACTAAGGATTATGAATCCTAAATTTTTATTTTTTAAATATTTTTCTCTATTAAGTATATTCAGTGATCAGAAAAAAAGTAAGCTTAACACCTAATAAAAAAGGATAATTATGGAAATCAGGAAAAAGTAAATAGCATGAACTATGAAATAGCTTTACATTCTAAACACTAATTCATTGAACAACTTTTGTGTTTGCCTCTCAGAATATTATAAATAGAAAATCAAACTATTGAGAGACCCTGGAATTCAGGCTTTTAGTGTCTAGTAGATTATATACGTATATCTGAAAAGAAATTGTAAGACCATTGAAATCATCAAACAACCTTACAATTCTTTCCAAATAGGCATAACAGAGCCACATCCAAATAATTTCTATAGCTACATCATCTAACTAAAAAATAATCTATATCATGTAACTAAACACACGGACACAAACATATGGATAGAAAACACAGTGATCAAATGTAGAAACAGCAAAGGTTAGTTATAACCAGCAGAGAATCACCACAAAATGGCAGATATTTTCTGTCAATTAGGAAGAAAATGTTCTTCTAGGTTATATAAGGTGATCCCACTGTCTGCTCCCACAGAAGGGAATTCTGCATAGAACACTGTATTATTCTGACAACTGATTAGCATTTTGATGTACTCAAAATTTGTTCACATGAAAATGAAGTATTAAGGCAGACAGCAATTCAAAGTAACAGATGAAACTATTGCACAAGAATTTTTTCTTTATTTTTAAATAATTGGTTGCCAAAGAATATACTCAAGATTAATTCTTCTTTCTCTGATTACCACAGAGGTAAAGCTGTAACCAAAATTATCTATCTATCTGTAGATAGATAGATAGATAGATAGATAGATAGATAGATAGATAGATAGATAAAAGTATTCCTTCTGTCAATTTAGTCTGCCGAAAACTAAAGCAAAACCCAGGAATTATCTTTCTGTTTAGTAAATAATGATAAAATATTATATCTCAAGATTACCAGAGAGTGTTGATATTTTCTTTTACATAGTAGAGACAAAAAATGAAAATATCATAAAATATATTTTGTTACTAAAAGAGAAGTATCTTGAAATTTGTGATTTATATTTCTACAAGACTTCTCAAATTTGTAACATTTCATACTCTATTAATCGCTGTTAGAATGATTATCTAAATATATACTCTATAAAAACAATTGCATTCTTAAACTCAAAATGTGATTGTTTTTTATATACCTTTCTGAAATAAAAAACGTTATATTAAGATGATCAAGATGACTCTTCTTTTAGAAAATGCAACATTATAAGTAAATTACAAGTAGTTGAAATGTGCTTAAACTGTGCTTGGTCCTAATTGTGATAAGGGACTCACAGCTTACTTTCTGAATATGCATTTGCTCTCTTGGTTCACAGTGTATTTAGTAAATGACCTCTTCCAGCACAGTAAATGTTACCTTAGTGACTCATAAGTCCTAATGTACACCAAAAATTGCCAGCCCTCACTCCCAGTGCCACTTCACTCTTATAGTACCAAGCTTGCTGCTCCATTGTTGATTTAATTTTCAGAATATAAGAATAGGTAATTATTTCAACATGTTTTAGCATAGGCACAAAACAGTTCAATATCTCTTTTATAATGCATATTTGGAGATCTGGGAGATACATTATAAATATGTTATAGGCAAAGACATTTCTATTCTATTATATTCCATGAAACAAACATTTTTGACTCAAATACATATTTTAAAATTAATTATAATGTATTTGGTCACTATTACTGGCTTTTTTTTAACATTCTTAATTTCATTGACATTTACTCATTTAAAAAAATATCTTGGCCGGGCGCAGTGGCTCACGCCTGTAATCCCAGCACTTTGGGAGGCTGAGGCGGGTGGATCACGAGGTCCGGAGATCGAGACCATCCTGGCTAACACGGTGAAACCCCGTCTCTATTAAAAAAAAATCCAAAAAAATTAGCCGGGCATGGTGGCGGGAGCCTGTAGTCCCAGCTAGTCGGGAGGCTGAGGCAGGAGAATGGCATGAACCGGGGAGGTGGAGCTTGCAGTGAGCCGAGATCGCGCCACTGCACTCCAGCCTGGGCAACCAAGTGAAACTCTGTCTCAAAAAATAAAAATAAAAATAAAAATAAACCTCACACTGTGTAAAATATAGCAAACCAATGTCATCCCTGTGTTTCCTGTGCCCCCAGCTATCTGCAGTTTGAAAAGGAAACCACAAGAAGATAATGTAGTCTATTCTTTTAAAAACTATACATTTTATGGGTTGTAAGACATTCTATTGGCACAAGTAAAGTGAATAATGTTTATTGAGACCAATGATATAAAAGCTCAGATAGAACTTGGAGCTGCTGGTTTAAGATTTAAATGTTATTGAAAATAAGAGAGCCTATTTTGCTCTGGAATAAACTCTGAAATAAACATTTAACACTTACACATTTATAGATAGCATTATTTTTACTTATTAAAATATGCTTTATTTTTCCAATTTAACTTTTATAATTAATTCATTTTACTCATGTAGTTTTAGCATATCCTTTCTTTAAAAAAAGTTTAGTGTTTTTAAACTATCAAGATCTTTGAAATTATTCTCAGCAATATCACATTTTTTAAAATGTGCTAACTTTACGAATTTCCAGAAAAAAATACATCCTTACCAAGTGATTTACAACCAAAACAAAGTTCTCAACTTAAAAGATTATTTTAATAATTAATTTTGCAGCCTAGGCAATACCATTCAGGACATAGGCATGGGCAAAGACTTCATAACTAAAACACAAAAAGGGATCTAATTAAACTGAAGAACTTCTGCACAGCAAAAGAAACTATCATCAGAGTGAACAGGCAACCTACAGAATGGGAGAAAATTTGTGCAATCTATCCATCTGACAAAGAGCTAATATCCAGAATCTACAAAGAACTCAAACAAATTTACAAGAAGAAAACAAACAACCTCTTCAAAAAATGGGAGAAGGGTATAAACAGACAATTTTCAAAAGAAAACATTTATGCAGCCAGCAAACATATGAATAAAAGCTCATCATCATTGGTCATTAGAGAAATGCAAATCAAAACTACAATGAGATACCATCTCACACCAGTTGGAATGGCTATCATTAAAAAGTCAGGAAACAACAGATGCTGGAGAGGATGTGGAGAAATAGAAACACTTTTACACTGTTGGTGGGAATGTAAATTATTTCAACCATTGTGGAAGAAAATGTGGCAATTCCTCAAGGATCTAGAACCAGAAATACCATTTGACCGAGCAATTCCATTACTGGGTATATACCTAAAAAACTATAAATCATTCTACTATAAAGACATATGCACTCCTATGTTTATTGCAGCACTATTCAGAAAAGCAATGACTTGGAACCAACCCAAATGTCCATCAATAACATACTGGATAAAGAAAATATGGCACATATATACCATGGAATACTACGCAGCCATTGAAAAAGGATGAGTTCATGTCCTTTGCAGGGATATGGATGAAGCTGTAAAGCATCATTCTCAGTAAACTATCGCAAGGACAAAAAACCAAACACTGCATGTTCTCACTCGTAAGTGGGAGTTGAACAATAAGGACAATATGGGCAGAGGGAGAGAAACATCATGCACTGGGTCCTGTTGGGGGCGTGGAGGACAAGGGGAGGGATAGCATTAGGGGAAATACCTAATGTAGATGGCGGGTTTATGGGTGCAGCAAACCACTGTGGCACTTGTATACCTACATAACAAACATGCATGTTCTGCACATGTATCCCAGAACTTAAAGTATAATTAAAAAAATATTATTTTGATAATTAATTATGCACATCTTCAACAATTCCTAAGGAATTGATGGTCATTAAAGTACTCAAAATTCATTCTCAAAATATATGTTATATATTTGTTGTTTTAAGAATCCACAATTATATAACAGCAGTTTGAAATATAATCTATGTAAAATTCAAACCCTAAGTTTTTCTGAAATGTATGTGGTGGCTCTGTTTATTTAATTAGAGATTACCGTATTTTGTTGCTTTACATTCTATATATGATTTTAAGCAGTGTAGCAATATTGTTGGTGTTCCAAAAGAGAAAATGTGGTGTATGGGAAACCACAGATTTATTTATTATTCAAGATTTGAGGTAGACTACTTAAAATACTATTAAAGTAGATTAGAAATATTGATTTTGAAAGTCTGCTAACAACTGCACCAAATGCATACATCATGCATATTCACCTTGTTTATGGGCGATAATCTAAGTATACTTACTTGTAAGGGCAATAATTTGTGGTTCAATTTTAAATACCTTCTCAGTCATTAATAAGGTATTACAGATACATAATACATGTTAGCTTAAAATAGTCAATAATATGGTCAACTATGGTTAATAAAGAAATAAGTTCAATAAATCACATTGCTGTTTAATAGAGTTATTTTCTCTAGAGGCATAGCTTTATAAATAAGGAATCTAGCAATCAAAGTAAATGTCTTTGGAAAAATATCGTGTGTTTCATAGTATCTGAATAGATTTTTTTTAATTTATTTGAATTTTTTGACCTACCTAGAATATATGTAATTATATTAAAATATATAATGTAAGCCACTACTTAAATGTGCTAATATCCATCTGGCTAATTATCTAAATCAATTGCAATTATAGATCTTATCTATACAAATTTGTATATTCTGTCAATACATTTCTTTTACAATATATATGATTTTATAAATATTATCTGTAGCTTCTCCCCTCCTCACCACAAAAAACAACATCACAGGTTGAATTTTGAGAAAGAAAGTTATTAAAAATACATAAAAAAAGCAAACCTCAAATATATGGTGATTCTGTAGGTACAAGATTTACCTAATTAAAGCATATTATTATAATTATTATTTATTTATTTTGAGATGGAGTCTTGCTCTGTCACCCAGGCTGGAGTGCAGTGGCATGATCTCGGCTCACTGCAGTCTCTGGCCCCTGGGTTCCAGTGATTCTTCTGCCTCAGATCCCTAGGTAGTCGGGATTATAGGCTCATGTCACCATGCCCCGCTAACTTTTTTTTTGTTTTTTTTTTGTAATTTTAGTAGAGATGGGGTTTCACCATGTTGTCCAGGCTAGTCTTGAACTCCTGAACTCAGGTAATCCACCTGTCTCGGCCTCCCAAAGTGCTTGGATAATAGGCATGAGCCACCGTGCCTGGCCAAGGCATACATATTTGTGTGT
Organism: Macaca nemestrina; assembly: GCF_043159975.1. Classification (NCBI taxonomy): domain Eukaryota; kingdom Metazoa; phylum Chordata; class Mammalia; order Primates; family Cercopithecidae; genus Macaca; species Macaca nemestrina. Next base: position 76,379,332 of record NC_092126.1, read on the forward strand.
ATTTAAACCAAACTGAACCATATTTAAATCAAACTGACCCAAACTGAAACATTGGTTCTCTGGCATCTAAAAAATGAACTCTACTTCTTATTTGGAGCAATCAACAGAGTAGAAATACAGGACACGCAAGACCCAGATATATTCTTTTGAAGAGAATATATCAGGGAGTAATATATTGATTTGCAGGCAACAGGCTACTTAGAAGGCAAGACCTTCCATAAGTTTATGAGAAACTTTCTCACTTGCTTTGGTGACTTTTATAATTTAGGCAATATACTGATATGAATGGAAATTCTTGATCTCTTCAGTAGAAAAGTAAAATCTGCTTTTTATTCAAGTATACTGGATGAACAATTAAAAAGTTACACTTGTTGACTGCAAAGGACTCAGGAGCTAACAACTGTTTTGCCATGAGCATTATTCAGAGCCTTGGAGAAATGTGTGCACTAAAAATGCCTGTAACATGTTTTGCACATTGAAGGACTTTTTATAGACATACACTCCGGTATTGGGAGTTTAAAAAGATGGGGTTTGCACCAAGGCTTTTGCGACCCTTTTAAGATATATACTTATGAAAAATAGATCAGAGATTAGTAATGAGCATGAGCAATTTATAAGATAATTAGAAATCTTGTAGCTTCCAGAAACATTTTTATTACTCATAAAGCTACAGGGAAGTTCTACTACATGTAATTACTCATAGAGACAATAGTTAGTGATAATAATAATAAATTATTCATATAAAAATAAAATAGATAAAGACAGAAAAACATTAGAAGAAATTGAAATTGCAGAATTTTGAAAAGCAGAAAATTACTGAGTTTTGTTTTATAAGCTGAAAAATGAATTTATCAGTTTTGCTTCACAAGTTCAAATTCTGATTTATTTTCGTACCACTTGCTTGACTTAGAGCAAGGTTTTTAAACAATAATGTGCATTTTTATTCTTCTGCCAAGTGAGATAATAATTCTTAATTTGTCATAGTGATTAAATAAAGTATATATTTCTCATTTTATAGATTTAAGGAAAATTTAAATTTGCTGTGGCAATATATTCCTAGAATTCAAGTTTCTAATAGTCAGGATGAGTAAACACTGGGCAAAACAATGCTGTGAGAAGACAACACAGTAGGAGAAGATTTATGCTAAGTAGATTTCAAATACAATTGAATTATTTATTTAATATGAATACAGGTAATTCATCATGGCAAAGAAGCAAAAGTTTCTTTCAGACAGTAATTTAATAAAATTATGCTAACTTCTGTTTAAAACTATCTTCGCTAGTGAAAATAAGACAATATTGGTTGATCTCTGTATTTAACCACAAAAAGCATTGTATACTTTGCCAAATACAATTATAAATAATGAGAACACCAAATTAAATAACATAGGATAAGTACCTGATATTAGCAAAGTATTATAATCCCTAAGATATGGGAGGGTTATTACATAAGCAGAAGGATTAAAATTTAATTTGGTCATTGTATTAGTCCATTCCCACACTGCTATAAAGATACTACCAGAGACTAGGTTTTTTATAAAGAAAGAAGGTTTAATTGGCAGTTCCACTTGGCTGGTGAGGCCTCAGGAAATTTACAATTATGGTGGAAGGCAAAGGGGAAGCAAGGCACATTAACACGGTGGCAAAATGGAAAGAAAGTGCCACACTTTAAAACAATCGGGTCTCGTGAGAACTCATTCACTGTCATGACAACCACATGGAGGAGATCACCTTCATAATAAAACTAGCTCCCACCATGTCACTTCCTCAACATGTAGGGATTAAAATTCACTATGAGATTTGGGTGGGAATGCAAAGCAAAACCATATCATTCTGCCCCAGCCCCTGCCAAATCTCATGTCCTTTTTACATTTGAAAACCAATCATGTCATCCTGTATTATTGCAATCTCACAATGCTATAAGAACATACCTGAGACTGAGTAATATATAAAGGAAAGAAGTTTAATTGACTCACATTCCACAGGGTTGGGCGGCATCAGGAAATTTACAATCATGGTGGAAATGGAAGCAAACCCATCCTTTTTCACAAGGTGGCAGGAGAGAAAAGAATGAATGCTGAGCGAAGGGGAAAGACCCTTATAAAACAATCAGATCTTGTGAGAACTCATTCACTATCATGTGAACAGCATGGCAGAAACTGGCCCTATAATTCAATTGTCTCTACTTTGTCCCTCCCATGGCATGTGAAGATTTGGGGAACTATTTTACATTTAAAGATAACATTTGAGTGGGGACACAGTCAAACTGTATTATTCCACCCTGGCCCTTGCAAAATGTCATGTTCTCACAATTCAAAGACAATCATGTCCTTCCAACAGTCCCCCATAGTCTTAATTCATCTCAGAATTAACTCAAAAGTCTAAGTCCAAGTCCCTTTTACATAGGAGCCTGTTAAAAATGCAAATTAGTTACGTCCTAGAAACAGTGGGGGTATAGGTATTTGATAAATACACTCACTCCAAATAGGAGAAATTGGCCAAAAAGGAAGGGGCTACAGGTCCCATGGAAGTCTGAAATCCACTGAGGCAGTCAAATATTAAAGCTCTGAAAAGATCTCCTCTGACTCAATATCTCACATCCAGGTCACACTGATGCAAGAGGTGGGTACCCATGCTAATGCAAAAGGTGGGTTCCCAAATCCAGGTAATGCTGATGCAAGAGGTGGGTTCCCACAGCACTGACCCTGTGACTTTTCAGGGTACAGGCCGCCTTCCACCTGCCTTCTCAGGCCGGCATTGAGTGTTTGCAGTTTTTCCAGATTCATGGTGCAAGCTATCAGTGGGTCTATCATTTTGGAGTCTGGAGGGGAGTGGCCCTCTTCTCACGTCTCCACTAGGCAGTGCCCCACTGGGCATCCTAGGGGGGCTCCAACCCTATATTTCACTTCCACATTGCACTACCAGAGGATCTACATGAGCGCTACACCCCTGCAGCTAACTTCTGCCTGGATACCCAGGTGTTTTCATACATCCTTTGGAAATCTAGGTGGAGGTTCCCAAACCTCAGTTCTTCACTTGTGTGTACCCATAGGCTCAATACCACATGGAACTTGCCAAAGTTTGGGGCTTGTACCTCTGAACCATTGCCTGAGCTGTATATTGGCCCCTTTTAACTCTGACTGGGATGCAGGGCACCAATTCCCAAGACTGCAAAAAAACAGCAAGGCCCTGGGCCTGGCCCATGAAACCACTTTTTTTCTTCTAGGCCCCCAGACCTGTGTTGGGAGGGGCTGCTGTGAAGAACTCTGATGTACTCTGGAGACATTATCCCCACAGTCTTGGTGACTAACATTTGCTTCTCCTTACTCATGCAAATTTCTGCAGCTGACTTGAATTTCTCCTTAGAAAATGCATTTTTATTTTATGTCACATTGTTGGGCTTCAAAGTTTTGAAACTTTTATGCTCTGGTTCCCTTTTAAACATAAATTCCAATTCCCAACCATACCTTTGTGGATACATAAACTCGAATGCTTTTAACAGCACTCAAGTGCCCTCTTGAATGCTTTGCTGTTTAGAAGTTTCTTATGCGAGACAACCTAAATTATCTCTCTCAAGTTCAAAGTTTCACAGATCTCTAATGTAGGGGCAAAATGCCACTAGTCTCTATGCTGAAACTTGGAAAGAGTCACCTTTATTCTAGTTCCCAACAGGTTTCTTCTCCCCATCTGAGACCACTTCAGTCTGGACTTCATTGCTCATATCACTATCAGCATTTTGATCAAAGCCATTCAACAAGTCTCTAGGAAGTTCCATACTTTCCCACATCTTCCTGTTTTCTTCTGATCCCTCCAAACTTCCAACCTATGCCTGATAACCAGTTCCAAAGTTGCTTCCACATTTTTGGGTATCTTTACAGCAGTGCCTCACTACCTGGTATCAATTTACTGTATTAGTCCTTTTTCATGATGTTATAAGAACATATCCAAGACTGGGTAATTTACAAAGGAAAGAGATTTAGTTCACTCACTCTTCTACAGGGTTGGAGAGGCAGGAAACTTACAATCATGGCAAACGGGGAAGCAAACATCTTTCTTCACAAGGTGGCAGGAGAGAGAATAATGAGAGCCAAATAAAAGGCGAAGCCCCTTGTAAAACCATCAGATTTTGTGAAAACTCACTATCATGAGAACAGCATAGTAGAAACTGCCCCATGATTCAATTAACTCCACCTGGTTCCTCCCACAACACATGGGGATTATGGGAACCAGAATTCAAGATGAGATTTGAATGGGGACACAGACAAACCACATTACTTCCTAACAGTCCCCAGAAGTCTTAACTCATTCCAGCATTAACTCAAAAATCCAAGTTCAAACTTTCATGTGAGACAAGGAAACTCCCTTCTGCTTATAAGCCTATAAAATAAAATTAAAAAGCCTGTTACTTTCAAGATACAATGGGGGTACAGGCATTGGGTAAATGTGCCCATTCCTTCTGGGATAAATTTGTGAAAACAAAGGGACCACAGGTCCCATGCAAGCCTGAAACCAAGCAGGACAGTCATTAAATCTGAATGCTCCAAAATTATCTCATCTGACACCATGTCTCACATTCATGGCATGCTGATGCAAGAGCTGGATTCAAAAGGCCTTGGTCAGCTCTTCCCTGTGGCTCTGCTGGATACAGCTCTTGCGACTTCTTTCACGGGCTGACATTGAGTGACTGCAGCTTTTCCAGGTGCATGGTGCAAGCTGTTAGTGGATCTACCATTCTGGAGTCTGGAGGATGGTGATGCTTTTCTCACAGCTCCAGTAGGCAGTGCCACAGTTGGCATTCTGTGTGGGAGCTCCAACCTCACATTTCCCCCTCTGCATTGCCCTAGTAGAGGTTTTCCATGAGGGTTCCACTCCTGTAGCAGACTTCTGCCTAGACATCAAGTGTTTTCATACATACTCTGAAATCTAGGTGGAGGCTCCAAAGCTCAACTCTTGTCTTGTTCACACCCACAGGCCCAACACCTCAGGGAAGTCACCAAGGCTGGGGACTTGCACCCTCTGATGCCATGGCCTAACCTGCACCTTGGCCCGTTTTAAACACAGCTGGAGTTGTAGTGGCTTGGACACAAGTCACTAAGTCCTGAGGCCGCACAGAATTGCAGGGGCCTGGGCCTGGCCCATGAAATCATTGATTTATCCTGGGTCTCTGGGCCTGTGATGGGAGAGATTGCCCCAAAGGTTTCTGTCATGCCCTAGAGACATTTTCCCCATTCTCTTTATTATTCACATTTAGTTCCTCATTACTTATACAAATTTCTGCAGCAGGTTTAAATTCCTCCCCAGCAACTGGGATTTTATTTTCTACCACATGGTCAGGCTGCAAATTTGTCAAATTTTTGTGCTCTGCTTCCCTTTTAAATACAAATTTCAATTTCAAGTCATCTTTTTATGAACACATATAACTATACATTTTTAGAAAAATCCAGATCACTTCTTGAATGCTTTAATCCTTAAAAATTTCTCCTGCCAGATGGACTAAATCATGTCTCTTAAGTTCAAAATTCCCCAGATCTCTAGGACAAGACCAAAATATCACTAGTCTCTTTGCTAAAACATAATGTGAGTGATCTTTACTCGATTTTCCAACAAGTTCCTTATCTCCATCTGAAGCCACCTCAGCCTTGATGTCACTGTCCATATCACTATTGTCATTTTGGTCAAAACCATTCAATAAATCTCTAGGAAGTTGCAAAATTTCCTCATTTTTTTGTCTACTTTTAAGTCCTTCTAACTGTTCCAACCTCTGCCATTTACCCAGTTCCAAAATTACTTCCATATTTTCAAATTATCTTTATAGCAGTAACACACTCAGTTGGTACCAATTATCTGTATTAGTCCATTCTCACAGCACTGTAAATACCTGAGACTGGGTAATATACGATGAAAGGATGTACAGTTGACCCACAGTTACACATGGCTAAGGAGACATCAGGAAACTTACAATTATAGCAGAAGGTAAAGGGGAAGCAAGGCAGGTCTCACAAGGCAGCAGGAGAGAGAGAGTGAATAAGGAAGTGTCACACTTTAAAACCATCAACTCTGATGAGAACTCACTCACTATAATGAAAACAGCAGGGAGAAAATTGCCCCCATGATTTAACTGCTTCCTTCCAGGTTCCTCCCTCAACACAGGTGAATTAAAATTCAAGATGAGATTTGGTTGGAGGCACAGAGCCAAAGGATATCAGCTATGAAATATTTTCGTAGGTGGTTCAGGGTCTACTGATTTGAGACATGTTATTTAAGAACTTATTTTAAGAGTACTGATGAGCCAATCAGACAAAAACTTGTTAAAGTGGAGCATTTTGGGGGGCGTGATAGAAGAATGTTCAAAGACAGAAAAGTATTAAAATGAAGGTTATTTAAAATAGAATAATATGCCTGAAACATAGAAAAAGAATGAAAGTGGTAAGAATGAACATTGGGAAAGCAGGCAGAAATAAGATCTTGAAGGATTTTGTATGATATACTAAAGCATTAGAACTTCATCAAGAAGGTAATGGAAAATTTTAAGGAGAAATAAGACAGTAACTTTTTAGGCAACCTGAATTCCCTTTTAGACACGGATATGGTTTGGCTCCGTGTTCCCACCCAAATCCCATGTCAAATTGTAATCTCCACGTGTTGAAGGAGGGACCTGGTGGGAGGTGATTGGATCATGGGGGTGGATTTCCCCCATGATAGTGAGTGAATTCTTATGGTATCTGATGGTTTAAAAGTGTGGCACTTCCCCAAAAATTCTCTCTCTCTTGCCCTGCCATGGTAAATACATGCTTGCTTCCCCTTCACTTTCCGCCATGATTGTAAGTTTCCTGAGGCCTCCCAGTCATGCTTCCTGTTAAGCCTGAGGAACTGTGAGTCAATTAAACCTCTGTTCTTTGTAAATTACCCAGTATCAGGTAGTTATTTATAACAGTATGAGAACAGACTAATACAGACCCGTATACAGAAAATCTATATACAGCTACTCAATAAACAGTTTGAGCAGTCTGTAATATGTTGGATGCAATTGAAGACATGATATTGGAAAAAAGTTACTCAAGAAAAGATTACAGAGTAAGAACAGAAAAACAAATGTGAAACCCTGAAGAACTACAGTACTGAAATGCATAGAGGAGGGGAATGGGAAGATAAATGAGAACAGATATTCAAAATGGTACAGGAAAAACCAAGAGATAATTGTTTTATAATAATACTGAAAAAGAGGTTGATGAATTACGTCAGATGCTGAAGTTAAGCAAGAACTAAGAAAAAGTCACTTCTAGGAAAAAAAAAAAAAAAAAAAAAAAAAGGCCAAAGTACAATGTTGAGTTAAAAATATAAAGCAATAGGCCAGGCGCGGTAGCTCATGCCTGTAATCCCAGCAATTTGGGAGGCCGAGGCGTGCGGATCACGAGGTCAGAAGATTGAGACCATCCTGGCTAACACGGTGAAACCGTCTCTACTAAAAATACAAAAAAATAGCCGGAGGTGGTGGCCGGCGCCTGTAGTCCTAGCTACTCGGGAGGCTGAGGCAGGAGAATGACGTGAACCCGGGAGGCTGAGGCAGGAGAATGACGTGAACCCGGGAGGCAGAGCTTGCAGTGAGCCGAGATTGTGCCACTGCACTCCAGCCTGGGTGACAGAGACTCCGTATCAAAAAAAAAAAAAAAATATATATATATATATATATATATATACACACACACACACACACACACACATATATATACACACACATATATATACACACATACACACACACACACACACACAGCAATAATTACATATACATAGGGTACTGATATGTACTGAAAGTTTGTGTCCCTCTAAAATTTCTGTGTTGAATCCTAAATCCCCAAGATGATGGAATTTGTTGGTGAGTGCTTGGGAAGTGATTGGGTCCCCAGGGTAGAGCCCTCATGAATGTTATTAGTGTCATTATAGAGACACAGAAGAGGATGGTTTTTTCTCTCTACTCCCCTGTAAGGATAGGAAGCGAGGGCTGTCTGCAGACCAGGAAGAGTACTCTGCCCAGATATAATCTGCTGACAAATTGATCATTCACTTCCCAGTCTCCTTAACTGTAAGAGCAAAAACAATTCTCTTGTTTCAGTCACCCAGTGTATGGTATTCCATTATATCAGCCTAAACTAAGACTGCTGCAATTCCTATTTCTTAAAAAAAAAATATATATATATATATACACATATATTTTAAGAGTACCGATATACACACACACACATAGCTGTATAAACAAACGCAATGAACTGGAAATAAATACCACAGCATATTAATATCTATATGCAGATTATTTTATTTTTTGAAATTGTATACATTTCCCAAAACATTATTTTAGAAGAGAAAAAAAATTCATTAAATTTTCTGCTTAAGGCGGCTGTATGTAAAATTGGAAAGAGCATTTAGTTTAGAATCAAACTTGCCTCAGCCCCAATACCAACTCTTCTGCTTATTAATATTCTAGTGTTTAAAGCCAATTGCAAAAGTATAGCAAATTATAGAATAGTTATATCTTTTTCATGAAATAGAAATTTCACCTTGTCATATTAATACAAATTTTGATATGTAGATTTTTAAAATTATTTTCTTTCTCTATTTTGTTCCATTGCACCATTGTGTAATTCTGAGCAAATAACAAACAATTTAAAACTAAGGGTTAAATGAGCTTAATAAAATATTAGACAGGGATAAATCAGCATCTCAATTAGTTTCTCACAATGTATGTTAACAAAAATGTACTGTGTATCATAATCATGTTCTCTTAAAGCAGAGTCAATACTTTGACTTTACTAAGAAGTCATTAGAGAAAATTATTAAAAAGTTATAGAAAATTATAGAAAAAAATTAGACTTAAGAAATAGAAAAATGTAATAGATTTCTATAATTCAAATTAATAAACATTTAGAAAATTTATATTTATAAATTATATAAAATTGTAGAGAATATAGAATTGTACAAAATACAGACATTTTAATAAAATTATAGGAAATATAATTATAAAAATTACAGAAAAATTTTAAATCATTAAAAAAATTGTTAGGGCTGGCATTGGCTTGAATAATTATATTTGCAAGTGAATAAAAATAAAGCTGAGGTCTTAAGCCTTCAGAAAATTGTGATATGTTCAGTTTTTGGTCATGAGAATAAAGTTGTGAGTAGGACAGCATAGCCAATAGCAGGAAATCTAAAGGAAAGCTGCTGCCAAGTGCCACAATAGGCATAATTAAAGGAGAAAAGATAATGAACAAGTAAGCAATTTCAATAAGAGGCAAAAATATTGAGAAAAATATTTTGAAGAAGTATTTTCAATAAGAGGCAAAAATAAAGAGGTGACTATTGGTTTAAAGTTCTTTGAAACCCACTTCACAAACCAAGCCTCCTCTTTTCTTCTTTCCTCCCAACTTCTTGCCTTCTTCCCTTTTCATTCTCCCTTCTCTTGTCTCTATATGTATCTATCAATCATCTGCCTAATTGCTTTTTTTTTTTTTTCTTTTTTTTTCAAGACAGAGTCTCCCTCTGTTGCTTAGGCTGGACTGGAGTGTCACAGTCTTGCCTCACTACAACCTCTGCCTTCAAAGTTAAAGTGATTCTCATGCCTCAACCTTCCAACTAGCTGGTATTACAGGCATGCACCACCAGGCCTGACTATTTTTTGTATTTTTAGTAGAGGCTGTGTTTCACCATGTTGGCCAGGCTGGTCTTGAACTCCTCGACTCAAGTGATCAACCCATGGCCTCTCAAAGTGCTGGGGTTATAGTCATGAGGCCGTGTCCAGCCGTTGCCTAATTTCTGTCTAGCTGTCCCTCAACTTTTGGACTATGTTTCTGTGTCAAAAAATTACTTCCAGAGGTATCTTTGTTAACAACATTGGTATTTCCTCACGTTCTTAAATACACATATTTCTGGGTTTGAGCAGTCCTAGCCTGAATTACTGAGGTTACATTTGTGCTATTTGGGCTAATAACTACAAACAGAAGCCTGGATCTGTCTCAGCCTTTCCATTGCTTGCTGCTAAAGACAGTAATGCTTATAAATTGCCTAACACTTAGGAATGTTGTGGCTTTATATTTCAGAGATATATTCAGAATTTATTTTTAATTCTGAATCCCAATTTGAAGAGTTTGATTTTTGATATGGGAGAAAAGATGTTGTGCCAAAACACAGAAATGCTGCATCTTTTCTATTATATTATATCTGAAGATGGAAACGTCTTCCTTGTGGAATACTTGATCAAATATACAAGAGAAAGATAAACAACCTCAACATCCAGCACCCATAATCAGATTATAGTTCAATGAAAGATGTAGAGATGAACAAAGAAATTAACAAGGAGTCAATAAATTTCAAAATCTAGGGAAAAACCAGAAACCAAAAAGTGTTGACAATTAAGTAATATTGTAGATTCAGAAATCTTGTGTAAGCCTAAATTCACTAAAGACTTTTCATCTAAAGGTACTCTAGGAGATGTACTTCTGTGCAATGCCTTTTTCTTTGCCAAGTTTTGAAAGCATTATTTAGCTCTCTAATTAATTTACTTTACAAAGGAATGCAACCAATTTATATTATAATTTGCACACAGTTTTCAAGAACATATCTACTACAGAGAAACGGCCAACAAGGCAATTGGTTAAAAGGTACATTTTTCAGAAAAGTGTATACATACATACATACGTATATATAAATATATATACACATACATACATACATACAGACACACACACACACACACACACTTGCTGACTACAAAATAAAATTGGTCCTTTGATTTACTTTAACTTTTCATGAAAGTATTAATAAAAAAATTGATTATTTGGTTTGTTTTTTGAGGGAGGTGGCGGGTGGGGATGGAGTCTTGCTCTGTCGCCCAGGCTGGAGTGCAGTGGTGCAATCTCAGCTCACTGCAAGCTCCGCCTCTGGGGTTCACACAATTCTCCTGCCTCAACCTCCTGATTAGCTGGGACTACAGGCGCCCGCCACCACGCCTGGCTAATTTTTTGTATTTTTAGTAGAGACGAGGTTTCACCGTGTTAGCCAGGATAGTTTTGATCTCCTGACCTCGTGATCCGCCCGCCTCAGCCTCCCAAAGTGCTGGGATTACAGGCGTGAGCCACTGAGCCTGGCAAATTGATTATTTGGAAAAACAGTTCTGCTTGGTTTTTCAACACACATAGAAAATATGATTTAACTTGCATCCTGCTATGAATTTGTGGAAAATATAATAATGCAAAGCATATTGAATAAAGCTTTAGAATTCTGGAAAAAGTAAATTATATATTTTATTTCCACTTCATCATTTAGAAAAGATGTTGATTGCAAATACACAATCTATAGCCTTTCTGATACAATTAAGTTTCTAAAATATATCCCAGCTCCTTGAAACCAGCTAAATGTGTACAGGTACTTATCAAGTCAGGCAACCCATTTAATTGCAGGAATTATTTTTGTTGTTCCTGCAATCAGTGTGCAATCAGCTAGGAGTGCTAAATATAACTTTATTGCCCTCAGTCTTTTAAGTTTCTCATTTTGGGTTTTCTTAGGTCTAACATAGAATCAGAAAATAACATCTTTCTTAAGAGGCACATTTTAATTAATATAATTTTAAAATATTTGTATTTCAAACATTTACTTAATAGTTTGAAACCTAAATTCATCATTTCTTGGGATATGTTTTCACATTATTATTTATATAATGAATTTATTTTATGCTAATGATAAAGACAAAAGCAAGTACTTGAATCAAAAGCAAAATAATACCTACCATTTGAATGCTTACAGTGAAGAGGCTTTGCATTTATTATCCTTTCACCTAAGAACCATAAATGGTGGCACAATTATTCTAACTCTGTGGAGGACCAGTGATATGAGAATAGCTCATTATACCTAAGGTCACAGAAATGGAAGAAATAATTCTGGGTTTGGATATCAGGTTTATTTAGTTCTGAAGCTGTACTAAAAAATCACAGAAATTTATTACATATCCTTTATTTTCTTTAGACAGAAAGTAGTAAGTTCATAACTGTGAAGAGCATTGGTGAAACATTTTCCTTATATGAAATAAATAAATTAAATAACTATAGAAAGACTTCAATGAAAATCAGCACTTCTGAAATCAACTCTACATTTGTGCTCATGATTGTCAAGTGGGTGATTACAAATAAGTAACCGATTTAGATTTTCTGATATTAGGAACTCTGTTATACTTATTGGAAGATAAAATCACAGGGAAGTACAGAATTTGTCTGGCATCCTTTTCTGACAAAACCTTCCTGTACTTGTTCATGAAAACAGGACAAAGGATTTATTTCCAGCAGATTGGCTTGATATATATAATTATACAATCTAAGCTAGGGAAAGTTTGATTCTTCATGTTTTAGGAATGGATTCTACACATCAACAAAGGATACAAAAAATGTATTAAATGCCCACTAAATGCATACAATTTGAAAGCTACAAATGCTGATTATACACAAATACTGGAGAGATGTGTTCATTTCACCAGGACTTCTACTTGGATTTAGGTATGATGTACACTTTAAAATATTATATTATAAAAATAATATGTAGTTTATGGGTTTTACTAATCTAAACAGTACTGATTAAGCATCTCAATAAGCCTTTTCTATTTTTGTGAACTTTGCTATCCAGTTTTCCTTTTGTACCATTAGAAAAACATGTTTTCTTAAGGAGCTTTCAAAAATATTTAAAATATAATATTAATAATATCAAGTATTTTGTATGATATAAAATATATATGAAATACTTTGTCATTGCGAAAAAGCAAACATCTTAACAATGTCTATTTTTCCATGATAAGGGAAACCTAGAATTTACTTCTAAAATTTGATAGTGTGGTGGTTAATTTAGAGATGATGTGATTTTTTTCTTCATTTGCACCAAAGCAGCTGACAGTACTTCAAAAGAAGCTGTGGGAAAACAAAATGGAAATATCAACGACAAAGTAGCAAACGTAATATATATGCAATCTATACAGAAATCAGAAAAGCTAACAGAACATACATGTAATTGAATATACATGTAATTGAATAATTAAAGTGTTGAATACACTTCAAGTCAGTTAATATTAATTTAATTTTTAAAAACTAATTTTAACCTAAAGTCATCAAATATAACTTATCGTAAATTCTAGGTAATTCATTATTTCAATGATTCAAAGTAAATATATTAATATCTTCAAATTAAATCAATCAGACCAAAATAAAAAAAAATAAAAATAATTTTTTAAAATAAACAAGAACCCTGAGAAATATGGTATCATGTAAGCAGACTGATTCTATAACTCATTGCCATTTCTTAGAGAAAAGGAGAGAGAAGCAAGCAACTTGAAAAGCATATTTGAAGATGTTCACACACAACGAAACCCCTCCCCAATCTCACTAGATGGCTTCACATACAAGTTCAAGAAATACACATAATCTCCTTGAGATACTGTACAAAATGACCATACCCAAGGTGCATAGCCATCAGATTCATCAAGGTCAGTGTGGAAAAAAAAAATCTTAAATACAGCTAGAGAGAAAGGTTGGGTCACTTTAAAGGAAATCTCATCAGAATAGCAGTAGATCTCTCAGCAGAAACCTTACAAGCAAGAAGAAATTGAGGGCCTATTTTCAACATTTTCAAAGAAAAGAAATTCTAACCAAGAATTTTATATTTTGCCAAACAAAACTTAATAAGTGAAGGAGAAACAAAATCCTTCTCCAACAAACACACACAGAAACTAAGGGAATTTATTACCACCAGACCAGATTTACAAGAAATCCTCAAGAGAGTGCTAAACATGGAAATGAAAGGTCAATACCTACTAATGTGTCTGGAATTGGTGGGTTCTTGGTCTCACTGACTTCAAGAATGAAGCCGCAGACCCTCACAGTGAGTGTTACAGTTCTTAAAGATGGTGTGTCTGGAGTTTATTCCTTCTGAAGTTTGGACATATCAGGAGTTTCTTCCTTCTGATGGGTTTGTGGTCTGGCTGATTTCAGGAGTGAAGCTGCAGACTTTCTTGCTGAGTGTTACAGCTCTTAAAGGCGACACATCTGGAGTTCTTCCTTCCTCCGATCTAGAGTTGTTCATCCCTCCTGGTGGGTTAGTGGTCTCGCTGGCTTCAGGAGTGAAGCTGCAGAACTTGGCAGTGAGTGTTGGAGCTCATAAAGGCGGTGCAGACCCAAAGAGTGAGCAGCAGCAAGATTTATTGTGAAGAGCGAAAGAACAAAACTTCCACAGCATGGAAGGAGACCCAAGTGGGTTGCCCCATGGGGAGGCGGCTGAGCCCTGAGGAGAACTCGAATGTGGGGCAGGCAAGTCGGCAGTGCTGGGGAACTCAGCACACCTTCTGCAGTTGCTGGCCTGGATACTACGCCCCTCACTGCCTGGGGCTGGGGGCAGTGGCTGGCCTATCGGAGTGTAGGGCTTGAATACTCACAGGGCCTCAGCTGCCTCCCCACAGGGCAGGGCTCGGGACCTGCACCCCTCCATGCCTGAGTCCCCATTCCTGCCACAGGTGGGCTCCTGCATGACCCAAACCTCCCCTATAGGCGCCGACGGGTCCCATTGACCCCCCCGATGGGCTGAGGAGTGCCTGCGCGTGGCACGGGACTGGCGGGCAGCTCCACTCCTGGCCCCAGCATGGAATCCACTTGGGGAAGCCAACTGGGCTTCTGAGTCAGGTGGGGACTTGGAGAACTTTTATGTCTAGCTAAAGGATTGTAAATGCACCAATCAGTACTCTGTGTCTAGCTCAAGGTTTGTAAATGCACCAATCAGCACGCTGTCAAAATGGACCAATCAGCTCTCTGTAAAATGGACCTATCAGCCCTCTGTAAAATGGGCCATTCAGTTCTCTGTAAAATGGACCAATCAGCAGGATGTGAGTGGAGTCAGATAAGGGAATAAAAGCAGGCTGCCAGACTCAGCAGCAGCAATCCGCTGGGGCCCCCTGCCACACTGTAGAAGCTTTATTCTTTTGTTCTTCACGATTAATCTCTGTGCTGCTCACTCTTTGGGTCCATGCCACCTTTATGAGCTGTACCACTCACTGAGAAGGTCTGCAGCTTCACTCCTGAAGCCAGCAAGACCACGAACCCAATGGAAGAGACGAACAACTCTGGGTTAGAGGAAGGAAGAACTCCAGACGTGTGGCCTTTAAGAGCTGTAACACTCAGCACAAAAGTCTGCAGCTTCACTCCTGAAGTCAGTGAGACCACGAGCCCACCAGAAGGAAGAAACTCCTGACACATCTGAACATCAGAAGGAACAGACTCCAGACACATCATCTTTAAGAACTGTAACACTCACCACAAGGGTCCACGGCTTCATTCTTGAAGTCAGTGAGACCAAGAACCCACAAATTCTGGACAAATTTTGGTGACCCAGATGGGACTATTGCCTATCACCAAGTGGAGAGACTATCGCCAAGCAGTGAGATCATCACCTATCACCAAGCAGTGAGATTATCACCTATCGCCAAGTGGTGAGTACCATCGGACCCCTTCCACTTGCTATTCTGTCCTAGTTTTCCTTCGACTTTGGGGCTAAATACCAGGCACCTGTTGCCAGTTAAAAGTGACTAGTGTAGCCACTGGACTAAAGACACGGGTGTCAGGCTTTCTGGGAAATGGCTAACAATCCCCAACTTTCGTAGTTGGGAGCATTAGTTTGCCTGGAACCAGCTTCCTCTTTTCCTGTACTCCTGGGCTGAGCTGAGGGCCGACAGAGAGGAAAGCCATTGTGCTCCAGGGTCCCCAAAACAAGTTGGTTGACCCTGCGGCCCTGAGTGGAACTCTCAAAGGCATGTCACCCAAGCAAGACTCACCCATCTATCCTATCTATCCTGACCTTTGCATCCTATGTCCTATAATGCCTGTCAGACAAACTTCCTCTTGCCTGTCTTCTCTGAGGCTAGTCCCACTTCTAAAAACCACTCTCTATCTCTTGTGCTTTTCTAGTTTCTCCTATAAGAAAGATTTCTAGTATGAACTTCAGGACTCTGTTACCTTCTTTAGACACCCAGACTAACCAATCAGAAACACATACTTTTGGCCCAAAGCCCCATAGGGGGTACTCTCTGGAATTTTAGGATCACTCCTCAGACAAGCAGGCCTAACAAAAGCTATTCCTGAAGCTAGGATATGGGGGGCATCATAAATTGTATCCTTCCTATTCATATAAGTGAGGACAAAAGGTGTCACTCGTCCAACTCTGGAGATCCCGTACCTCCCTCAGGGTATGGCCCTCCACTTCATTTTTGGGGCATAACATCTTTATGGGGCAGGAGTAAAGTCCCAGTACTAACAGGAGAATGCTTAGGACTCTAACAGGTCTTTGAGAATGTGTCAGTAAGGGCCACTAAATCCGATTTTTCTCAGTCCTCCTTGTGGTCTAGGAAGACAGGCAAGGGTGTAGGTTTTCAAGAATGCGTTGGTAGGGGCCACTAAATCTGAACTTACTTGGTCCTCCTTGTGGTCTGGGAGGAAAACTAGCATTTCTGCTGCTGCTTCGATGAGTGCAACCATTCCGATCAGCAGGGTCCAAGGACTATTGCGGGGTCTTGGGCAGGGGGAGAAACAAAGCAAAACTGCAGGCAGTTTTGTCTTTCAGGTGGGAAACAGGCATCAAGCGACTTACCCTTGAAATGCATCCTAAGCCATTGGGACCAATTTGACCCACAAACCCTGAAAACGAGGTGGCTCTTTTTTTCTGCACTATGACTTGACCCTAATATTCTCCCTCTGATGAGGAAAAATCTCCACCTGAGGGAAGTATAAATTGCAATAGTATCCTGCAGTTTGACCATTTCTGTAAGAGGGAAGGCAAATGGAGTGAAATACCTTGTGTCCAAGCTTTCTTTTCACTGAAGGACCATACACAACTAAGCAAAGCTCGCAATTTACATCCCACAGGAGGACCTCTCACTTTACCCCCATATCCTAGCCTCGCTATAGCTCCCCTTCCTATTAATGATAATCCTCCTCTAATCTTCCCTGCCCAGAAGGAAATAAGAAATCTCCAAAGGACCACAAACCCCCTAGGCTATCGGTTATGTCCCCTTCAAAGTGTAGGGGGAGGGGAATTTGGCCCAACCCGGGTATGTGTCCCCTTTTCCCTCTCTGATTTAAAGTAGATCAAGGAAGACCTTGGGAATTTTTCAGATTATCCTGATAGGTACATAGATGTCCTACAGGGTCTAGGGCAAAATTTTGATCTCACTTGGAGAGATGTCATGCTATTGTTAGATCAAACCCTGGCCTTTAATGAAAATAATGCAACTTTGGCTGCAGTCCAAGAGTTTGGAGATACCTGATATCTTAGTCAAGTAAATGATAGAATGACAGCCAAAGAAAGGGACAAATTCCCTACCAGTCACTAAGCCATCCCCAGTATGGATCTCCAATGGGACCTAGACTCAGATCATGGGGGCTGGAGTCATAAAAATCTGTTAACCTGTGTTCTAGAAGGAGTAAGAAGAATTAGGAAAAAGTCCATGAATTATTCAATGATGTCGACCATAATTCAGGGAAAGAAAGAAAATCCTTCTGCCTTCCTTGAGCAGCTATGGGAGGCCTTAAGAGAATATACTCCCCTGTCATCCAAATCACTCGAGGGTCAATTGATTCAAAAAGATAAATTTATTACCCATTCAGTCGCAGATATCAGGAGAATGCTTCAAAAGCAGTCCTGGGCCCTGAACAAAATTTGGAGGCATTACTAAACATGGCAACCTCAGTGTTCTATAATAGGGACCAAGAGGAACAGGCCCAAAAGGAAAAGTGAGATTAGAGAAAGGCCACAGCCTTAGTCATGGCTCTCAGACAAAAAACAAAACAAAACAAAACAAAAAAAACTTTGGCGGTTCAGAGAGGACAGAAAGGCCAATCAGCCAATAGGGCTTGTTATCAGTGTAGTTTACTAGGACACTTTAAAAAAGAATTGTCCAATGAGAAACAAGCCGCATCCACATCCATGTCCATTGTGCCAAGGTAATCACTGGAAGTTGCACTGCCCCAGAGGACAAAGATTTTCTGGGTCAGTAGCCCCCAACCAGATGACCCAACAACAGGACTGAGGGTGCCAGGGGCAAGCGCCAGCTCATGTCATCACCCTCACTGAGCCCCGGGTACATTTAACCAGTGAGGGCCAGGAAATTGACTTCCTCCTAGACACTGGCGCAGCCTTCTCAGTATTAATCTACTGTCCTGAACGACCATCCTCAAGGTCCATTACCATCCAAGGAATCCCGGGAAACCTATAACCAGGTATTTCTCCCACCTCCTCAGTTGGAATTGGGAGACTTTGCTCTTTTCACATGCCTTTCTTGTCATGCCTGAAAGTCTCAAACCCTTACTAGGGAGATATATATTAGCCAAAGCTGGAGCTATTATCTACAGGAGTATGGGAAACAAGTTACCCATTTGTTGTCCCCTACTCAAGGAGGGAATCAACCGTGAAGTCTGGGCATTGGAAAAACAATTTGGAAGGGCAAAAAATGCCCACCCAGTCCAAATCAGGCTAAAAGATCCCTCCACTTTTCCTTATCAAAGGCAACATTCCTTAAGGCCTAAAGCTCATAAAGCATTACAGGATATCGTTAAACATTTAAAAGCTCAAGGCTTAGTAAGGAAATGCAGCAGTCCCTGAAACACTCCAATTCTAGAAGTACAAAAATGAATTGTCAGTGGAGACTAGTGCAAGATCTTAGACTCATCAATGAGGTAGTAATTCCTCTATATCCAGTTGTACCCAACCTCTATACCCTGCTCTCTCAAATTCCAGAGGAAGCAGAATGGTTCATACTTCTGGACCTCAAGGATACCCTCTTCTGTATTCACCTGCACTCTGAGTCCCAGTTTCTCTTTGCCTTTGAGGATCCCACAGACCACACATCCCAACATACATGGATGGTCTTGCCCCAAGGGTTTAGGGATAATCCTCACCTGTTTTGTCAGGCACTGGCCCAAGATCTAGGCCACTTCTCAAGTCCAGACACACTGGTCCTTCAGTATGTGGATGATTTACTTTTGGCTACGAGTTCAGAAGCCTCATGCCTGCAGGCTAAACTAGATCTCTTGAACTTTCTAACTAATCAAGGTACAAGGTATCTCGGTCAAAGGCCCAGCTTTGCATACAGCAGGTCAAATATCTAAGCCTAATCTTAGCCGGAGGGACCAGGGCCCTCAGCAAGGAACAAATACAGCCTACACTGGCTTATCCTCACCATAAAACATTAAAGCAGTTGCAGGTGTTCCATGGAATCACCGTCTTTTGCCGACTAGGGATTCCTGGATACAGAAAGATAGCCAAGAACCTCTATACTCTAATCAAGGAGACCCAGAGAGCAAATACTTTTCTAGTAGAATGGGAACCAGAGGCAGAAACAGCCTTCAAACCTTAAAGCTGGCCCTAGGATAAGCTCCAGCTTTAAGCCTTCTGACAGGACAAAACTTCTCTTTATATGTCACGGAGAGAGCAGGGATAGCTCTTGGAGTCCTTACTCAGATTCGTGGGACTACCCCACAGCCAGTGGCATACCTAACTAAGGAAATTGATGTAATAGCAAAAGGCTGGCCTCATTGTTTATGGGTAGTTGTGGCGGTGGCTGTCTTGGTGTCATAGGCTATCAAGATAATACAAAGAAAGGATCTCACTGTCTGGACTACTCATGATGTAAATGGCATACTAGGTGCCAAAGGAAGTTTATGGCTATCAGACGACTGCCTACTAAGACACCAAGCACTACTCCTTGAGGGACCGGTGCTTCAAATATGTATGTGGGTCACCCTCAACCCTGCCACTTTTCTCCCAGAGGATGGGGAACCACTCAAGCATGACTGCCAATAATTTATAGTCCAGACTTATACCACCTCAGATGATCACTTAGAAGTCCCCTTAGCTAATCCTTACCGTAACCTATGTATCGATGGAAGTTCATGTGTGGAGAATGGGATACAAAGGGCAGGTTATGCCATAGTTAGTGATGTAACCATTCTTGAAAATAAGCCTCTTCCCCCAGGGACCAGCACCCAGTTAGCACAACTAGTGGCACTTACCTGAGCCTTAGAACTGGGAAAGGGAAAAAGAATAAATGTGTATACAGATATCAAGTATGCTTATCTAATCCTACATGCCCATGCTGCAATATGGAAAGAAAGGGAGCTCCTAACCTGTGGGGGAACCCCCATTAAATACCATAAGGAAATTATGGAGTTACTGCATCCAGTGCAAAAACCCAAAGAGGTGGCAGTCTTACACTGCTGAAGCCATCAAAAAGGGGAAGGAGAGGGGAGAACAGCAGCATAAGCAGCTGGCAGAGGCAGCAGAAAGGAAAGAGAGAAACGGACAAAAAGTCAGAGAGAGGAAGAAACAGAGATAAAGAGAAGGAGACAGAGAGAGGAAGAGACAAAGAAGGAGTCAGAAAGAGAGAGACAAAGAAGTCAAAGAGAAAGAGAGATGGAAGTAGTAAAGAAAAACAGTGTTCTCTATTCCTTTAGAAGTCAGGGTAAATTTAAAACCTTTAATTGATAATTGAAGTTCTCCAGTGAGCCTCTAACGCTCCCATACCACCTTGTTGTCAGTGTAAACAAGATCGTAGCCCAAAAGCACTGAGGTCACTGACAACCCATAGCCTTCCTATCAAAAATCCTTAACCCAGCAGGTTTCCTAACAGGAGATCTAATTCATAATCAATTACCATGCAAAGGTCTGACCAGACTTAGGAGGAACTCCCTTCAGGACAGGACAATAGATGGTTCCTCCTGGGTGATTAAGGAAAAATACACAATAGGTATTTGGTAAGTGATAATGAAACTCTTATAGACGCAGAGTTAGGAAAATTGCCTAATAATTTGTCTGCTCAAATGTGTGAGTTGTTTGCACTCAGCCAAATCTTAAAGTGCTTACTGATTCAGGAAGGAGCCATCTATACCAATTTTAAGTTAATAAGGACTAAACAAGGTCTTATTAATAGCAAAGAATAATTGAAATCCCAAACTTACAAGGTTTTCAACAAAAGTAAATTTTACTAAAGTTAACAGTATAACATGCATTATCCAACTACCACATACTCTCAAATGATTTCTCAGACAATTTGCAAGAAATATCAAAATATATTCTTACTTTGCAATCCCAAATAGACTCTTTGGCAGCAGTGACACCCCAAAACCGCTGAGGCCTAGACCTCCTCACTTCTGAGAAAGGAGGACTCTGCACCTCCTTAGTGGAAGAGTATTGTTTTTACACTAACTAGTCAGGGATAGTAGGAGATGCTGCACGGCATTTACAGGAAAAGGCTTCTGAAATCAAACAACATCTTTCAAACTCTTATGCCAACCTTTGGAGTTGGGTAACATGGCTTCTCCCGTTTCTAGGTCCCATGGCAGCCATCTTACAGTTAACTTGCCTTTGGACTGTGTATTTTTAACCTCCTTGTTAAATTTGTTTCCTCTAGAATCAAGGACATCAAGCTACAGATGGTCTTACAAACGGAACCTCAAATGAGTTCAACTAACAACTTCTACCAAGGTCCCCTGGACCGACCCGCTGGCACTTTCACTGGCCTAGAGTGCTCCCCTCTGGAGGACACTACAACTGCAGGGCCCCTTCATTGCCCCTATCCAGCTAGAAGTAGCTAGAGTGGTCATTGGCCAAATTCCCAACAGCAGTTGGGGTGTCCTGTTTAGAGGGGGATTTGAGAGGTAACAATGTGTTAGCAGCTCTTGCTCACTCTCTGTGCCTCCTCAGCCTCAGCATCCACTCTGGCTGCACTTGAGGAGCCCTTCAGCCCACCTTTGAACGGTGGGAGCTGCTCTCTGGGCTGGCCGAGGCCAGAGCTAGCTCCCTCTGCTTGTGGGGTGGTGTGGAGGGAGAGGCATGGGCAGAAACAGGGGATGTGCATGGTGCTTATGGGCCAGCATGAGTTCCGGGTGGTCACGGGCTTGGTGGGCCCTGCACTCAGAGTGGCCGACTGGCACCACTGGCCCAGGGCAGTGAGGGGCTTAGCACCTGAGCCAGCAGCTGCAGAGGGTGGGCTGAGTCCCCCAGTACTGTCGGCCCACCCGCACCATTATCAAATTCTCGCTGGGCTTCAGCTGCTTCCCTGCGGGGCAGGGTTCGGGAGCTGCAGCCTGCCAAGCCTGAGTCCCCCACCCTGGGTGGGCTCCCACATGGCTTGAGCCTCCCCAATGGGCACCACCCCCTGCTCTGAGGTGCCTGGTCCCATCAACTGCCCAAAGGCGTGGAGTGGTGGACAGCTCCACCCACGACCCTGGCATGGGATCCACTAGGTGAAGCCAACTGGGCTCCTGAGTTGGGTGGGGACTTGGAGAACTTTTAAATCTAGCTAAAGGATTGTAAGTGCACAAATCAGCACTCTGTGTGTAGCTCAAGGTTTGTAAATGCACCAGTCAGCACTCTCTGTCTAGCTCAAGGTTTGTAAATGTACCAATCAGTGTTCTGTGTCTAGCTAATCTACTGGGGACTTGGAGAACTTTTGTGTCTAGCTAAAGGATTGTAAATGCACCAATCAGCACTCTGTGTTTAGCTCAAGGTTTGTAAATGTGCCAATCAGCATGCGGTCAAAATGGACCAATCAGCTCTCTGTAAAATGGGCTAATCAGCTCTCTGTAAAATGGACTAATGAGCACGATGTGGGTGGGGTCAGATAAGGGAATAAAAGCAGGCTGCTTGAGCCAGCAGCGGCAACCCACTTGGATCCCCTTCCACGCTGTGGAAGCTTTGTTCTTTTGCTCTTCGCAGTAAATCTTGCTGCTGCTCATTCTTTGGGTCCACTCCACCTTTTATAAGCTGTAACACTCACCACGAAGGTCTGCAGCTTCACTCCTGAAGCCAGCAAGACCATGAACCCACCGGGAGGGACGAACATCTCTGGACAGAAGGAAAGTAGAACTCCAGATGTGTCACCTTTAAGAGCTGTAACACTCAGTGCAAAGGTCTACAGCTTCACTCCTGAAGTTAGCGAGACCATGAACCCACTAGAAGGAAGAAACTCTGGACATGTCCCGACACCAGAAGGAACAAACTCCAGACACACCATCTTTAAGAACTATAACATTCACAGCAAGTGTTTGCAGCTTCATTCTTGAAGTCAGTGAGACCAAGAACCCACCAATTCCAGACACACTGCCACAAAAATACATGTAAGCATATAGCCCACAGATAACATCAAACAATTACACAATCAAGTCTATAAAACAACCAGCTACCAACAGGATGAAAGGATCAGAGTTTTACATATCAATACTAAACTTGAATTTAAATGTTCTAATGCCACACTTAAAAGGCATAGAGAGGCCAGCAGGATAAAGACAACTTTCTGCTGTCTTCAAGAGATGAATCTCACTTGTAACATCCAAAGGTTCAAAGTAAAAAAAAAAAAAAAAAAAAAAAAAAAAAGACAAAGAACTACTATGCAAATGGAAAACAGAAAAAAAACAACAAAAGAGCAGGATTCATTGTTCTTATACTAGATATAACAGACTTCAAACCAACAACAATCAGGAAAAAACAAATAAGAAATTATATAATGATAAAGGGTTCAATTCAAAAAGAAGACTTACATATCCTAAATATAATTGCACCCAATATTGAAGCATCCAGATTCATAAAACAAGTTCTTTTAAACCTATGACAGTATTTAGACTGCCACGTAATGGGAGTAAGGAAGTTAAAATTCCACTAACAACATGAAATAGATAAGCTAAAACTAGGGAATATATTATGTGTTTAAACTCAACACTTGATCAATTAGACCTAATAAAGTTCTACAGAACACCCAATAATCATAGAATATACATTCTTCTCCTCTACATATGGAACATAATCTAAGATCGACCACATGCTCAACCACAAAGCCAGTCTCAATAAATTCAAAAAAAATCAAAATTATACCAAGCACAATTTGGATCACAGCGCAAGTGCAAGAAAAATAGAAACTGATATCAGGAAGATCTAGCAAAAAAAAAAAAAAAAAAGAGGAAGTTAGAGAACTTGTTCCTGAATAATTCTTGGGTGAAAAACAAAATTAAGGGAGAAATGAAAAAAATAAAATGAAATTAATAAAATTAGAGACATAACTTTCAAAATCTTTGGTATGCAGGTAAAGCAGTGTTAAGTGGAAAGCTTATAGTGCTAAACACTTTTATCAAGAAGCTACAAAGATATCAGATTAACAATTTAACATAATACCAGGAAGAACTTGATTAAAACAGCAAATTAACTACAAAGGTAGCAGGAAAAAAGGAAGGAAGGAAGGAAGGAAGGAAGGAAGGAAGGAAGGAAGGAAGGAAGGAAGGAAGGAAGGAAGGAAGGAAAGAAGGAAGGAAGGAAGGAAGGAAGGAAGGAAGGAAGGAAGGAAGGAAGGAAGGAAGGAAGGAAGGAAAGAAGGAAGGAAGGAAGAAAGGGGAATGAAGGAAAGAAAGGGAAAGGAAAGGAAAAGAAAGGAAAGGAAGAAAGAAGGAAGGAATTGAAAAGAAGAGGAAGAAACTAAAATCAGAGAAGAACTGAAATAAATTTACATACAAAAATCCAAACAAACAAAATATCAATGAAGGAAAGGGTTTGTTATTTGAAAGAATACACAAGATTGATTGAACTGCAGCTAGATTATCAAAGGATAAACAATAAGATCCAAATAAATGCAATCAGAAATGACAAAGGTGACATTTCAACTGATACCACAGAAATGTAAGAGATCCTCACAGATTTATGAACACTTCTGTGCACACAAATCAGAAAAACAAACTCCTGGAAACACACATCTCAAGATTGAAGAAGAAAGAAGGTGACAACCTGTACAGACTGATAAAAAGTTCCAAAATCGAATCAGTAATTAAAAACCAAAGAAAAACAAAAAGCAATAAAAAACTACCAACCAACAAAAACAAAAACAAAAACAAAAAACCCTGAACCAGATGGATTCATGGCAGAATTCTACTGGATGTGAAAAGAACTGATATCAATCCTACGAAAAATGTTTCAAAAAACTTGATGATGAGAGTCTCCTCCATAACTCATTCTGAAAGTCAGCATCATCCAGATACAAAAATCTGTCAGAGACACAATGAAAAAAGAAACTTTCAAGTCAGTATCCTTGATGAACATGGATGTAAAAATCCTCAGGAAAATATTAGCTAGCTGAATCTAATTACATATTAAAAAGTCAATTTACTACAAACAAGTAAGATTTATTCCTGGAATGTAAGTTGGGTTTTAATATACTCAAATAAATACATGTGATTTATCGCATAGAATAAAACCCAAAAAGCATATGATCATCACGATAGATGCAGAAAAAAATCATAAAATTCATCGTCCACCTATAAGAGAAACCCTCAACAGACTAGGTCCATAAGGAACATACCTCCAAAATCACAAGAGCCATCGATGACAAATCCACAGTCAATATCATACCAAACAAGAAAAAGCTGAGACCATTTCCCTTGAGAACTAGAAGGACAAGAATGCCTGCTCTCACCACTGCTATTCAACATGGTACTAGAAGTCCTAGCCAGAACAATCAAAGGTGGGAAAAAAAGGCATCTAAATAGGAAAAGAAGAAGAGAAAATATCTCTCTTAATTGTTGACATAATTATAGGCCTAGAAAGCCCCATAGTCTTTGCCCAACTGCTCCTCAAACTGATAAATAATTTCAGTAAATTTACAGGATACAAAATCAATCTACAAAACCCAGTAACATTTATATATACCAATAACGTTCTCAGTGACAGCCAAATGAAGAACACAAGCCCATTTACAATATCCACAAAAAAAAAACCAGAAGTATCTAATAAGACATCTAACCAAGGGTTTGGAAGATCTCTACAAGGAAAACTCAAAAAAAAAAAAAAAAAAAAAAAAAAAAAAAAAAAAACATGCTGAAAGACAATACATGTAAATGAAAAAAAAAATAGTCGATGTTCATGGATTGGAAGAATCAATATTGTTACAATTGCTGTAACTGTCCAAAGCAATTTACAGATTTAATGCTATTTCTATCAAAAATACCAATGTCATTTTTCACAGATATGGAAAAAAAAACTATACTAAAATTTATATGGAATCATAAAAATGGCCAGAATAACCAAAGCATTATAAGCTAAAAACCAAGCTTCGGGCATCACATTACTGAACTTCAAACTGTATTATAAGGCTACAGTAACTAAATAACGTGGTACAAAAATTAAAAATATAAGCTAATGGAACATAATAGGGAGCGCAGAAGAAACCTGCATACCTACCATGATATGATCCTTGACAAAGTCAACAAAAACAAACAACAGGGAAAGGACACCATAATTAATAAATAGTGTAGAGATGACTAGCTAGCCATATGCAGAAGAATGAAACTGGAACCCTACCTTTTGTCTTCTACAAAACTTAACTCCAGATGGACTAAAAGTTTAAATGTAAGATCACAAACTATAAGAATCCTAGAAGACAACCTAGGAAATGCCCTTCTTGATACTAACTTTAGCAAAGAATTTATGGCTAAGTCCCCAAAAGCAATTGTAACAAAAACAAAAATGTAGAAGTGAGACCTAATTAAATGAAAGAGCTTCTGTACAGCAAAAGAAATGATCAACAGAGTAAACTGACAATTAGCAGACAGGAGAAAATATTTGCAAACTGTGCATCCTTCAAAAGTCTAGTATCTAAAATGAATAAGGAACTTAAACAAATCAACAAGTAAAAAAACAAATAATTCTATTCAAAAGTGTGCAAAGAACATGCAAAGACACTTCTTAAAAGAACTACCAGTGGCCAACAAACATATTTGATAAAATACTCATCATCACTAATCTTCAGAGAAACACAAATGAAAACCAGAATAAGATACAATTTCACGTCAGAATGGGAATTGTTAAAAAATCAAAAGTAACAGATGCTGACAAAGAAAAGAATGCTTATATGCTGTTGAAATACAAATATTGCATGTACCCACTTACAAATGGGAGGTAAACCTTGAGTGCACAGGGATATAGAGATGGAAACTATAGACACTAAGGAGGAGGGTGAGAGAGAAGGAGGCACAGACTGTGAAACTAACTATTGGGTGGTATTCTCATTAACTGAGTGACAGGATTATCCATACTCCAAATCTACGCATTACACAATATATCAATGTTACAAACATGCATATTTATCCTCTGAAACCAAAATAAAAGTCGAAAAAAAAATTAGAAGTTAATGTCAATAAAGACGAATAGAATAGCTCAGTTTTAACAAAGCAGAGGGGCAGTCATGTAACTTTGAGAAACAAATAAATCTAATGTTTGTAAATTTGGTATTAACAGTCAAATCACTATTTGATTCACTGTTCTGACACATGCAACAA
This sequence comes from Macaca nemestrina, assembly GCF_043159975.1. NCBI lineage: Eukaryota > Metazoa > Chordata > Mammalia > Primates > Cercopithecidae > Macaca > Macaca nemestrina. The sequence continues at coordinate 76,406,712 of NC_092126.1, forward strand.
CTGAATGGACCCTAAAGATTAATTAACTATCTCCAATAAACCATATTATATAAGGGATTCTCCTTCATGTAAAAACCATCTTTCCCCCAATTGTGCCAAATCCAAATAATAACTTTATATGAGAGGAAAAAAATGACAGAATAATAGAAATGGTGCATGAAACTAAAGAGCTTCAGTTTAAAATAAAGCTCACAGTCCTTTAGAAATGTTTTTACAGGGTGTGACATTTTGGAATCGGCACTTTGTCTAAGTGTTCTCAATAAGTCTGCAAAAGCTCTTGAAATGTTTACTGTGTGTTTCCAATACTCTTAACGATGAATGCAATGTGTTCTTCTTAAAGCAAATTATAATCCAGCATGTAATTTCTAAATGTGTGTGTGACCATATACAATTGTGAATAAGAAGTTATGTGTTTAATATTGGTGAACAAACATACACCCTGATTTGATGTAAATCATTAATAGAGTTGTGTGTGTGTGTGTGTGTGTGTGTGTGTGTATGTGTGTCTGAGTGTGCGTGTGTGTGGAGACTTCATATAAACCACTATATATTATACAAATGGTTTACTTCATCTTATAATAGAGTCTGGTTAATTGCTAGAAGAAAATAAAATGTGCTTTCTTTTTCTTTTTCTTTTCTTTTCTTTTCTTTTTTTTTTTTTTTTTTTTGAGAAAAGGTCTTAACCTGTTGGCTCATGGCAGTCTCAACCTCCTAGCTCAATCAATCCTCCCATGTCTGCCTCCCGAGTAGCTGAGCTACAGTCATGTGCCACCACATCTGAACATTTTTTTAAGAAATGATTTTTGTAGAGACAGGGTCTCCTTGTATTGCCAAGGTTGGTCGCAAACTCCTGGGCTTAAGCAATTCTCCTGCCTGCCTCCAAAAGTGCTGGGATTACAAGTGTGAGCCACCATACTCAGCTGTCTTTCTGTATAAAGTTATGCAGGGTATAATTTAACTTACACTAAAATGTACAGTTTACTAATGTTAGAATAACTTTATATAGTTTTGCGTTTTAAATTATTCTTAAGATTTTTGATTTGTCACTTTTATTTCACTGATCATATATGAAAAGTGGTCATCTAAGAGCTTTGTCAATATAAATTTATTCAATTTTCATACACTTTCTATGAAGTAGTTATCATTATCTGAAGTAATGTATGAATAAACAGGCATGCAGAGAAAGGTTAAGTAACTTGTTCAGTGTTATACTGGTTGTTAACAGCTGAGATAAGATATGAATAAAGAAAGTGTAATTCAAGAATTTGCCCTCTGGCAAATGAATTCATACGTTTGTTTATTCTCAATCCACTATACTCATAAAAGTGACCCATAAATGAAATACTAAAGGAAGTGGAAAGGAGAGTGTATAATTTAAATTTAATTTTCAAGTGTTTGCAGAAGATAGAAAATAGATGTGATTGGGGAAGAAATTATCAACTCTAGATAAACACAGTAAATAAGTATTTTCTTTCATGAGAAAACAGAAACAACTCTATTTTTTAAAAATAAAAGCTAAAAGTAGGTGGAAGATCCAAAAAGGAAAAATAAAGAAATGTAATTTAAAAAGAAATAGGATGCTCATCAGCTATAGCACTTGATTTCCCAGCCTGCCAATCTCATCCCCTCTAATCCACTGACTGAGCAGGAAATGCTACCCATCAAAACACACACTTTCTACAGGACCCTTGGAGTATGTATGCGCTGATGATGTCTGTCAAGCATGCAACCTTACACAACTTACAATGAGTGTTGTCAATTTGTGAGATATACTTTTTGATCCTGTATATTGAAGTTAGTCATGACAGGGGCAGATGGCTTTAAGGTAAGAGAATCTGAGGGTTTTTGTTGTTTGCTTAAGTGGCATTAAAGGTTTCAAGAATAAAAAGGCAACATTATTTTTCAGAGCTTTTGACATATTCATATACTAGGAAAAAAGAAAAATTACTCTGTTGAAGAAAGCATTGCATATAAACAAATAAAAAAGGATGCTTTAGTCATTCAGTTACCTGTTAATCCTAAAAAACACTACTTTTCAAGTTCTACATTAAAAGTATAAAATAAATGAACAAATAAATCATATTCACCTTAGGATTTTAGACCCAATCACATTTCAAGGATGAGTACAAAGAGAGATATCAGATATCTTGATGTATGCAATCTCAAAAAGTTTTCCCACTTAGGTATAATCACAGAGATGGGTTTGGGGAGAATTCAAGATATAATATTCTACTGAAAAAATTGGAAAGTAGAGAGTACAATTAACTTAAAAAATAAATTCAGAAATAAATGAGAAGGGGGTTTACAAGACTGAATACTTGAAATATTTTTATTTTAACAACAAATTTGAGTTGTTTAAGGATAGTTTTTAAATGTAACTCCATAATGTACTACAGTAAATAATATTTACATAAGCACAAGCAGTAAAACCTAGTTCTTTAAAAATACTTGTATAATCAAAACATAGAGGACTTACACAATACTCTCATTGCAGCCTTAAATTTGTTATTAACAATACCATTGACAAAGGTGTCAAGAAGGTAGTGGGAATGTTATGTGTTCTAATTTTCTGATATTTCATGGTAGATGATAAATGATAACATGTATAAATTTGCTAAATAAAAAAAGGAGCTGGTTATTCAAATCTTGTAACCACTGAAATACAAAATGATAATATAGCTAAGAAATCATATGGTAAGATAGGAAATAGAAGCAGAATAGTTTAAGTGTGCAAGATTCCTCTTTATTCATATTGTGGAGACCACAGATGTTGCCTAAGTATGACAAAGATTAATTGTTGTAAAACAAGAGGTTAGGCTACCCTCCTTGACAGACTATAAAAAGACGCCATGAAGAAAGGAAGAGGTCCAGAGACTACATGAAAGAGAAGAGAATAAATTAGTTAACAAAGAAAACTAAGAATCTAGAAATATATCCCAGTTAAGTCATTCCAGCTAGTCTCCATTGATTAGAGCCATCCTAGATCAGAAGATAAAGACAAGAATGAATAAACCATCTTGGATATTCCAACCTTAGTAGATACCATGTCAAACGGAGAGAGAAGTTATCATATAGAATTATGAGAGATAATTTTTTTAACCTACCAAATTTGGAGGAGTTTGTTAGGTAGTAATTGGTACCCAACGTGGCTGCTACTAAAAAGCCTATAAACATTGGCTTTAGGATTGCTCAGTGAAAATGTCCAGTGGTTCCTTGAGAAAACTATCAGTTAAGACCTGTAGAGCAGAGATGAGATGTGTTATTCAGTAAAATAATGTTTGGCAACACTTGGGACTGAAATGTGGAAAATAATACATACACACACACACCCGTAAAGTTGTGGAATTGGCCAAGGACATTGTCAAGCAGGATATTGAAAGTTCAATATAATAAGAGGAAAGATAATATATAAATAGAAAGATATTAAGTATAGAAGAACTGTTTAGTTTTTAATCATACCTAAAAGAAACATTTTCAACACAGGATTTGCAAAGTTGGGAAATACAAATATCTGTAATTGCAAACTTTTCTAAAGAACAAAAGATCATCAAAAGAAATACAAAGTTGGGGCAAGGCACATTACAAGGTGATACAAGCAAAACAGCTTTATGGTCAAGATTATATATGTGGTGCAAATGAAAGACCCTTTTTCAAGGGAACGCTTCATAGATTTTTCTAAGCTAGTAGCAGTACTTCTAAGAATCTTAAAGTCTTGCCTTGTAAACCCTCTAAGAGAGAGGAGACCTCTACAGTCTCAAAGATTTTGTCTCACAGCATCCTGACTCATGAGTAGAGATAGAGAAGGGTCTGTCTGGAAGAGATTTGGACTGTGGCATTTTTTTTTCTCATGTAAAACTGTAAATTGATATACAGGAACCCATAACATTTCTAAGGAAATTACATTAGCATGGACTAAAAATGTCAGTAACTTATAAAACAAAAAAGAGGCCTTTGAACTCTCAACTTCCAATGGGCAGTAATCCTGGTTTCTGAGAAATCTGAGTAAGCTACTCAAACATAAAAAAATAAATTATGTCTAATGGGAAAGAAATGATTATTCAGAGGATGTAGCCAAAATACCAGAAGAATGAACATAAGAAACACCTAGAATTATTTCTAGGGAGCAGGAGAAAGCCTTAATCCAGAAACTGGAGATATATTTCAAACTGTATTTCTAGATCTTCAATAGTCCAGTGACTGAAATGTGCATTCATTTTCACCCTTTATGATTGGACTTATTTTCAAGTCCTTGCCTAAAAATTATATATTCAAGGAGAAGAGTATGTCCAAATAACTTGTATTTTAATTCATAGGTCTTCAAATAATGAGAAGCCTCATCTGTATCTGACCATAATTTATGTAACAAGACCTAGGAATTTTAGTTTGAGCTTCATGTCATAAAATCCTGAGATCTTTGAAGTTTTGGAAAGGGTGATTATATTTTGCATATAAGAGAAATAAAAATACTTTGTGACCAATGGTTAGAATGTGTTTGAGTTAAAAATGTCATTATTGCATTGTCATTTTACTCATTTAGACATGGTGTTTATTCATTCACATTTTTTAATCTGGTATGCCTGGACTCTGCCTTTGACAAATCAAATATTTCAATTTCAGGTCTAGCTTATAATAGCATAAAACATTTCAACTTTCTTATGAAACTTGAGCTTCTGTGGAAAATATGTGGCTACTGTATTGGTCCATTTTCTATTGCTGTAACAGAATACTACAAGCTGGACAATTTATAAAGAAAATAAGTTTATTTAGCTCACAGTTCTGGAGTCTAGGGAATCCAAGAGCATGGCACTAGAGCGTTCCTGCTGCATTATGACATGGCAGGAGATATCACATTGCAAGATAAAGCAAGTGTGCTAGATCAGATCCCTTTTTCTCTTCCTATAAAGCCACAATCCCATCATAAGGTTCCACACTGATGATTATAGACAATCCTAATTATCTCCTAAGGGTGCCATGTCCAAACAGCATATGAATTTGGTGATTAAGTTTTTAACACATGAAATTCAGGGAGGCACATTCCAACCGTAGCAGCTAAGCTGTTAGAGAAACTATGTGAAGATACTTCCTGGAAATAAAAAGATCTGTATAGTATATGGAGAAAACTGAGTAATTCAACCACTAGTGAGAACTAAAAATCAAAATATGATCCTAACTGAGTCATCTTATCCAGCCCCCAGCAAGTAGAGTCACCCTAGCTAAAGTGCCATATATATGATTGAAGACATCATATTGGACTTTCAGCCCTAGCAGATATTCTACAGCAGAGAAGAGCTCTCTTCTATGTGGCCCGTCCAAATCCTCAATCAAGACATTTATAAAAAACAAGTCAATGGCTGCTATTCAAACCTAAGTTTGGGTGAACCTAGCATCAGTACATAACCAAAACTTACACAGTACTTAAATATATAAGTCATTTTACAAATACTAACATTTCTGAAATTTGAGAATGTTTGTTATGAGGAGAGGTTAGCGGAAAGGGTAAGACACAAAGATGATTATTTTTATTTTATATATACTTTGACTTTTTTATGCCAATGTGCTTTATTTTTGATAAAAATGAAATAAATTTACCTGTATTTGTACAGAGATATGCCAATAACAAAGTGAAGATAATTAACAAAAGTAGACTAAAATGTGTTGTTCCTTTTCCTCCACTCAAAATACTGGAAAAAATAAAAAAACAAGTAGAAAGAAACAAGTGCTAACCAGTGAAGTCTAGTCTTGTAATATGCACTTACAGACTTCTCAATGTAGCCTACTGAAATAAAAATTATCAATAGGGAATTTATTTTACTCAACAGGCAGAAAATATGACAAATAATAATATTAACTGTTAATATGCTGCAGAAGAACTGGTGGTCATTATTTAAATGGGCACATACTTTGACTAATTCCCACTTCAGTGTATCTGATGTTGTTATTCACTATTCACAAATAATCTGTTTCTCCCCTTTAAAGGCATATGGCAAAATTTATTTTCATCACCCCTTTTAATGATAGACATTACCAAATAAATTTCACTTATAAGTGAAGTTTCAAGAGCTTGGGTATAATGTATTACATTCTTTGTTTCTCAGATCAATTTCCATCATTGCCTCAGATGGTGACTTTTGCAATACCTGACGGAATACTGAAGTTATTTATGAGAATAAGAAGCAATGCTTCATGCTGACAAAAGAGTGTGAGCTACAAAGTAATCCTTATGGTTTACCCAGGGAATTTCAAATTTCTTTCTTATTGTAGCATAACCTAATCAAACCTGACTTAGAAATTCTTATTTTATAAATAATTAAAATTTGAGAATAGACATACAATTCTTTATTTCTGTTTATAATTAACAGGAAAAAAATAATCGAAATGTCCTCCCATTGGAAAATGTTAAAGCCCAATATGTTATGTAAGTGTCTAGTACATATGTAACTATTAAATTACAGCTTAGAAAATAATGTACTGAGATTTAGAAGATGATGTGCATGCATTAAATTATGTGTAAAGTATATAAATACTTAAAACAAAACAAAAATACTAGTTGTTATATGTACCCAGACATATGTATTTAAAACCAGAAAGCAAGGTTTGTAAGAAATACAATTTTAGGAAGAAATAAAAGACATATTTATCTCAATTATTGATCATTGAACCTACTGTTTGTATTGATCCTGTGTAATTAAAATAAAAAAGTACATGCATTAGCACATATCAAAACCTACAATTTTAAATTAATACATACATAAAAATTACACAGGTTTATGTTATGTAGTTTCAAAGAGAGAAAGAATTGGAAAGCATTTAATAGAAGTGCATCTAGAATAATCAAATAAATGTAATGCTGGAGGTAGGAAAAGGATGTTTGCATTTAAGGTACAAAGTGAACAATAAATACACAGTAATATTTAGAAATTATTGTATAGTCTATATTGAGTGGGATACAGTGTCTGTAAAGATGAATTTCAAAAACTTGTGTAACACTGTAAAAGATTTATAGTGAAAACTTTTTTCTAAGTTGATGAAGGATTTTACATAGAGCTATTTTCAGAAAATCTGTTAATACTGTTGAAGGTTAATCAAAATAAAGGAATACAAAAGGTAAAAAGGCATACTATGAGATTAATTATAATGGTTCTGGTGAAAGTTAAAGAGATTTGAACCATAGGTTTGTCTATGCAAATGCACTCTATCCAAAGAATATCAAAGATACCAATCCCAGATAAAAATTTGTTTGATCTAGAATTTTTTCAGAAGAGAAGCTAAGATTCATAGGAGAAATGAAAAATGCTGATTTATACTAATTGTAGTTTACATCCAAACATTAAGCTATCTTAACATTTCTGAAACAGATTTATTTTTATTTCTATTATGATGAGAAAATATCTTACTAGTGACATATCAGAAATATGATATAACTATATGAAACTTTAGGAATACTACAGAAAAACTTGTTTGTGTTGTAGCAGAAAGAATTAATGGCTACCTCTATGTTTCTTCTTCTAAATCAAAGGCAATTTATTTCCTCTATATGAAAATGGTATCAGGAGAATATGGTCTCTTCTGAACCGCTAACTATGTTTTAAAATATTTTTGAATGGACTCATCTACTTGTATTAAACTATATACTTAGATTTGGCTGTGGTATTTTCTCCACTAGTATTTTAACTTACATCGGAGATATTGCACAGAACTATCAATATTTCTTTGATTCAATCTGTCAGCTTTACATTTGTGAAATGGATCACAAATTCAATTCCATCTTATTCCATATTTTTTTCTTAGGTATTCATTCATGTTCAATTATTCTGCTATATGTGTCTTTCTAATAACTTTTGTTTTTTGAGATGAAGTTTTGCTTCACTCCTATTGCCCAGGATGGAGTGCAATGGCATGATCTTTGCTTATGGCAACCTCTGCCTCCCAGGTTCAAGTGATTCTCCTGCCTCAGTCTCCCGAGTAGGCGAAATTATAGGCCTGTGCCACCACACGTGGCTAATTTTGTATTTTTTAGTAAAGATAGGGTTTCTCCATGTTGGTCAGGCTGGTCTCGAACTCCCAACCTCAGGTGATCTGTCCACCTCAGCTTCCCAAAGTGCTAGGATTACAGGTGTAAGCAACCGTTCCCTGCCCTACTAATAACTTCTATAGAAATGTTCCATTCTTCAAATTCTTCGCTGGTTAAAAAAAATAAGACAGTGCTGTTCTATTGAACATTTCAAATGTATCCACAGTATGCATGTTACTTGATTCATATTCAAAAGCTCATATTTTCAAAAATGAAAGAAAAAATATGTTCTAGTAAAATAATATATTTTACATAACTCTTTCCAGCTAAAAGGCATATTCTATGTTACAAGTACAATCTTTAGTTAAAATCTAGTTGCATATTTCTTCACAGCATTGTGAAAGCAGTATTAACTTATTTTGCATGTGCTTCTAGTACTATGAAAGGAGGTGTGGGCATTAGACACTATTTGCTCACACACACACACAAAAAGAAAGAAGGTAACATTACTTTTTGTCTCTTCCTACAATAAATTCTTAACGGTGTCTCTCACTGGTGTGAGAATGGTGACAGAGAATAAAGTAATTTTAACATAGGTTTTGGTTTGCAAAACTCTCTGGGCCTTCCCAAATATTCTGCAATTAAGATCTCTACACAGTACTTCATTCAGCCAATTAAAAAGTGACCTACATAAAAAAATGCATTGGGGACAAATCAACCATCAAATCATCAAACTAAACTTTCTTGTCATTCAATAAGTAGGAAGTAAAGGAATTAGAATATATCTGCAGAGTAAAAGATGACTTTTATGAATTTCTATTTCACCACTAGATATTAGTATTTCACCACTAGATATTAGTGATTTAATTTTAATTCTCAGAAACAATACTTTAGCTTTTTTTTTTTTTTTTTTTTTTTTGATAGTGTCTCTGTCACTCAGGCTGTGTTCCAGTGGTGTGAATATGGTTCATTGCATCCTTCAGCCTCCCAGGCTCAAGTGATCCCCCTACCTCAGCCTTCCAAGTAGCTGAGACAGCAGGCATACATCACCACACCAGGCTAAATGTTTTTTAAATTTTTGGTAGAGATGAGGAATCATCATGTTTCTCAGGCTCGTCTCGAACTCCTGAGCTCAACTGATCCCCCTGACTTTGGTCTCTCAAGGTGCTAGGATTACAGGCATCAGCCACCACACCTAGCATGTTGTTCTTTATTTTTTATTTTTGATTGGAAAAATTCTTGGAATCTAGGATGCATTTCTGAATGAGTCACTGTGACTTCTTTGACAGTTGGGTCATACATTATATCATCTGATTAGAACATTTTTTCTAGTAATATTAATAATTCATTATTTTTTGTATAGGTTTTAAATAAAATGGCTAACAGTAAAAATTTTCTTAAGTAAAAGTATTTCTTATTTTTTTGTAAGAACATTCTCGTTATCTCAAATATATGATCAATGTTTTCAAAATAATACTGAGCCCCCAATTTTCTATGGTTATAATATTCAAAGGCCAATTATTTGTTGTTTAGTAATTGATTAAAGGTCATTTTCTAAAAGAGATGAGAAATCACTGCTAAATTTGCTGCAAAACAATAAAACAGAGGTTTTGTTTTTGACATTTGAAATCTTAGGCACTTAGGTGAAAATAAACACATGTAACACTATTTTGTAAAATAATTATTTAAACCATTTTACTCTGTATTAATTTGATAAACTAACACTTGATAAATAATTAAACAAAAGAAAAATGATGTCACTAAAATGGCAGAGGAGAAGCAATGTGATTTCACTCCTCTCCATAGAAAACCAGAAACAAATATCCAGCACTGAGATTATCATCAGCTGTGACGGTTAATAATGAGTCAAACTGATTAGATTGAAGGATACAAAGTATTGTTCCTGGGTGTGTCTGTGAGGGTGTTGCCAAAGGAGATTAACATATGAATCAGTGGGCTGGGAAAGGCAGACCCACCCTTAATCTGGGTGGGAATAATCTAATCAGCTGCCAGCACGGCTTGAATATAAACAGGAGGAAAAATGTAAAAAGAGAGACTGTTCTAGTCTCCCAGCCTACATCCTCCTCCCATGCAGATGCTTCCTGCCTTCAAACATTGAACTCTAAGTTCTTCAGTTTTGGAACTGAGACTGGCTCTCCTTACTCCTCAGCCTGCAGATGGCTTATTGTGGGACCTTGTGATCATGTGAGTTAATATTTAATAAACTTCTTTTCATATATATATATGTGTGTGTGTGTGTATGTTCAATTAGGTCTATCCCTCTAGAAAACCCTGGCTAACACACCAGCAATATCCTAGAAGTTAAATTTGAGGCTGAGACAATCCCTATGGCCAAAGAGAAGTAAACAAACAAACAAACAAACAAACAAACAAAAACTCTGAGCAGACAGTAAGAAAGTAAGACTTTTTAATGCATAAAGTTCCTCCAACAATATACCAGGCACTACATGTGGAAAACTTCCATCAGACTCATGGTGTCCACACTGGAAAAAATAACATAAAGCCAGACAGTCAGCTTTCCCACCATGTTGTGTTTTCTTGCCAGAAAATCATTCCTGCCTCAACCCATGGGAAGCATCACAACTGCCTGTAGGAGAAAAAACTACTGGGAGGCAGAGTGAGAGACAGAGCAGGTGAGCTAGCAATCCCAGCCTGCAAAGTTCTGCTCTTTTTCTCAGCGAAAGAAGATACCAAATCTGAGTAGCTATTTATTAGCACCACATTGTAGAAGGCATACTCCATGAATCTTTTGAACACAAACTTTTAGACATGATTGCCACACAGTTTGGGTATCCTCTTTGGGACCGTCACATCAAATATAAGCAGTGCTCTAAACCTATGCAAAAGCTGAGACAAATCCCATCTTAATACACCAGAAAGAAGGCAGCAATCTAGAATAAAGTGTACTCAACAGGCACATTACAAAGAACCTCCAAGCAAACATACCCTGGAAAGACCAAAGACAATCAGCAAAGACTGGAATAATCTTTAAATGCAAAACCATACATGTATGCTCACCAGAAACAACAGCAATCAGGGAAACATAATCTCAAACAGACAAAGCAAGGAGCCAATGACTGGCCCTAATGAGATGAAGATGTTTAAACTTGAAAAATATAGCAAACAACAGTTCTGAGGAAACTCACTGAAGTTCAAGAAAACACAGAAATAAATATAGAAGCTTATCAAAAAATGTATAAGAGATGGAAATAATTTTTAAAAAGAATTTTTAAATTCTTAACATTTTATTTTAAAGTTATAAAATTAAAAAAAAAAATTCTGGAACTGAGAAATACATTTCCAAACTGCAAAATGTATGAGATACTCTCAAGAGCAGAAAGGATCAAGCAGAACAATAATCAGCTCAACAACAGTTTCTTTAAAAATACACAGTCCAGGAAAATAAAATAAAATAAAATAAATAAAAAGTGTTGAGGAACACCTATGAAATCTAGAAAATAACTTCACAAAAGTCAATCTAAGAGTCATTGGCATTTAAGAGAGAGTTGAAAAAGAGTAAGAAGTACAAAGTTTATTAAAAGAAATACTAACAAAAAGCTTTTTGAAAATACAGAAAGATAGAAATATCCAAGAAAAGGAAGGTCAGAGATCACTAAGCAGATACAATACACATAAGACTGCTACTCCCAGTTGTATAATAATCAAGCTCTCAAAGATCAAGGACAAAAATAGGATCCTAAAGTCAACAAGAGAAAAGAGGAAAACAACGTTAAAGGACTGCTGATGCTTCTGGCAACAGACTTCTCAGTAGAAACAATACAGGCCAGGATGAATTAAATATATTCAAAGTGATAAAGAAAAGTGACTTCCAAATGAGAATACAGTACAAAAAAAAAAGCTATCCTTTAAACATGATAAACAAAAATTTTCCCAGACCCCGGAAAAAAATAAAATTCTGAGGAAATTTATCACCAGTAGACTTGACTCATCTTACAAGAAATGCTAAAGGAATTTCTTCAATCTGAAAAACAACAACAACAACAAAAACTAATATGCAAAAAACAAAAAATGTACTAGTAAAAGTTAAGACATAGACAACTTCAGAATAATCTATAACATTACATGTGGTATACAATCCACTAACATACCTAGTATGAAGACTAAAAGACAAATAAAAACAATAATAAATATATCAACTTGTTAAGAGATAGGCAATATAAAAATCTAAAAAAAAAAAGACAACAAAACATCAAAATGTGTGCTTTTAGTAAGACTCATAGATGAAACAAAGGTAAAAATTATAACAGATACACACAAAAAAATAAAAGCAATAACTTGAAACATACCACAGAGAAAATCACTTAACCACAAAGGAATATAAGAAAAAAATAAAAGAGATGAGTTACAAAACAACCAGAAAACAAGCAACAAAATGAGAGTAGTAAGTTTTTACATATCAATAATAACATTAAATGGAAATGGCCTAAATTCTCCAATTAGAAGAGAGACATTAAAAAAAAAAAAAAAAAAAAAAAACAATGACACAGTTGTATTTTGCCTGTAATGAATTTACTTCACTTATACAGATACACATAGACTAAAACTTAAGAGGTAAAAAATGATATTACATGCAAATTCACCCAAATATTCAAAACAAACATTAATAGATCTAAAGGGAAAGATATACTGCAATAAAATAAAAGTAGGGAATTTCAACACCCCACTTTCAGTAATAGAAAGCTCATCTAGATAGAAATTCAGCAACAAATATTGTAGTTAAGCCACACTCTACACCAAATGGATGTAACTAAGATTTATAGAACATTTAATTAAACTGCTACAGAATACAAAATACTTTTCATAAGCACATGGAACACCTTCAGGATAGACTGTAAGATCACACAACAAATTTCAATTAATTCAAAGAGCTCAAAGTAATATGAAGTAATTTATCTAACAACAATGGGATGAAATCAACAATCAATAGTAAGAGAAACTTTAGAAACTACACAAACACATGCAAATTAAACAACATGCACCTGAATAATGAATGGGTCAATTAAGAAATTAAGAGAGAAACTTAAAAATGTCTTAAGAAATGAAAATGGAAATACAGCATACCAAAAATGTATGGGATACCACAAAAGGAGTACTAATAGGGAAATTTATAGCAATAAATGCCTCCATCATAAAAGTAGAAAACTTTCAAATAAACAACTTAATGGTGCACCTCAAGGAACTATAAAAGCAAGAACAAAATAATGCTAAAATTAATTGAAGGAAAGAAATAATAAAGATCAGAGTAAACATATATAATATCAAGACTAAAAAATTAAAAGATCATTAAAATAAAGTTTATTGCTTGAAAGATAAACAAAATGAAGAAACCTTTGAATAAAAGAGAAGACACAAATTAATAAAATCAGAAAGGTAAAAGCACAAATTAATTATCAGAATAAATTATCAGACTTAATAAAAGATACAAAATTAGAAAGACACAAATTAATAAAAACCTAAGAATAAAAGAGAAGACACAAATTAATAAAATCAGTAAGATAAAAAGAGACATAGCAACTGATACCCCAGAAATACAAAGAAAATAAAATCACAGATACTATTATGAACAAATGTATTCAAAAAATTGTGAAATCTTGAAGAAATGGATAAAGTTTATTTATTTTTTTTTATTTATTTTTATTATACTTTAAGTTCTAGGGTACATGTGCATAACATGCAGGTTTGTTACATATGTATACTTGTGCCATGTTGGTGTGCTGCACCCATCAACTCGTCAGCACCCATTAACTCGTCATTTACATCAGGTATAATTCCCAAGGCAATCCCTCCCCCCTTCCCCCTCCCCATGATAGGCCCTGGTGTGTGATATTCCCCTTCCCGAATCCAAGGGATCTAATTGTTCAGTTCTCACCTATGAGTGAGAACATGCGGTGTTTGGTTTTCTGTTCTTGCGAGAGTTTGCTGAGAATGATGGTTTCCAGCTGCATCCATGTCCCTACAAAGGACACAAACTCATCCTTTTTTATGGCTGCATAGTATTCCACGTTGTATATGTGCCATATTTTCTTAATCCAGTCTGCCACTGATGGACATTTGGGTTGATTCCAAGTCTTTGCTATTGTGAATAGTGCAGCAATAAACATATGTGTGCATGTGTCTTTATAGCAGAATGATTTATAATCCTTTGGGTATATACCTAGTAATGGGATGGCTGGGTCATATGGTACTTCTAGTTCTAGATCCTTGAGGAATCGCCATACTGTTTTCCATAATGGTTGAACTAGTTTACAATCCCACCAACAGTGTAAAAGTGTTCCTATTTCTCCACATCCTCTCCAGCACTGTTGTTTCCTGACTTTTTAATGATTGCCATTCTAACTGGTGTGAGATGGTATCTCATTGTGGTTTTGATTTGCATTTCTCTGATGGCCGGTGATGATGAGCATTTTTTCATGTGTCTGTTGGCTGTATGAATGTCTTCTTTTGAGAACTGTCTGTTCATATCCTTTGCCCACTTTTTGATGGGGTTGTTTTTTTCTTGTAAATTTGTTTGAGTTCTTCGTAGGTTCAGGATATTAGCCCTTTGTCAGATAAGTAGATTGCAAAAATTTTCTCCCATTCTGTAGGTTGCCTGTTCACTCCAATGGTAGTTTCTTTTGCTGTGCAGAAGCTCTTCAGTTTAGTTAGATCCCATTTGTCAATTTTGGCTTTTGTTGTCGTTGCTTTTGGTGTTTTAGACATGAAGTCCTTGCCCATGCCTATGTCCTGAATGATATTACTTAGGTTTTCTTCTAGGATTTCTATGGTATTAGGTCTAAGAGTTAAGTCTCTAATCCATCTTGAATTAATTTTCTTATAAGGAGTAAGGAAAGGATCCAGTTTCAGCTTTCTACTTATGGCTAGCCAATTTTCCCAGCACCACTTATTAAATAGGGAATCCTTTCACCATTTCTTGTTTTTCTCAGGTTTGTCAAACATCAGATGGCTGTAGATGTGTGGTATTATTTCTGAGGACTCTGTTCTGTTCCATTGGTCTATATCTCTGTTTTGGTACCAGTACCATGCTGTTTTGGTTACTGTAGCCTTGTAGTATAGTTTGAAGTTAGGTAGCGTGATGCCTCCAGCTTTGTTCTTCTGACTTAGGATTGTCTTGGCAATGTGGGCTCTTTTCTGGTTCCATATGAACTTTAAAGCAGTTTTTTCCAATTCTGTGAAGAAACTCATTGTTAGCTTGATGGGGATGGCATTGAATCTATAAATTACCTTGGGCAGTATGGCCATTTTCACGATATTGATTCTTCCTATCCATGAGCATGGATCCATTTGTTTGTGTCCTCTTTGATTTCCCTGAGCAGTGGTTTGTAGTTCTCCTTGAAGAGGTCCTTTACATCCCTTGTAAGTTGGATTCCTAGGTATTTTATTCTCTTAGAATTAATTGTGAATGGAAGTTCATTCATGATTTGGCTCTCTGTCTATCTGTTACTGGTGTATAAGAATGCTTGTGATTTTTGCACATTAATTTTGTATCCTGAGATTTTGCTGCAGTTTCTTATCATCTTAAAGAGATTTTGGGCTGAGACAATGGGGTTTTCTAAATATACAATTATGTCATCTGCAAATAGGGACAATTTGACTTCTTCTTTTCCTAACTGAATACTCTTCATTTCCTTCCCTTGCCTGATTGCCCTAGCGAGATCTTCCAACACTATGTTGAATAGAGTAGTGAGAGAGGGCATCCCTGTCTTGTGCCAGTTTTCAAAGGGAATTTTTCCAGTTTTTGCCCATTCAGTATGATATTGGCTGTGGGTTTGTCATCAATAGCTCTTATTGTTTTGAGATACATTCCATCAATACCGAATTTATTGAGCGTTTTTAGCATGAAGGGCTGTTGAATTTTGTCAAAGGCTTTTTCTGTATCTATTGAGATAATCATGTGGTTTTTGTCTTTGGTTCTGTTTATATGCTGGATTATGTTTATTGATTTGTGTTTGTTGTACCAGCCTTGCATCCCAGGGATGAAGCCCACTTGATCATGGTGGATAAGCTTTTTGATGTGCTGCTGGATCTGGTTTGCCAGTATTTTATTGAGGATTTTTGCATCGATGTTCATCAGGGATATTGGTCTAAAATTCTCTTTTTTTGTTGTGTCTCTGCCAGGCTTTGGTATCAGGATGATGTTGGCCTCATAAAATGAGTTAGGGAGGATTCCCTCTTTTTCTATTGATTGGAATAGTTTCAGAAGGAATGGTACCACCTCCTTCTTGTACCTCTGGTAGAATTCAGCTCTGAATCCACCTGGTCCTGAACTTTTTTTGGTTGGTAGGCTATTAATTATTGCCTCAATTTCAGAGCCTGCTATTGGTCTATTCAGGGATTCAGCTTCTTTCTGGTTTAGTCTTGGGAGAGTGTAAGTGTCCAGGAAATTATCCATTTCTTCTAGATTTTCTAGTTTATTTGCATAGAGATGTTTATAGTATTCTCTGATGGTAGTTTGTATTACTGTGGGGTCGGTGATGATATCCCCTTTGTCATTTTTTATCTTTCGTCTATTTGATTCTTCTCTTTTCTTCTTTATTAGTCTTGCTAGCAGTCTATCAATTTTGTTGGTCTTTTCAAAAAACCAACTCCTGGATTCATTGATTCTTTGGAGGGTTTTTTGTGTCTCTATCTCCTTCAGCTCTGCTCTGATCTTAGTTATTTCTTGCCTTCTGCTAGTTTTTGAATGTGTTTGCTCTTGCTTCTCTAGTCTTTTAATTGTGATGTTAGAGTGTCAATTTTAGATCTTTCCTGCTTTCTCTTGTGGGCATTTAGTGCTATAAATTTCCCTCTCCACACTGCTTTAAATGTGTCCCAGAGATTCTGGTATATTGTATCTTTGTTCTCATTGGTTTCAAAGAACATCTTTATTTCTGCCTTCATTTTGTTATGTACCCAGTAGTCATTCAGGAGCAGGTTATTCAGTTTCCATGTAGTTGAGCGGTTTTGATTGAGTTTCTTAGTCCTGAGTTCTAGTTTGATTGCACTGTGGTCTGAGAGACCGTTTGTTATAATTTCCGTTCTTGTACATTTGCTGAGGAGTGCTTTACTTCCAATTATGTGGTCAATTTTGGAATAAGTGTGATGTGGGGCTGAGAAGAATGTATATTCTGTTGATTTTGGGTGGAGAGTTCTGTAGATGTCTATTAGGTCTGCTTGCTGCAGAGATGAGTTCTATTCCTGGATATCCTTGTTAACTTTCTGTCTCGTTGATCTGTCTAATGTTGACAATGGGGTGTTGAAATCTCCCATTATTATTGTATGGGAGTCTAAGTCTCTTTGTAAGTCTCTAAGGACTTGTTTTATGAATCTGGGTGCTCCTGTATTGAGTGCATATATATTTAGGATAGTTAGCTCTTCCTGTTGAATTGATCCCTTTACCATTATGTAATGGCCTTCTTTGTCTCTTTTGATCTTTGATGGTTTAAAGTCTGTTTTATCAGAGACTAGTATTGCAACCCCTGCTTTTTTTTTGGTCTCCATTTTCTTGGTAGATCTTCCTCCATCCCTTTATTTTGAGCCTGTGTATGTTTCTACATGTGAGATGGGTCTCCTGAATACAGCAGACTGATGGATCTTGACTCTTTATCCAGTTTGCCAGTCTGTGTCTTTTAACTGGACCATTTAGTCCATTTACATTTAAGGTTAATATTGTTATGTGTGAACTTGATCCTGCCATTATGATATTAACTGGTTATTTTGCCCGTTAATTGATGCAGTTTCTTCCTAGACTCGGTGGTCTTTACATTTTGGCCTGTTTTTTCAATGGCTGATACTGGTTGTTCCTTTCCATGTTTAGTGCTTCCTTCAGGGACTCTTGTAAGGCAGGCCTGGTGGTAACAAAATCTCTAAGCATTTGCTTATCTGTAAAGGATTTTATTTCTCCTTCACTTATGAAACTTAGTTTGGCTGGATATGAAATTCTGGGTTTAAAATTCTTTTGTTTAAGAATGTTGAATATTGGCCCCCACTCTCTTCTGGCTTGTAGAGTTTCTACTGAGAGATCTGCTGTTAGTCTGATGGGCTTCCCTTTGTGGGTAACCCGACCTTTCTCTCTGGCTGCCCTTAAGATTTTTTCCTTCATTTCAACTTTAGTGAATCTGGCAATTATGTATCTTGCAGTTGCTCTTCTCGAGGAGTATCTTTGTGATGTTCTCTGTGTTTCCTGAATTTGAATTTTGGCCTGCCTTACTAGGTTGGGGAAGTTCTCCTGGATGATATCCTGAAGAGTGTTTTCCAACTTGGTTCCATTTTCCCCCTTACTTTCAGGCTCCCCAACCAGACGTAGATTTGGTCTTTTTACATAATCCCATACTTCTTACAGGCTTTGTTCATTTCTTTTTCTTCTTTTTTCTTTAGATTTCTCTTCTCTCTTCATTTCATTCATTTGATCCTCAATCGCTGATACTCTTTCTTCCAGTTGATCGAGTCAGTTACTGAAGCTTGTGCATTTGTCACGTATTTCTCATGTCTCGGTTTTCATCTCTGTCAGTTTGTTTATGGCCTTCTCGGCATTAGTTATTCTAGTTATCAATTCTTCCACTCCTTTTTCTAGATTTTTAGTTTCTTTGCACTGGGTACGTAATTTCTCCTTTAGCTCTGAGAAGTTTGATGGACTGAAGCCTTCTTCTCTCATCTCGTCAAAGTCATTCTCCATCCAGCTTTGATCCGTTGCTGGCGATGAGCTGAGTTCCTTTGCAGGGGGCAATGTGCTCTTATTTTTTGAATTTCCAGCTTTTCTGCCCTGCTTTTTCCCCATCTTTGTGGTTTTATCTGCCTCTGGTCTTTGATGATGGTGACATACTGATGGGGTTTTGGTGTGGGTATCCTTCCTGTTTGTTAGTTTTCCTTCTAACAGTCAGGACCTCAGCTTTAGGTCTGTTGGAGATTGCTTGAGGTCCACTCCAGACCCTGTTTGCCTGGGTATCAGCAGCAGAGGCTGCAGAAGATAGAATATTGCTGAACAGCGAGTGTACCTGTCTGATTCTTGCTCTGGAAGCTTCCTCTCAGGGGTGTACTCCACCCTGTGAGGTGTTTGGTGTCAGTCTGCCCCTATTGGGGGATGTCTCCCAGTTAGGCTACTCAGGCGTCAGGGACCCACTTGAGCAGGTAGTCTTTCCATTCTCATATCTCAACCTCCGTGTTGGGAGATCCACTGCTCTCTTCAAAGCTGTCAGAGTCGTTTGGGTCTGCAGAGGTTTCTGCTGCTTTGTTGTTGTTGTTGTTGTTTAGCTCTGCTCTGCCCTTAGAGGTGGAGTCTAAAGAGACAGGCAGTCCTCCTTGAGCTGCTGTGAGCTCCACCCAGTTCAAGCTTCCCAGTGGCTTTGTTTACCTACTTAAGCCTCAGCAAGGGTGGGCGCCCCTCCCCCAGCCTCACTGCTGCCTTGCAGTTAGATCGCAGACTGCTGTGCTAGCAATGAGGGAGGCTCCGTGGGTGTGGTACCCTCCCAGCCAGGTGTGGGATATAATCTCCTGGTGTGCCCATTTGCTAAGATCCTTGGTAAAGCGCAGTATTGGGGTGGGAGTTACCCGATTTTCCAGGTGTTGTGTGTCTCAGTTCCCCTGGCTAAGAAAAGGGATTCCCTTCCCCCTTGCGCTTCCCATGTGAGGCGATGCCTTGCCCTGCTTCAGCTCTCGCTGGTTGGGTTGCAGCAGCTGACCAGCACCGATTGTCCAGCACTCCCTAGTGAGATGAACACAGTACTTCAGTTGAAAATGCAGAAATCACCTGTCTTCTGTGTCGCTTGCGCACGGAGCTAGAGACTGAGCTGTTCCTATTCAGCCATCTTGCTCCCTCTGGATAAAGTTTTAGACACATAAAACATACTAAGATAAAACCATGGAGAAATAGAAAAGTCAAACAGAACAATTAGTTACAAAATAGAAGCAGTAATAAAAGTTTCCTAACAACATGAATAAAACAGAACCTGATGGCTTCAATGCTCAATTCTATCAAACATTTAAAAAGAACTAATACTAATTCTACTCAAACTCTTCGAAAACATTAAAAGACCATTTAACAAGATTGAGATTCACCAAACGAAGCAATGATGATTTAACATATGCAAATCAATAAATGTAATACATCACATTAATAGAACCAAGGGACCAAACTACATGATTTCAATAGATGCTGTAAAAGCATTTAATAGAATTAAACATTTCTTCATGATTAAAAGAGCTGTAATATACAAGGAACACACCTCAAAATGATAAACGCAAAATACCTGCAGCTACCATCTTACTGAATGGAGAAAAAAATTAAAGCATTTCCTCCTATATCTTAGAAAAGAAAAAGAAAAATGAAATGAATTCCCACTTTCACCACTTTAATTCAACATAATCTTGGAAGTCCTGGCCAGGACAGTGAGGCAAGTGAAAGAAATAAAGGGCATTCAAATTATAAAGATAAAATTAAGATTATTTCTGTTTACTCATAACACCATACTATATTTGGAAAAACCTAGACTCCACCAAAAATCTCTTAGAACTGATAAATGAATTTTGTAAATTTTACAATACAAAATCAAAATACAAAAGATAGTAACATTTGTATATGCTACCTGTGAATAATCTGAAAAAAATTTAAAACACAATCATATTTACAATGTCTAAAAAATATGATCTATGAATAAATTTAAACAAATAAGCAATATATTTGTACAAGGAAACTGTAAAACACTGATAAGATTAATTGAAACACACACACTCACACACAAAAGATAGCCCATGCTAATGAATTGGAAAGTTAATACTATTAAAGTCTCTATTCTGTCCAAAGAAATCTACAGAGTCAATGAAATCTCTCTCAAAATACCTGTGACATTTTTTATAGAAATAGAAAAAAACAATCCAAAAATTTCTATGGAACCTTAAAGGAATCCAAATGGCCAAGGTAATAATGTGCAAAAAGAACAAAGCTTGAGGTATTGCATTACCTGACTTCAAAATATGTTACAAAGCCATACTAACCAAAACAGCATGGTACTTGCATAAAAATGGACAAATAGATCAATGGAACAAAATGGAAACTCCAGAAATAAATCTACATATACATATTCAACTCATTTTCAACAAAAGTATCAAAAACATACTGATTGAAAGGATAGTTTCATCAATAAATGGTGCCAAGGAAACCAGACATTAATTTTCAGAAGAATGAAGCTAGACCCTATTTCTTACTTTACACAAAAAATCAAATCAAAATGGATTACAGACTTAAATATTGGACCTGCAAATATGAAACTACTATAAGAAAATACTGGGAAAATACTTCAGGACACTCGGGTGGGTGAATATTTTTTGGGTAAATTACATGCAACAAATGTAAAAATAGACAAATAGGATTAAGTTAAAAAGTGTCTGCATAGCCAAACAAACAAAAAACTGCAAAATGTAGAGTCATCCTACATAATGAGTGCACATACTTACAGACTATTCATCAAATGAAAGATTAATAACCAGAGTATATAAAAATCTCCAACAACATATAGCAAAAAAAAAATTCAATTAAAATGGGCAAAATATCTAGGCATTTCTCAAAAGAAGACATAAAAATGACCAGAGCATGGAAGAAAAAAATGTCCATCAGTAACATCAGGGAAATAGAAATAAAACCTACGGTGAATATCACCTCACCTCAGTTAGAATGGCTATTACCAAACAAACAAACAAAACAACAACAGCATCAAAAAAAAAAAAAAAAAAAAAAACCCATAATAGATGCTGGAGAGGATGGGGAGAAAACAGAACTCTTGTATACTATCAATAGAAATGTAAACTAGTACAGCCACTTCGGAAAACAGTATAAAAGTTCCCCCCAAAAACTAAAAATAGAACTATGATGTTGTGTAGCAATTCCAGTGCTGAGTATATACTCAAAGAAAAGAAATCAGTGTACCAATGGAATGTTTGCACTCCCGTGTTTATTGTTGCAATATTCACAATAGCCATGCTATGGAATCAACCTAAGTGTCTGCTGAGTCTGTCCCACAGACTCGGCCAAGCGATGTATGAAAGAACTATGCTGACACAGGTATTTTGCCTGACAGCGTGGTTAGGGTCCCACAATGGCTTTGCACTGCCAACAAGAGTGCCACCCCCATAACCGAGTCCCACTAGCATTTATTTAGTACAGATTCAATGACAAAGGCTTGAAGTAAACACAATTTGTGGGTAATAAACATTGTCGACCCCCCAAATAGAGAGAGCACAGGAATGATCAAAGTTGGTTTCTGGAGACAGGAGTAAACACATTTATCTAGATAAGTTCCTTTACATTCCCTTGTTATCCGACCTTTGCCCTCAGCCTCCAGATAAGAGAATTTGGCTGCCTTCAGCCACGATTCTCTCCCAAAGCTTTTGCCAAACCTCCTGGCCTCCCAATAAGATTTGCCTCTTTCCCTATAACTTTTTCTTATAACTTTTCCCACCACCCTAACCAATCTCCTAATCTCCCCCTTTTCTGTTTTTTGCATCAGGTCTTATTGATTGAAGAGTACAGATGTGT
Source organism: Macaca nemestrina (assembly GCF_043159975.1). Classification (NCBI taxonomy): domain Eukaryota; kingdom Metazoa; phylum Chordata; class Mammalia; order Primates; family Cercopithecidae; genus Macaca; species Macaca nemestrina. Next base: position 76,429,268 of record NC_092126.1, read on the forward strand.
GCAGCAACAGGTTTGTCAGCCACTGCGGTTACAACTCATGTTCTGGCTTTACATCCTAGAATTACTAAATAACATAAGACAAACATGAGTATAACCAGTAACATTCTTTTTCAATCAAGGAATGACCCCCAGGAGTAGGGGTCTATCCAGGAGAGACATCCTCCCACATTCTTCCATATGGTTGTTCGTTGGGCATTAGATCTATTTAGGGATTTTAAAATTTTAAGTTGCTTTATGTCTGTGATTAAGGTTCCCTAAAGGTGTTGTTTCACCTCATCCCAACTACGTATTGATTGATTCCAAGGTAGAGAGGTGACACAGATATGCTTATGTTCCTGGTCACAGTTTAATTGCTGATGGAATGCCAGTGCACCTTGCTGCTCCCCTACATATCCTAAGGCAGCCTCAAGGACTTGTAAGCATGCAATAATTTTTTATCTATACCCTGCTATAAGAGAAGTTCACTAGACACCTCTCTAGCCAAGTTATCTACAAAGGTAGCTGTTTGTACTGATTCAGTAGTAGAGGCCCAGCAACACTAGCAGTTGCTATGATGACTATGGCTGAGACTATTAAGGCTATTACTATGCCTATGAATCTTTTGTGTCTGACCTGGAACAGGGCATGTTCTAAGGTGCAAGAGCAGAGGAGCCTTGCCAATCGCATGTCAAATTGACTGATAGGAATGCCTCAGATTGTCTCCTTAATACCATGACACTAGCAATACTTAGATATATTGTAACTAGGGATACATGAGGCGAACCAAGCTGGTCCTTGCACTCGGGTCACAAATGTGGAGTTGTGGGGTGTAATTGGAAATATTGGTTCCCATAAGGAAAATATATGGATGGGTAGTGCAAATCAGGCACTGAACTATGTGATTATGAATAACGGTCATAGTATAGTTGTCACTGGCTGGAATTATGATATGTCCCATGCCAGGTGCTGAGGGAGGTGCTAAGATGTCCCAGGTACCATAAAGTGTCTCGGGGTAGCATGGACTCTACTTGGGGTCTGGGATATCCCATTCCCCCATCAGCCCAAATTATAGGGAATGGGGCGTGGCTATGAAACTGTGATTGATGTCACAATGGATGCAGACATGAGTATGGTTGCCCTGTAAATGGCAGTGGGGTCTCCAGTCTAAGATATTATAATTGCCTAACTGGAGGCTATGAGCTTGTCCCTCATGACAGACCTCCCAGCCAAAGTGGAATCCATTACTTTCCCTGCTACACTCTTTAGCAGAGGAAGGAATGTTGGGGAAAGTGGTGTTGGTTGTGTTGACTGGTTTGAGGCTACCTACAATCAAGAATGTTAAGGGATTTCCTTTTTAATGATGTAGCCACAGTTTTGTTTAGGCAGGTACACATAAGTGTTAGAACTTTTATAACTTATACACAGTAGGAGATTAGTGGAATGACATATAATGTTAACTGACACCTTAGTCGAATGTGTGCCATTAATGAGGGACCCCACTGGGGGTAAGTCAATCCTTCCTAACCAAGCAGTTACGTTATTATAGGCTGGGAAGGGGATGTCTGCTCAAGTAACAGGGCAAAAGAAGGGCAGATCTAACAGATGAGCCCAATAGAGTGTAGCAGGTATGTGTTGCAGGCAAAACCACAGCATCAAAAGGATCAATACCCTATGTGAGTTGCAATGTACAACAGAGAGCATAGCAAGGAACAAATTATCTGGAGTGAATGGTATCTGTGTCTGGAGCAGAATGCTCTCAGTCTCCTGAGTTGTCTTCTTCAGCATCCCCCAGGTAACATGCGGGGCTTGTGTTGTCCGAGGAAGAGGCATCGTTCAGGGCTGTGGGTTCTCCAGGGTAATTTCCTACATTTCTGGTACCGGGTTGGATCCTAGTCATGCCATGGTATGGTTTGATGCATCATGCTGGAATCCAGAGAAGACCTAAGGTGGTATGAACACAAACATATCCTCTTCCCCATGTTAGCAATTCATTCGGACTTCACCATACATTATTATTTACATCTTTTCATAAAACTGTGGGTTTTATGTCTTGAAAGATTTTAGCAAAGTGCTTTTCCTATAACCGATTGAAATTTATTATTTAAATTTAAGAAATTAATAGTAAATAAGGCTTGTGCTAGTAATATTGCAGGGTCCTTACTCATATTCCCCCCTTTTTGGTTTCTGAGCATATTTTTAAGAGTGGAACAGACATGTTCTACAATGGCCTGTCCTTGGGGGTTATCCGGGATGCCTGTGGAATGTTGGATGTTCCACATGTGACAAAATTGTTGAAATTGTGAGCTGGCATAAGCCAGATCATTATCAGTTTTAATTTTTGTGGGCCGCGCCATAAATGCAAAAGAGAAGATGTTTAATAACATACTAGTTGGACTCTCCAGAAAGAACGTGTGTGCTAATTAGGTGAGAATTGGCATCAATGGATACAGGTACATATCTCAGTTTTCCAAATTCACAGACATGTGTAACATCTGTTTGCCATAACTGATTAGGTTCTAGTCCTCTAGGGTTTAACAGCTGTTGAAGGAGGGGACGTGTCTGTGAGCTGGCAATCTGGACATTGCAGATAATTTGTTTAGCTAGTCTTTGGGTTAGTTTAAATTGTTAAGTTTCTCCAATTTTGGTGGAAAAATTGATGCAGTTAGGTTGCTTGGTAAAGCAGTGACATCATAACTTGCAGGTCCGCTTGATGATTGCCATAAGCCAATGGGACAGGCAATGAACTGTGGGCTTGAATATGTGTGATAAAAATAGAATGTGTACATTGACCCAGAAATTGCTGAAGTTGAAGAAAAAGCGCACACAGGGTGGACTCGAGAGTAGATTTAATGAGGGCTGTTTCAAGGTTCTGCAATAAATAAACAGAGTAAGCATAGTCAGTAACAATATTGATAGGTTGAGTGGGAAAGGTCTCCAGGGCCAATATTAAGGCTCCAATATTAAGGCTCCAATATTAAGGCTCCAATATTAAGCTCTCTGAGTGCTAGTAAATCCAGAATGAGTGAGGGAATTATGCATTCTCTACCAAATAGCCTCTTTTCCATTTTTACCAGAGCTCTCAGCAAAGAGCATTAAAGCATTAGGTATGGGAGAGTGAACTAGTTTTGTAGGCACAACTACACCAATATGAGATAAGAACTGAAGTACTTTGTCAGCAGGACGGGCATGCTCTATATGGCCTGCATAATCAGAGGGTGTTTTCTGAAAGTCTAGAGATAGGGGCAGTACTGCTTCAAATTGCTTTTTACTCAAAGGAATTCTTAAGACATCAGGGTCATAACCCAGCAACTGATTGCATCATCTGCAGACTGATTACTTCGTCTGCAGATGACTTTACTAACTAGCTGAATATAAGGAGATAGTGTTTTAGTCCTGGTGTGTGAGAAAAATACCCATTCTAGAAAGCGCATCCCTGGGGCCATCTGTCCTATTAATCCTGTTGGGGAAGGTTTAGTAGGAAAAACAAATAATTGTGCTGAATATTGTGGGTCTGTGCCATTTAGTTGCCTCTGAGACACAGCATGCTCTATTTTCTCAATTTCCTTTTTTTTTTTTTTTTTGCTGCAGGAGTTAAACACCTGGGAGAGTCTAGGGTTGTATTGCACGTTAGGATAGAAAACTGGTTTTGCAACCTATCAGTAGTTATGCCAAGGATGGAGCAAAGCCAATTAATATCACCCAGTAATTTTTGATAATCATGATAATCATTTAAGGTGTATAAGTTGCTAGTACTTAATTAAAACTTTTGAGGTCTCACTGACCAGGAAGTTAGAATGTATCCAAGATATTTACAAAGAGAGGACAATTGTACTTTTTCAGGTACTATGGTTAAACCTCTTAACTGTGTATTCTTTATGACAGAGGCATATAAACTTAAAAGTACTGGCTCCGTTGGGGTTGCTAGTAAAATATCATCCATAAAATGAATAATCTTGCAATTAGGAAATTCTTTTCTACTGGGGAGCAAAGCCTGATTTACATGAGACTGACACATAGTAGAACAGTTCAGCATTCCTTGAGGAAGTACTTTCTAATGAAATTGGTGAGCTGACCTTTCATTATTGATAGCTGGTATTGTGAAGGCAAACTTTTCTCTGTCCTGTTCTGCAAGGGGAATAGTATAAAAGCAGTCTCTTTACTCAAAAATGACTATAGGCCAATCTTGTGGAATCACCATGGGGAAGGGAGCTCCTGTTGGACGGGCCCCATAGGTTGCAAATAGCATTGATAACCTGGAATTTCATGTGATTGTTGGGAGAAACAGCGGAAAGTGTCTGGCATAAAGTGAAGGTTCATCTGCACAAATCTTCCTCTTTTCAAGTGTAAGTGGAGCATCACTATGTTCAAATAATAGGAAAATCATAGTGTTCCTCAAAACTATGTTCTCATTACTGTATATTTTTCTCTTCATAGTTGAAAAGAATTGAGGGTCATCAGTGTCTTACAGAGAAAAAATTTTCTCCTCTCCATACATATTCTTCCTCCTCCTGCTCCTCCTCCTCCTGATCCTACTCTTGCTCCTATACTTCTTCCTCTTCTGCATCAACATCAGCATATTTTGAATATATATGAGTTGGCATGCAGTTGATTGACTTACATATACAGCTAAGAAAAATTTCATTCATTTATGCTAAATACTAGGACCTACCAATTCCAAAGAAATATAACTGGTGTTTCATCTTAACTCACTGAATGAAATTGTATTAAGAGGCTAATATCAGTGCAAAATGATCAAAGGAATTATTAGATGCTTTATTCTAAGGCTAGATTTATAGAGTTATTGAAATCTTCTTTCTATTCTTACTAAGTCCAAATGATACTCCATATGGTGCTATGGAATAATCATTATACACTTAGTGATAGACTTAACCCCAAATTTGCATGATAAACCATGATGGAGAGAGAAAGGAGGAGGCAAGTCATGTAAGTTGGGGCCTACAAGGTGATGACAAATTAGAAGAGAGGAAAAACAGAAAATATAAGAAAGGGTGTCTAGGGGCAATGGCTGCTACTTTCAGTGTAGAAAAACCACATACTGAAGTCCCACATCTGTTGACAAAGCTAGACAAGAAACTTGAATTGATTAGAAAAGTAAGTCTGAAAATTCCAATGTGTTTTAATATTGATGGAGTGGAATAAAATATATAAACCTAAAAACAAGGACCTTGGAAACTTGAGGATGCTGATTAACTAAAAGTAACATCATCTTGAGGGTGGAAAAATGGAATAATGCATTTTATTCAACCTCTTTTAATCCACACAATCTATGAATTAGTGATTATCATTCTTACTATTCAAATTAGAAAGTCTATCCTGAGAAAGTTCCATGACCTTACCTAAAGGACCATAGCTGATAAATTTCAGGGCTCTGATGTGAAATCAAGCCTTAATAGCAAAGGCCAAGCATTTAATCACTAAGCTTCTTTTCCTTTAAGGTTCAAATTATGAGATCTATGTGACTGCAGTAACTGTAGAATAATCAGCCTAAGTGTCTAATCCTATTTATTGTCCTAAAGGTTTTTGGTGGAAAAGATGTTGGTTTTTCTAAGAGTATCTAGTTTGGAAATACAATATAAAATTTGGTGATTCTTTTACGTAATATAAATCATTTAATATAAATTTTGTAAATTCTAACTGTGCGTATTTTGTTTGTTGTTTCTTGGAAATATACTCCCTCATTTACACTTTTTCCTACACATACATATATATATGTGTGTGTATATATATATATATATATATATATATGTAAGTCAATTTACGGAAGCTTTACATGAACTTTTCTATTTGATTAATATCAAGTATTTCTATTTGATTAATATCAAATACATCTATTTGATATTGAGGATATTCAAAATATTAGAAATAATAGAGATATAGATTGAAATCTCATCTTCATTCTTATTCTTACTAGTCTCCTTCCCTCCCCCTTTTCTTCCTTCTCCCATCCCCATACCTTCCTCTCTTCCTCCCTCTCTCCTTCTCTCCCTTCCCCCTACTCCACCACCTCCTTTACTTCTATCTCTCTGATTTAAAACTTCTTTTTCCCTCTGGGTCAAAGTAAAGAAAGGATTCGGTGGTGCCAATCGATTCTGAAACATTCTTTTTTTTTTAAGTGAGTGTCTGTGTTTCTAGTGACTGAGTATATGCATACATTTTCTTTTGTAGAGCCTGCATATGAAATGCCTTCTTAAAAAATTAAAGTACACACTTGAAAGAAAGCAATTATTTTCCTTCATCCCAGAGAAAGAAAGAGGTGTACAAATAACGTTTTCTCTATTTTCTAGTAGCCTGCCACAGATGAAGTTTACACTAATTAGAAATCGTCTGGAGGCATAAGAGCAGATTGAGCCTTCGGCTGGAAGTACTTCCTGACAGGTGGTTCACCACAAAGCAACATTACAATTACCTAACACACTGTTTGATTTGTGTAAACCTCATTACTACTCACATTATTTAATGAACTATGAGCATTTCTTCACCTCCCTGCAGATTGCAGTGCTCCATTTCCATTTCAATTCAGAGATGAAGATTGCAGGGCTTAAAACCATTTGTTTTTTTTAAGAGCAAATATTGCCTTGAATTCAAAATTCTGAATTTGAATAGCTTTAGAACATCTGCCTAAAACTTATCAATAAAACATGCAGATTAAATTGTATTCATAATGCTAATAATAAGATTTTACCATTTAGTTTATTTTTCCCCCATGAATAAAAAAGAAAAACTATTTTTTTCCAGTGTGTGAGGATGTGTGTGTTCAGTGTGTGTTCCCATGTGTAGTGAGGTGGAAAATTGAAGCAATTATCCAGATAATTCAAGCCTCAAACCACAAAATTGCCTCAATTCTTAAGTTCTCTTTGTATGTCTCTGCATATTCTGAAAGTCCATTTAAACAAAACTAAAATACTGTATTTTCTTTTCTAAAAAAAGTCTAAACGTTTTTCTGTTTTAGCCTAAAACTTCATGTTTTAATATCTCATGCATTTCTGTTCTTAAAAGAGAACAAAAGTTTATTCACGATTTTCCAGAGAAGTGATTCTAACAGATCCTAGATATTAGTCACCATCTATTTTGATAGATAATTTTATCTATTCCAGATAAAATAATATAACATTCTGTAATTTATACTATTCAAATTGCTTTTCTAGGTGACCTAGTATGCGCCTACCTTGTGTTAGATCTGTGGAGAATAAAAAGAAGTCCAAGGCAATGCACATTTTTAAAGTATATATAAATATGCACAGAAGACAAAACTGTGAGTAGAAACAAACATGCATTAAATGATAAATAATTCTCTATGTGTTTATTGGTTATCGAAAGGAGAGAAAGGAGGCATTTTCTATTGCACGTGTAATTGCCACTTAAATGACTGAGTTACTTGTCTTTAGTCTTCACCCTGTAAGTTACTTAGCTGATGGTCAACTAGAACATTACTTCAAGTCCTCTTACATTCCTATAATGAATAGACTAATGAATTATTTATTGTTTGGAGCTAAAGTTTGATGTTTTCAAATTGAAAAAAAAACTGACCTCATTTTGCATTCCAGATATTTATCACTAATTATCAACTTTCAGAAGCTTCTATTCCTGTCAATGGTTTACTTAATATCCTGTTTCCTCCTAAAGACACCCTCTATTATTTTCTTCCAGTGCTCACTCACCAAAGGTCATTCAGTAAAGATGTGACTGAGCCCAGCTCTGAGTGACTTCAAAGCCTGACCTTTTTTTTTACTGTCTAGCTGTCCAGATCCATTAACAGTACTCACAAGCATTTACGATGACCTAACTATACTGCAGTTGCCAATTACCTCTCAAATTTGTGACTTAACAACATGGAAGTTTCTCATTCATAGTACATTTCCAATCTCAGTCGCTACAGCTATCTTCTCAACGTAGACACTCAGGAACCTAGGCAAATGAAAGCTTACTCTTAGCATGTGCTTTCATTATTGCAAGAGCTGAATAAATGAAATATGATGATTCATGCAATCACTCTGTGGCAGATTAAAGATAGTTGAAATCTTTTTCTTATTACTTTAATTAAAAGATGGAGTTTAGCTCCCCTTCTTTGAATTTGGGTTGGCTTTAGTCATTTACCTGATAAACAGAATATTGCAAAACTGAACATGTATGAGTTCCAAGTCCAGATTAGAAGATGTCCTAAAGCTTGATGTCTTAGAACCATCCCTCAGGAACCTCTGATACACCATATAAGAATTCCAGCTGTTGTGATAATGCTATGCTGTAAAGGTCATCTATAGGAGCTTTGAGTAACAGCTTTGCCATGTATTACATTTGAGCCCTTCAACCATCTCTGCCAAGTAGCCAGATATGTAAATGAAGCCATGTTGCACCCTCCAACCATACCTATTGCCAGCTAAAAGCTACTGAAGGATTTCCCACCCGATCTCTGTTTGAATTCTTGACCTGCAAATTGGGAATTATAATAAAAGCTTTTAAGCTGATACATTTTGGGGTAGTTTATTACAGAAATACCTAAGCAGAACAAAGTCTTGAAGCCTTCACTAAGTGACATATGTTCATTCCCACTTATGATTAACTAGCCCCCCCCCAAAAAAAAAATGCCCATTGGGCCAAGAAGTGCTAAATCAAGGACTGTATCACCCATGATTGTAAAAAATGACACCTTCTTTTTTGGGGGGGCCGGGGAGGTGGAAAGTAACCTCTCCCTGTCCTGAATCATTTAGAAATTACTGAGTTGGCAGTTATTGTGTGCTTCTGTTGATGTATTTTCTATTATCTTGAATCGTTAGTCAAATATGTTCTTTTAATATTTTAATGATTTGTCATAGAATGTGTTCTCAGCCTTGAAACATAAATATATCGTAAAATAGTGAAAAAGAAGCAAGAACTCATAAATAGTGTAGGCATTTGAGGTTAGTTGACAAGACAGAAATGATCACTGTAGATAAGTATAATAATGAGTACAATTAGAATAAAAATTAAGAATTAGATACAACAGAAGAAAAATGTTACAGAGACAATAGAGAGAGTAGGGTGGTACGGTAGCACTAAATAACAATAGATAGGAAAACCAGAGGGTTTTGTGTATATTTGGTGCAATATTTATTTCAAAAATATTAGAGCATAATGAATGTAGATTTGGGGACAGATTTCTTTTCAGTGAGTTAGAAAATAATAGAACTTGAGAGAACTAATAGAATAGGCTTTAAAATTCATATGTTCTAGACAATAGTAGCCATACTGGTAATTAAAAAAAATCAATCTGAAAGACATTTCAAAATGCCAGGTGTCCATGATGCTTGTAAGATTTGTAAATGAATCCATGTTACCCAGAAAAATAAAGCCCACTATGGAACTTTTAAAAAATAAACCTTGTCTATATATTGCCAAATATTTCTTATGTTTCACAATATCTAATTTCTCTGGAAAGAAATATCTGATATTTCTTCATACTTAGCACAATACTGGACAAATAACATATTCACATTATAATCTTAAAAACAATAAAATGTTTCCACAAATGTTACTCTAACCACCGTGCATGTCCTTTAAAATAACATTGGCATATAGTCATATCTATATATAATTAGGGCCAGTGTTTCTGTGTGTCGTTTTGAACAATCCAACACCAAAAGTAGTGTATAGGGAATGTATTTTAAAATGTATTTTCAAATAGAATATAATTTTTTTGAAATAGGCACAATGTAACCAGGAAAGCAGATGGAGCTCTTAGTGAGTTGATGAAAACTAAATTGCAAAAATTATTTTTTAAAGATACAAAATATCTGTCAGGAAGGGGTAACTGAAGTTATAATAATAAATATTCATATTTTATGTTACAAAGAAGGAATCTATACAAATGTCACATTAATAATCTGAGAAAAAGTGGTGGGAAAATATAAGCAATTTGTAAAGCTTTTTTTATTTTTTTTTATTTTTATTTTTATTTTTAGAATGGGATGTATTTGATAAAAGAAAAACTTTAGGCCAGGCACGGTGGTGACTCACACCTGTAATCCCAGCACTTTGGGAGGCTGAAGCTGGCAGATCACCTGAGGTCAGGAATTCAAGAACAGCCTGGCTAACATAGTGAAACCTACTAAAAATACAAAATTATCTAGGCATGGTGGCAGATGCCTGTAATCCCAGCCACTCAGGAGGCTGAGGCAGGAGAATCGCTAGAACCCGTGAGGTGGAGGTTACAGTGAGCAGAGATAGCTCCACTGCACTCCAGCCTGGGTGACAAGAGTGAGACTCCATCTCAAAAAAAAAGAAAAACTTCAGATGAACTAAATTTAAAGAAGTTGAATTGAGCAATGAATGAATTGTGAATTGGGCAGCCTCCTGAGCCAGAATAGACTCTGAGACTCCAGGGCAGTCACGTGGTGGAAGAAGATTTATGGACAGAAAAAGGAAAGTGACATACAGAAAACAGAAGTCAGGTAAAGAAACAGCTGGACTGGTTACAGATAAATGTTTGCCTTACTTGTATGCAAACCATTTGCTACATTTGATTAGCCAAAACTTGGTGACTGGCACAAGTATAGTTTACAGTCTGTTTAGACCTCCACTTGTTACAGTTCAGGATGTATAAAAAACTTTTAGGATGAACTTAAAACATTTAAGAAGGCAGCTTTAAGCTAAACTTGATTTAAAAATTCCCCACTTTTGATCATCTTGTCAATTTTGAGAGAGTGACAAAAACTTTAGTCATTGATGTCCATATCACCATCACAAGTACTTATTTGGTCTTGACACCCATTGGCAAACAATAGAACACTGCATTTTGCAAATTGGGAATAAGGACTTTAAGTTATTTTTATTATTATTATTTTAAGGGTTACAGTAAAGTGTCCCTCCTTATACTGGAATGTCTTGTTTATAAGAGAAAAAAACAAAATCTGGTCTGTTTTAGGATCTATGTTTCCTTAAAGTCTTAGTTTGATTATGTCACATTTAGTACGAGTGACTCCATTTCGGTTTGATCTGGTCTGCTGGGACCTCAACCCTAAAACAGATTTTAACATACATTGAAAGATCACAATATCTAGAAAGCAAATTATTAGTTGTATCAACAGACATAAATGGTATAAAATCCTAATAAAGGGGAGAAAAGACTATTACATGGAATTAAAGACTTTAAAGGGGAATGATTTATTTTGAAAGGAGGTAAACAATTTAATCTGAAATACAAATGCACAAATTCTTACTCATTACTTAAGTAAGAATCCTAGTAACTAGGTAAAAACAGCAAAGTCTGTCACATTCAACTACATTATTAGGTTTATGAGTGGAAAACCTTTATTTTGCTGTTCATTGTTGTCCTATCATACATGATTGTCCTATAATATTTGGCAAACAATTACTTGTCAAATAAATTTCATCTCAAAATTGAAAGATAAGAGAACATTTCAAGATAAAGATGCTTTCTAGGTAATATAAGCCTTGTTTTTACAGAGAAAACAATATTGCTAAAACTTCTAGTAAATTATCTTTAAGGCAAAAATGTAATTTTTTACACAATTTGAGTCTGCTAAATATTTTCTGATATAGATTGCCATTATCAGCGATTAACCAGTAGATTCATTTCATGAATCATTAAGTCAGCCAATGTTCCAGTCACAGTGGAATGGTAGCCTAATGAAATTTTGAGGCCAAAAGGGAATTGATCATTTTAAAAGGAGAAGCAGATAGATGATAGAGAAGCAGAAAACATGGATAACACTGAAATTTAGTGAAAGAAGTAAAAGATGAGTTAAATAATAATTTAACATATCAGGGGACATTAATTATGGCTAACTATATGAATAAGAATCATTAAGCAAAATTAAGTCCAAAATCAAGTAATTATTAAGTATGATATGGCTAGTTTAATTCATAGGGTTCTTTGATCTAATAGACAAATTGCAGGGGCTCAGAGAACATGATGTGGTATGCTCAGTGTATTTTGTTGGTATATGAGATTTGCAAACTAATAGGAGACTCGAAGAGGTTATGAAACATAGTTATAGATCAATTTTCAAGGATAATAACTTTTTTCAGAGATTATTTTAAAAATTACAATGACCAGTATCCACAACTGTAAAAGTACAGTCCTGTTAAAATTCAATTTCAACAAAAATAAGTGTCAAAAATAGATCTGTTATACTAAGATATACTAAGATGTTAAGTAGTTCTATAAATTATTGTATATTTAAAATCTCATATATTTTGCATCCTTTCCATTCTTGTTTTAGTATAATGATACAGATTCCCCATTATCCTACACATCTGGTTTTAAAATATTGGAGTAACACCGGAAAATAAATATCTGGGCAATGTAGCAGTGCTATTGTGCCATAAGATATGTTAAGGATTAACGGGTATTTTGCGTTGTATTATAATACATACATATGCATATATATGTAAATTAGTTCTGTCACTGTGGAAAATAGCTGGAAGATTTCTCAAAGAACCAAAAACAAAACTATCATTTGACCCAACAATCCTATTACTGTGTATATACCCAAAGGAAAATAAATCATTCAAAAAAGACATAAGCACTCATATGCTTATCACAGCACTGTTCACAATAGCAAAGAGATGGAATCAACCCAGGTGCCAATCAGCAGTGGATGGGATAAAGAAAATAAAAGTGTGGTGAATATACAGTATGGAATACTACACAGCCATAAAAAAGAATGAAATTGACCAGGTGCAGTGGCTCACGCCTGTAATCCCAGCACTTTGGGAGGCCAAGGTGGGTGGATCACCTGAGGTCAGGAGTTCAAGACCAACCTGGCCAACATTGTGAAACCTTGTCTCTAATAAAAATACACAAATTAGCTGGGCATAGTGCTGGAGGCCTGTAATCCCAGCTACTCAGGAGACTGAGGCGAGATAATAACTTGAACCTGGGAGATGGAGGTTGCAGTGAGCCAAGATTGCACCACTGCGCTCCAGCCCGGGCAACAAGAGCAAAACTCAGTCTCAACCGGGAGCAAGATGGCCGAATAGGAACAGCTCCAGTCTCCAACTCCCAGCGCAAGCGACACAGAAGACTGGTGATTTCTGCATTTTCAACTGAGGTACTGGGTTCATCTCACTGGGGAGTGCCAGACGATCGGTGCTCGTCAGCTGCTGCAGCCCGACCAGCGAGAGCTGAAGCAGGGCGAGGCATTGCCTCACCTGGGAAGCGCAAGGGGGAAGGGAATCCTTTTTCCTAGCCAGGGGAACTGAGACACACAACACCTGGAAAATCAGGTAACTCCCACCCCAATACTGCACTTTAAGCAAACAGGCACACCAGGAGATCATATCCCACACCTGGCTGGGAGGGTCCCACACCCACGGAGCCTCCCTCATTGCTAGCACAGCAGTCCGTGATCTACCGGCAAGGCAGCAGCGAGGCTGGGGGAGGGGCGCCCGCCATTGCTGAGGCTTAAGTAGGTAAACAAAGCTGCTGGGAAGCTCGAACTGGGTGGAGCTCACAGCAGCTCAAGGAAACCTGCCTGTCTCTGTAGACTCCACCTCTGGGGAGAGGGCACAGTAAACAATAACAAACGCAGTAGAAAACTCTGCAGACGCAAACAACTCTGTCTGACAGCTTTGAAGAGAGCAGTGGATCTCCCAACACGGAGGCTGAGATCTGAGAAGGGACAGACTCCCTGCTCAAGTGGGTCCCTGACCCGTGAGCAGCCTAACTGGGAGACATCCCCCACTAGGGGCAGTCTGACACCCCACACCTCACAGGGTGGAGTACACCCCTGAGAGGAAGCTTCCAAAGCAAGAATCAGACAGGTACACTCGCTGTTCAGCAATATTCTATCTTCTGCAGCCTCTGCTACTGACACCCAGGCAAACAGGGTCTGGAGTGGACCTCAAGCAATCTCCAACAGACCTACAGCTGAGGGTCCTGACTGTTAGAAGGAAAACTATCAAACAGGAAGGACACCTACACCAAAACCCCATCAGTACATCACCAACATCAAAGACCAGAGGCAGATAAAACCACAAAGATGGGGAAAAGGCAGGGCAGAAAAGCTGGAAATTCAAAAAATAAGAGCGCATCTCCCCCGGCAAAGGAGCGCAGCTCATCGCCAGCAACGGATCAAAGCTGGACGGAGAATGACTTTGACGAGATGAGAGAAGAAGGCTTCAGTCCATCAAATTTCTCAGAGCTAAAGGAGGAATTACGTACCCAGCGCAAAGAAACTAAAAATCTTGAAAAAAAAGTGGAAGAATTGATGGCTAGAGTAATTAATGCAGAGAAGGTCCTAAACGAAATGAAAGAGATGAAAACCATGACATGAGAAATACGTGACAAATGCACAAGCTTCAGTAACCGACTCGATCAACTGGAAGAAAGAGTCTCAGCGATTGAGGATCAAATGAATGAAATGAAGCGAGAAGAGAAACCAAAAGAAAAAAGAAGAAAAAGAAATGAACACAGCCTGCAAGAAGTATGGGATTATGTAAAAAGACCAAATCTACGTCTGATTGGGGTGCCTGAAAGTGAGGGGGAAAATGGAACCAAGTTGGAAAACACTCTTCAGGATATCATCCAGGAGAACTTCCCCAACCTAGGAGGGCAGGCCAACATTCAAATCCAGGAAATACAGAGAACGCCACAAAGATACTCCTCGAGAAGAGCAACTCCAAGACACATAATTGCCAGATTCACCAAAGTTGAAATGAAGGAAAAAATCTTAAGGGCAGCCAGAGAGAAAGGTCGGGTTACCCACAAAGGGAAGCCCATCAGACTAACAGCAGATCTCTCGGCAGAAACTCTCCAAGCCAGAAGAGAGTGGGGGCCAATATTCAACATTCTTAAAGAAAAGAATTTTCAACCCAGAATTTCATATCCAGCCAAACTAAGTTTCATAAGTGAAGGAGAAATAAAATCCTTTACAGATAAGCAAATGCTTAGAGATTTTGTCACCACTAGGCCTGCCTTACAAGAGACCCTGAAGGAAGCACTCAACATGGAAAGGAACAACCGGAACCAGCCATTGCAAAAACATGCCAAAATGTAAAGACCATCGAGGCAAGGAAGAAACTGCATCAACTAACAAGCAAAATAACCAGTTAATATCATAATGGCAGGATCCAGTTCACACATAACAATCTTAACCTTAAATGTAAATGAACTAAATGCTCCAATTAAAAGACAGAGACTGGCAAACTGGATAAAGAGTCAAGACCCATCAGTCTGCTGTATTCAGGAGACCCATCTCACACGCATAGACATACATAGGCTCAAAATAAAGGGATGGAGGAAGATTTACCAAGCAAATGGAGAACAAAAAAAAGCAGGGGTTGCAATACTAGTCTCTGATAAAACAGATTTTAAACCGTCAAAGATCAAAAGAGACAAAGAAGGCCATTACATAATGGTAAAGGGATCAATTCAACAGGAAGAGCTAACTATCCTAAATATATATGCACCCAATACAGGAGCACCCAGATTCATCAAGCAAGTCCTTAGAGACTTACAAAGAGACTTAGACACCCATACAATAATAATGAGAGACTTCAACACACCACTGTCAACATTAGACAGATCAACGAGACAGAAAGTTAACAAGGATATCCAGGAATTGAACTCATCTCTGCAGCAAGCAGACCTAATAGACATCTATAGAACTCTCCACACCAAGTCAACAGAATATACATTCTTCTCAGCACCACATCGTACTTACTCCAAAACTGACCACGTAATTGGAAGTAAATCACTCCTCAGCAAATGTACAAGAACAGAAATTATAACAAACTGTCTCTCAGACCACAGTGCAATCAAACTAGAACTCAGGACTAAGAAACTCAATCAAAACCGCTCAACTACATGGAAACTGAACAACCTGCTCCTGAATGACTACTGGGTACATAACGAAATGAAGGCAGAAATAAAGATGTTCTTTGAAACCAATGAGAACAAAGATACAACATACCAGAATCTCTGGGACACATCTAAAGCAGTGTGTAGAGGGAAATTTATAGCACTAAATGCCCACAAGAGAAAGCAGGAAAGATCTAAAATTGACACTCTAACATCACAATTAATAGAACTGGAGAAGCAAGAGCAAACACATTCGAAAGCTAGCAGAAGGCAAGATATAACTAAGATCAGAGCAGAACTGAAGGAGACAGAAACACAAAAAACCCTCCAAAAAATCAATGAATCCAGGAGTTGGTTTTTTGAAAAGCTCAACAAAATTGACAGACCACTAGCAAGACTAATAAAGAAGAAAAGAGAGAAGAATAAAATCGATGCAATTAAAAATGATAAAGGGGATATCACCACCGACCCCACAGAAATACAAACTACCATCAGAGAATACTATAAACACCTCTGTGCAAATACACTGGAAAATCTAGAAGAAATGGATAATTTCCTGGACACTTACACTCTTCCAAGACTAAACCAGGAAGAAGGTGAATCCCTGAATAGACCAATAACAGGCTCTGAAATTGAGGCAATAATTAATAGCCTACCAACCAAAAAAAGTCCAGGACCCGATGGATTCACAGCTGAATTCTACCAGAGGTACAAGGAGGAGTTGGTACCATTCCTTCTGAAACTATTCCAATCAATAGAAAAAGAGGGAATCCTCCTTAACTCATTTTATGAGGCCAACATCATCCTGATACCAAAGACTGGCAGAGACACAACAAAAAAAGAGAATTTTAGACCAATATCCTTGATGAACATTGATGCAAAAATCCTCAATAAAATACTGGCAAACCGGATTCAGCAACACATCAAAAAGCTTATCCACCATGATCAAGTGGGCTTCATCCCTGGGATGCAAGGCTGGTTCAACATTTGCAAATCAATAAACATAATCCAGCATATAAACAGAACCAAAGACAAGAACCACATGATTATCTCAATAGATGCAGAAAAGGCTTTTGACAAAATTCAACAGCCCTTCATGCTAAAAACGCTCAATAAATTCGGTATTGATGGAACGTACCTCAAAATAATAAGAGCTATCTATGACAAACCCACAGCCAATATAATACTGAACGGGCAAAAACTGGAAAAATTCCCTTTGAAAACTGGCACAACACAGGGATGCCCTCTCTCACCACTCCTATTCAACATAGTGTTGGAAGTTCTGGCTAGGGCAATCAGGAAAGAGAAAGAAATCAAGGGTATTCAGTTAGGAAAAGAAGAAGTCAAATTGTCCCTGTTTGCAGATGACATGATTGTATATTTAGAAAACCCCATTGTCTCAGCCCAAAATCTCCTTAAGCTGATAAGCAACTTCAGCAAAGTCTCAGGATACAAAATCAATGTGTAAAAATCACAAGCATTTTATACACCAGTAACAGACAAACAGAGAGCCAAATCAGGAATGAACTTCCATTCACAATTGCTTCAAAGAGAATCAAATACCTAGGAATCCAACTTACAAGGGATGTAAAGGACCTCTTCAAGGAGAACTACAAACCACTGCTCAGGGAAATAAAAGAGGACACAAACAAATGGAAGAACATACCATGCTCATGGATAGGAAGAATCAATATTGTGAAAATGGCCAAACGGCCCAAGGTAATTTATAGATTCAATGCCATCCCCATCAAGCTGCCAACGAGTTTCTTCACAGAATTGGAATAAACTGCTTTAAAGTTCATATGGAACCAAAAAAGAGCCCGCATCTCCAAGACAATCCTAAGTCAAAAGAACAAAGCTGGAGGCATCACGCTACCTGACTTCAAACTATACTACAAGGCTACAGTAACCAAAACAGCATGGTACTGGTACCAAAACAGAGATATAGACCAATGGAACAGAACAGAGTCCTCAGAAATAATACCACACATCTACAACCATCTGATCTTTGACAAACCTGAGAGAAACAAGAAATGGGGAAAGGATTCCCTATTTAATAAATGGTGCTGGGAAAATTGGCTAGCCGTAAGTAGAAAGCTGAAACTGGATCCTTTCCTTACTCCTTATACGAAAATTAATTCAAGATGGATTAGAGACTTAAATGTTAGACCTAATACCATAAAAATCCTAGAGGAAAACCTTGGTAGTACCATTCAGGACATAGGCATGGGCAAAGACTTCATGTCTAAAACACCAAAAGCAACGGCAGCAAAAGCCAAAATTGACAAATGGGATCTCATTAAACTAAAGAGCTTCTGCACAGCAAAAGAAACTACCATCAGAGTGAACAGGCAACCTACAGAATGGGAGAACATTTTTGCAATCTACTCATCTGACAAAGGCCTAATATCCAGAACCTACAAAGAACTCAAACAAATTTACAAGAAAAAAACAAGCAATCCCATCCAAAAGTGGGCAAAGGATATGAACAGACATTTCTCAAAAGAAGACATTCATACAGCCAACAGACACATGAAAAAATGTTCATCATCACTGGTCATCAGAGAAATGCAAATCAAAACCACAATGAGATACCATCTCACACCAGTTAGAATGGCGATCATTAAAAAGTCGGGAAACAACAGGTGCTGGAGAGGATGTGGAGAAATAGGAACACTTTTACACTGTTGGTGGGATTGTAAACTAGTTCAACCATTATGGAAAACAGTATGGTGATTCCTCAAGGATCTAGAACTAGATGTACCATATGATCCAGCCATCCCATTACTGGGTATAAACCCAAAGGATTATAAATTATGCTGCTATAAAGACACATGCACACGTATGTTCATTGCGGCACTATTCACAATAGCAAAGACTTGGAATCAACCCAAATGTCCATCAGTGACAGATTGGATTAAGAAAATGTGGCACATATACACCATGGAATACTATGCAGCCATCAAAAAGGATGAGTTTGTGTCCTTTGTAGGGACATGGATGCAGCTGGAAACCATCATTCTTAGCAAACTATCACAAGAACAGAAAACCAAACACCGCATGTTCTCACTCATAGATGGGAACTGAACAATGAGATCACTTGGACTCAGGAAGGGGAACATCACACACCAGGGCCTATCATGGGGAGGGGGGAGGTTGGAGGGATTGCATTGGGAGTTTTACCTGATGTAAATGACGAGTTGATGGGTGCAGCACACCAACAAGGCACAAGTATACATATGTAACAAACCTGCACGTCATGCACATGTACCCTACAACTTAAAGTATACTGATAATAAATAAATTAAAAAAAAAAAAAACTCCGTCTCAATTAAAATAAAATAAAATAAAATAAAACAAAACAAAAAGAAATTATTTCCTTTGTAGCTACATGGATGCAAGTTGGAGGCTGAATTGACACAGAAATGGAAAACTAAATGCCGTATGTTCTCATTAAAAAATGATAGCTAAACATTCTGTATTACAGACAACTACAGAAACAAAAGTGGGAAAAATAAACACTAGCAATTCCAAAAGGGGGATAGAGAGTGGGGGAAAAGGCTTGAAAAACTACCAATCTGGCTACTTGGGTGATGGGGTCCTTAGAAACCCAAACCTCAACATCACACAATATACACATATAACGAACCTGTAAATGTATCCTCGGAGTCTAATTTTTTTTATTCATTTTCACTTTTAAAAGATGTTTTTACTGACTAGAAAATTAGAAGTTTGTGCAGACTTCCTGTCACTGCTGTAAAGATGACTTCCGTTGCCTCCTCGCTTCCAGTGTTTCTGTTTAGTCATCAGTGACCTATCATATTTTTGGCTCTTCGTATGTCTTTTTGTTCCAGCATCTTTTGAACTTTTTCCCTAGATTGCTAACAGGTTGACTATTATGTGCCTAGGTGTGACGTTTATTGAGTTTGGGTTTTGCTAATTTCTTGAATCTGAGTGTTGATACATTTCATCCGTTTTAAAAATTCTCAACCATTATCTCTTCAAATATTGTTTTTGGCAAATCATTTCTCTTGTCTTATTACAAATCAAACACAAGTTAAATCATTTGGTGTAACCCACATATCTCTTACAGTCTATTCTTTTCATTTATTAAAATACTTTTGTGTTTTATTTTTTTATTGTCCTGTTTTAGACCTTACTAATCTTACATTTGTTGTTAAATCAATCCACTGAGTTCTTAATTTTACATTTTTTCAGTCTGAAATGTTCATTTTCTTATTTTTAAAATAATTTCTATTGTCTTTTGTAAGTCTATATCCTGGTGTCTACTTTTGTCCTAAATTTTTCCTCTACTTTCTTTAATACATTTATCATAGTTACTTCAAATATATTATTTATTGATTTCAGTAACTGGACTATCTGTATGTTCTACAATCACTATCTGCTTTTGCTTTTGGTTGTTAGGTATTGTTTTTCTTTTTTCATATGCCATATCATTTAAAAATTATTATATGTTGAAAATAGTGAAAAAAAATTCCAGAAGATCTAATCTTTCACCAGACATAGTGTCTTTTTAATCTTATTATCTAAAGCAATCAGAAACTGTGTTGGATTAGGCTATATTGCACTTTTAGTGAAAGTCAGCCCATCTCAATTTTACCCTTATTGTTAAGGCATTACTCTCCCAGCGAAATGAGTCACTATCTCCCTATCCCTAAAATATCATGACAGATATAGCTCTGTCCTTCAGAGGTTACAAACCAAGATCTCCTTCTGTTCCAAGAAGTTCAAAATCTAGCATATATCTCAAGGGAAAGAAAATTGTTGTGCTTGAGACAAATACTCTCCAAAACAAGTCTTACTTTCCTAAGCCCTATTAAGATGTGAGAGATCTACTGTACTTTTACAAACTTTCAATCTAGTTCCCCAGTCTCCTGAACATCAGAGCTCAACAAATGTTCAATGGAAAAAACTGACTATGATGAGTTAGTTCTTTTCTTTCTAGTTTCCAATTGTTCCCATCAGGCTCACATGACCATTAAGTTCTGTGTTAATGGTTCATCTCTTCTTCTCCTAACACATATTTTCTGTCTGAAAAATTCCAATGTTTAGCCTATGCTGAGAATTAATGAACACCCAGAGAAGTACATTAACTTCTTTTAGAAAAATTCTATTGTCTGGAACATTTACTCATCTAACCCTCATAGCATACACAGCTCTCTGATATCATTAAAATAGAATTTTATAACTGATATGAAAAAGTTCTGTTGTCTGGAACATTTACTTATCTAATCCTCATAGCATTCACAGCTCTCTGATATCATTAAAAGAGAATTTTATAATTTCTTTTTTTTTTTTTTTTTTTTTTTTTTACAGCTGAACCATATGAAACTGCCATTTTTAGGGTCAAAAACAAATTGTCATAGGAGCTTGAGCTAGCCATGACCTATTGTATCTTATTTATAAGCAGAATCATCACACAAAAGGATTTTTTACATATTTTTAGTGAATTAAGCAGTTCATCAATACTTAAATTTGAAATCCAATAAAATGATGTATGCATTTATAACAAAATAGTTAATACATACCTATTATTATTGTAAGACTCAATGTTACATATTGAGTATGCAATAATTGGCAAAACTGATTCAGTTCCTACCCTGATGAACTTAAGTGTTTAATGAAGGAGGCAAACATTAATCACACATTTATATTAATACATAATCATAAATTGTATTTTGAGAATAAATTCTGATATCTATAAAAGTATTTACAAAATGAATCTGGTATAGTCCGAGGAGATTAGAGAAGGCTTCTAAAATGTGTTTTTAAACTGGAGAGCTAAATAATGCATTAAGTAAAATGAAACTATATTTTAATATGTGAATAAATGAAGATTAAAAGAAAAATATAACTACCGAAAATAGAGTACCTTAGTGTAAAAATTATTTATAGTTTCTATAATAAAATAAGACACATAGGTTTATAAGAACATCTGAGTGTCATTTATTCTAGCATTAGTAAGCTAGAGTATGTTCTCATATAATTTTCCATCTAAGCTCACACAGGAAAGCTAAGTTCATATTAATCATGAAACAATAAGGAAATCTTATGTTTTGATAAAGGAAATTAAAATAAAAAAATGACAGTTATTTAAGATATTTAAAAATAATTTAGACAAAGATAATGGATAGCTATCCAAGGGTTTTAATCAGAGAGCTGCCACTATTAGCTTAGCATTTTACAGATGACTGAACTCAAAGCGGTGAAAGATTTGGAGAAGAAAAGACTATAATCAAGATGTGACTGTTCTGGGAATGGAAGTGAATAATCAAAATTCCAGGGAGTATTGTAAAGAGAGGCTGTTTGAGGGATTTTAGAAGACGGGTATGACAGGACTTTTCATTTGATTGACTCTAGGGCTTAGGGGAGAAGGAAGTCAGTATAGGATATAAGGGTAGAAAACAGCAACTTGTTATCTAAGAGAGATTATAATTTGATACTGATGATGTCTATTTCTAATGAGACTGAAGTTTAAAACATGGACTATGTAACATTGGTTGTCATCCTGCTGAAATAAGTTCAGAGTTCAGAAGAATGAAATGAATGAGTTCAGAAGAATGAAACAACTAAGAGGTTAATCTATATAAAATTAATCAAAGTGGATGTTGAAGTCTCCAACCTGGATAGGCATTGGAAAGATATAGTAGGTAAAATGACATTAAGAAAGCTTAGAGAATGTAAAGCTTATAATATCAGATGTGGGTGACAGAGATGGGAGAATGCATGAAATATTCATTAGTTAGAAGAACGACATCAGACATGATGTTAATTTCATTTCTAGTTACTTATGTTTTATTTCTTTTAATTTTATTTTTACATGTATATGCTGCCACTTTTGTTTTGGTATTAGTATAAAGAAAAAATGTGCCAGCCACAAAAGTAAATAACAAGAGCACAAGAGAGTAAATCATGTGGGAAGCAGGATTAGCTTCAATGACAACATATTTACCTAAAGGGTAAAATTCAATTTATATGAATACAGCAAACTCCCTTGTAAAATAGAGAATTCAGTGCAACCATGAAAAAAAGAATATTTGTGTGTTATCTGGACAAAGTAAATTGATGGGATTGACAAAAATGTTCCTCATTGTGCTTATAAGAGATTTTTACTAAAGAAGTCAAAAAATATGTCAGGTTTTTTTTGTTTTGTTTTGTTTTTTTTTTTTAGATGGAACCTTGCTCTGTCATTCAGGCTGGAGTGCAGTGGTGCAATCTCAACTCACTGCAACTTCCGCCTCCTAGGTTCAAGCAATTCCCTGCCTTAGCCTCTCAAGTAGCTGGGATTACAGGCGCCTAACACCACACTCAGCTAATTTTTGTATTTTTAGTATAGATGTGGTTTTACCATCTTGGCCAGACTGCTCTTGAGCTCCTAACCTCAGATGATCCAACTGCCTCGGCCTCCCAAAGTGTTGGGATTACAGGCATGAGCTACCGCGCCTGGCCAAATATGTCAGTTTTAATCAAAAGCTGTTACATGCAAGAAACTTGGACTTTAAAATGATGTAGAAAACCAAAGGGCAATCATGACAATATTTTAAGTCAGTCCTAACTCATGAACTAACTCATGACTGAGCATATTGGGGGAAGAGAAATTACTGGAAAGTTATTTTATCTTTTTTCAATGTTTAAATGAAAGTATACCATTATAGAAAAGATACATTCTTTCCTGAAAGAATATTGCTGGAATTAAAAAATCAGAAAGTACTATTTGATTTGCTTACTGGGTCTTTTATAAATCATATTCAGATAAACAATCCAGGAAAACATTTTCCTGAGTATATAAGAGGCTAAGGAGACAGTGACATCTACAGCAGCAACAGTTATAAGTGATATCCATCATAAACCAAATACAACATTTCACCTTCAGCCTGGAGAGCAGGAGCCTAGCTGCCACATCTGTGTGTGTATGCCATCTAAATGGTGAGAGATGAATCATTCAAATCCTCTTTGCTTTAATAAGAATACAGAAACCTGCTGTAGCAAGCTTAGAAAAAAACCAAAATGATTGTCCCGTATTTGAGTGATGTATAAAATATAGATTGTATAAAACTGTTTCCTTTGTGAGGACATGAAGAAGCTTCTGCATGTAGAGATTGATTTTGGAGTATTGTGTCTCAAAACAAATCAGAACTGTAGGCCCATATATTTCTTCTCCAGCTCAATCTTCTTAAAAAAAATCAAGACAAAGAAAATAAGTAAGAAAAAGAAAAGATTGAAATGTCATCTGAAGTCTTTTTCTCCCCTGGCAAGTAAATCTCTGTATCATTTCCTATACATGATTCATTAAGTTCCACCTCTATGTCTTGCACATACCATTACCTTCTGTCTCCTCGCTGAATATAGCTATCTACCTCTTTCCTAAAATCAGATTATTTCTCAATCACCTTCAAGAGCTAGGCTCGCGGTCACTTTTATCAAAGAGCATCTCTACTTTCATTGCTGGATCCAGACTACTGTCAAACAGGTATCAGTAGCTAGTATTTCTAGTGGTTGTTGAAATTATGTAAAACAGGTTGGGAAAGGCAGTTTGTATAGGACGTAATTGGATCAGGCAAGACATGGAATACTTCATAAACCAGAGGTATTCAAAGTAAGAGAGGCAAAGTTCAAAGACAGAAAATATAAGACTTTACAAAGACTCCAGTTCTCTGAGTCAGAGATGGCAAAACTACCTGTGCCAGCTCTGTAAAAGGCACATGGAATTGACAAATCTCAGCATAATTAAGGAATTATATTCTCTGCTTTCAACCAATACTTCCCAAACTTGGACCATTGGTTTGTAAATAAGCTTTCACTAGTTTACAGAGAAAACATTGTGAAAAAACACACACAATGTGAATAATTGTTTCTATGGCATTTAATTCAAGTTAAAAGACTGTCCTGTGTTGGAGATTATGTCCTTCCTACATTTTTGGTAATAACAAATAATAAATGGAACTTATTTTGTTTGTTTTTATGTCTTTATTCTGCAAATTAAATACCGGAAACTATAGGTTTATTACTATCTTTTATTCTCTTGGTCTGTAAAAATCAGAAGGCTTGATTACTACTTGGTTGCCCTCTAGGTAAAATTCTTCTTTGGATAGGATATATCATAGAATTTTATAATTATGAAAAATCTCCTCCATTCCTCAAAAGACTTTAATCTTTGTTCATTTCTTCAACAAATATTAAGTTTCACTGTATACCAGCCACTATGCTACTTACCTATGACATATGTAAAAACAGCCAGACAAATTTCTTTTGTTAGTGGAGCTTGAATTCTTCTTCAGAGATGCAGACAAGCAAATAATTTAATCATTTATATACACATATACATAAAACATACAGTATATGCGTAAAATTAAAATTCTGTACAATTATGTTATTGTCACTGTGAAGGTATTTATATTTGGATGATCATGAAAAGTCTGATATAGTAACAATTTAGCTCAGATCTGATTGACAGGGATAAGCCAGCTTTAACAAAAACCTGTTTTAAGAAGATGCAAGAGCAGCTGTCAAAAAGACTCAAAGGTGCATTTTAAGTAGGATGACTGATGCCCCCTGGAGTTGTGCAGTGCAGCAGGACTGTTCGTAAACAGAAAGGATGATTTGCTGAAATACATTGATCAAGACTAAGAAAAAGAAGTAGGTAATGGCCAGAGAGATAGCAAATATGTGAACACATTTATTAGCAAAGGGATAAGCTTAGCTTTATTTTAAATACTACAAAGAAACACTGAAATGTTTTAGGTAGGAAAATTACAAATTCGTATTTACATTTTCAAAAATTACTCTGGTTTGATTCTGGAAAATGGATTATAAAGAAATAGGAATGGAAGCACAGAGCCAGGTAAAGAAATTTGCATCAGTTTATAAGGGATATTTTAGGCAAAGTTAGCGGTAAGAAAAGAAGAGACATGGGTTTCTACAGGTCATATTTTGGAATCACAGTTCATAGAAAGTAGTGATGATTATAGGTGAGAAGTAAAGCAAAAAATGACTCAAGGATAATTCAGATTCTTGGCTTGAGCAACTCAGTATAGCAGTATCTGTTTTAAGATAGGAGCAACTTGGAAGGGAGCAAGTGCGCAGGGAAAATATCAGATGTTCTCTTTTGGCAAAGTCAAATTTGAGGATACATTATGTAAAGAGGTGGCTATATGACTCTGCAGTTCAGAAAAGGCATCGGTTTTGGAGACAAAGATTTTCCGGCTGTCACTGAAGTAAAAAAATATATTTAGTTCATGTGTAGATTACGTAAGTTAATTCTCACACTAAGTGTTTGATATATTTACTTTTTAAATCTCCATTTTACCAAGAAAAAAATTGAGGTACAGTAATCTGTGCCCTGTCACAGAGATAATAAATAAGAAACAGTGTTTGTGCTCATGCAGTATAATTCTAAACCCTTAAGAAGGATGTTACATTTATTAATTTATTGGCTTGCACTTATTTCATGACCATGTCATAAAATGATGGATGCCCTTAACTGATGAAGTTTAAATTCTACTTGAACATTATTGGATTGGGTTAAAAACTATACAACCGATGTGAGCATTAAAATAGGTTTACATGTATGTACTGTGGACTGGGATTACATGTTATATCCTCCATAATGTCTGTTATGGTGAAGCTGAGCTGGTGAACATCACTTTATAGCATCAGTTCTTAACTGAGACAATTTAGTCCTCCCAAACGACATTTGTCAATAAATAGAAATATTTTTGGCTGTCTCATCTGAGAGGGACAGGGAACTGTTACTGGCCAGAGATGCTTCTCAACATTCTAAAATGAACAAGACAGTGCTCACAATAACGAATTATCTGGTGCAAAATATCGATATTGCTGAGACTGACAAACTCAGGTTTATAAACACGCACGTGGAAAGAAAAAACGTTCTGTGACAGTTTCTTTTTGAAAATCTAGATGGTGTCTGTGTCATGAATACAGCTTATAGTAAAGATTTGTTATTCTTTCTGGTTGCCTAGAAAATGAACACCTTTTCTGTTTTTGAGAAAATCCTTACATTATGATTCTCAGAGAGATAGCTTCCAATTATTGAAGCTTAAAAATGTTGATTATTACTTTTTTTTTTTTTTTTGCAATTGGTACATGGTTTTGCGGCGTACATAAAATGAAATAATAGCACCAATAAAATAATCCACCCACTCCTTAAGTTAAAAGTTGATGAAACAAGTGAGATGGCTAACATCTGCCTCTGGCAACAACTACAGGAAGGCAAATTTCTGGAGTGATGAGGCACAGTGATAAGGGATGATCCTGTTGGCCATTCAAGCTATTTGGGGCTTGGCAGCTGTATTATGATTTGGAAGGTGGTTCCTGGATGCACAACTTGGTGCTATGACCCATCAGAAATTACGAAAGTTGCCCAGTATTCCTTAATAAAACTGTATACAATTTTAACTAGCAAAAATGGGATTCAGTTGATTTTAAACCAAAAAAATTTTGATGGGTTGCTTTTTAATCTTGATGTCTTGATAGCTATGTCTTGTGACTACTACTGTCTTGAAAACATACAGATCAGTGTATATATTCAGTTAGGTTTTCCTTTAATTTAATTATGTACAAAAGCATAAAAATATTACTTTTTTAAAATAGCAAATAAAATTAAAAAAATACTTTCTAGGGAATGAAGTGTTCTCTATGTGCCCCTACACATTTGCCCCACCTGTCTCCAGAGGCAACCACTGCGCTGAATGTTTATGAAACAGACGCCCTGTGGGGAAAAATATATATATACACATATATATATATGTGTGTGTGTGTATATATGTGTGTGCATATATATGTGTATATATGTATATATGTATATGTGTATATATGTATATATATAAACATACACACACATACACTTATATGTGTGTATGTGTATAGTATATATACAAACACAATATGTATACTGATTTTTAGTATATCTGGAATATGTATTCATGACTTTTAAAAGTTGTTGATAGATACAAGGCTTCCTGACTGCCTTTGATAATGAAAATGAATTTAGATATCACGGTTATATTCTATTTTCAAACACTGATATTCACTTGATTCTGAAATGTAAATTTTTTAAGCACAATTCAGAATTCATAAAATAGAATCTCTTTGATTGGTAACTGACATTTTAAACAAGTTCTGGAGATAGTTGTTATACATTCTTAAAGTTGGAAAAGCTCTATTCTCTCATCTGCCATGGCATTCAAAACAATACCACTACTCATGGAAACTTAAAAGCAATCTCAGCCGGGCGCGGTGGCTCACGCTTGTAATCTCAGCACTCTAGGAGGCCAAGGCAGGTAAATCAGGAGGTCAGGAATTCCAGACCAGCTTGGCCAAGATGGCGAAACCCTAACTCTACTAAAAAAATACAAAAAATTAGCCGGGTGTGGTTGCGGGCACTTGTAATCCCAGCTATTCGGGAGGCTGAGGCAGAGAATTGCTTGAACCCGGGAGGTGGAGGTTGCAGTGAGCCCAAGATCATGCCAGGCTGGGCAAAAAATAAATAAATAAATAAAAGGATCTCAAGAGGAACAGTCTTAAGACATGCGCTAGGACTTGAATTGCTGAACAGTATAAGTATATTAGGGTACTTTATCTGCCCCAAATAACCTTTGTTAGCTATATGTACTCTAAAAAGTGGCTTTTAACTTCAATGACATTTTCATTAAGAAAGACAATTTTGATACAGTGAACTTTGCCAATCATTTTCCCCATGTTTTGCATATTTGGCTATTATATAAACATTCTTCTCTAGCTGATGATCTTTAATTTTTTATATTTTTTACTGTAAATAATTCACCTTCTTCACGTTTAAGTTTTGCATATATCCGAAACTGATTTTTAATATGCTATCATTTGGGCATCTAATTTTATCTTAGTATTATCATGCATTTATTATCATTTTTGTCATTTATGTAGAATTTATTCATACTTCACCCAACATTTCTCAAAACGTAGATGGTGACTGATATTATATTCTTCTGATTAATAGGTGATATGGAATTTACTAATTTTCCATTAACTTAGATCAAATCCTGTTTCTAACATTAAACTGAATTAAGTATCATATCTATTGCTTCCGTGAAACCGAACTATGATTAAACTAATGAAACTTATTTTCCATAATCTCCAAAATTCAAGTCTCTTAACAACAGTTTGCTCACAGTGTTCTCTCACTAACTGACACATTTTGATCTAATTGGCACTTCAGTCATTTAACTCATCTCTATTGTTCTGGTCAATATTCCTGCTTCTAATTGTTATTTTCTTCATGATCACATTTAAATTACATAGTCTGCCAAATCAGCTAATCAAAACTACATCCCTCACATTCCAGTGTACCATGCAAGTATCTCTTCTGGATTATTCTACCTGTCTATATTCTCTGCTCCTATAACATTCTAAGCAGTATGTATTTGTGGAGGAAAATAAAAACGATGAAGCTCAGCATCATTTAAATTTGTCATTTTCAATATCTGAATTCTTAGTTCAAACTGTTTTAACCCATAACTTTTTTCCTATTATTTTTATATATTAGAAGTTATCACTTAAAATAAAAATCATAACGCTAAAATTCCTGAAGATATTATTCAGCTAAAACATTTCTTCTTAAGCACAGACTCTTAATTAGTTTCTTTATTCCTAAGAAGAAGAGGGATTTTTTTTTTTGCTTTTGTTTTATTATTTTTTTAGTGGATGTTAGCTCTTTTATCTATATCCTGGAGCCAATCTTCTCATGTCTTTTTAGACAATATAAATGTCTTTCTCTAGAGCAGTAGATTTTAAATGTCAATACACACACTTTCAGCTCTGCAGTGGAACCTACTAATGTACATTTTCAACAAGCCCATCCCCTGTGAAACTACTGTAGGCAGCCTCATAGCTTCACACCCTTTGAGGATCACAGCTCCAGTGTAGTATTTTTAGTCACTCATTCTCTCTCTCTCTCCTATGCCACCTTCCTCTCAGATTTCTTTAAACATGTTTAAGCTTCTTTAACATTATAGAAAATGTTAGGGTGTGAAAAAAAATGTTAGGGTAGAAAAAAAAATTTTTTGTTTGTTTTAAACATCAAAGTTCCCCTGCCCTCCAAAAACGTAGTCTACATTTTGTTTCTTCAATTCTACCTCACATTAATTATTCACTATATTAGATCTGCCCTCATCTATCACAACTCCACTTAAACTGCTTTTGTTAGTAACTCCTAGTTACAAAATCCAAAATCCTGTTTTTTAAATTTACAATTTCTCTCAGCCATCTTTAGTGAGATTCTTCTCCCTTATGTTGAATTGTCTTTTATTTTAAACAATTTCCTTAGTTGCATTTTTTTTTTTTTTAATTTCTGTAAGTTACTGGGGAACAGGTGGTATTTGGCGCACTCATCACTGGAGCAGTACACACTACACCCAATTTGTATTATTTTGATATATATATATATATATATATATATATATCACAGTTTCTTTATCCACTCACTGATTGATGGACATTTGGGTTGGTACCACCTTTTTGCAATGGCAAATTGTGCTGCTATAAACATGGGTGTGCAAGTATCTTTTTCATATAATGACGTTTTTTCCTCTGGGTAGATACCTAGTAGTGTGATTGCTGGATCAAATTGCAGTCCTTTTAGTTCTTTAAGATATCCCCACACTGTTTTCCATAGTGGTTGTACTAGTTTACATTCCCACTAGCAGTGTAGAAGTGTTCCTTGTTCACTGCATCCATGCCAACATCTATTATTTTTTGATTTTTTGAACATTGCCATTCTTCCAGGAGTAAAGTGGTATCACACTGTGGTTTTGATTTGCATTTCCCTGACCGTTAGTGATGTTGAACACTTTTTCATATGTTTGTTGGCCATTTGTTTTGTATATCTTCTTTTGAGAATAGAGGACCCAGAAATAAAGTCAAATACTTACAGCCAATTGATCTTTTACAAAGCAAACAAAAACAAAGTGGAGAAAAATGTCCTATCCAACAAATGGTGCTGTAATAACTGGCAAGCTACATGTAGGAGAATGAAACTAGATCCTCATCTCTCATCTTATATAAAAATTAACTCAAAATGGATTAATGACTTGAATCTAAGACCTGAAACTATGAACATTCTAGAAGGTAACATAGGAAAAACCCTTCTAGGCATTGGCTTAGGCAAGGATTTCATGACCAAGAACCCAAAATAAAATGCAATAAAAACAAAGATAAATAGCTAGAACTTAATTAAACTAAAGAGTTTTTGAATGATAAAAGGAACAGTCAGCAGAGTAAACAGACAACACACAAAGTGGGAGAAAATCTTCACAATCTATACATCTGACGAAGGACTAATATCCATAATCTACAATGAACTCAAATTTACAAGAAAAATAAAACAATCCTATCAAAAAGTGGGCTAAGGACACGAATAGACAATTTCCTTAGTTGCTTTTCTATTTATCTTTAGACATTACCTGGTACTAACAAACCCCATGTATATACCGCCACCCAAGTGACTTTCTTCCTGAGATTCAGATGGCTTAACAGATGACTCCATCCTAATATCCAATAAACATCTAGAGCTCAGCATATTGGAAACTGAAATCATTTACTTCCTACCTAACCAGTGCTTTTGTTTTGTTTCTTGGTTGAATGCACCAACTTTTACCTACTTATCATAGGAATAATGTTAAGAATGAGTTCCAACTCTATTCTTTCTCATCTTCAATATTTTGAGAATTTGCCTTCTTAAACTCATCGAAATTCCATCTGTTCCTTCTATTTTAGCTGACAGCACTTTGGTTTAGGACACCATCATCTCTTTTGTTGGTTACTACAATATTGTAATCTCCTAACAGAAGTCCTTATCTGCAAAGTTGCTCCTTTTTTATCCATATTCAATATATGCCCATCAGTAAACTTTCTAAAACAAAAATCTGAAATTTCCATGCCTTTTTAGTATATCCAATTGCCATTTCATATCTACCAACCTCCCCTCCTGTAGTTTGTATAAATTTTTAGTTTTTAACTCAGCTTTACATTGTCGCCTAGCAGAATCTTTTTATGTATTCCAGAATACTTCCTGTATTTCAAAACTAATCCTTATCCTTTAGTACCATCTATATGACATTTCAAATCGTTCTCTAAGGTATCTAAATTATCATCATCACCACCACTCTCATTGCTACGATGAAAGTCTGTATTCATAACACCATGTTAATCAACACATATACTATGCTATTGTCCTAAAGTTAAGTTGTGAAAACCGAGGTTTGAAAGGTTAAATACTTTGACTAATATACTAACTTAGGATGTGGTACAGAAAAAAATAAATTTAAACTTTGATTTTAGAATCTATCATAGTGCCTTAGCCTAGAATACCATTTCTGTATTTTTCATATACAGTTTTTATTACATATAGCACATAATATTGTATTTGTTTACATAAATATTATCTATAAATTATTCATTCAGGAATGAAAATTCCTCAACAATAAAGATGAGTATACTTGTGTGTGGGTGTGTTTACCTAGCATTTGACAAAGTTTCTGACAAGTTATAGATGTATCACTTAAAACAATATAACATTGAAAATAAAAATAGAAATGACAAATGCATGAAAGGCATATATGTGAATGAAAAACAACATTAGAATAAAATCTGTATCTTCCAAATTTTACTTAGAATTTCCAGTTAATTTTACTAAGATAATTCTGAGAGTTTTCTTTTAACCTGAAAAATGTTAGTAAAATTAATAGAAAAAAGATAGTAATCTCAAAATATTAATGAAAAATAGAATTTTGTAATAAGTATTTGCACATGCCATTACAAACCAGAATAAAGAAAATGATGACATAATACTAAGGAGAATAGATCATGAGGAAAGCAAGAAAAACAACAGAAATAATCATTATTTCTGTAATGTAATTTCCATCTTAAATTAATGAAGAAATATCTTTAAATATTTACTTTAGGTATCTAAGGTAGTAATCAGTGTTCTCCAAAGAAACATGACCCATAGAAAATATACAGAACTGAAAGGTAGATGATGGACAGATAGATAGAATGAGATTTATTTTATGAAATTGGTTCATGTGATTTTGGAGGTGATCGTGGAGGTTAAGAAGTCCATTATCTGCCCTTATATCTCCAAGTTGGAATCCCATGAAAACTGTTTGTATAGTTCAAAGGCCTGAGAGCCAGAAAGCAAATGGTGCAGATTGCAGTCTAAAGGACTGAGGAAAAAAGACCCCTGAAGGAAGGAGAGTAATAACTCAGATGAAACAGTTAGGCAGAGTGGGAATTCAACCTCTCTCCACCTTTTTGTTATATTCAGGCCTTCAATTGATTGGGTAATGCCTTACCCAATTGTTTGAGCAAACTGTACTTTACACAGACACACCCAGAAATAATGTTTAATAGTTCAACTAGGCATCTTATGGCCCAACCAAGTAGACACATAGAACTAACCGTCATAATAGATTTTTAATTTTTAAAAGAGTTACTAATATTCTATTATTCTCTTTCTTAAATTTATTTCATTGAAATAATTGGAATTATAGGCAAAAGTTTACATTCAAAAATGGTAATTTTGGTATTACACATAATTATAAAAATAAGAAAAAATTAATATTTCAACAATATATAAAATTGTTATGTATCTTCATACAAACCATAAACCAAATTATAAAACTGAATAATTTTAAGTTTATTATTCTATTAATAAAAATACTCATTTTTATTTTTATTAATAGAATGCTTCACAGAAATTTTCTTCTAAATGTATCTGATTAAAAATATTCAGTCTAAAAACTATGATTTAAAAATTCCCTAAAATTTTGCAAATACTCTAATGCAACTTACAAAAATGACAAAAGAAATTTTAAAAAATAAAAACTTTAAACACATTCAACAAATGTCATATTGCCTATGGTAATCTGGGATGATTTTCATACTGTATATTTTTTAAGTATTTCATTATATTGTTTTAACCAAAATAAATATTAATAGTTTATATTTACATTAAACCTTGTAAAATTTTCCAAATATGATATGCAAAAATAACAATTAAATCAACTTTTATATATGCATTTTTTTAAGAGACATGGTCTCACTATGTTGCCCAGGCTGGACTCAGAATCTGGGGCTCAAGCCATCCTCCTGCCCCAGCCTCTGGAGTAGCTGAGACTATAGGTACCCACCACCCCAATAAACTTTCACTTTATACATAATTGTAATTTTCAATATATTAAATGTTTTAATGGAATTTAATTATTTCATATTTACATATTTTTAAATATAATGAAAACTGCCTTAGTAATATATACCATATTTTTATAATATAATAGTGAGGCATCCTACAAATTCAAATTGAGTAATGCTAGATAGAAAGAAAGATGAAATTTAAAATATCATTGTTTGATTCCTCATACCTGAAAAATAAAGATAAAATAATTAACACTTTTCCCAATTTAATCCAATACCTAAATACGTTTAACAACTACCAAATGCATCTGTTACAGATGACTTGAATCATGTTGTATATTGTAGACCTGATTTGGAATCTGGTTCTTAACACTATATATATGACCACAGCATTGAAACTCAAAGGATAATCTCAAATAGTAACATTTAGACAGCTATGAGTATAAATGGAACTTGCACTGGGGATAACTGATTTACTATTATAGCGGAAGGTTTTCTTTTTCACTCAGTCTTTTGGTGGATGACAGCACAAGGTGAGGATGAAAAATGAGCTAATTTTTAGGGGATGACAGCCTTATGCTAAATTATTTTCAGTTTTCACATTAGACAAAAATACAAAAGTTGAAATTTTAAAAATTTGGAAAACAATAAATTTAATTTCAATAATTTACATGGACACAAGAAGAGGTTGATTTACTCTTAAAAATAAAGATAACTGAATATTTTAAATGGCTGGGGGACTTGAAGATTGTCAATACTTTAAAATTGTCAATACTCAGATTTGAGAAGTGTCTTTGATATCTGTACAATATTCATACTTTCATATAAAACAAATGTTTGTTTCTCCAATAGTTTTTAAGTCTTTACTTTTAAAATATTAAATACTCTTTCCTATGCAGAAAGAGTGATTCTAAAGTGTAAGATAACTTATTAAAGTTCAAAGTAAGTAAAAATAACACATAATTGCCTCAGGTGTTAAAATATCAGTGTATGACAAAGTTTACCTAGAGCTGAATTTTATGTCACAAAATCTTCTGAGGACATGTGTTACTATTTCTCTCATCTTTCCCAATGTTGAACTAAAATGAGTCCTTAAGGTTAATGTAATTTTAAATAATTTATAGTCCATATTACTACTTTTAAAAGAAAATGATTAGAATATCTACATGTCTCAATTGTTTGTTCTCTTATTATTACCATAATTGATTTTATTTGAAGTCAGAAAAACAAAAAAAATTTCTGTACCTAATTATATTGCTAGAAATTGAATGTAAAAATTACAAAATGAGGGAAAAGAAAAATTAGTTACATCAACATTAAAAAAAAAAAACTATAGGTGCCAGAAATATTTTTAAAAATCAACTTCTCAATATCAACTGTATTTGGCATTCATATCTCCTTTTTAATTCTAGAAAAATATTTTTATAATATTCAAAATGTTTACAGCCCTAGCATACAGCAGCTACAACTACCACTCAAATTTTTACACTGATTATACTCATTAATTGCAACTGTGATGTAAAACAGATTTAATATTAATGCTATATTAAAATGAACGAAATTAAAACAAAACTGTGT
Organism: Macaca nemestrina; assembly: GCF_043159975.1. Taxonomy (NCBI): domain Eukaryota; kingdom Metazoa; phylum Chordata; class Mammalia; order Primates; family Cercopithecidae; genus Macaca; species Macaca nemestrina. The sequence continues at coordinate 76,464,852 of NC_092126.1, forward strand.
TTTACAAGTATGATATTCTTTGGCAGACTGTAGGATTTAAGGCAGCATTGGCCAATTAAAACACCATGCTAGAGCTTGAATAAATTATTAAAGCAAAAGGTTACTTTCACACTTGAGTGGTATATGTCAAAACAGGCATTTTGCCTCTTGGCCACCCTTGTAGCAAATGAAATGAAAAGCTAGACTATACAATAAAAGGTGACCATTTGTGCACTTCTATTTTAAATAATGAGTTTTGAGAAGCCTTTTTGTCTCCTTGGTAGGCTGTCTAATCTCAGCTCCTTCCTCATTTCAGCAACACTTATTTCACTTACTTACCCTTGTATATTCATCAGGCATCTGTGTTTCTAGTACAAGAATTTTATTCATGACTAACTTTATCCTTTAAGGAATGAGCCTGCTGGAGTGTGACATATACAATGCCATGTAATTTAAAAATCTAATATATTCCTATATAAAGTGTGGATCCAATATTTCTAACTTCAGACACCAAATTGTTTACAAATGAAGAAAAGCAAACCACTCTGGCATTAGATTTTGGAACTATATGCTGGGTAAAAGTAATTTGTCTGTCCTGAAAATAATTCCTGACCTGATAGGCTGATTGGATAAAGGTTTAGCATTGAATTTGAGATGAAAAAAAAAAAAAAAAGTGAAGTAGAATGATTCAAGCAGACTTTTGCACTCGCTGTTACTGTTCTGGTAACATTCTAGGCTAACTTCTATTTCCATGCCCTTGCTTATTCTGTTTTGTACCTATAATGACTATCTTTCTCATTCTCAGCATCTAAATTGCATCAACCTTTTATACCCTAGTCAAGTTACATGACTTTGTGAAAATCTTCTCTACCACATCAGTAAATAAACAAATTTACTTCCACTAATCCTTCTAAACTGCCTTTTGTTTGTCTTATACACAGCTAATTCAGTGGTACTTAGAAAAGAGCACAAACATTGTAGAGGATAATCTGAATTTTATCTCTGCTATTTACTAACTGATATCATTATCTCACCTCAAAAAGCAATAATAATAACGTATTAGAAAATAATGAAGATAAAATATTTTAAAGCAAAAGGAAGTGTGTGGTAAACAGGAAAAGTTTTTATATTTTAAAATATATTGGTATTTTCTAATGTAGTTTTCTTTTTATGTAATCATTTTATGTCTATATACTTTCTAATATTGTTTAGATTGTAAATCCTAAAGAGCTAGAATTGACCTATTCATATGCATAAATGTTGATTTGTACTCTGGGGATTTTTGGTACATTTATGTAATCAATGAATGAACTAATGAATCTATCTATCTACCTATTCAACATCTATCTATTGTCTATCATGATATCAGAATGGATAAAAGGCCCAGATCATCACAGAGAATGATACAAAGGAGGAATTTTTAAATAGTTAAACCTATGTTGACATGAGCTAGAATATTTATTTGTTTTTCAAATTGTATTATAACACATAAAAAATTCAGTAAAACAAGTATAATTTTATTTAAGAAATACAAATATAAAATGGACTTGGTAAACAACTATAAGGAATGATGTAAGGCAAAACAGTAATATTAAACTGCTCACGAGTTAGAGCAATAAGCACAGGGTTAGAACATATCAATAGTAATTGTTTCTTGAATGATGAGAATTTAATTAAAAGAATAAACATCAGGAATAGCAGAAGTAATAGGTGTCTTAATTATTACAAATAATTAAATGCTGAAATTTATTTTTATCTCCAATAATGTCTTTACATGTTTGCTATAGTCTCTCCTTTATGTAACACAATTGTTATATTTAAAGGCCAGCAATTGTCTTCAGAAATCCACAGTCAAATTAAGGCCAGCATATATTTATAAACCATTAATACATCAAACAAACAAACAAATAAACAAAGTGTTTTAGGAGAGGTAAAATTGCCAAGATAGACAACCTGAAAGAGAAGTCATCTGTTTCCATGAATAAACATTATCCTAGACGTTGTCTTAGGAGAGAGAATTAAAATGACAAAGACTTGGTTATTGCTGTGAAACTTATAATTTGTAAACAAAATTCACAAATTAAATAACAATACTATAAGATATGCTTCCCTGATTGTAAAATAGATCTTTAAAATACTTTAATACTGCCTCTCATTCCCACATTTCCTCTTTCAAATATTCACAATCCCCTACTTAGCCTACTTGAATCAGCTAATTTTAAGTTCCATGTCTCAGATGGATTTCACTTAAGCACGAGGATATTCATTAATTTTTACACAGTACTCAGGAGGTAATAGTGAGTGGTACTACTAGAATTGTTACTTAGGGTCTCACTTTTAATATTTGGGATTTTACCTTTTCCAGTTTCCTAAATTATGTTCTCACATCTAGCAAATAGAAATTCTTCTATTACAGTCTCCATTTATATTGCCTCTCAGTAATTCAGTTATTTTGGAAATTGCAACTTGTCCTAAAATATTTCCCTAACTAAGTACCAGACTATGACCCATAAACCTGTGATCCATATACCCTGCTAAGAGTAAATAAACATTCTTGATGGCACTGTTTCATTAGAATTTTTTAATGTTGGTTCTTGACTTCTGAACTCTGTGATACTTGTTTTATAGACACACTCAATTTCTTACAGTTACGTATCCTAAGATTGCCTGCTGAACTACAAATCCCTGTAATCTCATATATGGTGAATATCCTGTGTCCTACAGATCTTTCCAAAATTCATTGACTTGTGCCCATCTTTAGTGTTTGAATCTATTTTCAATTCTTGTTTCTCCATTAGACATTCCCATCCCTACCTTTAAAATGCCTTATCTGTGTGCACTAAGATGTATCAAAGCCAAATTACAGAACAAATAGTGATTATTATATGCCAAGCCTCACTAGGCTATGGGTGTGTTTCTGTAAGATGTTTTCCAAGATTAAAGACCTTCCAAGGAAGAGAATCATTTTAATATCTCTAAGTGTCTTCAGAATGCGCAGCCAAAAGAGCTGGGTTGTCAACCTGGTCACATTATGGGTAAAATTATACTAAGAAAAAAAAAGTCCTAGAGAATTGCTTGCAACTGTAGAAGGCAAAAATGGATCCATGTTCTTATCCCAGAAACTTTTGAATATGTTATGTTACATGGCAAGAGAGAATTAAACTCACCAAATGGAATTAAGATTGCTAATCAGTCATAAAATAAGGAGAGTATCCTGGATTATCCAAGTTGATATAATGTAATCACAATGACCCTTTAAATGTGAAAGAAGGAGTCAAAGGGTCAGAGTCAGAATGATGTGACATGAGAAAGATTCTCAACTGTCCATTGATAGCTTTCAAAATGGAGGAAGTGGCCACGCTCCAAGAAATGCAGGCAGCCATTAACAGCTGGAAAACTCAACAAAATGCTTTCTCCCTTAGAAGCTCCAGAAGAAATATTGGCCTGAAAACACCTTGATCTTAGCCCGGTGACATCTGTGTCAGAATCCCTATCTCTAGACCTGAAGACAAGATATTTATTATTTTAAATCACTAAATTTGTGGTACTCTGTTACGCTAGCAATAAGAATCTAATACAACAAAAGTTCAACATTGCTAACAAACTTCCTCAAATAAGGACTTGTAATTCTTGAGCATGTGATGCTCCCTTTAATTATCAACATAGTTTGAATAAAAAATTGCACCTCATTAAAGCAGGATGAACTGTATTGGGTTAGAATAGAGATGTCAAACCTAAAGAATCAACTTCAAGTCTTAACATGCAAAACAATTGACAATGGATCATCATATTCAAAAAGGCTTCCATGAAGTTTCTTCGTGTTCGAGTCCCTTCTCTCTATTTTATCGCCAACTTACATTCATAATCTATTCTACAAAACTTAAATGCTATTCATGAATTTGTTCATGTGCTTACAAAAAATAGCTGAAAGCATCATAATCTGAAACACACTCAGTTCTGACATAACTCAGGTCTGTTGGAGCAAGTTAACATCCATGGATAATTAAGTCTGGTCCACATTTTTACACTCTCTCTGAACACAAAACACCTTGATATAGGGAATAATGGCCATGACTGTCTTTTATGTAGCCTAGTTTGTTTTATTGTCCCTAATGTTATCTATGGTTACATTTCTAAAAGATTCTCTTTTTATTTTAGTTACTTGAGCAAATCAGATTGAGAAAAGGAAAACAAACTTACTCTACAGAGCTCAGTAAACACAAGCTACACATTTCCACTTATGTTCTGAATGATGCCATGCCTATACCAGCAACATCTAGTGAAATCGATATCAAACTTCACCTTGAAAAATTTATGCATTGGCTGCTGTATGTGAGATACTAGGGATCCTCCATCAAATGAAGAGGCACTTCATGTTTGTCTTAGTCATGACCTTTGCTGACCCCTAGAAAAGAAAATTTATGTATCTTCCATATCTTGGGAAGTGTCATAGAGCAATGTTAATGGAATGAATTTTAAAATGCAACAAAAGTCAGTCTGTCCAGCATCAATCTGTTACGACTATTATCTGAATTTTCTTCAGAAACATTAAAATTCAACTGGATCTATGAAGTAGTATTGTGTGTGGTATGAATCTTAGTTGCTACAAATATCAGAATTTTTTGAATATTTGGATGCTTTGGGAGAAAATATTAAATTAAAATTCTAAAAATATCAGAATAAACAGAACATTAAAACCTTTAAATCCTTTTATATAAAGGCATATTTATATCTTTATATAAAGATATTTTAAAATGTTTTTATTACTCTATTCTTAGGTTTGTATTACCTGGTAAAGAGCTTTATTCCTCAACTGAAAATAGATTATTTTCTTCACAAAACTAAAAGGCATCTTTGTACTAAAACATATGAAGTATCATGCAAAAACTGGTATTTTTACAGGTTTGGGTTAAGAAAATCTGTGCATAATATCATTGGCAAAAAGACTGAAAAAATTAATACATTTAACAACCACTTCAGGTTACATATTGCTTTTATCAAATTATTTAGTTTGTGCCCCATAAATGTATTAGAGATGCTGTATTACTGTCATCTTGGTCACCTGTTTATAGTTCTTCAATTACATTTTTTCTGTGAAGCAATCCATATTTAAGTAATCAAACTGGGAAATGACTATAAACATTTTTTGTTAGAAAAATAATGCATAATGTAATTAGGAGATTTTTTAAAGACTCTCTGTGTGTGTGTGTGTGTGTGTGTGTGTGTGTGTGTATGCCTGTGTATGAGTGAGAGAAAAAATTACAACTACTGATTTATATATAACAATTTGGTCAATATTGTAGTAAATTGGTACATTAACAATAATCTGAATGATTAGCATCTCAACTGATTTTAGGTCAATTTAATATTTTGAGTCAACCAAATATTTTGGCATTATCTTTTAAATAATGATTAAATTATAATAACTAACAGGTATCAATTGCTTGTTCTGTGCACACTACTGAATTAAGTACTCTCTAGGGACTATCTCATTTACTGTCCAAAACAATGCCTTGTCGAAGTTATGGTAATTATCCATATTTAAAATGAAGAAAACTGAAACTTATAAAAGTTAAACAATTCCTGTGGTGACCACATCATCCAAGGTAGGTAGGACATGGTTAGATAGAGAAGGGGAAGCTATTAATAACATCTATCTGACTCTATAAGTATATAGCAGAATTAACTTGGCAAATCAAGATATATGGTTATCTACACATACACTAAGTAGCTAAATTAAGATTCAACCCTAAGGAACCCAAGTTACTTTCCAAATATATGACTTAACTACATGGTACATCTACATAATAGAGAGAGTAGAATTTTAAACATTCCGTGATTGGTTTAGCATCATGAGCCAACATCCTAATCAAAATTAAATATTTTCCCTGTCAACTATTTGTCTCCTTTAACTTTTATTTACCCAATGCCAAGCCAATCTGTATATCTGAAGTTGTAAGAGGTAAGATGTTTCACTTCTGTATTTCTGCAATGTTTTTCCTTCAGCTCTAAGTGTCATTCTCCATTTAAAAGTCTCCATTTATATGCCTTTCTAATTTGATTCTCAAACATTTCCTTTTCCAAGATGTCTTTCCATATTCATCCTTGAACATTTCAAAACATGTTATTTGTATTGTTAGCTTGATAATTATTTCAATTCTCACAATATTCATTATACTTTTATGTACACTTTGTCACTCCTAAATAAAACCTCATCCTTTACACATGATTGAAATGTTACAATGTGTTTAGTAATATGCAAATGCATGACTCATCTTCGTTTTTAAAACTTTGTTTCTCTTTAGAATGAGCAAACCCTTATCCATTTGCTTTTTAGTTTACTCTGGGGCTTGAAGTTAAACATGTAGATTCTTAACACAGAAATAAAATTACATGAAAATTGTAATATTCCCAATCTACATTGGTACTATAGATAAATCAATTTGGGCTATCAATTTATTTTTTTGTAAATATTTGATGTAATCAGATATTATACATTTTGAAATTAGTTTAGATGTTTTTCTCATCCTGAGATTTTCTAATTTTAAAACTCTTTCAGGTTACCTAAGTTTGTCTAGTAAATACTTATTTATTTTATTTATTAAGCTGTGCAAGCTAAGCTTCTTATATCAGAAACTTTGTCACATATATTTTCATCTCATCAATGCCTTTGTAATTGAGTACTATGCAGAAAAATCACTTTCCAAAATGATCTTTCTTAAAAACATGCATACTCAAATACTTTTATTCTGGCATTTTAAGCTGAAAGATAGTATTGGAAGCTATTTATGTATCATTATAACTATTTTTTAACACAAGAGTTTCTCCTGAATGCCACTGATGGAGAGAAACTAATTTGTTCCACATGGATGATGCTTAACGCTGGTGTAAGGCAAAATGATAGCTGTCCATGTGCTGTATGTATTTACAGGAACCTTTAAATAATTGACTAGCTTAAATAATCTGTCTAACTATATTTCCACAGGGCCTACATTTCTGTCAATTAAAGTCACTCCTTAAGTATATTTTCAAGAAAATTAGCTTTGAAGACATTATTTTAGAGGAGAAGAACATGAGTATAGATTTATCTTTATTGAAACTGGGCTCTAGCAAATAGAATAATCCAGAGGTTATAAGTTAGTAAACAAGTACATTTTGATGTTAGAAGCAAGCAGAAACAAATTCTAAACTAATGAGTCTTTATCAAGAGTATGAAATCCCAGTGAGTTACGGTTTTACAAACATAGACACTCTAACCCTACCAGCAAAGGATTTTAAGTTTCCTGAATCCTATAAACTAAAAATAAAATACTAAACTTCCCCAGCTGACTAAATAGATATCTTCTTAGCTAAGGGACCACATAGAAATCTTCAAAACAGAACTACCAGCCATAATGGATGGGAGATAAGACAGGTCTCATTATATTCCCATTCTTTCGCAGCTTAGACATACAACTGATCACCACAGTGTTAAAATAGAAATCACAAGATTGACAAAACAGAATTTTTGTGGCCACAAGATACCAAATCATACACAAGGCCTGAAGTCATGGCAGACAAAGGTTAAGTTATGCACTCCTACACTTAAAGAATAAACTATGTTCTGTTACAGTTTTTCTTCTTCTATTGCGGCCAAAGCAGCACTGTCCTGAGATAAGCAATATTAAAACAATTTGCAGCTCATCCACTGCCAGATGCTGACTAACTGACATCCCCTATTCCACAAGCCATAATTACAGCTTTGGTTGGACAACAGACTGATTTCAGTAACTTTCCCAGGATAAGAAAATCACTAACCATGGACAGATTCCAGTTAGTTTACAGAGGCTGCGCACTTAAGTGCCTTCATGTCCCTGTGTCACTTTTAACATATAGGGCCTAATTATAATGCATTTAAATGTTAAGTCTCCACCCAAAAGTCAACATGGTTCACGTATATGCAACGTGGATGTTTATTCAGTACACATGCTTTAGGACCCCTTTCCTGAATATTCATAGCTCCTTCCATACCCTGTTAAACAGGTATACTTGGCCAACCTGTTCAGCATGAACTCCTGTCTCATCTGTCTTTCACTTGTAGTGCCTGCTTTCCATTTTGGCCGGAGGCATACTCCCAGCCTGTCAAGATTTATTTACTTATAAAAAATAAGGCCGGGCGCGGTGGCTCAAGCCTGTAATCCCAGCACTTTGGGAGGCCGAGGCGGGCGGATCACAAGGTCAGGAGATCGAGACCACAGTGAAACCCCGTCTCTACTAAAAATACAAAAATTAGCCGGGCGCGGTGGCGGGCGCCTGTAGTCCTAGCTACTCAGGAGGCTGAGGCAGGAGAATGGCGCGAACCCAGGAGGCGGAGCTTGCAGTGAGCCGAGATCGCGCCACTGCACTCCAGCCTGGGCAACAGCGTGAGACTCCGTCTCAAAAATAAAATAAAATAAAAAAAAATAATAATAAAACCTGCATTGTAAATGTATAGATATTGTGATTTTTTTGTCTAGTTGACAACTCTAAATAATCTCAGTGTGCATTATAATCAAAGCAATAGAGGGAAATCATTGTGTGTTTTCTGTATCTAGGGAGGATCTTTAGGCCTGGAGAAGGTCCCCCAGCTTCAGAAGGTACAGAGGCACTAAAGAGAACAGGAAGAAAAAAGATAACTTTGACTATATCACATATCCATCTAAAAGTTTTGGGTTGAATATTTCCCATGATCACTCTTAAGTACATCTACTGACTTTGGTACTTTAATTCTGAGCAACTCTGTTGAATACTAAGTAATGTTTTCCTTCTCGGAGAGTTATCCAGAGCAGGGCATCCAGCCAGTTTGAAACTGTATAGGAAGTAAGTTATCAGACTTAATGCTTTATGAGAGCTTGGTTTGATTTTTAACAATACATATCTGTTAGGTAATGCAGTACTGTAAAAGGAGAATTTCATTACCTCTATATAGAAGGAGAGAGATCAATCTTCTAAGCAATGGGCCTCAGGAGGAATTTCCTATAAAGTGACTGCATTTGGACTTAATGACTAATACTCCTGGACCCTGGTGAGGAAAATATTACAGTGCTGTCACTATGGGTCTTGATGCAAAGAAACCTGCTGGTCAAGTCAGAAAGAAGAAAAACCAAAAGGTGGATGATATTGCAATAACAAGAGAAATAGATACCTGTTCAGTCTGGCTGAATTTTGATATTTTGCTTACCAAACAAGTTTCTATTTCATACTTTTAAAAATAGATGTATTGAGGCTCAACAATACATTTTAAATATGTATGTGTTTGTGTATATGTATGTGTATATATATGTTAATATTTCCTTTTCCATGGATATTACATATTTATTATGTTCCCTTTCAAAAATGTTAAATCATTTGATATGCTTATAAATATATATCCTTCAAATTCATATTAAAGGTTTTCCTCAAATGGGCCAGGCGTGGTGCCTCATGCCTGTAATCCCAGCACTTTGGGAGGCCAAAGTGGGTGGGTCATGAGGTCAGGAGATTGAGACCATCCTGGCCAACATGGCGAAACCCCATGTGTACTGAAAGTACAAAAAATTAGCCGAGTGTGGTGGCGGGCGCCTGTAGTTCCAGCTACTTGGGAGGCTGCGGCAGGAGAATAGCGTGAACCTGGGAGGCAAGCCTGCAGTAAACTGAGATAGCACCACTGAACTCCAGCCTGGGCAACAGAGCAACACTCCATCTCTCTCTCTCTCTCTCTCTCTCTCTCTCTCTCTCTCTCTCTCTCTCACACACACACACACACACACACACACACACTTAAAAAAAAAAAAGATTTTCGCCAAGTGATCTTCTGTAAGAAACCTATAAGAAACCTTCTGAAATGTACCTGGATACTCCTTGATTCTAATGTTCTGAAACTGAAAACTTCAGAACAAAAACATGGAAGTTCAGAAACAATTTACCGATATCTAGGTTTTTGAAGACACTCCATATACTTTTCCATAGTGGCTGCACCAACTTACATTCTCGCAAACAGTGTACAAGGATTCTCCTTTATCCACACCATCTTCACCTTCTGTTATTATTCTTATTCTTGATAAAGTCATTTTAAATTGAATGTGATGATAGCTCATTGCAGTTTTGATTTACGTTTTTCTGATGATTAGTGATTTGAGTATTATTGCACATACCTTTGGCCATTTGTATCTTTTCTTTTTAGAAATGTATGCCATGATCCAGCAATTTCATTGCTGGGTGTATGTCCAAAATAAAGAAACTCAGTGTATCAAAGAGGTATCTGATCTCTCATGTTTATTGCAGCAATATTCACAATAGCCAAAATATGAACTCAACCTAAGTGTCCAGTAATGGATGAATGGTTTTTAAAAGGGGGTATGACTACACAATGGAAAATTATTCAGCCATAAAAAGAATGAAATACTTTTTCATTTGTTCCAACATGGATGAAACTGGAGGTCATTATGTTATATGAAACAAATCAAGCACAGAAAGACAAATATTGCATGTTCTTACTCATATGTAAGACAAAAAAAAAATGAACTCATGGAGATAGAGTGGAAACATGGTAACCAGAGGATGGGAAGGGTAGTGGATCAAGTGGACCTAACAGACATCTACAGAACTTTCCACCCCAAATCAACAGAATATACATACTTCTCAGCACCACATAGCACTTATCTAAAATTGAACAAATAATTGGAAGTAAAACACTTCTCAGCAAATGCAAAGGAACAGAAACCATAACAAACAGTTGCCCAGACCACAGTGCAATCAAATTAGAACTCAGGATTAAGAAATTCACTCAAAACCACACAACTACATGGAAACTGAACAACCTGCTCCTGAATGACTACTGGGTAAATAACGAAACTAAGGCAGAAATAAATAAGTTCTTTGAAACCATGAGAACAAAGACAAAATGTACCAGAATCTCTGAAACACAGCTAAAGCAGTGTTAAGAGGGAAATTTACAAATCTAAATGTCAACAGGAGAAAGAGAAAGACATAAAATTGATACCCTAATATCACAATTAAAAGAACTAGTGAGGCAAAAGTAAGCAAATTCAAAGGTAACAGAAGACAAGAAATAACTAAGATCAGAGAAGAAATGAAGGAGATAGAGACACAAAAAACTCTTCAAAAAAAAATCAATGAATTCAGGAACTGGTTTTCTCAAAAGATTAACAAAATAGACAGACCTCTAGCCAGATGAATAAAGAAGAAAAGAGAGAAGAATCAAATAGATACAATAAAAAGCGATAAGACGGATATCACCACTGATCCCATAGAAATACAAACTACCATCAGAGAATACTATAAACACCTCTATTCAAATAAACTAGAAATTCTAGAAGAAATGAATAAATTCCTGGACACGTATACCCTCCCAACAGTAAACAAGAAAGAAGTAGAATCCCTGAATAGACCAATAACAAGTTCTGAAATTTGGGCAGTATTTGGTAGCCTACCAACCAAAAAAAGCCCAGGACCAGATGGATTCACAGCCGAATTCTACCAGAGTTACAAAGAGGAGCTGGTACCATTCCTTGTGAAAATATTCCAAACAATAGCAAAAGAGGGAATCTTCCATAACTCATTTTATGAGGTCAGAATCATACTGATACGAAAACCTGGCAGAGACACAACAAGAACAAAATATCAGGGCAATATCCCTAATGAACACTGATGTGAAAATCCTCAATAAAATACTTGGAAAATGATCCAGCAGCATATCAAAATCTTATCCACCATTATTAAGTCAGCTTCTTCCCTAGGATGCAAGGCTGGTTCAACATACACAAATCAATAAACGTAATCCATCACATAAACAAAACCAATGACAAAAACCACATGATTATCTCAATAGATGCAGAAAAGGCCTTTGATAAAATTCAACACCCCTTCATGCTAAAGACGCTCAATAAACTAGATATTGATGGAAAATATTTCAAAATAATAAGAGCTATTTACGACAAACCCACAGCCACTATCATACTGAATGGGCAAACGCTGGAAGCATTCCTTTTGAAAACTGGCACAAGACAAGGATGCCCTCTCTCACCACTCCTATGCAACATAGTATTGGAAGTTCTGGACAGGACAATCAGGCAAGAGAAAGAAATAAAGGGTATTCGAATAGGAAGAGCGGAAGTCAAATTGTCTCTGTTTGCAGATGACATGATTGTATATTTAGAAAACTCCATTGTGTCAGCCCAAAAACATCCTTAAGCTAATGAGCAACTTCAGCAAAGTCTCAGGATACACAACCAATGTGCAAAAATCGCAAGCATCGCTACACACCAGTAATGGAAAATCAAATCACGAATGAACACCCATTCACAATTGCTACAAAGAAAATAAAATGACTTAGAATAAAACTTACAAGTGATGTGAAGGACCTCTTCAAGGAGAACTACAAACCACTGCTCAAGGAAGTAAGAGAGGACACAAACAAATGGAAGAACATTCCATGCTCATGGATAGGAAGAATCAATATTGTGAAAAATGGCCATAGTACTCAAAGTTATTTATAGATTCAATGTTATCCCCATCAAGCTACCATTGACTTTCTCTACAGAAATAAAAACAAACAAACAAAAAAACAACAACAACAAAAAAACTACTTTAAATTTCATATGGAACCAAAAAAGAGCCCGTATACCCAAGACGATCCTAAACAAAAAGAACAAAGCTGGAGGCATCATGCTACCTGACTCCAAACAATACTACAAGGTTACAGTAGCCAAAACAGAATAGTACTGCTACCAAAACAGATACACAGACCAGTGGTACAGAACAGAGGCCTCAGAAATGACACCACACATCTACAACCATCTGATATTTGACATACCAGACAAAAACAAGCAATGGGGAAAGGATTCCCTATTTAATAAATGCTCTTGGGAAAACTGGCTAGCCATATGCAGAAAACTGAAACTGGACCCCTTCCTTAAACCTTACACAAAAATTAACTCAAGATGTATGAAAGACTTAAACACAAGACTTAAAACCATATAAAACCTAGAGGAAAACTTAGGCAATACCATTCAAGACATAGACATGGGCAAAGACTTCATGACTAAAACACCAAAAGCACTGGCAACAAAAGCCAAAATTAACAAATGGGATCTAATTAAACTAAAGAACTTCTGCACAGCAAAATAAACTATCATCAGAGTAAACAGGCAACCTACAGAATAGGAAAAAAAATTGGTAGTCTATCCATCTGACAAAGGGCTGATATCCAGAATCTACAAGGATCTTGAACAAATTTACAAGAAAAAAAAAAAAAAAAACTCCATCAAAGTATATGAATAGACACTTCTCAAAAGACTACATTTATGTGGCCAAAAAACATATGAAAAAAAAGTTCTTTATCACTGATCATTAGAGAAATGCAAATCGAAACCACAATGAAATACGATCTCACACCAGTTAGAATGGTCGTCATTAAAAAGTCAGGAAACAACAGATGCTGGAGAGGATACAACAGATGCTGGAGAAATAGGGACACTTTAACACTGCTAGTGGGAGTGTAAATTAGTTCAACCATTGTGGAAGACAGTGTGGTGATTCTTCAAGGATTTAAAACCAGAAATACTATTTGACCCATCTATCCCATTACTGGGTATATATCAAAGGATTATAGAGCATTCTACTATAAGGACACATGCACATGTATGTTTATTGAAGCACTAATTACAATAGCAAGACTTGGAACCAACTCAAATGCCCATCAATGTTAGAGTGGGTTAAAAAAAATGTGGCACATATAAACCATAGAATATTATGCAGCCATAAAAATGAATGAGCTCATGTTCTTTGTGGGACATGGATGAAGCTGGAAACCATCATTCTCAGCAAACTAACATAAGAACAGATAACCAAACACCACATGTTCTCACTCATAAGTGGGAGTTGAACAAGGAGAACACATGGACACAGGAAGGGGAACATCACACAGCAGGGTCTGTCAGGGGGTTGGGGGTAAAGGGAGCATGAGCATTAGGAGAAATACCTAATGCATGCGGGGCTTAAAACCTAGGTAATGGGTTGATGGGTGCAGCAAATTACCATGGCACATGTATACCTATGTAACAAACCTGCATGTTTTGCACATGTATCCCAGAATTTAAAGTATAATGAAAAATACATAAATAAAAATACAAGGTGGTATGAATACACAATGGAATATTATTCAGGCATAAAAAAGAATGAAATACTGTCATTTTCAGCAACTGGGATGGTACTGAAGGTCATTATGTTAAGTGAAATAAACCAAGCACCGAAAGACAGATATTGCATGTTCTTACTCAAATGTAAGAAAAAAAAATGAAATCATGGCGATAGAGTGGAATGATGGTTATCAGAGGATGGGAAGGGTAGTGGGAATGGGGCGGGGTAAAGAAGGGATATTTAACGGGTAGAAAAATACAGTTAGATAGAAGGAATAAAACCTAGTGTTTGGTAGCACAATAGGGTAACTATAGTTAACAATAATTTATTGCATATTTCAAAATAAATAAAGAATAGAATTGAAATGTTTCTAACAAAAAGAAATAATATTTCAGATGATAAATATCCTAATTACCCCAATTTGACAAGTGTACATTGTTCAGTTGTATTAAATATTACCTGTACTCTATAAATATGTTCAACTATTATGTATCCATGTAATAATTAGAAATAAAAATTCAAAAAATAAAAATAATTCTAACTAAAAACACTTTTTGATAAATGTTCAAATACAAAATGGATACTATAGAATTTCTGTAAAGAAAAAAGAATGCAAATGCTACATAGCAGCTTCTATGACATACATTTAAAAAGTGACTTGGGGAAAGTATAGGTTTAAAGATAAACATAGCCAATAGGAGATATGCAAAAATACATATATCTATACCTCTATGTATGGAGAGCGAGAGTAAGAGATAGATTTAGGTTAAAGAATTGACTCACATGATTGTGAGCTTGATAAATCCAAAATCTGCAGTGTCAGGCAGATTGGAGAACCAAGAAATGGTTGATCTTGTAGTGTTAGTCTGAAGGTAGTCTGCTGGCAGAATTTCTCTTCATTAGGTGATGGCACTTTTTTTTTCTATTAAGGGTTCAAACTCTTTGGATGAGGCCCATGGACATTATACAAATCTAGAATAAACTTTGATCAAATAGTTGGATATCACTATAGATATCCATGTATAGACATGTTAACATAAAACTAACTGCCACAATTCATGTCAATAAAAAATATTTAATTTCTAACAGGACAAAGTGTAACCTATGAGAAATCTCAGGAAATTATAAAATACATTTTTAAGCAAGTTAACAAAATAATAAAATTACAGGTAATTATTTTGAAATTATATATAGAAATAACTTATAATAATGTGATCCATGTTATGCTTATAAATAAAATGTTTACACATTCAGAAGCTGAGCTTTCATTATCACTTTTTTAAATGTGAAAATAATGTAATCCACAAATTATTTTATTTCACTAATGAAACATTTATTTTATATGATTGCTTGTAGAATTATCTGTTCTAAATTCAATTGGAAATCAGAATGTTTCATGTGTTGTTATAGTAATGAATATATTATGCCAGATTGAAGCTGTAACACTTATTTGATGTGAAGCAAAATTTTAAGTTCTGGAGTTTATGAAATGCCAAACAATAAAAAAACTGTAAAGATTTTTATGAAGAGTTTAAAATTATTCTTCCTAATTTAACTTTTTGTTTCACTCTAAAACTTTAAAAGTTATAAATGTGTAATGTCTGTGATATTTCCATATATAAAAGATAAGATTGAAGCTTTCACTAAACATGATCCTCTACCAAATTGGTGGACAAAGAGACGGTTAGATAGCTGAAAGTAAAGAGTAACAATGTCCATAAAAAGATCAAGTTCACAAAAATGAGCTCTAAAAAAGCTTCAGTGCTGACTTTGTTTTATATGCCTGAAATTAAATCAACATGGTTGTCACAATTTATATTTTAAATATTGCATTATTGTCACCTACACACCATATGGTGTATCAAATGACAAGGTAAAAGAGTCCATCAGCATAAGAGTAAAAACTGACACCATTAAATCAATCCCATTACAGAAGTAAGAAATAAAAATATGATTTCAGTATAGCAAACCAGATGTTCTTTCATGAGTTCATGAAATTAAGAACTATATAAACCTGCAATATAATTAAATGTATCACCAGGCCTTACAGATTTGATTTAAAGAAGGGTTCCAAAAACTTTGACTAAGGATATCTTTCTCTTCTTTATTTGAGAGATAAAGTTAGTTCTGATGATAGTTTAATAGTGAATCAGAGTAGAAATGTGGTTTACAAATAATCTAAATGAAAAACTATCCTCAGTCATATTGAAAGAAAAGTCTAAAACAGAATAATGCCATTGTTGACTTCTAAGAAGCTGCAATTAGATATTTTTTTTAAAACCTAGATTTATTTTAAAATTGATGTAAACAAGTATAATTTGTGAAAAAGTTATTGTCAGGTGGCATTTAGTTGATATTAACATATGTAAATAATAATAATAAACTGAACTGTATAGAAGTTAATCTTAGCAGAAGCTTTATTATTAGCTTTATTTTCAGTAAGTTTTCTAATACTATTTATTTTCCATGACAAGGTATTGAAAAGTAACCAAAAATATAGAAAATTAAATCCTTTATTTGTCATATATAAGACCTCATCCTACCAAAAGATTAGATCTTTTATAAAAAGAGTGAAAAAAATTATTTTTTAACACCATATCTAACCATATATTTGGGTTTAAACAAGTTTTAGCCTTGTTCTTTGGGTTTATAAAAGTTGTTAATTTTAACACACCAAGATTTTATGGTGCATTCATTTGCCTGAATGTGTGCATTTGTAAAGATGTAAAAATTGCATTCATAATAACGTTTGTTACAATATTTCTTTTAAATTTATAGGTAGATGGTATGGGTAATACAGACAAAGAAAATTATATTTAAGCTGATTCAGGAAGTTTGAATTTTTATCGTATTAGGATCAATTTTCAAACAAAAATCTATGAAAGCTTTATTTATTTTATAATTTTTCATATAGTTCAATAGTAGAGATTAAATTCTTATAGCCAAAAGTTGAATACAATTATGTGTGTATGTAAAATAGCCTACTGCAATTTAACATATCATATTTTTATTAGGTGCAAGAGAGCATAAAATGAAATAATGGATACTTTAACATCACTTGCTGAGAGAGAGCCTATATAAGGAGATTTAACATTCCTACATGACTTTCAAAACATTTACTGAGAAGAATAAAAAAATGAATAACTTATTTCAGCAATTTCTGCAAGTTTTGAAAGTTGTAAGGGAGTTTGCTTTTCACTTTAGTGGACTCCACTTTAATCAACTAATAATTTGAAATGAATTAATGCATTTTTGAAAAAAACACAAATAAAGCATTAAATAATAGTATCTCTAAAAGACACAGCAATTTAAGTGTATTAACCCAAACAAATATTTATAGATGTATTTTTTAAGAAAGTATGAATACAATTTTTGGCTTATGTACCAGAAAAAAAAAAATAGTGTGACCACTCTGTGTTAATCTCCATCTTCCACCTATCTCACTGCAGCCTCAGCAATGAGAAGTCAATCTGCAGTTTCAGAGGGCAAGCAGTTCCTGAGATAATCTTGATGAAGATAGGCAAGATATTTGCAGTCAAGCATCACCAGTTTTCCAGATTTATGATTTGTTTTTCTGCCTAAAGTGTATTTAGAGAGAGAAAGTTACAGACTGTTTTCTTTCAAATTTAATCTGCCAACCAATTCTGTGGACTCTAACTTCAAAATGTATTCAGAAATTTAACATTGTTATAACTTCAATCTTATCCAAGTAAACTTCAGCTCTTGCCTCTTAGCAGGTGTTTGTTTTTGCCTGTAGCAACACTAGAAACTTCTCTCCACAGAGTAGCCAAAGTCATCTTCACATGTATAACTCGTGATGTTCACCATATGATCCTGGAAAGAGTCATCTTCTGCCTTTGCGTTAGGAAAGAGCTTTGGAATAGATTAACAGGTTTCATAAAACCATATGTCATTTTCTCTTTAGATGTTTTATTAGGGATCTTGACTTTAGTTTCTCACTTAAATTATCAACACTTTTGAATTCTTTTGATTCTCCTCTTTTTGTATCTCATTTGATTTTTCCATGGGATTGCTTGCTTGTTTCAGTACTCTTACGTTCTGCTGAACTTTGAGAGTTGGGGAGTGCCCACATTCCTTGAAAAATCCTTATGGGTGAATGGATGACTCACCACTGCTTAGGACTGTCTGGAGAAGGATAAATAACTTATTTCTCAAAACAGAAGTAGAGTGGTTTTCCATATCATTCAGTAAAAAAAAAAAAAAAAAAGGAGGTCCCATTAACAGTATAGGTTTTGGCCACTGCAGCTGAATAACCTCTTGCTTTCCCTGCCTTGTTTATTCCCTTCCAACACCTTGGCCTTCCTGGTATCTTTTAAACACTGCCACTGCATCAGGCCTTTTGTTCTTGCACCTTCCTTTGCCAGAAATGCTCTTCTCCAGATTTCCTCATAGTTTTCCATATAACATTCAGGCCATACTATAAAATCTGATTTTCTGTGAAGCCTTCTGAGAGATTCTATCTCACCAGTACCTCCTATCCCTCACTTTTCTCTTGCAGTTTGGTTTTCTTCTCAGCATCTATTAGCTATATCTAAAAGATTATCTGCACATAATGAAGCATTGAACAATGTTTAGTAAATTAATGATTAAGATTTATATTATGTATAGGATAATATAGGATAATTCTTATCAAGCCTATTTACCCTAGTTCCTGTTCTGCATTTCTCTCCATTCTGTGCTATAAAGCTGCCTTTAAGTATTAAGTTTGAAAAAAAAGAATCATTTTAGATTTGCAGAGGATAGACTCTCCAAAAGTATAGCCCCTGATTCCCTACGGTGGAATGACTTGTGTTACCTAGTAAATGCAGATTTTTGCTGCTTTCCGGAACTCCAAAAGTTAAACTGAATCAAAAACTCTGTGGGGGTCATCTGAAACTTTCATTTTTAAAAAGTATTTGAGGAGATTTTTATGCACACTGAAGCTCAAGAACCACTGCATAATAGCTTTACTTCTGTTCTGTCATTTTTATTAAACTGATTTGTACTCTCCTCTTTCCATGAGAAACCTCTGAAAATACAGGGTTATAAATAAGTAAAATTTTTGTACTTCAAGATCTTCAAAGCACAATATTAAATGCATTACTGTTGTGATTCTGAGAATATTTAAAAAATAGGAGGAAGTCTCTGAATTAGTATCAGAACTGTTTTCTGCTTGTTACTGAGTTTATAATGATGATAGGATAGTGTTAGAATTGAAAGAAGATTGGAAAAATATTGTATTATTTTCATTTTTATAATCACTGTAATATATTCTTTGTGCATATCAAATTCAAAATTTCCAAAATCCCATTTTATTAAGGCTATGTCATCAATAAAGCATTCCAAGATCATTTAATGCAAGTTAATTATATTATTTATTAAATTATAAATTAGTTTCTATCTTCATTTACATTTCTGTAGGAATTTCCTTGCCAAAGAAAATGTCAACTCAACAGTATGTACTATAGTAATTATAATATAATTATAGTATAATTATTAATATACTTTTTCACAGATTTAAATTTTTAATGTATAGTGCTTCATTTATTTGTCACCTAGTAAAAGTTTTATTAAAAATTCACCAGTTAGGATGGCAATCATTAAAAAGTCAGGAAACAACAGGTGCTGGAGAGGATGTGGAGAAATAGGAACACTTTTACACTGTTGGTGGGACTGTAAACTAGTTCAACCATTGTGGAAAACAGTATGGCGATTCCTCAAGGATCTAGAACTAGAAGTACCATATGACCCAGCCATCCCATTACTAGGTATATACCCAAAGGATTATAAATCATGCTGCTATAAAGACACATGCACACATATGTTTATTGTGGCACTATTCACAATAGCAAAGACTGGGAATCAACCCAAATGTCCATCAGTGACAGACTGCAGACTGGATTAAGAAAATGTGGCACATATACACCATGGAATACTATGCAGCCATAAAAAAGAATGAGTTTGTGTCCTTTGTAGGGACATGGAGGCAGCTGGAAACCATCATTCTCAGCAAACTATCGCAAGAACAGAAAACCAAACACCGCATGTTCTCAATCATAGGTGGGAATTGAACAATGAGATCACTTGGACATGGGAAGGGGAACATCACACACCGGGGCCCATTGCGGGGAGGGGGAAGGGGTGAGGGATGGCATTGGGAGTTATACCTGATGTAAATGATGAGTTTATGGGTACTGACGAGTTGATGGGTGCAGCACACCAACATGGTACATGTATACGTATGTAACAAACCTGCACGTTGTGCACATGTACCCTAGAGCTTAAAGTATAATAAAAAAAAATTCAAACATAGTTTTTAATATACATGTAATAAGATTTTGTGCATGACCCTGCATAATATATGTACATATTTACAGATATCAAAAATATATGCATATAAATATAAAAATACACAAAAATTTAAGCATACATATAAATATGTATAGGTGTGTGTGTGTGTGTGTTACTTTTCAATATACAAACAGAATGTTCTAGTTCTTTATGAAGGGTCAGACAAAAAATAAGGGAATGAGGGAATGGGTATATATACACAGAAACACACCTAATGTTCTCATACATATTTCTGAATACTTCTTTCATTTATTTTTAAGACTCATTTTAATGGACCTTACAATGGAAAAAATCAGTATAATAATACTCTAGATATAAAACATGAAATTAGAGGACAATCAAAATATATTTAATACATGTTCTTATAACACAAATCCATAGCAGCTGACTTAGCCATATGGTAAGCAATAATATAACACTTTAATAATAAAGAATGAGTGTGAAATATTAGGTAGCTCCTCTACAAATTTTCATGACTCTCAGTCTTCAATATTACTATTGCTAAACTTCTGCTTCACTAGACCTATATGAACTGTGTGCAATAAATAAAAATGATTATTTTATCTTCTCATTGGACCCGTATAAATAGTCTGCAATAAATTTAAATGATTATTTTATCTTCTATTGACATGTAAACTGAAACATTGTCATATTCTACTTAACAGCAAGACCCTGCCCCAGAAAAAAAAATACATATATATATATACACACACATATATATACACACACAAAATTATTAAACTTAAAATTTGGATGTGAAAAAGTTCAAAATAAAATAACTATTTCATGAAAAGTTTTTTTTTTTTTGAAAAATAATTGTGATATGAATTCCAGATCACATATTATCTAAAATAGTATATACCCAATGAAATAAACTTTTTAACTTTTATTTGAATGTTGACAAATGATTTAAGAACACTGGTATAAGATGACCTGTGAGTTAGCCCTGGCTTTGAACCTAAATAGCCAGTATCTTAAACCATCTGTTCTTCCTTTTCTATCCATAAAATTAGAGCCTGGATAAAATGTTGCTTAAGATCTCATCTTAACTCCTAAGAGTCTATGCCCTTAAAGCTTCCTAAAGCGACTCTAATGCAATAGACTGCTTCTTCTTTTAGCTCTCAAATATTGCCATGCTGAGTATTACTTAGGATAAAAAAGCCATCAGCTATGTATTAAATTATTCCATTATATATAATGCCTTTTAAGCTTGGTATTAATAGTGTATGACTGCTTTATCTTTTTAGTTTTAATCATCATTCAGATCACCTTAGGAAACGATAATGGGAGTTAAAATGGCATTGTCCACTATTGAGACTCTAACAGTAACATTAGTTTTCAATCTTTGAATAGTTAAATGGAAGACACACATAAATGATTTGAAGTTGTTTTAAGAACACACACTGTGAAAATATACTTCCTAGATAAGGAGAGGGATGTTACCCTGAAAACAGTAAGACCACAGAAATATTTGTTCTTATGTTGACATAATTCAAAAATATTTCTAGTAGTGGTAGAAATGACCAGTATTCCAGATATGAAGATTTGTGGTATTTTATTTTTTGTGCGTGAAGTTTCTAAAGTTGTTTAGGATTCAAACTTTTTAAGTAATACTATTAACAGACTTAATAATTGGCAAATATAATAAGAAAAATAATATATTAAAATACTCTTTCTAGATTACAAAATGCATATTTACTTTAAAGAGAGAAAACACCCCGAAATTAATATCTGTGCTAAATAGGTTTTATTTATTTATTTACTTACTTGTTTATTTGAGATAGGGTCTTGCTCTGTGGCCCAGGCTAGTGTGATCACAGCTCACTACAGCCTCCACCTCCTGGGCTCAAGCAGGTTGCCTCCCTTAATCTCCCACATAGCTGGTACTACAAGCATGCACTGCCATAGCTTGCTAATTTTTAAATATCTTGTACAAGCCAGGCGCGGTGGCTCAAGCCTGTAATCCCAGCACTTTGGGAGGCTGAGACGGGCGGATCACAAGGTCAGGAGATCGAGACCATCCTGGCTAACACGGTGAAACCCCGTCTCTACTAAAAAATACAAAAAGCTAGCCGGGCGAGGTGGCGGGCGCCTGTAGTCCCAGCTACTCGGGAGGCTGAGGCAGGAGAATGGCGTGAACCCGGGAGGTGGAGCTTGCAGTGAGCTGAGATCCGGCCACTGCACTCCAGCCCGGGTGACAGAGCGAGACTCCGTCTCAAAAAAAAAAAAAAAAAAAAAAAAAATATCTTGTACAGATGGGGTCTCTTGTTCAGGCTGGTTTCAAACTCATGGACTCAAGCAGTCCTCCTGTCTCAGCCTCCCAAAGTGCTGAGATTACAGATGTGAGCCACTGCAGCCAGAGGTCTGCTAACCAAGTTTTTAAGTTCTCCAGTGAATTTTTTAATAAACATCTATGGCCAGCTGTGATATCACTAACACTGTGGGAATCAAAGATCCTGTTCACTAGCAGCTCTCTGTCACTGCTGGCCCAACACCTATGCTTTAAATAAACATAAGATTTAGATATAGGAATCTGTCAAATCTCATTTATAAATTTTCTGTTTAGAGTTTAATGGCGATTCCTCTTTTATACACCTGTATATAATCGAAATGTTTCAATGGAATTCATATATTTGTATTATTTTAGTTAAAAAAAAAACTACCTAGTTTTAAAATAAGTTAACTGGATGCCTTTATGTCAGTAGTTTTAGTCACAAATAGGCTAGATTTTAAAATTTATAGAAATATGATACACAAACATCACAAATGTGTTGTTTCTCTATCCCCTTTCTTTTACAATGAGAATATAAAGGCACAAACAGATATGATTTCCCTGTTACTAATGCTTAAGCTAGTGCCCATAGTTGCAGAATTATGCCAGAACCTATGTGTGATATCATTTTGATGTAATATTTTTCTGGTGACCTATATTCTTAAATGTTTTTTTTTTCTTCTTTTTTTTTTTTTACCCCTGACATCAAAAGCTTATATGCTCCTTAAGGACTACAAAATTACAAACTTTATTTCTCCGTGGTTTTAGTAGTTGGCAGTTGGGATGGTTAATATTATGTTTCAAGCTGATTGAGTCTTTAGATTCCCAGATATTTGGTTAAAGATTAGTTTTAGATGTGTCTGTCAGGTTTTTTTCAGAAGAAAGTAGCACTTGAATCGGTTAATTGTATAAAGCAAATGTTGCTTCCCAATGTGAAAGGACATCATCAAATTTCTTGAGGGACTCAATTGAACAAAAAAGTGAAGAAAGGGAGAATTTACTCTCTCTGCCTGACTATGTGAGCTGGGACATCAGTCCTTTCTGCCTCCCTGACTAAAAATTAAATCATTAGCTCTTCTGGTTCTCAGGCCTTAGGAATAGGGCCAACTTTGCAAAAGCTATATAAAAAAAGGCCCTTGCAAAGAGATGCCAAAGCAGCAGGGCCACCCAGTTGAGCTATGAGGATGATATTGCCACCCCAATGGGCCTGAAAGGTGGGGGTCATTGAGCCAAATAGGGTTACTCTCAAACCTTAAGATCCAGTGTAATTTGTCTTGCTAGGTTTAGGAATTGTTCAGGGACCTTTCTTCTTTTCTATTTTTCACTTTTGGAAAGGAAATATATACCTTATGCCTATCCCATTAATGAATTTTGAAAGTACACACTTGTCTGGTTTCAGAGGTTCACAACTGTAGAGGAATTCCGCCTTAGAAAGAATAGTACTGCCAGTTTGTACCCATGATCTGATACAGGTGAAAGTTCTATGAGACTTTGGACTTTAGACTTTAGAATAGAGAGCTGGTACATGTTAAGACTTCTGGAGTTGTTGGAATGAAAAGATGTCTTTGGCATGGGATAAGAACATGAATTTGGTGGGTAAAGGGAATAATGTGATGGACTTAAATATGTCCTCCTAAAATTCTTATGTGAAAGCTCTAAGCCCTAATGTGAAGATAGTCGAAGATGGAGGCATTAGGAGGTAATTTGGTTTAAGAGTTGATGAGGATGGGACACTTATTGTGGGATTAGTGCCCTTATAAGAAGAGACATCAGAGAGTTTGCTTCCTCTCTGATTCTGTTTCCATAGCATGCACTGAGGAAAGGTCATCTAAGAACACAGCAAGAGGAGGTCCTCACCATGATCTAAATTTGCTGGCACCTTGTTCTTGAACATCCTAGTCTCCAGAACTATGGAAAATAAATGGCTATTGTTTAGGCCTCACAGTTTGTGGTATCTTGTTATAGCAACCTGAACAGATGAATACAGACTTTAGTACTGGCCATGGAGCATGTTAAGTTATCTATTATAAAGTAAAAAATAAGTTCTTGCATCTGGCCCCTCCTATAAATAAAAAGAAGTCACAACACTTAGTGGGTCACTAAGGATTTTAGATGCAACATATATCTCATTTGGGGGTGTTACACCGTCCCATTTATTAAATGACCCTTGAAAACCCTGTGGTAGGTCCAGGAAGGTTTGCAAGCTGCTTTGTCACTTTTACATTATGATCTAGAAGATTTAAGGTACTTGAAGTAGCTACGGCAAGTAAGGATGCTTTTGATGCCTTTGACCTGCCCCTGTAAATGAATTGTATAGCACATCCTTAGGATTTTTTTTTACCAATCTCTGCCATCCTCCCCAGAAAGAGTAGATAACTACTCTCCACTTCTTGGCCTTCCCCTAAGCCTAAGTAGAGACTGAATGCTTAAACATGGGCCACCAAATTAGTATGCAAATTATTTGCCAATCATGAACTGGATGTTATCTGAGCCACTAAGTCATAAAGTTGGGTGTGCACAGATTACCAAATCATCAAATGGAAGTTGTATATACGTAATTGGCCTCAGAAGGTTACCAGAGCTGGGAAGGGTAGTGAGAGGGTAGGAGAAAGTGATAATGGTTAATGGACACAAACAATGGAAAGAAAAAAATGGTATCTAGTATTTGATAATACAACAAAGTGACTATAATCAATAATCATTTAATTGTGTTTTTTAAAATAACCAAGAGTATAATGGGATAGCTTGTAACACAAAGGATAAATGCTGGAGGTCATGAATACTCCATTTACTCTCATGTGATTATTATGCATTTCACAGTTGCATCCAAATCTCTCGTATACCTCAAATATATATATGCACATTATGTATCCACAAAAATTAGAAATATATATTTTTCAAAGTTCTGAAGGAACAAATGAGTCACATGAAAAAGTGGCTAAATGTTCGTAGTCTCCACTCCTCCTACATTGCCTTTTCTGTCTCATCCTGCACTATGGAAACAAGAGGACATCTCAGGCCAGGAATTAAGCCTAGTTTACAGACAGTTGTAAGTTATATGTTGGCACCACCCAGAAGTGGACAGCTGAGGGAATACAGGGTCTTTCTGGGACATTCCCAAAAGAACAATGTTGCAGGAAAATCTTCCCAGCTGGTAGAGACTTGAGAAGTTCACTTGGTTGTTCACCTTGTTGGGAAAGAGAAGGGGCCATATGTGGAATATGTGGATTGTGACCAAAAGTTTGGCTGGATGGTCAAGGACTTGGAAATAATGCAGTTCAATAAATAGTGGCAAGGCCATTTAGGGATGAGATATGTAGACACATCTCTTTGAAAAGGCAAAAAATGAAAATAATTTTGTCCTATATAAATGCACACCAAAGAAGGAACTCAGCAGAGGAGAATTTTGTAATCAAGTAGAACGAATGACCTGTTAGGCATTGGTTCAGTAACATGTATTTCTATCCACAAAGACTGAGTTAGCTCGAGCCACTGCTGTGTGCTCCATCTCAGTAAAGACCAGTCACCAGTAAAGGCCAACACTGAGTCCCTAGTATGGTACCATTTCCCAGAGTGATCAGCCAACTAACTGGTGGAAGGTTGATTACACTGGACCTCTTTCATCATGGAATGCACAGTGTTTTGTTCTTAATGGAATAGATACTTACTCTGGATATAAATTTAGCTTTCATGCACACAACACTTCTGCCAAAACTGCCATCAATGAGGTTATAGAATGCCTTCTCCATCAACATGGTATTCAACAAAGCATTGCATCTTATCAAGGAATGATTTCAATTTTATAAACGTCTTAAGCGTATGCTCCTAGTATTTATTGGTCTTATATTCCTAACCATTCTGAAGTAGCTGGCTTGAAGATATGATAGAATGCTCTTTGAAGACTCAGTTACATTACTAACTTGATGATGATGCTTTGTGGGGCTGATACAAAGTTCTCCATAAAACTATGTATGTTCTTAGTTAGTGTACAATACATGATGTTGATTCTCTCATAGCCATCATTCATAATCAAGATGCTGGACTGTTTCCCACTGATGTAATCTCCAAGTTTACCTCTGAGCACTAAGACTCCAAGCCTGCCCAGCACTAGACTGGACCCAAGATCCCAGACTCCAGGCTAGCACCCATGTGTATAACCAGCACTCACAGACAGACTTAACCTCCACATTTGCTCCCTCAGACTCAGGCGTCAGGCCAGCACCCAAGGATTCAGGCTCCCGGCTTGCCCAAGTGCCAGGCTAGCCTTAGATCCTAGGCTGGTCCCCATTGACCCAGCTTCAGGTGAACTCATGGTCAGGCCTACTCTAACAGACCCAAGTTCCAAGCTTGTTCTAGTACATGCCAGTGCTAGGTTGACCCCTGTGGACACAGGGTCTAAAACCACTCTTACAAATCCAGGATCCAAGTCAGTCTATGTGGACATAGCACCCATGCTTGGCTCCCAGAGATCAACACTTCTGGTCTACCCCAGTGCCAAGCTAGCCCCCATAAAATTAGGCTCAAGGCCCACTCAGCTCCAGGAGAGCTACCATAGACTCGAGTTTTAAGCTAGGCTCCATGGACACAGGCCACAGCATGCTCTCATGAACCCAGTAGGCAGTCTACCCCAGTTAATTCCATTATCAGGCCTGCCCCTACAAACCCAGGATACAGGTTCTCTTTCCAGCGTATCCAACTTCTAGGTCTGCCCTAGAGAATCTAAGTTCCAGGCATTCCCCTAAAAAAACAGGTACCTGTCAGGCCCCTGTAAATCCACATGTCAGACAGCAGGCCAGAGTTTCCAAGGGCAGCAACAGCAAGCCCAACTCCAGACTTTCCTGATAGCATATTCTAAAGCTGTGGACAGGCTAACTAGTGAAGAGCTTTTACTCCTGAAACAAATATATAAGGACTCTAATAATCACCTACTTTTTCCAGTGCACAAGTATCAATGCATGGCCACAAGAATCATAAATAATTATAAAAACATAATACCACTCAAGGAATAAAATAAAGCTCCAGTAACAGGCCTTAAAATGGAGATCTGTGAACTTCCTGATCAATAATTCAATATGAACATCTTAAAGAAGCTCACTGAGCTACAAGACCACAGATAGACAAATGAACAATATTATGAGAACAAAACACAAGCACAACTGACAGTCCAAAAAAGGGAGAAACCGTGAAAAAGAACCAGACAAAACATCTGGAGATAAAAAACACAATGACAGAAATAAAATGCTCAATAGAGAGCTTCAATACCAGACTTGATGAAGCAGAAGAAAATATCAATAAGCTCAGAATCAGGCATTTAAAATGTTCTAGTCAGAGGAACAATAACAACAATAAGAATGAATAAAAGTGAATAAAATAA
Source organism: Macaca nemestrina (assembly GCF_043159975.1). Classification (NCBI taxonomy): domain Eukaryota; kingdom Metazoa; phylum Chordata; class Mammalia; order Primates; family Cercopithecidae; genus Macaca; species Macaca nemestrina. The sequence goes on from NC_092126.1 coordinate 76,492,985, forward strand.
ATGGGAGTTATGAGACATTGTCAATAGAACAAAAATAAGCACAATAAGACTACTAGAATATATCAAATAAAGAAATGGGGCAGAAAGCCTATTTTAAGAAAATGATGACAGAAAATACCCCAGACGTGGAGAGAAAATTGAACATCTAGATCTATAACTCAAAAATCTCCATATAGATTAAATACAAGGAGATTTTTACTGAAATACTTTAGAATCAAATTTTCAAAACTCAAAGACAAGGACAGAATTTTGAAAGAAGCAAGGAAAAAACAATTCACCATATACAAGTCTGCTATAAAGCTAAATAATTTCCCAGCAGAAATACTGCAGGCCAAGAAGAGTGTGATGATATATTCAAAGAGCTGATAAATAAATAAATAAATAAATAAATAAATAAATAAATACTTGTCAACTAAGATTTCTATACCTGGCAAGGGTATTCCTCAAAAATGAAGGATATATAAAGATTTCCCAGAGTAAACAAAAGCAATGGCTGTTCATCTCCACTAGATTTGGCTTATATTAAATGATAGAGTTCTTTGAGTTAAAATAAAAGGATGCTAACTAACAACATGAAAACACACAAATATATACGAGTGACTGTAAAGGAAAAATTATCATTAGATTCAGGATATTCTAATGATGGTGCACAAATCATGCTTAATTATAGTATAAGACTTAAAATACAAATATGTTAAAACTAACTAGAGCTTGATATTATCACTTGTTAGTGGGTTCACAATATATAAAAGTGGTAAATTGTCAAATAACATAAAATGTGGAGCAAAATAAGTTAAAATTTGTAGGTTTGTATGCAATTGAAGTTTAGTTATCAGGCTAAAATAGAATATTATAATCATGGATGTTTTACGTAAGCTTCATGAAAATCACCAAAAGCAAATACAATACATACACAAAAACTAAAAAATTAAGAAAGTATATCACCACAAAATAATGAAAAAGCAAAGAAAAAAAGAAGAGGACAGAAAATTAACAAAAGAGGAGTATTAGTAAGTCCTTACTTGTCAGTAACTTCTTTAAATATAAATAGATTAAATTATTCCATCAAAAAGCACAGAGTGGGCCGGGCGCGGTGGCTCAAGCCTGTAATCCCAGTACTTTGGGAGGCTGAGACGGGCGGATCACGAGGTCAGGAGATCGAGACCATCCTGGCTAACACGGTGAAACCCCGTCTCTACTAAAAAATACAAAAAAAAAAACTAGCCGGGCGAGGTGGCGGGCGCCTGTAGTCCCAGCTACTCGGGAGGCTGAGGCAGGAGAATGGCGTAAACCCGGGAGGCGGAGCTTGCAGTGAGCCAAGATCGCGCCACTGCACTCCAGCCTGGGTGACAGAGCCAGACTCCGTCTCAAAAAAAAAAAAAAAAAAAAAAAAAAAAAAGGCACAGAGTGGGTAAATTGATCTTTTTCTTTTAATCTGAACATATATTGCCCACAAGAGACTCACTTTAGCTTTAAGTACATACAGAGGCTGAAAGTGGATAGCAGCAAATCTTCCCAAACTCTTCAAAAATCGAAGAGGAGAGGATACATCCAAGCTTATTTTACTGGGCAAACATTACCCTTATACCAAAGTAAGACAAGGACACTACAAGTAAAGAAAATGACAGACCAATTTCCTTGATGAACATAGATGCAAAATACTCAACAAAATACTAGCAGACAAAATTCAGTATCACATAAAAAGGGTCATTTATCATAATCAAAAATGGTTTATCCCTGTAGGCAACAATGTTCAACATTCACTAATCAATAAGTATGACACACCACATTAACAGAGTAAAGAATAAAACCATATGATCAAAAACAGGCAGAGCATAATGGCTAAACAGAAACCTCTAGCAGTCTTCACCCCTGGAGGAACACAAAACTGAACAACTCTCCACACAAAAGAGCACCTTCATAAGAATGAAAAATTAGGTGAGCTATCACAGTACCTGGTTTCAACATCTTAAGAAAAAGGACTCTAAAAATAAAAGACAAGACAATCTTAAATCACCTACACCACCTCTCCCCAACCCACAGGCAGTGGCCACATGGCACATATAGAGAATCTTGCAATTGGGGGAGAGAGAGTGCATCAGAACTCAATGTTGCCCTGTCATAGCAGAAAGCAACATAGGGCAGAACTTAGCCAGCACACATGGAGAAAGTATTTAGACCAGCCCTAGACAGAGATAAATTGTCTATCCCAGCAGTCAGAACTGGAGTTCCAGCAAGCCCCACCTCCACAGGCTAAAATGCTCTGGGGTCCTAAATAAACATGAAAGGCAGTGGTATTCGCCCATTCTTGCATTGCTGTAAAAAATACCTGAGAATGGGTAATTTACAAGACAAGAGATTTAACTGCCTTATGATTCAGCAGAGAGCAGAGGAAATACAGTGTCAGCATCTGCTTCTCGGGAGTTCTCACAAAGTTCACAATCATGACAGAAGGCAAAAAGGGAGCAAAAATCTCACATGGTGGGAGCAGGAGTAAAGGTAGGAGAGGTGCCAACACATTTGAACAAGATCTTGAAAGAACTCACTATCATGAGGATAGTGATATGGCTCCAATGAGTGGAGAACATGAGGGATTTTGGTCCTCATGCCGTTTAGATAAAACAACACGGACACATGTGGACTGGTTTTAACGAGCAGAGAGTTTAATAGGCAAGAAATAAATCAGAAAGCAGAAGGAAGAGGCTGCCCCATACAAAGACAGAAGGAGGGGTGCTCCAAAGCAGAAAGAGGAGGTCCCCAAGTATGGTACACACCAGCCAGGTATATATGCAGAGCCTGGAGGAGGCAGTATCTGATTTACACAGGGCTTAGAGATGGTTACACCAGGCATGTCATTCACTTAGCCCATGAAAAAGTTGGCTCTCTCACCCCAACCTTTTAATATGCAAATGCAGGGTGCCATGATGTTCTACACATGTAGGGATATGTGGGGGTGGCCATGTTGCCAGGAACATGTGGGGAAAGGGCAAGAAGGCCATAGGAATCACCATGTTTGGGTGGATTCAGTTGCTAATGGCCTGTATTTGCATATCAAAGGTTGCCTGTGGGCTCTAAGAGCTGGGAATTTACAAGAAACTTTTATGAAGATTCTTTAAAAAATGAAAACTTCCCAAGGACCCCTTTTCCTCTCTTATCTGCCTAAAATAATTCCTTAATAACTCCTACAACATTAGTAAAAACCCAGAAGGGATTCCCTTCTGTGATCCAATCGTCTCCCACGAGGACACACCTCCAACATTGGGGATAACATTTCAACATAAGATTTAGAGGGGACACATATTCAAACTATATCAGCAATCTAGGCTACAGGACTGCAATTCCTGGGCAAGTCCTGGTTCTGTGCTTGCTTAGAGCCAGTTGATTTAAGGAGCAGGTGAGCTATTGAGATAGTAACTGGGGAGGCCAAGGGAGTGCTCTCATCAGTGTTTCCCAAACGCCAGGCAGCACAGCTCACAGCTCCAGGAAAGACACCTTTGTTATGATCAAGGAGAATAGACAGGAGAATAAATAGAACTTTGCCTTGCAAACTTGTTACCAACTCATCCACAGTAGACTAGGGCACCAGACAGAGTCCAAAGCACCCCATTCCAGATCCTAGGTCTTGGATGACATTTCTAGATACATTCTGTGCCAGAAGGGAACCTAATTCCATGAAGGGAAAGACTCAGTCCTGACAGGATACATCACTGCTAAATAAAGAACCTTTTAGCCCTGAATAATCAGTAGTGGTAGTTAGACAATACTTGCTGCAAGTCTAAGGTGAGATTCAGAGCCATGCTAGCTTTAAGTGTGACCCAGCACATTCCCAGCTGTGGTGGTTGTGGGGAGAAACTCCTTCTGCTTGAGGAAAGGAGAGGGATGAGAAAAGGGGACTTTGTCTTATGACTTGGGTACTAGCTGGGCCACAGTGAGGTAGACTACCAAGCTGGCTACTGGGATCCCCAGTTCCAGGATCTGGGTATGGGGCAGAATATATGGACCTGCCCTGGGCAGGACAGGACCCCATTGCCCTGAAGGGAGACACACAGCCCTGGCAGCACTCACCACAAGCTGACTGAAGAACCCTTGGGGCCTTGAGTGAAGATTAATGGTAGCCAGTCAGTACTTCCTGGGGGCCTGGGGCAGTAGTGACCAAAGGGAAAGACTCTTCTGCTTGAGGAAAAGAGAAGGAAGAGTAGGAAGGTCTTTGTCTCACAGCTAGGTGCCAGCTCAGCCACATTTAAATAGGGCACCACAGTTAAATAGGTAGATTCCTAAGGCTCTTGACTTCAGGCCCTGGCTCCTGGATGGCATACCTGGACCCACTCAGGACCGGGGGAACTTGCCATCCTAAAAGAAAGGAACTGAACGTGGATGGATTCACCAGCAGTTGATGGTAGATCCCCTGGGAAATAAGTGAACATATGTAGTAGTCAGGCAGTGGTCACCCTGGGTCCTGGGCAAAACCCAGTGCTGTGATGGCTTCAGGTCTCATCCAGTGCAGTTTTAGTGGTGGTAGCCAGAGGAGTGCTTGTTTCACAGCTCCTCCAGCTCCAGAAAGCTCAGCACAGAGAGAGACTCAATCTGATTGGGGGAATGTCTGGAAAAAGAATAAAAGTATCTGCCTAGTAATCTAGGGAATGTTCCCAGGCTTCACCCAAGACCACCACCATAGTACCTCTATGAGTCTGCAAGAGTCACAGCATTATTAGTCTTGGAATGTTCCTTAATGCAGATACAGCTGCAGTAACCAAAGACTTAAATCACTGCACCCAAGTCCCTTTGAATACTTGAAGGCCTTCCCAAGAAGGAAGGGTACAAAGAAGCCCAGATTTTTAAGACTACAAAAAAATACCTAACTCTTTAATGCCCAGACACTGAAGAACATCTACAAGCATCAACACAATAAAAAAGTACCTTCACCAAACAAAGTAAGTAAGGCACAAGTAATCAATATCAGAAAAACAGAGATATGAGACCTTTCAGAAAGAGGATTTATAACAGTTATCTTGAAAAAACTCAAAGAAATTCAAGATAACATGTAGATGGAAATCAAAATTTTTTTCAGATAAATTCAACACATTATTGAAATAATTGAGAACAATCAAGCAGAAATTCTGGAGCTGAAAATTCAATTGACATACTGAAGAACACATCAGAGTCTCTTAACAGCAGAATTGATTAAGCAGAAGAAAGAATTAGTGAGGTTGAAAATAGGCTATTTGAAAATGCATTGTCAGAGAAGACAAGAGAAAAAGGAATAGCAAAGAATAAAACATGCCTACAAGATCCATAAAACAGCCTCAGAAGGGTAAATCTCGAGTTATTGGTCTAAAATAGGTCAGGGGGAGAGAGAGAGAGAGAGAGAGAGAGAGAGAGAGAGAGAGACAGAGAGAGAGAGAGAGAGGGAGGGAGAGAGAGAGAGAGAGAGAGAATTTCCAAAACCTAGAGGAAAAAAAATAAATATTCAAGTACAAGAAAGCTACAGAATATCAAGCAGATTTAACCCATATTATATTGCCTCAATATATTTAATAATCAAACTCCCAAAGATCAAGGATAAAGAATAGATCCTGAAAACAGTAGGGCAAAAGAAACAACATACAAAGGAGCTCCAATACAGCTGGCAGCAGACTTCTCAGTGACAACTTTACAGGTTAAGAGATGATAACATGAAATATTTAAAGTGTTGAAGAAAAAAAAAGTCTTTATCCTAGAATAGTATATCCAGCAAGCATATCTTTCAAACATAAAGGGAAATAAGGACTTTCCCAGACAAACAAAAATTGAGGGATTTCATCAACACCACAAAAGTTCTGCAAGAAATGACAATGAGAGTTCTTCAATCTGAAAAAAAAAAAGAAGTATGCTAATAAACAATAAGAAATCATCTGGAAGTAAAAAAAAACAAAAACAAAAACAAAAAACCCTAAAAACTCACTGATAACAACGAGTACACAGAAAAACAGAATAATGTAATAATGTAACTGTAGTGTGTAAACTACTCCTATCATATGTAAAAATAAAAGATGATCTGATAAAAAATAATAACTTTTGAAAACATAGACAGTACAATAAGACATAAATGAAAACAACAAAAAGGTAAAAAGCATGAAAGCATGAGGATGAAGTTAATGTGGAATTTTTATCAGTTTTCTCCTTGCTTATTTATTTGCTTGTTTATACAGTTTGTATTGTGTTCACCTGTTTAAAAAATGATTAATAAGTTATTATTTGTAAGCCTTATGGTAACCTCAAATCTGAAAACATACAACAGATACACAAAAAGTAAAAAGCTAGTAGTTAAAACATACCACATAAGAGAAAACCACCTGCACTAAAAGGAAGATAGGAAGAAAAGAAAGAAGACGTAAAAATGAGAAAACAAATAACAAAATGGCAAGAGTCAGTTCTTACTTATCAATAATAACATTGTATGTAAACATACTAAACTCTTCAATCAAAAGATATAGAGTGGTGAATGGATAACAAAAATGACCCAGTGATCTTTTGCCTACAAGAAAAAACACTTTTGTTATAAGGACACACATAGACTGAAAATAAAGGGCCGGAAAAAGATATTCTGCACCAATGGAAAACAAAAAAGAATATTAGTGGCTCTATTTATATCACACAAAATAATTTTCAATAGAAGAACCAGAAAAGCATTATATAATGGTGAAGGTATTGATTCAGCAAGAGGATATAACAATTCTAAATATATATTCACTCAGCTACTGGAGCACTTGGATATATAAAGCAAATATTATTAGAGTTAAAGAGAGAGATAAACCTCAATACAATACCTGGACACTTCAACATACCATTTTCACCATGGGACAGATTATTCACACAGAAAACCAACAAAGAAACATTGAGTGCTGTAGGCCAAATGGATCTAATAGATATTTCAGATCATCCCATCCAGTTGCTACAGATTACACATTTTTCTCCTCTGCACATGGATCATTCTCAAGAATAGACTGTGTGTTAGGCAGGAAAAAAAAAAAAAAAAAAAAAAAACCTTAAACATTAAACATTTTTAAATAACTGAAATTACATGAAGTATTTTCTCTGAGCACAATAGAAAAAAACTAGAACTCAACAAGGGGAATTTTGGAAACCATAAACACATGGAAATTAAATAATATTCTCCTGAATGACCAGTAGGTCAATGAAGAAATTTAGAAAAAAATTTAAAAAATTATTCAAACAAATGAAACAAAACACAGCATACCAAAACATATAGGATACAGTGAAAGCAGTACAACAGGGAAATTTATAGCTGTAAGTGCCTACATAAAAAAAGAACTTCAAATAAATAACCTAATCACAAAGCTTAAAAACTAAAAAAAGAGCAAACAAAACTCAACAGTAGAAGAGGAAAAAACAAAAAAATAAACAACAGAGCATAAATAAATAGATGATGAAAAACACAATACAAAATCTCTATGAAATAAAATGTTGGCTTTTGGAAGAGATAAACAAAATGAACAAACCTGTAGCCAGACTAAATAAGAAAATAAAGAGAAAAGATCCAAATAAATAAAATCAGAGATGAAAAGGAGACATTACAACTAATACCAACAGAAGGTTAAAGGATCATTAGAGGCTGCCAAGAGCAGTATATACCAATAAATTGGAAAACCTCAAAGAAATGCATAAATTTCTAGACATATAAAACCTACCAAAATTTAACCATGAAGACATCCAAAATTTTAATAGTCCAATAACAATGAGATTAAAGCTATAATAAATAGTATCTCAGCAAGGAAAAACCCAGGACACGATGGCTTCACTGATGAATTATACATAACATTTAAGCTATTCCAAAAACCAGAGCAGGAAGGAATACTTCAAACTCATCCTAAGAGGCCAGTTTTACCCTCATAACCAAAACAAGACAAAGGTATGTCAAAACAAGACAAAGGTATGTCAAAAAAGAAAAGAAACATTAAAAAGTCAGGAAACAACAGGTGCTGGAGAGGATGTGGAGAAATAGGAACACTTTTACACTATTGGTGGGATTGTAAACTAGTTCAACCATTATGGAAAACAGTATGGCGATTCCTCAAGGATCTAGAACTAGATGTACCATATGACCCAGCCATCCCATTACTGGGTATATACCCAAAGGATTATAAATTATGCTGCTATAAAGACACATGCACACGTATGTTTATTGCGGCACTATTCACAATAGCAAAGGCTTGGAATCAACCCAAATGTCCATCAGTGACAGATTGGATTAAGAAAATGTGGCACATATACACCATGGAATACTATGCAGCCATAAAAAAGGATGAGTTTGTGTCCTTTGTAGGGACATGGATGCAGCTGGAAACCATCATTCTTAGCAAACTATCACAAGAACAGAAAACCAAACACCGCATGTTCTCACTCATAGGTGGGAACTGAACAATGAGATCACTTGGACTCAGGAAGGGGAACATCACACTCCGGGGCCTATCATGGGGAGAGGGGAGGGGGGAGGGATTGCATTGGGAGTTATACCTGATGTAAATGACGAGTTGATGGGTGCTGACGAGTTGATGGGTGCAGCACACCAACATGGCACAAGTATACATATGTAACAAACCTGCACGTTATGCACATGTACCCTAGACCTTAAAGTATAATAATAATAATTAAATTTAAAAAAAAAAAGAAAAGAAAAAGAAAGAAAAGAAAACTACAGGTCAATATGTCTGATGAACATTGATGCAAACAATGCTCAAAAAAATGCTGGAAAATCAAATTTAACATATACGTAAACTCAGTTGGTCAAGCAGTGACAGGGTTTGAGAGATCTGAATTCAATTTTTGAAAGAAGTTGTATATATGTAAAATGCTAGCAAACATCCTCTCATGATACAGAGAAATGTTTTATGAAAAGAAGAGTCATTCAATATTTAAAATTTCATTGTTGTCTTATTTTAATAAGTTACCGCAGCCACCCCAACCTTCAGAAACCACCACATTGATCAATGAGCTGCCATCAACATCAAGGCCAGACCCTCCACCAGTTAAAAGATTCCAGCTCACTGAAGGCATAGATGATCCTTAGCATTTTTTTAGCAATAAGTGTTTTCAAATTAAGTAATATAAACAAAGTGAAAAATATATAATGCTACTGAGCACTTCATGGACCACAGTATTGTCTGAATGTAACTTTTATATGCACTGGAAAAGGCAATGTTCACATTGTTTTGTGGTCTGGAACCAGATCTGTAATATCGCTGAGATTTGCCCTGTATATACCCAAAGAAAATAACATCGGTATGTGGAAAGAGATGCCACTACTCCCATATTCATTGCAGCATTATTTACAATTGCTAAAATATGAAATAAAGTTGTGTCCCTCCACAAATATATTAAAATATTATATATATATGTGTGTATATGCATATATAAAAATTGATATATACACATAATAGATAACATATTTTATATAGACATATATATATTTTATATATACTATATATATATAAAATGGAATATCATTTAGCCTTAAAAAAAAAGAAAATAATCCTGTCATTTGAAACAACCTATATGAATCTCAAGGACGTGTTCAGCAATTTAAGCTAGGCACAGGAAGGCAAATACCACAAGTCTCATTACATGTCAAATCTAAAAGGCAAACTCATAGAAGTAGACAATAGAAGGATGTTTGCCAGGGGCTAAAAGTCAGGGAGCAGTATTTGTCAAAGGATGCAAACTTTCAGTTAGGAGAAATAAGTTATGGAGACCTATTATACTGTATGATGACTTTAATATTAACATTAATGCATATTTTAAAATGTATAATTTATACTTGAAAATTTTAAATGTTCTCACTACAAAAAAGTATGTGAGGTGATGGATATGTTAGCTTGTTTTAATCAATTTACAATGTACACATCAATCAATAAATCATACTGCATACAATTAATATGTACAGGATTTATTTTTCAATTATACCTTGATAAAGCCAGGGGAAAATGAAAACAAAAACAAAATAATAACAGGAAATGAGAAGAAATTTTGTGCTGGCTGGTGTTATTGATCACGACCACGAAGGGGACGTTGGACTGTTGTTTGAAAATGGAGGTAAGAAAGCATATGTTTGGAATACAGGAGATCCCCTGGGGAGTCTGTTAATATTACCATGCCCTGTGGTTATGGTCAAATAGAAAACTATAACAACTTATTCCAAGCAGAACTACTAATTGCCTAGACCCATCAGGAATCAAGATTTGTTTTACTTCACCAGGTAAACAATCCCAAACATATGAGGTGTTTGCTGAAGGCAAAGGAGATACAGAATGAGTAATGAAAGTAGGTAGCTGTGAATACCGCTACAACAATATGACCACCACTTACAGAAATGAATATTGTAATTCTCCTAAGTATTTCCTGTTTCGATTTTAATCCATACCTGTGTGTGTATACTGCAAGTATATATGTATGTGTGTACACACACACACACACAATCTTAGTCCCTTACCACGTAATTTTATATGTATTGAGTTTATATTATAGACTAAGTTATGGGATATCAAGGAGAATAATAAACAGTGCCAAAGTACTTTACCTCCTCTTCAGGGGAACAGGTTAGTGCATTTGGAATGTTATGTGGAATAGTTATATCATGTTAGACAGAATTATTACTTTACTATCATCTTCTTTTGGAGATTAAGGTACATATGGGCCACCAGTTGACTAGGGTTGTACTTGTGATGATTAATTTTAAGTGCCAACCTGACAGCTAGAAGACTGGGTCTCCTGCTCTCAGACTGGAACTTATCCCCTCAGTTCTTCTGATTCTCAGGCCTTTGGCCTCAGACTAGAACTATACCACTAGTTCTTCTGGGTCTCCAGCTCACAGATGGCATATCTTAAAACTTTCCACAGCCTTCATAATTGTGTGAGGCAATTTCCTTACAATAAATGTCATACATCTATATGTTGATATGTTATATATGTATGTAATTAGGTCTGTTTCTTTGGAAAACCTGACTAATAACAGCAGTTAGGCATACAGTAGTGCAGAAATGTTGAATAAAAGCACACATTTTGCTGTTGCACAGACTTAGGAGGATTCTGCCTTTGACAGTTGCTGCTATGTGATCTTAGGCAAGATGCATAACTTTTGAAGGTTTATTCTTGTTCATCAGAAAAATGGAGATAATATTACCTATCTCATAGATTTTTCTTGAGGGGATTGAATGGAACATTTTATAAATTGTAAAAATGAGAGATATATGTAAAACTCACCATAACGTGTGTGGCATATATTAAGAGTTCAATTGCTATTATTGTTAAGCTTCACAATCTCCTTTTAACAAAAATTCTCTTTTGAAAGCTTTATCCTGAAATCTGTTTCTTCCATTTATTTTATTTATTTATTTTTTAAATTTAGTGTCTTCGGTTTTAGAAAAAATAGTTTAAGGACATAGTGAGTTTCTGAAGAGCTATTTGACAATTGAACCTGCTGAAAAATATTCTGTATAAATAATGTAGCTCATCTCTTTTCTTAATATATCAAGCAATTTAGTCTGATAATGAATAATACATGCAATTCTGATATGCACACATGTGGATACACTGGCACTCTTTTACTGAAACTTTACATTGACATCAGTGGTAAAAAATATTTATTCAATAAGTAAATTACCATTATGTACTAATATATACTCTATTGCTCTAATAGTCTCCATTTTTGCATTCTTGAATTTACAAACATTCAATAGATGTAATTTTCTTCACCATAAAATTGGAACATATTTTATGATCGTTCTGAAATATGCAGAGCATTTCATCAAAATAATGTGAAAGCCAGGAACATTAGGACAAGAAATATAGGGCCACCATGCAGAGTTTATTTATATAAATTGTAGATATGATAAGAGAATATAATATTTTATTTGTCATATTTGACTTTCTAAAAAACTTTAAGCTTCGTTCCCGGAGAGAATTTTCTCAAAGAAGACACTTGCCTCTTCAGAAGATAAATTATAAAAAGGAAATTTCAATTGTGTAACTGTGTTCTTCCTGGGATTAAAATTGAACCCTCTTTCCCTAATGATGAGAACGTTTCCATTTCTTGAATCCTTGCTTTGAATTCATGCTGCTCTGCTATCCCCTTGAAGGTTGTTCTTGATTATAAGAGTACTAATAACAATTCCCACAAATAGAGGTTTGCTCTAGTCAAATAGAGTTTGCTTTCAGGAAAATGTTTTTTGAATTAATTCATATTAAAAAAAATCTTTGTAGAAGCATTTACATGTCAGTGTTCCTTTTAGCTATAGAGAAATGCGATCAAACATTAAATTAAATATATAGTATTCATTTATGTGATAATTAAATATGTGAATTGCTAAAGTGATAAGATTTATCCTATAAATAACTGGCAATTTTCATGGAAATGAAATGAAATGATTCAAATTTATTAATTTCTGCTTGAAATGTAAATTTTATCATGTAAATTGTCATGTAAAGTTTACTTAAAGATAGATTTATATTTAATGACTTTTTGAAAACTAATTCAATCTCTGAGAAATAAAAAGACGTGAGACACTTGCAAGTTAAGTTGAATATTTTTCACAGTGAGAAGCTAACACAGTGAATATGGTGTTTCTGAAAAAAAAAAATCAATATTTTACTCATGCCCTAAGTATGTATATGATTCATGCCTTAAAGCAAATTTTTTGCTTTATTTTTGATAGCAAACTATCAAGTGAGACATGCAGCTGTCATGCAATTGTAAATTGATTGGATTATAAGCTTTATTATTAATCAATTGTTATAGCCAACTTAATTGATGGAAAATTTAATTAAAGAAAAAAGAAAATATCCCACTTTAAAGTTATCTGAAATAGCGTTTCTGTAGAATAGATAATGTGATAGAGCCAATGAACAAATATGACCACTTAAAAGAATAAAAATATAAAAAAAAATTGAAGAATCACAATGAAACAATAGTCAAACATGTTCAATTGTGATATAGGTGTTTTATGATAAAAATATAATAAATATGCATTCCACTTAGAAGAGAGGTGTTTGATGACACAGATGCTCCTTATGATCTCTTCCATGATAGACCAAATGATACCTTTAGAAATACATATTTAGATGCCTAAATGCCACTTTCTGGTTGGAGTATCTTTGTTTACAAAGTAAGTAAAATGAAAGATCAAATTTGACAAATACACTTTGAACAGAAACAGAACAAATTAATAAAAATAAAAATATATATTTTAGTAAATAACTTCAGTTAAAATAGAACATTGCTAACATCACTACAATTCCCGTAATTGTGCTTATGTTCCCAGAACTGATAAAAATGCAATACATAAAATAAATTCATAAATTATAGGTAGTCAAAGGCACAGTATTTTATCAGTTTTTCCTTACCATACAAATAAAATATAAATATTTGAGAAATGTTCAACCCAGAACAAATGTGCAAAATACCAATGATTTTTAAATATATAGGATGTGATACATTTATAGGAATGCATTATATTAGTCTCTCAAATTTTCTAATTTTAACATTTTATGTAATATGTTTGGAAAATAGATGAGGAAAAAATCATTCAGCTCTTGAGATTTCTATACTTAAACCTTGCTCTGAAAGTATATAAATATCCTACCTACTCTAAGAAATCTCATCACTGTAGCTATTGCAAATGGTGGCTTAAAGCAAGAAAGATCAGCCAGTGAACCCAGATACAATTAAATGACCTTGTTCTTTAGGTATACGGTGCAAGGTTGACAAATAAGGGCATTATTATATTGATTTAAGCAATATGAATAACTACACACATAAACAAATGCATTAAAAGTTTTATACATTATAGATGAAAAGTTCATGTTATATAGTGATGCATATTAGTTTTCCTTTAAATAAAAAATAAAAACATCTTTACTATATTAATATTTATTTACCTATATTCTTTCAGATAAAAATATTTCTTTCTAAAGCAAAACTTATACCTACATATTGAACTATCTTTAAAATATTGATTTTTAAAGTGGATAAAGTATAAGTTGTAGTTATCTCATGCTGTTACTTGTAAGTGAAGATTATTTCTTGCACATGCTATATGGTAGAAAAATATTTTCTCTCATTTGCTTTTTACATTGGGAAATCAGAAATACCAGCATAGACTTCATTAGCTTCTTCAGTGACACTATATGATTCAGTGATACCTCGGTAGTGATTGAAAAATGTTCATATGCTTTTATTTTACAGGGCTCTTTGTATAATTATTTTGCAGTCACAACATTATTGAGGTTTTGATCACCTGTATAATTGTCAGTGCTTATAAAAGACTTTATTGTCCTTGTTTGAATTCTAAACTCCAGAGTTTAATTGACTTTATTCTGTGTTAAAGATCTGTAAGTCTGTGTATGAAAGATTAGAGACAGTTTAGTTTGGCAATGCTGACTTTATTCTGAATTAAATTTTATTTTATTTAAAAATTTTAATTAAATTTGTTATTTTATTTAAATTTTACCTGAGTAGCGAAGCTTTTATAGTAAAATATTTAAAATGTCAACCTAAATTTTTGAGGAAACATTTTCAAAATTCTTTTAGGAGACATATGAGGGGAAAAAAAAGACTCCTATGACTAAATAGTATTTTTGTTCACAACTATGTGTTTTCTCTTCTGTAAGAGGAATATACTCGGTCTTTTTCTTTTCTTTTTCTTTTTTGGAGACAGAGTCTCACTGTTGCCAAGGCTGGAGTGCAGTGGCACAATCTCGGCTCACTGCAACCTCCGTCTCCCCAGTTCAAGAGATTCTTCTGCCTCAGCCTCCCAAGTAGCTGGGACTACAGGTGTGTGTCATGACACTTGGCTAATTTTGTATTTTTAGTAGAGACAGGGTTTCACCATGTTGCCCAGGCTGGTCTCAAAACCCTGAGGTCAATCTGCCTGCGTTGACCTCCCAACGTGCTGGGATTACAGGAGTGAGTCAAGGTGCCCTGCCCTGGCCTTTCTTACTTTACATTTTTCTAAGCTTTCCCAAACCACTGGAAGGCTTGCCCTTTTAACTTATTTATTTATTCATTTATTTTTGGATGTGACTTTTGCCAGGTCTGAGAAGAAGTGTCAGTGTCAGCTCTGTTTCTTATGCTTCTGCCACCTATCACTCAAAGAGCAAGTATCAAAAACAGTGCTTTCTCAACCTAGATTGCAGAATGAGAAGATATAGTTTGGAGCAGAATCACAAATCAGCCCACAGTCTACATGTAATGTGAATGAGAAATAAAAGTTTACTTTTGTAAACACACTGAGATTCTACAAGTTGTTGGTTACACAGCATAACTCAATAAAGGTTGACTGAGTATTGCTAATGCCCACACAACCATGTTTGCATTTCCACTGGATGCTTCTGCTCCCATTGTGCACTACTACATATCTTGAGAAATATTTCCTCATCCAGTGGGGAGCACTGAATCTTCCAGGCACCATGATTTCTAACTCTCCTGCCATATCCCATCAGGTCATCACATTATTTCAATGAGGTTTTTTCATTTCCTTCTGTATTAGTCTGTTCTCATGCTGCTATGAAGAAATACCTGAGACTGGGTAATTTATAAAGAAAAGAAGTTGAATAGACTCACAGTTCTGCATGGCTGGGGAGGTCTCAGGAAACTTACGAACATGGCGGAAGGCACCTCTTCACAGGGGGAGCTGGAGAGAGAATGCGTGGCAGCTGGAGAGAGAATGCGTGGCAACAGGGGCAGTGCCTGACGCTTATAAAACCATCAGATCTTTGAGACTCACTCATTACCACGAGAACAGCACAGGGAATACCGCTCCCCTGTGATTCAATTACTTCCACCTGATCCCACCCTTGACAGGTGATTATCAAAATTCAAGGTGAGATTTGGGTGGGAGTGCAGAGCAAAACCATATCACCTTCTAACCGCGGAGTGTCTCTGCTTCCAGTTCCACTGGGCACTGATTTACCTGATTGGCAGTATCATCGCTTACATGTTTCATTATGTCATTCAATACCAGAATCTATTCAAATAAACCTCCAATGCCACAGAGTTTATTCTATGGGTTAAATGATCTGTGAACTTTCTAGTATAGCAAAGCTGGGTCAATTGCTTTCCAGAATTGGAGATATATATCTTTTCCCATGATAATTTACTTTTATCAACGCAGTTGTAACTATTTATATTGCCGCTTTCCTAACTACCTCTACTTCTGCTACAGAGGAATAATAAAATATCTAAATGAGAAAACATCATTCTGTTCTTAGAATTTCCCCAAATGTTTGCAAGTAAGAGGCCATATAAATTATCTAAATCTGCTGACTTTAATAGCGTACAACTAATAAGTATTTTCTAAATGTTGATTAACATTTTAATGCATAGTTTTAATATATCAAACTTTATACATATAATAATGTTTATTAAAAATTATAAAAATAATTACTATTTTTCTTCTCCATTAATAATATATTTTAAAAGAATAAATTTTAAAAAATAACTAATACTTTATGTGAATTAACTTAATCCTGATTCTCCTATAAGAATTCTAAGAGGAATCAAAGGGTTACATCAAATTTTGACCTTAATCGTAGTGAAATTTATGTCTGCAATGCTGAACATACAATGTCCAACCCAAAGTATAAAATATTTAATAGTTCATAATATTCTAATTTCTTATGCATAGAATTATATGACAATCTGTATACACACAAAAAAATCTGTGCTATGTATAATCAAATTCTGACATTTCGGTTCTAATACCTGAAATTACATTGCATTTTTCAGGTTAATTACCAAATTGGAAATGGAATTTTGAAATAAAAATAAAATGAAAGTAAATTTGGTTACAACATATAAATAGGATAATCTTTGTTTTGTCTTAAAATAAAACCTAAGAGAACACAGAGAAAACTAGATAAAAGTAGTGATGAGCTTCAGAACTTAACTCTTTGGTTGATGCAAAATAAGTTGACAGAATTTATTTTATCTTAAAATTATTGAGTAATCTAATAGCTATATACCTTTCTTTTTATTGAAAAAAGTATTTAAAAATTACTAAGTAGTCTGAATAAATGTTAATCCTCACACACACACACACACACACACACACACACAAATGTTTAAACCTTTACATTTCTGTGTCCTGGACAGATCCACGAAAAATGAATTAAAAAATATCTGACATATAAAATTAAAAAGAATTTGAACATATGGTTAAAATTAAAGGAAAAAAGATTTTTCCATACATATTATTATAAGCACCAGTAACAAAGATTTGTAAATATGTTGATTATTTTTGGCTTGAAATATGTTGTGTAAACAGATACTAAAAAGCTTTTTGTAAAATAAGTGATAGCAGATGGAAATTGATTGTACAATATCTATTTTTTATTATTTTATGACATAACATTTTTCTTAGTAATAGCATTATATAATATTCAGTTTCCACTGTTTCATCTTCAAGAATATAAAAATAACTTATTTGTTGAGATATTTTGCAATTAATTCCAAACTGTTTTTAAACAGAACAGCATATTATGGGTCCATAGGCAAATTCAATTTTTTGTTGTCTTGTTTCTTTGTATTAATAAATATTTCTGAACATTGTATTAAGTTTTTGATTGTGTTACCCATTTCATTACTTTTATTTTAAGTCATTTTATAATGCGTTACAAGTTTGATATTTATCTTTTGGAATCTAATACATTGTTTTTATTTTAGTAGCATGAATACAAGCTATCTGAATTAAAACATGCAAATTATTTTTAACACAAATCAGAATTTTTCTTGTGAAATGAAACAGAAGAGAAAAATCAGCAGCATAAAATAAACACACAAATAGACAAATAAATAAATAAATAGGCCAGGCACAGTGGCTCACGCCTGTAATCCCAGCACTTTGGGAGGCCGAGGCGGACGGAGCATGAGGTCAGGAGATCGAGACCAGCCTGGCTAACACGGTGAAATCCTGTCTCTACTAAAAAAAATGCAAAACTGTAGCCGGGTGTGGTGGCAGGCGCCTGTAGTCTCAGCTACTCGGGAGGCTGAGGCAGGAGAATGGCGTGAACCCGGGAGGCTGAGCTTGCAGTGAGCGGAGATGTACCACTGCACTCCAGCCTGGGTGACAGAGTGAGACTCCGTCTCAATAAATAAATAAATAAATAAATAAATAAATAAATAAATAAATAAAAATGTCCTACACTAAGCTTGTCCTTGTTTTTTTTTTTTTTTTTTTTTTTTGAGACGGAGTCTCTCTCTGTCGCCCAGGCTGGAGTGCAGTGGCGCGATCTCGGCTCACTGCAAGCTCCGCCTCCCGGGTTCACGCCATTCTCCTGCCTCAGCCTCCCGAGTAGCTGGGACTACAGGCGCCCACAACGGCGCCCGGCTAATTTTTTTTGTATTTTTAGTAGAGACGGGGTTTCACCGTGGTCTCGATCTCCTGACCTTGTGATCCACCCGCCTCGGCCTCCCAAAGTGCTGGGATTACAGGCGTGAGCCACCGCGCCCGGCCTAAGCTTGTCCTTGTTTTAATCAGTATCTTTGGTCTTGTTACTATTAGAGGAGAAAGGAAGTAACAGTAATAGTTCCAAAGACTCAGTGCATGTTGCAGCCACTGCAGCATAACACAGTGGGAAAGAGCACAGACTTTATTGAGAAGAAACTTAAATTTGAGCTCTCACTTTGCCAATTACTTGCTATGGGACCTTGGGTCAGTTGCTTAATTTTTATAAGCCTTAAGGTCCTCATTAGCAAAATAGTGATGATCATATGTAACTCAACATACTGTGAGGATTAAATGAAAAGTGATATGTAAGAGATGAACACTGCAAGCAGTAGTAAATGGTAGCTCTTCTGTTGAAATTATTATTATTACTGCTATTAGAGAAGTGACAGGTGGTCCAAAAACAGTCCTGGGTTTAGAAATGTCACCTCTTCTAAGATTCAGAATTAGTTGAGTGAAAAGGCAAGAAAGAATGTTTTGCTGTATAATATTAAATCTGCCGTGACTACCTCTAATACTTCCTTTTATCTGGTGATCTCAACAGTAATGTCACCAGAGCAATGGATTCCTCTCAAAACAAAACCACTACAGGCCAGAAGATTGTGCTCTGACTTAATAGTTGACATAATTATTATTACTTATATAAGAGTTTTGAAAACATATTCAATTATGCAAGCTATAATATATAAATATTAATATATCAAAACCCATAAATATAACAATTTTATTTATTTATTTTTTATTTACATTTATTTTTGAAACTTGAGTCTGACTCTGTCACCCAGTCTTGATGGTACTGGCGCGATCGCGGCTCACTGCAACCTCCACCTCCCAGGTTCAAGTGATTCTCCTGACTCAGCCTCCCGAGTAGCTGAGATTACAGGTGTGCATCACCATACCCGGCTAGTTTTTTTGTATTTTTAGTATGGACGGGACTTCACCATGTTGGTCAGGCTGGTCTTGACCTCCTGACTTCAAATGATCCACCCACCTCGGCCTCCCAATGTGCTGGGATCACAGGCGTGAGCCACTGCGTCCAGCCAATAATTTTTTGTTATACATGTGAAAAACACATGTTTAAAATGAAATATTTTATTTTCATTATTGTGAAATTTTAGAAGTACTGTGCTAGCATATTTACCTATTAAAATAGACATAGCCACACATATTCCTATACTTTTGCTAAAGTTCTTTCTAAAAATTCCTACTGACTTTTTAAAAATATATATAATGCATGGAACTTTGTAAAATAATTGGAACCATATCAATATTTTTAACTCAATAGCTAATACTATTTGAGTTAGACTCAAATGTAATAGCTACTATTTGTTAAGTGCTTAACTTGAGCAGATGTTATTCAACAATTACTGAATTGCTATTCAATCATTTTTCAAAAACTTTGGGACAAAATATTATTATTCTCATTTTATAATTAAAGAAACTAAGATGTGTAATATTTCTACAATAAAAATGTTAAAGTAATATAGCTTTTGGAGGAATCTCTGAAGTCAGTAATTAACCCTTAGGTATATTTTTAGCTCCTAAAATGTGATTTTTTTTTTTTTGTTAGTGCCTTCTTATTCTATATTTCTTTTAACATCCCACATCTATTTTTGGAATGATATAAACAGTTCAGCTTATTAGAGAAAGAGCTAACATGTCAAGTCCATACTTACACACTTCCTCTCTCATTTAAGGATCTATAAAACCACACTATATAAAGTAGTAGTATTACCAGTATAAAAACCAAAAACACAGCTCCAGTCTCTCTTGGGTATTATCTATTGTCTCCTTTATTTCCCTAATAGATAATATCTGAAATAGTGGCAATATGAAGTGAATTTACATTTTCAAGTTAAAAGTACATCTTGTCTCTTTCCATCTGCATTCCTCCTATTTCTCCTTTCCTTCTCTGTCCTTTACATTCCACATTAAACCCATTATTACACTAATGGTTAATAATAAGTTTCAGAAATGAGTCCAATGGAGAATATAATACGGCCATCCATTAGCAAATTAAAATTCAACTACCTTTAGTAAATATTTATAAAGTTGTGCATTGTTAGATATATTGAATCTACTTTAACTAGTTAATTGGGGAAGAAGGTAGAAAGGAAGGGAAGGGTTGCCAAGGGATGGGTTGGAAACTGGTTTTTCTTGGAGATGTTTGTATGTATACGTACACAAATGCATACAGTTCTCAAAAGCTAATGGATTTGGAAGTGCACCTCATCTATATCAAAAATATTTTAAGCAGCTTGTAGAATATGGATTGATCTGGCAAATTATCAGCCCAATAAGACTAAGCTGTCCTTGTAAACACTGATGAAAACAGATACTCATCACCATATCAAATATATTGCTACCTTGCCAGACATTCATTATGTGGTCAATAAGAAAATTAGGCATGGTAGTCTGAGAAGCTTTCAGGACTTAGTAAGAAAGATCTTTTAAAATAGGTCTCCAAGAGAACTGTATTGGAACTGGGATGACATTAACAACTTACTGTATGACTCAGTCTCCATAACACCATCAGGGATGATTATTCATTGTGTACATTTACCATTCAATGGCAAATAAATATAAAGAAATGTATGAACATAAATATTCAAATTATCAAATGATACTGTGACTGATAGGTGTGAGACAACAAGAAAACAAAGTGGTTGTTTTGAGGTAGGAGGTGGAACTAACTCCAGAGGCAGGGTTCAGAAACTGGACCAGATTGAGGACTAGCTAAAACAGGACCCAGTTGGAAGCAACCTTCCACAAACACACCCACCAATGTGCCATGGCAATGCACCATTGCCTTGAAAACACCTGGGAGTTACTGCCCATTTCTATGGCAATGATCTGATGACCCCAAAATTTCTACGTAAACCACCCTTTAATCTGCATGGTAGTAAAAATGGGTATGAATGTGACTAAAATACTGTCCTAAGCTCCTACTCTCTGCCTAGGGTGTAGCCCTGCTCTGCAGGAGCAGTCATGGAACTGTTCACACCTCCAGAGCTGTAACATTGCCTCTTCAATAAAGCTGTTTTCTTCTACCTCTGACTTTAGCTTGAATTCTTTCCTAGTCAAAGTCAAGAACACCACTTTTGGGCTCACCTGGCCTGCGTCGGCTTTAGATTTTTTAAAATCTGACCAATTTCAAAGTTCTGTGCCTTTCATTCTGAGTAACTTGTACAGTCTGTTCTCTAAGACAGGGGTCGCCAACTTCTGGGCCATTGACTGGACTTGTCCATGGCCTGTTAAAAACCGGGAGCATGGCAGGAAGTGAGCAGCAGGCCAGGAGCATTACCACCTGAGCTCCGCCTCCTGTTAGATCACTGGAGGCATTAGATTCTCAGAGGAGTGTGAACCCTATTGTGAACTGCTCATGCGAGGGATCGACATTGCACTCCTTATGAGAATCTAATGCCTGATAATCTGAGGTGGAACAGTTTCATACCAAAACCATCCCCCAATACTCCACAGTCTGTGGAGAAATTGTCTTCCACAAAACCAGTCCTTGGTGCCATAAAGGTTGGGGACCACTGTTCTAAGATATGACTTTAAGCAAAACTACTTATAATAGAGTTATGGCATGTTTGTGTTACTAATTATATGAGTAATATATACATTTTTGGCAATTACAAAAACACAAGGGAAAATATGATCTTTAATGGCAATATCCAAACTAAATACCTGGTAGTAAGTTTAGGGGTTCCCCATTCCTACTTAAATGTATATGTGGGATTGCATACAAGAGGATATATGGATCAGAAAGTTGTTTGCTGTCTGAACTGGAATATTAAACCTCTTCCTCATTCACTGCCATCACTGATGTTTGTGTACTGTGAATGAATAAAGAAGTATTCACTATGAACATAGGTTAAATGAAAAAGAACATTCAGATGTTTGGGGATGGAATCCCTTCCCTCTCTGGCACTTTTGACTAAGTTTTTGTCCCTATATTCAAAATAATGAGAGATACAAATTAGTAGCTACTTTTCAAGAAAATATGTGATGAGATACTCAGTGAATAAATGAACTTCTGGAAATGAAGAAACATTTCAGTGTAGACTGAAATTCTACACAAATTGTAGCACAGTTCAAGAGAAGGATATTACTCCTTTTGCAGGCGAAAAATTTCTAAAGCTGTGGGAATAATAGAAGTTTGGAAAGACTCTAGAGAGATTATTTTGATATAGATATTGGCATGGCTATGGTGCAATTGTTTTGCACTGTTTTCAAATGGTAGCAAATGTAGAAAACAGAATGAGAGAGATACTTCTATGTAAAATATTTTAGACTTCAAAAAATAGCCACCAGATATAAACCCAAACTTAATTGAAGGATATGGGACTGAAAATATTACATTTACATATGCATAGTTAGTGTGGATATATTTCATAACTGTAGGATGATTAAGGCAGAACATATGAGTAATATAGCTAGATGATGATGATGATGTTGATTATTGATGATAGATGTTAGAAAAATTTTGCTTATTTTTCCTTGTATCTGTTGTTTTTTCTTTAAATATTTGACTTATTTTACATAAACTCATATTCAGTTTTTTCAGTAGTTTCCTTTACTTGTCAACAATTTCTAAACAGAATACTGCTTCACACCATTATTTATGGTGTGTTTTTGTAAGCCAGAGGACACATTACTTAAATTACAAAAATATTAAAATATATATATATAACATTTTTATTCTTATTAGATTAGTTTTAAGTGGTGATTGGACCATTTATACTGAATGAAAATATAACCATTATAATCAATATCTCAATTTCATGTAGATTAACAAAGACCAATTCTTTATGTGGAGTTAAAATTTATTTAGTAGATTATCATTTGATGCATATTTGTGATAGTACTATTGCGTCATATAATTTACCTTTTATTGCCAATGTAGAAACTCATTTTTCAAAATATTTATCTTCTTCTCTATGGAAAGATATGAAGGTAAAATATATATCTTGGTGCTAGGCAGAATAATGGATTCCCAAAACGTCTACATGCTAATACCAAAAATCTGTGAATACAGTAGATGACACAGCAAAGTAAAATTAAGTATAAAGATAAAAAAATGGAATTAGGTTGATATTCAACTGATTATGAGATGCGGAGACTATCCTGGATCATCCTTATAGACTCAAGGTAACTATAAGGGTTCTTTAGTGTAAGAGGCAGCTGCAAAAAATGTGTAAGAGAGACCCATAGAAATGAAAGCAAAAGAAAGACTGACCTAACATTGTTGCTTTGAAAATAAGGGAATGGGACCATGAAACTAAGAATGTGGGTGTCCTCTAGAAACTAGAAAAGGAAAGAAAGGAAATATTCCCTAAAGACTCAAGAAGAAATGCAGCCTTGGTCAGGAGTGATAACTCATGCCTGTAATCCCAGTATCTGAGAGACAGAGGAAGGTAGATCGCTTGTGTCCAGGAGTTTGAGACCAGCCTGGCCAACATGGAAAAAATCCCTCTGTAAAAAAAAAAAAAAAAAAAAAAAAAAAAAAAATTAGCTGGGTGCGGTGGCACATGGCTGTAGTCCCAGTTACTAGGGAGGCTGAGGTGGGAGGATCACTTGAGCCCCAGAGGTTGAGGCTACAGTGAGCTCTGATGAGCCATTGCACTCCAGCCAGGGCAAGAGAGTGAGACCCCATCTTGAAAAGAAAAAAAAAATTGCAGCCTTGCTGACACCTTCATTGTATTCCAGTAAAACTTATTTCCTATTTCTGGCCTCCAGAACTATAAGATAATAAACTTGTGTTGTTTTAAGTAATTAAGTTTGTAGTAATTTGTTATAGCAGTCATAGAAAACAAATACAATTTAAATTTAATTTTGATTACTTTCAATAGACACACCTAAGACTTAGGAAACTGATTACCACTCAGCAGAAATTATTCTCTAATACATATGCAGAAATTATTCTATAACACATATTTTCATGTACTTTAACCTAGAATCATCTTATAGAGATTTCCTAAGAAAAATATACACCTTAAAAGATTAAAGTGGGGAGTATAATTTTTGTGAATGAAATTTTGAATATTAACTTCAACATGTCAATCCTCCTTAAAACAATCCATTAATTTAGTGTAATATTTATTTTTAAAGACAAGAAATGTTCTGGGGAAAAAGTATAAAGAGATAGCAAGAAAATTGACGCTCTGTTGGATTTTTAAGTGCATAATAAATCCACATTTATTTTAAAAAATTGAGGAAGTGAAAACATAAATAAGTTAATGGAAGATTTATACAGTTAACAATTAGACCTAAATATGTCTTTAAAAACAAAATAGATTTTCATCAATTGACAAAGGATTGACTATCCAGTAATTGGTAGTGTGACTACTGGCTGAAAATTTGGGGAAAATCCTTAAGTTTCCACTCTTATCTCAAGAAAAGCATTAAAATAAATTTAGGTTGATTCAACAGGTGTTTGTAAGGGAAAAAAGAAAACTAAGTCAGGAAAGCCCAGAATATAATGCCCATTATTTCAAGGAGAACATTTCATTTACTTAAAGATTGGGGGAATTACATATTTCTGTAGACATTATGGAGAAATCACAGTGACATACAAAGTTTTAAAAATGGGTATCAATGACCTAGAAATTCCACAAATATGAATTTCTGCATGGAAGTTTTTGCACAAATGATCAAAAGTGCAAATGTAAAGTTATTTATTGGAGCATTATTTATAGAAGAAAGAGAACTGATTAAATATAACATGGAGTATAAAGTATATAGTCGAAAAATATGTATCAATTGAAATTATTAAATGTATGTATGCATATGTCAATGACACATAAATATACTTATAACATCCTGAAAGATAATTAATGTTTAAAAAGTAAGGAATGATGTTAATATAGAGTTTATTTTTGAAGGTATGAAACTAGTCTGAATTTAAATTTTGATTATGATTGCACAAGTTTGTGAATATATAAAGTAACATTTAATTGTACATCCTAAGGGGTGATTTTAAGGTCTATGAAGTATATCTCAATAAAGATATTTTAAAAAATAGATATATCATTATTCAAATGTGATGTTTATATGTGTTTATGTACATATGCAGATGGTAAGATTAATATGATTTTCTTTATCCTTTATCTGCTTTTAAAATAATAATCATTCTGATTTTATTTAATTTTTTTTTTTTTTTTTTTTTTTTTGAGACGGAGTCTCGCTCTGTCGCCCAGGCTGGAGTGCAGTGGCCCGATCTCGGCTCACTGCAAGCTCCGCCTCCCGGGTTCACGCCATTCTCCTGCCTCAGCCTCCCGAGTAGCTGGGACTACAGGCGCCCACAACCGCGCCCGGCTAATTTTTTGTATTTTTAGTAGAGACGGGGTTTCACCGTGGTCTCGATCTCCTGACCTTGTGATCCGCCCGCTTCGGCCTCCCAAAGTGCTGGGATTACAGGCGTGAGCCACCGCGCCCGGCTATCATTCTGATTTTAAAAAAAGATTTTAATTAAAAATGCATTCCAATATTAAAATACTTGTGTTCTGAAAAATTTAAAACTTTTAAAGAATTTCGCACTATTATATGCTGCACAAAAAAGATAACTTCAAGGTGAGCACAAACTAGATGTTAGACTGAAGGATTGTATTGTTAGAACTAACATTGCAAATTAATCATTTAAAATGTTTTCTATCAGTTTTGTGAGTCTACCAGATTCATCAAAGAACATTGACTTTGATATTTATAGATTTCTTGATTATATTTTATCAGATAATGAGTTTCTAAACAGCTAGAGGCATCATTATAATTATAATTTTCCACCACTAATGGTTATACAAATTAGTAAAAAATTAAAAGATTAGTTGTGCCTTATTCTAAATATAAAATAAATTGTTAGCATTTACTATTAATAGAAATGTGGGCCCGGTGCATTGACTCATGTCTGTAATCCCAGCACTTTGGGAGTTCGAGGTGGGTGGGTCACTTGAGGCCAGGAGTTCAACATTAGCATGGCCAACACTGGCAAAAACCCAACTCTACCAAAAATACCAAAATTAGCCGGGCATGGTGGTGCGTGCCTGTAATCCCACCTATTCGGGAGGCTGAGGTAGGAGTATCACTTGAGTCCAGGATGCAGAGGTTGCAGCGAACAGACATCTCGCCACTACACTCCGGCCTGGGCAGAAGAGTGAGACTCCAACTCAAAAAAAAAAAAAAAAAGTGACTTATTTTCTATATTATCAGGGTTTTTTAACAAAAATTATATGTTAATGCATTAATTTGGATTTATTTTTTATAATCTGTAGAGATAATACCGAACTTTTTAATTTATTACAAAATTACATATTGCCCAGAAACATCGATATTTTAGTCATAATCATCATTACTAGGTCATGAAGGAACATTTACATGGCATATTTTACCACCCCTAAAATCCCTATGGTATTACGTATCTATTTATTTATGGAATTAACACCTTCTATATTGTATTGGTTATTGAGAAAATTTAGCCAGCACATATTCCACTTATGCATTGCTGCATTATAAAGACAGTAAAGGAGATAACTATGGCTCTGTAAATTAATAAATCTGAACTTAGATATAAACTCTTCAAATTAAATTTAATTACAGTATGTCTAAGGTTTGACATATTTGGTCCTTAATCTCACTGTTGAAAACAAATAGAGTGAAGATAATGTGGATGATGATGCTGTGATAAATACTGTCCCAATACAGGTCTCTTATCCTTTCAAAGCTGCCAATAAGAATGTTCTTGATCTGTGATTGCCTTCACAATGTATTTATAAGCCAAGCATAAACAACTCTGGATCCCAGTTTCCAAACTCTTTCTCCCCGCTGAGTTCCCATGAAATTTGGGTGCACCAATGTTACTTATGAATTTATTTTCCCACCACTACATTTTAAGTCATTAAGGGAGGTCTTGTTTCCCACCATAACCACTGACATCCAATTTACCTTGCATGCAGTATCTAGAAAATGTAGTAGGTTGAAATAGTCTATAAATATAATATTGATTGATAAAGTATACTTGAAATTGAATCATTAGATAATTAAGATTGAATTGTTGGATAAATACTGTTCTCTTTCAACTCACCTTGTATTAATCAGGGTTCTCTAGAGAGTCAGAACTAACAGGAAAAATATATATATATATATATATATATTTATATATTTATATATATTATATATATATATTTCCATAACGTGGAACATTACGTGATTTAATGCTTTATATATATATATATGTATGTATGTATATGTATATATAAAGGGGAGTTTACTAAGCATTAAATCACACTATCACAAGGTCCCACAATAGACCATCTACAAGCTGAGAAGCAAAGAAAGCCAGCTGGAGTCTCAAAACTGAAGAACTTGGAATCCGATGTTTGAGGGCAGAAAGCATCCAGCAAGGGAGAAAGAAGTAGGTTGGGAGGCTAGGCCAGTATAGTCTTTTCATGTTTTTCTGCCTGCTTTATATTCTAGCAGCACTGGCAGCTAATTTGATGGTGCCCAATCAGATTAAGGGTCAGTCTACCTTTCCCAGCCCACTGGCTTCAAATGTTAATCTCCTTTGGCAAAACCCTCACAGACACAACCAGTATCAATACTTTGCATCCTTCAATCCAATCGAGTTAACACTCAGTATTAAACATCACACACCTTAATTCTATTCTCTATATTTTTGAATGCTTTTAAGGACAATCAGGTCAAGTGGGAATGAAAAAATAAACTTTCATTGTGTACCATCAACAAGTGATTTGCCACATGGCTTTTAATTCATTCCTCTTACTTGAAAACAAAACAAAACCAAAAATTTGACAACTGTTAGCATAATAAACAGACAATGTTTTATAAAGAGAATAATAAAATGAAGCAGTAAACAGGTTTCAAATTCTCTATATGCTACCCTGCATTTATAAGAGAAAGTCCTTAATGTTTGCTATTGCTGTAAATAACCTCTGCCCACTCTGTTGACTATTATTGAAGTTCACTAGGGAATGTTTCTAAAAAGGTGCCATATGCTGCTCTCCATTATATTACACACTAGAGCATAGAAGCAATATATCCCATTCTGCTAAAGAAAATATGAAAATTTATTGAAGCAGAATTTACTGTATCATTTGGTTTAAATCAAATTCATGAGATTTGCCAATCTTGCTAACTACTTTGGAAAATATGAGAAAAAAGTTCTCATTTTTTTATTCTGGAGAGGTCAACTTATTCCGGTGTGAGATCTCTCTCTTGCTCTTTCTTAGAAACAGGGACTTGATTGTTTCATTGCCATAATTGCATGCATCCTTCAAACCTTAAGGAGGACTTCAATACGCTGAAATTTTCACTCTGACTCTTTAGAAAAAAAAAAAAAGTGAGTTACTGATCATTTAATTTAGTTTTTCAGCAAAGTTATGTGTCACACTGAGGATTAAAGTCATTGAAAATGTCTATTCTTTGATAATAATTTCCTTCATTTCTTTAAAATGGAAATCTCAGAGAAAGTGATTTTGAAATGAGAAATTAAGGCTTAGAAACAAAAGGCCATACATAGTTAATCTCTATTATCACCAACAACTCACAAACACTATTAGTCTTGAGAACTTATCAGATAAAATTTAGCAACTTACATAAATATGGGGTAAGAAAGACAATATCTATTACTAATAGAGGTAGAAAATGAACTGTATTTTAACTCACATATTTTCAGCATTAATGTCAGTTATTTTAGGCATTCGTTGAGAGAAATATTTTTAAAGGAACAGAAACAGTCAGTGCAATGGCAAGCACTGTGATAATGTGGAAATATTACCACTTATAGTCAACAGAGTTTAATTTTAAATCTAATCTGCTACCTCGAAGGAAAACAATTCACTGAGTTTTGTTATTTTAAAGAAATTAGGAAAATAAAAAAGAATTTCAATTTTTCTTTACATTTCGTGTCCTTTGATTTTAAATTGTGTATTTATATGCATTATTTCATGATACAATTGATAACTAAAAATTCACGGGGATCATTTTTCAATCATCATGTCAAAGGATGACATTGGTTGAGAAAATTATACCATTTTTAAGTAAATATCTAAACACACGCTAATGTGGAGAATCAGATGTGACACATAATTGAGAATATAAAATATTGTTACATATGTGAGCATAGTAAGCACTCAAAATGTGTATTAAATGAATACATAATCAAATGACACATTTTAAAAAAGAAAGAATGAAAACATGATTGAGCTGACCAAATTTGAAACAGCTTCAATGTCATGGGAAAAGAAAATGCTTAAGACGAAAAAAGTGAGAAACAGACAAAAAATAGAAATTTATATATTAAAAAGAGAAGACAGAGCCAAAAACTGTGTTTGGAACTTTTAGATGTTATCTTATTAAATCCTCATAAAAATACTTCAAAGTACCTGAATATTAATCTCACCCTTTCACTTAAAGGAAATGAAAAATCAGACAACATAAAGGCCCTTTTTTATTTGTTCAGAACAGTGTAGAACAAGAAAGGTATATGTTTCCTTATGAACCCAAATTGATATTAAATGGAATAACCTCGAGAAGGAGTGCCTTTTCAACTTTCATGATACCTCCCTTTTACCTTTCAGTACAAATTTCCCTCTGAAAAGGCAATTTCAAAAATACTAGCAAAGAGAAACAGGTGCACATATGAGTTCAGACAGAGAAGCTATGAGCTTTCAGTTAATTAATAAGCATTGCTACAGACAAGATGCATTCCAGGACAGCAACAAGGTGACCTGATCATGTTCTGTTCCAGGTTGCTGTGTAGCCAATAACCCCAGAACCTTCTTAGAGAAGGTTCTAAGAAGGGTGGACGCAGATGATCTACATCAATGGTAGCAAATTAAGGGCTATGAGAAGAATCCATCCACAGCCTATTTTTATAAAGAAAGTTATATGGAATACAGTTTTGCCAATTATCAATGACTGCTTTTGCACCACATAAGCAGAACTGAGTAATTATTGCAGAGACTGTATGGCCTGCATGGATTAAAATATTTACTATTTGGCCACTTACAGAACAAGTTTATCAATCTGTACTGTAGATGCCTAATTGAAATGGTACACTCTCAGATTGCTCATTTTCTCTTATTCTCTACCCATTAAGGTTCACAGCACTGTCATTGTAGAAGCACATAATTATTGCCTACTTTAATTTTTTTTTAACCTAGAAACTTACCTTTGAAAGATAATTTTTAAAAGAAGTTGTTTTCTTTAACATTTTTCTTTTGTTGTTTTTATAGTGCAGCAAACAACAGAAAAAGTCTCTTACCAGAATGTAACTATAACAAAAATATTTGTCTAACTTTGGCATCATACCAAGGAAAGACCTGAGATATACAAATATTTTCCTTGAGAAATATTCATTTGTGCTGCCATGCCAGTGTAACAACAAAAATCCATACCAATGCAGGGTTTTGATTACATTGTGTAAGATAAACTCATTTATGGTGTGCATTAGCAAGCCTCCAGACAAATGCAATTACATACATACAAAATGCATACGTATATACAAAATGCAAATACATGCAAAGATGAATCTCAAATTCAGAATCCTTCCAACAATGGAGAAGATATTATGAATTTTGAACGTGATAAAAGTTAATATTGGAAGTGTATATTATTTATATTTTAAACTAGAATTATCACTAAAGCAAACAGGAAATAAATTCAGAATTATTGGAAGTATTACTACTGCCATGGATAATATTACATAAGGAAGGAGGGGAAGGTCTTTGTTTGACCAAATTCGATTTCTATGTTGGACCCAAGGTACAATGTTTTACTACTGGTGGTAGTTTCTGATATCAGTAAACTTACAATATAGAAAAGCAAAGACAAACCAAAATTGAATATAGCTTTTCTTTTAACATTGAGTACTAATGGCTCAGCCACTTTGTTTCTTCAGCAATCACATATTTATTCAAAATTACTGGACCTGGTATGTGTCACTATGTAAAATTCTGTTGATAAAAATGATATAAATGACCAAACTGTATACATTAATTCAATGCTGAACTGTAAAACTTTTTCACAATATGTATTATGGATATTTATTTTTTGGAAAAGATCGACTAATAATGGAGCCAGTTGACTCTCACTTATTAATTTCATCAGCTAGGTGAGGTATTTAACATGTCTGGGTGTCAAATAGTATCCTTTCAAAAAATACTTTACTTGATTAACACCATAAAATCAGTACTCTGGTCTTTAAAATCTTAGATATGAACTGGTAATTAAATCACAGTTCTTTTTATGTATTAATTCAGTATAATGATTAAAGAATTTAACGTGTCTGGGCCTCATTTAGTTAGCATTCAAAATTGGAATACCAACATTTAATTAATAAGAATTTGTGTGGTTTAAATAATAATAAATTGTTCTTAGCACATGATATGAAATAAACACTCAACAGAGTCATCATTGTTATTATCATCAATGATGAGGAAATGTGGAATTGAGAAAGATGCTAGAGAATGCTAAGAAAA
Source organism: Macaca nemestrina (assembly GCF_043159975.1). NCBI lineage: Eukaryota > Metazoa > Chordata > Mammalia > Primates > Cercopithecidae > Macaca > Macaca nemestrina. The sequence goes on from NC_092126.1 coordinate 76,524,975, forward strand.
AGCAATTCAAATTTTCCAAATTAGAATAATAATAGGAAGACAATTTTCTTTGGCTAGACAAATATATATTTTCAGCATAGTCCTTTCTTGACCTTTACAATTGAGTCTGGAGAATAAAAATGTCACGGTCTTGGCCTCCCTTGTGTGTAAAGGTTGCCAATTGATACAGTTCCCAATGGAGGAAGTCAGAAGTATATTGCCTTTATCTTTTCTTGTTTTTTCTTTCTTATAATAAAAAGGACAGACCTTGTGTTCCCATTCTTTCTTTCATAATTCAAATATTATACCTAAAACATCTTAAAGCTATAGTATAACATACATAAAGGATAAGAGAATATCTGAGTAATAAATCTAATTTTTTAAGCTACTAAGTCACTTACCTCCAGATACATACATTATAAGAAAAAATTAAACATATATTTAAATATCTGTAGGTTGTTTGTACTTATTAGTAGCTGTATTCTCTCTTAAGTGACATAATATGTAACTTTTTAAAACCAGATATTGTTAACTTTCCAGTTGATATTAGTCATGACCTGTGGAAATAATATATTTTTTATAATTGTTATTCTAGTCTGTAATTTATAGGCGTTCAGGTTGATGATCTTCAGAAATAACATATGCTTAAAAGTTGTTGGCCAGGCACGGTGGCTCATGCCTGCAATCCCAGCACTTTGGGAGGCCGAGGCAGGCGAATCACGAGGTCAAGAGATTGAGACCATCTTGGCCAACAGGGTGAAACCTCGTCGCTACTAAAAATTAAAAATTAGCTGGATGTGGTGGTGTGTGCCTGTAGTCTCAGCTACTCAGGAGGCTGAGCCAGGAGAATTGTTTGAACCAGAAGGTGAAGATTGCAGTGAGCTGAGATCATGCCACTGCATTCCAGCCTGTTGACAGAGTGAGACTCCATCTCGGGAAAAAAAAAAAAAAAAATTGTATTCTAGTCTATAATTGATGGGAATTTAGGTTGATTCCATGCATTTGCTGTTGTACATAATGCTGTAATATACATGAAAATATGTTTTTATAATATAAGAATTTATATTCCTTTGAGTACATACCCAGTAATAGGATTGCTGAGTCAAATATTTCTGCTTTTCGGTCTTTGAGGAATCACCATACTATCTTCCACAACGGGTGTTGGGGAATTAATTTACACTTCCACCATCAGCGTAATAATTGTTCCTCTCTCTCTACAATCTTGACAGAATCTGTTATTTTTTGACTTTTTAATAGTAGCTATTCTGACCAGTGTGGGATGGTATCTGATTGTGGTTTTGATTTACATTTCTCTAATGATCAGTGACGTTGAGCTTTTTCTCAAAAGATTGTTGGCCACATGTATATAGGCTTTTGAAAAGTGTCTGTTCGTGTCCTTTGCCCACTTGTTATAGAGATTTTTTTCTTGGAAATTTAAGTTTCTTATAGATACTTTACATTAGATTTTTGTTAGATGCATAGTATTTGCAAAAATTTTCTCCCATTCTGTATATGGTACATCTAAACCATGAAATACTATGCAGTTGTTAAAATAGTGAGATTGGTATAGGAGCCAGGACTAGGCTGCAGCTTCCACTCAGACAGAGCAGCATGTGGAGACTCACATCATGAACTTTTGTTCCAAGAACTACCACAGGAGCATACCACGAAAGTTGAGAGAATCCACAGATCCTTTGAAGCAACTGGATTACCACTGCAGGCTCCTTGAGATGCAAAAAAAAAAAAAAAAAAAAAAGTGAGTTTGCTTGCTTTCCCAGAGGGGAGGCTGGTGGTCTTGGGAAAGTTCTCCGCGCTGGTCACCAGCTGGCTGGAAATAGACTTAGTCGGAGGTGAATGGTGGGAGTCAGACCACCTTTTAGGACTTTGGACTGCATGGGAGTAGGGTGAGACTTATAACTGCTGGCTTTCTCCCACTTCCCTGCTAGCCCATATGACTCAGCAGAGGCAGCCATAATCCTCCTGGAAACATAACTCCATTGGCCTGAAAACCACACCCAAATCTCCTACAGCAGGTACCGCAAGCCACACCCAAAGAGTCTGAGCTCAGACACACCTCTCCCTGTCCCCACCTGGTGGTCTTTCTCTACCTGCCTGATTGCCAAAGACAAAGTGTGTCCAGAATTGGTGGGTTCTTGGTCTCACTGACTTCAAGAATGAAGCAGCAGACCCTCGCAGTGAGTGTTAAAGTTCTTAAAGATGGTGTGTCTGGAGTTTGTTCCTTCAGATGTTCAGATGTGTCTGGAGCTTCTTTCTTCTGGTGGGCTTGTGGTCTTGCTGGCTTCAGGAGTGAAGCTGCAGACCTTCACGGTGAGTGTTACAGCTCTTAAAGGTGGCATGGACCCAAAGAGTGAGTGGCAGCAAGATTTATTGCAAACAGCCAAAGAACAAAGGTTCCACACTGTGGAATGGGACCCCACAACAAAGACTCCACAGTGTGGACTGCGACCCCAGCGAGTTGCGGCTGGTTGGCTTCAGCAGCCTGCTTTTATTCCCTTATCTGGCACCACCCACATCCTGCTGATTGGTCCATTTTACAGAGAGCTGATTGGACCGTTTTGACAGGGTGCTGACTGGTGTGTTTACAATCCCTGAGCTAGACAGAGTGCTAGACAGAAGTTCTCCAAGCCCCCACTAGGTTAGCTAGATACAGAGTACCCATTAGTGTATATCCAAACCCTGAGCTAGACAGAGAGTGCTGATTGGTGCATTTACAATCCTTGAGCTAGACATGGAGTGCTAGACAGAAAAGTTCTCCAAGTCCCCACTAGGTTATCTAGATACAGAGTACTGATTGGTGTATTTACAAACATTGAGCTAGACACAGAGTGCTAGACAGAAAAGTTCTCCAAGTCCCCACTAGGTTAGCTAGATACAGAGTACCCATTGGTGTTTTTACAAACCCTGAGCTAGACACAGAGTGCTGATTGGTGCGTTTACCATCCCTTAGCTAGAGATAAAGGTTCTCCAAGTCCCCACTAGACTCTGGAGCCCAGCTAGCTTCACCTAGTGGATCCCACACTGGGGCTGCAGGCAGAGCAGCCTGCCAGTCCCGAGCAGCGCCTGCACTCCTCAGCCCTTGGGTGGTAGATGGGACTGGGCGCCATGGAGCATGGTGTGGCGCCCATCAGGGAGGCCTGGGCTGTGCTGGAGCCCACGGCAGAGTGGGGACTCAGACACGGCGGGCTGCAGGTCCCCAGCCTTGCCCCACAGGGAGGCGGCTGAGGCCCAGCTAGAATTCCGGCATGGTGCATGCAGACCTGCAATGCTGGGGGACCCAGTGCAACCTCCGCAGCTGCTGGTCCAGGTGCTAAGCCCCTCACTGCCCTGGGCCCGCGGGGCCCGCCAGGCGGCTCCCAGTCGGGGGCCCGCCCCGCCAAGCCCATGCAGGCACCCGGAACTGGCGCTCGCCTGTGAGCACTGTGTGCAGCCCTGGTTCCCGCCCGCGCCTCTCCCTCTACACCTCCCCTCAAGCAGAGGGAGCTGGCTCTGGCTTCGGCCAGCCCAGAGAGGGACTCCCACAGTGCAGTGGCGGGCTGAAGGATTCCTCAAGTGCCACCAGAGTGGACGCCGAGGCCAAGGAGGCACTGAGAGTGAAGGCTGCTAACACATTGTCACCCCTGAAAAGGACACAATTTCTTGGGGGCGGTATAGCTCTGCCCACTGCCTGAGAAACCTGAATACTTAACTGAGCAAGGATTAGAGCAACGAGCAAGTTTGCATCCTCCGTATAGTACTACAGGTAATGAGTTCTTGAAAGTACCACCTCTTGGCTGGAGGCCAATAAACACAAGCCAGTGCACTAGGCAAATATACAAAGAAGGATCTTCACAGAGTCCACTTCATACTTCACTCCCCTACTACCTCCACTGGAGCAGGTGCTGGTATCTGTGGCTGAAAGACCTGAAGACAAATCACATCATAGGACTCTTTGCAGACACTCCCCAATACTAGCCTGAAGCCTAGTAACCCTGCTGGATGGCTAGGCCTAGAAGAGCAAAACCAATGACTGAAGTTTGGCTCCCGGGAAGCCCCATCCCTAGAGGAAGAGAGAGAACACCACATCAGGGGAGCACACTGTGGGACAAAAAAATCTGAACAGCAGCCCTTCAGTCCCAGATCTTCCCTCTTACATAGTCTACCCAAATAAGAAGGAACCAGAAAAACAATTCTGGAAACATGACAAAACAAGGTTAACACCCCCGAAAGATCACACCAGATCACCAGCAATAGATCCAAACCAAGACAAAATCTCTGAATTCCCAGAAAAAGAATTAAGAAAGTCGATTATTAAGCTAATCAAAAAGGCACCAGAGAAAGTAAAAGTCCAATTTAAATAAATCAAAAACATGGTACAGGATATGAATAGAAAAATATTCAGTAAAATAAATAGCATAAAAGACAATCACAACTTATGGAAATCAAGGACACACTTTGCATAATGCAAAATGCGTTGGAAAGCCTGAACAATAGAATAGAACGAGTTGAAGAAATATGTCAGAGCTCAAAGACAAAGCTTTCAAATTAATCCAACTCATCAAAATCATAGAAAAAATACTTTTAAAAAGAATGAAACAAAGTCTCCAAGAAGTTTGGGACTACGTTAAATGTCCAAACCTAAGAATAATTTGTGTTCCCAAGGAAGAAGAGAAATCTAAATGTTTGAAAAACATGTTTGAGGAAATAATCTAGGAAAACATCCCAGGCCTTGCCAGAGATCTAAACATCCAAATACAAGAAGCCCAAAGAACACCTGGAAAATTCATCGCAAAAAGATTGTCACCTAAGCACACAGTCAAAGTCGAGATGAAGGAAAGAATCTTAAGAGCTGTGAGAAAATAGCATCAGGTAACCTATAAAAGAAAACCTATCAGAGTAACAGCAGATTTCTCAGCAGAAACCCTATAAGCCAGGAAAAACTGGGATTCTATTTTTAGTCTCCTTTAACAAAACAATACTCAGTCATAAATTTTGTATACAGCAAAACTAAGCTTCCTAAATGAAGGAAAGACACAGTCTTTTCCAGACAAAGATTGAGAGAATTTGCCACTGCAAAGCCAGCACTACAAGAACTGCTAAAGCAAGCTCTCAATCTTGAAACAAATTATCAAAATACACCAAAATAGAGCCTCCTTAAAGAATAAATCTCACAGGACCTATAAAACAAAAGCTCAATGTAAAGAAAAAAATGTTATTCAGGTACCATATGGCACAATAAACAGAATAGTACCTGAGATCTCAATACTAATGTTGAATGTAAATGGCCTAAATACTCCAATTAATAAAGACAGAATGGCAACATAAATAAAAATTCAACAGCAAAGTTTCTGCTGTCTTCAGCAGACTCACCTATTACATAGGGACACAAATAAACTTAAGGTAAAGAGGTGGAAAAAGGTATTCCATGCAAATGGAAACCAAAAGCTAGCAGGAATAGCCATTCTTATATTAGGTGAAGCAAACTTTAAAGCAATATCAATTTAAAAAGACAAAGAGAGACATTATGTAATGATAAAACCACTGGTCCAACAGGAAAATATCACAATCGGAAATATATATATATATATATATATATATATATATACACACACACATACACATACACACACACATACATACACACACACACACACAGCAAACACTGGAGCTTCCAGATTTATAAAACTATTACTACTAAATCTAATAAATGAATTAGATGGCAACACAACAATAATGGAAGACTTCAATACTCCACTAACAGCAAACAGCACTAGACAACTCATCAAGACAGAAAGTGAACAAAGAAAGAATGGACTTAAACTATACCCTAGCAACAAATGGACTTAACAGATATTTACAGAACATTCTACTCAACAACTGCAGAGTATGTATTGTATTCATCAGAATATGAAATATTTTCAAAGATAGACCATGTTATAGATCACAAATCAAGTCTCAGTAAATTTAAGAAAATTGAATTTATTTCAAGTACTCTCTCAGACTACAGTGGAAAAAAATTGAAAATCTACTCTAAAAGGAACCCTCAAAACCATGCAAATACTTGGACATTAAATAACCTGCTCCTGAATGATCATTGGGCCAACAATGAAATGGAGATGGAAATTTAAAAATTATTTGAACTGAATGATAATATTGACACAACCTATTAAAATCTCTGGGAAACAGCAAAACCAGTGCTAAGAGGAAAGTTTATAGCATTAAATGACTACATCAAAAAGCCTGAAAGAGCACAAATAGGCAATCTAAGATCACACCTCACAAACCTAGAAAAACAAGAACAATCCAAACCCAAACCCAACAGAAGAAAATAAGTAACCAAGATCAGACCAGAACTGAAAGAAATTGAAACAAAAAGAAGGGAAACATAAATAAAAGAAAAGCTGTGTATTTGAAAAGATAAATAAAATTCATAGAACATTAGCAAGATTAACCAAAGAAAGAATGGAAGATCCAAATAAGCTCATTTAGAAACAAAACAGGAGACATTACAACTTGTATTAGTCCATTTTCACACTGCTATGAGGAAATACCTAAGACTTGGTGATTTATAAAGAAAGAGGTTTAATGGACTCACAGTTCCACATGGCTAAAGAGGTCTCACAGTCATGGGAGACAATGAAGGAGGAGCAAAGGTGTGTCTTACATGGCAGAAGACAAGAGGATGTGTGCAGGGGAACTGCCCTTTCATAAAGCCAGCAGAGGTTCTCCATGAGAGATCCACCCCTGTAGCACACCTCTGCTTGGACATCTAGGTGTATCCATATATCCTCCGAAATCTCGTCAGAGGTTCTCAATCCTCAATTCTTCATTTCTATGCACCCACAGGTGCCCCACACCATCTGTAAACCACTAAGGCTTGGAGCTTGCACCCTCTGAAGCAATTACGTGAGCTGAAGGTTGGCTCCTTTTAACCACAACCAGGATGTAGGACACCAAGTGCCAAGACTGCACAAAGCAGCAAGGCCCTGGGGCTGGCCCATGAAACCATGTTTTCCTCCTAACCCTCTCAGCCTGTGATGGAAAGGACAACTGTGAAGATCTCTGACATGCCCTGGAGATAATTTCCCGTACTGTCTCAGTAATTAACATCTGGCTCCTTGTTACTTAATGCAAATTTGAGCAGCCTGCTTGAATTTCTCCTCAGAAAATGGATCTTTCTTTTCTATCGCATCATCAGTCTGAAAATTTTACACCCAGGTCACCTCTTGAACACTTTGCTCTTAGAAATTTATTTTGCCAGATACCCTAAATCATTTCTCTCAAGTTGAAAGTTCCACAGATGTCTAGGACAGGGGCAAACTGCCTCCAGTCTCTTTGCTAAAGTATAACAAGGGTTACCTTTATTCCCAAAAGTTCCTCATTTCTTTCTGAGATCACCTCAGCCTGGACGTTTTTGGACAAAACCATTCAGCAAGTCTCTAGGAAGCTCCAAACTTTCCCATATCTTCCTGTCTTCTTCTGAGCCCTCCAAAAGGTTCCACCCTCTTCATGTTACCCAGTTCCTAAGTCAATTTCACATTTTGGGGTATCTTAAGAGCAGTACCCCACTCTACCACTACCATTTTATTCTATTTGTCCATTTTCATACTGCTATGAAGAAATACCCGAGACTGGGTAATTTATAAAGAAAAATAGGTTTAATAGACTCACAGCTCCACATGGCTGGGGAGGCCTCATAATCATGGCAGAAGACAAAGGAGTAGCAAAGGCACATCTCACATGGTGGCAGGCAAGAGGGCATGTGCAAGGGAACTGCCCTTTAATAATACCATCGGTTATCCTGAGACTTATTCACTATCATGAGAATGGAATGGGAAAAATCCACTCCCATGATTCAGTTACACCCATCAGGTTTCTCCCACAATGTGTGAGGATTATGGGAGCTATAATTCAAGATGATATTTGGGTAGAGAAACACCCAAACTATATCACTACTGATACCACAAAAATATAGAAGATTATTCAAGGCTACTAAGAACAACTTTACACACATAAACTAGAAAATTTAGAGGTGATGGATAAATTCCTGGAAATATACAACCTTTCTAGATGAAACCAGGACAATATAGAAACTCTGGACACACCAATAACAAGCATCAAGTTTGAAACAGTCATAAAAAAAATTGCCAACAAAAAAAAAGTCCAGGACCAGATAGATACACAGGTGAACTATATCAGAAATTCAAAGAATTGGTACCAATATTATTAACACTATTTCACAATATAGAGAAAGAGGGAATTCTCCCTAAATCATTCCATAAATCCAGTATTACCCTATTACCAAAACCAGAGAAGGACATAACAAAAAAAGAAAATTACAGACCAATATTCCTGATGAACACAGATACAATAATTCTCAACAAAATACTAGCGAACCAAATCCAACAGCATTTTTAAAAGATAATACACCATGAGCAAGTGGGTTTCATATGAGGGATGAAGAGATGGTTTAACATCCACAAGTTAATAAATGTGATACACCACATAAAGAAAATTGAAAACAAAAACCACATGATCATCTCAACAGATGCAGAAAAAGCATTTGACAAAATTTAGCATCACATTATAATTAAAACTCTCACCAAAATCAGCATAGAAGGGAGATAACTTAAAGTAATAAAAGCCATCTATGACAAATCCACAGCTAACATTATACTGAATGCGGAAAAGTTGAAAGAACGCCTGCTTAGAACTGGAACAAGACAAAGGTGCCTACTTTCACCACTTCTATTCAACATAGTGCTGCAAGTCATAACGAGAGCAACTAGAGAAGATAAGTAAATAAAGGACACCCAAATTGGTAAAAAGGAAGTCAAACTGTCCCTGTTTGCTGATGATATGATTGTATACAAAGAAAACTCTAAAGACTCATCCAAAAAGTTCCTAGAACTGGTAAATGAATTCAGCAAATTTCAGGTCACAAAATTAATGTACAAATCAGTAGCTCTGCTATACAACAATAGTGACCAAGCTGAGAATGAAATCAAGAACTCAACCCCTTTTACAACAGCTGCAAAAAAATAGTAATAACAAAATAAAATACTTAAGAATATATATATATATATATATATATATATATATATATATATATATAACCAAGAAGGTTAAATACCTCTACAAAGAAAACTAAACAACACTGATGAAAGAAATCATAGACGACAAAAGAAATGGAAACACATTCCATGCTCATGAAAGGGTAAAATCAATATTGTGAAAAGACCATACTGTCAAAAACAATCTACAAACTCAGTGCAAGTCCTATCAAAATACCACCAATATTCATCACATAACTAGAAAAAAAATTCCTAAAACTCATTTAAAACCAAAAAGAGAGCTCACATAGCCGAAGCAAGACTAAGCAAGCAGAACAAATTTGGTGACATCGCATTACCCAACTTCAAACTATAAGGCCATAGTCTCCAAAACAGTATGTACTGGGGTAAAAGTAGGCACATAGACCAATGGAACAGAATAGAGGACCCAGAAATAAAGCCAAATACTTACAGTCAACTGAACTTAAACAAATCAAACAGAAACATGAAGTGGGGAAGGATACTCTATTCAATAAATGGTGCTGGGATAATTGGCAAGCCACACATAGGAGAATAAAACTGGATCCTCATATTTCACCTTATACAAAAATCAACTAAAAATACCTAAAAAACAAATCTAAGACCTGAAACCATAAAAATTTTAGAAGATAACATCAGAAAAACCCTTCTAGACATTGACTTAGGCAAAGACTTCATAACCAAGAATCCAAAAGCAAATGCAACAAAAACAAAGAGAAATAGGTGGAACTTAAACTACAAAGCTTCTGCACAGCCAAAGAAATAATCAACAGAGTTAACAAACAACCCACGCAGTGGGAGAAAACATTCACAACCTATATATCTGACAAAGACTAATACCAAGAATATACAAAGAACTCAAACAAATCAGCAAGAAAGAAAACAAACAATCCCATCAAAAAGTGGGCTGAGGACATGAATAGGCAATTTCCAAAAGAAAATGTGCAAATGTCCAATGGGCATATGGAAAAAATGCTCAACATCACTAATGATCAAGGAAATGCTAATCAAATTCACTCTGTAAGACCACCTTATTCCTGCAAGAATGGCCATAATTAAAAAATCAAGAAATAGTAGATGTTGCCATGGATGTGGTGAAAGGGGACACTTTTACACTACTGGTGAGAATGCAAACTAGTACATCTACTATGAAAAACAGTGTGGAGATTCCTTAAGGAACTAAAAATAGATCTACCATTAGATCCAGCAATCCCACTACTGGATATCTACCTAGAGGAAAATAAGACATTATACAAAAAAAGATACTTACACGTGCATGTTTATAACAGCACAATTGCAACTGCAGAAATATGGAACCAGCCCAAATGCCCATAAATCAATGAGTAGATACAAAATTATGATATATATATATACACACACACGCAGACACACACACACACACACATGTACATACCATGGAATACTACTCAACTATAAAATAGAATAAAATAATGCTATCCACAGCAACCTAGATGGAATTCGAGACTATTATTCTAAGTGAAGTAACTCAGAAATGTAAAACCAAAAATTGTATGTTCTCACTCATAAGTGGTAGCTAATCTATGAGAACTGAAACTTATAAGAATGATAAAATGGACGTCGGGGACTCGGGGGAATGGTTGGGAGGGGGTTGAGGAATAAAAGACTACACAGTGGGGTACAGTGTACACTGCTTGGGTGATGGATGCACCAAAATCTCAGAAATCACCACTAAATAACTTTTATAACCAAGCACCACGTGTTCTCACAAAGTTATTGAATTAAAAAATAATTTATTTAAAAAAATGAGATCATGCCCTTTGCAGAGACATGGATAGAGTTGGAGGGCATTTTCCTTAGCAAACTAATGCAGCCACAGAAAACCAAATACCACATGTTCTAACTTATATGTGGGAGCTACATGAGAATACATGGAGATATAGAGGGGAACAATGCACACTGAGACCTGTGAGAAGGTGGACGGTGGGAGGAGGGAGACAATCAGGAAAATAACTAATGGGTACTAGGCACACATAGGTGATGAAATAATCTGTACAACAAATTCCCATCACACAACTTTAGCTGTGGAGCAAACCTGCACATTTATCCCTGAATTTAAAAGGTTTTTTTTTTTTTTAAGTTATTCTTGTTTGCAATTTTCAGAAAAGTACTGAACTTCATGATAGAAAAAATACTTTCAATATATTTGTATTCTTTAAAATTCCAAATTAAAATGCAAAGAAATGTATGGAAATTCATGCAGTAAGAAAAAAATGACATTTATAGGTGAGAAAATCAAGTTTCAAATTTTCATGTATAAATATTTAATAGAAAAAAATTATTATTGGGAAAAAAAGGAAACCTAAGAATGTTACAATTAAATATTTTGTACTTCAAATGTAAAAAAAAATAAAAAATACAGATTTTAATATATATGTGTAGTAGTTACTAAGTTGATAAACATGCAAAGCATTCTGTAAATGAAGAAATAAGTATAATAATCTTTGATAATTATGATTACAGTTAAGAATATAGATGCAAAGCTTGAACATATAAAATAATACACATAACAATAGACAATGGAACAGATATGATTAAGTGGAAGTGTACTAGGTACCACCAAATGAAAATAAATTGTGAAAGAGTATTTTAAAGAAATTGTTATATTTTTAATTATGATAAAACAAATACAAAAGAGCATACTTTAAATAACATAAATTTTAAAATCACAAAAATAAGAGACCATATACCAATAAAGAAGAAATGATAGCAAAAATAAAGCTGAATATGTAATAAAATATGCACCTAAATTGATATAAACCAATCAGTCATATTAAAGCTGGTCATCAGTTAAAGTTACGTGGGGGCAAAAATATTCCCTGACTCAATGAGAAAATAATGCTAAATACTGCTAGAAATTCATCTAAAGTAAAGCCACTTTAAATTACTGGCATTAATAAATGAATGAATATTTAATGAATGAAAATAAGCAATACCAAAGGCAAGAGTTGTTAACACTGAAAAAAATCAAAGCAGGAAAATTTTAAAAAGCATAAAGGTGATCGATCTATGGCATGTTTTCATACCAAATATGTGGCATTAAAATACATAAATCAGACAGAGCTAACCCATAAGAATAAGAACATTTTGACAGAACTTTACCTATCAGTTGTCTGAAGATCATAACATTAGAAAGAAAAAATAATATAAGTCTGTTCAGTATGTAAATATCACAGGTAATAAATTAAGTCTAATATATGTTGAAATTTATACCCTGAAAGTAAAGAATCTCTGTTGTTTTAAACACAAACATTCTGCTGAGACAAAATTATAATCTTCGAAAAGACAAAGATTACATGTTATTTATCTGACAAAATGCAATATAATTTGAAACTAATAAACACAATGTTAAAAATTCATAATAAAAATTCACATGTTAATTACAGGCAAGTATATTTGATGCTGTATGTGTGTGCATGACACAATTATTTTATCAAAATGAGAATCAAAAGTGAAATTGTAGAATATTTAGAAATGCAAAATACAAAGATATTTGTGTAAAATTTATTGAAATCTGACTATATCAATAATCAGATGAAAATTCATTAACGGAAATTATCATAATATGAAAGAATAAAAATAAATACAATAGGAACAATAACAATTTAGAAAAACAGAAATGTGATCTCAAGGACGGTAAATAATGATGTAACAACTATGAAAGCAAATACCATTTTTAGGAAAATAATAAACTTGAACTAATTAATAATATATGACTCAAAAATAATAGATATGTTATCAAGTTATAAAGAATATTTTTACTATAAACTCAGAATTTAGTATCAACATCCATAATTATAAAGAAAAAGTAAATAGAAGAATAGCCAAATATGCAAATATGAAATTTTCAGAAAATTAAATTCAAATGTTTAAGAAACACTATGGAGAATTTTATATTTGCTAGTATTATTAAGAGAATTCACTCACGCATAATTAGACAATATTTCATGTGCCTATTTGATATGAGAAATAAGATATTGGAATGGATAAACAAATGGTATGTTGTCACATATTACTGGTGCTAACTCTACAGGTAACAATAGAGTAACATTTATTCAGAATTAAATTTCCATATACTCTTTGACCCAGAAAATTCACTCCTGGAACTGAGTCTCATGTTATTAAAAATGCTGTTATGTGAATAAATATATGCAAATAGGTTATTACAGTGCTATTTATAGTGACCATATACTGGGAACAAAGTAAGTGCAGATTACTAGATCTATTAATCAATTAGCAGATTACTAATGTTTTAATCAATTATGTTACAGACACGCATAGAACATCATCTAGTCACTTAACATGTCAATGAATTATATACTCATTGATTAGATAAATGAACATGCTCCTTTATTGAGAGAAAAATCTAAAGCATAGTGAAGTATGTAACATCTCACCTTGTTTTTTAAGGTAATAACAATTTGTATTATTATGTGTATGCACACAATTTATATGGAGTATCCATGTGTCAGTTTAAAATTAAATTAATAGGTTAATAAATATTATCTATGAATAGCATATATGCATACCAATTAGAAATGTAAAAGGAATGAGCTAGATCCATGTATAAATTATTTGGAGATGTTCCAGGTATATTTTTAAATAAAAATAGCAAGTTGCAGATTTATAATATTATAGTTAAGCAGTGAATGTACTACTAACTAGATTTTTTAAAAACCTTATATTTGAGTAAGAACAAATATAAGTAATCATATATATAAGGCTTTGGTTGTACACAGAATTGTATATGCCAGATTGTTAAAAATGTTATATTTGATATGACAGTAGAGGAAGACTGAAGATGGGAGTACAAAAATGATTAACTCTCTCGTTATATATGTTGGTATTACTACAATGGTTAAAATGTAAATATTTATAGTAGTATTTCATGAATAATTCATAAGTTTTTTATGGATTATGTTGAACATTATGTTAAATAAAAGTATTGAGAATTTATGAATAAAAGTACATGAGGGAGAAGTAAATGTTCATTCAGTAAACTCAATTTAATTGAATTTAAGAAATGCCCTGGAGGCTTAATGATACTCAATCCAGTACATCACTAGCTAACAATGTTTTATGACTTTTACTGTAAATCATATTTTATTGTTTATTGAAATTAGCCTGACAAATGTCACTTTTAAAGTGTGGAGTTTTAAATGTTGGGTAAGTTGTAGTGAGGTTCTTTTCAGTTATCTCTTTACATAAAATTTGAGTAAAAGTCAATTTAAATTTAAATTAACAAGTAATTTAGTATATATAATTAGTCAAGGCAGCATCTCTAAGTCTTAGAAAGTAACTTCAATATTTGAATCTCCTTTACTTCATTATAGCAGAAAATTCCATTATGTAAATAGTCTTCTTAATTTTATTGAATTTAGTGGCAATAGTTCTTATTTAGATGTTTAAAACATAATTGTGTGCTTCTGATATATTTTTGTTGTGTGTCTATCAAAAGCAAGCATTTAAAAAATCAAAACTTTTAAGGGTCTTTTGCTAGAGTGTTTTCATACTGAGACAATCTGATATTGGTAAGTTTAAATTACATTATTAGAAAATACAGTCACTAACAAGAGTACTTACACCATTTTCAATGCTACTAAGACTAGCTTTTGATAAATAATTTTGGTTCAATTCGGCCATAAAAAACAATGTTAAAAATTATGATATAAACTTGAGATATTTTCCAGATACCTCATATGAAATATAAAATTTCATATGAAATTTCATATGAAATATGAAAGTGTTTAATATATGCACATAGCAATACTTCTACTTAGAGGCCATGAAACTTGATAATTATAAAAATATAATAGTAATATTTTGTGTTCAAATTAAGTATTAGTTTAATGTTTAATAGAGATCTTTCAGTTTAACTTGCAAAAGTAGCTTTGAACTTCAAATGAGGGTAAGTATGGAAGAAGATTTGAAATTGCTTTGCTTCTATGGATAAGCACACAAGAAAACCATTCAGTCATATTTTTCTATAAAACTACTGAAATTGGTGGATGCAAAGAAGCCTTAATTAGTTGAATTTAAGAAAAGTTCAAAGCTTTCTAATTAACTGTGGAGTCACATTAGCAAAAGCTAGGGTAAATCATATCCAGGATGTAGACAGTTTGAGGAGTGTGTCTGCAATAGGGAAATGGATTTTGCATGAGTGAGGAGAAATCAGAAAATTCTAATAACAGTGTGGACAGTTAGGGCAGATTAAAATCGAATAGAACTCTCAATGTAAGAAAAACAAACTTCCCAATTTTTCACCCTCCCCAGCTCAAAAATGGACAAATCAGTGTTCAAGAAAGGAATAGAAATTTAATAATCTATTCAATCTTTCATAATATCTTGGGGTTTGAATTCCTGGGCCCTTCAGAGTTGAAGCTAACTGCAAATCAAAAGCTCATGGAAATACTGCCCAACCACCTTCCGGCTTAAAATCTGTTGAAATCAAAGGGGTTGACCGGGAGTTAGTTTAACCAGAGATTAATTCAATATGAGGAAAGATGCAGTCCTGCCTCCAAATAAGCTGGACTCTTGTTTATGCCAATAACCCCCCAAACAAAAGGCCTTACACTATATGGAAAACACAAACAATATTATTTCAGACTCCACTGTTCTTTTCTACATTATGTCTGTAATGGAACAAGAAAAAATACATAATATATGAAAGAAACAAGAAAATATGGCCCAAAAAGAAAACAGTAACCAATAGATAAGACTCACACTTGATGCAGATTCTATCATGAGAAGATGTAGGAAGACAAAGAAATTCAAAGCTGAATAAGTTGAATTTAGAAAATAGTAAAGATAACAGCAGCAATTACTGAAGTTTTTTAAAAAACCAACTGTAGAGCAAACTAATAAAGTCCAACATTTTTCTCCAAAATAATCATTAAAATACTAAACAGCTAATGAGGCTAAGTAAGGAAAAAGAAAATGCAAGTTATCAACATCATGAATAAAGAGAGGATTCCAGTGCACATTAAAAAGGATAACTGTGTGATATTATGAACACCTTTATACCAATAAATTCAACAACTATGTTTAAATAGACAAATTACTTCAAAAACACCATTTACTAAATCACACAGAAGATAAACTAGACAATCAGAAAAGTCCTATATCTAAAGCATATTAAATTATCAGACAGCATCCCACGCAGGAAACTAAAGGCTCTCATGCTTATCTGATGATTACATCAAACATTTTCAAAGTACCAATTTTTATAAAATTATTCCAGATAATAAAAGAAGAAATAATACTAGGCATCTCATTTCATGGCCAAATTAACCATCTAAATAAAACTTGACAATGATATTATATGAAACCACAGATCAATAACCTCATGAACATTAAAGCATAAATTCTTTATAAAACATTAGCAAATCTAAATAAGCAATATGCAAATGTATAACACACCATGATTAAGTGTGATATATCACAAAGAAAATAGTATTCAAGAAAGGTATAGAAATTTAATAATTTATTCAATCTTTCATATTATCATGGGGTTTGAATACCTGGGTGCTTCAGAGTGCAAGATCAGACCAATATTTGAAAGACAATCAATGCAATTCATCAGATAAAGGAGAAAAAAGCAGCCAAAAACAGTAATATCTCAATAGATTGGAAAAAAGAATCTGAAAAATCTTAACACACATTATTTTGAAAAACCCTGGGAAAATCAAGAAATAAGAAAGCTATATTCTAAATCGCATAATGAATATCTACCAAAAACCTACAATAGATATCAAAATTAATAGCAAAAAGTTAAATATTGTCTTCCCAAGATCAAGAAGTCATGCATATGTGCTCTCACCATGTCTATTCAAAATTTTTAAAAGAAGGTCCTAGATGTTATAACAAGCTAAAAAATGTAAATATAGAAGTTATAAAGATAGAAAAGGATGATTAATAATCTTTCTATCCATAGAAACCATAATTTTTAAAACAAACATTCTACCACCATCACAAAGCAAATTCTAAAAATAAAAATTTAATGACGCTACAGTATATACTATAAATTAAATGAGGAGATAAAGTTTTCATCAAATATTTTAGGAACAAAAGGATATCCATGGAAAAGAAACCACAATTCCTGGCCTAATCATAGAAAAAAAATAATTAGAGGTTACATTTGGCCAAATTTAAAAGGTAAAATCATAAATCTACTCGAAGAATATAAAGGAGATCTTTGAGATCTTGAGGTAGGCAAATATTTTAGAGACACAAGGCAAAGAGCAACATCTATAAATAAAAACAAAATATTAGCAAACTAAAAGCTTCATGTACATCAGTTCACTATTAGGAAAATCATTACCCTATAAAGGATTAGGAGAAAGTATTTACAAAACATACATCTGATAAAGTATGTATATCAAGAATACACAAAGACCTCCTACAAATCAATGAAAAGATTAAAACTAATGGTTGAAAAAAAAAATGGTGGAGTGTGGGAGAACTGCCTCTTCACAAAGGAAAATATACACGTGGCTAATAAGAAACACTAAAATCTGCTTATCATCATGTATTACTGAACAAGTGTATACTATTTCAATTACCGAGGTGAAATAAATAACAGTTTATCTCCTAAATTTTGTGTTGGTATACAAGCACCACACAGTAACATGATACCTCGTAAGTGTTCAATATCATGAGTTTTGACATTGTTTACTCTCATATAATTTTTTTTAAAATTTTATTTGTTTTCTTTTTTTGAGACCATGTCTCTCTCTGTCACCCAGGCTGGAGTGCAGTAGCGCTATCTTGGCTCACTGCAATCTCCGCCTCCCGGGTTCACGCCATTCTCCTGCCTCAGCCTCCTGAGTAGCTGGTACTACAGGCGCCCACCACCACGCCCGGTTAAAGTTTTGTATTTTTAGTAGAGAAGGGATTTCATCGTGTTAGTCAGGATGATCTTGACCTCCTGGCCTCATGCTCTGCCCACCTCAACTTCCCAAAGTGCTGGGATTACAGGCGTGAGCCACTGCGCCCAGCCATAATGTAATCTTTTGTTTCTGGCTTGTATCGTTTAACATAATGTATTTAAAATTCTCTAATATTAGTTGGCATTTCAATAGTGTTTTTTGTTTGTTTGTTTGTTTTATGGGTTAGAAGTATTCCATTAAATAAATAGTATATAGTTCTTTTAACCATTGTCCTGTTAGACATTTGTGGTGTTTTCAAGTTTTATCTATTTTGAGTATGGTTGACGTTAATGTTCCTTAAATACTCCAATGACATGGATATTAAACCTTTTTAACAGTTGTTTCAAAGTCTTTGGTGTTCTATTTATTTTTTCTCAGTTTTATAACTTATTATTGACTTATTCAAATTCAATGCCTGTCCTCTCTACTACCTCCATTGTGCTATTGAGCCTTACCAAAAATTTTTTTTTAATTTCAGAAATTGTATTGTTTTGTCCTTTTTAAAATTTATCTTTAATAGTTTACATTTCTTTGCTGAAAAGTTTTACCTTGCTATTTATTTCAATGTGTGAACTTTTACCTCAGGAAACCTGTTTATAAAAGTTAATTTAAACTCTTTGATAATTTAAACAGATGCATCATCTCAGCATTGTCAACTATTGATTATTTTTTTTCCTCGAGAAATGTCTACATGTGTCAAATTAGTGTATGTTGTGTAATTTTGGATTGTATCCTGGACAATTTGGATATTAAGTTGTATAGACTATGGGTCTTTATGCAGTCCTGTAGAAAATTTTTATTTATTGTTCACCTTAGCAGGTAATGAATATGATTGGTGTTAGATTGCAAGTTCTATCTTGTCTTCTAGGTAATTCTTTCACATTTTTATTGCATTACTTTGCATCTGCCTGATGCATGTGCCACTCAAGGCCAACTCTGAGAATTGGACTGTAATTTACATCTGAATCCAATTTTCAGTGCTTTTACTATGTTAATTTAGGTCGGTCCTACATAGGCATACCTCAGGAATAAGCTTGAGATTTGTAAGAATTCATTAGAAAAGGGGTCCCCAACCCCTAGCCCACAGACCACTAGCAGCTCTGGCCTGTTAAGAACCAGGCCACACAGCAGGAGGTGAGCAGCAGGTGAGTGAGCATTACCGCCTGAGCTTCTCCTCTCAGATCAGCTGCAGCATTAGATTTTCACAGGAGCGAAAACCCTGCTGTGAACCGCGCATGCGAGGGATCTAGGTTGTGCAGTCGTTATGAGAAGCTCTAAGGCCTGATGATCCGAAGTGGAACAGTTTCACGCAGAAAACATCCCCCGACTCCTTCCCTAGTGCCCAAAACTTGAGGGACTGCTGCATTAGAGGATTCCCTTTTCCAGCTTTCTGCTATCTGAGATGCCCTCCCATGTGCTATGGCCCACAGGGCTACAATTTTTCAGTTCCTCTAACTAAAACAAGATGATCATCTCGGAGTTTTCGTCACCCACGTTGCTGCTGTCATGTAGCTCTATGATTAAGGCCCACAAGCAGAAAGAGTTTCTGCCAGAGTTTTAGCCACCTTTATATCTCACTTTACAGCTTTGCCACTAGGACCCACACATGGGGCAAAGTCATGAGAAAATAACTAAAAATAAAGTTAACTCTCATACAGATTACTTCTTCAAGTGCTGTCTTCCCTTTACAAGCTGCCTTCTTTTATTTAATTTCTGAGTCCTCAGATTATTTTCTTACCAGAATTTTTAGTTACAACTCTGTTATTTTAACACCAAACTGATCAGCAGGTAAGACAGGCTATGGTGAGCTTACCCTCTCTAGATCAGAACTAGAACTCCAGTGTATGGAAATTTTGCCTCAAAACTTTAAAAAAATGCATTGAGTTCCTCTTACCCAGTTTTGTCTTTGCTATGTACGGGTTAGAAATTCTGAACTATTTTCTGTCTCTTCCATGTTTGAACAAATATGAAATGTGTTGACGATAATAGGAGACAAGATTTTCACTACTGGATTTGTAAATTAAAACTTAAAAGGGGAAAATTAGAAAGTTTTATGTAATTGAGGTTATAACAAGATATCTGAAATCATATATATATATATAGAGAGAGAGAGAGAGAGATAAATACACACACACATACATGTATGTCTGTATATTATAAACAGGATAGTATCCCTTATCCAAAATGCTTGGGACCAGAAGTGTTTCAGATTTCAGGTATTTTTGTATTTTGAAATATTTGCCTATACATTATGAGATATCTTGTAGGTGGGACCCAAGTCTAAACATGAAATTATTTAAACTTCGTATACACCTTATACACATAGTCTCAAGATAATGTTATACAATATGTTAAATAATTGTGTGCATGAAGCAAAGTTCTATATGTTGAGCCATCAGAAATAAAGGTGTAAATGTGGAATTTTTAATTTATTGCCTAATGTTGGCACTCAAAAAGTTTCAGATTTTGGAGCATTTTGGATTTTGAATTTTTGGAGTAGGAATGCTCAATCCTTATATGTGTTTAGTTTATATATGTTTGTGCATATATCTTCCAGCTTTTTCCACTGAGTGAGTCTAGAACAGAATTATCTAATAGAATTTTCTGCGATGACAGAATGTTTCCTATCTGTGCTGTTTATCCTATTATTAGCCACATTTGGCTATTAAGCACTTTGAATGTGGCTAGTATGACTGAAAAACTGATTTTAAATAGCATTTATTGTAATTGATTTATATTTAAATTAAAATAGCCACATGTTGATGTACCTATTATATTTGACAGCAAATAACTAGTAGCACACATATAGTATTAGCAATGAGTACACATAGACCTATATTTTGATTTTTAAATTCCATATCTTACTAAAATAAAATAATCAGAGAAAAGGCTGATTGCAGAGCTGGGTCAGGGAAACTATGAAATGAGCTTAGAGAATCATGCTATAACAAAAAGGAAATGAGTATTCAAAGAATTAAGAGACATATAAAAATAATATGATGACCAGTTTGAAGGATTCCTACTGGTCAAATCTGGGGCAATAAGGGGATTAAAATAAATAGCAATCATCACAAAATAGAATCCATTAGATAAAATAGGATTCCCTGAGTCCTTTTGATTATCAATTAATAAATGCATAAATAAAAAGAATGTAAAACTACTTCTTACTGTGTAACGTCTAATGGTAATGATGGAGAGAATAATGGAGTTAGAAAGATACCTGTGGATGCTAAAACCACTTAGTGAACATTTGATGAATAATCAGATATTTATAATCACTTTCATGTATGTGATATTTAGGTTTTAAAATATTTCATACTTATATTCTTGAAATATCTCTTACAAAACACACCAATTACTAAGAAAAATAATATTAACTTTACAGTGAGGAGATTTGGCAGACACGATCTTATGCAAGTGATCTAATTTTATCTATACCAATATAGGAACAAGCCAATATCATGTGTTTCCTGCTATTGTGCCCTAAGAAGAACACAATATTATTTCTGTAGTATTTCTGCCAAAAATTTATAACCTGGATTCAATTATAAGAAATTATCACAGAAAACAAAATTAAAAGTCATTCAACAAATTAACTTGACTGTACTGTTTAAATGTCAAGGGCAAGAAAACACAGATAATTTTCTAGGTTAAATGAGACTGAAAAGAATTGTCAATTAAATGCAATGCATTATTCTAGACTAGGAAAACAAGGAGCCATTAAGGACATCAGTGAGACAATTGACAAAATGTGAATATGGACCGAAGTTAGATATTAGTATTTTATCTATGATATAATTCCCAGTTTTGATAATTGCACTGTGGTAATGTAAGATAATGTTGGTTGTATTAAGAAAATGCACACTACTAATTTAGGGTAAACTGACAATACATGAATACACTCAAATGGCTCAGAAAAAAAGATCAGTGCCATAAAGCATATGGGAGGAAATGTAAGGAATTAGTGAATCCAAATGAAGACTTCTTTGTGTAATCCTTGCAACTTTTCTGTAAATGTGAAAGAAGATAAAGTTATATAGAAAGTGTAAATCAATGTGTTTCTTAATAAAAGCAAATATATATATATATAATTTGAAAAATATAAAACACTTAGAAATACTTTTAATAAAAGTTGTGCTAAGTCTCTTACAAAACATAACAGACTCACTATTTTAAGGTGTCAATTCACTTCAATGTAATCTACAGAAGAAATTCAGCCACTGTCAAAATTTTGTCAGGACTTTTTATAGAATTTGAGAGGCTAATTTTAAAAGTTTATATAAAATAGAAAAGACCTAAAATATCCAACAAAACTTTTTTGGAAAAATATAATAAAATTGTAGAAAATAGACAACGTGATTTCAGGACTCACTGGTATGTTACACTAGTTGAGATATTACAAAAGATAGATAACTAAATGAATGAAAGAGGATAGAGAATCTAGAAATCAACCTGCACATTATACATTAAAATGACTTTTTACAGAATATCAATGGAAATGAGTGAATACTGGAAAGTCACTTTCTTTTTCTCAACATAAAAATGTCTTCATAGTTTTGTCTTTCTAAAATTGTCACATAATTAGACTTATATAGTATTTAGTCTTTTCAGATTCCTTTACTTAGGAATATGCATTTAAGTTTTCTGCATGTCTTTCCATGGATTGGTAGCTCATTCATTTTTAGTAATGAATCATATTCCTTTGTATGGATACATCACAGTTTATACATTCTCCTACTTAAAGGCATCATAGTTTCTTCCAAGTTTTAGCAATTATGACTAAAGTTGCCATAAACAGTCATATGCATACTTGTTTGGTCATAAGTTACCAATTCTACTGAGTAAATATCAAGGAGTGCAATTGCTAGATTTTATGGTATATTTAATTTTGTAAGAAACTGTCAAATTCACTTCCAAAATGCCTGTAACATATTGCATTCCCACCAGCAATAAATCAGTTTCTGTTGTTCACATCTTCACCACCATTTGGTGTTGTTAGGTGTTGGTCATTCTAATATGTAGTGGTATCACATTGTTGTTTCAGTTTGCATTTTCTAGATGATATATGATGGGAGAAATATTTTTGTGTGCTTATTTCCCATCTGTATATCCTCTTTGGTTAGGTGTCTGTTAAAGTCCTTCACCCAATTTTACATTAGGTTGTTTGTTTTCTTCTTGGTGAGTTTAAGGGAGTTTTAAAAAATCAGTAGTTGCGAGGGATTAACAGAGGAGGAAAGGCAAATAGGCTGAACACAGAGGGTTTATAGAGCAGAGAAAATACTCCTCATGATATCACAATGGTAGACACAGGTCATTATATATTTGTTCAAACCCATAGAATGTACAATACCAAGAGTGAATCCTAATGTAAACTACAGAGTTAGAATGACAAAAAATCTTTCAACGTAGGCTATTAGTTGTAAAAATTGTTACAACTCAAAACGTTACTCAAATGTTACAAAGTTAAATCCTCTTTTGGAGGATGTAAATAATAGAGAAAGGTAAGCATGAGAGAAAGCAGACGTTAAATGAGATATCTCTGTACCTTCCTCTCAATTTTGCTGTGAACCTAAAACTGTTCTTAAAAAAAAAAATAAAAAATTTAAAGAAAGAAAAGGTGACCCAAAGTATATATGCTATGAGTACTATTAATTTCATAATATGGTAAATAAAAATTTATCACGAGTGATGATTACTTGCTTTTAAATACTATTTTTAAATATCTTAAATAACTAGTTTATCTACGTTTGACTATTTTTATTCTGAATGTGCCTGAACTGGGTCAGACTTTGTACGCATTAAAGTTTCCATAAACGTCTTTTTGTTAGGAAATTGCCACGCAGTTAAGCAAACATTACTTCTTAAAGAGCCCAAAATAATAAATGAGTATAAATAAGTACAGAGTGGTATATAGTATTCATAGTAATCTGTGTACTAGTTCTTATTTGAAAATGTGACTCTACTGTGGCATTTAGTACACATACAGAATGTATTACTATGCTATACGCCAATTAAAATATTAAATGAATTTATCTTATATATTAGGAATGAGAAACAATTTGGCACAAACAACAAACGTAAATGACTCTAATTCAAACTGCAACATCTTTTTTTCTGTTGATAAATGACTTAAGGACATGTTTATTTTTTACTCTAAAATATGTGAAGCAATCTTGTGGTATTCAAACCCCACCTACCTAATAACTCAAGAATGCAAATTGAGCATATCCATGGGGTTTCTAGTGATTTGTTTCTGAAATGATGCTACTTTTCTCTTGCTTTGATTTGATACCACAATTTTAGTACCACCACAGAATCATCAATTCTTACACAGAATTACTTTAGCTTCTCTGTCTCTTGACTCCTGGTTTCCCGACGGAGTTTCTTTATATTAAACTAATTAGAATAACCCTCTATGGGGAATGGGGGAGGCAGGCTGCACAGAGGAACCAAAATGAGAGAGTGGTAAAATCAGAAACCATTGCTAAATATATTCCCTCATTTACTGGAAATATTTAGAAATTAGGGAAAAAGAGAAAAATTTAAAAATTGATGGAAGTGGCACCTAGTTTAAAATTACAGTCTTGCTCTTAAGGTCTACTGATTGACCTTCAGCCTTTTAAAATTATAAATGTAATTATACAAATTTTTAAGTAAACAACATTTTTATTCATGCAGTGAGAAAAAAATAGCTACAATGATAAGAATAATTATTTTAGAAAGAGTAGTAAAAAACAATAAATATACTTAAAATACTAACTTTAAAACTTAAAAGTGTAATTTAAAGAGAAGTGCAAACCCCAAACTATCTGAGACAGGTCTCAATGAATTTAGAAGTTTATTTTGTCAAGGTTAAGGACATGCCCAGGGGACAGTTCTGTGACTTTTCCAAAGATTATTCTGAGAGCTTGAATATTTAAGGGGAAAAGGAAGCTGGAAGGGAAAGAGAGATAATGTGGTCACATTATCAAATCCACATGTCACAAGAGAAAAGGGGCAGCTAGGGGAATAGTCAATTATGTATTCTTCTCAGGCTCAGTAAATCATCACTTAAGGTGAACATAGAGTAGCTACTTATGGAGATGGATACCTGTGGAGAAAGCTATCTGCTTGGGAACAAAAGGAAAGGCAATTTATTATTATTTCTTTTGAAAATTTTTTGTAGAAATCATTTTAGAAGAAAATGAGTCTCTGATCTTGATTTTTGTTTGATCTCTCATGTTTAGGACAGTTTATTCTTGGATGAATACATCCCACATTGTTAGGAAAACTCATTTTTAGGAGGTTGTGAGAAAAACAAGGTCCTATGAAGTAAAAATAGGGGGAAGAAAAAAAACAGAGGGAGATTAAAGGAGAAATAACAAACAAAAAAGGAAGAACAATCCTGA
This sequence comes from Macaca nemestrina, assembly GCF_043159975.1. Lineage (NCBI taxonomy): Eukaryota > Metazoa > Chordata > Mammalia > Primates > Cercopithecidae > Macaca > Macaca nemestrina. Next base: position 76,550,397 of record NC_092126.1, read on the forward strand.
AAGCTAATATAAGCCATATTACTGTGAAGTCCATAAACCAGTGGTCATGTATTAAAATGGCTTATATATATATGGAACTGTCATTTTCTTCTGACATTTAAATTGTCTAGATTTAGTATTTCAAATTCAGAAAAAAACGAAAAAAAGAAAAAGAAGGAAACAATTAAAAACATTATTTATGGCCAGGATGTTTTAGGATTCAGTCTAAACTGCAGAAAATAATAAGAATTAAACAACATTGAATGAGACTAGAATCCAATAACAGGTGAACTATAGTTTATTTTGAAACACTACTTTTCTCTTTTCAATTCCCAATTTTATTAAAGACAAATTCATAATAGGACAAATTCATTTGTAAAATAACTTTTATTCTAATTGTACGTGGTATAAGAGTTAAAGAAAGAGGAAGGAGACATGAAAAGTGGCTCAACTGTCCAAGACTGGTTTATTTTAAAGAACTTAAACAAATTTAAAAGGAAAAAAAAAAATTCCATCAAAAAGTGGGCAAAGGATACGAATAGACACTTCTCAAAAGAAGACATTTACACAGCCAACAAACATGAAAAAATGCTCGTCATCACTGGTCATTAGAGAAATGCAAATCGAAACCACAGTGAGATACCATCTTACAGCAGTTAGAATGGCAATCATTAAAAAGTCAGGAAACAACATATGCTGGAGAGGATGTGGAGAAATAGAAATGCTTTTATACTGCTGGTGGGAATGTAAATTAGTTCACCCCTTGTGGAAGACAGTATTGCAATTCCTCAAGGACCTAGAACCAGAAATACCATTTTACCCAGCAATCCCATTATTGAGTATATACTCAAAGGATTAAAAATTATTCTACTATAAAGACACGTGCACACATATGTTTATTGCATCACTATTCACAATAGCAAAGACTTGGAACCAACCCAAATGCCCATCAATGATTGGCTGGATAAAGAAACTGTGGCACATATATACCATGGAATACTATGCAACCATAAAAAGTATGAGTTCATGTCCTTTGTAGGGACACAGGTGAAGCTGGAAACCATCATTCTCAGCAAACTAACACAAGAACAGAAAACCAAACACCATATGTTCTCACTCATAAGTGGGAGTTGAACAATAAGAACACATGGACACACCGGGGCCTGTCGGGATGTGGGGAATTATGGGAGAGACAGCATTAGGAGAAATACCTAATGTAGATGACGGGTTGATGGGTGCAGCAAACCACCGTGGCAAGTGTATACCTATGTTACAAACCTGCATGTTCTGCACATGTACCCCAGAACTTAAAGTACAATAAAAAAATTAGAAAAAATAATAGAAAAAGAATAAACTTGAGAGGGACTTTCTGCTGAATTAGGTCAGGAGCATTCTCTCTTACGGACTAAGAGTATTTAAGGGTTCAATTCAGAAGAGATTACCACAGGCTTGCAATATTTTTGTGTCTCTGTCTTGCTTATCTGGGAGGGAGAGTTGTGTGTCAGTTCTCATACATTTTCCTGCAGCTGCAGGCATACTCTCTGAGTAGGCTTTTAGCTTCCCTATGTTAATGCACCTAAAGGGAAAGGAATGTGCTTATTAGTGTCCGCTGTTTTACTGGGGCCCACTGTTTGACTGTGAAATTTGGTGGTTATCCAAGAGACTTTGCCCCCTCCTTCCTACCCGAGTTGTTTTATCTGTGATTTCCTGTCTGCTCTTTCTGGCTGCTTGTTGTTAGAAGTGATTCATTTGACATGCATGAGGTTAGAAAGGGAGTTGGAACTTAAAACGGCGGTGTTTTTCCAAGATGATGGTGCACCTGCTCTGTCACTTGGTTTGATTATTTGCATAAGATTCAGCAAGAACAATATTTGCCATATAGGCTCTCTCTCTCTCTCTTTAAATTGGCTTTGCAGGAAGCTTTTCCATAAGGAATCTGAGACTGGACCTTTTTTTTTTTTTTTTCTTTTTTTTTTTTTTCTTTTTTAATTTATTTATTATTATTATACTTTAAGTTGTAGGGTACATGTGCATAACGTGCAGGTTTGTTACATATGTATACTTGTGCCATGTTGGTGTGCTGCACCCATCAACTCGTCATTTACATCAGGTATAACTCCCAGTGCAATCCCTCCCCCCTCCCCCCTCCCCATGATAGGCCCCGGTGTGTGATGTTCCCCTTCCTGAGTCCAAGCGATCTCATTGTTCAGTTCCCACCTATGAGTGAGAATATGCGGTGTTTGGTTTTCTGTTCTTGTGATAGTTTGCTAAGAATGATGGTTTCCAGCTGCATCCATGTCCCTACAAAGGACACAAACTCATCCTTTTTTATGGCTGTCCCATCAAAAAGTGGGCAAAGGATATGAACAGACATTTCTCAAAAGAAGACATTCATACAGCCAACAGGCACATGAAAAAATGCTCATCATCACTGGCCATCAGAGAAATGCAAATCAAAACCACAATGAGATACCATCTCACACCAGTTAGAATGGCGATCATTAAAAAGTCAGGAAACAATAGGTGCTGGAGAGGATGTGGAGAAATAGGAACACTTTTACACTGTTGGTGGGATTGTAAACTAGTTCAACCATTATGGAAAACAGTATGGCGATTCCTCAAGGATCTAGAACTAGATGTACCATATGACCCAGCCATCCCATTACTGGGTATATACCCAAAGGATTATAAATTATGCTGCTATAAAGACACATGCACACGTATGTTTATTGCAGCACTATTCACAATAGCAAAGACTTGGAACCAACCCAAATGTCCATCAGTGACAGACTGGATTAAGAAAATGTGGCACATATACACCATGGAGACTGGACCTTTTTAAGTCTCAAGCCCGACCAATGATTTATCTGTGCATGCAGATACCTATATGAATTGGGTGAATTCCTCTCTTTTTGAGATCTCGGGAAAACTTGGGATTCCTAGGTCTGCCAGAAAGTGACATTCTTTACTTACCACAGGTCAGGAACCTATAAAGGAAAATGTATAAGGCCAGTTTTTCCAAAGAACCTTTATTAGCTCTATAGGTCAGACTCATTTTCTCAAGGCAATCTAAAAGTATTCCATTTTACTCAAAGCCTTGATAATATAACCAGTGACTCCAATTATGCCTTATTATAAAGGAAAACATATTTTTGTTTTGTTTTGTTTTGTTTTTGAGAAGGAATCTTGCTCTGTCACCAAGCAGAGTACAATGGTGTGATATTAGCTTGCTGCAACCTCTGCCTTCTGGGTTCAAGCAATTCTCATGCTTCAGCATACCAAGTTGCTGCGATTACAGGCACACACCGTCAGGCAGGGCTAATTTTTATATTTTCAGTAGAGACCAGTTTTGACATGTTGGCCAGTCTGGTGTTGAACTCCTGGCCTCAGGCAATCCACCAATCTTGGCCTCCCAAAGTGCTGGTATTACAGGCATGGGCCATCTCACCCAGTCTATAAAACAGATTCTTATTAAACTTATGCAAATAACTATGTTGTCCAAAATTAAGAATATTCGCACTCTCTGAATTTTGAAGAAATTTGGTAGGGAGAAAATAATTATATTTTAAAATTTGCTCATTAGAGTATACTTTACTCAATTGTCAAAAATTGCAAATAGTTTAAAAGAATAAAAAGTTTTCCTGACTCTGAAAAACAAAACAAAAGGAATTAGCAAATTTTTTAACTAAAAAGTCTGAAAAGATTATTTTAGTGTTCTATTAGTTGAGCCCATGCAATTTATTTCTGTTCTGCCCAGTATTGGATCAACAATCCTCATGAATACATCGACTTTCCATGAGAGTACTGAAAGTTATTTTTTTTCTATTTTAATGGCACAGTCGGTCTCTAAAGTGATCAGAAACCTGTATTTAAGAGTACAGAAACCTGTATTAAGAGTATTACAGGTTTAAGAGTATAAACCCATAATATCTATAGCTGATTGTAAGCTGCCCTATAAAAGGATCAAAGTGATACAACAATTGTGGATCATAAAAATTATAGAACATCCATGGTTGAAGACATAGTTATCAAAGAAATCTGATTACTTCTGTGGCATATAACAATTTTACATGGCAATCATAATTATTTCTGATAAAATATACTAAGATTTATCACAATCATAGAAATCACATATAATTTTGAAACACATACCACTAACACATTCATATAACTTTAATTCAAAGAAGATTAAACAACATTTCATATTTGAAAATGCCTCCTGCATGATTTTATTATACCAAGTAAACCAAATATGTCTCTTTTGGACTTAAGGGAACATGATATTAAAAAAAGTAATGAAGTCTAAAGGACAAACTTTGGAATTTCATTTAAAAGTTTATCAGGTATAAAAATTTTAAAACACTGATATCACAAAATAGGATCACAGGCCATTGTAAAATAAGTCATTCATTTAGCCAAAGTGATAACCCAGAGAGTTAACAACAACAAAAAAAAAAAAGGAAAAAAAACCTTTATTCTTTGAGAGTAGACTTAATTTTTCAAACAGTATGTCCTAATAAAGACAGCATGAGGCCAATTAATTTTGTCTCTCAAATGTTATAAACAAAGCTATTAAATTTTAATTACCTTGACCATAAGATATAATTTCCATGAATGTCTCTATAACCTTTTATTATATTTTTTAAGTTGGTTAATGCTCCAAGAAAATCCTGTTAATCTGACACAGGGGCTCAGATGTTTGTCTTGTTTCAGTATGCCTTTGATATTAATGTTTAATTTATAGAGAAAATCCAAACCAATTTTCTGTCTTAAAATCAGCCCTTACAGTCTCCTGTGTCTGTCTCTTCCATGATAATCCCTGGGCCTGGAAGAGTTCATAAATTTCAATTTTTGGCCCTGTGTCTCATGAAAGCAGTTTATTTTGATTGTCATCTTCACCTGGGTTTGAAGATGAGGCTTTAACAGCTGACAGTGTTTAATATTTAGCAGGAGTTGGTGTCCTTTTAAGACATAGGAGTCAAAGTCCTGCAACTTAACAGCATAAGCACTTTAAAAGCAATAAAGAAAGTCACAGAGATGTAAAAAAAAGCTTAATTAAAAAAAAAAAAAATCTTGCTTTTCTTAAGCAAACCAAAAGTTGGTAACAATGTCATTAGGATTATTTTAATAAAAAATAAAATTGTTTTTAGGCTAGTTACCAAAAAAGAAAACGAAAAAAGCCTCTGTAGTGTGATAGTGTGATTGTTTTTCCCTATGGGGAACCTATTTAGGCATAAGAAGAGTGTGTCCTTGGTTATGAGTGAAAATTTTCAGTTTCAAGGAATATTTATTTATTTATTTATTTATTTATTTTTGAGACAGAATCTGGCTCTGTCACCCAGGCTGAAGTGCAGTGGTGTGATCTCTGCTCACTGAAACCTCCACCTTCTGGGTTAAAGCGATTCTCCTCAGCCTCTCGAGTACCTGGGAATACATGCAAGCACCACCATCCCTAGCTAATTTTTGTATTTTCAGTAAAGATGGGATTTTAACATGTTGCCTAGGCTGGTGTCAAATTCCTGGCCTCGAATGATCTGCCTGCCTCAGCTGCCCAAAGTGCTGGGATTACAGGCGTGAACCACCGCACCCAGCCTCAAGGAATAATTTAAAGCCAAGAGCACAGAATATTGTATAGGAATAAAACATTCTATTTAGATCTTGAAGATAAACATTTTTGGCATCAGGCCACAGCCACAATTAGAACCTGTGGGGAAAAAAATTACTGTATCTGATGAAAAAGTTGAAAAAGAGTTATCTCAGGCATTGTTTTCAAAGAGGAGAGAAAGCTAAAAACACTGAAACGTAATTAAAAATTGAACTTTTGGGTTAAAAATGTTAAAAATCTCTTTGTAATTTTACTAAGAGTAAATCAATACCTTAAGATTTTCTTGTTCTAACGATTTAGTGCATTAGTGTATTATTTTTAATATTAAAGACCAATAACTAGAAAGACTATTATAAATAATTTTATTTTAGTAGTAGCCAACTTTAACACGTAAAGATTTTGTTGTTCTCATAAATCCTCTTTTTACAAGCCTTATTATTCGGTTAGTGCAAAAGTAATTAAGGTTTATGCCATTGCCTTCAAAATATAACTTAGACACACCGTTTATCACGTGCTTGGACTTCTGTTTTACCCTAAACCTCCCTCTTTCCTAAATAGCCAGTCATTTTATTTTCAAACAAAAATTTACTATCAAGATTCTCCTATAAAATTATTTTCTTTTTAATCTTTCTTACCAAATATACATCTTTATATTCACAACATTATTTACGACTCTCTTGTTTACTGGTTTCTTTTATCTTGTTTCATAAATAACCTTTAAATTCAGCAAAAATTATTTTCCTTTAAAAAATAGTTTTTGTAGAAAAATGTTTTCCTATAATAAATTATATAAATAATTGGAAATGATCCAAATATTTCACAAATATCTATTATTTAGTATAATATAATGTTATTCTAAATTATAAAAAAGTTCATTTACTAGGATTATTTCATTATATTTACCTATTTATTTTTTAAGAAGTTGACCTAGATTACTTATGAAAACTGTGATAGTCATCATTTAAAGTTATTCCCCTCTTTTCTATTTTTATAGACTGGAATTTCAGGAGTTTACCTTAGTAAGAAACTTAAGGTTAAATAAATGAGTTTTCTTTGCTACTACTTCAGAATTGAGCTGTTTTCATTAAACCAACACTATTAAATAAATAAATTATTTATCAATAAATTACTCAATGATAAGTCTCTTTTGGCAGTATTTATAGTTTTATAACCTCATGAAAAATGTTGACACCTTGTAATATGTAGCAGAGATAAACATAAAACTGCTTGACCAATAAATCTTAACAACAATATATGTTGAAATTCTGAAAACATTTCTAATTTTACCAATAATCTTAAAAGCAATTTATTTATTAAAGATTTACTTATGTCACATGAAATTAAAAAGTATTTGCGCTTAATGTCTCCATTTTTCTGATGAAGTATTTGATTTAAATGCTTCTTTTGGTTTCCTTCATGTCAATTTACTAGAGTTCTTCTATATATTTTTGTCAGTGAAACATTTACATAAAATGTAAATACACAGTATTGAGATGGGATTGTTACCTTGACCTTGAACTCCTTTGTAGGCAGAAACTTGAGTGGCTCCTTTCACTCAGCCTGCCACTGGCCACTACTCGTAAGAGGAAGCGTGCAAGCAAGCCTGTGCGGGAACTGGAGGGAACAAAAGCTGGAACCAGGTGATGGCTCCTCTTTGGAGAGGGCAGGCTCTGTGCTGGCCCCGCAGCAGTGTCCAAGCCCCTGCCTTCTCAACACCTCAGATCTTGTCCAGCATCGAGAAAATCAGGTCACATTAATGGATTGAGGGCAGGGTATGCAGAGGATTTTATTGGGAGATACTAGTGGCTCTCAGCAGGATGGGAGTTGGAAAGGAGATGGTGTGGGTAAAAGGTGATCTTTCCCTGAAGCCACAACATCTGAAGTTAGCAGAATTTGTCCATAGTCTCTGACACTCAGCCACTTGTATTCCCAACCGCTTGCATCAGCTGCTTCTGTTGCTCTGCCAGCTGAACTCTTTTTATGGGCACAAGATAGAGGCATGGCAGGCCAAAAAAGCAGTGTTTGGGTGGAAAAGTCGGGGTCAGCTCTTTTCTCTTAGGGCTGTGGTTACAGACTTAATGGTGGAGTTTAGCTGGGAGCCCAGCCATTCTGTATTATTTCTCCCCTCTGAAGAGGCATATCTAACTGCGATTAGAATATGAACCACAACCGGTCTTAGTTACTTCCTGCTGAGGGGGAGTTGCGTGGGAAAAAATGGCAGTTAGATTCCTCCCAGAGGTCTCTACCCAAGGGTCCCCAGTAAAAGGTAGCCATCATCTGAGGCTCCGGCTGCCTGTTCATTTGGAGTTTGATGGCTTCTAGGTGAGAGAAAAAAATCAAGCTTTACAAGGTTAAGTGTGCTTGTGTCAAATATGTGTATTAGACAAAGGAAGAATCTTGTGGCAAAGATTATAGAAAAGAAACAAAATATACTAATAACACTGTACCCCAAATTGTCTCACCACGGGGAAAGAAATTAAACCTCCTGTTAAACCTTATATTATAACTTTGTGATACAGATTACTGTTCTTGCCACATCTGTAGCAGTTAACAGGCAAACCTTAGAAATTCTGGGGTTTGTGGGCTTACATCCTAGCTATTAAAGCTTCTGTTCCCTTTTGTGTCAGAAAAACTAAGGTGACCACTTGCAGGAGTTTCTGTAAAGTACTATCTGGTCCCAGGGTCCATTTCTGAGTATAAACTGGACGTGGTGACGTTTGTGGGTTGCCCATTCTGAAAGACAGGGAATTAGGTGTTCCTCAACTTCCTTCTTTCTTTGAGTAATAACCTGGACTGTGAGGGAGAGAGGAAGTGGGAGTCCTCCCTCTCCCTTCTGTCTTTTTGTCCTGCAGTCTTGGCCACCTTAGCAGGTGCCACCCACGGGTGCTAATGCAGCTTGCACCCATGAGGCAGGGAGGGCCTAGAGAATAGGAATTATCTGCACTCACCTATGCCTCTACTTCCCCTACTGTTGACAACCTTTGAGTTCCCTGGGCCTCATTTATGCCATGAAACATGCCCTTCTTGTATGACGCAGGGGTTTAATTGGCAGGAATTGGCCTTGCCCATTTACACTGTGCTTGTTGCCTAACGTTGGATCCCTCAGATCTGGTTTTCCTTTACAGGCCCTCAACCTAAAGGTTGGAACTACCTTTGAAACAGAAAAAGGCATTTCAGGGGCTGAAGGAATTCATTTAGACTAAGTCCCAGATGGGCTTTTCCAAAGTTATGACTAACAGCCAGCAGGGGTTGCTTCTCTGTTACCTCCCTATCATAAGCAGATTGCTGAGGTAGGAAGAAAATCCTCTTGCCGAGGCGGGTGGATCACGAGGTCAGGAGATCGAGACTATCCTGGCTAACATGGTGAAACCCCGTCTCTACTAAAAATACAAAAAACTAGCCGGGCGTGGTGGCGGGCGCCTGTAGTCTCAGCTACTTCGGAGGCTGAGGCGGGAGAATGGCGTGAACCCGGGAGGCGGAGCTTGCAGTGAGCCGAGATCACGCCACTGCACTCCAGCCTGGGAGACACAGCGAGACTCCGTCTCAAAAAAAAAAAAAAAAAAAAAAAAAAAAAAAAGAAAATCCTCTTGCTTAGAAAAGAAAAGAAAGCTTAAAGTGCCTAAGGTGGGCGGGTGGGGTGGGACCTGGGAGAAGAAAGAGCCTCTTGCTCTGTGCAAATGGGTTTTTTTAATCACTGTATCCCTCCCCCGGTTCAGACCAGCTAGACTTCCATGAAGGAAAACAGAACCAACATTCCTTTTACCTAAAAGAAAGAGAGAGGTGGCAGTTTCTTGGAAGAGACAGATTCAACAGTTCCACATTTTAACTTATCCTTTCTGATATCCCCTATGGGCCCCTAGATGAGACACGATTGTTCTCTTGACCCTAACCCCCTTCATGGGTGCGAACTGGAGTTACTCGTTTCACTCAGCCCACTCTTGGCCACTCCTCACAAAAGGGAGTGTGCAAGCAAGTGCAGGAACCAGAGGGAATGAATGCTGGAACTGGCTAGTCACTCCTCTCTGGTGGGAGCAGCATCTAAGACCCTGCCCTCTCAGTACCTGGGTTCTTGTCCGGCATCCAGGAAAAATCAGGTCACATGAATGAATTGAAGGGTAATATGTGTGGAGGATTTTATTGGACAATAAAAGTGGCTCTCAGCAGGATTTCAGTTGGAAAGGAGATTATGAAGGAAGGTATTCTCTCCCTGAAGCTGCACTGTTTGAAGTTAGCTGTGTCTACCTGTCTATCCATAGTCTCTGACACTCAGCAGCTCATATCTCCAATGCTCAGCAGCTTGTTTCCCTGACTGCTTGCATCAGTCAGCCACTTGTGATGTTCTGCCAGCTGAAGTCCTTTTATGGGCCTATTAAACAGAATTCAGTTGACTGAGAAGGAAAATAAATTCTCAAAAACTAAAATCCCAGGAAAGAAAAATAAGCATAAATTTCTTTTAAATATATATAGTACATATACATATAGATATGTAAATTTATTTATTAAATAAATGGTTAAATATATGGGTTATATATCTTCATGTGTGTATATATATCTCATATATGCATATTTGTGTGTATATGTGTCTTTTAACATATATTTATTTACCACATATATATTTGAAACATATATTTATGCTTATTTTCTCTCCCAGGATCTTGGTTTTTATACATACATATATGTACACACACACACACACAAACACACATATATACACACACACATATGTACATATACACACATATGTATGTATTTAGGTACATACGTATATACACACATGTATGTACATGAACATGTATTTTTTTAATTAAGCCGACATTTAACTATTGAGTTCTTAAAAAAAATTTTTTAAATCTCGTTACTATTTTGTAGCTGGTACAAACTGCTGATGTTTCAAAAGTAATACAAATATCAAGCAGAAAGAACTTGGCTTAGGATCCAAATCCAGGCTGCCATGGTGAAAAAAGGGCAGAATCTTAGCTGCTGAATTCTAGCATGGAACAACTGCCATTACTCTGTCAGTTTGCTTGGCTAACAGAAGGTGGCCTTGTTATTTAAATAAAATCCCTCAGGTAGTCAAAATTTATCTCTTTCTCTCTCTCTCTCTGCAAGAATTTAGTAAAATTGAGAGGCCTTGTTCCTCGTAATTTGGAACTTTTCTTCAGATTTGATCAAGTCAGGTAGAATTGGTTAAACCCAACGAGCAAAAGACTGAAACAACAAAAACAACAAGCAAAACAGAAACAAACAAAGAAAAGTTGAGTAAAACAAACAATTACACAATTTATACAATTACTGTATGCTTTAATGGTAAGTAGAAATTAAGACCAGCTAGTTGTTAATCTTAACTTTTAATCATTAAAGTTAATTTCCAAGAAGAAACCCCAATTCAGCAACTTACCTAGGAATGGGGCCCAGGCTGAAGACTGCTCTGCACCAACTTAGAAGCAGGAAAAAACTCAAACTTGCCTTCCCTGTTGGAAATGAGGTAAAACTACAGGAAGGAGTTGCCTGCTTTCTCTCCATCATTGCAGAAGCAGTAAAACTCACTTTCCTTGTTGGAAGTGACTAAAACTCCAGAAAAAGAGTTGAACAGGAAAATAAAACTTAAGATGTCAAACAAATTTGGGGAGATCATGGATTCCCTGGAGGCAGGAGCTCCCAGGCCTTAGAAAATTGTTCTATTGGTTTGAGCAATCAAGATAACTCAAGATAGTGTCAAGCACTGATACCAGATTTGTCGAAGGTCAGGACCACCTCCACTCAGAGTTCCTTTGTGGTCACCAATTTATAAACCAGAAAGTGTTTGAGACAGGTCTCAATCAATTTAGAAGTTTATTTTGCCATGGGTAAGGATGTGCCTTGGAGACAGATCAGTGCCTTTATCTAAAGATAATTTTGAGGGCTTCAATATTTACAGGAAAGGAGCATGCAGGAGGGGACAAAGGGAGGGTGTGGTCACATTACTGAATTCACATATTGTCACAGAAAAGGAATAGGTAGGGGAATAGTCAATTACATATTCATCTTGTACTCAGTAAATCAGCATTTTACATAAAATATGATGAACATAGAGTAGCTGCCTGTGAAGATATTTAATCCCTTATCTATACCTTTCTTCCTAGGAACAAAAGGAAAGGCAGATTATTGCAAAACTCAGCTTTAAGCTTTACTTTCATTTTGGCATAGTAAAATGGAATCTCAAGCCTTTATTTTATTTTCACAGAAGAAAAGACAATATCAACGATTATACTTTTGCAGTAATGTAACTGTTGGCAAAGATTGAGTCAAATATACAGCCTCACATGTTGATGGGGTGTAAATTGCTATAGCCACTGTGAAACACAATTAACCAATGTGTCTTAGAGTTTTACAAAACATTTACTCATAACATTTAATCCACAAATCCATTTTTTAGGAATCACCCTTAAGAAAATAATTATAGAGGTGAACCCATATCTGTGTAAGATGTTCATTAATAATTTTTGCAACAGTGAAACATAAGAAGCTATTAAAATGTCTATAAAAATTAATGGTTAAGAAATAATATGGTAACTTTATGATGAAACACTTTGTAGTAATCAAAGCTCTTTATATTTTAAGAGCATTCACTTACATAAAAGCACATTCATAATAAAATATTAAACAATGTCTGCATATAATACTATTACATTTTGTTAAAATAGCATTAGAAAACTGGAAGTCACTACTCTGAAAACTGAGTTATTGTTTTTTTTCATATTTTTCAAACTTTACCTTACTTCACTCATCAGAGATTTCTAGTTCTGAACTATGTCCATTCTCCATTCTTTATAAGTACTGTAGACTTTCTGTACTTCAGCTCCACACAGAGTCTTCCATCAAGAGACCACAGTTCTCAGTCTTAGTGTAATCAGTTGGTCCTAGATTCTGACCAATAGGCATTAGAAGATGTTTTCCATTGGAAATGCATATATACTCACCACCTATTTTCCCTGATAGCTGATTGGAAGTGAAGAGCTCTAGAGACACTACCTTAGATTTAGGAAAACTTGTATGGATGATGTGAAGCCATCCTATTTACTGAATCACTTGCTTCTGAACTTTATAATGAGAAAGAAATAAATGTCTTCCTTGTTAAAGCCTCTACATTTGGACACTCTATTGTAGCCTATGCCATGTACTATAACTGATAAATATATAAAATGTTTTATAAAGAATATTTTATTACAATATTTTTATAATAAAATAACAAAAATCTAGAGGGTTAATAAAACAGTTTTATTGTATAAAATACATTACAGTATTTAAAAGTCATGTGCTACCTCTAACAGACTACCTAGCCTCTTCATGCACTGATTACAAAATTTGGAAAGTACTCTTCATATGAAGCACACACACAGACAAAAGTTTAGGAATGTGGCAGTGGGATACTGTTCTTGATCTGGTGCAAAGTTTTTCCGTTTGACCACTACTGACTTTTTAAAATAGATAATTCTTTCTTGTGAGGCACTGTCCTATGCATTGCAGGATGTTTAGTGACATTGTTGTCTCTACTATGTCAGAATGTTACTATGATATCAGTAACATTCACCCAGTTGTGATAACAAAAATGTCTTCAGGTACAGCCAGATGTCCAATGGGGAGCAAAATCACCCCCTATTTAGAACTGCTGATCTATAGTAACCTTTCACTGTGATGAGGAAAAGAGTCATATAATAATGGCATTGAGATCAGTACTATAAGAGCATTATTAATAATAAGCACCCTGGGTATGACAAAGGTCAGCTCTTTGGCCAAACTTCAGTTTTATTTGAATCCTCCGATCATGTAGGCCTTGACCCATGAACTTCCATGTTTATCTTTGCATCCCTCGTTTTAGCAAAAAACAATTCAGTTGGTTTAGCCAGGACTCCCACCTTCAATACCTGATCACTCCCCATATCCAATCAAATTTCTCATACCCCATCATCAACAAGATATCTCATCATTCTAGCCTGCTCTCAGCAAAAATCCTGTTAAGTCAGCTTAGCCAGGAACCCCCTTTTATCCTTGAAATTTCTCTCAGTAATTTTCCATCCACTATTTGACCCCCTCCAACTGTGTTTCTGGGCTATAAATCACTTTTTCATGTGGTATTCAGAATTGAGCTAGATCTATACTGATGTCTCTTTTCTTTTATTGCAGTAGTTTTTGAGGTTTATTTATTTTTATTTTTTTTCCACTTAACTACTGTTCAGGTCAGATTTTTTTTTTTTTGGCAAGTCCACAGAGAGCTTATATGTGTTAGAAGAAATAATAATAAAAAAAAGTCTGTCAACTAGAGATTCCAGGACATTTGAGTTATGACTCAAAAGATAGTAGAATTTGGGACACGTGTAATTAGTTCAATTTCAGATGCATTGTGTTTTAAATTTCTGAACATATCTTCTTACTCTTAACTTTTTAAATCATTTGTTAAATTCCTACCGTATGCCAAACTTTCAGGTATCCATCCCCTGAAGCAGAGAAATGGACCTCAATCTAGCCCGGTAGGTCCTGTGATATCCTATGCAATTCTTTTTAATTTTGAAAAGAAAGAGACCAAAGGTCACAGGACACTTTTACTTTATCATTTGCATAGTATAAATGTCAGCAATGAGGGAAAAAAACCTCTCTCTACTTTTGATAATGCCTCCTATCTGTCTTCCTTTAATGTGGATGTAGAGTACATAATGAACTTCCATCAATAAAATTCTATTTTGACTACAGTTCAGACTTACTGTTGTAGGCTCATATTACCAAAGATGATGTTAAGTATTAAAAAATAATAAAAAAAGAAAAGAACTGTTCAGACTGTGGCACCATTTTCTCTAAGGAACAAAATAGTTTAATCATTAACAATATTTATATTAATTAGCCTGTAACAGTCATCCTTTTAACTAATATTTTTGTAAATATGAGTTTGAACTACTTAGTTTATATTGTTTTGTGCTCACAATTCTTAGTGAAGAAATAGCATATGTCAGTATTTTTTAAAATTGTGTATTTTATTATTTATTAAAATAATTCAGTTCAAAGTAAAATTGAAATTCTCAGTGCTAAGAAATATTTTTAAATAGTGTGGTTCAATTAAAATAAAAGAGTAAAGCCAACCAATCACAAAAATTTATTGTTTTCATATGTAGTATGAAGAAATTCTTTCTTTCATTAGAGTAAGAATAAAAGTTTAAGATATACTTTAATTAAAATACATAATTTTATGTAAAACTATATTATATATTGTATACAAACATTATATATTCACATATTATATATTAACATGCTTATTATATATTAATATAATATATAATAAAGTTACATCTGTCAAGCTTAACAGGCAGAAATTTAAATGCAAAAATACACCACATAGGTGATATTGTAAGAATGACACTTTAATCTGAAGTCAATTGTCAGGCTATTATTTAAGCATAGTGTTATATGTATGTAATCGAAGTTACAATTAGATTTTTATTGACACATGAATTTTGTTCATATCAATATTTAGGTCATCATTCCCAGAAGATGACTGGCTAACATGTAAAATTCTCAAAAGTCTCTAGTGATCTCCAGTAAACCTTTTCCTAAATGCAACATTTCGAACAAGAGCAAATTGTTCATTTCTGTGGACATTTTCTGTTGTGATAAAGATTTCCAAGTAAGTGGACCCTTCAATTGAGCAAGCATTCACTTTACTGGAGATACTTTCGTATAATGTTGAATACTTTGTGATTCATAAAAGATGTATGGTTATTCCAGTGCTTGCTCATATTTGGTGTTAACCTCACAGATCAACTTTTGTTTCAGAGGCAGATTTAAAATATAGACTTTTAATTTATTTTAACATCAAATTTATAGTGTAGTAATGCAAAACAATATGATACAGTTTCTGCCCTATATCATTTCCTTTTACTGTAGTTATTTGTTTATTTTCCACTGCTAAGCTATAATATAATTGTATCATCAAATGAATTCAAACAATAACCTAGATACAGACATTTTGTTACTGTATTTTTCTCTAAATAAACCAAAGTCACCCTAATAAATCAATCAAAACTCCAAAATTGTTTTTGTTTGGAGCCACTAAAGCAAAGTTCTTTGTAGCAAAAAAAATTGCCAGAAGCTTTTGGCTAATAACTGTTAAATACTTAATGACTCTTAAAAGCCTGAGTCTCCAGCTTTGGTTTATTCTTAAGTATTGAAAGCTTTGTCTGACCTTGAATCCACATCCTTAATAGCCTAAGAAATTATTGTTTTGTCCTCCTTCAGCTAGCATTTTCAAAACATATAAATACATGATGTCACAATTAAGAATTTAAGAAATATAACCTCAGCGTCTCACCACAAATGTTTTCTTTTAATAACAAAATTAAATCTATCTGCATGTGTCATCTTAGGTTTGAATGGTGTCTTGATAGCAGATAATGGGCACTTACCAAAACGCATAATCTTGTAAGAAGACTTCAAAAATAAAAATAAAATACTACAGAGTATTTTTCTTATTTTTTCGAAGAAAGAATATGCTCATTAAATTATTTTAAAGAATTTATATAATTACTCTTATACCTAATTTCAATGATATAATTAAATAAATGTAATTTGGCTGTATTATATTGTTTTTAAGCTTATGTGTCATTCTATATGTTTACTCTTCAGTTAATTTTCAGTCACCATTTCATTTTATAGAGAAAAATTACCATAAATGCTCAATCTGCTTTCTGAGTTGTGATTTTACATTTCACGGAGGATGAGCTGCAGGTTTAAAGTGAAACACAAAATCCGTTTCCACAGTATCTCACACAATCTGAATAAGAGATCTTTAATAAACCTCTCCTAGAAGATCTGAGTATCTGTGGGATTGCTTAAAACATTTGTTCTAATAAAATTATTTTTTTATTTTTTGAAATAAGAAAATAAAAGCCTCATCATATGTATATTGGAAATTACTCTAAACCTAGTTGATTTGAAGGAGTCAACAAATTAGAGGTGAAAGATCAACTGCAAAGCCATAAGACAAGATGTTTATTGGGGTTTTATGAATTGCATTTTCAGGAAACAAACTCCACTAAAGACCAAATTGTTTTCTGAAGAGAGGGATGAGAGGAAGGAGATATATATATATATATATATATATATATATATATATATATATGATCTGTAAGCTTATATCTTTTTATTTATTTATTTTTTTTATTATACTTTAAGTTCTAGGGCACATGTGCACAACATGCAGGTTTGTTACATATGTATACATGTGCCATGTTGGTGTGCTGTACCCATTAACTCGTCATTTACATGAAGTATATCTCCTAATGCTATCCCTCCCCACTCCTCCCAATCCACGACAGGCCCTGGTGTGTAATGTTCCCCTTCCTGGGTCCAAGTTATCTTATTGTTCAATTCCTACCTATAAGTGAGAACATGCAGTGTTTGGTTTTCTGTTCTTGGGATACTTTGCTGAGAATGATGGTTTCCAGTTGTATTCATGTCCCTACAAAGGACACAAACTCATTCTTTTTTATGGCTGCATAGTATTCCATGGTGTGTGTGCGCCACATTTTCTTTATCCAGTCTGTCATTGATGGACATTTGAGTTGGTTCCAAGTCTTTGCTATTATGAATAGTGCCTCAATAAACATATGTCTGCATGTGTCTTTATAGCAGCATGATTTAAATTCTCTTGGGTATATACCCAGTAATGGGATGGCTGGGTCATATGGTATTTCTAGTTCTAGATCCTTGATGAATTGCCACATTGTCTCCCACAATGGTTGAACTAGTCTACAGTCCCACCAACAGTGTAAAAATGTTCTTATTTCTCCACATCGTCTCCAGCACTTGTTGTTTCCTGACTTTTTAATGATTGCCATTCTAACTGGTGTGAGATGGTATCTCATTGTGGTTTTGATTTGCATTTCTCTGATGGCCAGTGATGATGAACATTTTCTCATGTGTCTGTTGGCTGCATAAAGGTCTTCTTTTGAGAAGTGTCTGTTCATATCCTTTGCCCACTTTTTGATGGGTTTGTTTGTTTTTTTTTCTTGTAAATTTGTTTGAGTTCTTTGTAGGGTTTGGATATTGGCTCTTCGTCAGATGAATAGATTGCAAAAATTTTCTCCCATTCTGTAGGTTGCCTGTTCACTCTGATGGTAGTTTCTTTTGCTGTGCAGAAGCTCTTTAGGTTAATTAGATCCCATTTGTCAATTTTGGCTTTTGTTGCTATTGCTTTTGGTGTTTTAGACATGAAGTCCTTGCCCATGCCTATGTCCTGAATGGTATTGCCTAGGTTTTCTTCTAGGGTTTTTGTGATTTTAGGTCTAACATTTAAGTCTCTAATCCATCTTGAATTAATTTTCATACAAGGTGTAAGGAAAGGATCCAGTTTCTGCTTTCTACATATGGCTAGCCAGTTTTCCCAGCACCATTTATTAAATATGGTATCCTTTCCCCATTTCTTGTTTTTGTCAGGTTTGTCAAAGATCAGATGGTTGTAGATGTGTGGTACTATTTCAGAGGGTTCTGTTGGTTTCATTTGTCTATATCTCTGTTTTGGTACCAGTATCATGCTGTTTTGGTTACTGTAGCCTTGTAGTATAGTTTGAAGTCAGGTAGCATGATGCCTCCAGCTTTGTTCTTTTGGCTTAAGATTGTCTTGGCAATGCGGGCTCTTTTTTGGTTCCGTATGAACTTTAAAGTAGTTTTTTTCCAATTCTTTGAAGAAAGTCATTGGCAACTTAATGGGGATGGCATTGAATCTATAAAATTATCTTGGGCAGTGTGGCCATTTTCACAATATTGATTCTTCCTATCCATGAGCATGGAATGTTCTTCCATTTGTTTGTGTCCTCTTTTATTTCATTGAGCAGTGGTTTGTAGTTCTCCTTGAAGAGATCCTTCACATCTCGAGAGCAGGGATTTTTAAAAGGACTCAGAGTGATCATACCAGTTGTTTTGAATGAAATATCTTTGCTGTAGGCAACAGGCTTAGTATATGTTCCTAGTTTATTGGTTGTCACTGTACAAGAGTTGCAGCACTGATGAAATCCACCTGTTTTCCAGGATGATGTGGTCATGGCACTTTGGCCTTGTTCAAAGATTTAAGATGAGTTAATGTAGTCATTCTTAGAATGGCTTCTAAACTCCATCTTAGAGCTCTGAACCATTAAGACACCTCCTTGTATATTACGTTTCACAAACGTTTAACATTTTATTATCAAGCTAAATATATATTCAAATACCATGGCTTTGATAAGTTATTATACAGTTATTAAAATCTACAAAAGATACTGTATTATGAAAATATATATCATCTATTTTAAAAGTGAAATTAAAAGAAGAAACTAATATTTACAATAGTTTAGGATCTCTAGAACTCAACAAGCATGAGGTCAGATAATATTTATATCAGATTTAAGGTGATTTTCCTTCTCATACTTCCAGAAAGGGTTAGTTAACTATATCCTACAGTCAGAGTAAAATGTTGAAATAAAATCTTGTCCCTTTCCCATATGTTATAGATATAAATGGATTGGAAGATTATAAGTCATGAGATAGGATTGCTGTAGAAAGAAAAATATTGCATGGTTCACCTGACTTCAAGATGAAACCAAGAAAAACTGCATGTTATCCCTTGCATACTACAACAAAACAAAACTGGAAATAGAGCTAGAACTTGAAAAAAATAAGTACAAATAGGACTAGATTCAGTTATAACTATAAAATATATATTACATGATAATAACTGCAGCTATAATTTATAAACATGCGTGTTCATGATTATATTCCACTTATTTAAATGCCTAGAACAAAAATGTAATCTACTTATTATTGAACCACCTAAAATAGTTCTAAAACTCTCAATAAACTTTTGATTACTAGAATTTAATTAATGATATCAACATTTAATATAGTGCCTGAGTATAGTGTATGGCTTATAAAAGAATAAAAACTAATGTAATACCTGATTTCTGTTTTAAAGAGCTCATAGTCTACAGAATAATTTAGATATATAAATTAAAATATGGATTTCTGGAAGGGCACTTAAATATAGCAAAAACAGAAAACAAGAATAAAGAACCAATAACATAGTTTTCTATAAACTTTTTGTGGAGTCTTAAATAATCCAGAATACATCAATCTCATAATAGATATTTTTAAAAATAGTGCCATTTTGAAATCAATAATTTCAAACTAATGCATACCCAGACCTACTCCACATCTCACTGAAACCCTGTCTAAAATATAAAACTAAAAGAACCAAAGGAAAAGTCCAAAAGCTAAAGATAATTGAGAGAATAAAACATTTCCAGCAGATAAAATCACAGTTAATTTTTCAAAAACAAGGAAGATGAAGGTTGTTTACTGATAATTATGTACTGCATAAATAGAAAAATTAATGTGGGTCGAGGGAATCTTTATTGAAAATAGAGAGATTCAAGTGAAAATATAGGCAGCCTATTAATAACCCTTAATCAAAATACAGGACATCCAATGGTTAAAGAAAGAATTATTTTTAGGGACAGGAAAGAATTATTCTGGGGAAAGTTAATTATTTTAGTGTAGGCGTTAGTTCCATCAAATAAATCTTTGCATTCAGACTTTGAAGAAACCTCATCCTGACAATCCATTGTCTGACGGCTCTTTCTAATGTGAAATTTGTCCTGATAAAATACAAACTTCTTACAATAACAGTTGTCACACTGAAATACCTAGCAGAGAAGCCCTACTTAAACTATACCACAGGATAGCTCCTAGCTCTTTTGTTCTTATGCCTGTACTATAAAAAGACAAACGATGACCAAAAACATATAAACAGATCAGTAATATGTTAAAAAAGGCCAATGTGACAATATTAGAAAAAATATAATATTTGAAAAAGATATAATAATTTGACAGAGAAAAGAAAACTTTAAAAAACAACTTTAATACGTATACTCAAAATAGTAAGATATCCGTAAAGTAAGAATTTTGTGCTGTGAAGTGAGCAGAAAACTCTGTATAGTGCTCTTGGAGATTAAAAAGGAGGCAAGGAGACAAAGTCTTCATAAAGTTTTGGGGTAATATTTGTAACCGAGCAGGATATACTCAGTAAAGTATTGAGAAAATATAACATCAAATCATTATCAAACATAAATATTCTCAAAATATTTTTCTCTTTTGTACCCTTTTCTTAGAAAGTTAGTTTTGTACCCTTTTCTTAGAAAAATATTTTTCTCTTTTGTACCCTTTTCTTAGAAAGTTAGTTAGTTTTGTACCCTTTTCTTAGAAAGTTAGAAAATGGGGAAGTAAATGAAAGGGTAGAAGGGCATAAGATCTAGAAAATGGCAGTGCTATATGGGAGAACATGAGGTTTCAGGGATGGAAAGATAGGGTTATCAGGAGAGACAACTGATTTTTTGAAATGAAACATTTGAAAGAATAATAAAACCTTAACATTTAATAAAAATGAAAAATTTAGGAGAAACAAATATTTTAAAAGAAATTACATTTCAAATAAAAAGCTAATTGAAATGTGGCCTGATTATTTAAAAAAAAAAAAAAAAAAAAAACCAAGAAACTAAGAACATATAAAAAAAGTGAAAGAAAAAGAATCAGTTTAGTCTTGATACTACATAAACAAAAAATCTCCTTCAAGTACCCTCGAGATCCAGACACATTACCCATAGAGAAAAAATAAAATCCCAGAACTCTGCTTGAAGTGAAAATAATTGCATAATCACAGTAAGATAAATGCCATTAATTTTTTTTTCAACATCTAGGATCAACCTACGGAAAAAGTGCAGAAGACTTGGCAGTCAGAGAGAGCATGAATATTAATGACTTGGCAATAATAAAAGCAATAGTGTAGATATTGATAGAAGGCAGACCACAGATATTGAGTGAAGGTAGGAGGAGAAAAATTGAAGTATGTGGAATCTAATAGCATCATCTCACATAAAGTTTCCTTGAAAGATCGTGAAATAAAAGTGTATTGTAAATATATATTTTTTTAATCATACTTTAAGTTCTAGGGTACATGTGCACAACGTGCAGGTTTCTTTCATATGTATACTTGTGCCATGTGGGTGTGCTGCACCCATCAACTCATCAGCACCCATCAACTTGTCATTTACAACAGGTATAACTCCCAATGCCATCTCTCCCCCCTTCCCCCTCCCCATAATAGGCCCCGGTGTGTGATGTTCCCCTTCCTGGGTCCAAGTGATCTCATTGTTCAATTCCCACCTATGAGTGAGAACATGCGGTGTTTGGTTTTCTGTTCTTGCGATAGTTTGCTGAGTATGATGGTTTCCAGCTGCATCCATGTCCCTACAAAGGACACAAACTCATCCTTTTTTATGGCTGCATAGTATTCCATAGTGTATATGTGCCACATTTTCTTTATCCAGTCTGTCACTGATGGACATTTGGGTTGATTCCAAGTCTTTGCTATTGTGAATAGTGCCGCAATAAACATACGTGTGCATGTGTCTTTATAGCAGCATGATTTATAATCCTTTGGGTATATACCCAGTAATGGGATGGCTGGGTCATATGGTATTTCTAGTTCTAGATCCTTGAGGAATCGCCATACTGTTTTCCACAATGGCTGAACCAGTTTACAATCCCACCAACAGTGTAAAAGTGTTCCTATTTCTCCACATCCTCTCCAGCACCTTTTGTTTCCTGACTTTTTAATGATTGCCATTCTAACTGGTGTGAGATGGTATCTCATTGTGGTTTTGATTTGCATTTCTCTGATGGCCAGTGATGATGAGCATTTTTTCATGTGTCTGTTGGCTGTGTGCATGTCTTCTTTTGAGGAATGTCTGTTCATATCCTTTGCCCACTTTTTGATGGAGTTGTTTGTTTTTTTCTTGTAAATTTGTTTGAGTTCTTTGTAGGTTCTGGATATTAGGCCTTTGTCAGATGAGTAGATTGCAAAAATTTTCTCCCATTATGTAGGTTGCCTGTTCACTCTGATGGTAGTTTCTTTTGCTGTGCAGAAGCTCTTTAGTTTAATTAGATCCCATTTGTCAATTTTGGCTTTTGTTGCCATTGCTTTTGATGTTTTAGACATGAAGTCCTTGCCCATGCCTATGTCCTGAATGGTATTACCTAGGTTTTCTTCTACGGTTTTTATGGTATTAGGTCTAACATTTAAAGCATATCAATGTCAGATATTATGAGGTGTAGTGGGAGGGATAGCCACAACTTCCATAGCATAAAGTTTTTAGATATACCTTGGCACTGAAAATTAAAGCATATCTTGAAACTGCTTTTTCTTGATTACCATAAACTAATTTCCATGTTACTTTTTCCTCCTGTGTTAACTGAAATTACCCAAAAAAATTACCACCCATTCAAAATCTGAGCTTTTCCCTTTCTTTTTCACTACCATAAGATCTTCATCTCAAATAATCATATAAATCTTAAATGCAAAATCGTATTCTTCCTTGTTGATACACTGAGTCTGTGATGGCAACTCTTTCTTTTTTCAGATCTTCAAATGTAAGCTGAGATTCATTTTAAAATCACCATGAGGAATAGAAATCATTGAAGTATTGATGGCCTCATTTGTCTCTGCTTTTAAACAGATTAAATAGCTCAGAAAAGATTCAATAACAATATTTAGAATTTTAAAGTGTAATGTCAGGGGTCATTAGAAAGTCCAGGATAACAGAAAATTAGCTGTATTCAAAAATATCTGAGATTTTCTCGCTATGTTTTGCTTTTGTTCTGTATAGTTATCTTATCTGGGCTGAAAAGACAGAGCGTATTGGAGAGTCCAGTGAGAATTTGCTACCTATCATCATTGCTTTTCAAGAGCTCAAGATGTTAGCTTTTTACTCATTGGAATTTAAAAATACCGTCTTTCAAAATATCTCTATTGCTTAAAAAATAAACATAGAGAGACAAATTATATTTGTAGAAATTATGTGAGATAAGGTAAATGTAGATATTTTTTTGCCAAAATAATTACACATGCACACACACCCATCTCAAGAGATTTCTAAAAGTCATAATGCACATTTTCAAATGTGAACAATTCAGCCTATACTAAAAGAGAAAGGGAATTGAAATATTCAGTGGATATTAAAACTGAAGTATTAAGAATATACTTAGGCAGAAGTTACTATTTTAAAAGTTTCAAACATCATAGAACTGAAACCAGCACAATTGTCTCATAGAACTGATATTTATAAGTTTTTATAATAAACATCAAAATTGACACTCTGTCTTTAAATTTGAAATTTACCTTGGTCTCATCTGAGTTCCTTCCTCTGGAACCAACCCTCAGGCAAGGAACTAAAACTCAGACCACTACATCCAGACGACGAGATGCCAGACCTCTCATCTATCATAATAACTCCTTAGCCCTCCCTAATTTTTCTCAATTTCCCTCACTATATAAACTCCACAGTTTTGGTCTGTTGGGTAGATAGATTTGAGATTGATGTCTTGTTCTCCTCAGCTATAGCACAGGAATAAATCGTTCTTCCCTGTTAATACTTGTTATCTCAGTGATTGGCTTTCTGTGCTGTGAGCAACAGATGTAGACTGCATCCCTGCTGTTTGGTAAGAGAACAGTACAACAAAAAAGAGTGAACTCTAATGTAAACTTTGAATTTTACTAAATAATAATGTATCACTATTGGTTCATCTTATAACAAATGTTCAACTTACAACAAATGTAACAAAAAAAAAGCAAGCTGTAAATTAGAGAAACATGCAGAAAGGAAAGATAATATGGACACTCTAATTTTTATTCAATTTTTCTGTAGACCAAAAACTTCCTGAAAAAAACAAGTAATAAAAAAAAGTTGATAAGTGATTTTCCAAAATGATCACATTATTACAGTCATCCCTCAGTATACAATGAGGATTGGCTCAAGGACATCCTCATGTAACAAAATCTACACATCCTGAAGGGCAGTTGGCCTCGTGGAATTGGTTATAGGAAAATTTGGCCTCTGTATTTCTGGGTTTTGCATCCTGGAAATACTATATTTTCCATGCACGTTTCCTTGAAAAGAATCCACTAAAAATGCACCTGCACAATTCAGGCCTCTGTTGTTCAAGAGTCAACTGTACTTAGATTTGGCTTTATTCTACCTAATCAGTATTAACCCTGTGTCTTCTAAACCACTAACATTATTTTAAGCAAATGCCCTATATTTGATTTAGGGAACATAGAACTTGAATGATTTCCCAAAGTTGAATAGCTCACCAGAAATAGAAAGAGGGAATCACATCAAGTCTTAGTTGTTTTATTTGACTTAAGATTATTTTGCATTATTAAAAGTAGTTTAAGGAAATACTGGTACTTACCATACTCAAATTACGTACAATCACAGACTCCAATGGAAGGTGGAGCTACAAGAACATACAATAATTTCATAATAGAAATGCACTGTTTTCCTACCTGATTTTAATTAGACTTGTCCTGTGTTTCTTCCCTCCAACCTACCACTATATTTCACCATTAGATTTTTGTACCTAAGTCACAATCTTCATTCTTCAGTTGAACAATATTTTCTTAGTTAAAATTCATCTCTTTTTGGCAAGCAGTGTGAACCATCTTAAGTACTTGTGCCAAAAGAAGAACTGAGTATAAAAATGCCTATGTTCCTCTCACATTCCACATTCTCCAGTATAGCCAGACCTCAGGAAGATACTGGAATTAGGAACTAGAAATGTCTTTCTTGTCATCTGTTTCTGTTTCTGTCTCTACAGACTTTTTTTTTTTCTACCTTCCTAAATTCGTAGAGGAATATGACTGTCTCATGACACCTCAGGTTTTTCTTTTTTAAAACATTCCTAGTTTCTACATAAACCACAAACTCAATTAGAAATTCCAATTAAAATTTGTTTGAAAGAATAATTCGACAGGTCTAGCTTTAGGAAGGAATCTAACCCTAAATCTCTGAACCATAAGCAAATTTGAAAGTGATGAGCAGGTTATAAAATATTAACATGACTTATGGGGAGTCACTCCGGTATTTAAGGGACAGTTTTCTTAAAAGACGTTATTAATATTGATCTGGATTAATGTCTGCTATATATTGGTTATTTTACTAGATAACAGATATATAATGATACATTAAACCCCCTTCTGGGTCAGATGCAGTGGCTAACACCCACAATTCCAGCACTTTGGGAGGTTGAGGTAAGTAGATCACCTGAGGTCAGGAGTTCGAGATCAACTTGACCAATATGACGAAACCCCGTCTCCACTAAAAATACAGAAATTAGCCAGGCGGGGTGCATGCGCCTGTAATCCCAGCTACTTGGGAGACTGAGACAGGAGAATCGCTTGAACCAGGGAGGCAGAGGTTGCAGTGAGCCGAGATTGCACCATTGCACTCCATCCTGGGAAAAGAGCGAAACTGTGTCTCAAAACAAACAAGCAAACAAGCAAACAAACAAACCCCACTTCTGGATTTCACGGAATGCAACCTCTGACTGAAGGAATAGGCACATATGTCACTAAACTACTGCATAATAAGATCATACATATATTGGATTCACTGCTGAAAAATCTGGGATGGTCTTAAATTTTTTAAAAGTTTCAACTTCTTGGGATGGAAACAATGTATTCGAGTTACCTTTTTAATGTCTCTTCCAAACAGACACAATACAGTACGCAGTGAATGCGTATCTATATTTTGCTAACTAAATTACATGTTCCTTTCATGTCGATTTCATTCTAAATAACTTTTTAAGAAACCTAGTCTCTACTAAAAATGCAATTAATTACTGTATTTTACAATTCTGTCATGATATTGAAATAATTAGCACATACTTAGATACACTGTGTGTGTGTGTGTAAAATAAACAGATGCACAGACAAATTTAGTCACTGTTTACATTATTTGGTAACTTTAATTCTTAGCAACAAAGAATTATATTGATTATATTGATTATATTGATTATATTGATTATATTGATATATACTGATTAATGGATTTCGCTTTAGGTTTCTGGCCTAGTCAGTCTTTTCAGCCTGTTTAAGAAAGTGATGGAAAGAATCTCTTATGGTTAATTACTAAATGTTTATGTTAGTAAAAACACATGAAGACATAATCTACTAAAATGTCTGGAAATAATTTATTGCAGGGGTCCCCTACCACCAGAGCTCTCTGTGGCCTGTTAGGAGCCAAGAGGCACAGCAGGAGATGAACCATAGACTAGTGAGCATTACTGCCTGAGCTCCCACTCCTGTCAGATCAGCAGGGGCGTTAGACTCTCATAGAAACGCAAACCCTATTGTGAACTGCACATGTGAGGGATCTAGGCTTTGTGCTCCTTAAAGAAATATAATGCCCCGCACCCCATCTATGGAAAATTTTCTTCCACAAAACTGGTTCTTGGTGCCAAAAAAGTTAGGAATTGCTGATTTATTGCCTTAAGATATCCAACAGGCCGGGCATGGTGGTGGCTCACGCCTGTAATCCCAGCACTTTGGGAGGCCAAGGCAGGAGGATCACTTGAAGTCTGGTGTTCAAGACCAGCCTGGTCAACACGACGAAACCCCGTCTCTACTAAAAATACAAAAAAAAAAAAAAAATAGCCGGGTGTGGTGGTGGGTACCTGTAGTACCGGCTACTCGGGAGGCTGAGGCAAGAGAATCACTTGAAACCAGGAGTCAGAGGCTGCAGTGAACTGAGATCATGCCACTGCACTCCAGCCTAGGCGAGAGATAGGGGGCATGACTCCATCTGTGGTGCGGGGAGTGGCGGTGGGGGTGCAAAAACAAAGATACCCAACGAAACGAGTAAGACAACTGATCAGTTGATGAGCAGGAAGTTAAACACATTTTTTATATAAAGTCTGGAACATTTGCTTAACAGGAGTTTAATATTGCCATTGAAACATTATAGAATTGTTATTTTGTTTAAATTTTAGGAATACAATCAGTTTCTATCTTTCCCCTCTTTTTCTCACTCTCTCTCTTTCTTTTCTTCTCTTTCTCTCTTTAAATAATCCATACTGATTAAAACCGTTTAGTATATCAGGGCAATGGCTTTAAATATGATTCAATAGTTACCATTGTATTTACAATACATGTAAAATTGATATCTATGAGTAGACAGAGTAGGAATGACAAAGTAATTACATGGGAATTGATTAATTTTTAATATTAACTAGAAAAAAATTTAATGAGACATGTTATATTGAACAATGCCATTTGTGAAAACCATGTTTTAACTTTCTGTTTATATTATGTAAATCTTTTCTTTGAAGAAAACTTTTATATGTTCAATTTTAATGATTTCTGCTAGACTTCTTGTAGTTGTGCTTGTTCTTATATCAAAAAATTGAACATGTAACATGATAATAGTATTGCATTGCTCTAATGTTGCATGTATGCCTTGACAAACCATTTTATTCATTATAAACTCATGAGTCAATTTATATTTGTCACTGGATAAATGGGCTCTTCAGTCCTGTTACTTTTTGATTAGGAGATTAATTGCATCAAGTCGATATGGAATCTATTCAAGATAGTTAAAAATAAGGGAAGTTTAATGGTGCTGTGGCAAAAATATTGGAGGTTTCATTTTCCCTCTGGATGGGGAGAACCATTTAGTGAATTTTGTAAAATATTAAATGTGTATAGAAAATTAATCATAGAAAATTAATCAAATACTGAAAATAATGTCATGTCAGCATATCATATTAATAACAGATCACATGTATTGGTCTTATTAAATTTCTGTTTAGCTTTTTGTGAAAAAACAGAAATACTAATTATTTTCCCTCTTTATCCATTGAGAACATTATATACACTCTCTCACACACACACGTCAGGTAGGAAACATGAAAGTCTGTGCTATTTTACAGGAGGCTATAATCTTTACTTTCTTCTGGAATTTTGATTCACACCAGAAGTCAAACTCTACTATTAAGTACTAGTGCAACATGTTGGCCCTCAATGTAAGTTCACTTTCAAAAATGAGTTTCTCTACTGCTCTAATGCCTCATCTAGCAAATAAAATATTAGACAGAAACCAAATACTGCATGTTTTCACTCATAAGTGGGAGCTAAAGGATAAAAACTCATGAACACAAAGAAAGGACCAATAGACTCTGGGGTCTTTGGGGGTGAAAGAGTGTTGAGTGGAGTGAAGGGCAGGAGGTGGGAGAGGAGCAGAAAGGGTATCTACTGGGTGCTGGGCTTAATAGTTGGGTTATAAAATAATCTGTATAACAAACGCTGGTGACACGAGTTCACCTATGTACCCCCAAACCTAAAAATTAAAAAAAAAATGAATAAAACTAAGAAAAGAAAATATTAGATAAGAAAGATGATTAAGCTTCAGTTCACTTAAGTTACAAAGGTTCTCATTTTTTCAAATATGCCTTCTAATTTCTATGTATTGAAATTCTATTTTCAGCACCTTCAGAAATTCTTAACGCATGTTAATTCTGGTGCCACTTCTATTTATGGAAAATGTAGTCTAACAACAAACATTAAAAAGGAAAATGTGAAAATGCTTAACGTAAAATATATCCAGTGAAATCATGCAAAAGTAGCAACACACACACACACACACACACACACACACACACACACACACACCCACCCCTTGTCTTTTCAAATTTCCCAAACAATTCCCTAATGAATGCTATTATGCAGAGACTGTTCTTTATCTTTAAGAAGAGGTAAATTGGACATTATTTTTACTGAAATTAATAGAAGAATTTCATGTACCCTTTCTCTGTAGCTGGAAAAAACTACCTAGACTGATTTTCTTTTTGTCTCAGTAACATTTTTAATTTGGGTATAGAATTCTTTCCTTTTTTTTTTTTTTTTTTTTTTTTTTTTTTTTTTTTTTGAGGCGGAGTCTCACTCTGTCGCCCAGGCTGGAGTACAGTGGCCGGATCTCGGCTCACTGCAAGCTCTGCCTACCGGGTTCACGCCATTCTCCCGCCTCAGCCTCCCGAGTAGCTGGGACTGCAGGCACCCGCCACAACGCCCGACTAATTTTTTGTATTGTTAGTAGAGATGAGGTTTCACCGTGTTAGCCAAGATTGTCTGGATCTCCTGACTTCGTGACCCGCCCACCTCGTCCTCCCAAAGTGTTGGGATTACAGGCGTGAGCCACTACGCCTGGCCTCTAGAATTATTTCTTAATGTTTTCCATTATGATTATTTCAGAGCTCTTTCAGTTCCTATGTATGGTTTTCATAAAGCAAAATTGAAAAGTATGCATCTTCAGAAATAAAAGAACCTCAATCCCTAGGCTATCATATTATCTCCACTGACATCTTTATGGAATCAAAATTGAAGGTTAAATGTCTCTTGATATGAGGATTCAGTATCCCTATGCCTGCCACCAAATAAGTACAATAATACGCGACAGAAAATAGTAATTCAGAATATTTTATTGATGCACAATTATTTCAAAAAGTCACCAAAGAGGGGAAAACCCCATATAAATGGATCTCATGGAAATGAAAAAAAAAAATGACTGTGAACTGATTGTGGCTGCTAGGGTGTTAATATTTGTATACTTCTAAAATTCGTATGTTGAAATCCTAACCCTCAAAGTAATGATAGTAGGAATTTGGACCTTTGGGAGATGGTTAGGTCATGAGGGCAGAGTCCTCATGAAAAGGATTAATGTCCTTATAAACGAGATCCTAGGCAGCTTTTGTACCCCTTCGTGCATGTGAGATGACAGTGAGAAGACAGCTCGCCAATGTGGAAGCAGGCTCCCAACAGATACTGAATCTGCCAGCACCTTGATCTTAGACTACCTGGTCTCCAGAACTGTGAAAAATAAATTGCTGTTGTTTACAAGCCTCCCAGTTTATGGTGTTTTCTTATAACAGCAGGGATGGACTAAGACCAAGATACTATTAAATTGGGGGAAAAAATGTTTTCTCAATCGTGAACTAGAAATTACAAAAGAAAGTATTCCTTCTCTGTATTTCCCATTTGGCATAATTTTACAATTCACCCTTTGACCTCTGGAAGTATCATTAAAATACCCACTAGAGTCTCTTGCACTATCTAAACAGAGAAGGAAAACTCCCTTGTGAATACTGTTCTTTGTGTGGCTGCAAAACTCATCAGCATGATAAATCCGGCAATGAAAATCAGAGAATTTTGGAGCTCACACATGCTGTTTAATTAAATACATTGTAGTTACTTATGGTATAAACTTTGATTTAATGCAGCCTGGAGAAGCTTCATCACCTCATAAATGGTTAACAATTACATATGCCCACACTACTCGCTCATAGATCTGAATAAAATGTTGACAGTTTCTGCCAGCCACATTATTAAAGTCAATTGTAGTTCATCACTTATGCCCACACCTGACAGAATTATTACACCATCACTATTAATATATAGCAATTACTTGGCATACATCTTTATGGAAGGTTATCATTCAGTGAATTTTGATGTAATAAACACGCTTTATAGATCAGCTTCAGCATCAAAATGAAGCTGTTTTGAGTAAAACAGAAATAACAGAAACATAATAATATAATACGTTCCCTTCTTCAGAGAATCCTTTATTGACAAAGTTAGAAAACTTGCCTTTACTGAAAATTACACATATTGTCTATTAAAGCACTTTTGAAATTGGTGCTTCTAAAACTGCAAGATGACTCACAAAATTAAAAGCACAAAATTAACGTGCTCAGTTGAGTCTTAACTTTAAAAAAGAAATAGATTCTGCTTCAAGTCCTGTGCAACTTCTACTACATTATGCCAACTCTGAGAATACAGCCAGTTCTTGGCATTGGAGTTGCACTTATAGCAATGTCTACTTTGTATTAAATTCACTTCAATGGCAAGTGACAGCAGTGTTCCTAGGCAACCTACTGTTGGGTGTGCAGAAGCAAAGAAGACAGAGGAAAAAGTGCTAGGACATGGTGAAGGACAAATAGGAGCAATGGAGCGAAGTTGTTTCACATTAGGAAATAGTAGCAGTAGAGAGAATCCTTGAAGTCTGGAAATATAGTATCAGAAGGATCATTTTTGAGCAAAAGTGTCATCAGTTTCTCTGTGAAATATAAAAGATACTCCTTGATTGCAACTCTATTAATTTTTTTAAAAGCCTTATTAAAAGTAGAAGAGTTCAAATTATTGATATTTTTAGTCACATTGACATGTCTTACCACTTCAAAGTGATTGTAGACATTAAAATCACATAATTAAAATAGAGAATTATATATCTTATGACAAAATAATGCACAATTAATTAAAATTAATATTTTGTATAGACCTAATTCTAACTCCAAATATATCACCTAGACACAATTTTTGAAACTCCCAATCATGGATGATCACAGGAAAGGTTTTGGTCCTATCCATTTTTTTCCACCATATATTTCTAGAGCCATATGCTGACTTGCTTTGGAATGCTGTCTTCCTTGAGTTGGTCTTTAAATTTCAAATAGAAAGAATCTGCTTTTATCCCTTAGATCTTCGAAGTTTATGTTTTACAAACACTTTATCATTTGCGTTTCTATGGTACGTTTTTTTATCCTTTATTGCCTAGTAAATGCCGATGCCCTACTATTTTCACTGCCTTGAGTTTCTGTGTTGTCCAACTGTTTTCCTCCCAAATATGCTCTTCGAACTTATAAAATTCCTAATACCCTTGTCCACCAGAACATGTTCTAGAATAAACCTAACCTCAAAATGTCCCCTTCCTCATTAGAGTCATATCCTGTCAGGTTCTAATTTATCTCAGTTTATTATTTTATTCCAAACACATTTTATTTCAATAATAATTTATCCCAAGATACACTTTTAATAAGTTCTACAAATGTCTCACATTCTACTTTCAAGTCAATTTCTTAGATTTTTTAAAGAAATAGGTGTTGTATAAACAATGAATTTAGAAATTCTTTCATTAGATAATTAAATCCTTGTCACTGGACCAAGGTCTAAACTTCTGGCTTACTTTTATCTTCAGAAAAGTTTCCTCATACCAGTAGCCAAATCAGTGCCATACAGATTCCCCAATTGCTTAGTCAAGTTTGCCATTCCATCCAATAGAGAACTGAATATGTCAAATTGTATATAGAGTTTGCATTATTTATTTTAAAAACCTGAATCAATAGCTAATTATATCCAAATTTAGAAAAACATTTATATGTAGTTAGAACCATTTACTGGTACTTGGATTCTGAAATTTTAACAGAATTTGTGATCTGTATGATATGGAAATAATGCATATTTGGGGTACCTTTATAACATGTATACCTAGTTTTCAAAATCAAGTTGAATCAAATGTTATCACGGGGGTCCTCACAAACACTTGTTGAATTCTTCCTATTGTATAAAACTTGAATAAATGTATGTGAGGAAATTCAAAATTCCTGTTTAATAATAATCTGAAATTTTGTGAATTTGAGCCATAAAACTGTAAATAGTATATCCCTTTAAGTATTTATTATGCACTGGGAAAATTTGTGAGTACTTGACATGCATTTCCTTATTTAATTAATACATTATGCCTTGAGGTGAGTATCATGATTACTCCAATTTATTAATGAAGAAACTGAGACACAATAATATCACCATGCCCAAAAGTCATATATATATATGTATATATACACACATGTATACACACACTCACATATAATTGTGTTATAACAAAGGTGTGTGTTTGTGTGAGTGTGTTTGATTATAGCATAGTAGTTTCATTCTCTGGGGCTAAACTGACAAGGCTTGAAATTGAATCACATTACCACTTATAAACTGTCTATAATGAGCCAAACTACCTAACCTCTATGCTTAAGTTTTCTTATCCATAAAACAAGTATAATAAAAACACTTAAGTCATAGAATTATTGTGAAGATTAAATGAGTTAATATATGTAAAGTGCTTTAAAAGCTTTTGTATGCTCACCGGTATGTACATTTGTAGGTAAGAATGAGTTTAGAGTATGTTGAAGTTTAATTAGCATCTTCTGCGATTTCATTCCCCCCATAATTTTAAAATTAGTCTTAAGTTTGCTTTCTCCTTAATGTTATGATTTAGGAAATATTCTCTGGTATATTTATGAGAAAAAAATCCCGATTTCTCTGACTTGCATGTTCTTGTTGGCAATGTGGAATAGCAGAAAATGTGTGTGGTCATTAAATTGCACTGGCTGGTAATCAAATCAAGTAGCATCTGTGGTTTGCTCTTACCTTTGATGGTTTATAATATTGATGTGCTTCTCATATAGCCTTTCAAAAGTGGAAATATGAGAGGCAGCATTATGATTCAGGATCTTTTGTATTATTTTCTGTGTTACCATGATGCAATATAATAATTAGTAGAATTATGGTTTTTGTGACCCGAGCAAACTTATAATAAGGGCATTATAAGTATAATATTATAAGGGTATTATAATAAGGGCAGGCCATACCTTGATGCAAACAAAAAAAAATACATAGTGATGGTTTTCAGTATAGTTCACATCCTCAAAATAGTGTCATGTGCTCTGGAAGTTCCCAAGATCAGCCTCAGGTTTAATGATTCTTTAAAAGAACTCCAAAAACTCAAAAAACCATTAAACTCAAAATTATATTTTATCAAAGTGAAATAATACAGATTAAAATCATCAAAGGAAAGAGACATATAAAGTAGGGTTCAGGAAAGACCAGGCATGAAATTTTATGTTGTTCTCTTCCTGTGGAGTATGTAGAGTGCCTACTTTTCTCAGCAACCATATTTGGCAACAAATCACTGAGCATTACCAGTCAGGGAAGATATCTGAGCCTTCGAATCCAGGCTCCTCATTGGGAGTTGGTCACTGATACATGGTTGACTATCCGTATGTGTGATGTCATGTGAAGGAAGGAATTTAACCTTATAGGAGGTATTTTTATTTAGATAAACACTTGGAATTGCATGATAGGAGTGTCTTTGCTATTTATGGTGGGATTTTTGACCCACATCTTGTAGTTTATGCTAACAAGATGAGTTGCAGTTGAGGCTGGCCATGCCAGAAAGACCAACAATGCAATTAGAAGTTTCGGGGTTTGGGTCACATGATATCCGGTTGATTTTAAGGGTTGGTGGGGGGGGGCAGTTAAACTGAGTTTAACCCCTTGAACAAATGCATCAATCATATATAGATAATAAAGTATCAATACAATTTCTGGATAATGAAGCTCTCATGAGCTTCCTGAGTTGGCAATACTCTATGTATATTGCCACACATTGATGGCAGAAGAATAATGCATCCCTGAGGACAATGGAAACTCTGCACTTGGAATTCTCCCAGACTTTGCCCCATGTGTCTTTTTCTTTGGTTGTTTCTAATTTGTATCCTTTTCCTATAGTAAATATGACCATGAATACAATAGTTTTAAGGGCTTTATGTAAGCCCAGCAAATCGTTGAACCTTAGGTAGTTTGGGAAAATCCCTGAACTTGCAGTTTGTGTCAGAAGCCTTGGGCAGGTTTAGCAGTCTGGAGGACTGTGTCTTTAATCTTCATTTTGGTTGAACTCCTTTGTAAAATATTCTCTAGCCCCTCCAAAGGTCAAGTTGATACCCTAAATTCAAAGCCCCCACCATAAATCACACTGTCAGCATGGACTATCTGGCATGTCTACTCAGGTACCTGGTAGTATATGAAGACAGCAGTAGGAGGCAGAATATTTCATGGGCTCAAGATGTTATCACCAAGGACCTTGAGGAAAAAAGGTTCACACTTCTCTTTGGGCTGGGATAATCTTTCTATTGTATATTTGCCCACTAGCTTTTGAAAATATAATTTCTTCCACCTCTTCCATGCCTATGGACTGAATAACAGTAAAAATTAGTATGCTGAAGCTTTAATCCTGAGTGTGACTATATTTAGACATAGACCCTTTAAAGAGGTAATTAATGTTAACTGAGATAATAAGGGCAGGGTTTTCAGTTCAGTAAGACTGATGTCCTTATAAGAGGAGGAAGAGTCACCAAGGATACACACGCTCAGAGGAGAGACCATGTGAGCGCACAGTGACAAGGTGGTCATCTGTGAAGCAAGGAGAAGGACCTCAGGAGAAACAAACTCTGCTGGCACCTTAATCTTGGACTTTCAGCCTGGAGAAGTGACAGAAAATAAATTTCCATTGTTTAAGTCATCCAGTCTGTGGTTATTTCATTATGGCAGCCATCGTAAACTACTATACCTATGAAAAACCACAAAGTGTTAAGATATTAAATGTAAAATATTGATCAGCTTTATAAGAGATGCCAGTTAAAGTAAATGTGTATCTCATGCCCAAAAAGAAAAAAAACAGGTACAAACATTATTGTAATATATTCACACTAAAATAAATACAGTATTTCTACCCACTGACAACTCAGGATTTATTAAGAGCAGCAAATGTATCCAGTCCT
Source organism: Macaca nemestrina (assembly GCF_043159975.1). Classification (NCBI taxonomy): domain Eukaryota; kingdom Metazoa; phylum Chordata; class Mammalia; order Primates; family Cercopithecidae; genus Macaca; species Macaca nemestrina. The sequence goes on from NC_092126.1 coordinate 76,586,311, forward strand.
GCTATTGCCATATTTTTAAAAGGTTCTTCTATTCCTTACCTCTGTTTAATGAAAATAAACTAGGTTACTGTAAAATTCAAATAATCTGTAGAGATTAGTACATTTTTATTATCTAATATATGCATGCTTTATTTTTATTTTTTATTTGATTTTTGATTTATTGAAATAGAAACAATCACATTTTTTTCTATTTTAAATAATTGCTAGCAAAATGTACAAATTGCTGTACTTTTCTCCCTTATTTTTTTTAACTGACGTTAGTCATGTTTTCTGCACACAGTATAACCTATATAAACAGGTTTTGCTTTAGGTTTAGAATTTGACTTAAACAGTGAAAATCAGTATTTTCTCTTCCCTCAAATGGCTCAGCTTCCTTTACTTTGAAATTTTATAGAATGATGAATCAAATTTGTTCTTAAGAGTTGGGTAGAAAAATCACCAACATTTAATGATAAAAAGATGTTAAAATGCTCACACGTATTCTGCACTTGTTACATGGAAGCCATTGCCATGGGTCTTTAATATGTATCTCATTTTAACTTCATCATTAATTTTTTTTGTGTGTGAACTTTACAGTTGCAAAGTTACAAGAGGAGGGAGTTCAAAATAGAAGTCAAAACAAGTAGAATCATTTCTAATGTGAGTATTTTCAGTTTTGTTTTTCTTAAAAGAGTCTAATAATAAATGTTATTTTACTACATCAAAGAATTTCAGATTAACTGTTGAGATCAAGTAAGCATATCTGTAAAATGTTTCTTATTATTGGCTATTCTAATATCAGAAAATCCTTTATAGATGCTGTGATTGTTATTTTTCTTCACTGTATCTCACTTGCAAGAGATAATACTGAGATTTTAGGCAATACTGCAGTGTTTAAACTAGTTGTATATCTTTTTGTGTGTTTGTGAATCAAGTAGAAACTGTCCCTACATGTGTTGTGCTTTAATTAAACCAGCTGTGAACTTATCACAGGGTTGTATATATCACCTTGCCAATACATAAAAAAATAACTGAGCACATATGGGTGATTTCTTTATTTTGGTTGTCCTGAAAGTCAATGAGTGCAGCCACAAGGTCATGTTGACAGCAATGATCAGTATCCCTGTCAAGACAGCTGCGCCAAAAAATCAACTTTAAGTCAGGCACAGAGGCTCATGCCTGTAATCCCAGCACTTCAAGAGGCTGAGGTGGGAGGATCTCTTGAACCCAGGAGTTCGAGACCGACCTGGGCAACACAGGGCAATCCTGTCTCTTCAAAAAAATAAAAAACTAGCCGAGCATGCGCCTGTGGTCGCAGTTACTCAGAAGGCTAAGGTGGGAGGATCACTTGATCCAAGGAGGTTCAGGCTGCAGTGAACCATGTTCATTTAACTGCACACCAACCTGGATGACAGAGCGGGTAACCTGTCTCAAAATAAAAATATAGAATAAAATAAAATAAAGTAAAACAAATAATAAAAATAAACTTTATTTCTCCCCATATTACAGAGGCAGGACAGGAGTGTCCTAGAAGCTCGAAAGTAAATGTACCTCTTCGGAAGCCTAAATTATATACTCTGGGAATTAAGGGTAAATTCTGTTAAATTCTGCTTTGCTATTTTGTTGTGTGGTAAAAGGACTTCCCAACTGGAAGTCAGGAAGGATAGACCTCAGCCATGAGCTGCCCTGGCGGGATGTGCTTATCACAACAGTTGGTATTGCCTTCATTGCAACAAATGGGGAAGTAGATTCAACTGCACATTTTAACAAAAATCTTGACAATACTAGGAAAACAACCAGCATGAAGGGAAGGCTGGGCAGAATAGATTTCTCATCTTCTTCTCTAGTTTGCCTCTCGAACAAAAAGCAGCTGGAACACAAAGGGCAAACAATAAATAAGTGTAGAATAAATTAAGGCTTTCCAAAGCAAACAGATACAAGATTCAAAGTATACTTCTGTCTTCTATATGCTGTGTGACCTTGGAAAAAGTTCTTGGCTTTCTAAACGTGTTTCCTAATCTGTGACATATTCCTTATAGGGATTAACTGAAAAGTAATAGGGTGGAATAGAGTTATAGATACATAGATATAAATTTGAGTGTAGGTAGCACAGTATAAGCATTCGATATATAACTATATAATAATAATAATAATAATATATATAACTATATAATAATATAATATATATAATAATAACATAATAATGTTATGCTTCTGTGACTCCTTAAATTGAATGTGATCATTAACTTTTACCCATGAATATAAAAATGGAGCAGTTTTTCAACTACTCATGAAAAATTATCCCTGCACCCTAAGAAGATTTAATTTTTCATGGAACATAGAATTCTGTGAATCACTTCACACTTAGTTTTCTTAGTCAAAAGTCGAATCTGTAATTTTTTTTTTTCAGATTTAATTCTCTCTGGAAGCTAAATCTTTACCGGGATTGTGAGGGAAAGTTTCAGAGAATATAAGATTCAGTGAAGAGAAAATATTAAATATTTCTCTGAGAATTTTCCTTAATGAATTGTAAGCTACTGACCTTCCAAAATAGAGAAATTTCTGTGATTTTAAAATTCTTTTTTGTAAAATTTTGATTTTCTTCTTTCTTAAAAAATACATAATGTATGCTGGGCATGGTGGCTCATGCCTGTAATCCCAGCACTTTGGGAGGCCGAGGTGGGTGGATCACAAGGTCAGGAGATCAAGACCATCCTGGCTAACATGGTGAAATCCCATCTCTACTAAAAATACAAAAAATTGGCTGGGTGTGGTGGCACACATCTGTAATCCCAGCAACTCAGGAGGCTGAGGCAGGAGAATCTCTTGAACCTGGGAGGCAGAGGTTGCAGTGAGCCACGATTGCACCACTGCACTCCAGACTGGGCAAGACAGTGAGACTTCATCTCAAAAAAAAAAAAAACCCATAAAGTATTCTTATTATCTTTGGAATGTTAACAATGGTTAGGTAAACTTATATGTCCAATATTAATAATATAATAAAATATAAAAATCATATATCTATATTGCTAAATTTTGTCCTTATAGCTATCTCTGAGGTAAGCATTTTTTTTCCTGAAATCCTCCATTCCCTACCACTCTAAAATTTCTACTTATTTACTATACCTTTTTATATTTTTAATAAATTATTATAAACTTCCTTCTGTAGATCTATCAACAAGGATAGTTCCTTTGCAAATTGTCCAAAACACTGTCTCCTTATCTTTTTCTTTATTTCTAAATATATTATGAGTAAATACTCTTGGCTAGGCACGGTGGCTCACCCCTGTAATCCCAGTCTTTTGGGAGGCCAGGGCAGGAAGATCATGTGAGATCAGAAGTTCGAGATCAGCCTGGCCAGCATGGTGAAACCCCATTTCTACTAAAAATACAAAAACAAAAATTGGCCGCCATGGTGGCACGTGCCTCTAATCCCAGCTACTTGGGGACTGAGGCAGGAGAATCACTTAAACCCAGGAGGCGGAGGTTGTAGTGAGCCGAGACCGTGCCATTGCACTCCAGCCTGGCAACAAGAGTGAAACTCCGTCTCAAAAATAAAATAAAATAAAATAAAACACTCTCAAAGTATTTTAGTACTTCTCTTAACAACTTTCACATAAAACACATTATTTTTTCAGTTTTAAAAATGCAATCACAAAATAAATACCATTTTTCTTTAAAAAAGTTTCATAATAAAATGTTATATGATTTAGAATATTATGTTTAATTTGGGTAATGATAATAATACAATGTAATTAATTGAAAGACTTAATGGTTTAATCACCAATGGAGAATAATGTTCATCATTAATATTTGGGTTCAACAAAATAACTTGCGTTCTTGGGGTTAGACGGTTTTCAGAAAGGTTTTTAACAATAAAATGCATTTTGTTTTTCAGTTAGCAGAAACCTAGAACTAATCAGTAAAAATAAAGTAAAATTTACTAATATATTATATTTGTAAAATATTTTTGATTTCATATATAATTTAGTGACTGTGCAATATCATCAATAGACAGGTACTTTGTTATTATCTAAAAATTGTGAATGAACATCAGATGCCTTGCCTGAGATAACACAGTTTGTGTTCTACAGTTCGTCTCAAAACCTAGACTATCAGACAACCAACCTCTTTGTACTTTTTACTCTGACAAATTATATTGAAGCCAAAATAAATGAACATAGAATTTAGCTGATTACTTGGTTCTGACAAACAAATAAGATAAGCTTTTTATGAGAATATAAAAATAGGCAATGTTCTCACTATGAACTAATCAATATTAGCTGACAGTAATAATAATATTGATGATGTGTTCTATAACTTTTCTCATAAATTATAACCATTTGATTTATTATTTATTAGGCTTAAGCATATTTAATTGTAAAATATTGATGCAAAATAAATAAATACTATCTTGGAAGAATGACTGAAATGAAGTTTTAGCTTTGTTATTTCAGAAACGTATTGTTTTGCCAAGAAATTTCTATTCAACATTTGCAGTAATTTTATATGACTTTTTTTTTTTCAGTTCTAGAGGTAATTGGGTACAGTATCAGATTGTCTCAAATTTCATGAGCTGTATTCAAAAGTAAACTTTTTAAAACTGTGTATGTGAGCACAATTTTTACAAATTTAAACTGATGGTTTTCAAATGGATACTCAGTGGGAGCCATCATAAAGTTTATTTCTGACAGATTTTTAAAATAATTTAGACATATAAATGGACTAGCTTATAGCTATTATTAGTGGATTCTTAATGACAAAAACCATACTCACAGAATAAGTAATGGTAATGTATACTGCTTCCTCACTTTTCTACAGTTCTTTGATGTCTATTTTCCATGAGTTAAATGTTGTAGATTCACTTGTTTATATACTGATTTTTTAGGGAAGAAAAATGGAGGGGGGAAGTATCAGGATAATAAAAAATGACAGCTCAGAGGTAAAAATAAACTCCTTTTTTATAACAACCATAAGCAAGAGCGATAGAGGAACATCTCAAAATAGACAAGGAGTAGAATTGTTGGGAAGAAATTATGAAGTATGAAGGAGGTTTTGGACTATGTGCTCATCCATTGAAAGAAAGAGGGAAAAATAATCCAGTGAATGGAATTATATAACACAAAAATATAAGTACACTCATTGATCCACATACGGACTAAGAATCTCTTCCACTAAGAGTATACAGTGACCAAAACACTACACATGGGCCATTTGGATATTTAATAGAGGTTCAACCTCAGCTTTGGGGTAATTTAACAGAATGTTCCCAATACATTCTATTCTCAGGACTTTTTAATGTACAATTTGAGAGTTTTTCAAAGTGTGATGCATAAGAATTTTCTAGAGCACTTTTAGAGTGCTAATTGATGAATCCCACTTCAAATCTATTGAATCAAAATTTCTAGGAGTGACAACTGGGAATTTATGTATATAAAATTATTTGCAAGAAATTCTTAGGTCCAGGCAAGTTTGGGGCCTCAGTATTTTAAAAGTTGCCCAGGCATCTAAGATAATTTCATCATCTTTTGCCCTGAGCTTCAGATTTGTTTGGTCAAGCATTGTTTGGCAGGGCATATTTTGCATCTTCGAGAATGTTGGTTGAGGAACTTGCATAATCATTTGAACAAATGTAAATTTAGTCTGATTCACTTTTATAAAATTTCTGTTTTTCTGTTTTCTAAAAACTTATTTAAATTGTTTCATGATACTTAATCATTATTCTATTTAATGTTAACCTGGATTAAAGAAAGATACTGTTAAGCTTTTTATTGCATCCCATTGAAATTTTCAAAAAATATGTATGTCTGAATGTTTTTATGTTACACCACTGAAACCTAACAGATCTCTGGTACACTTTTAGAATGAACTTTACTTCTGTGGTACGTGACTAAAGGTAATTTTGTCTATCAGCGGTTCTTTGCCAATATCTGGAGACAGTTTGGTTGTCACAAAGGAGGCATGAGGAGAGAGGTGAACTATAGGCATTGAGTGGGTGGAGGTCAAAGAAGCTTTTAAACATTCTACAGTGCACAGGATGGCCCTCTACAACAAGGGATTATTCAGTCGAGAATATCAATAATGCTGCTATGGAGAAACATTGGTTTAATCACACTGTATAATAATAATAAAATCTACCTCATAAAATTTTAGGTAGTGCTTATAAAAATACATACTATACAGAAAGTCTTATCGTTGGTGTTTATAATCATGATTGTCAGCACAAAAACCGATGGGGTTTTGGGACCTTCCCCTGGGGCCTTTGTTTGATAAGTACATTTATAGACACTAAAAACAAGTGGAACTAGGCCAGGCACGGTGGCTCACGCCTGTAATCCCAGTATTTTGGAAGGCCAAGGCAGGTGGATCACCTGAGGTCAGGAGTTTGAGACCAGCCTGGCCAACATGGTGAAACCCTGTCTCTGCAATACATACAAAAATTTGCCAGGCATGGTGGCAGGCGCCTGTAAATCCCAAGTACTTGGGAGGCTGAGGCAGGAGAATTACTTGAACCTGGGAAGCAGAGGTTGCAGTCAGCCGAGATCACGCCACTGCACTCCAGCCTGGGGACAGAGTGAGACTCCAGCTAAAAAATAAATAAATAAATAAAATAAAAAATAAGTGGAACTACTGTTATCATGTTTTTAATGAGAAAAGTGAAACGAGATGTTTTTTGACAAAGGTCAAAAAAGCAATTTTATGTTAGAGCCAAAATTGACATTTTTGTTTTTATTTGTTAAAACAACATGTTTATTTAAACTTTATAAATGTTGCAATAACCTGAAACTTATTCATAATATTAGGCCACTGTATTAGGGATAATGGCATTTGTTTTGTGAAGTCAGAATTTATTTTATATCATTTCCCTATATATTTTCAATATTACAACTTAATTTATTATTATTATTATTATTATTATTATTCTGAGATGGGGTTTCACTCTTGTTGCCCACGCTGGAGTGCAATGGTGCGATCTCTGCTCACTGCAACCTCCGCCTCCCAGATTCAAGTGATTCTCCTGCTTTAGCCTCTGAAGTAGTTAGGGCTACAGATGCCCGTCAATACACCTGGCTAATTTTTTGTATTTTCAGTAGAGATAGGCTTTCAACATGTTGGCCAGGCTGGTCTCGAATTCTTGACCTCAGGTGATCCACCTGCCTCGGCGTCCCAAAGTGCTGGGATTACAAGTTATATTTTTAGGAAGACACTAAATTATTTTTAGGTTTCAACCACTAGAATTAGTTCAAAATGTTATTTCTGTTTTTCATGATGGAAGTAAAGCCATTTATTATACACCAGACTATACAAGTAGACCACACTTAAGTAAGTATAAACTTATTTCTCACACCAATTTCTCATTTTAGAATGTCTTTGATGTTACAGAAGAGTGTGGGTAGTATAGGAATACTACCCACATTTTTCTCTAACACATAAACCCAGTCTATGAGAAACACATGAGTCACTCTGAATACATTTGTTTAATTTTAGAATTTAGTAAATTTTGAAATCTCAATGCTTCCCCCTTCAATGCTCAGTGCTTTGTCTTATAAGCAAAACAAAGGTTTGAATGATCACTTTCTCAACAGATGCAACTCTAAATTATAGTGAGAGAGGTTACTCTAAATAAGGATTAGAGGCTGTAGCAACCATCTGTTAAAAACATTCTTCACTTTTATATTCATAACTCCCATGAATGTGTCTGTAATATTGAAGAATTTGAAGGAATTAGCTATTTACAAACAAAAGAATTTTACCTTCTTAAAAAGATAGAATCATAACTATGCTATAACTTTAAAAGCATCATTTTAAAAAGTCAAATTTTATTATAAAATACAATAAAATTATATTAAATTTTGACTTCAGTATCTCTCCATCTTTAGTTACTTGCATCTTCAGCTTATTGGAAAAATGGAGCCAAAAATGGAGTAAGATAAATGTGTGTTAAAATAATAAATAATGAATAAATTTTCTTTAAAAAGTAAGTGTAATGAGAGCCACTTATTTTTATTAAAATGCTATCATTAAAATCTTCTTGACAATTAAAATAAAATGCTCAAGAACTTTTCCTTAACTCAAAATGTAGTACATGACATATACTATGTGCAGTGTTGAAAAAACAGAATACATCAGATTGAAGATAATGAGACCAAAAATTGATTATTTTTGAAATAAAATCTGTAACTTCGAAATTGTATAAGATTTCTAAAGCCAAGTTCAACTTTGCACATAATATTTTTTGACGTTTCCCTTGAGGTAAAGACTATTCCAGATTTGTGAGTGTTACTTTTTCATCTACACAGAAGGTCACATTGGAAATGTTCATAAAAATCTCAAGACAATAAGCGAGTTGCTATGTATAATTCATTTTGGTCTCCTCTGTTCTTGAGCTTTATTATAGCTCTTAAATGTTTCAAGTAATATTGTATAAAATGATCAAATGAGTATTCAGTAATGGAAAAGTAACTGCATTTGTGTTCCAAGATTTTTAAGATAAAAGAAATCTCAACTATTAATATAGTTGGCATCGTAATCTCAGATATAATGTCTAGAATAGAAGTCAGTGCCTGGAAGAAGAAAAAAAAAAGCCACAAAACTTTTGGCTAAGGAGCTAATTCTGCATGAAAACTATCATTCTAAAACTAATGTTAAACAACATATTGTATATTTATTTTTTAAAAAGTTTTCCACTAATGTAAAAATAAACTCACACTGCAGAGTCAATCAAAAATTTAGAAATATAAAATTAACACCCTAGTAAAGGAAAATGGCTAAAATCACAAACTCATAAAAGTGTAATCTTGAAAATAAACTACTTTGTCCCTGTATATCAAAGTATCTGATTGCCAGTGGCTAGGTTACTAGTAAGAAACTTAAAGTCTCCTTTTAACAAGATATTGCATTCTAGAACTATTAGATATATACACACAATCACACATAATATATATAGAATACATATATTGTATAGTTATGAATATATATATGAGTATTCAGTAATGGAAGTAGTAACTATTTTCAGACCAAAACAATTCTACCTAAACTTTTTTAGAACTCTAAAATACATATATATATATATATATGTTTTGGCAGAAACATTCAAACACCTGCATTTACTTTAATAATTTGTTCTTAAAATATTTCCGTTCTAGGCTGGGCGTGGTGGCTCATGCCTGTAATCCCAGCACTTTGGGAGGCCCAGCCGGTTGGATCACGGAGTCAGGAGACCCACACCATTCTGGCTAACACAGTGAAACCTCGTCTCTACTAAAAATACAAAAAAATTACGGGAGAATGGCCTGAACCCGGGAGGCGGAGCTTGCAGTGAGCCAAGATCTCGTCACTGTACTCCAGCCTGGGTTACAGAGCAAAACTTCGTCTCAACAAACAAACAAACAGAATCTCTGTTCTAATAAATTGCTGATTAATATACATAAGTACACCTATACAAGACTGTGTCCGGAATTGTTGGGTTCTTAGTCTCACTGACTTGAAGAATGAAGCCACGGACCCCCGCGGTGAGTGTTACAGCTCTTACACATGGTGTGTCTGGAGTCTGTTCCTTCTTCGTGAGTTCCTGGTCTCGCTGACTTCAGGAGTGAAGCTGCAGAACTTCACAGTGAGTGTTACAGTTCATAAAGGCAGCATAGACCCAAAGACTGAGCAGGAACACGAATTATTGTAAAGAGTGAAAGAACAAACCTTCCACACTGTGGAACCAGACCGGAACAGGTTGCCATCGCTGGCTCCTGCAGCCTGCTTTTATTCCCTTATGTGACCCCTCCCCAACCCCCCTCCAGCCACCCACGAACTCACATCCTGCTGATTGGTCCATTTTACAGAGAGCTGATTGATCTATTTCACAGAGAGCTGATTGGTCCATTTTGACAGAGTGCTGATTGGTGCATTTACAATCCTGGATCTAGACACAGAGTGCTAGACTGAAAAGTTCTCCAAGTCCCCACTAGGTTAGCTAGAGACAGAGTACCAATTGGTATATTTACAAACCTTGAGCTAAACACAGAGTGCTGATTGGTGCATTTACAATCCCTTAGCTAGACATAAAAGTTCCCTAAGTCCCCACCAGATTCAGGAGCTCAGCTGGCCTCACCCAGTGGATCCCACACCATGGTTGCAGGTGGAGCTGCCCACCAGTCCTGAGCCATGCCTGCACTCCTCAGCCCTTGAGCAGTGGATATGATTGGGTGTCAAGGAGCAGGGGGCGGTGACCCTAGGGGAGGCTTGGGCCACTCGGGAGCCCATGGTGGGGGGTGGGGGGCTTGGGCATGGTGGGCTGAAGCTCCTGAGTCCTGCCCTGTAGTGGGGCAGCTGAGGCCCGGGGAGAATTTGAGTGCAGCCCTGGCAGTGCTGGGGGACCCGGAGCAACCTCCACAGCTGCTGGTCCAGGTGCTAAGCCCCTCAGGGCCCCGGGTCAGTGGTGCCGGCTGGCCGCTCAGAGTGTGGAGGCCCGCCCAGCCCGCATCCACAGGAACTCGGGCTGGCCTGTGAGTGCAGCATGCAACTCCGGTTCCTGCCCGCGCCTCTCCCTCCACACCTCCCTGCAAGTGGAGGGAGCCAGCTCGGCCTTCGGCCAGCCCAGAGAGGGGCTCCCACAGTGCAGTGGCAGGCTGAAGGGCTCCTCAAGCGCCACCAGAGTGGATGCTGAGGCCGAGGAGGCACCGAGAGTGAGGGCTGCTAGCACACTGTCACCTTCCTTTCAAGACTTTGGACAAAAATATTTAAATTTAAAATTTGTGAGGCTAGATGTACTAAATTTTATAAAAAGGAAAGATTTCCAGAAATATTGACCCCCTTGGAGACTACCCATCTAGTGTGCATCAGCAATCACAAAGAATAAATCATTGCTTACATTGCTCTATTTTTTTCTAAGGCATTACAAAGCCAAAAATCTTCCACGTGTCCATAGAGTATCTGGTTCAAATATATTTGCCAAATATTTTTATATTACAATTTTCCTTTTGCTATTAATTTACTTGAAGTTAATAGAAACTGTTACAAGCAGAGTTACTTTTGTTGGTGTTGGGGCTGAGGGAAAACCTCTGCTTTCCCTCTGAAGTCTCACTAAACATCACCAAAAAGGCAGGCTAATAGGAGAAAAACATACAACTTAATGTGCACAGAGGAACCTTTAGAATAAGGATGCAAAGATACAGGGAAAATAGTTCACGTTTCTATGCTTAGTTTCAACAAAGTATGGACAGTCGTGTAGACATGTGACTGGACAATAACGATATGATCTAATTCTAATAGGCTTGAGTGTTGAAACCCAGCAGGATGTGTCCTTCCAGATTCTCCTTGGCCTCTCTGTGCAGCATCTTTCCCCTCTGGGTATGGGGCAGAACACTTTCTGGAATAGGAGCCTTATGACCTACAGTGATAAAGGTAGGTCATATGGTTTCTTTATGGACTGTTTTTACAAGGGAATGCAGAAGGAAAGTTAAAAATAATATTTTTAGATTTTACAGTAGACCTTGTGAAAAAGCAGTTCTGGTTTCTGACTAGCTGTAGGAAAAGGGATTCTAGTTTCTATGGCTAGCCTGGGAGAAGAATGGAATTGAGAGTTAGGAGGGGAGGAGAAGGTTAGAGAAAAGCTTTTGCTTCTGAGGCTGCCTCTAAGGCTTTCATTTTGGGGTACTGTTTTCTGAGTTCCAACATTGGAAAATCCATTAGTACTATAAAATGTGGTAATCGATGTTCTCTTGACACTAAGTTGTGAAAACTGAGGGAAGCAGTGTGTATGCTTAAAGGTAATGGCTAAACGAAACAGTATGTTTAAGTTTAATCACTTTACTTCTACCATTATTGATTTCCTTTACTTCCCTTGTCTAGTATGCCACAGTCAGTAACTTTTTGATCATATACCAATCAGAAATCAAGCATAGGCCTTAGAGTAGGAAGAAAAATGTTCTTACCAGTTTTGGTTGGTCTCAATATTCCTGATTCCTTCTTACTAATAGCCCTTTGGAACAACTTGATTTGCTTATTCAATCATATTTTCCTTGCAGGGTATATTTCCCCTGATCATAGCTCAGCCAGATGTGAAGTTATTATTTGACATTTTAATGTAGGCAAGGTAAGCATCAGCTCTAAAGAAGACAGTATGGAGCTTTAACCATAATATGCATCCACGTGTTTGTCTAGCAGATTCTTAGTCGAGGCAATGCCTACTGTTGGTGAAAACAAATTATGACCCTAGTGTTTATAGAGCTTGTAATAAAACAGGGAAAACAGGAATAGTTCAGCTATAATAGTTATATAAAAGTAAGTGCTAAATTATGTAACATTCATTATAAATGCACTCTAAGCCCATAAAGTCATCTGTTAATATTAGCTGGAGTGGTATCCTAAAGCATTAAAGTGAAATAGAAAAATTCAGAGACACAATTGCTGGATTGAAATCCCAGCTCTGCCACATGCTAACTTGGTGACCTTTGCAAAGTTTCTTAACCTTCTATGCCTTGTGTTTCTCATCTGTAAAATAGGAATAATGTTGTACTCAGCTCATGAGACAGTTGAAAGGATTACAGGAGATAATACATTTAAAGTAGTTAGCAGTCAAAAATTTGCCAGCATAATGGGACAACAATATGAGTGATAAAGTTTCAGTGAGAAATGGCCTGGCTTGTGTGATATTTCAGGATTGAGTTGACCTGAGTTTTAAGGGCTGATAAGTAATTCTTAGAGACAAATGAATTTCATCCTCACGGAAGGTGTTCAAAGTTTTCCCTACCAGATAAATTGTCAGAAACTTGTAAAACAAGGCCATAGAAGAAGGGTGGTATATCATACAAGGGGACAGGCCCCTCAAGGATTTGGGGCCACACTGTGCCTGTAAAATAGCAGTTAACCACTGTGGCTATTATGTGCTTTATGACTTGTCCTAATAAAGAGATCCTACTTAAAACATATACTACATTTGTAAGACTTAGTGTAATATATATATATATATATATTTAATTTTTTATGTTAATTAAATGGTGAAATGACAATATTTTGGATGTATTTGTTTACATAAAAATATGCTACTAAACTTAATTTTATCTCTTTTTTAAATGTGTTTACTAAAATAATTATGTGTACAGCTTGCAATATAGTTCTATTTCTCTGTGCTAGTCTAGGGCAATGTGTTTCACTTATGCCATTAATCACTATTGATTAAAATTCTTAGACTTTTAGAAGTTCCTGGCTAACTTCTAGATATTCGACTAACAGAGATACAAGTAATTTCTGTCCAGTGGAAGAGATAACTCTAAAGATAAGTGACCGTGCAGACATTCAGCTATTTCAGAAAATATATACTAACATGACTTTGTTAAGTTGTCTATGTTAGTTTCCGTCATGGCTCTTTGAACCATCATGACATCTTACTGATTCCCTAATTAATTAGCGAGTTAAGTAAAACTTTTGGCATGTGTTCACTTTCTATTTGCTTGAGAGTCATACATTTCTTTGAAAATCATACTTTACAAGTTAAACACTGAATTTGTTATAGTTGGTAATAAAAAGTTCTTTGACTATGCACATTATGGGAGAGTAATCAACAGAAGATTTTCATTATTAACTTGGTTTTGGATATGCTGCATGAATTTTGCAGGCTGCCAAACCTCTTGAGCTGCTAAAAATTTATCTGTAAATTGCATTAATAACAATTCAAAAGTGTTATGTTTAAATATGGTAATGTACTTTAATGTCCACTATGGTATTTGAAAAATAGCAATTATTCAACAAACAATAAATTTTATTGTTATTTTTAATGAACTATTTTAAGTAGAATATTCTATAAAGTTTATTTAAGTTATATACATAGAGTAGTTAAAAGAGCAGAAAAAAAATATTGGGAAAAGCAACTTGGAAAACATAGGATGCAGAAGACCTAGAACATTGGGTACTGGATTAAAAAGAAAAATGGGGGAATGAATTCATTAGGCAGAATAGTATGATTTAGTGACACATTAAAAAGAAGGACTATTAAAGGAAGAACAAACATAAAGAATGGTAATGCCATTGATAGAACCATATAATTGTGAAGTGGAAGGTAGTTTGCTAAGAAGCATTTCTATGTTTTTCTTACGTTGTCTTTGAAGTAGAGGGAAAACTTCTGTGATGTGAATGTTTGTCCTGTCCAAGACTCATTTAGAAATTTAATTGGCAATGTGACAGTATTAAGAATTGTGACTTTTAAGAGGTAATTAGGCCAGGAAGACTCCATTCAAATGGGTAGGATTTGTGCCACTGGAAAAGAATAAGTTTGGCCCTCTTTCACCCTCTCTGCCATGGAATGATGCAGCAAGAAGGCCCTTGCCAGATGCTGGTCCCTGGATCTTAGACTTCCAGACTGTAGGATCTTAGAATTTCAGACTGTGAGAAGTAAATGTCTACTCATTATAAATTACCCCAGTCTCAGGTATTCTGCTATAGCTGCACAAAACAAAGAATTCAAAATGATGATTTCCAAAGTCTTCTAGAAATTCCTGTAAACACACAAGTGAAAACTTAGAGTAGTTGAGTTTCTTCGGAGATCATTCACAATGGCTTTGACAGTTAAAGCTATGAATGTATGATCTCAGGAGTCAGTCTAGGGAGATAGAATAGGGCCTTATAAATCAGAATGAAAAGGAGCCACTATAGAAGACAGAGATGGTTAAGATACACAAATATTGGGAGAAAAACTAAGTGCAATATCAACTTGTCTGGAGTTTTACCTGATATTCTCTATTAAAATAATTTGATTAATTTATATTTGCTGTTACTTCCAGAATCTGATATATATATATAATATGTGTTTTATAATGAATGCAATATTCCTTATATAACAATAACTACAGTTGAACTAAAATTTGAAACCATGAGCTCATTAGGCACACTAGCTTCTGAAATCAGGAATTATCTATTAACCAACATCAGAAGTATTAAAATTCATTTTGACAAGATTTTACCTTGGAAAAAATAGGTAAAAATTGCCACATGCCTATGTTTGAAGATCTTAGTCTCTCTTAAATAATGGATTTTATATTTAATTCTATATAATTAGAAAACAAACCATATTTAGATAAAACATTTATGTCAAATCTTCAAGTTACTTCTACCAGTTCATTAGCCTAATATTCATAGCACATTAATATTTTCATATATAAACTTAAACAAACAGAAACTCTGTCTTATAAAACTGAAGGGTAAGCATCTAAGCCATTTATTCTCAAATTCAGCCATTGCTATTATGACTGCTGAGTAATAAGAACTTATTTTTTATTGAAATAGGAGAAAATTTTAAAATGCTGACATTAATGAAACATAAATATTTAATGAGATTATCTTCCCTGCATGACTGGCTTTATTTTCAATTGTTTATCTTCATTATAATTCAACAAAGTAATTCTCCTTTTATTTAGGATAATGTGTATTTACATCTATAGGTCACATGCTAGAAATTTTGGCTGTTCTCTCTGAAATTTAATTAGAGTCTCAGAAGCCTTCTCAGTAAGAAATTAACCTAACCCACTCTATTTTGAATTCTCTCAGAGAATACATGACAATGATGACTGGCATATATCCTGGATAAACATATTTTATGAAAATTGTTGTTGAACCAAAGTTATAACTTATTGAATGCAATGTTTAAATATCACAATGAAATAATCATAATGAAAAAAGCATAGGTTTCAGTTTTTTCTTTTCCAATTATTTTCAATTAATGCAATACATATTTATTTTTTAAATGGGGTTAATA
The DNA here is from genome assembly GCF_043159975.1 of Macaca nemestrina. Classification (NCBI taxonomy): domain Eukaryota; kingdom Metazoa; phylum Chordata; class Mammalia; order Primates; family Cercopithecidae; genus Macaca; species Macaca nemestrina. The sequence continues at coordinate 76,602,032 of NC_092126.1, forward strand.
TTTGTGTTTCTTTAAGACAGCTTCCCTAGTGGAATACAATCAGTATGTAAATTTGAATGGCATCATTGATCAATCATTGACAAAATGATACTATGTTTTCCTTTTATTTAGAAACTACTGTGTCCATTTGTTGAAATACCTTTTACAAATATAAGAGTATAAGGCCAAGGAAATCATAAGTCTTATGGAATATACTTTTGAGTCTTTCTACATTACCAAATTCTCTACCTTCTAATAGTACCAAGAAGTATCAGGAAGCTTAAAATATCAGAATTAATTTGTTACAGTAGAATTGATACAGTAGATATCAGCTGATTTTCTATTTTTTTAATTAAAAATAAATTCTCTGGGATAATGTAAAACAAGCATTATCAAAATTTGACAATTTTAATTTTGTTTGATCAATTTAGTTGTCTCAAAAGATAGAAAATTAAAGTGTTGTAGCAGTTAAAAATGCTTTTTTTTTTACATTAACAATTAGTTGATTTTCACATAATAAAAATTGTTGGCTGGGCACAATGGCTCACGGCTGTAATCTCAGCACTTTGTGAGGCCGGGGAGGGTGGATCACCTAAGTTCAGGAGTTCGAGACCAGCCTGGCCAACATGCTGAAACCCCGTCTCTGCTAAAAATACAAAAAAAAAAAAAAAAAAAAAAAAGCCAGACATGGTGGCAGGCATCCGTAATCTCAGCTACTTGGGAGGCTGAAGCAGGAGAATCACTGAACACGGGAGGTGGAGGTTGCAGTGAACCGAGATTGCACCATTGCACTCCACCCTGGGCAAGAAGAGCAAAACTCCATCTCAAAAAAAAAAAAAAAGATAATAAAGCATATTAAAATAAAATAGAATGACAGGAATCATTTGTACCCCAAACATCAGTATCATGACATATACCCAGGTAACACACTTGCACATATACCCCCGAATGTAAAATAAAAGTAAAAAAAAAATAAAAATAAAAATAAATAAATAAATAAAATGAAGATCTGACTTATTCTGAAAATTTAATTAGGCTCACCTGACCATGTTTAACCTAAAGTTTTATACCATGATAACACTACATAAAAATAATGCTTTAAAACAAAACAAGCTAATAGTCTTCCACAATGCAAAGTCTTGGCCAATCTAGAAAGGTTGAGCCAATTTAATAGAGTTTTTGTCATCTCTTTTTTCTAAAATGAATGATAGAAGAATAAGGAAGAATTAAAGCACTAATTTTTGTAGCAGTGAATATCCCCAGAAAAAAACAAAAAACAAAAAACAAAAAACTTTAATTTATATCACGAAGATAGCATGTGTGTGTGTGTGTGTATCTGTTCCTTTCCCAAATACTAATGTTACTTTTTCAAGCCAAGAAAGTATTGTAAAAGAGGAAAAAGAAGAGAGACTTTTTATAGTACTACTTGTTAACTACCTGCTATGGTTTGAACATGGTTTGTCTTTGCCAAAATTTATATTGAAATTTGATCCTCAGTGTGGCAACGTTGGAGGTGGAACCTAGTGGAAGGTCTTTGGGTTGTGGAAGTGGATTCCTCATGAATGGCTGGGTGCCTTCTCAAACTAGTGAGTAAGTTCTCACTCTGGAGAGCCTGCATTAGTTCTTCTGGAAATGGATTAATTCCTGAGAGAATGAATTGTTATAAAATAAGGATACCCCTTGGGTTTTCCCTCTTCGTATGTATCTGTTTCCCTTTTGACCTTCTGCCATGTTATGACATAGCACCAGAAGCTGAGAAGATGCTGGCACCATACCTTCGAACTTCCTAGTCTGTAAAACCTAGAGCCAAATAAACCTCTTTTCTTTATAAATTACACATATTCAGGCATTCTGCTATAGCAACACAAAACAGTCTAAGACATTACCTTATTCTTTTCTTACATTCTTGGAGGTCAGTTACTAAAGAAGGAGCTGGTATGCCTTCTTTAAAAAAAAAAAAAAAAGCATACCAATTGTTTCTACATTTTTGCCATTCTTGCTATGTACTAAACATTACATTTCTTCTTGGAATCACATTTAAATAGTTTTTCGTCCCCATGGGTAAACCTCTTTAACACATAGTATAGGTCAACTATCCATGTCTTTTAATTGTTAATTGGACCAGTATACAAAAAAAAAAAAAAAAGAAAAAAAATCCTTGCAATTTCAAAGGTAAATAATTTAGGTTTTATAAGTGCCTAATTTTTAAAGAGTCAAATGACCTTTTAGATATTTAATTTCTCCCCATTGTTAGAATGGAAAATTTTTTATTTAAAAAATGTAGTATAAAAATAACAGATTTCATAAAAACATTAAAGAACTGTGGTAAATCAGTGAATTCCAATCTGTTCTTGGAAAGAAGATAATTACTTTGAAAATATTTCTTATTTTATTTTTAAGAGAAATAACTTTGTATTAGTTGTTCTTATGCTGCTATAAAGAAATACCAGAGACTGGGTAGTTTATAAAGAAAAGAGGTTTAATTGAATCACACTTCTGCATGGCAGTGGAGGCATCAGGAAACTTACCATCATTGTAGAAGGCACCTCTTCACAGGGAAGTAGGAGAGAGAATGAGGGCAAGCAGGGGAAATTCCAGGCACTTTTAAAACCATCGGATCTTGTGAGGCTAACTCACTATCAGCAGAACAGCATGGGGGAAGCAGCCCCATGATCTGATTACTTCCACCTGCTCCTGCCCTTGACATGTGGGGATTATGGGGATTACAATTCAAGGTGAGATTTGGATGGGGACAAGGCCAAATCATATAATCCTGCCCCGACCCCTCCCAAATCTCATATCCTCACATTTCAAAACATAATCATATATTTTCAAGAGTCTCCCAAACTCTTAACTCATTCCAGCACTAACCCAAAAGTCTAAGTCCATAGTCTCATCTGCTACAAACAAAGTCCCTTCCACCTATGAGCCTGTAAAACGAAAAACAAGTTAGTTCCTTCCTAGATACCATGAGGGTACAAGTATTCGGTAAATATACACATTCCAAATGAAAGAAATTGGCCAAAACAAAGGGCTATAGGCCCCATGCAAGTCCAAAATACAACAGGGAATTCATTAAACCCTAAAGTTCCAAAATGATCTTTCTTTACTCCGTGTTTCACATCCAGGTCACACTGATGCAAGAAGTGGGCTCTTATGGCCTTGGGCAACTCTGTCCCTGTGGCCTTGCAGGGTACAAGACCCCTCCCAGCTGCTTTCACAGGCGGGTATTGAGTATCTATGGGTTTTCCATGCATGTGGTGCAAGCTGTGTGTGGTCCTCCCTTTTTGGGGTCAGGAAGAGAGTGGCTCTCTTCTCATAGCTCCATTAGGCAGTGCTCCAGTAAGGACTCTGTATGTGGGCTTCAAACCCACATTTCCCTTCTGCATTGCACTAGCAGAGGTTCTCCCTAAGGTATCCACCCCTACAGCAAACTTCTGCCTGGATATCCAGGAGTTTCCATGCATCTTCTGAAATCTAGGCAGAGGTTCCCAAACCTTAATTCTTGACCTCTGTGCACCCACAGTCTCAAAACCATGTGAAAGCTGCCAGGACTTAAGGCTTGCACCCTCTGAAGTAATAGCTGGAGCTGTACCATGGCCCCTTTTAGCCATGGCTGAGGCTGAAGCAGCTGGGATGCAGGGCAACATGTCCCTAGGCTGGATAGAGCAAGGATTCCCTGGGCATGGCCTGTGAAACCATTTTTTCTGTTCCAGGCCTCTGAGCTGATAATGGGAGGGGCTGCTGTGAAACTCTCTGACATGCTCTGGAGTCATTTTGCCCTTTGTCTTGGTGATTAACATTCATCTCCTTATTACTTATGCAAATTTCTATAGAGGGCTTGAATTTCCTCTCAGAAAATGGGTTTTTCTTTTCTATTGCATCATTATGATGTAAATTTTCAAACTTTTATGCTCTGCTTCCCCTTGAATGCTTTGCCACTTAGAAATTTCTTCTGCCAGATACCCTAAATCATCTCTCTCAAGTTCAAAGTTCCATTCATCTTGAGAGCAGGGGCAAAAATGCCTCCAGTCTCTCTGCAAAAGCATACCAAGAGACACCTTTATTCCAATTCCCAACAAGTTCCTTACCTTCATCGGAGACAACCTCAGCCTGGACTTCATTGTTCACATCACTGTCAGCATCTTTGTCAAAATCGTTCAACAAATCTCTAGGAAGTTCCAAACTTTCCCATATATTTTTTCTTCTTCTGAATCCTCAAAACTGTTCCAATTTCTACCTGTTACCCGGTTCTAAAATTTCTTCCACATTTTTGGGTATCTTTATAGCAATGCCCCACTACCAATTTACTGTATTATTCTATTTTCGTGCTGCTATGAAGAACTACCCAAGACTGGGCAATTTATAAAGTAAACAGGTTTAATTGACTCATACTTCCACATATCTGGGGAGGCCTCAGGAATCTTACAATCATGGCAGAAGGCACCTCATCACAGGGAGGCAGGAGAGAGAATGGGTACAAGTAGGGGAATCTGGGGACACTTTTAAAGCCATCAGATCTCGTGAGACTCACTCACTATCACTTATCACGAGAACAGCATGGGGGAAACTGCCTCCGTGATCTGATTACCTCTACCTGGTCCCACCCTTAATATATGGGGAAAAAGGGGACTACAATTCAAGGTGTGGTTTAGGTGAGGACACAGAACCAAGCCATATCAAACATCAATTTCATTGTGCAATAATTATGGAATATACAGTTTTTAAGTGGTCATGTTAAGAGCACAGAAAATTTCAAGAAAGCATTTTTTGTTATGTGGTGTTAGGACAAATCAAAATTCTAGATAAAGGTGTAATTCTGCTATTGAAAATAGATGGAAGAGATTCCCTTCTCTTTCTTTTTCTTAGACTTTATACTTTAGAAAACTTAAAATTGTAAATTGTCCTTTCTTTTTTATGTGTACAAAACCCCCTTTGAAATTTAAATAGCCCTTTTGTCAGCTGTAGAACCAAGAGTGTCTTTTTCAAAGACACTGCAACCATATCTTTGAAATGTAAACACAGGGAGGAGACCTCCATATCTCTGATTGTGTGGGAGGGTAAGAGCCTAACTTTGGTGGACACCTTGCTCTAAGTTGCTAAAACACCTGTTTTCATAAAGATATGAGAATTCTATTTTTCCTATGGATAAAGCTAACTAGCAAACACAGACTAATACCCCAATTACCAGGTAAATCCATGGTAAACCCCAAGTGACAAATGGTGCTACCAAGTTCTCTTACTTCAATACTAGTTATTATTATCTTAAAAACATATATGTAATTGATTTTATCTGCTTGGCTACATAAGAGTGTGAAATATCTTTCTGTCTTGGAGGATTTTTTATGAGGTGGTCAAATTCTGGTTTATATTTTATTATTATTATTATTATTATCTTTTTCTACTATCTTTGTACAGGGGACTTCTGGGTTGGAAGAGGTTTTGTTTTCAATTATATTCTCCCAACAATAGCATCTATGAAACTATCTTTGTAAGTTAAAATACAAAAACAAAGCTAAACTAAAAGTGCTTTTAAGACTAGTGCTAAGGAAATGCAATTGCAAACATAGTGAACATTTACTATTATGCAAATAATTTTTCAATCAGTGTAATATACTCAGTTTTACACTCATGATGACATTTATTAGGAATCATAGTTTCCATTGTTCCCACAAACATTAGTTAATGTTACATTCTTATAGTTATTCTCAGTTTCAATCACTATTTAGAAATAAACAGATGTAGCAATACTATTCAAGATCACAGTAATTTAATTTAAAAAGTAATTTAATATATATAGTTTTTTAGCATTTCAGCCTCGGGGGTTTTGAAAAGAAGGTACTTAATTTGCTTTCTATTTCCACAATTAATGTGTTAAACTTTCAGAATTTATTTGATTTCCTTTCTGAGGTAACAAATCTATTATTGCATATACATGTCAATAAAATACTGGATATCTTTATCATGTAATTAGTAAGTTTCTATGAATGAATTATTTGTGTTAATTTATAGGCAATTTTTGATATACTTCATATTTAATGATATATTTAATTAGATATTGAAAACACTCTAAGATTTCTTTCTAAAATCTAATCTTTCCAGATAGAAATACTGCGTGGATCATTGCCTTATTCGAATATATATTATGCTTGATATTTTTAAAACATATAAATATTAAATATTTAATATGTTATTTACCTAGTCATTAGTCGAAATATAGTATTAATTGGGAATTTGCCACGAATATACTGAATATATTCAACTTTTAACTTCATTATTCGAACCTTGGTAACTTTCAACAATTTGAAGTCCTTCAGATATTTGACATTACAAAGATTTAGATCTTGATAATTTTTGTAACTGATTTTTTAATATAAATGTTATGAAGATATGCATGATTAAGTATTTCATTTAATAGAAAAGTACAGAAGGTTTGAAGAAAATATTTTACTTCAGAATTTAATCTCACATGTGGTCAGATAATCACCTTTGAAACAGTGTTTTTGTTTTTATTTGTTTTGCTTTTTGGGAGGATGGAGGTAAAATAATAAGAACTAAAGTAGGAAATTTCTCTTCAAAATAATAATAATCAAGATTGAAAATCTGTAGTACTGGAATGCAGTAACTCAAGGTGCACTAATGTTTTATTAACTGTTATAACAAGGCCACATTTACTTAGCATATAGTTCATTATTAAATTCACATTTTTTACATTTTGTGGGATTTGTAAGAGAATAATTTTTCCTTAAATTCCAAAATGTTTAAATTTAATTTTTAATGAATGATCCTTTGTCAAATAAAGGGTAAACACAGGCTTTTCTCAAATATTCTCAAGAAGACTCTCACTGATATGATTGGCTATACATTGCTAAGCCATAGAGTGCAGGTTTAAGTGTTGGCTAGGGCACTATTAGGTTAATTTACAGATACTATGGACAATAGCAAAAAGTGTCAAATTATAAATACATAGCTCAGGGGAAAAGCGGGAAGAATTGTTTTCTTATTTTAATGTCTCTCTGGGCTGATAATTAAAAAAAAAAATCCTCACATTTCTGAGATAGAAGTTATTTTCTCCTTATAAACTTCCTGAAGTGTGAAAGCACTCTCCAAGACACATACAGGTTCAAAAGTAGTATGTGAAAATGTTACTGACTCAAGAATCTCCAGCACAAATTCTGACTAATGAGCACCTGATCACAAAACTACTGTGCTATCTCATGAGCAATCCCTAAAAAATTAGGCTTAAATATAAAAAGATGGAAAAAAAAAACAGTCATATCAGAATCAGGAGAGACCACACTAGAAGGGAAATCGACTTCACAGAGTTAGTCCAAGCAAATCACTAAAACAAACAAAGAAGCAATGAAGCAAATGATAATAGCTACAAGTCCTGGGGAAAAGAATTAGTATCCAGAGTTGCTGCAAAATGTTATTAAAAACTCTCATTTTAGTAATAAAAAAAAAAACATGAGACTTGCAAAGAATCAGAAAAATATTATCCATACACAGGTACAATCAGGCAACAAAATCTGTTTTTGAGAAAAGTTAGATGTTGGACTTTGCACAAAAGGACTTCACAGAACCTATAATAAATATGTTCCAATTACTAAAGGAAGCTATGTTTAAGTAATTAAAGAATGGTGTAATACTAAACAGTTATTAAGTAGAGAATATCATTAAAGAGTTAGTAACTATTTTAAAATGGAAATTCTAGAGAAGTAAAGTAACCAAAGTAAAAAGAAAAATTACTGGAGAAGCTGCACATTAGATTGGGGCTGGTACAAGAAAGAATCAATGAACTTGAACGTAGTTCAGTATATATATTTTACAATCTGAAGAACAGAAAGAATAAGACATTAAAGAAAATAAAATCTCAGAGGAATGAGGACAACATTAAGCACAGTAGTATATGCAAAATTGGAAGAGCAGAGGGATAGGAGAGAGAAAAAGAAATGAAAAATAAATTACAAATAATAATGACTGAAAATTTGCCAAATGAGACTAAAAAACACCCAATAATCTTTGAATAGAATGCCTCTTCCTCAATATATTAAAAAGCGTCTGCAAACAACCAACAATTAACATCACACTTAATGGTAAAAAAAGTTTTTCCCCAACATTAGACAAGGATATCCACTCTTGCAAATGTAGAAACATTTAAGATATGGTAACTTGAGTCTACTAAAATAACTGATAATAGACTAACAGGAAAAAAACGCATACAAATTTTATTACATGCACTCTTGTGTATGAGAGGTGTATAAAATCTAAAAACTCAAAGGCAGGATACCTGGTGCTTTTCTACTATCTTAACATTACAGAAAGAACAGGAACTTGAACTGTGGCAAAGACAGATATTGGCAAAACAGGTTATGGAAGGGAGAGAAGAGGAAGATAGGCATAGGGTAAAGGCCATCTTGTTGCGTAGATGAAATCTCACAGGTAGCAGCCCTTAGTAAAAATAGATGATAAATATTTCTGTCAGATCTTTGAAGATGTGAGACTCTCAGTTAATCTCTCTTGTGTTTGGATAAGGCATACTTCAGAGAAAGACCATTTGCATGTGTTGTTTTCTTCAATTTATTTTCTCAGCAGATGCAAATCTTCACAAAAGACAGCATTTTAGCTATAATTATTTTTTCAGCTCTTCTGAGTAGCCATCTTGAAATATGTTAAAGAAGTATACTTTAGGGTAAAATTTTTGGTTTCCTTTACCAGTTCTGTTTAGCATGGCACTGTAAGTTCTAATAAGGGCAATAAGGTAAGGAAAATAAATAAATAGTATCCATATTAGAAAGGAAGGAGTAATTTTATATTTGCAGATGCCATAATCTTGTATGTAACAACTCAAAAATCATACACTAAAATTAACTACTGATATAAGAAATGAGTTCAGCAAAATTGTAAGGTACACAATCAATATACAAACATAACATTCAGAAAATAATATTTAGAAAACAATTTTATTAAAATCTTATTAAAAGGTTAAAGTACTTTTGTTAATAAATTTAATCAAAAAAGTAGAAGGCTTGTACACTGAAAACAATAAAACATTAAAAAAGAAGTAAATAGAGAAAAATTTTATGTTGATGGATTAAAAAGCAACATTATTAAGGTCACATAACTTCCCAAACTGATCTACAGATTCATTGAAATCTCTATCAATATCCAATAGCTTATTTGCAGAAATGGACAAGTTGATGCCAGAATTGATATGTAATTGCAAAGGATTACAAATAGCCAAATCAATCTCTAAAAAGAAGCACAGAGTTAGAGGGTTCACATAGCTTGATTTCATTAATTAGTATACAATTACTATAATCAAAACAGTGTAGTACTGGTATCAGGATAGATATGTAGCTATACTGATACATATGTAGATATACTGAATAGATATGTGGATATAGTATATGGAACTGAAAGTCTAGAATTCAGCCCACACATCTATGGTCAGTTGATTTGGGGCAGGGTGTTAAAACTAATACTGGGGAAGGGATAGTCTTTTCAACAAATAGTGCTGGGAAAACCAGATATCCAAGCAAAATAATAATAATGATGATGATTTTTTATTTCACATTATATGCAAAATTATTTCAAGGTGATTAGAAATCTAAATGTGAGCTTGAACTATGAAACACTTAGAAAAACATAGGAATATTAAAAATAAACAAATTGGACTTCTTCAAAGTTAAAAATCTTTGTCTTCAAACAACATGATTAAGTGCAAAGACAACACAGAATTGGACAAAATTCCTCTTTAAATCATATATCTAATTGTAGTCTCCTGATGGGTTCATCTTGCCCACTGCCCAGAAAAGCAAATTCACTGAGAACAGCAGGTGGAACTTAAGAAACTACAATCGCTAGATTAGAACGTGTTCTTGAGGATTCCAAGATATTTGAACCTTCCCACATTGCTGATGGGGTTTTAAAATGACACAGGATATTTTGAAATCAGTTTTCCAGTTCCTCAAAATATTAAATAGACAGTTAACTTATGACCCAGAAATTTCACTCCTAAGTATGTACCCGAGACATGAAAACATGTCTACACAAGAAAACATGTGCATTATTGTGCATAGCAGTATTATTTGTAATGATCACAAATTGCAAATAACCCATGTAGGGGAAAAATTATAATTTCTTTTCTTTCTCGTTTTAGGTTCTTAGTTGAGATACTCTCCTGAAAACAAAAGTCAGATTAACAAAAGGAAAACAAACAGCGGTTTATTAATGTGTGGCGTACCCATCCTGCAGGAGAGCCTTCCGTTCAAAATTGTTTCTTTCTCAAGGCAATGGCTTAGGGGCCCTGCGTAAATGGTATTTTCACAAATAGGCATAAATTCTATATAGTGACAAGATAAGAGAATATCTTCAGGGTACCAATAGGTGTGAACATGCAGGAAGGTGACTTTAACAGAAGAGTGAGTCTGCTCCTGGATCCTCTGGTGCTGCTGCCCTTAAGCTCTGTTTCTGAGCTGATAAGCAACTGGTGTAAATGGGCCTTCCTTTAGGTAGAAAAGAACAGAGAGGAAGGGCAGAATGTGCCCCTGCGTTTTGATTTTTTTCTTTAATTAAAATCTGCAGCATTAGAAAGAGGAACATTTTGGTTTCCTTCACGCAATTGTCTATTAAATAATGAATGAGTTAATAAAATATGGTATATCCATATAACTGAATATTACTATATCAATGAAAGTAATGAAGTATTGATACATGCTATATTGTGGATGAATTTAAAAATATTTTGCAAAGGTAAAGAAACCAGTCACAAAAGACCACATATTGTTTCCATTTATAAGAAATGTCCATATAGAGACAGAAAGTAGGCTAGTGGTTGCTTAGAACTACTAAAAAGGGTAAGATACATATTTTCGAATTGATGAAAAAGGTCTAAACTTAGATTATGATGCTAATTGCACATCTCTGAAAAACATAATAAAATATTAAATATCATAATTTAAATGAGTGAGTTTTATGATGTATGAATTTTCTTTCATTAATGTTATGTAAAAATAAAAGGAAGCACTCTCTAATGCTTCATTTAGGAATGAAATAAAAACTTTGTAAAAATACACAAATCCTGTGATTATATAAGGTTTACATATTTGCCTGAAATATTCCAAGTGTTTTCTTTCCTTGCTAAAACATATTTTATTTTTACATATCTCTAAATCTTCAATAATTCATTTGTATTGTCTTGAGTGAATCAGAAGAGGAAAACCCAAATTTTGCATTGGGAAAATGCCTGAGTGTAAAAAGTAAGGTATTTATATGTTGCTTAGTGACATAATGAAGGACAAAGAAATTTTGCAGGTCAGTCGTCGCAAACTCTGCTCTTGTATTTTTATAAGGCAGGCTGGAACACCCCTTGCAAGTATTTCCCTTCTTTTAAGTGTACATTGGCTGGAAAAAGTTTATTCCTACAGAATATAATGCTGAATAGAAATCTGTCACTGGAGGAATTTGACTGTCTTTTCAGAAAGAATTAAGAGGTTTGTAAAAAAGACTCTATTACTTACTTTTTGTCTTAATTCTATTCTTTTCAGAGAGAAGTTTCACTGAGGTATTTTTAGAAATTAATTCAAGCCATGGTTATTTAATTAGGTTGGTGCAAAATTAATTGCGGTTTTTGCTATTACTTTTAATGAAGTAAGAAACAAGACTGAATAAGTATTATTTCATGGTCCCTTTCAGTAAAAATCAAAAGTCTTCTGTCAAGTTAGCAATGCTTTCATCATTTTTCCTCTTTAGAGCTAAAACCTGCAAGTTGTGTTATCTTATGGTTTAAGATATTAAGCTCTATTTTCTTTAACATATGAAGGGAGAAATATCTAGAGAGATCTGGTATGCTCTTACCTCTGGTAGTCACCATTGGATCTTGAGGCACATATGAACCTGAGGCTGAGTAAAATGCATAGAGAACATTTGAAGAATTGGTATCTTTGATTTAGGTATTTTCTACCTACTCAAAACTGTAATTGTTTAATGACAGCTGAAAGAATATTTAAATACATAGTTTTATTCCAAGAATTTGTTTTCTCTTCATCTGCGTTATTATATTTCAGTATGTGTGTTCTTTTCCTAACCCTCTCTCCCTTGTCTTGAATGATTTACATTCATGCTTTACATAGCCTTGCCTACTAAATGTACACAATGCACAAGTGAGTGTGTGTGGGTAAAATAAACAACTTGGAGAATTTCCTCCATAACCCAAAATTTAATAATAAAATTACAAGAAAAAGCAATTACTCAAAGTCAACGTTTAATAAAATAGCTTAACAAATTCTAAATGTCTTAGTATGGGCTTTAAGCTATTTATTAATAAGGTCAAAGTAATATTAGCTTCTCAATTAAATCTTATATGAGAGCTTTAATAAACACAATTTGTGTGTGTGTGTGTGTGTGTGTGTGTGTGTGTGTGTGTGTGAGAGACGAAATCTCGCTCTGTCACCCAGACTGGAGTGCAGTGGCACAATCTCGGCTCAATGCAAACTCCACCTCCTGGATTCACACCATTCTCCTGCCTCAGCCTCCCGAGTAGCTGGGACTACCAGGTGCCTGCCACCACACCCGGCTAATTTTTTGTATTTTTAGTAGAGACAGGGTTTCACCGTGTTAGCCAGGATGGTCTCGAACTCCTGACCTCGTGATCCGCCTGCCTCGGCCTCCCAAAGTGCTGGGATTACAGGCGTGAACCACCGCACCCAGCCCAATATTTTTAATAAATCCAAATAAATAGGTGATTTAGAATATGGGTTGAACAACAATTTGAGGGGAAAAATTCATCAAGACAATATTAGAGATTAGATAAAATGATAAAATGTTTTAGCACAGTATATCAGATAATGAATTGTGTGCTACTTATTATTTATACACATTTAATATACATTGTATTAAAATATTTATAAGTACGAAATATTTTATAATAATATAGAGAGATAATTGTTTAGAGTTCTTATAATACATTTATACTTTAAAAAATCGTCACATTGCGTATCTACTTAAACAATAATGGTTAAGGTGGGCATGAGCCAAGAACAATTTTTGGCAGTAAATATCCCCAGCTGTTGAAACTAGGAACTCTTAATCCAGTTAGTTATTAACTGCCAAGTAATGTCCAACAGTGGCACATTTCTCAAACTAAAAATTCAAGAGATATATTTATATAACGTATATATAAAATTATATTATCATCAAAGGATATAGTAGTCCAGCTATAATATATATACGTATAGTATGTATACATATAAATATATTTAACCTAGTATACTGATTATCGAGGCAATTAAATAATTTGAGGATGTATTTTTAACTATGATTGCTAAAAATTGTGTTTACATATTTTAAACAATAACTGGCAAATATTAACGTTAAATAAAATTGAATAAAATTCAGTTGCTTTGGAAGGTTTGAGGATATTTCTATCCCAGTAATGAGTAGTAAGTATGTGTGTGTGTGTATATATATATATATGCTGGAGGCAATGGATTAATATATGGGATTCACTGCATTTTAAAAAATTATCACTACGTTTTCGCTAGTTTGAGTTTCCCTAATGAATCATCTATTCTGGTTTTAAAGCCTCCTATAAGGACGTTCTGCCTTTTTTTCAGAATTATGTGGGCCAGCAATGTGTTTAGGAAGAGAAAGAAGATTGAGATTACTTAGTTTTTACTTGCTGAAAATCTAAGCAATCTAAAATTCTAGACAGCGCAACCAGGATTTTACGTAAACTTGTTACAGTCTTAACTTTGTACGTTTGTCATATATCTTCCAGTCTGAGCTATCATTGTTCATAAAGTAGAAATCTATATACCTGGACTCATGTTCTTTCTTGTACCTTAAAATTCACGGGACATTGCCAATCACAACTGCCAATCTTTTAAAATTTAGTATTTTCTATTCCCTCTAATGATATTCTATTAAATTCTCGCTATCAGAGACACTTTTCTCATTTTTTCTTCCTATTTTAACACAGTATTAAAAAGACTTCCACCACGATGAGTTAAGTCATTTTACTGCAAAATTTAAAAACAGTTACAAATTAATTTATAGTTAAAAATAATAGAATAATCACAAAGTGAATATTGTAGAAAAAAATCATATAGTTTCATTAAATAAGCTTATCACATTTTGCATACATTGATTTTTATACTAATGTATCAAGAAATGAATACAAATTTGTATCAAATCCCTCTAGTATTTTCAATCTGTTACTTTCCCTCAAATAATATTCAAGCTGTTTAAGACGCTTATGAAAGTCATCAGAGCAAGACCTAATGATTATTATTTCCATAAATCTTTTAATTTAAATGTAACACAGACTTCAGCTTTCTATAGTTTTAATGATTTTTAGCCCCAAAGATTTTCCATAATCTAAACCACCTGATATAAAGAAAACAATAAATTAAATAAAAAGTTCTTCAATAAGCCAAAGTATTAATCAGGATTTTTTTCTTTCTTTTTTTTTTTTTTTTTTTTTGACATGGACTCTCACTGTGTCTCCAGGCTGGAGTGCAGTGGCATAATCTTGGCTCACTGCAACCTCCGCCTCCTGGGTTCAAGTGATTCTCCTGGCTCAGCCTCCGGAGTAGCTGGGATTACGGGTGTGTGCCAGGATTTTGATATGACTGACTGTTCTTGGGTTTCATTTTATTCTGCTACTTGTTAGAACCTACTTTACCAGAGAAGGGAGACATCTATTTTCACAGTGGGTATTCTATTCTAACTTGGGCATTTCTATTCTGCCTTAAAGCACTGTTATTCAATTAGGTAACCAGTGTGGTCACTGATAGCCTGAGGTATCAATCAAAATTTTCCTACGACACTCCATTAACATCACAGCATATTGAAAGGCTAATTTTTAATGAAACTCTACCTTCGAGATTTTTATCTTAAAGACAAAAATCCATCCACCATGCTTGTGTATTCACACTTTGCAGGCATAAATATTAATTATGAATTTATTTGATTTAAAAAAGTTTGCTATTGTATAGCTGCATTGAGCCCAAACTAACAATTGTGAACATGGCTAATATCTGCTCCACCAGCCTTAGAGCAAAAAGTAGTATGAGAAATAAATTTGTGTGAAAATACAGATTTGATGCAGGGGGACATGGTGTTGTGAAGCCCAATGAGAAACCACCTCTCTTGGTTGTAGGAGGTCATTGAAGATTGCCTGGAGGAAGCCATATTCAATGGGCACATTTGTGGAATGATGTGAGCCAGGTGTGTGTGTGTCTGTGTGTGTTGGGGTTATGGGGAAGGGAGTTTGGTGTACAGGGGGAAGTTTAGGAGTTTGTAAGTGTAAAGAAAAGTGTTTTAGACATTGGAAGCAGAAAGTTAATCAACCAGATGATGAAAGTTGATGTATTAGGTTGTTGCAAAAGTAATATTTTATAATAAAATTGACAGAAAACAAGCAGTCACTTAGAATAAGAGATGGTCATGATCGGGAAGAGATGAGGCTTGAAAGATGAGCGAAGATGGATTAACTTCATAGATCTTCAGAGCTAGCATTTAGCAACAATTTCTTATGGTGAACTGTCTAAAGTGCTAAATATGGAAAGCTAAGAATTGCATTACTCTAATTTTCTTATACCTGGATGAATGTAGTTGTTTTTTTTTTTTACGAGATGTCGTTGTGTGAAATACTGTATGTGAAAATCAGGTTTTGTGAGACTTCTGCAGCTTCGGTTGGCAAGTTCTATGAAGGAAATGTTTGCATTTCTGATGCAGACTTTGGATGGTGGCTATTCACTCTTCTGATTGGTTCATTATTGTGAACGCAAATTACAGTTCCTTTGATAACCCAGTTCCGGAGTGTAGCTTTTGAAACCATCAACTAAAAGCTTAGTCTGTAGTCTTCCTTCAATATCTGCATGCATTTTGCAAGCCATTTAATACCAATAATAAATTCCGCATGTTTGAACTAGCCAGAGTGATTTTCCTTTCTTGCAGTGGAACACTGATCAATACAATGGAGATATCAAATAAGTAAGCAAGTTTATTTTACATCTTTTATAATTTTTATTGTTGAAAAAGGAGGATTTTTGAGTTCCATATGAGCAAAAATTCTGGCATAGTCAACACCATTTGAGAATACTAGAAGAAAAAGAAGAGAGAAGAGGCTTCTTATTTGGTATTTAGCCATTTGTAGTCCTGGGTAGTTATAAATTAACCCTACCCTAGTCATATTGCAGGTCCTTCTAATTATGCAGATAGTTGTTTATTGAGTAATTGGTTAAAAATATGATAAGTTATTAAAAATGATACCTCCTCTTTCCATCTTCCTCCTTATATATATATCACATTATAGATGAATCTGTTCTTTTCTAACAGTAAAGGTAAAATAAGGGAATGCTACTTAATAAATATGTCAGAAAAGGCAATTTGGGTGACTTTGGATCTTTGAAAAGTATCACAGTATTAGAGCATTTTCCTAAAGTGTCAATGTATTTCAAATAGAAAATTAAAAAGAATAAATACATCATTGAGAGAACAGGGACAGCATGTAGTGAACAGAGTACCCAGTCATTTCTTTCATTCTTTTAGTATTTGAATGAGAGCTTAGTACTTGTATCTTTGAGAAGTAAATGGATCCTGAGTTTTTACTGACATGGTTTTGTCTCTACTGCTACTGTAACTCCTTGCAAAGACCCAAAAAATATGCTGTCTTAAAGTGCCGACTATTAAGTCTCCTTTCTTATGATGGTGAAAGAGATCCTGAGTTCCTGATGGTGAAAGAGTTCCTCAGTCTTTATGTGGACCTTGTGGACAGGAATAGGAGACATACGCAGAGACCTATTACAACAGGAAAAAAAATGTAGAAATATTTCATTTGATAATGGTAGTCACCAAAAAGTAGTATTTGAAATAAATCATTGTGCTTTGTAGCCGTCAGATCCAGTCTAACTTGTGCAAGTAGTAACCAACTGAACTCAGTCAAGCTTTTTACTACATGTCACTTAAGTATTGCTGTTATTTACTACAAGCCTATGGTATAAAACACTGAATCTAACCAGCAAAAAATAGTATTTTCTACAATCACCTTATTAAAAAGTCCTGGAACTTACAAAATAACATTCTTTAAAAGTATTTCTTTAAAATGATTCTCCACACCCACCTTAAGAAATGTGGAAATTAAGTCATATTACCTCTTATTAACAAGAAACCACAAAAAATTAATCAGAATGAAGTTAAAGTAACAAAAACTGCAAGAGTCGAAAATAATTTCCCAAAAATAAGTGGCTCCAATTAATATCTTTCCCAGTGCCTGATTATTTACATTAACTCAAACAGGTCTTTAGAATACCTATCTTCTGGTGTCCAAAAAGAAACTCCAAAAAGGAAATGCAAATTTAATTTGTTGAGGATATCAAGGTGTTAATTTAAAGGGGCAAAGGAACTGCAGGCTGCTGTCTGAAGTAGGAAGCAAAGGAACCTACTCTGTAGAATATGGCTGGGTGCCTGATCTTAGTTTTCTTATAATTGCCTAGCTTTGGACAAGATTTTGCTTGTTCATTTATTTATTCTTTTATGATTTCCTGAGCTTATGTCCTGCAGCAATTTGAGACAGTCTACAGGATTAAATACAATATAAAACAAGGAAATACATTATTTTTTAAAATGAAAACATGCTTGGATTCCTGGCCCTGGTCCTTCCCATATCCAGTTTCAGGTTTGTCCTTGACTTAGGCATTAGCTCCACTTCAGTTCCTACTTAAAGGGAAATAGGAGATCCTAGGTTCTTGAAGGTAAGAAGTGTCCAAATATCAGATGCAGGTCTCTTAAGATACTGGAAATCTGAGAAGAGCATCTTTACGTTACTTTCTATGGGACTGTTTAGTAATCTAGTTTTTTGCTGTATATGAGGTTGCTATATTTGGGGGCCATGGATCCACAGTATATAGCTGGTGGGAGTAGTAACTGATTGAAGTCAGTCAAGTTTTTGACTACATGTCACTTTAGCCTGGCATCCTACCTGCATCCTAACCTTCACACACTAATTTAGTTTATCAGATTAGCGAATAAAATATAGGATACCAGTTAAGTTTGATTTTCAGGTAAGCAACATCTTATTTCTTTGTGTTTAAATATGTCCCAAATACTACATAGGATTTTCCTTGGAATCTCAGTTTCCTCTTTCATCAAAAGATTATAGTTACACACACTTGGCAGGGTTGTTGTAAGAATGAAGAAAGACAATGTGTTGTATGGAAACTAGTTATACTAAAACAATTATTCTCCCTTTACCTGAGAAACAAATTTAACTGGGCATTTTCTATCTTATCTGGTAACTGTATGCTAACTTCTAAAACATTTTCCTGATGCTGTTATTACCTACTATATGTCCCAAGTTGATAGCTATCAAAGTGCAGGCTTTTCTAACTGAGACATACTTGCCTTCTGTTTTCTTTCTGGTCTTCACTAATTTATGGAAGTTGATTACTTCCCATTTCTGTGAGTGGCTTCCTCTCAGTAGTATGACCTATGTCTCTGTATGAATTTCCCGGACTTTCCTGCAGTTCTGTGTGTGGCTGGTATTTTCCCAACATCACCAGTCTCACAAACTTCTCCCACCTGACCTGCTACTACTGCTTCACTGACATTAAGTCCTAGTTTTGTTTGGGGCAGTTCTATTAAAAGCAGCAAATAAATATGCAACATCTCCTTGGTTCCAGGCATTGTGTGAGAGATTCTGCAAATGCAAAGAGGAATAAGCCACGAACTCTATCATCAGGGACCTCAGAATCGACAAAGAAGTAGGCATTAGAGTGATGATAATATTAATAACTACTTTTTTGGATATTTAGTACAGGCCAGAAACATTTTCTTCCTTGATTCTGGAACAACCCTGCCAAACGTGTAAATATCATCTCTTTAACAGAGGGAAAATTGAAATTCTGAGGATAATCATTTTTTCTAAAAAAACATTTTCAATGACAGAATGAAACTAGAATGGGAGTCTTGATCTCTTACTGTAGATTGATCGTACATTGCCCTGACCCATCCTCAACTGAACCGTGTGCAGATAGCTTCTTGTGCAGATAGCTCAAAGGGGCTTCCTCAGTTCTAGGCTTTACATGACATTTCAGCTCAGCTGCTTACAGTTGTCTTGAAAATAGTCCCTGTTTCCAAATTTCACCTTTCTAGGAAGGATATTGATTATCCCAGGTCCTACAAAACATAGTGTTTTGTTCTTCTGATGATAGACTCCCTGGAGTTAGTTGTCTAACTTTGGTTTTAAGAACTGGGCTAAGGAAACACAAGGTTTAAACAAATGTGGCCACTTGGCAGGCATTGTGAGCAGGAGGAAGGGCAGATTCACTGCAAGGGGTACAGGAACATTCCAAACCATGTCTAGCAAAGATGCACTTCTAAATATGCAGGTACTGGGAATTTTAAGTGCAGCACTGATATTTCAAGAGGAACAGAAATTCAAAAATTGCTACTTCAAAAAATTCCTCGGTAGGTGTGAATTCACAGGAGTGATAAGATATCCTTACATCTCTGATGACTGCTCTAAGGATCCCGGGCATAGTTCATTTTCAGAAAGTACTAAAAGGACTTAACTGATGCAGGCAATAGAGCCCAGGTGTAGGATCTTTCTCAGTATATTTTTTTTTATATGATTGGATATATAGTCCAATTAGTGCAAGCCCTTGAGATGACTAATATTTTACTAGTGTCAAACTTCCTTTTTAAGCGTTTATTTAAAATATGCTAAGTATTCAAATAAATAAATACACATGGCACAAATAACAGAAATGATGAGGCATCTTGAAATGTGATGACATAGTAGTATTCTGTTCTATGTTGAGGCATTCTAATCCAGAATCTGAAAATAAAAGAACAGGTTATTCAGTATGTAAACATTACTTTTCAAACACATTTCAAATTATTATATACCTGCTTTTCACTCTCTCATAAATTCACATCAAATCTAGCTTAATACAGTATTTCTCTAACCAATATTTTTCCTAACATAGAGGCATTGTTGAAAGAGGAAAAAAAAAAAAAGGTAGGTAACTAATTCAATGAATACTTTCAAGTACTGGTACTGGTAGAATACCTTTTCTATACTCTCTGTACATGTTGAGGCAAAAAATATTAAGGGAATGAACAGGAAGAAGATTATGTAAACACAAAATATATGTATATATAGGTAATATATACACACCCATTTGAGACAAAATAAGATTATTCCCTGTAAATATTAAAAAGCCTTCTGAGACTATGAGATAGTCATTGCAATGAACACAAGACTACATGTTCAAGCTTTGAATTTATGAAACAGATATCACATATAAGAATTTTAATGAAACTGAAAAATATGTTTTTTGGCTATTGGTGCTCTAGTTTTTCCAGGCTGCTGCTGACTATTACCACAATCAGTTGCACTGCCACATTCTCATTGCTAACATGAGGAGTCATCCTTAACATTCTCCTCCCCAGGTTGCTTGAGAAAACCAAAGCTATCAAGGCTGAGTGAGGGTATGTCCAGTTATCATACCCAAATCTCAGAGCTTCAACTAGCTTGCCTAGGAGTCTGGGAGAACAACTTTGCTGATTTGACAATAAATAAGAAAACCTTCCAGAAATTACACTGTAAATGGAAGTTTTATTGTACATGATTGATGGATCTTAAGCACCTGCTAAGTAAATAGTCAGACAGACATATCTAAAATTGATTTTTAAAGTCTGGCTATCAGCACTTTCAAAGGGATCAAATTACAAAGAAAACACAAAATTATCGGGTTTTCAGTTTGCTAGCTAAGGTTTGAAGTTAATTGAAATTTTTAAGTTAACTCATTTCTCTCTCCCTCCTTCCCTCTGTTCCTCCTCTCCTCTCTTCTTTCCTCTTTTTTCTTTTCTTTTCTTTTCTTTTCTTTATTATTATTAATTTTTACTATACTTTAACTTCTGGGATACATGTGAGAACATGCAGATTTGTTACATAGATACACATGTGCCCTGGTGGTTTGCTGCACCCATCAACTCATCATCTACATTAAGTATTTCTCCTAATACTATCCCTCCCCTTGCCCCTCACCCCTCAGCAGGCCCCGGTGTGTGATGTTCCCCTCCCTTTGCTCGTATGTTCTCATTGTTCAACATCCACTTACCAGTGAGAACATGCAGTGTTTGGTTTTCTGTTCCTGTGTTAGTTTGCTGAGAATTATGGTTTCCAGCTTAATCCATATCCCTGCAAAGGAAATGAGTTCATTCTTTTTTATGATTGCATAGTATTCCATGGTGTGTATATACCATATTTTCTTTATCCAATCTAACAGTAATGGGCTTTAACATTAAAGTAAATGTTAAACATTAAAGTAAACATTAAACATTAAAGTAACAGTCTTTTCTTTCCTGAACAGTGCTGCAGTATGTGTGCATGTGTCTTTATAGTAGAATGATTTCTAATCCTTTGGGTATATACCCAGTAGTGGGATTGATGGGTCAATGGTATTTCCAGTTCTAGATCTTTGAGGAATCACCACACTGTCTTCCACAATGATTGAACTAATTTACACTCCCACCAACAGTGTAAAAACCTTCCTATTTCTCCACATCCTCTCCAGAATCTGATGTTTCCTGACCTTTTAATGATCACCATTCTAACTGGCGTGAGATGGTATCTCAATGTGGTTTTGTTTTGCATTTCTCTAATGACCAGTGATGATGAGCTTTTTTAAAAATATGTTTGTTGGCCTCATAAATGTCTTCCTTTGAGAAGTGTCTCTTGATATCTTTTGCCCACTTTTTCATGGGGATGCTTGTTTTTTTCTTATAAATTTGTTTAAGTTCCTTGTAGATTCTGGATATTAGCCCTTTGTCAGATGGACATGTAGTTGCATGGTTTTGAGTGAGTTTCTTAATCCCGAATTCTTTTTTAGATTGCACAGTGGTCTGAGATACTGTTTATTATTATTATTATTTCCTTTCTTTTGCATTTGCTGAGGAGGGTTTTACTTCAAATTATGTTGTTGATTTTAGAATAAGTGCTGTGTGTTGCTGAAAAGAATGTCTATTCTCTTGATTTGAGGTGGAGAGTTCTGTGAATGTCATTAGGTCCACTTCCTTTTTATTTTCAATTTTATGATTAATGCTAGGCAGAAAACTGAGCTCCATACATAGATTGATCTCCTCTTAATTTTCTGTCTTTTCTTGGCAAGGTTTGTCTTAAGTAGTATCTAATACTTTATCATTGAGTTCTTCCAGTCTCAAGGACTTAGAATACATTTTCCATCAGTGCAAATTTCTAGTTGTTGGGTTTTACAATTGGACAGTGAAAATCTCTTAAGGAACTGAATCTTCACATTAATATGGAGGTGATATTGGGGGCTTATCACTGGGCTTTTGGGTTACATCACTGGCAATTTGTTGTAAGCACTGCTCACTTAAGCTCAGAGCATATTCTTTTAGGAAAATTGTTTAATCAAGTAGTGAAACATGGCAGAAAAATAGCATGTTATATTCAGAAAACCATGTAAACCTCATTTAGTCCATTTCTGTACTCCAGATATGAATCTCTTTAAAAGAGCATTGAATATTAATAGCTAATACTTTGTTTATATAGCTCCACTGAATTATTATAGATGATAGAGATTCTATTTTCAATAGCATGTTTGACAAAAGAAAACAAAACTAGTTTATTAACTAAATTCTCACATATAATTTACAGTGTATAATCAATAGGTTGTTTTGAAACATTGTGTGTATAAAAGTATATTATTTGCACTTTTAACTTTTAAGAATTAACATTTGATTAGGTTACACTGATTACCTTCAGCATAACTTTAGAAAAATAGAGATTTTTTTTTCTTGTAATAACATATTTCTTACTAATACTATTTGGGGGTGTTTTTTTATAATTTTCAGGATACATTCTCAACATATTCTCATTATAGAGAAAAATAATTTTTAAAAATCAGGATGGTATTTTTTTCCAATTACTTTTTTTTTTCAATTTCTATTTTACCCCTTTTTAAAAAATTTCAACTTTTATTTTCGATTCAAAAGATATATGTGCAGGTTTGTTACATGGGTATATTGCATGATGCTAAGGTTTGAAGTATGAATGACCCCGTCATTCAGGTAGTGAGAATAGTAGCCAATAGACAGTTTTTCAACCCTTGTCTCCCTCCCTCCCTTTCATCTCTGGAAGTCCCCAGTGTCTGTTTTCTGACAGGATGGTATAATGTTAAATAGACTGCCTGCTTCTGTATCTTGACTTCATATGTATTCATTTCATGATTCTTTTTGGCAAGTTACTTAACCTCCCTATACTTCAACTGTAAAGTAGAGAAAATATTACTTACCTATTTGCCATTTATGGGAGAATTAATTCATGTATACTGAATATATTATAAAAATGCCTAGGATAGATTAAACTCTTACTAACCCAGGTAGTATCTTCTCCATTTAGTTTATCAAGTGGAAGAGGGCTAATATAGGGTCAGCTTGTCTTTTTATAACTGCATGATGATATTTGATGATGATGATAATGATGTTAATACCTTTCAGTTTTGTTTGGTTAGAAGTAGTAGATATTAAAAGTATGTTCAAAACTGGTATACAAACATATCTTGAAAGAATAAATGAAAGGAAATATTTCATCACTGTGGGATTTGAAGAGGCAGAAGCAACAAATTAGACTGAAATTATTAAATAAAGCTCAAACCCTTAAGCAATACTACATTAGGTAAATGAAAGCATGAATCTGACTTACCCATATTTATAACAATGGTACTATATTTATACATTGAATATCTGGGTGGGCCAGGGAATACTTCTTGAAAGTAACACAAGAAGAATCTTAATGATTAACTGTGATGGTCAATACTGAGTATCAACTTAATTGGATTGAAGGATGCAATATTAATCCTAGGTGTGTCCATGTGGGTGTTGCCAAAAGAGATTAACATTTGAGTCAGTGGTCTGAGAAAGGCAGATCTACCCTTAATCTGGTGGGCAATATCTAATCAGCTTCTAGCAAATATAACGCAGGCAGAACAATGTGAAAGGAGGGATGGTCCTAACTTCCCAGCCTACATCTTTTTCCCGTGCTGGATGCTTTCTGCCCTCATATGCCGGACTCCAAGTTCTTAAGTTTTAGGACTCAGACTGGCTCTCCTTTCAGCTTGCAGACAGACTGTTCAGTGATCTATATCCTATTAGTTCTGTCCTTCTAAGAGAACCCTGACTAATACATTAACTAAGAAGGATACCCACCTATAAAAAGAGCATTCTAAGCAAAGTCAATACCAATCCAATCCAAAATTGTGCCAAGAAAGATGGTAGACCTTTCTGGAAATGAGTAGTAGTTTGTGAGAGTAGGTATGCATTTGGGGAGAAGGTTGAAATTAGAAAAGAAAATGAATAGGTCTCAACTCCTGAATATCTGATACATCGTGGTGCAAATTTTATCCTGAAGTGAGCAGTGATTAAATGATTTACAGTAAGGAACTGCTAATGATGTTTGCTTTTTCGGAATATCACTGTTAAAGAAATTTGAAGTGTATAATACTAATGACAGGGAAACTAGGAAATAGTTGCAGTAATCCAGATAACAAATCAAAAGAGTCTGAACCAGATTTATTGGACTACTGAATTCAGAGAACAATGAAATCTTGTATTCTAAAATATATTTAAAATAATTAACATTAGACCAGGTGTGGTGGCTCACACCTGTAATCCCAACACTTTGGGAGGCCAAGGCAGGTGGATCATTTGAGGTCAGGAGTTTGAGACCAGCCTGGCCAACATGGTAAAACTCTGTCTCTACTAAAAATACAAAAATTAGTCAGGCGGTAGTGGTGCACACCTGTAATTCCAGCCACTCGAGAGGCTGAGGCAGGAGGATCTCTTGAGTCTGGGAGGCGGAGGTTGCGGTGAGCCACGATTGTGCCACTCCACTTCAGTCTGGGTGAGAGTGAGACTCGGCTTCAAATTAATTAATTAATTAACATTAATATTAACAATATTTATAGGTTTGGTTAACTTGTACTTTAAAAATAAGCAGTAAAGATTTTACATTGAAAAAGTACACATCTAGAGAGCAAGTTCACACAAATGTGGTTGAAAAGTTATCATGTTTTTAAGCTGGATTTTGCTCTCATATTAATCAGTTTTGTGTCATATTGCTGTTTTTTATTAAAATTGTCATGTTTTTCTCTAATCTGTTTATGGACTTACAGAGACAGAGCGGGGCTCATCTGCTTACTCTTGATGCTCTTGAAGGGTAAACAAAGCTCCATGTTAAAGAATTACGGGGATATTCTTGACATAATACTCGATTGAAAAATACTTTCTCAGTTTACATAGGGCCACAACAACTGCTAAAATGTGAAAGAACAACCAGCAATCCACATTCCATAGAGAGTCCAGGAAGGCTGTCTCTGGAACCACAGAAGATGCTTAAACTCAGTCACCAAACCAAAATTGAGACAGATGCAGATGTAGGTATGCCAGAGTTAGTTCTTGAATCCTGAAAGATTGTCAGAGCCTTCCATTTACAAAAGGTTACGGAAGAAAACAGGAAGGACTGGATTTAAAAAAGAGCAAAGGCCTTAACATCATGAACTTCTTTTAATGGCCAGAACTGCAAATCACAGACTGCACATCACAGGATGATTGCCTTGCACTATCAATTTGTAAATTCTAATAGTATAATAAAATTTTTCAGTGTTTTGTACCTCTTTTTAAAGGGAATTTACAAATATTTTATGAGCATATTTCCTTTGGAATCTAATACTCTTAGCAAAGCAGCTACTGTCTTAATCTTTTTAAATCCTTGTGCAAAACTTTATAGATACACGTGAAATTCTTTGGCAGGCTGTCTGAGCTCTAGTCCTCTCAGAAAATGTGTAGAACTTTTTCTTTAAAGTTGCACTTGCTGTTTTATTGAAGGGAAAGCATCATAGAACCATATTTTCTGAATTATTTTTGAACTTTTGGTCACGTTGGCCAAAGACCAAAAACTTCAGAGGTTTTTTTTTGTTTTGTTTTGTTTGTTTTTCTGGAAATGAAAGAGGCAAATTGCTAGAGTATGAGGAAAATGTAAAGACATTGATTAAGCAGTAAGAATGTTATTTAGGCAATATGTAAAAAAGAAAGGGAGAAAAACCTGATTCATTATATCCTGGTATCCTAAAATCTGTATTGAGAATTTAAATTTAGATGATTTCTATTTATGAAGTGTTTATTGTGTGCCTTTATTGCAAGATTTTGTAGATATACTACATAACTTATTTTCCACTAATCATTTTCATGAATGTATAGTATAGAGTGGATAAATAGCCCATGATTACACAGCTACAAATACAAAGAGTGGAATTTGACACTAGATCTGTCAAATGCCATAATATATTTATAGATAATGCAGTCAATAGTAACTATCCAAATAATATTAATATAAGAGAGCATGGTGGTGTAAGAAGAGGTGAATATGGTACACAGTTGTGTTGGATGATGATCTTGCCTTTGGAGCAATGCATATTTAAGCAACGGTTATACTATGCTGAAGTGCCATTAAAAAACAACCAAAACAATGTATAGATAAAACGTTTTAGACATTCAGAAGAGGGAAATGTGTCATTAGAATCGATGACAAATGAACTAGTTCCTAAAATATGAAAATGTGGATATCTGGAAGAAGGCTTCTCTAGGTGAAAATATAGTAATTATACAGAATATTAGATCTGGTAAATAGTATGGCATGTATGGTGAATAGAGTTAGTTAGATTTGACCAGAGGAGAAAATGCATGGTGAGTGGAACTGAGATAAGAAGTAGATTGAGCAAGATTGCCAAGGGTCTTCAGAGTCAAGGAAAGAAGTGTAGAATTTCTTCACAGGCCATTACGGTATTAAAGGTTTATGAGTCATATTTATTACTTTCTTGTGGTGTAGTTATAGATAACTTATATTATCTATAAATTGTTCCTTTGAAACCATTCTTAGGAACTGTATTCTTTGATTCTTTTTCAAATCAAATTGTATGCAGAACCTCCATTTACACAACAAAAAGTTTTAAGTGCCTCTTTTGAATGAATGCTTGTTTGCCTCTGAGAAACACACTTTGGAAAGCCTTTGATATGGGACATATATTATTTTCTTTTCTTTTTTTTTTTTTTTTTTTTTTTTTTGTGTGTGTGTGTGTGTGTGTGTGTGTGTGTGTGAGCAACAAGGCTGTTTATTTCACCTGGGTGCCGGCAGGCTGAGTCCACAAAGAGAGTTAGCGAAGGGAGTTAGGGTTGGGGCCGTTTTATAGGATTTGGATAGGTAAAGGAAAATTACAGTCAAGGGTTTGTTCTCTGGCTTGCAGGGGTGGGGGTCACGAGGTGCTCAGTGGGGGAGCTTTTGAGCCAGGATGAGCCAAGAGAAGGAATTTCCCAAGGTAATATCATCAGTTAAGGCAGGAACAGGCCATTTTCACTTCTTTTGTGATTCTTCAGTTACTTCAGGCCATCTGGATGTATATACGTGCATGTCAAAGGGGATATGATGGCTTAGCTTGGGCTCAGAGGCCTGACAATAACTATTAGGTTGTTGCAAAAGTAATTGCGATTTTTGCAAATACTAATACAGCTTTGATTGGACAAGAGACTGATTGCAGTAACTTTCTACTCAAAAGAAAACGACTGAACAAACGGAATCAACAACTCTTCATAGACCCATCCGAGAACTGAGATTACAGAGCAAACTTCTGACTCCAAAACTAGTGACATAGACAGGCAGACACAGAAAAGCATGGATTTGGCCAGTTTACAGAGGCCAGAATGCCATCCTGTCCCTGCTTCACCTTTTGATGTATAGGGCCTAATTGTGACATTTACATATTAAGTCATCCCCCCAAATTGAACATGGTCGTATGTTACACGTGTTAGTTCAGTACTCATGCATCAGGACTGCCTTCATGAATACTCATAGCTCTTTCTGTAACATGTTGGATATAGTATACTTGACCAACCTGTTCAGCTTAAATTCCTGTTTTACCCCCTTCTCCCTCAAAGTGCTGCCTAACAGTCTGCCAGAGGCTATGCTTTTGAGCCTTTTAGGACTGCCAGCCTTCAGGCTATAACCCTTTGTCAGAAATTAAGCATCCTTTCCAAATGTATAAAATATGTGATTTTTTTAAGTTAACAAAATGTACCCAGGGTTCTTTGTTCTTAAAAGGGCTTGCCCTAAGGGATTTTTTTGTTTGTTTGTTTTTTTGTTTTGTTTTGTTTTTTTTTTAATTTATTATTATTATACTTTAAGTTGTAGGGTACATGTGCATAACGTGCAGGTTTGTTACATATGTATACTTGTGCCATGTTGGTGTGCTGCACCCATCAACTCGTCATTAACATCAGGTATAACTCCCAATGCAATCCTTCCCCCCTCCCCCCTCCCCATGATAGGCCCCGGTGTGTGATGTTCCCCTTCCTGAGTCCAAGTGATCTCATTGTTCAGTTCCCACCTATGAATGAGAACATGCGGTGTTTGGTTTTCTGTTCTTGTGATAGTTTGCTAAGAATGATGGTTTCCAGCTGCATCCATGTCCCTACAAAGGACACAAACTCATCCTTTTTTACGGCTGCATAGTATTCCATGGTGTATATGTGCCACATTTTCTTAATCCAATCTGTCACTGATGGACATTTGGGTTGCTTCCAAGTCTTTGCTATTGTGAATAGTGCTGCAATAAACATACGAGTGCACGTGTCTTTATAGCAGCATAATTTATAATCCTTTGGGTATATACCCAGTAATGGGATGGCTGGGTCATATGGTACATCTAGTTCTAGATCCTTGAGGAATCGCCATACTGTTTTCCATAATGGTTGAACTGGTTTACAATCCCACCAACAGTGTAAAAGTGTTCCTATTTCTCCACATCCTCTCCAGCACCTGTTGTTTCCTGACTTTTTAATGATCGCCATTCTAACTGGTGTGAGATGGTATCTCATTGTGGTTTTGATTTGCATTTCTCTGATGGCCAGTGATGATGAGCATTTTTTCATGTGTCTGTTGGCTGTATGAATGTCTTCCTTTGAGAAATGTCTGTTCATATCCTTTGCCCACTTTTGGATGGGGTTGTTTGTTTTTTTCTTGTAAATTTGTTTGAGTTCTTTGTAGGTTCTGGATATTAGCCCTTTGTCAGATGAGTAGATTGCAAAAATTTTCTCCCATTCTGTAGGTTGCCTGTTCACTCTGATGGTAGTTTCTTTTGCTGTTCAGAAGCTCTTTAGTTTAATTAGATCCCATTTGTCTATTTTGGCTTTTGCTGCCGTTGCTTTTGGTGTTTTAGACATGAAGTCTTTGCCCATGCCTATGTCCTGAATGGTACTACCTAGGTTTTCCTCTAGGATTTTTATGGTATTAGGTCTAACATTTAAGTCTCTAATCCATCTTGAATTAATTTTCGTATAAGGAGTAAGGAATGGATCCAGTTTCAGCTTTCTACTTATGGCTAGCCAGTTTTCCCAGCACCATTTATTAAATAGGGAATCCTTTCCCCATTTCTTGTTTCTCTCAGGTTTGTCAAAGATCAGATGGCTGTAGATGTGTGGTATTATTTCTGAGGACTCTGTTCTGTTCCATTGGTCTATATCTCTGTTTTGGTACCAGTACCATGCTGTTTTGGTTACTGTAGCCTTGTAGTATAGTTTGAAGTCAGGTAGCGTGATGCCTCCAGCTTTGTTCTTTTGACTTAGGATTGTCTTGGAGATGCGGGCTCTTTTTTGGTTCCATATGAACTTTAAAGCAGTTTTTTCCAATTCTGTGAAGAAACTCATTGGTAGCTTGATGGGGATGGCATTGAATCTATAAATAACCTTGGGCAGTATGGCCATTTTCACGATATTGATTCTTCCTATCCATGAGCATGGTATGTTCTTCCATTTGTTTGTGTCCTCTTTTATTTCACTGAGCAGTGGTTTGTAGTTCTCCTTGAAGAGGTCCTTTACATCCCTTGTAAGTTGGATTCCTAGGTATTTTATTCTCTTTGAAGCAATTGTGAATGGAAGTTCATTCCTGATTTGGCTCTCTGTTTGTCTGTTACTGGTGTATAAGAATGCTTGTGATTTTTGCACATTGATTTTGTATCCTGAGACTTTGCTGAAGTTTCTTATCAGCTTAAGGAGATTTTGGGCTGAGACAATGGGGTTTTCTAAATATACAATCATTTCATCTGCAAACAGGGACAATTTGACTTCTTCTTTTCCTAACTGAATACCCTTGATTTCTTTCTCTTGCCTAATTGCCCTAGCCAGAACTTCCAACACTATGTTGAATAGGAGTGGTGAGAGAGGGCATCCCTGTCTTGTGCCAGTTTTCAAAGGGAATTTTTCCAGTTTTTGCCCATTCAGTATGATATTGGCTGTGGGTTTGTCATAAATAGCTCTTATGATTTTGAGGTACGTTCCATCAATACCGAATTTATTGAGCGTGTTTAGCATGAAGGGCTGTTGAATTTTGTCAAAAGCCTTTTCTGCATCTATTGAGATAATCATGTGGTTCTTGTCTTTGGTTCTGTTTATATGCTGGATTATGTTTATTGATTTGCGAATGTTGAACCAGCCTTGCATCCCAGGGATGAAGCCCACTTGATCATGGTGGATAAGCTTTTTGATGTGTTGCTGAATCCGGTTTGCCAGTATTTTATTGAGGATTTTTGCATCGATGTTCATCAGGGATATTGGTCTAAAATTCTCTTTTTTTCTTGTGTCTCTGCCAGGCTTTGGTATCAGGATGATGTTGGCCTCATAAAATGAGTTAGGGAGGATTCCCTCTTTTTCTATTGATTGGAATAGTTTCAGAAGGAATGGTACCAACTCCTCCTTGTACCTCTGGTAGTATTCAGCTGTGAATCCATCTAGTCCTGGACTTTTTTTGGTTGGTAGGCTATTAATTATTGCCTCAATTTCAGAGCCTGCTATTGGTCTATTCAGGGATTCAACTTCTTCCTGGTTTAGTCTTGGAAGAGTGTAAGTGTCCAGGAAATTATCCATTTCTTCTAGATTTTCCAGTTTATTTGCATAGAGGTGTTTATAGTATTCTCTGATGGTAGTTTGTATTTCTGTGGGGTCGGTGGTGATATCCCCTTTATCATATTTAATTGCGTCGATTTGATTCCTCTCTCTTTTCTTCTTTATTAGTCTTGCTAGTGGTCTGTCAATTTTGTTGATCTTTTCAAAAAACCAACTCCTGGATTCATTGATTTTTTGGAGAGTTTTTTGTGTCTCTATCTCCTTCAGTTCTGCTCTGATCTTAGTTATTTCTTGCCTTCTGCTAGCTTTCGAATGTGTTTGCTCTTGCTTCTCTAGTTCTTTTAATTGTGATGTTAGAGTGTCAATTTTACATCTTTCCTGCTTTCTCTTGTGGGCATTTAGTGCTATAAATTTCCCTCTACACACTGCTTTAAATGTGTCCCAGAGATTCTGGTATGTTGTATCTTTGTTCTCATTGGTTTCAGCAAATGTACAAGAACAGAAATTATAACAAACTGTCTCTCAGACCACAGTGCAATCAAACTAGAACTCAGGACTAAGAAACTCAATCAAAACCGCTCGACTACATGGAAACTGAACAACCTGCTCCTGAATGACTACTGGGTACATAACGAAATGAAGGCAGAAATAAAGATGTTCTTTGGGACATATATTATTTTCCTTGTGTTTCAGAGCATGGTGTACTGAAGCAGAAGAGGATGCCCTTCAATTTGATAGAAAAACACTACATGAATCCCTGTAAAACTCCAAAAATTAAACTAGGAGCTGTGTCAACCTGCTTCCTGTTTTACATCCATGTGGGAGAGTCTACAAGCACTCATGTGGACAGTAAGTAGGGGTCAAATGCAGTCAGTACACCCTGCTGTTGGCAAGGGCCCAGAATAGCAGATGTTCCTTTGTATGAGGATTAGCAAACAGGAAAAAATCAACATGAGATCTATAAAAATTAAGCACCATAAAGAACCAAAGAGTATTACTCTGAAAAAGAATTGCAAAAATAAATCCTACTTCTAAAAATCACTTTCTAAACCAAGTAGAAAAGTGGTCTGCTGTGTTCATAAGGAGGTATTAAAAAATGTGACCACTGATACAGCTGACATTTGTGTAGTGTTTACTATGTGCCACTTTTTAAACATACATACAAGTATGTGTATATTTATATAAATATATAAAGTGAGCATGTCACTAGTCTACAGCTTGATCATGCTTTTACAAACTGACTTATGGAATCACAACCAGATAAATGGAACATTATCATGCTCTACCAGTCCCTTTTGTTTTCCCTTTCTGTTGCTACTTTATCCCTTCCACATGCTCACCAATGTAAATCACTCCTCTCCAACAGTGTAAATTAGCTTCATATGTTTTTACTTTCACACCACTTTTGTAAAGTGTAAGTTGAACTTTTTGCTCATTTGTTCATTGTTGGATTATCTGTCTTATGGATTTGCATAATTTTTATATGTACTGGTTACAAGTATGTTTGTCTGATGTAATGTATATATTTTGAGTATCTTTTCCACTCTTTAGGATGCCTTTTCACCCTTTTACTGGCTACTTTTGGTAATCCTAATTTCTTAATCTTGATATACCTGATTTAATTCTTTCTTTTCTTTTTTTTTTTGTTCACACTAGGTGTCTCTGTGTATCTGTTTAAAAAATTTTTGCCTACACTGAAGTCACAAGACTGCTGTCCAACGTGTTCTTAAAAAAGTCTTATCACTTTACTTTTAACATTTAGACCCGTGAGAAGCTTGGAATTGTTTTGTGTTTACAGTGTTAGATAAGGTTATCCAACTAACACAATCATTTGTTGAAAGTATTTCTGTACATGACTTTACTCTTGCCTTTGTAATAAATCAGTTGATTATATATATATGAGTCTGCTTCTGGAATCTCTATTTTGTTTTATTGGTCAGTGTCTCTCTGTTGTTTTAACTACTTCACAGATATTAAGCACCTTTATCCTCACAATGACACAAAAAATAATGATTACTATTAACCCCATATTATAATTAAGGAAACAGAGGCAGTGAGATGTTAAGTAACTTGCCAAAAGTCACATTGCTGAGAAAACAGCAAATCCAATCATTTAAGCTCTGGTAGACAAAATGCAACCTGAGCTATGGGTTGAAATGGGAAGAAAGTAGATTGAAGAAATGATTGTGAGAAAATAAAAAATAGCAAAAGAAATTTATACACTAATAATAATTGTGAAGTATAAAATTAAGAGGGCATAAAACGCAATGTTCTTTCAACTTCATCCATCTATATTTCCATTTCAAGATAAACCTCATCCTTATCTTTTGGGACCTTAACTCACCTATGTTATTTCTGTAGAGAAATTATATACTTTATATGATCAACCTTGAAGGAGAGGTCAAAT
Source organism: Macaca nemestrina (assembly GCF_043159975.1). Classification (NCBI taxonomy): domain Eukaryota; kingdom Metazoa; phylum Chordata; class Mammalia; order Primates; family Cercopithecidae; genus Macaca; species Macaca nemestrina. Next base: position 76,635,399 of record NC_092126.1, read on the forward strand.
AAAAAAACTGGAAAGTAACTGTAGATATTAGCAAGATCAGTTTTACTGAAATTAGGTTGAAGGCAGAAGCCAGATTTCCAGATATTTTAGGAGTTGATGAAAAACAAAAAACAAACAAACAAACAAAATATTTAGGAGTTGATGAAAAGCAAAAAAAAAAAGGGGGGGGGGTGGGCATTTAAAAATACCTGACTATGAGGACCATGAGGGAAACTAGTGTTTAGATGGAGTGGTAGGTTAAAAAGAATATTTTTTTTTCTTTTTTTTTCTTTTTTTGAGACAGAGTCTTGCTCTGTTGCCCAGGCTGGAGTACAGTAGCCTGATCTTGGCTCACTGAAACCTCTGCCTCAGAGGTTCGAGCAATTCTCCTACCTCAGCCTCCTGAGTAGCTGGGACTACAGGCACACGCCACCACACACAGCTAATTTTTGTATTTTTCGTATTTTAGTAGAGACAGAGTTTTCACCACGTTGGCCAGGATGGTCTCAATCTCTTGACATTGTGATCCACCCTCCTCAGCCTCCCAAAGTGCTGGGGTTACAGGCGTGAGCCACCGAGCCCAGCCTGGTTAAAAAGTATATTTCTAAAATTATTTTGTGTTTTGTTCCTAAATACTTGGAAAGAAAAGGTGCTGATGCAGAAAAAGATGAAACAATAGGGGATACTTATGTCTGCAAATTCTATATGGCCACTTTATGCCATTTGTGCTATCTAGAGAATAAAGAAACAAAATCATAGGTCACTTAAATTTTACATTTAAATGAGACAAACTTTAAATGATAAGAAGAAAACAGAAATCAGTTTTTGAATTATTTAGAAATATCACAGGAGATGAAACTGCTTAATAGTTTCCACTGTGTAGATAATGCATCATGATCAATAAATAAATGCTACCCTTACCTTAAGAGCAAATATAGAGATGCATTATTGAAGAGGATTAAAATTGGCTGCCTTCATTATTCCTGCAAATTTAATGGTATGTGTATGTCTTAGAAGCCATACTTAAATTTTAATATGGCTCATTTTAATTGGACGAAAGACGAGTCAAAAAATTTTTATATAGTTGTTCTTCAGAGATTTTATTAGTTTTAACTAGGGAAGTTTCTCTCATTCTGCATACTGAGAACTTAAGACGTGTTTGGATCCACAGAGAATTTGGGCTTTTTGGAGAAACCTAGTGAATAGAAGAAGCCTCTCAGGAAGTAGATGTTTAGATTCAGGTCACCCAATGTTAGAAGAAAAGATACATTCCATTCACCTTTGCTATTTATTTTGAAACAATTTTAATTTGGAAATATTTCAATTCATAAGAAGAATTAACATAATAGCTACTTAGTAGTCACTACTGAGATTAAATAAACTAAACGTAGGCTTAGTTCTGTCTTACTTTTTTTTTTTTTTTTTTTTTTTTGAGACGGAGTCTCGCTCTGTCGCCCAGGCTGGAGTGCAATGGCTGGATCTCAGCTCACTGCAAGCTCCGCCTCCCGGGTTTACGCCATTCTCCTGCCTCAGCCTCCTGAGTAGCTGGGACTACAGGCGCCCGCCACCTCGCCCAGCTAGTTTTTTGTATTTTTTAGTAGACACGGGGTTTCACCGTGTTAGCCAGGATAGTCTCGATCTCCTGACCTCGTGATCCACCCGTCTCGGCCTCCCAAACTGCTGGGATTACAGACTTGAGCCACCGCGCCCAGTCTTTGCCTTACTTTATTTTTTGTTGCTAACAAACGGTTATCAGTATCACCAAAATCCCATCCTGATTCCTTCACCCTCCATCCCCAGAAATAACCATCTTGATCCCTTTACCCTCCATCCCCAAAAATAACCTTCTCCTGAAGTTTGAAGTTTGTGTATATTAGTTGTATGTATTTTAAAAGTATTTGGCCCTTACATGTACATTCATATAAGAATACATTGCATTATTTTCTGTTTTATTTGGATGATTTCATACTGTTAACAAGCTTTTGCAAGTTTTCTCTCTGTGTTATGTATTTTTAGTTTGATTCATGCAAAAATAAATAAATGTAGTTGTCCATAGAAATAATTTTATTATTGGAATAAAATGTAATTTATTACTGTAATGAGTCTACGTGTACTTTCAACATTACATAGTAAAACGGTGAATCTTCTGAACCATTTAAACTTTTTCTCTTATACTAGAATATCTCTAGGATGAAAATTTTAAAAGGAAATTGATTTAATGATTTTCACTTCTACCAGAAATACGTAAGCTGTCCCATTTGCTGAATGCCCTTGGAAGCACTTAACAGTACCAGATGCTAATTTTTTGACAATATGATAGTTCCAAAATGTCAAAATGCAAAATGATGGTTGATTTGGACTTTTTTCATTTATCATTTAATTTTTTTTTCTTTTTTTTTTTACTCCTCAGTTCCAGGTACACGTACTTTTTTTTTTTTTTTTTTAATAAAGGTCAGTTACACATCATGGAGGTTTGGTATACAGGTTGTTTAGTCAACCGAGTAATAAATATAGTACCTGACAGGTAGACTTTGATTCTCATTCTCTTTGCATTCTTCACTCTCAAGTAGACCCCAGTATGTTTTGTTTCCTTCTTTGTATCCATATGTATTTGATATTTAGCTCCCACTTAAAAGTGAGAACATGAGATATTTGGGTTTCTGATTCTGTGTTACGTCACTTAGTATAATGGCCATTGGCTCTATTCATGTTGCTGCAAAGGACATGATCTTGTACTTTTTTATTGCTGCATAGTGTTTCATGATTGATTTGTATTTCCCTGATTATTAGTGTAACTAAGCATCTTTTTATAGCTTTATGGCTAGCCCATTTGGTGGTGGTGGTGGTGGTGGTGGTGGTGTGTGTGTGTGTGAGAGAGAGAGAGAGAGAGAAAATTTCCTATTGATAGGCTTTCCGATTTTCACTTTTTGAATGTTTGATTTGTCCTGATTGGTTATTGTTGCTTTCAGAATTAAAACAAAAGCATTATTATATATTCTAGATACCAATATTGCATTTGTTATTAAAATGTAAATATATGTTCTCAGTTTGTAGCATGTTTTACTTCTTTTTTTATTAAAATGTTAATATATTTTCTCAGTTTGTAACATGTTACAAAACTAAAGACGTTTTTGTATTTTAGTGTGACAATATTTATAATCATTTTCTGTAGGTTTTTGCTTTTTGTCACAATATTTAAAAATCTTTTCTACACCAGTGTAATAGGAATTATCATAATCATCTCAAAAATCTTTTAGCAATAAAGAATTTTTATTTTTTAATTTTTTTATTGTACTTTAAGTTCTAGGGTACATGTACACCACGTGCAGGTTTGTTACATATGTATACATGTGCCATGTTGGTGTGCTGCACCCATTAACTTGTCATTTACATTAGGTATATCTCCTAATGCTATCCCTCCCCCCATCCCACCCCACAAAAGGACCTGATGTGTCATGTCCCCTTCCTGTGTCCAAGTGTTCTCATTGTCCAATTCCCACCTATGAGTGAAAATATGCGATATTTGGTTTTTTGTCCTTCTGATAGTTTGCTGAGAATGATGGTTTCCAACTTCATCCATGTCCCTACAAAAGGACATGAACTCATCCTTTTTTACATGTTCTTAATCCAGTCTATCATTGATGGACATTTGGGTTGGTTCCAAGTCTTTGCTATTGTGAATAGTGCCACAATAAACATATGTGTGCATGTGTCTTTACAGTAACGTGATTTATTATCCTTTGTGTATATACACAGTAATGGGATGGCTGGGTCAAATGTTATTAAAATCAATTTGCAAAAATCACAAGCATTCTTATACACCAATAACAGACAAACAGCCAAATCATGAGTGAACTCGCATTCACAATTACTTCAATGAGAATAAAATATCTAGGAATCCAACTTACAAGGGATGTAAAGGACCTCTTCAAGGGGAGCTGAAAACCACTGCTCAATGAAATAAAAGAGGACACAAATGGAAGAACATTTCATGCTCATTGATAGGAAGAATCAATATCATGAAAATGGCCATACTGCCCAAGGTAATTTTTAGATTCAATGCCATCCCTATCAAGCTACCAATGACTTTCTTAACAGAACTGAAAAAACTACTTTAAAGTTCATATGGAACCAAAAGAGAGCCCGCATTGCCAAGACAATCCTAAGCCAAAAGAACAAAGCTGTAGGCATCACGCTACCTGACTTCAAGCTATACTACAAGGCTACAGTAACAAAAACAGCATGGTACTGGTACCAAAACAGAGATATAGACCAACGGAACAAAATAATAATTTTACATCTTCAATTTTTCCTATGCTTAAGTGTTTTTGTATGTATAGTTTAAGCTAGAAATGTTTTCTCCTATTTAGATATGCAGTTGTTGTAATGCCATTGTACCTTATCTTTTATGTTAATGCATCTCTTTTTAATTTGTTTTATTACACCCAAAAATATTTGAGTACCTACCATATTCAATACACAGTGCTAAGTGATAGAAAGAAGAAATAAATATGAACAATACATGGTTAAAAATCAGTTTTTACAAAACTTTCTGAGCCCAGTGATGACTTGGATGGTATGATAGAATGGGTAGTGGTAGGAAAGTGTATTTTCAGTTTCTGCTTCAAATTTTTATTACCTGCATTTTCAGCCCCCATAAACAAAGCTTAAAACAATCTCAGAATATTTTATCATAATTAAATTTTTTTCAGAATGATTTTGAGCTAATTTCAAGGAAATCAATATGCCTGGAATATTTACAGTTTCCATTTATTTTAATTTCAAATAGATTTGGAAATTCATCATATTTTCTTTCTTGAAGATCTTTAATCTCTACGCATAACCTTTATGCTCGTATCCTTTTCCATTGGTTGCAAAATAATTACTCCTGATGTCTCATCCTCACCTTAATTTCCCACTTTAACCACTTTATTTCCCTTGAATAAGAAGTTATTTCTCTACTATCTTACTTTAAAAAAAATAGATTTCACTACTTTGCTTCTCAAATTTTTGAAAACACTTCATACATACCTCCCTCTCCTTCATCTTCCAAATTTAGAGTTACCCCACCAACCACTCTAACTACCATGTATCATGCATGCATTGCATTCTTTCTATAGCTTTCTAGGGGCTACTGAAATAATCTTCAGGGTGTACATTTCCTCTGTAATCTTATTCTCATCTCATGTTTCCTGTTACCACTGCCAAATTACTATTCTTAAAACTTTTACTTGATCATTTAAATCTAATGTTTAACAAATTAAATTTATATCAAATATATAGCAAACATTGTAATAAGTTATTCGGAAAGCTTTGAAACCTAGTCATTATTTTGATTTTTCCCCTAAATCTATTCTTCTTATTATTCGTCCATTAACCTATACATAGTATTATATTCACTGGATTCTCCAAATATACTATGCTAAAATAATTTAAAGTTCTCTTCAAATATTACTTGCTTTTAACGTTTTTTCCAATACTTTGGTTTATCGGATCATTCTCTTTCGTATTTGTGGCACTTACTTCTTGTACAAGGCATGAACATTCTTCTCTTTCTCATGTCTTCTTTTTGTCTTTTCTTTATTTTTTTAAAATGCTGCATAACTTTTAAGCATTAAAATGTTTTCATGAGATGCATTTACAAAACAAATCTACCAACAATGAAAACAAATACATGCAGGACAGGCACGGTGTCTCTTGCCTGTAATCCCAGCACTTTGGGAGGCCAAGGTCTGTGGATCGCTTGAAGTCAGGAGTTTGAGACCAGCCTAACATTGTGAAGCGCCATTGCTACTAAAAATACACACACAAAAAATTAGCTGGTCATGGTGTCATGCACCTGTAATCCCAGCTACTCAGGAGGCTGAGGCAGGAGAGTCACTTAAACCTGGGAGGCAGAGGTTGCAGTGAACTGAGATAGTGTCACTGCATTCTAGCCTGGGCGAGAGAGTGAAATTTTTCTCAAAAAAAGAAAAGAAAAGAAAAGAAAAAAATGTAGACCAAGTGGATATAGACTCAATATGCACAGTGCTTTTTACAAATATTTTAAATTAACGTACTGTAATTAACCATATTAATAAAATAAGAGAAAATAATGCAATCATCTCAATGATTACAGAAAAGGTATTTGCACAATTCAACATTGTTTTTTAACAAAATTTTCAAAAAAGAGGGAAAACATTTTGCAATTTAGAAAAGGGCAGTTTTGAAACAACTTCAGCTGGCATCATACGCATTAAAGAATATCTGAATTTTTTTTCTCTAAAATTTGGAATGAGATAAGGATTTCTGTTTTCATTATTCTAATCAATATTTTACTGGACTTCCAAGACAGTATAATAAGGAAACAAAAAGAATAAAGGAATTAAATATTGAATTGGACTGGATTATTGATTTTTCCCTTAAAAAGTAAAATTGTATTTATTCATAGAAAACATTGTATATTACAAATATCTTGAGTAATTTATAAAAAATTCCAAAATCAACAAGTGAATTTTGTAATATCATAAGTATAAAAATTAACATACAAAAATACATTGTACTTCTAATACTAACAATAAACAAATAGAAAATTATATTTAAAAATAGGTCCACTTACAGCAGCATCAAAATACTAAATATTCAAAAAATAAGAAAATATTTCCACGACCCTTATATTGAATTATTTCACTTACGCGTTTTTATTTATTTGTTTATTTTTAAATGTGGGAAACGACTTTAAACTTCCCTGGACACATGCAGAAATTTTCTCTTCCTCACTTTCAATGCACTTTTTAATTTAATTTAATTTAATTTCCCATAAGTTGTTGGGGTACAGGTGATATTTGGTTACATGCATAAGTTCTTTAGTGGTGATGTGTGAGATCCTGGTGCACCCATCACCCAAGCAGTATACATTGCACCATATTTGTAATCTTTTAACACCCTCCCCTCTCCCACTCTTCCCCCAAAGTCCCCAAAGTCCGTTGTATCATTCTTATGCCTTTGCATCCTCATAGCTTAGAAAACTTATGTGTTTTTAAAAACAGACAAAATTAATCTCTTTGTATGTTTTCCTTTCATTGAAATGCCAGTTTATAATCTTTGTCAATATATTTTTATATTTTAAACGAATTTTTGAGATAAATCGTGTTAAGGAATGACTCAGATCTTTGCTAGGTGGGTCTAGAATTGATTTACTCTTAAATACCACTATCTGTCTATAACTACACTACATCTTCAGCTACAGCTACAGCTACATCTATAGATACATCTATATCTACTATATATGCAAATATAATTTTTCATTTGCTAAAGCAATGGTTAAATTAAATTATCTTCAACTATATTCTGTTATTAATGTCATGAAATACCTATTTTAAATAAAGCTGCTTCACACAATTAAACAGCATGATATTATTTATTGTAAGTGTGGACTCAACCATTAATAGCTACAATTACAAATTTACATTCTCCTAGAATTAGCTTTCATATTTCTCATTTTTATTATACTTAAATTACATTCACAAGAGTAATCAACCAACCATTACATACTGCATGTTGATTATAGTCTATTTTAAGTCCTTGGTGTATAGTTTAGCTATGTTTTGGGAGTATATGATTAATTAACATACAAGCCATGTTTTGTAACTTCTTTAGTATAGGCAAGTAAAGAATTTGAGACAAAAGCAAACATTTTACCTGAAATGTTGGCTTGCTATTTCTCTATGTTTTAGTAACTTGGTTTCAGAGGTCAAAGGCAATATAAATAAATCTTTACAAACAATTGATGTTTGTGACAACTTTTGATATATTTCTCTAACATTGCCTTGGAAAATTTATATATCTGCATTTCTAACAGTTTTAACATTAGTAACATCTGCTTTCCATTGTGGTGGTAGAACACTTGTTCATATCCTGGATGTTATCATTACCAGCATCAGTTGCACATCTTCCAAAGTTATGAATTAAATCACTCCCTGTCCAACCACAATTTGTGATCCTCCCAGCTCATTCATGCATTTAGACCCATGATCAAGATTCCATTGTTTTTAGTGCTCTTCTGTTTTCATATCCCTCATTCTTACTTATGTAGGTTAAATGCATGTGTCAGTATACAGTGCAAATATTTTCTTTCTCTTTGTCTGTAGTCTCTCAAAGCATGCACCTTCATAGAAAGAATACAAATTGTCATTGGTAGGTATACTCAAACACACGTTTTCTTTGACTTTACTTGTACAACTAAACGTAGTGGAAGAAAGGCACAAATCTTTTCCAGCTGATGTAATTGTAAGTTCATTGTTGTCAACTGCAAAGGAATTCTAAAATTATCCTGGGTCACATGGCAGTGGGATGAGGAGAAAGGCAAAACCCTTCATGGGATATTGGAGATTGATTGGAATAAGAGGACTATACATACCAGGGATTTCAGCAGCCCTTGTCGGGTACAGAGCCCTTGTGGGGTAGGGAGGGCATTTTGATGAGGAGACAAATTAATACAAAGTGGTGAAGTCAAACCAGGGTGAGGAGGGCATACATGAGTAATGATGGCTTTTACGACAGGTGTCAGATCAAAGCCACAACGAGGAAAGTACCACCTGCATACAGGGTGAGTAGAGGCCCTGTGTGAATACTTGAACAAAGCAATATAACCCCTCCATGTTTACTCTAGTTTCCTCCATCTTCATATCTATCACTCCCTCTATGGTAAAGAAAAAATTAGCTCCCAGTTTCTTCCAAATCTGTATATATTTCATCAATTTGTTAGTACAAATTCAATCTCTTGTAATGAGTAGAGGGGGAAGAGGGATTTACAGAAAATCAAGAAAGTGGAAAAAATACAGTGACTACTGAGGTGTTATGTTGGAGATAATATCACCCACTCACACTTCTACAGTTAAGAAATGCTATCACTCAAATACCAATTGCCTTACATTTAGTTTATCATGACATGATACAGAGAAATAATTGCTACAATACGTAGACACGATTATGAAAAAATTACTTGACAGTCTTATGTATCAGTATACAGGAAGAAATGGTATTCTTACACTATCTATGGTTAGCCACAGCAGAATGCTTTAATTGATCATGAGATTTGTCTGATTCACTTTTTTGCAAATTAATTTATTATAGCAACTTCATTTTCATTGACATAATTAGGAATATCAGTTACTCTTGGCAAACACAGTATTATAAATATTTTTTCTTTTGAGAAGGATTTTTCCAGTGATACAATTTTTACTGGAATTAAGTTTACAGGCTGTGAAAATGATTAAAAGAATTTCTGATTACACACACACACACACACACACACACACACACACATTTGGAGACAGGTTCTGACTCTGTCACCCTGGCTGCTTGTGCAGTGGTGCCATCTCTACTCACAGCAACTTCCACCTCCCGGGCTCAAGCCATCCTTCCAGCTCAAGCACCTGAATAGTTAGGATAACAGGTGCACACTACCATGTTTGGCTAATTTTTGTATTATTTGTAGAGTTGGGATTTCCTCATATTGCCCAGGTTGGTCTTGAACTCTTGAGCTCAAGCAATCCATCCACCTCAGCCTCACAAACTGCTGGGATTACAGGTATGAACCACCATGCCTGGCCAGAAATATAATTTTTAATGTGTCTAGAGCTGTAATTCTCATGGAACAATTTTTCTAAAAATATTTAACTCCTATTAAATATGCTTAGTTTAATTTTATTATTATTAAAAATTATTTTATCTATGCATATGTGATAGACGTACATAATTTGTGGAACATGTGAGAATTTGATATTCTCATAAAATGTGTAAATATTAAATCAAGGTAATCAACATATCTGGAACCTTTAATAATTATCTTTTTTCTTATGCTATATACATGCAAATTATTCTCATCTATCTCTTTTGAGAAGTACAATAGATTATAGTACACTATAGTTACCCTACTAATTTATCAATCACTAGGTCTTATCTCCTCTGTCCGATTGTGTATTTGTACCCATTAATCAGTCTTTCTTCACCATCTCTTTGCCATACACTTCCTAACTTCTGATAACCACCCTTCTACTCTCTCTTCTTGATGCCCACCTTCTTAGCTTCCACATATGAGTGAGAACTCTCAATATTTGTCTTTGTTTGCTTGGCTTATTTCGCTTAACATAGTGACCTCCAGTTACATCCATGCATCCATGTTATTGCAAATGACAAGATTTAATAATATTCCATTTGTGTGTGTGTTTGGTTGTGTGAATAATATATATGTATATGTATATGCATGCCTGCAACATTTTCTTTATTCATCCATTCATTGATGGGCAATTAGGTTAATTCTATCTTTTTGCTATTGGGATTAGTGCCGCAATATATGTGAGAGTATAGATATCTTTCCGATAAACTGATTTTCTTACTTTTAAATATATACCCAGTAGTGGGATGCTGGATCATGTAATAGCTATATTTTTAGCTTTTTTGAGGAATCTCTATACTGTTTTTCATAGTGGCTGTACAGATTTACATTCCTAGCAACAGTGTATAGGTGTTTCTCTTTCTGCACATCCTTGACAATATTTGTTATTCTCTGTCTTTTTGGTAAAATCAGTTTTAACTAGGGTGAGATGATATCTCACTGTTGTTTTGATATGCATTTCTCTGATGATTAGTGATGTTTAACTTTTTTTATATACCTGCTTACTGTCTTGTTTTATAAACATACAAAGCATGTCTTCTTTGGGAAATGTCTGTTCAGATTCTTTGTCCAGTTTTTAATGTGTTTTTTTCTTTCTGAGTTGTTTCTGCTTTTTATTTTTTCTGATTATTAATCCCTTGTCAGATGTTGGTCGTCTTTTCACTTTGTTGATAATTTATTTTCCTGTGCAAATATTTTTACCATGATGTAACCCCATTTTTCCATTTTTGCTTTTATTGCTTGTGCTTTTTAAGGTCTTACTCCCCAAAAATCTTGACCCAGATCACTGTCCTGAAGCATTTCCCCTAAAGTTTTCTTCTAGTAGTTTCAGGCCTTAGAGTTAATCCACTTTGATTTGATTTTTGCACATTGTGAAAAACAGGGGTCTACTTTATTCTTTTGCATATGATTATCCAATTTTCCCAGCACCATTTACTGAAGAGATGCTTTTTCCTTACTGTATATTCTTGGGCTCTTTGTCAAAAATGAGTTGGCTGCAAATGCATAGATTTGTTTCTGGGTTCTCTGTTTCTTTCTATTGGTCTATGTGTATGTTTTTATGTTGGTACCATGCTGATTATGTTACTGTAGTTTTGTTACATACATTATATTATATATAATTCCAGAATTCCATATGCATTCCATTATATGTAATTCCAAAATTTCGTATTTTGAAGTCAGATTATTCTTTTCGCTCAGTATTGTTTTGGCTATGTGGTGTTTTTTCTGGTTTCATATGAATTTTAGGATTTATTTTTTTCTGTTTCTTGTGAAGAATGTCATGGTTATTTTGGTAAGAATTGCACTGGATTTGTAAATTGCTTCAGGTAGTATTGTCATTTTACAATATTAATTCATCTAAACCATGAGCATGAAATATATTTTAATTTTTTTTGTTTCCTCTTCAGTTTCTTTCATTGGTGTTTTATAGTTTTTCTTATAGAGACTTTTCACTCTTTGGTTAAATTTATTTCTAAATATTTGATATTGTTTGTTGCTATTGTAAATGGGATTGCTTTCTTCATTTCTTTTTCAGATTGTTCACTGTTAGTGTAAATAAATGCTAGTGATTTTTGTATGTTGATATTGTATCTTACAACTTTATTGATTCTAACAAATTTTTTCATGGAATCTTTAGGTTTTTCAAAATATAAAATTATTAAAATTAAATTAATTAAAATTAATTAAATTAAATTAAATGAAAAACAAGGCTACTTCCATTTCTCCCTTTCCAATTTGAGTGCCCTTTATTTCTTTTTCTTGCCTAAGTGTCCTGGCCAGGATTTCCAGTTTGAAGTTCGATAAAGTTAGTGAAAGTGGTCCGCTTTGTCTTCTTCCAAATCCTAAGAAAAGGCTTACAATAGTTTACTCATTCAGTATGATGTTGGCTATAGATTTGTCACATAGGATATTTATCTTTAAGTATGTTCCTTCTGTATCCAATTTGTTGAGGGCTTTTATCATAAACAGATTTTGAATTTTGAATTTTTTAACATCTATTAGAATGATTATATGGGTGTTGTTCTTTATTCTGTTCATGTGATGTTCTACTTTTATTGATTTAGAAATTGATTCATCCAAATCTTCCTGTAGTATCCTTTCTAATTCATTAACTGTAATGATTTTTAAATCTAATTTTTATTTCTAAGCTTGTAATTTGGTTTGCTCTGTTGGAGCAGTTTTCAAAACTGAAAATTCTAAACTCTTTAAAGATTTCTAATAACCCCTTGACATGTTTATTACAATTTCCACGTTTGTAATTGTATTTTATTATAATTTACTGCTGAAGTTTACTGCCTAAACTGCTAATGCTTTGTCTAATATATCTCCTAAAAATGGACTATTGCTCTTACAGTCTATTGGTTTTACTTTAACTTTATTTTCTGGTTATAAGAATAACAATTACCTTGGAAAACTTGGGTCACCAATAAAACACAAAAAAAGATGACTTCCTGGCTATAACCACTGCTAATCTTTTGCACTATATTCCATTATATGTATTTTCATATTTTATTTGAGACTGTACACTATGCATTTTCCATGTCATTAAATATTGTCTGAAAGCAAGACTTTAACGGCTGCATAACATGTCATCAAGTTTCTTTAAACCATTTGTATTCATCTCAGTTTGGTTTCTTATACCACTTTGGCATCATGTGGGAAAAGAGAAATCTTCTGATTTGGTTTTCTGGTATCAGTTCCCCCATTTCTTCATTACTCCACTGCCTTAGATTATTTTCAACTGTGGTTATGATAGGCAGAATTAAAAGATGCCTCTCAATGTTTCAACCCTTTCATGTATATGTCCTGTATAATCACCTCCCATTGAGTGGGAGTAGTGACAGTGAATATAATAAAATATAATTAAGTAGCTGATTTTAAGTTAATCAGAAGGAGATTACCCTGGTTGGGTCTGACCCAGTTAGGGTTGACCTAATCAGATGAACCATTTATAAGAAGGCAAGGCTTGAGAGGGGCTTTCCTGCAGGTCTGAAGATGATGATGCAAACTGCCATATTTTCAGAGATGTAGGGCACACATCAAGGACATGCATACACATACCTATATGAATGCAAGTTCTAAAAGAGGATGCAGTCTAGTTACCAAGGAATATGTTAATGTCAATTTTCTGGTGTTGCTGTTGTACTACAGTTATATGGCATAACTGGGTGAAGTTAGGTAAAGGGCACACAAAACTGTACTATTTTTGAAAATTCTTGTGAGTCTATAATGGTTTCCAATAAAAATTTAAATAAGCAGTTTAATCACATGGGAGATACTAAAAATTAGTATTGTTTTTATAACTGTTAGTAAATGTAGCTTCTTAATATAAATGTTTTATTGAAAAAAAATTCTAATTTCTAACATTAGTAATATTTAATTTATTGACAGTTTTGCACAATTTAACTAGATATATTAAGTGTGTGTAAATATGTCTGTATGTGTTTCTTTTTTTTTCTTTTTATTGATTTTTTATTTATTTATTTATTATTATTATACTTTAAGTTGTAGGGTACATGTGCATAACGTGCAGGTTTGTTACATATGTATACTTGTGCCATGTTGGTGTGCTGCACCCATCAACTCCTCATTTACATCAGGTATAACTCCCAGTGCAATCCCTCCCCCCTCCCCCCTCCCCATGATAGGCCCCGGTGTGTGATGTTCCCCTTCCTGAGTCCAAGTGATCTCATTGTTCAGTTCCCACCTATGAATGAGAACATGCGGTGTTGGGTTTTCTGTTCTTGTGATAGTTTGCTAAGAATGATGGTTTCCAGCTGCATCCATGTCCCTACAAAGGACACAAACTCATCCTTTTTGATGGCTGCATAGTATTCCATGGTGTATATGTGCCACCTTTTCTTAATCCAATCTGTCACTGATGGACATTTGGGTTGATTCCAAGTCTTTGCTATTGTGAATTTTTGAGACAGGTTCTCACTCCGTCACCCAGGCTGGACACGATCTTGGCTCAATTCAACCTTCTCTTCCTGGGTTCGAGTGATCCTCCCACCTCAGCCTCCCATGTAGCTGGGACTAAAGGTGCACTCCACTACACTCAGGTAAGTTTGTATTTTTTGTAGAGACAGGGTTTCATTATGTTGACCAGGCTGGTCTCGAACTCCTGAGCTCAAGCGATCCTCCTGCCTCAGCTGGATTTCTCAAAGCAAGATAAGCTTATTTGTTTTTTACATACAGATAAATTTTGAGGTTAAAGGGAGGAATGAGAAAAGCAAGTTAATGTTTATAAACAGTACTTCTTCCCATTAATACCAAATAGGGTTGTAATTACATACAATGCTAGTAAATCAGTCTATAAGCTAATCAACTGACAGGAATATATGGGAAATTTACTTTATTTTGTATTTATCTAGCAGAAATAGTGTTTTAATTAGCTAACAAGATGTACTTTATCAATGGTTAAAATGAATATTAATAATACATTAATACCTCACTACATAAAGAAACCTTCTGGGTTCTGAGATTATTGATTATGTAGTTGATGGTTAAGCACTGATGAGCCATTTTTTTCCCTGACATCCAAGTCTCTCCCCAGCTAGAAATCCTGCTCTCAAGGAGACATATTTATTCTTTCAGGTCATTTGCATGCCATTTAGTGCATCATTAGTTTAATAGAGACTTCTCTCGTGTACCAAATGGTTTCCCAGAGGCCTAAAGTCGGTCAATCTAACAAATTCAATACTGGTCTGAAATCTTAGGAAAATGGTGCTGAATCCAAATGTGAGTTAGCTGAGATGTGTGTTATAACTTTGCATTGGGAATAAGATCATGTGGGGTCTCAAAGGAAACCAGTCACTATTTATATAGACCATGGATTCTGGAAGAATCTATTAGCCAATTTTGGAATAAGAATGTGATGTGGGAGCATGAATGGGAAATAACTCTTCAGGGACCTTATGATACAATGTTAAAGCCAATACTCTTTCAATATATCATCTAATGAGAAATGGAAAACAAATTGTTCAGTTGTGTATACTTAGAGTAATATTAGTAAGAACACCTTCGCACTCACTTTGAAGACTAAATTCTCTTATTCCATGGTTCTACTATTTTTGCCACCTAACTCATTACAAACTTTCTTCTACATTATGTATGAGGTCTTCATTATAACCTTTTATAATCTCTAAAGCTTTGTTATTAATATTTAAATATAAGTAATCTATTCAACAAATATTCATTGATTGTCTATTACTTTTCAAGTACTTTGTTTTATAGAAAAAAAACTCAGAGATGACTAGAATACAGCTTCTTTGCTAAATTGTTTCAACTGAAAAGTAAGTTACATTAAAAAGTTAGTGTTTATCATATGAGAGTGATCATGCTAGATATTTTGTAGTACTACTCCAGTTAATTCTTATTATAACTCTATGTTGTGTCTGTTAATAACCAACTATCAAATCACACAAGGAATAAAACTGTAATCAAATTTAGACATTCTGATGCTTGTGATAGCAAGGAGATAGCTGCCTTTGGGAAACTCTGTAGTGTCTTAATAAGGTGTTAGGAATAGCTTATTTTAGGATTTGGTTTTGTGTTAAGTGATTTTAGGGAAGGATTAAGGAATTGAGGGTGACTCTGGGTATGTAATTATTGAGAGGAAGAGATAATTCTATGATTGAGTATCTTAAAGAACCTTGTTGATGAAGCTGGAATAACAGAAAGAGACTAAAATTCTAATCGCTTAGGAAGCACGAGTAATCCAAGTTAGCATGAAAATGCATGTTTGGTCATTTATATAGTTTGCACTGTGACCTTGTTTTTAATTTGTGCTCAGGCATGATGACTCTCTTAATCATTGTCACAAAGTGACCTTATCTGAGGTTGGTGATCTGTGAGAATGATTAGATTCATCAGAAGTACACCAAGACCTAGCTGTTCCTGTTATACAAGGTCCTGCTGGTCAGCAACTGCTTTTCTATTGAAAGTGTGCTATTGTTATTCTAATAGCTTTAAGTTAAACACTGAGGCTTAAAGAAGCACTCAAATTTTAATTCTATTAGCAATATGATAACTTCATTTTGTTTTTTTCATTTAAGAGAGAATATCAAAATTTCAAATAATTACAGAAAATTTATAAATTTGTTATCTTAGATTTTAAAATTGTATATTTGTATACATACATATGTATGAGTATATATATACACACAAAATGTCATTCATCATTTAATGATGGAGATACTTTCAGAGAAATGCATTGTTAGGTAATTTAGTGTTGTGGGAACATCATAGAGTATACTTCTAGAAACCTATTTGGTTATAGCCTACTACATGCCTATAGCCTATTGTTCCTAGGCTACAAACCTTTACAGCATATTACTGTACTGAATACCGTAAATAATCGTAACACAGTAGTAAATATTTGCATATCTAAATATATCTAAGCATGGAACAGATACAGTAAAAATAAAGTATTATAATCTTATGGGATTGCCATCTTATATGCAGTCTGATGTTGACTGAAACATTATTATGCAGCACATGAATATATATCAAGAGCTTCAAAATGCAAGAAGTAGTAACTAATATAGCTCAAAGAAAAATGGACAAATTCATAATTATATTTAGATGTCTTAATATTTATTTTCTTGTAATTG
Organism: Macaca nemestrina; assembly: GCF_043159975.1. NCBI lineage: Eukaryota > Metazoa > Chordata > Mammalia > Primates > Cercopithecidae > Macaca > Macaca nemestrina. The sequence continues at coordinate 76,652,151 of NC_092126.1, forward strand.
GTAGAACAGGTAGGAGAAAAATCAGTATGTATATAGGTGTCTTGAACTTCACAATCAACTTGACCTAATTTATATTTATAGAACACATCAATCAATAACAACTGAATGGATATATGTTTTTCTCAAGAGCAAAACATGAAACAGTCACCTAGGTAGATCATATTCTGGGCCATTAAACAAACTTTTGCAAATTTTGAATAATACAAATTACACAAAATATCTTCTTGGTTGATAGCAAGTTTAAGCAAAAGCCACCACAAAGATAACTAGAAAATCTCAAAGTAACTAGGAATTGTACTGCAAAATTTCTACATAATCTATGAGTCAAAGAATAAATCTCAAAATAAAATTTAAAAATTGAAGTGAATAAAAAGTTAAAATACAACATAATAAAATTTGTGGAATGTAGCAAAGACATATCTTACAGAGAAATATATGTGAGTACTTATTTAAAAAGTATGCCTGAAATAAGTGTGTTAAACTTTATCCTTCATATACTAAAAAAAAAGAACAATTAAATATAAAGTTTAAGTAAGGTAATAATAATAATTAGAATGCATGTAAATAAAATTATAAACAGAATAATAACAGAAAAAAATCAGTGAGACAAAAAGTAGTTTTTAAGATCAATAAAATTAACAAATGTTTAGCCAAACTGACTGTGGAGCGAAAGCTCTTTAATGACCCCAAGGATTTTTACCTCCTGGTGTTTACACCCTTGTATAATTCTCTCCTCTTTAGTGTGGATGGCACCTACAATTTGCTTCTAATCAATATGATCTTGCAAATGGGATAATATTTCACTCTCATGTTTGCAGTAGGTTATGCAAAACTCTTACCACAAATATGGAGGCTTAAAAAACACACATGTACTATTCTGTGTTGCTGTGGGTCAGGGTTCTGAGTATAGCTGAACTGGGTCCTCTGCTTGGGATTGATGATGCTGACATTAAAATGATAATAAGCAATTACTATGAACCATTCTATGCCCATACACTTGACAACTTAGATTGAACTAAATTCACTCATTCCCCAAAAGACAGAAACAACTATAAAAATCAACTCAAGAAACAATAGATAATCAAAATAGCTCTACATCTACTAAGGAATCAAACCTGTAATAAAAAAACTCCAGGACCATATGGCTTTATTGGCAATCCCACCAACCATTTAAGAAAGAAAAAATACCCATTCTATACAATATTTTTCAGTAAGTAGAAGAGTAGAGAATATTTCAGAACTCATTTTTTGAGGCTAGCATTTTGCTAATACCAAAAACAGGCAAAGACATGATAAGGAAATAAAAACACCTCCAAAAACTGCAGATCAAGATCCCTGATGAACATAAAGATACAATAATTCTTAAAATATTAAAATCAAAATCAGCAACATACATATACACACACATATATACACATGTGCATATATATACACATGACGTGTCTGTGTGTAAAATTATATATTATGACTATGTATAGTTTACCATAAGAATTCAAAGCTGTTTAACAATCAAAATCAACCGATATAATTCAAATATATTTTATCTACAAAAGTAAATAAGAAGAGTCATATGATAATCTCAATAAATGCAAAAAAGCACTTGACATCTAGTTGTGATAAATATTCTCCATAAACAAGAAGTAGAAATTTAAAACCCTAAACCTAAGTAATATAATCTAGACAATGAAGTATAACCCAGCAATTAATTAGAATTAATTATTAATTCATGCAATAATAAGGATTAATCTTAAATGTATTTTGCAAGGTATAAGAAATCAGATGCATTAGGTTACATATCATCTGGTGCCTTTATATGATTTTTAGGAAACATAAAAACAATTGGGATGAAAAATATGTCAGTGTTTGCCAGGGATTGGATTACTAGGAAGTTGACTATAAAGGGGTTGCTCAAAGGAATGTTTAGTCTGATGAAACATTTACGGATAGTATAGTTTTGGTGGACACATCTCTTTGTGGTAGACACACATTCTTTACATTTGTCAAAACCATAATAATTACATTTGTCATGCATTTGTCATCTATGCAAATTACATTTGTCATAACCAGTAATACATGTTTGGTGTGTGTGTGTGTGTGTGTGTATAATATATATAATATCTATAATATATATATATCTACAAAATATATATATCTACAAAATATATATATATTATAGATATTATATATATATATATATATCACAGTGTAATGTGGGAAAAGCCAATATGGATTACAAACTGTAGCAATTATATTTAACTGTATTTCATGTATATTAGATAATCTTACCAAAGTGGCTAGGGAAAAAGGAAGCTGAAATAAATAGCAGGAAAACAATGTTTTGGCAAGATATTATGAGGTGAAAGCAAAAACTAAAATGTACGTAGATGCCATAGTATAGTTGATAAATATCTTTCTCACTGCGGTACAAATTAGAAATTCTGACACGATGTGTAAATTAGGTTCGAATAAATAAATGCACACATTGTAGATAATGAGGTCCAAGTTTCTCAATGTCAAAGAAAAAGTTAAAATAATAATTAAGTCGAGAAAGCTAGAATTAACCTTGTGCTGGAATGGTCTAAGAAATTAGTAAAACTTGTATTTTATATATATACATACAAAGATTAATACAGGTATATATGTATAAATGAATTAGCAAGTATCAACACACAATCTCTATATGTTGAGCATATCTATACATAATATATAAGAGTTTTACATTTTACATTTTATAATACTTAGTATACTAAATACGGAAGTATGCTTATCATATTATATATAATGTATATAACATGTGAAATAGTGATATAAATACATGTGTATGTATGTGTGTGTATATATATTTCCTAGCTTTTGTCTATTTAGAGGTACATGAAGTTATGACATCTGAGTAACTTTGATCACATCTACCAACTAGATCTTGGTTTATAATATCATCCTCCAAGAAAGGAAGCCAATTCCAGGACTGGTATGGAAAAAATAAAGGATTAGCCTGGAACATTGTCTGCTACTACGATATGTAAGTGAAAAAAAAAAGTGTCATATAAAAAGGACATAGAAGCCCACATAAAAGAGCAGAAACAATTTCAATAAATAAATAATAATAGTACAGGCTTATAAACTGAAAAAAAAATTGATGATGTTTATTGATACAAATACATGAGACATGTTTTAAATGTATACAGCGGACAAATCTTCCATACAGAAAAATTTTAATCAATGAATGTAGAAGAAATTAGGTAAAGAGTGTGAATCAAAAGTATCTGAAATAGGTAGCAATCAATTTAGAAAGTTTCTTTTACCGGGGTTAAGTATGCACCCATGTCAGCCTCAGGTTCCTGGTGATATGTGCCCAAGGTGGTGGGGGTATCTTGGTTTTATACATTTTATAGAGACACAAGACATCAATCAATAAGATGAACAAAGATGTAAATTGATGTACATTGATTTGCCGGGGAAGGTGGGACAAGGCAAAGCGGGGTTGGGTGCCTGAGGAGGCTTCCAGTTCATAGGTAAACAAGAGACAAATAGTTGCATTTTTTGAGTCTTTGATCAGCTTTTCACTGAATATAAAATTTACATTTGAGAGAGAGGTAAAGCAATAGTCACTTATGCCTTAGCCTGACTCAGTGAATCTGCATTTTTACGTAAACAATAGAGTGGAGGAAGCAGTCAGATTTTCATTTGTCTCAGGTGAGCAGACAGATGACTTTGAGTTCTGTCCTCCGTCCCACACCTGTGAAGACAAGTGATCAATTTATATTACCAGGGTGAAATTCAACAGAACTGTTTTAGGATAAAAGAATTTTCATATGGGAAAATTGTGAGAAAGGTATGTAGCTTTTTTTTTCTTTTCTTTTCTTTTCTTTTTCTTTGTAGTATTGTATTTAGGAACAAAATGAGAGGCAGAATTGCCTGTCGTCACAGTATCCAGCTTGACTCTTCCCTTTGGCTTAGTGATTTGGGGTTCCAAGATCTTTTTTCCTTTTATGATAGAAAACCATTACAACAACACAGTAATAATCACTGCCAGTTAAATCCACTGATGAATGCTAAAATTAACGTACAAAAATTTTTAGAAAAGCATTTTCAGAGCTTCAAAGAATCTCTCTCCAACTATTTGTTAATTCCAATAATGAATTTAACATATATCCACAATTATTTCAATCATCCTTTCAGGAGGTAGAGCTTAATTACTCTCTGTAAGCACAAGTTGGAATGTTAACTTCTAACGAATAGAGTATGGCATGGAGAAACTTTATTTTACATTGGTAAAACCTGACAGAGATCTCCTTAACAAAAACATAAAAATTGTTATCACCATTACTAAGTTGTGTTGATACCATGTACGTTTGATATATGAGAAAGGCTTTCGTCCAAAAAGTTCATAATTCCAGTGTAATAATAATAATAATAATAATAATAAATCTCAGAAACCTATACTGGGAGATGTTCTACTACATACTTGACTGGTAATCTTCAAAACTGTGAAGAACTTAAAAGACAAGGAATAAACTAGATATTATCACAGAATGGAGGATCAAGATATAGCAACTACATGCAATACATGGATTAGATTCTGGACTTGAAAAAGAACATTTGTGGAAAAACTGGTCATTTCTGACTAAAGTCTGTAGTTTAATTAGTAGCATTATACCAATATTCATTTCTTAGTTTTGATAAATGTACCAAAATACAATTTTATACGAAGTATTTACATAATGGAGGTTGAGGTAAGGGTACGTGAGAACTTCCTGTAGTGTCTTTGCAGATCTGCTGTAAATATAGTATGTTTGCAGTAACATTATAATTATTTATCTTTATAAAAAAGTATTGCTGAGTGAGATGAATATATTTTCTAGTCATGGTGCTACTTATTTGCAAAATGCAGAGTGTGATAGTACCCCTAAAGCTTGTATGATTTAGGATTATATTCTCTTATATTGAATATACTGATTTTATTATAAATAACATAAAGTAGCTTTCAGTGTAGGTCACTTCGCCTTCTAAGAGTTAGGAAGAGGCGCCTTCAGCCCCAGGTATCACACCCAGTTGTAATTCAAATGCCAACATGAAGATTTCCAGAAATTTTTAGGTCGTTGGATAGTGATAGTGCAGGTCAACAGCTAATAAAACCCTACAGAAAAGCTCAATTAATTGGAATCTCTTTCTTCTACTGAATCCATAAATAGAGGGATAAAACTCTTAATAATCAGATGGTATAAAGTTCTGTGCTATTACTGACTCTGAGTTTTCTTTTCCTATAGAGAAAATGAGGGTTCGGATGTGAAATTGGGTCTAGAGCTGGGCAGTCAAGCTTGTTGGTCTACATGGGACATGCAGACTTTGGGTTACACATTACTGTTTTATGTAATAATTATATTTTGGTTACTAAAGATGAAAGTGCATAGCATTTTGATGAAAATCTATGTATTCATTTGTATTATTTTAGAGAATCTGGAGTAGAAATATTGTAGGATTTTATTTAAAATAAAACAAAGATTGAAACACATCTCTTTTGTTTAATATAGGGAGGCCTTTAGTAGGGACTTTATACAATTCAGTTCCAGGTTTCTTAAGTGTAAACTGTGTGAAATAGTACCTAATGTAAAGTATTTGGCTAATTATTAATTGGTAGATTATTTTTGAATGTCAATCTATTTGTTTTTATTTCAAGTAATTCAGCTGTGGACTGAAGATTGATAATATACTTAGCAAGATCAGTGTACTAGAGTTCATTAGATTTTTCACAAAGCAACTGGAGCAACTGGGGCAGGCGGGTGACACTCACCATCCCAAGTGATGTATTAGAGCATCAATCCTAAACTTATGTATCACTCTTTCTATAGGCAAAATTTGGTGAAAATATGGTGAAGTATATGTATTGGACCATCTAATTTCATTTTTGATGATGCCTTTTTTAATGACTTTTTTTTTTTTTTACTTTTATTTTAGGTTCAGGGATACATGTGCAGATTTGTTATATAGATAAACTGTGAGTCATGTGGATTTGGTGTACAGATTATTTAGTAACGCAGGTAATAAGCAAGGTATCTTTTAGGCAGTTTTTCTGATCCTCTCCCTCCCACTCTCCACCATCAAGTAGGCCCCAATGTCAGTTGTTCCCCTCTTAGTGTCCATGTGTCCTCATTGTTTAACTCCCACTCATAAGTGAGAACATGAGGTATTTGGTTTTCCGTTCCTGCATTAGTTTGCTTAGAATAATGGCTTCCACTTCCATACACGTTACTGAAAGGGCCATAATCTTGCTTTTTATTTATGGCTGCATAGTATTCCATGGTATATATGTACCACATTTTTTAAACCAGTCTATCAAAGATGAGAATTTAGATTGATTCTATGTCTTTGCTATTGCGAATATTGCTGCGATGAACATACGCATGCATTGTGTGTTCATGGTAGAACAATTTCTATTTTCTTGAGTATATGCCCAATAATGGGTTTGCTGGGTCGAATGGTAATTCAGTTTTAAGCTCTGTGAGAAATAGCCACACTGCTTTCCACAATGGCTGAACTAATTTACACTCCCACCAGCAGTGTATAAGCAGTCCGTTTTCTCTGCAACCTTGCCAGCATCTGTTATTGGTTTGATTTTTTAATAGCCACTGTGACTGATGTAAAATGATATCTTATGGAGGTTTCTATTTGCATTTCTCTGATGATTAGTGCTGTTCAGCATTTTTTCATATGCTTCTTAGCCACATGTGTGTCTTCTTTTGAAAGATATCTGTTGCTGTCCTTTGTCCACTTTTTAATGGGGTTGTTTTTTCTCTTAAATTTGTCTAAAATCCTTATGGATTCTGAATATTAGAGCTTTGTCAGATGTGTAGATTACAAATATTTTCTCCCATTCTGTAGGTTGTCTGTTTACTCTATTGATAGTTTATTTTGCCGTGCAGTAGGTCTTTAATTATGTTCCATTTGTCAATTTTTGTTTTTATTGTGATTGCTTTTGATGTTTTGGTCATGAAATCTATCCCATTTCCCCAATGACATGTTCTAGGTTTTCTTCCATGGTTTTTATAGGTTTAGGTTTTACAATTAAGTCTTTATTCCATCTTGAATTGATTTTTGTATATGCTATAAAGTAGTGGTCCAGTTTCAATCTTCTGCATATGGCTGGTTGGCTATCCAAGCAATGTTTATTGAATAGGGAGTCCTTTCCCCATTGCTTGTTTTTGTCAGCTTTGTCAAAGATCAGATTTCTGTAAGTGTGTAGCATTATTTTTGGAATCTCTATTCTGTTTCATTGGTGTATGCATCGTTTTTGTATCTTCACCATGCTGTTTTAGTTACTATAGCCTTGTAGTATGGTGTGAAGTAGATAATATGATACCTCTAGCTTTGTTCTTTTTGCATAAGGTTGCTGTGGCTATTTGGACTCTTTTCTGGTTTCATATGAATTTTACTTTTTTTTCTAGTTGTGTGAAGAATGTCATTAGGAGTTTAATGCAAATAGCATTGAATCTCTAAATTGTTTTGGGCAGTATGCCTATTTAAAAAATATCAATTCTTCTTATCTATGAGCATGGAATATTTTTCCTTTTGTTTCTGTCATCTCTGTTTTCCTTGAGGAGTGTTTTGTAATTCTCCTTGTAGAGATCTTTTACCTCCCTGGTTAGCTGGTTTCCTAGGTGTGTGTGTAGCAGTTGTGAATGGGAATGCATGCCTGATTTGGCTCTCAGCTTGCATGTTGTTGAGTATAAAAATGCTACTAATTTTTCTATATAGATTTTGTTTACTGAAACTACTGAAGTTGTTTATCAGAGCAGGGAGCTTTGGGGCTGGGATTAGGGGTTTTTCTAGATACAGAATCAAATCATCTGCAAACAGGGATAGTTCCACTCCTTCTGTTCCTATTTGGATGGCTTTCATTTACTTACCTTGACCTACTGCTCTGACTAGGACTTCCAATATTATGTTAAATAGGAGTGGTGAGAGGGTGCATTCTTGTCTTGTGCCAGTTTTCGACTGGAATGCTTCCAGCTTCTGCCCATACAGTATGATGGCTATGGACTTGTCATAGATGGCTCTTATTATTTTGAAATACGTTTCTTCACTACCTAGCTTATTGAGAGCTTTTAAAATGAAGAAATGCTAAATTTTTGAAAGCCTTTTCTGCATCTATTGAGATAATCATTTGGTTTTTGTTTTTAGTTCTATTTATGTGATGAATAAGATTTATTGATTTGCATATATGGAACCAACATTGCATCCTAGGGATAAAGCCTACTTGATTGCAGTGGATTAGCTTTTTGATGTGCTGCGGGATTCAGTTTGCTCGAATTTTGTTGAGGATTTTTGTGTATATGTTCATCAAGGACATTGGCCTGAAGTTTTCTGTTAAAATTGATGTGCCTCTGCCAGGTTTTGTATCAGGATAGTGCTGGCTTCACAGAATGAATTGAAGAGCAGTTTCCTCTACTAATCTTTTTGAAATAGCTTAGTAGAAATGGCACTAGCTCTTTTTTATACATATGGTAGAATTCAGTTGTGAATCTATCTGGTCCTGGGCTTTTATCTGTTGACAAGCATTTTTACTAATTCAGTTTCAAAACTTGTTATCGGCTTGTTTGGGTATTCAATGTCTTCCTGGTTCAGTATTGTGAGGTGGTATGCATCAGGAATTTATCCGTTTCTTCCAGATTTTCTAATTTGTTTGTCTAAAAGTGTTCATAGTAACTTTTGCTGGTTATCTGTGCTTATGAGGGGTTGGCGGTAATGTCCTCTTTGTCATTTTCAATTGTGTTTGTTTGGATATTCGCTCTTTTTTTCTTTATTAGTCTAGCTAGTGGTCTAACTACTTTAACTTTTTCAAAGAACCAAGTCCTAGATTCATTGATCTTTGGTGTGGTTTGTCCTATCTCCATTACCTTCAGTTCAGCTCTAATTTTAGTTATTTCTTGTCTTCTGCTAGCTTTGGGGTTGGTTTGCTCTTGCTTTTTTAATTTTTCCAGTTGTAATGTTAGGGGGTTAAATTGAGAGCCTTTCAACTTTTTGATGTGGGCATTCAGTGCTATAAAGTACCCTATTAATACTGCATAGCTGTGTCTCAGAGATTCTGTTATGTCATATCTTAGTTCTCATTAGATTCAAATAACTTGTTGATTTCTGCTTAATTTCATTGTTTACCTAAGAGTCATTTAGGAGTTGGTCATTTAATTTCCATGTAATTGTGTAGTTTTGAGTGAATTTCTTAATCTTGAAATCTAATTTTATTGTGCTGTGGCCTGAGAGACTATTCATTATGATTTCAGTTCTTTTGCATTTGTTGAGGAGTGTTTTATTTGTGAGTATGTAATCAATTTTAGAGTCAGTGCCATGTGGCAATGAGAAGAATGTACATTCTCTTGGTTTTAGGTGGAGGGTTCTATAGATACCTATCAGGCCCACTTGATCCAGAGCTGAGTTCAAGTCCTGAATATCTTCGTTAATTTTCTGCCTCAATGATCTGTCTAATACTGTCAGGGGGGTGTTGAAATCTCCCACTATTATTGTGTGAGAATCTATGTCTCTTCATAGGTCTCTAGGAATATGCTTTATGAATCTGTGTGTGCCTGTATTGGACGAGTATGTATTAATAATAATTAGGTTTTCTTGTTGAATTGAACCCCTTTCCATTGATAAGATTTGGCTCTGTATCCCCACCCAAATAACATGTTGCATTGCAATTCCCAGTGTTGAAGGAGATACCTCTTGGAAGGTGATGGGATCATGGGGGTGGATTTTCCCCTTGCTATTCTCATGATAGTGAGTGAGTTCTCATGAGATCTGGTGGTTTATAGTCTGTGGCACTTTCCACTTCACTTTCTATCTCTCCTATCACCATGCGAAGGTATCCTTGCTTCCTCTTTACCTTCCACCATGAGTAAATATACTAAGGCCTCTCCAACCACACCACCTGTACAGCCTGTGGAACTGTGAGCCAATTAAACCTCTTTTCTTCATAAATTACCCAGTCTCAGGTAGTTCTTCGTAGCAGTGTCAGAACAGACTAATACAGAAAATTGGTACCATAGAAGTAGGCTGTTGCTGTCAAGATAACAGAAAATGTGGAAATAGCTTTGAAACTGGGTAACAGGCAGAGGTTGGAATAGTTTGGAGGGCTCAGAAGAAGACAGGCATATGAGGGAAGGTTTGGAACTTTCTAGAGACTTGTTAAATGGTTTTGACCAAAATGCTGATAGTGATATGGACAATAAAGTCCAGGCTGAGGTAGTCTTGAATGGATATAAAGAACTCTTTGGGAACTTGAGTAAAGGTCACTCTTACTATGCTTTAACAAAGAAACTGGTGGCATTGTGACCCTGTTCTAGAGATCTGCAGAACTTTGAACTTAAGAGAGATGATTTAGAATATCTGGTGGAAAATATTTCTAAAGAGCAAAGTATTCAAGAGGTGATGTAGCTGCTTCTAACAGCATACACGCATACAAATGAACAAAGAGATTATCTGAAATTGGAATTTATATTTAAAAGGGAAGCAGAGCATAAAAGTTTGTTGCAGTGTGACCATGTGATGGAAAAGAAAAACTTATTTTGGAGGGAGAAATTTAAGCCAGTTGCTAAAATTTGCATAAGTAAAGAAGAATCTAATGTTAATAGCCCAGACTATTGGGAAAATGCCTCCAACTCCAACGTATTTCACAGATCTTTGCAGTAGCCCTTCCCATCACAGATCTGAATGCTTAGGAGGGAAAAATGGTTTCCTGGGCCAGGATCAGGGCCCTCCTGCTCTGTGCAAGTTCATGACGTGGTGCCCTGTGTCCTAGCCACTCCAGCTCCAGCTGTGGCTAAAAGGGGCAAATGCACAGCTCAGGCTGTTGTACCCTCAGAGGGTGTGAATCCCAAGGTTTGGTGGCTTCCACTTGTTATTGGACCTGCAGGTTCACAGAAGGCAAGAGTTGACGTATGAGGGCCTCTGCCTAGATTTCAGAGGATGTATGGAATGCCTGGATGTCCATGCGGAAGTCTGCTGCAGAAATCTGCTGCAGAATTGGAGCCCTCATGGAGAACTTCTTCTAGGATAGTGCAGAGGGGAAATGTGGGGTTGGAACTCCCACACAGAGTCTCCACTGGAGCACTGCCTAGTGCAGCTGTGAGAAGAGGGCCATCATCCTCCAGATCCCAGAATAGTGGAGCCACCAACAGCTTGCACCACGAACCTTGAAAAGTCGCAGGAACTCAATGGTAGCCCATGAAAGCAGCTCCACGAGCTGTACCCTGCAGAGCTGCAGGATTGGAGCTACCCAAGGCTGTGAGAGCCCATTTATTGAATCAGCATGCCCTGGATGTGAGACAGGGAGTCAAAAGGGATTATTTTGGAATTTTAGATTTAATGACTGCCTAGTTTCAAGACTCGCATGGGGCCTGAAGCCCCTTTGTTTTCGACTTTTTTTTTTTTTTTTTTCATTTGGAATGGGAGGATTTACCCAATTCCTGTACTCCCATTGTATCGTGGAAGTAACTAACTTGTTTTTTTGTTTTTTTTTTTTAATTTTACATGCTCATAGGTGGAAGGGACCTGCCATGTCTCAGATGAGACTTGGGCTTGGACTTTTGAGTTAACCCTGGAATAAGTTAAGACTTTGTGGAACTGTTGAAAGGCATGATTGTGTTTTGAAATGTGAGAAGGATATGAGATTTGGAAGGGACCAGGAGCACAATAATATGGTTTTCCTCTGTGTCCTCACACAAATTTCATGTTGAATTATAATTCCCAATGTCAGGAGAGGGATATAGTGGGAGGTGACTGGATCATGGAGGCAGATTTCTCCCTGCTATTCTCATTATAATGAGGAGTTATTTTGACATATGATGGTTTTAAAGTATTTGGCTCTTTCCTTTTCACTGTTTATCTCTCCTAGTGCCATGTGAATATGCTCTTGCTTCCCCATCACCTTCCATTATGATAGTAATTTTCCTGAGGCCTTCCCAGTCTCCTGTGCAGGTTATCGAACTGTGAATAAATTAAACTTATTTTCTTTATAAATGTCCCAGTCTCAAGTAGTTCTTTATAGCAACGTGAGAATAGACTAATACAAACATTATGTCATGCCTTTCTTTCTTTCTTTCTTTTCTTTTTTTTTTTAAATCTTTTTTTGTTTAAAGTCTGTTTGGTCTGAAATTAGGATTATAACCTCTGATTTGCTCTGTTTTCCATTTGTTTGATAGATTATTTCCATCAATTTATTTTCAGACTATGCATGTTATTTCATGGAAGATGGGTCTCTGGAAGATAGCATACAATTGGGTCTTGCTTCATTATCTAGCTTGTCACTCTGTGTCTTTTAATTGGGGAATTTAGCCTATTTACATTTAAGGTTAGTGCTGATATTTGTGGACTTGATCCTTTCATTGTGTTCTAAGCTAGTTATTATACACCAACTGGTTTATGTGGTTGATTTATAGTATTACTGATCTGTGTACTTTAATGTGTTTTCGTAGTGGCTGATGATAATCTTTTCTCTTTGTGTTTAGCAAAATACACCTCTTTTAAGGCAAATCTGATGGCAATAAATTCCCTCAGCACTTGCTTGTCTGAGAAGAATCTTCTTTCTCCACTTATGAAGCTCAGTTTGGCTGCAATAAAATTCTTGTTTGAAAATTTTTCTTTAAGAATGTTGAATATAGGCACCCAATCTCTTCTGGCTTGTAGAGTTTCTGCCGAAAATTCCAGTGTTAGGTTGATGGAGTTTCCTTAGTAGGTGACTTATCCCTTCTCTTTAGCTGCCTTTAACATTTTTTTTCTTTCATTTGACCTTGAAGAATTTGATGATTATGTGTCTTAGGAATGGTCTTCTTATATAATAGTGTGCAGGAGTTCTCTGCATTTCCTGAATTTGAATATTGGCCTCTCTAGTGAAATTGAGAAAGCTTTCATGAACAATAACCTGAAATATGTTTTCCAAGTTGCTTGCTTCCTCCCTGTCTCCTTCACATAAACCAATGAGTTGTAGATTTGTTCTCTTTGCATAATCCCTTATCTCTTGGAGATTTTGTTAATTCTTTTTATTTATTTATTTTCTTCAATCTTGTCTGACTGGGTTATTTTAGAGAGCCAGCCTTTGAGCTCTGTGATTCTTTCCTTGTCTCAATCTGTTCTGCTGTTAATACTCACATTATGCAATTCTTGGAGTGTGTTTTTCAGCTCTATCAGGTCAGTTTGTTCTTTTTAAAACTGTTTATTTTATTTGTCACTTCCTGTATCATTTTATTGTAATTCTTAGCTTCCTTGGATTGTGTTTCAACATTCTCCTGAATCTTGATGATCTTTGTCATTTCAGCCATTTCAGCCTGGTAAAGAACCTCTAGTGTGTTCATTTGGAACAAAGAAGCCACTATGCCTTTTTGAGTTGTAAGAGTTCTTGTGCTTTTTCTTTCTCAGTGTGGGTTGGTGTTCCTTTAACTATGGTGAAAATTGAGTACAGTCAGTAGATTTCTTAGAGGGCTAAGCCTTTGTTCAGGGTCTTTATTTGCAGTGAAATTTTTGTCTTGGGTTTCACAGGGAAGTATATTAGCAGAGTATTTTTGGTGTTGATGTTTTGGGCTGTAATCCAGTAGGTGGCGCTTAAGCATAATTTCCAGTAGGTAGGCTGTTACTCAGTTATGTGGCCCTTCACAGTTGTGTCTGTGCCCCTCTTAGTGCTCTGAAAGCTTGGGCTCCTCCCCCTCTTGATTGCTGGCTGAAAATCCTGGCTTGGCACTCCCAAGCTGCACACCACAGCTCTGGAGCAATCTCAAGCTTTATATCCCTTCCCATCTTGGAGGAATCAGGGGAAGGAAACTTAGCAGTGGTTGTGACAAAGGGTTTTTCACTTGTCTCTTGGAGCTCCACCTCAGAAAGATACAGAGCTGCTATCAATCAGTGTGATTGGCCCAGGATGGGGCAGTTGTGCTGTGAGCCCAAGTAAGTGGGGCCTTGCCTTGCAACAAATAGCAGGCGTGTGTGGGACTTGGGGAGACAGACAGGCGTCTTTTCTTCAGGGTTACTAGAGCTTGTTGGAGGTATGGTTAAAGCACTTAGGGTCTTTGCTCCTTCCTCAGCCTGAGGGCAGAAATGGCAGTACCACTACAGGAACAGTGGCAGATTGGCTTTCAGTTGCCTCTGGGACCTGCACCTCAGAGAAACGCAGAGCCACTGCTACTGGGAATGTTCAGTCAGGGGATGGGGCAGCTTCTCTGCTGGCCTAAGCTGCAGCCTCTGTTTGTTAGAGAGTAAAGGATCAAAGGCATGTAGGGATGAGATACTGAGTTCCTCTTTCTGTGGTAACTGTGATATGCTGGAAGCTTGGGTGAAGCCCTTGGGCTCTTTGTTTCTTTCCCAGACCGAGGGCAACAAGGGGAAAACCATTGCTGTGGTAGTGGCAGAGGGGCTGTTGGTTATGTCTGGGAATTCCCCTCCCTAGAGAAACACGGAGCCACTACCAGTGAGTATGCTCACCACCAGTGGGGTGGTTGCTCTGTGGTTCCAAGCCAGGCACCCTGCCTGGTGAAGAGTCAGGGGTGGGGAACTCACTGGAAAGAGAGACTGGATTCCTCTCTCTATGATGGCTATGATGTGCTAGAGTGTGATGCTTGTTGATCCTCCAGGAGACCGCCTAACTAAACATTTAATCTAGCTAAACTGGTAGTTCCAGCAGTGCATTATTTAGGTAAATGGCCAAGAGGAAAAGAGGAAGTTGTATTTTGTGCGTGCGTGTGTGTGTGCTAACTCCATTCTTTTTTCTCCATCTTGTACTACTTGGCAATGAATACTCAAGATGCATCTGATTTCTTATATAAGTTGTAATAGTTGTCAATTGGGAAAATGTTAGAGAGTCAAGACCCTCAACTATTTTTGAATAGGAGCTTAACGTGAAATTTTTGAGCTACAAGTGATGCGTGGATGACAGTAATGCGTGGATAATGCACTCTGCTAGCTAGTGGTGACAACGCTGACATCTCTTTTCTGGAGAGGAAGAACCTCATAAATGCTTTGAATATCTTTCAATACTGGCTCAGTAGGTAGAGGAATCTCTTGCCTTCTTGCCTCTTCTGCCAATGTTAGATTATAAAAATGGAGTAGTGTGTTTTGTTGGCAAAGGGAAAGCTGACTGTTTAAAGAAACATTAATATTCATAACTGAAAACCTCACATCGTTAAAGTCATCAGTAAATTTTATTGCAAAAACAATGACAGTGACCAATAACTATGGTGGTTTCTTTGGTATTCTGGGAGGAGGGCAACTGAGTTGCAATTCAGAAGTTAGAGTGCACTTAAGTTAGTCATTCTTAGAGATCTTGTGATGTGGAAAGAAAGCTCTAGAGAAAAGAGTCCCTCTAGCAGGATTACTACCAGGAGAAGGCAACAAGAAAGCAGCCCTTCTTTCATATCCTCCAGCTGGGAACAGACTCTGATGTGGTAGAGGCTGTTACCTCTACCAGGAATGCAGCAGCAAAGTGAGGATGTAATTTATTTGCAGGGGATTACAAAAATGGGCAGAAATAGCTTATATATTTAAAGACATACAAGACATTTAGGAGAAATTGAAACATAAAAACGTTTGTATAATATGTTATTTAAAGTGGCAAAACTTGGAGTGGAGTATCATGGGACAATAGAGAAAAAATTTCTTGCCTAACATGTTAGGCAAGGTCGGGTGATTTGTTTAAAGACAGGCTTTTTTATGAAAGTCTTGACAATGAGATTAATATGAGCACAAGTACAGGTCTGAAACAGTATGCTGTATGTGTAGAGAATTCAGAGGAGTTCTGCATAGCTAAACTGTGAAGTTTAAGACTGACAGCAGTAGACAATGATTCTGCAGAGAAAGAAAGTTGTGATCAGTGAGATATTCTCTATCTTGTTGGAATAAATGGTCAATTGAGTATCATATTATTTTAAAAAACTGATTGATAATTTTTTCAACACAAAACATTATTTCTTTTATATTTATTGAAATCTTATTCCTCCAGTAGATAAGTTTTTTTAATAGTATGATAACTTGATCTTATGTCCTCATTTTTTTCATATAGTCTTCAAATTTTCCACTATTTGTCAGAAACTAAAGGATTAAATAACTGTAGATTTCTTAAAATGAACCTGGAAATATTTCAAAAACCCAAGTCTGCTCCCTCAACTTATTTTATCCTGTTAAACTAACACCATTTCTGTAAGTAGACTGCTTACTGAAAATCATCTGTCAGTGATATGTTCTAAAATCTGGATGCTTGTGATAAATTGACACAATTGAGTGTCAAACATGCCAACATTTCAGTGAGTAAAATGTATTGGAATATTATATGTGTCAGTTTATTGCTTCTCTAGAAAT
Source organism: Macaca nemestrina (assembly GCF_043159975.1). Classification (NCBI taxonomy): domain Eukaryota; kingdom Metazoa; phylum Chordata; class Mammalia; order Primates; family Cercopithecidae; genus Macaca; species Macaca nemestrina. The sequence continues at coordinate 76,668,483 of NC_092126.1, forward strand.
AGATTGAAAATGAAGTGTTAGAAATAAAGGAGAAAGTGTTTATAGCACCACTACACATTTGGCATGCTCAGTGTTTTTCTTTTCATCTTTTAAATTTCATAGTTTCCAAGAAGTGCAGAAATGTGAAAAGAATAATTTTTGTACAACCCAGAGTAATAAATATGCATAAGCACTTTTCCAATTATGTGAAAATTGCTTTTTGTAATTTATTTCAGATTTCATATTAAAGTGTTATAATTACGAGATTACATGTGAATAAACTGACTGTACATAAATGTTTTTCCATGTCAATTGGGAAATGTAAAATAAGCATGTTGAGCAGAATTTTCACAAATTATATCTAGTATAATTTATGAAAAAAATGCAGCACATATATTTATAAGCATAAATATATGTATATTTCCAAAAATAGGAAACTCATTCATTTGAATTTTGCACAACTTAAGTCAGTTTGTACTGTATTTCTGTTTTCTCAAGTGGAGCTCCTTTAACTACAAGAAGATAATAAAGAAAGATTAAAGTCAAAAAGGTAGTTCATTGGAATGATATGAATGTATCTCATGAGACCTGATGTCTTAATTGCAATGAGGCTTTTGAAAAGTCTGACTCCAGAAACTAGCAATCCATGAGGAATCAAGGATATTGCTCTTTTTTTCCTCACTCTTAATCTAGATCTTTTTCTCTCTCACTGTCTCTGATTCTCAGTATTCCTCTTTATCTGAAATTACTAGATTTCTTTTTCTGCCTCTTTTGTCTTATCTGCATCTATGTTCTCTATTTCAGACCCAGCATTTCTTCTACATGACTTTGTTGTTCAGTCTTTGGGGAGTGATTAGAAACATTAGGCTCCAGTTGTAATCCCAGCACTTTGGGAGGCCAAGGCGGGTGGATCACGAAGTCAGATCGAGACCATCCTGGCTAACACAATGAAACCCCGTCTCTACTAAAACTACAAAAAAATTAGCCAGGTATGTTGACAGGCGCCTGTAGTCTCAGCTACTCAGGAGTCTGAGGCAGGAGAATGGCTTGAACCTGGGAGGTGGAGCTTGCAGTGAGTAGAGATCACGCCACTGCACACTCCAGCCTGGGGGACGTAGCTAGACTCCGTCAAAGAAAGAAAGAGAGAGAGAGAGAAGGAGGGAAGGAGGGAAAGAAGGGAAGGAAGAAGGGACGGAAGGAAAGAAGGAAGGAATGAAGGAAGGAAGGAAGGAAGGAAGGAAGGAAGGAAGGAAGGAAGGAAGGAAGGAAGGAAAGAAGGAAGGAAGGAAGGAAGGAAGGAAGGAAGGAAGGAAGGAAGGAAGGAAGGAAGGAAGGAAGGAGAGCGAAAGAAAGAGAAAGATTAGTCCCAATTTAAATTCCAAAAAGGAACTCTCTCTCGTTAGCATGACTGGTGAGATTATCCATCACAGTTCAATTCCCCATGATTCTGACATAGCGCCATGTGGAGGGAGGCTTGTAAAAAACAAACAAACAAACAACAACAACAAAAAACAGTTATACATCAGTTATATATCCTTGAGAAGGCGATGTGGGAGTGGGAAGAAAATGATCAAAGGGAAAGTATTTGTCATTTCTTGAAAGTGGAATATTTCTTGGAATTCTTCATGTAAAGAGTAAGGTTGAAGGGGATATATATTTTTGTAGAAGCTGAAAGTTACTTTTTTTTTCCTAGAATTTTCAGTTTGTATGTTTTACATTCCAGGGTAAGGCTCATTTGATTTCCCAACAGATCTTTCTGCATGATGATATCATAGAATACAATTTTTCTTCCCCTAATTGCAAAGAAAGATAAAACCATTTGGAATCTTATAGGCCTGAGTTTGAATATTGACTTTAATTTACCAGTGTTTGAATGTGAAAAATATTACATTCTCTGTGCTTATGCTTTCTAGTTTAAAAAATGAGGAAAAGTAAACCTAACTCATAGGATTTGTATGTTGATTAAATAAACACCCTATCTCTATTATTATAGTACTTCACATTTAGCAAGTGAGTACTATGCACTCAATTCTCTTGGCTTTGCATGTATTTGATCTATTAAATAATACAACATAGGTACAGATCTAGTATATAATATCTACTGCATAAATGCAAGCTATAATCAATTCTGACTTATCTGTGGTGATTTAATCTGTTTCTGAATTAATTCTATTTTAAAGAATAGTAAATTTTTTAGAATAAATAAAGTTAGAAAAAAATGTATACACCTATGTATAAAAATAAATTATATTGCTTGGAGATGCTATTTTGCCAAAAGTTATATACACTTCTGTTTACCAATCTGGTATGGAACCTAGTAAATAAAAAATAAGATGTCAAGCAAAAATATAAACTGGTTAATATTAAACAAAGGATTAGATTATATTAATGAGAAAAAATGCATTATGAAAATAACTTAAATTTTAATATAGAATATAATACAATTTAATCTTAAATATAATAAGTATTTTATAGCTTTTTCTATTTTAAAAACATAAAAACAAAAATTGAAATATTCTTCATACATTGAGAAGGCAATGCTAGATAAATTTATTTTAGAAATGATGTATTAAACACAAAGTAACTCATGAATATGAAAATCTTTTAGTGGAATTTTTTAACAGAATGGTAACGTTGGTATATATTTTGAGTGGTTTGTCAAATTCATACAGTTCATAGAAGAATATAGAATTTGGGGCAATTAAGTTATGGTAGGTCTTATTTATTACCTGCTAATAGTCATAAAACGTCATTTCTCTGACTTCCCAGGGTAGAGACAGTGATAGATTCTAAGACAAATTTTCCTTTCTGAGGAAAAGAAAGGGGTGAGAACACCACCCTTCCTTTCCTGTCTGGACCATTTGCATTTTATAACGAAATGCAATTGTGTGAGAACATTGTAACGCCAAGAGCAGCAATGAGGAAAAAAACAAGCCCAGATATAAAATGTATTCTATTAAAATCAGCAAAGATATTAAATGCAAGTCCATACATAGTCAAGTGAATGCTTGGAAATGTTGGAAGAGCTTACATCCTTAATCAGGTTGAGATGTTGAAACAACCATGAAAAGACTACTGTCTGTTTCTCATGTGAAATAACTATTTTTTTTTTTTATCGTGGTGAATAAACGCAGCACAACTTCTGCCATCTTAACCACTTTTAAGCTCAGTGGCATTAAATACATTCATAATGTCGTGCAACCCTCACTACCATCCATATCTATAACTCTTTTTATCTTGTAAAACTAAAACTCTAGACTCATAAAACAATAATTCCCCATTCTCCACTCTTTCCAGCCTCTGGCAGTCAGCATTCTGGCTCTATGATTTTGGTTATGCTGAGAACCTCTAAGTGGAATCATACAGTATTGATATTTTTGTGTTTGACTTATTTCACTTAGCATAATATCCTCAAAGTTCATCCACATTGTAGCATATGTCAGAATTTCTTTCCTTTTTAAGGCTGAATAATATTCTATGCATGTATATACCACAGTTTGCTCATCCACTCATCTGTCAATGGACACTTGGGTTGCATTCACATTTTAACTATTGTGAAATTATATGAACGTGGGTATACAAGTATAACTTCAAGGCACTGCTTTCAATTTTGGGGGTTGGGGTATAGCCAGAAGTAGAATTGCTATGTGATATAGTAATTCTACTTTTAATATGTTTTAGGAACTGCCATACTGTTTTCCACAGTGGCTGAACCATTTTACATTGCCACCAACAGTGCCCACACACACAAGTTCCACTTTCCTTATATCCTTGCTGATATTTGCTAGTTTCTGGCTTCATGGTAGTAGTCATTCTAATAAGTGTGAGGTAGTATCTGATTGTAGTTTTGATTCGCAACATGATTAGTGATCTTGAGCATTTTGTCATGTACATCCTGGATGTTTGTATACCTTCTTTGGAGAAATGTCTATTCAAGTTATTTGCCCATTTTTAAGTGAGTTATTTGTTTTCTTGTTGAATTTTACGAGTTATCTTCAAATTCTGAATATTAATACCTTATAGATATAGAATTCACAAATATTTTCTGTCATTTTGCTGGTTGCCTTTTTATTATGTTGGTAGTGTCTTTTGATAAACATTTTTAAAAAGTTATAAATTCCAATTTGTCTAATTTTTCTTTTGTTGCCTGTGTCTTTTCGTGTCATATATGTTAACTCATTTCCAAATCTAATATTGTGAAGTTTTTGTCCTATGTTATTACCTAAGAGTTGTGTATGTTTTGGTCTTACATTTACATCTTTGATATATTTTGAGTTAATTTTTGTATCTGGTTCTAGGTAAGGATCCAGTTTTATTCCTTTGAAAGTGAGAATCCAGTTTTCCTGGTAGCATTTGTTGTAAAGATGGTCTTTCTTCCATTAAATGGTCTTGGCACCCTTGTCAAAACTCATATGACCATATACGAGAAGGCTTATTTCTGGAATACCTATTCTATTCCATTGGTTTGCACATCTGTCTTTATGCTAGTTCTACACTATTTTACAGTAAGTTTTGAAATAGAAAGTGTGAGTCCTCTAGCTTTGTTCTTCTTTTTCAAGATTGTCTCAGCTCCTAGGGGTTGTTTGAGATTCCATATGAATTTAATGATTTTTTTTCTATTTCTACAAAAAATATAATTGGAATTTAATAGGATTTGAATTGAAACTATATATCACTTTGAGCAATATTGATATCTTAAGAATATTAAGTCTCGGCTGGGTGTGGTGTCTCACACCTGCAATTCTAACACTTTGGGAGGCTGAGGCAGGTGGATCACCTGAGGTCAGGAGTTTGAGACCAGTCTGGTCAACCTGGTGAAACCCTGTCTCTAGTAAAAATACAAAAAAATTAGTCAAGCATGGTAGCAGGCACCTGTAATCCCAGCTATTCAGGAGACTGAGCTGGGAGAGTCACTTGAACCCGGGATGGGGAGGCTGCAATGAGCTGAGATCATACCACTGCACTCCTGCCTTCCTAAGTTTTGGGGAATACTGATTTGGATAATAATAAAACTGGTCTTTCAGGCAGCCACTGATATGTGAAAAACATTTTTTCTGTTGCAGTTCTTCTGTCTTGGTAAGTCGGTTCTGTCTACGTAGCCAGGCAAGGTGTATCTGTTGAGTGGTAACACATGTGTTTTGTTTGTTTGTTTGTTTGTTTGTTTTTGGTAGAATTATTTTTATTCCTTTGGGTGTATACCCAATAGTGGGACTGCTAGATCAAATGGTAATTCTGATTTAAATTATTTCAGAAATTGCCAAAGTGCTTTCCACAATAGCTGAACTAATTTACAGTCACAGGAGTGTATAAATGTTTCTTTTTCTCTGCAACCTCACAAGAATCTGTTATTTTTTTTTACTTTTAAATTATAGCCATTCTGACTGATGTGAGATGGCATGTCATTGTGGTTTTGATTTTTCATTTCTCTGATGATTAGCAATGTTGAGCATTTTCTCACATGTTTGTTGGCCACAAGTATGTTATCTTTTAAAAAGTGTCTGTTCAGCCGGGCACGGTGGCTCACACCTGTAATCTCAGCACTTTGGGAGGCTGAGGCGGGCAGATCGCCTGAGGTTAGGAGTTTCAGACCAGCCTGACCAACATGGTGAAACCCTGTCTCTACTAAAATATAAAAATTAGTTGGGAGTATTGGTGGGTGCCTGTAATCTCAGCTACTTGGGAGGCTGAGGCGGGATAATCACTTGAACACAGCAAGTCGAGGTTGCAGTGAGCCGAGATTGCACCACTGCACTCTACCCTGGGCGACAAGAGTGAAACTTCATCTCAAGGAAATAACAAAAACAAAAAAAAAATTGTCTATTCATGTCCTTTCCCCAATTTTTAATGGGGCTGCTTGTTTTTTTGCTTGTGAATTTAATTTTATTCTTTGAGCCACTATTAGTCATTGTTTTCATCACCTCATCTTCACCCCATTGGTATGAGAGGGATTTCCATCCTAGAGTTATGAGGATGGCTGAACACTTGATACCCAACACTGAACAGATGATATTGACAACAGTCTATTAGTCACATAATCACAGTTCAGAGAGAAAGACACTTCATTTCATTCAGGGCTCCACAGAGAGTGTACTCAAGAACAGAGTGAACAACCAGGGCTTCTTGGAGGAAGGCTTGTAGTATCAAGGATTTGAGGTAATTCGTGGTTCCCATAGAGTATGTGACTGGCTTGTTTGAATAACTATTTAAATGGCAGTAAACTGAAACCTGCTGTCTAGAGATAAATGAGAACGGCATTTGGCCTATTTGATAAAGAGGGCTGTTTGACTAGGGGACTTTATCCACAGGAGCAGAGTATGGTAGACAACTCATAGTTAGGCCATTTGAGATCCTCTCAATTTTCCCAGATGTCAAAGCAACATATAATATTAAACTGTAATTTTAGTCCTCATGCCATGGTCACATATTGTGTTACTTGGAAGTGAAACTGCCCTAAGTAATAGACGTGTTGATGAAGTGGCTTAATTAGCTTTCTTATGAACCTGGCTTTGAGAGTTTTACTAAAAAGGATATGAAGATGTAATTTGATGGAGAAGACATTTAAAGTGATAGTAAATACACATATGTGTCTTTTTGGCCACTCACCAAGTTCAGAAGATCATTTATTCAGTAATAAAAATAGATTAAATAGGCTTAGCTTAAACATTTAACAAAAAAGGACAATCTACCAACAAGTAAGTAAAAACAGCCAATTTTTTTTTTTTTTTTTTTTTAGCAAAAATTACACTTGTACCACTTTTATACTTCTAGATGATATTAGTAGACTGAAAATGTGTTTTTAAATATTTGGCATAGTTTTAACTAAATAACTGTGTAGTAAATTCATTTTTATTTTACTTTCACTTGCTTTACTTGACCAGGATTTAGGTTTTATATTAAATAAAATTATGTATCCTTGCTCTTACATCCTTTCTTCCACCATCCTATTACACAAATTCCTAGATAATTTAATTATGTAATAATTATTATAGCAAATGTTTTAGGTGTTTGGCTACAAGTTCCCCTACTACATTCTTTTAGGATTTCTCATTTGTAATCTCCCCTCTCACTTTCCAGGCCTAAAAATGGCTGTCATTGTATGTGATTCTGTCTTTCCTTCTATAACTGCTTATGTGAATTTCTGACTTCCTGCATGTATCCAACCTAGAAACTCTATTTAAAATGTGAAGTTTTGCCTGTCTACTTGAATACTATGCTTCTGAGTGACTTTCTTGATATTGATGGCACTTTCAATTTTACTCCCTGTACCCCTGCTTAGTCCTAACTGCCTGCTGCTCAGACCAGTGATTTATTCCTCTACATTTCATGATCATTGCAGAATTTAATTATTCAGTTCTGACTGAGCATTCCTTTACTCCCATTTTCTTAACAGCTGACCTGACAAGACTCTATATATTTTTAGATCAACTGAATTCTGGTAGTTTCATCTTGATCTCATGACCATTATTAGGTGAGGCAAGAAAAAGAGAAAAAGAGTATCATACAGCCAGATTATTCTTACTGCTTTCAGTGAGTGAATTCTTGAAAAAGTACCTTCATTGTTAATTTTGCCAAGGATATTTAATCTAATAATTGGAAGGACAAAATTAAGTATAAAATTATTCATAAAATATAAACAGTTTAGTGACTTCCAGTATTTGCCAAGGAGTGTATTAAATTCCTGTTAATACTGCAGAACTCATTATTTTAAATGGGCATACATATTCTGAATTTACATGAAAATAGAAAAAGGAAATTTGGGTCATCATTAACGTTGCTTGGGCAATGCTAACTACAATTAGTTTAAATATATAATTAAAATACATTCTTTCTAATAAAATAAAAAGGTTTTAGCATCAAAAGTCAAATTTCAGCAGATATTTTAAAGTTTCAGAATGTTCAAATGAGGTATGCATATTCTGTTCTTTTAATGCATTTAAAATTTTGACTTCAAATCAAGTGTTTAGAATTGTCCTGGGGGCGGAGCAAGATAGCCAAATAGGAACAGCTCCAGTCTCCAACTCCCAGTGCGAGCGACACAGAAGACTGGTGATTTCTGCATTTTCAACTGAGGTACTGGGTTCATCTCACTAAGGAGTGACGGACAATTGGTGCTGGTCAGCTGCTGCAGCCCGACCAGTGAGAGCTGAAGCAGGGCAAGGCATCGCCTCACCTGGGAAGCACAAGGGGGAAAGGAATCCCTTTTCCTAGCCAGGGGAACTGAGACACACAACACCTGGAAAATCGGGTAACTCCCACCCCAATACTGTGCTTTAAGCAAACGGGCACACCAGGAGATTATATCCCAAACCTGGCCAGGAGGGTCCCATGCCCACGGAGCCTCCCTCATTGCTAGCACAGCAGTCTGTGATCTACCAGCAAGGCAGCAGCGAGGCTGGGGGAGGGGCACCCGCCATTGCTGAGGCTTAAGTAGGTAAACAAAGCTGCTGGGAAGATGGAACTGGGTGGAACTCACAGCAGCTCAAGGAAACCTGCCTGTCTCTGTAGACTCCACCTCTGGGGACAGGGCACAGTAAACAATAACAAACGCAGCAGAAACCTCTGCAGACGCAAACGACTCTGTCTGACAGCTTTGAAGAGAGCAGTGGATCTCCCAACACGGAGGTTGAGATCTGAGAAGGGACAGACTCCCTGCTCAAGTGGGTCCCTGACTCCTGAGAAGCCTAACTGGGAGACATCCCCCACTAGGGGCAGTCTGACACCCCACACCCCACAGGGTGGAGTACCCCCCTGAGAGGAAGCTTCTAAAGCAAGAATCAGACAGGTACACTCGCTGTTCAGCAATATTCTATCTTCTGCAGCCTCTGCTGCTGATACCCAGGCAAACAGGGTCTGGAGTGGACCTCAAGCAATCTCCAACAGACCTACAGCTGAGGGTCCTGACTGTTAGAAGGAAAACTATCAAACAGGAAGGACACCTACACCAAAACCCCATCAGTAGTACATCACCATCATCAAAGACCAGAGGCAGATAAAACCACAAAGATGGGGAAAAGCAGGGCAGGAAAGCTGGAAATTCAAAAAATAAGAGCACATCTCCCCTGGCAAAGGAGCACAGCTCATCGCCAGCAACGGATCAAAGCTGGACGGAGAATGACTTTGACGAGATGAGAGAAGAAGGCTTCAGTCCATCAAACTTCTCAGAGCTAAAGGAGGAATTACATACCCAGCGCAAAGAAACTAAAAATCTTGAAAAAAAAGTGGAAGAATTGATGGCTAGAGTAATTAATGCAGAGAAGGTCATAAACAAAATGAAAGAGATGAAAACCATGACACGAGAAATACGTGACAAATGCACAAGCTTCAGTAACCGACTCGATCAACTGGAAGAAAGAGTATCTGCGATTGAGGATCAAATGAATGAAATGAAGCGAGAAGAGAAACCAAAAGAAAAAAGAAGAAAAAGAAATGAACAAAGCCTGCAAGAAGTATGGGATTATGTAAAAAGACCAAATCTACGTCTGATTGGGGTGCCTGAAAGTGAGGGGGAAAATGGAACCAAGTTGGAAAATACTCTTCAGGATATCATCCAGGAGAACTTCCCCAACCTAGTAGGGCAGGCCAACATTCAAATCCAGGAAATACAGAGAACGCCACAAAGATACTCCTCGAGAAGAGGAACTCCAAGACACATAATTGCCAGATTCACCAAAGTTGAAATGAAGGAAAAAGTCTTAAGGGCAGTCAGAGAGAAAGGTCAGGTTACCCACAAAGGGAAGCCCATCAGACTAACAGCAGATCTCTTGGCAGAAACTCTACAAGCCAGAAGAGAGTGGCGGCCAATATTCAACATGCTTAAAGAAAAGAATTTTAAACCCAGAATTTCATATCCAGCCAAACTAAGTTTCATAAGTGAAGGAGAAATAAAATCCTTTACAGATAAGCAAATGCTTAGAGATTTTGTCACCACTAGGCCTGCCTTACAAGAGACCCTGAAGGAAGCACTAAACATGGAAAGGAACAAACGGTACCAGCCATTGAATAAACATGCCAAAATGTAAAGACCATCGAGGCTAGGAAGAAACTGCATCAACTAATGAGCAAAATAACCAGTTAATATCATAATGGCAGGATCAAGTTCACACATAACAAAATTAACCTTAAATGTAAATGGAATAAATGCTCCAATTAAAAGACACAGACTGGCAAACTGGATAAAGAGTCAAGACCCATCAGTCTGCTGTATTCAGGAGACCCATCTCACATGCAGAGACATACATAGGCTCAAAATAAAGGGATGGAGGAAGATTTACCAAGCAAATGGAGAAGAAAAAAAAGTAGGGGTTGCAATACTAGTCTCTGATAAAACAGACTTTAAACCATCAAAGATCAAAAGAGACAAAGAAGGCCATTACATAATGGTAAAGGGATCAATTCAACAGGAAGAGCTAACTATCCTAAATATATATGCACCCAATACAGGAGCACCCAGATTCATCAAGCAAGTCCTTAGAGACTTACAAAGAGACTTAGACTCCCATATAATAATAATGGGAGACTTCAACACTCCACTGTCAACATTAGACAGATCAACGAGACAGAAAGTTAACAAGGATATCCAGGAATTGAACTCATCTCTGCAGCAAGCAGACCTAATAGACATCTATAGAACTCTCCACCCCAAATCAACAGAATATACATTCTTCTCAGCACCACATCACACTATTTCCAAAATTGACCACACAATTGGAAGTAAAGCACTTCTCAGCAAATGTACAAGAACAGAAATTATAACAAACTGTCTCTCAGACCACAGTGCAATCAAACTAGAACTCAGGACTAAGAAACTCAATCAAAACCGCTCAACTACATGGAAACTGAACAACCTGCTCCTGAATGACTACTGGGTACATAACGAAATGAATGCAAAAAGAAAGATGTTCTTTGAAACCAATGAGAACAAAGATACAACATACCAGAATCTCTGGGACACATTTAAAGCAGTGTGTAGAGGGAAATTTATAGCACTAAATGCCCACAAGAGAAAGCAGGAAAGATCTAAACTTGACACTCTAACATCACAATTAAAAGAACTAGAGAAGCACGAGCAAACACATTCGAAAGCTAGCAGAAGGCAAGAAATAACTAAGGAAAAAAACCCTCCAAAAAATCAATGAATCCAGGAGTTGGTTTTTTGAAAAGATCAACAAAATTGACAGACTGCTAGCAAGACTAATAAAGAAGAAAAGAGAGAAGAATCAAATTGACGCAATAAAAAATTATAAAGGGGATATCACCACTGACCCCACAGAAATACAAACTACCATCAGAGAATACTATAAACACCTCTATGCAAATAAACTGGAAAATCTAGAAGAAATGGATAATTTCCTGGACACTTACACTCTTCCAAGACTAAACCAGGAAGAAGTTGAATCCCTGAATAGACCAATAGCAGGCTCTGCAATTGAGGCAATAATTAATAGCCTACCAACCAAAAAAAGTCCAGGACCAGATGGATTCACAGCTGAATTCTACCAGAGGTACAAGGAGGAGCTGGTACCATTCCTTCTGAAACTATTCCAATCAATAGAAAAAGAGGGAATCCTCCCTAACTCATTTTATGAGGCCAACATCATCCTGATACCAAAGCCTGGCAGAGACACAACTAAAAAAGAGAATTTTAGACCAATATCCCTGATGAACATCAATGCAAAAATCCTCAATAAAATACTGGCAAACCGGATTCAGCAACACATCAAAAAGCTTATCCACCATGATCAAGTGGGCTTCATCCCTGGGATGCAAGGCTGTTTCAACATTCGCAAATCAATAAACATAATCCAGCATATAAACAGAACCAAAGACAAGAACCACATGATTATCTCAATTGATGCAGAAAAGGCTTTTGACAAAATTCAACAGCTCTTCATGCTAAAAACGCTCAATAAATTCGGTATTGATGGAACGTACCTCAAAATAATAAGAGCTATTTATGACAAACCCACAGCCAATATCATACTGAATGGGCAAAAACTGGAAAAATTCCCTTTGAAAACTGGCACAAGACGGGGATGCCCTCTCTCACCATTCCTATTCAACATAGTGTTGGAAGTTCTGGCTAGGGCAATCAGGAAAGAGAAAGAAATCAAGGGTATTCAGTTAGGAAAAGAAGAAGTCAAACTGTCCCTGTTTGCAGATGACATGATTGTATATTTAGAAAACCCCGTTGTCTCAGCCCAAAATCTCCTTAAGCTGATAAGCAACTTCAGCAAAGTCTCAGGATACAAAATTAATGTGCAAAAATCACAAGCATTCTTATACACCAGTAACAGACAAACAGAGAGCCAAATCAGGAATGAACTTCCATTCACAATTGCTTCAAAGAGAATAAAATACCTAGGAATCCAACTTACAAGGGATGTAAAGGACCTCTTCAAGGAGAACTACAAACCACTGCTCAATGAAATAAAAGAGCACACAAACAAACGGAAGAACATACCATGCTCATGGATAGGAAGAATCGATAGCGTAAAAATGGCCATACTGCCCAAGGTAATTTATAGATTCAATGCCATCCCCATCAAGCTACCAACGAGTTTCTTCACAGAATTGGAAAAAACGGCTTTAAAGTTCATATAGAACCAAAAAAGATTCCGCATCTCCAAGACAATCCTAAGTCAAAAGAACAAAGCTGGAGGCATCACGCTACCTGACTTCAAACTATACTACAAGGCTACAGTAACCAAAACAGCATGGTACTGGTACCAAAACAGAGATATAGACCAATGGAACAGAACAGAGTCCTCAGAAATAATACCACACATCTACAGCCATCTGATCTTTGACAAACCTGAGAGAAACAAGAAATGGGGAAAGGATTCCCTATTTAATAAATGGTGCTGGGAAAATTGGCTAGCCATAAGTAGAAAGCTGAAACTGGATCGTTTCCTTACTCCTTATACAAAAATTAATTCAAGATGGATTAGAGAATTAAATGTTAGACCTAATACCATAAAAATCCTACAGGAAAACCTAGGTAGTACCATTCAGGACATAGGCATGGGCAAAGACTTCATGTCTAAAACACCAAAAGCAACGGCAGCAAAAGCCAAAATTGACAAATGGGATCTCATTAAACTAAAGAGCTTCTGCACAGCAAAAGAAACTACCATCAGAGTGAACAGGCAACCTACAGAATGGGAGAAAATTTTTGCAGTCTACTCATCTGACAAAGGGTTAATATCCAGAACCTACAAAGAACTCAAACAAATTTACAAGAAAAAAACAAACAACCCCATCAAAAAGTGGGCAAAGGATATGAACAGACATTTCTCAAAAGAAGACATTCATACAGCCAACAGACACATGAAAAAATGCTCATCATCACTGGCCATCAGAGAAATGCAAATCAAAACCACAATGAGATACCATCTCACACCAGTTAGAATGGCGATCATTAAAAAGTCAGGAAACAACAGGTGCTGGAGAGGATGTGGAGAAATAGGAACACTTTTACACTGTTGGTGGGATCGTAAACTAGTTCAACTATTGTGGAAAACAGTATGGCGATTCCTCAAGGATCTAGAACTAGATGTACCATATGACCCAGCCATCCCATTACTGGGGATATACCCAAAGGATTATAAATTATGCTGCTATAAAGACACATGCACAGGTATGTTTATTGTAGCACTATTCACGATAGCAAAGACTTGGAATCAACCCAAATGTCCATCAGTGACAGACTGGATTAAGAAAATGTGGCACATATACACCATGGAATACTATGCAGCCATAAAAAAGGATGAGTTTGTGTGCTTTGTAGGGACATGGATGCAGCTGGAAACCATCATTCTTAGCAAACTATCACAAGAACAGAAAACCAAACACCGCACGGTCTCACTCATAGGTGGGAACTGAACAATGAGATCACTTGGACTCGGGAAGGGGAACATCACACACCGGGGCCTATCATGGGGAGCGGGGAGGGGGGAGGGATTGCATTGGTAGTTATACCTGATGTAAATGACGAGTTGATGGGTGCTGACGAGTTGATGGTTGCAGCACACCAACATGGCACAAGTATACATACGTAACAAACCTGCACGTTATGCACATGTACCCTAGAACTCAAAGTATAATAATAATAATAATAATAATAATAATAATAAAAATCAAGTGTTTGAAGAGATTATACATATATAAACCCATATATATATATACATATGTCTCAAAATTATGAAAATGAAGATCAAACAAAGGTTGAGCAATTTAAACTTTTTGTCTTTAAAACATCATATATATTAAGATGTAAATTCAGGGTAACTTTTTTTTTTAGAAAAATGATATATTTTATTCGTTAACATGTCCAAAATAGCATCATTTCAATATTCAGTTAGCGTTTTTTTAATTAAATCTGTTTTCTTTTTCAATATATATCTTGGATTTTGGGGTACACACGCAGGCTTGTTACAAAGGTATATTGTGTGATGCTGGGGTTTGGAGTACAATTGAAACTTTCACCCAGTAAGTGATCATAGTACCCAGTAGGTACTATGGGTACTATGGTAGTTTTGCATATAGGTAGTTTTTCAGCCCTTGTCTTCCTCTTCCCTTCCCCTGTTGTATTCTCCAATGTCTGTTGTTCCCATCTTTATGTCCATGTGTACCCAATGTTTACCTCCCACTTATAAGTGAAAGCATGTGGTATTTGATTTTTGGGTTGTGCACTTGTTTACTTAGGATAATCAACTCCAGTTCTATCCATGTTGCTGCAAATAACATAATTTCATTCTTTTCTATGGTTGCATAGAATGTCATGGTGCATATGTATCACATTTTGTTTCATCCTCCACTGATGGGCAGCTGAGTTGGTTTCATGTCTTTACTATTGTGAATAGTGCTGTGATGGGCATATGGATACGTGTATTTTCAGTACAGTAATTTATTTTCCTTTGAGTATATACCCAGTAATGAGATTACTGTACCAAATGGTAGTTCAACTCTGTTCTTTGAAAAATATCCAAACTGCTCTCCATAGTGGCTGCACTAATTTATACTCCCACCAGCAGTGTATAAGCATTCCATTTTCTCTGCAACCTAGCCAGCATTTATTATTGTTTGACTTTATAACAAAGCCATTCTCACTGGTGTGAGATAGTATTTCATTGCGTTTCTCTGTTGATTAGTGATGCTAACCACTGTTTGCTATGTTTTTTGGCCACTTTGATGTCTTCATTTAAGAAGTGTCTGTTCGTATCTTTTGGCCACTTTTAAGTGGGGGTATTTGTTTTTTATTTGTTAATTTGTTTAGTTCCTTTTAGATTCTGGATAGTAGGCCTATGTCAGATGCATAGTTTGCAAATATATTCTTCCATGCTGTAGGTTTTCTGTTTACTCTGTTGATAGTTTCTCTTGCTGTGTGGAAGTTCTTCAGTTTAATTAGGTCCTACTCATGGATTTTTGTTGTTGTTGCAATTGCTTTTGAAGAGGGCCACAAATTCTTTTTAAAGGCTGATGTCAGAAAGTTATTTCAGTGATTTTCTTCTGGAATTTATATAGTTTGAGAATGTATACCTAAATCTTTAATCTGTCTTGAGTTAATTTTTCTATATGGTGACAGGGGACTGAATGTCACCCTGAATGTCTGGTTAACATTTTAAATAAATAATGTTAATATCTCACTAGCAAATACAAATAGACTAATAAATATTAAGTTGTAATTTATAAACTTTTTTTTTACTTCTGTGCCAATATTTTAGACACAGGAGTTTAAATTAAAAAAAAAAAAGATACTAAAACATAAAATATTCCAGTTTTGCCAATACCTTGAAATTGATTAATCACATTATGAATGGTTTTGACATATAAACAAAGACATTTTGTAAATGAACTCTTTTCTCCCTCCTCCAAAAATTTTAAAAATGCCAGATTGTTTTATAAACATGGTGTCTGATTCTCCCATAAGCACATATGCTCTGTCACACTTGATTACTTGTTCAAGTCTAGAAACTTTGGCTCAACCTGCAGGCACAGGCTATGGGAGGAAAAGGCTTAGAAGCCTGTGGTAGAAGTCAACAAACTTAGGGTGACTGGGCTAAAATTGCCTACTCAGTTCCTTAATTGGTGGCCAATGAATGACAGTAACTTACTATAGTTTTTCAGTTATACCAACATTGATAGGACTTTCCCACAGTTATCAAGCAAATAAAACACATTTTATGGAATTTTTGGATTAGAATTATCAGGTTTGATTAATTTTATAGATTTTTTTCTCATTTTATCTTAAATTAAAATGTAAAGAAATCACAATATAATTTTTATGTATTATAATAATCTTGAGATATTTATTTGGGTCTAATACATTTAATGTGCTGTTTATTTTTTATTTGAATAGTTGCCCAATCTGAGCAATAATACTTTGTAATTGTAAAGAAAAGATGAAATCTTAGGAACAAAATACGTTGTATCTTTCAGCATTTTATTTAAATAAAATTACATTTACTTGGCAATCATAGGAAGCTAAGCTATTTCTATTCACTTCCCCTCCGTTTATCACTTTATCCCTTTTCTCTGTTTCTTCATTTCTTCCTTCTTTCCTCCATTTCTTAATTGTTTTATTCACAATTTCAGATCATTTTACAAATAATCTTTAGATGCTGATATTGAAAGCAAATTCAGTCTAGACATATTAGAGATTTACCTAGTAGAATTGTATTTGTTTCCACTAAATGGAATTAATGTACAGCGATATTCAGTCTTGTGCATTGGAAGAGAAACATATTCAGGAATTAATATTTAAATAGTATATCTGAATTGTGGCAGATTTTGGTGTTATTTTTATATTTTAAAGTTGTGGTAAATGTATATTATTTTCTTTAAAATTCTGGTTTTCTAATAGTTGGAATAATAGTATAGAAAAATTTACCATTTGAAGTGTAATATCTATTTTCAATGTTATAGTTTCTAAGAAACAATGGAGTTTTCAGATTAAAAATTTTGATTCAGGTGCTGTGGCTCACACCTGTAATCCCAGCACTTTGGAAGCCTGAGGCGGATGGATCGCCTGAGGTCAGGAGTTCGAGACCAGCCTGGCCAACATGATGAAACCCCATCTCTATTAAAATTATGAAAACAAGCTGGGTGTGGTGATAGGTGCCTGTAATCTCAGCCTACTCAGGAGGCTGAGGCAGGAGAATTTCTTGAACCCGGAAGGCAAAGGTTGCAGTGAGCTGATATCTCACCATTACACTCCAGCATGGGGAAAAAGAGTGAAACTCTGTTTTAAAAAATTTGATGTATATATTCCTTATATTGTTTTATAAGTAAATTAAACCAACATAAGCATATTTAGGCAAAATGATTTTAAAATCATGTGCATAGATATGTTAATGCTATGAAAATTGATCAGTTGATTTATAAAAGCTATCATAAATACTTTCTGAAACTAAATGATATTGAATTAAATTTATATTTAAGCAATATATTATAATTCATAATATTACATTTATTATGCAGACATATATTATAATTCAAGTGGACATAGGGCAATTCAATCGAGATTTGTACAATGGATAATGGGAAAGCAATAGAGGTTGAACAGGGTGGTAATTTTACTATTTGGACTCCATATTTTCCAGCTGTCCCAACATACGCATGTACCTATCAACTGAAAAATGTAACTGGACAAAACTGTAATATACTAAGGTTCCACAGCTCTGACTGTAATACTAGTTATCATTCTTTTTGTTATAGACAACAAAATATAATCTCTGTCTCAGTTAAAGATTCCTTTCATTGCTTTCTGAATTTGTTGTTTATAATTTGTCTCTTTGGCTTAACTGGAGAGATTATTTCTCTTTCAATGCCAATGCTATTTCTCACTACTTGTTTATGACATATCCCATTGGAATCAGATCCTCATCATATTGCTCATGTGAGTCAGCAGATTGGCTTGTTTGGATGATTATGGAAATGGGTAAAATATGGGATGGCATATAATCTGGTAAAAATTGAGTTAAGAGTGGTATAAAAGGAAACTAAATTTTGGGGCCCCCAAATCATTAAGCTAAAGGGAGAAGTCAAGCTGGGAACTGCTTAGGGCAAACCTGTCTCCCATTCTATTCAAAGTCACCCCTCTGCTCACTGAGATAAATGTAATTTTGATTGCCTCATTTAGAGAGCCTCACCAGAAACTCAAAAGAATGCAATGATTTTTATCTTATCTACTTAAGACCTGGAAGCCCTCTTCCCACTTCAAGTTGTCTCACCTTTGCCTTGAGTTGTCCCACCTTTCTGGACTGAATCAATGTACACTTAAACATACTGATTGATGTTTCATGTCTCCCTAAAATGTATAAAATCAAGCTGTGCCCCTACCACCTTGGGCACTTGTCCTCAGGACCTCCTGAGGCTGTGTCATGCGAACCTGTCCTAAATATTGGCAAAATAAACTTTCTAAATTAACTGTGACCTGTCTTAGATTTTCTGGGCTTACATTTTAGTAACCATGAAGTGATTCTGAGTAGAGATGCCCTTGACCTTTGACAAGTCTTCTATTGCTTGAAAACAGCATGAGCTAACTTTATGGCTCAAACCAATAGGACAAATTGCTGAGGTCTGAGAGAACCCCCTTCATAGAATCCCTAATCTCCCCAAATTTGGTTGAGATCTAACGTTCATCTTGCTGTACAACTCCTCCAACCCACCCTTATTTTTTTGAGACGGAGTCTTGTTCTGTTGTCCAGGCTGGAGTGCAGTGGCATGATCTTGGCTCACTGCAACCTCTGCCTCCTGGGTTCAAGTGATTCTCCTGCATCAGCCTCCCAAGTGGCTGGGATTATAGGCACGTGCCACCATGCCTGGCAAAGTTTTGTATTTTCAATAGATACAGAGTTTCACCATGTTGGCTAGGCTGGACTTGAACTCCTGACCAAGTGATCCACCTGCCTTGGTTTCCCAAAATGCTAGGATTACAAGCCCTCCTCTTTTTTCTTGGAATTTTACTTACTTCCAACAGTGAAGGCAAGATTTCCTGTTTCCATGATGATGGAAGGCAGGCAACTCCTTTATAGAGTTTGAGCTCACACCCAGCAGGGAAGATGAGTTTGAGTTTTTTGGTTGGAACAATGAAATTTTGTAGAAATTAATTTTTATTTTAATAAATTATAAGATATTTTAATTTTTTAACCTGAAGTTGAACTTTTATTGCATCTTGCTGTTTTTGATTTTCTCTCCCCTTTTAAAGGGCTTGAAATAGTGATGCTAACCTTCAACTCATTTTCATCTAATTAAGTTTTTTTTTTTTTTCTTGCCTCAAGTTCTATTGGTTGTGGACTGATGCTAACAATGTTTCCTTAAAGGTCTGAAGGAATTGAATTACTCCAGCATAATATTCTGTGCAGTGCAGAAGGTCATTTCTTTTGCCTTTTGGTAACTAGCCTAACAGATTTTATGTTTTATCAGAAGAATTTCTAGCCCATTAGTATTAACTTTTGGTGTGCTTAGGAAGAAAACTGAGATTTAAAAAAAAAAAAAATTAAGGTTATTACATCCATGTAGCTTTCTTTATGTGCTTTTAAAGTACTGTGACACCGAGTTACAGGGCTTTGACTTCTGGGTCTAAAAAGATTCCAAGTTCTGCTAAATCTTAAACACTGACAATAATTAAAGCCTCTTCTTCAGGCCTGGTAGAAGATACCAATCAAAATAAACTGCATTCCTGAGACACAGGGCAAGAAACTAAAGTTATTCAATTCCTCAGGGACCAGGGACTATCATGGAAGAGGTGGGCTGTGAGACCTTAAGGGCAGATAATGAAAAGAGAATAAGTTCAGCTTCTCTATAAGTTAATCATTAATGTCAAAGGCACACTGATGTAAGATCAACATACGAGCCCCTGTTTCTGATTAACAAGGTTTTCTTTAAGCATTAACTGACTCCTTAATAAAGGCTATAAGGGTCTTATGGAACTTATGTCACATATAATCAAGAACAAAATTTTATCAATTGTTTATAAAATTTTGAAAAACAAATTTGATTGTCTTCATGCTGCTTTTATTAGGCCTTATTGTTTTGAAAATTAAGTCTACTCTCTCAAAGAATGAAGGTTTTCACCTTTTTTCAAAATCCTTGAGTTACAACTTTGGCCACTTGAATGACTTATTTTACAACGACCTGTGATATCAAGTGTTTTAAACCTTTGATATTTGACAAACTTTCCAAAGTCAAATTATCAATTATGTCTCTTTCTGATATAATTAATCTTTTAAGATATTAGTTTTCCTAAAGTCCAAAAATTACATAATTTGGCTTATTTGTTAGAAAAATTATATAGGAAACATTGTCTAATATAAAATGGTGTTTTATTTTCTTTGGGCTGTATTTTTATAAACGTTATTCATATGTATTCCAAAATTATGAAAAACTCCTATAAGTCTGATATGACTTACTGTATGTTATCACTAATAATTATAATTGTTATATTAAATTATGTGTGCCACAGCAGTAACAAATTTTCTTGTCAACAGTGTTCTTGACTATGGCTTCCCTAAAACTTTTTATCATCCATCAACTATTGTTGTCTTGTTTTGGTCCTCTTTAGAAGGTGGTTTTATAATCTGCTATAAAACTCTAACATACTAAGTTTGGGGATTGTGATATCAGAAGAGAAAAAAAAAAAAAAACTTTTACAACTCATGAAGAACTGAAATATTCATGAATATCAAGCAGAACAGGAATTAACTACAGGGACTGATCTAATAGAAGACTGTTGTTGACTTTTTGCCTAAAACGTTGCAGATACTTCTTTGTTTTGTTTTTTCAGAGTCAAGTAAACTTCTTTTGAGCTATTGACAGCTTTTAACAATTTAGTATATACTTCAGAACAAAATTTAGAACAGATTCATTTCTCTCTACCTGATTTCCCCAGAATTTGGAAACTATTTGTGAGTATTCTTAACTTATGGCAATACAGTTATTCACATAAGTTCAATAAGAATCTGTTTTCATTTATAACAGGACACAACTGGAGAAACTGGTTATTTTACCAAGGCTTTGACTGGAATGATGTGCTTTCCTTTAAAGAATCAAGCTTGACTTACAGAGCAAACAAAAGGCCCTTGAGGAAACTGGCCTAATACCTTGTCTACACCATCCCTGTACAGGGTTTCTGACCTGTGTTAAGTAAGGAATGCTACTTTCTGACAGGTCCAAGAGCCCAAAATTTATCTTGGAACCTCAAGAGGAGAGGAACTGACCCAACTCACAGGTTGATACAAATATACAAATATGATGGTACAAATTCATGGCTGGGATCAGCTTTTTAAAAATCTTATCTGAGACTCCTTCTATGAAACAAGGTTTCATCAAAGCCAATTTAAAAGCCTATGTAAAAAAATAATTATTCTTGCTGTACCATATACAAACAATCAGGCAACAAAAAATAAAGCAAATCAGTCCTACCATGATTTGTCTTTAGTCAAAACGGGAAACTGGAGAGAGAAAAAAATTGTTTTAAAAACTATAGCACATCTGTTTTATATGCTAGTTTTACCTGGTTTTCTAAAGCCCTGCAAACTGAAGCTAGACGAATAAACTTCAGAAGAAAATAACAGCAACATATTTACATACATAAACCAATTTCATACCTGCCTACTGATATATGAACTTTAGAGTAATGTCACCTATTTTGATTTTCCAGGAATATTCTTTTGTTTGTTTTTGTTTTTCTCCCTTCCTCCACTTATTTTCTTTTCATAAGACATGAGACTTCACAACTTGCTAAAAATGAACTTTCCTAATAAACCATCCTAGAAATAAACCATCCTAGCCATGAAAGCTCAGACAAAACTTGAAACCAGAGACTCATTTTCTCCTAAAATGCTTTCTCCAAATGATTTTTAAAAAGAGAAGGGAGAAGTGTGAAAGGAAAATAAATCTTGGGGCCCCCAAATCACTAAGTTATAGGGAAAAGTCAAGCGGGGAACTACTTAAGGCAAACCTGCTTCCCATTTTATTCAATGTCACTCCTCTGCTCAGTGACATAAATGCATATTTGATTGCCTCGTTTGGATAGGCTAATCAGAAAATTAAAAGAATGCAAACATTTGTTTCTTATCTACCTATGATCTGGAAGCACCCTCCCCACTTTGAGTTGTCCTGCCTTCTCCTAGAGTAGTCCCACCTTTCTGGACTGACCAATGTACATCTTGTACATAATTGATTTATGTCTCATAACTTCTTAAAATTTATAATACTAAGCTGTGCCCCAACTTTTGTAGGCATTTGCCAGCAGGACCTCCTGAGGCTGTGTCATAAGCATGCATCCTCAACATTGACAAAATAAACTTTGTAAAATAACTGAGATTCTTCTCAGATTTTTCGGGTTCACAGTGGTGTGGTAGATTGTTTGCAAAACTGGTCACAAAATTTCTTTCATTTCCTTTAATCATATACTTAGTAATTAAAATTGCTGTTGCCATTATCAAGAAGTAGAGTCTATTTTCCCTTAGATTGAATGGTGAGGATAGTTTCAGGCATGCTTTGACTAATGGAATGCAACAAGATTTTTGTGACTTTTGAGCATGAAAACATCATGTTGTAAAGAAGGTGGAGCAAAAGACCCTTTGGAAACACAGTTAGAGCCATGCTCACCGTCTCAGTTGAACCTAGCCTCCAGGTGACAGGCAGATGAGCACAGCTACATGAGTCAGCCCAGAGTGACCCTATTCAACCTAAAAGTCATGAAAACCAATATACAGTTGTTATTTTAAGTTACCCAGGTTTTTTTTTTGTTTGTTTGTTTGCTATGCAGAAAGAGATAAATGGGAAAAGAGTACTGTAAGACATAAAGTATTTATCTAAGGTACAGTAGTGAAAGTGACAAAATCTGGGGGCTTGGTCAAATCAGGTAGAAAGGATGTTGATATACAGAATCTTGAGGGTGCTTACATAGAAAGGTTCTATACATTCTTCAGGGATTTGTGTCTATAAATAAGATTTCCATTCTCTTAGTAGGTGTATGTGGGGCATTCATTAGGCTTCTAGCAAGAATTACACAAAGGGGTGGAATTCAGGGTCTCAGTTTTAAGGAACCTAGGCTGCTAACATATCTATTAGATCC
This sequence comes from Macaca nemestrina, assembly GCF_043159975.1. NCBI lineage: Eukaryota > Metazoa > Chordata > Mammalia > Primates > Cercopithecidae > Macaca > Macaca nemestrina. The sequence goes on from NC_092126.1 coordinate 76,691,545, forward strand.
ACTAGGATGAGGTACGGGATACAAATCTAGTTCTTAGGTTTTATTAAGCATGATGAGTACAAGATACTAGGTTGAGGCTCAGTGTTTACCCAAGATTTATGGAGCGAAGAATTCAGACAAACATTTTGCCAACCTGGACTGTGAATCCAAAGATCCTGATCTACATTTCTCCCAAAATGAATGCCCGAGACTGCAGGCTTTTTGTAAATATTTGATCAGTTCTCCAGGAAATCTTAGACCAAAAAGGAGATGGGCATGACAGGGTAAAGAGGAGCAGTGACCCAGAGTCAGATAAAGGAAGGTAGAGACATGAAATATGTTCTTCTTATATAATCTACATTTGATTCATGACTTTAAGTATTTTGTAAGGCATTCCAGTTTAAAAACTTAATCTCTTTTACTACTGTGTATCTTAAGTAACATTTTAAAAACATCTTTTCATAAATTATAGATATTTTGGCTAAGAAACCCTTTGAAGCCAGTATCATCTCCTTTTAAAATGGAAAATGAGCCTCAAAAAGAAAAAAAAAAAAAAAAGAACCTGAGATCCAAACACTGCAGCTCCTAGCAACAGTAGGAGCATGTGTTGCCAACACTATTAATATGTTCAAAGAATATCAAAGTAAATAATGATTCAATTTTACCTTAATTGAAAAATAGTCACTAAAGTGATTGATGTAAATATTTGTTATATACTACATATCTTCTAAAGGTATCAGCTTACATGATTTTAGCATGGTATTAATCTCATGAACACCAAAATAGTATTTATTTTAATTATATGATTTCCTTTTAGATTTTTGTAACATTGACAGTGAATCTAAAGTAATCGATCTAATTTATATCTGTACAGTTATATATGCATAGCTGTATCTATATAACTACAGATAAATAGATTAGGTCGATAGATGAAAATGTATATACCTAGACCTATATGCGTATGGAGAGATATACTTAGATGCTATCAGAAGAACTTAAAAGTATCAGTCAACTTAATTATTAGCTTCAGTTTTTAAAACACTATTTGTTTATACCAGTTTTAAGTTTATAGCAAAATTGAGATGGTACAGATATATTTCTCGATCTCCTGACCTCGTGATCCCCCGCCTCAGTCTCCCAAAGTGCTGGGAATACAGGCGTGAGCCACTGTGCCCAGCCACATACAGACATATTTCTATGCTTCTATGCATCCCTCTCCAGAGTGGTATATTTGTTACGACTGATGAACCAACATAGATATATCTTTATCATCTAAAGTCCATAACTTATATGAGCGTTCATTCTTGGAATTGTACATTCTGTGGGTTTGGAAAAGTATATAAGGACATGTATCCACCATTATAGTTTTATACTGAATATTTTTAATGCCCTTAAATCCCTCTCTGATTTACATATTCATCTTCACCCCTCACTAGCCCCTGTCAACCACTATTCTTTTTGCTGTTGCCATAGTTTTATCTTTTTCAGGATATCATTTATTGAAATCATAACCTTTTCAGATTAGTTTTTTTCACTTAGTAATATGGATTTAAGTTTCCTCTACATATTTTCTTGGCTTAATAACTCATTTATTTTTAGCATTGGATAATATTCTATTGTCTGGGGTTGCCACAATATCTTTATCCATTCACCTACTGAAAGACATCTTGGTTTCTTCTAATATTTGGCAATTATGAATAAAGTGTCTGTAAACACACTTGTGTAGATCTTTGCATGGACACAAATTTTCAAATTCTTTGGATAAATACCATAGAATATGACTGCGAGGTTGTGTGGTAAGAGCACATTTTGTTTGATTTAATAAGAAACCAACAAAATGTCTTTTAAAGTGGCTGTACCATTTTGCATTCTCACTGGCAGTGAATGAGAGTTCTTATTGCTCCACTTGCTCAACAGTATTTCATACTATCAACATTCTGGATTCTGGCCATTCTAATAGATGTAATAGTATCTTATTGTTTTAACGTATATTTTCTTTATAATATATATTAAGAAAATGTTTTCATATGTTTGCCTACTGTAGGTCTTTTTTTTTTTTTTTTTTTTTTTTTTAGAGGTCTGTTAAGGTCCTTGACCTATTTTTTTAATCCAATTGATTGTTTTCTTATTGTTGAATTTAAAATATTTATTTGTTTATTTTGGATAACTGTCCTTTATCAAATATAGCTTTTGCAATTTTTTTTCATTCATCAGCTTGCTTTATCATTCTCTGGATAGTGTCTTTTACAGAGAAAAAAATTAATTTTAGTGAGATTCAGATGATAAATTATATCTTTTATGGACCATACCTTTGATGTTGTATCTAAAATCCTCACCAAACTCAAGTTCTAAGTTTTTTCCTCTGTTATCTTCTAGTAGTTTTATAGTTTTGCATTTTATAGCCAGGTCTGTGATCCCTTTTGAGTTAATTTTTGTGGTGGGTATAAATTTGTGTGTAGATGTTTTTAAATTTTTTAATGTTGATGTATTTCCAACATTGTTGTTGAAAGGTTGTATTTTCTCAGTTATATATCCTTGACTCATTTCTCAAAGATCAGTTGACTACATCTATATAGGTCTATTTCTGGATTCTCTATTCTATTCCATTGACATAGTTGTCTATTATTTTACCACACAGTATGTTCTTGATTATTCTAGTGTTGCAGTAAGTCATGAAATAAGGTAGCATCAGTCCTTTAATATTGTTCTTCTCCTTCAGTAATGTTTTGACTACTATACTTTGCCTTTCCTTATTAACTTTATAATTAGTTTGTCAACAGTCAAGCAATCACATTTTGGAATTTTTATTGAGAGTTTAGTAAATCTATAGATTATGCCAGGAAGAATCAATGTCTTGACAATGTTTAGTCTTCCTACTCATAAAAATGGAATATCTCTCCATTTTTTTAGTTCTTGAATTTTTTTCCTTGGAGTGTTGTAGTTTTCTCCATATAGATAGTTTATAGATTTTTATTAAATTTATATCTAAGTGTTTACTTTTTGAGTGCTATTATAAACAATATTGTGTGTTTAATTTTAAATCCCATTTGTTTATTACCAATATATAGAAAACTGATTTAATTTTGCATATTAATCTTGTATCCTGCAGCCTTCTTATAATCACTTATTTGTTCCAAGGGTTTTTTAAAATGAATTATTTCAAATTTTCTCCACAAATAACCATGTCATCTGTGAATAATGACAAATTTGTTACTTTCCAATCAACATACTTTTAATTCCTTTTTCTGGTCTTATTAAAATGGTTAAGACTTCCAGTACAATGTTGAAAAGAAGCAGTGAAAAGAGACATTCTTGACTTGTTCCTGTTATTAATGGATTGATTTGAGTTTCTCATCATTAAGTATCATGTTAGCTATAAAATTTATTGTAAATATTTTTTATCCACTTCCAGTATTTTTTATCAATGCCATATATCACCATATTTAATCAATGGCATATCAATGCCAATACATTAAGTTTCATCAAATGCTTTTCCAGGATCTATTGATACAATCATGTGATTTTTATATTTTTGCTTTTGGTATGATGGATTATGTTAATTGATTTTTGAATGCTAAACCAGCCTTACATACCTAGGACAAATCCCACTTGGTTGTGGTGTATAATATTTTATACATTGTTGGATTAAATCTGCTAATTTTTGAGAATTTTTGCATCTGTCTTCAGGAGAAATACCGGTCTGCAGTTTTCTTGTAATGTCTTTGATTTTTGTATTAGTATGATGCTGGCTTCATAGAATAAGTAAACATACCTCTCTGTTTCTACTTTCTGAAAGAGATTGTAGAGACATGGTATGGTTTGTGTCTTAAATGCTTAGTAGAATGCACCAATGAATTCATCTGAGCCTGATGCTTTCTGTTTTTAAATATTATCAATTATTTATTCAATTTCCATAACAGTTATAAGCCTATACACTTTGTTCAATTATTTTTGTGTGAGTTTTATCAGATTGTATCTTTTAAGGAATTGGTTTATTTTATCTAGGTTATCAAGTTTGTGGGCATAGAAATGTTCATAATATTCCTTTATTAATGTTTTACCATCTATGGAATATGTAGGGATGTTTTCTATTTCAGTTATATTAGTAATTGTATCCCCTGTGTTTTTTTTTTTTTATAAGACTTGCTGAAGGCTTAATGATTTTATCGATCTTTTCAAATAACCAGCTTTTGTTTTTGTTGATGTTCTCAGTTGATTTTCTCCTTGCAGTTTGAGTTTGGTCTAACTTTTATTATTTTTTTTCTCACTTTAAATTTAATTTTCTCTTCTTTTTCCTGTTTCCTATATGGCATTTTAGATGAGTGACATAGACCTTTCCTTCTTTTCTAACATATATATTCAATACAAAAACTTTTTTCTCTAAACATTGCTTCTAATGCATATGAAAAATTCTAAGTTGTGTTTTGATTTCTATTTAATGAAAATATTTTTAATTTATTCTGTGATTTCTTACCTGACCTAGGTAGTACAGATGGTTTGTTTACTCTATATACACCTGTGATTTTCTAGTAATCTTTCTATTATGATTTCTGCTTTAATTACATTGTAATCTGAGAGAAGACAATGTATAATTTCTAGTCTTTGAAGATTCTGAGCTATGTTATTTTCCTTCTCTAAAGAATCTATGTAAAATTTCTTGCAAGACTGATCCACTTTCAGTAAGCTTTCTCAATTTTTATTTTTCTATTTCTCTTTCAATTTTGAAGGATAATTTCACGGGGTACTGATTTTTAGGTTGGTTGGTTCTTTTAATTTTCTCTCTCTTTCTTCACACTAAATATTTTACTCTACTATCCTTTTGCTTGCATGGTTTCTAAGAAGAAGTTGAGTCCAATTTTTACTTTTCTTCCCCTAGAAGCAATTTCTTTTCTGGTTTCTTTTAAGATATTTTTCTTAATTATTCATTTTTTTGTCATTTGAAAATGATACACCTTTGTACAACATTTCATCTGCATAGTATTCTCTGAGCTTCCTGGATCTGTGGTATGGTTTATGATATTAATTCTCAGGTATTATTGTTTCAAATATTTCTTCTGACTTTTTCCTCTTCTACTCTTTCTGGTAGTCTCATTTTCTAGTTATATGTATGTTACATCTTTTGTAGTTGTACCAATGTTTAAAATATTTCATTCTTTGTTCTTTTTGCTTCTCAATTTTGGAAGTTTCCATTGAGATATTTTCAGCACAAGGATTTTTTCCTGAGGTGTATCAAGTCTCTTAATAAGCTCATCAAAGGTGTTCTTCATTTCTGTTACAGAGCTTTTAATCTCTTGCACTTATTATTGATTATTTCTTAGAATTTCTCTCTCTTCATTTACATTGCCAATCTATTTTTGCATGTTGTCTACTTTATCCATTAGAGCCCTTAGCGTACTAATGACAGTTGTCTTAATTTCCCAGACTGGTAATTCCAACACCTTTTCTCATACTTGGTTCTGATGTTTACTGTGCCTCTTCAATCTGGGTTTTGTTTTTTGTTTTTTGTTTTTGTTTTTGTTTTTGCCATTTAGTATTCCTTGTAATTTTTTCTTAATAGTTGTACATGATGTAATTGGAAAAAATCCTGCTGTAACTAAGCCTTTATTAATTTGCTGGAAAAGGAGGTCTGTCCAGGCAAGCCTTCTATAGAGTTGTAACTGTGTTTCAGTCTTTTAGTAGGCCTATGCCTACGCCTCTGGGCAGTTGAACATCACAGGATTTCTCAGCCTTCCAACATCACACTGCTCAAATTGTTCAGTATGGCTAAAGTGGACTAGGGTTGGATATTTTCCTCCCCCACACCTAGGTCAATTAGGCTATGAGAGAACTCTAGTAGGTTAAGCTCTGGTTAACTAGTTTCTCCTGAGGGAAGGCCTTGTTAAGAACAGGGCACTCTGGTATGTTTCAAAATGGTTTCTGTTTTCCTCCCCTACAGGATGTTTTTCTCTTATATTTACTATGAGAACCCAGTCAAACTCCTAGAGGCAAAACTTGCAAAACTTGGGCCCCCCTATGATAGGGTCCTTCTGGAGTTTTTAACTTTTACACTTGTCCACACTGAATTTCCAGGAATTAATCAAGTATAGTTCAGGTTTTACCATCCCAGCACTCCTTCCCACTTCTTCCTGGGGAGGGATCTGCTCTGATATGTTGTAATTCTCTGCAGCCACCTGTCTGTCCTATTTTAGGGGCAGCAGTTAGTTTGTCCTTTGACTCACCTCTTACAGATCTAAGAAGATTTTTTGATTTTTCAGTTTGTACAGCTTTGTACTTGTGGTTGGGATAGAAATGGCAACTTCCAAGCTTTGTTTTACAAGTTTCTTGGTTGTGGTTTATTTCTCTGCTTCCCCCCCCCCCCCCGCCCCATATAAACCTGTTTTATGGGCTTGAGCTTATTTTAAAATCCACTTTTTTTCTCTCTTTGGACACAGAACTCCCCTACAGGCTTCTTCATAGTCTCCCATACTTATTTAGTTATTTGGTATTTATTATGATAAATTTATAACTGTTTGATGAAATGAAAAAAAATACCACCAGTGGAAGCAAAATTTATGATACTCAGATTTTGAAGGATAACAGATTATACTGCATGAGAAGTCTTGTTTATAGCGATGATGGCAGTGGCAGCCTGTCTGGAGCAACAGCTGTCAAGACACTGGCGGCAGCACGGCAGGTGTGGTCAGGGCTGTGTCCTCTTTGGAGCCAATGGAGCTGAGAAGAGGCAGAAGCCCTGCTGTCTTCCAAGTTGGCTATGTGGGTCCCCCATCCTCCCAGGTGCAGCTGCAGGCATCTAGATTGACTTTGGAACAGGACATCCCTATGCTCTTGGTGGCCCAGGAAGCCTCCTCCTGCCCCCACTGGATTAGAAGTGCCTGCTCCCACTGCCTGGCCTCTCTGCTCCTGGCATCCACTCCAGTTTTAGAACAAAGTTGAAGCCAAACCTAGGCTCTGTTGCGACCCAGCCAGCTATGTGCATGCCCGAGGGGATGCTAACATACCAGCCCTCTGCCACCTTGGCCCCCTCTGGACTTTGGACACAATAAGCATAGGAGGGAGGCAAGAAGGGGGTGAGGGTGGCTTGGTGCAGGCCTCCAGGCGCTCTTCAGCACAAATAGCCTGGGCGCCATGAATGGCAGTTGATGGCATGAGGCAGACAAGCTTCTGGGTGGAAAACAAGGGGTCTCTGGTGAAGCCCCACTTTCAAGTCAGGGACAGCCTAAAGAAGGGGGGCCAAGGTGCCAGAACGAGAATGTACGGTGTTTTTTCTGGGCCTGCCATGGACCAATCAGCACACAATTCCTCCCTTCTGAAGCCCATAAAAACCTTGAACTCAATTAGACTTGCAGAGAACACCTAATAATCTGCTTGCAGACTGGAACTACCCACTCCGGGTCTCTTCTCTGCTGAAGGCTACAGAGAAGACAGGAAGACCTGCCTGCAGATAAGAGCTAACCACTTCAGATTTCCTGAGAACTGTACTGTCGCTCAATAAAGCACCTCTTTGCCTTACTCACCCTCCAGTTGTCCAGGTACCTCATTCTTCCTGGATGCAGGACAAGAACTCATGTCCCATTGAATGACAGGAATGAAAGAGATGTAACAAAAACAGCACTGATACACGCCTTCCCCCCACCCGCATCACACTGCAGGCTATGAGAAGCAGAGAAGAGCTGTGGCCCTTTGGGGATTCCAGACCTAGGGGCTCCCCAAGCTTGGGCTGTGACACCTTCTTTGGTGCTCTGCAGTTTCTGGCATCTCCAAGCTTCTGGGTGCCACTGTGTTCCCTGGTGGCCACAGTGGAGGCCGCTTGTGGTATACCTGGTCCAGCTGTAGCATTGCATGGAGCCATTGCCCGTGCCAGTGCCTGAAACTGCCCATCCCACTGCACTCAGCATATCTGGCTGTGCTCAGTGGCTGGACCACACGCTCACTCACACATCCTTCACTGTTCTGTACCTGACTTGTCCTTGGTAGTCATAGGATCTGGGCTGGTAGTGCAAGTGGAGTGCAGCCTGCAGGGCCGAGTGGGCTGAACAAGCACAGCAGGACTGAGCAAAACTCAGGCAAAGGCACCACTGGCCAAAGAGGTTTCCAGCTGCTGAAGTGACAACCCAAGGATGCTGTGACAGTGACATACCATATATTCATTATCTAATTCTGCATAATAAAATTATCACAGTTATAGCGGCTTAAAACAAAACACATTGATTATCTGTAGGTTTCTATGGCCCAGAAATCTGGGCACAGCTTAGCTGGAGCCTCTTGCTTCAGGGTATCGCCAAGGGTGTTCACATAAGCATTCAGTTAATTCTTAGCCCCAGATATCCCACAACATTCATCTTGGATTCCTAAGGCCACTTGACAAAACACAGAGGCAAACCGATGTGTCATGAAATTAGGTTTGATCTGGCAAGTGAGCAGTGGTAAGATTCATTTATTAATTGTATCCTATTAATGGAGATGAATATTTAAATTTCTCTCCATTTCTAAATTAAGTTCATAATTAATTTTGAATTTTTTTAAAATCAGAGATTTCATTAACTTTGGAAAATAATTATTTAGGTTCAACCACTCAAGCTGTCATTTTACCAAAATGCTTCTGCATATGATATTTGTAACTTTAAATAATGTATATGATGTTTTGTATGCATGACTTACCTCCCACACTAGATTTTACCCCTCTTGCAAACTGAGTCCCAAAGTGTTCTGCACATAATTGGTGCTCTTAAACATGGTGGAAAGAATGAAATAAATGTAATACAATGATTTCAGATTATTGTATTAGTGACTATTTGTAACTTTAATGTTTCAGTTTAAACATACATTGTGTTTAACAAACCATGTTTTACCTTCTTTAAACTGAGAAAATGCATTAAACTTTTTAAATTGCATAAACCTGGCACTTAATAGCACATTTCTGGCATTGTAAGCAGTAAGATTAGGTTGTCATTTGAATGCCAATTTCAAGCTCCAAGTTTTCTTGTACTGAATGTGACAGCTTTGAATACACTTGTATGTCTGTGATTCACTCACACCATGGGGATGCAATTCGGCAAGTAGTAATTTCCACAGCAATAAACAAAATGAGATTCAGAAATGTAAAAGACACACACTTACAAAAATGTCATTAAAAACATCCATACTAGTTTTAGTTTTTTTGTTTTAAACTATACTCCAGAAATTTGGTTTCGTCCATACAATAAACTTCCTTTTCTCATCATTAAAGTTGAGAGATATTTTGTCAAGTATTTAACAGAAAAAAATGCATAAATTTTTAGGTATGACTAGGGATAAATATACACTTGGCATCATATCCGCTTTCCCCTTGTTTTAAATTGGCCTGTTTAATTAAGGTGTAAGTGATACTTTACATAAATCACTCTATCTTATAAGTGTTTTAATTCTTGGTAAAAATACAATCACATGAACAATAAATATATTAAAAATCTAGAAGAGTTAAATAATCTTGTGGTTACATTGTGGCTGTATTTAAATTCAGTAAGAGGAGAGCTACAGACATTTTACTGTGTACTTTGGACAAATTAATTACATTCTTTCTGTTTACAATATTTAGTGACTGTGCAGATGTTTATCAAGCTTGTAATGATACTGCATTACGAACAACATTAAAAGGAGAACTTGTCAGAAATATTTTGAACTGAATATTTATAAATATGATTTGAAAATCTGTAACTATAAGTTTTAGAAAAGCTGACTTGCTCATTATCTGTATGTTGATTCATTAACTAATACATATACATGTTTATTGAACCCTTAGAATGCTTCTCATTTACAAAGTGTGTGATAATTTTGGGTACACAAGCATCTTAAGACAGAGGACTAATGGGAGACAAGAGGCAGATCATGCTGGAGATACGGTTGAGTTGGATTATGTTACACAGATGGCAAGTGTTAGGTGATATCCAGGAGTTAGCATCTCACAACTCTCAGAAGCCTTGGTTTTGTATCAGGCAGAACGGGATTAAATTACTCATCTGCCATCTATTAACTGTTTTCAATATGTCACTTTACTAAATATCTCCAAGTCCTTACTTTCTCTTACACAAAATGACAAGAATTTTATCACATCTGAGAGCTCTAAAATTTAAACATAGTATATTTGAGGGTTTACTATACACTAGAAATGTTGAATAATTTTATTGAAAATGATGGGGTTAATTATGGCAATAGAAATGGCTATAATTTTGTCAGCAATGATTTTCTAGAGGGTAATGGAGAGTAGATTTTTGAGGGTGTTCCATATTACCTCTTGTCTTAGTCCGGGTTCTCTGAGAATCAAATACTGAGACTGGATTTAATGTACCAATACTTTATTAAGAAAATCATGATGGTCTGAATAATTATGCACCCCCCCCCCCACCTACCAAATTCATATGTTGAAAACTAATTCCCAGTGTGTTGATATTAACAAGTGTCATCTTTGGGAAATGGCTAGAACATGAGGGTGTAGCTCCCATTAATGAGATTAGTGTCCTTAGAAATGAAGCCCAAGAGAGCTTGTTTGCCTCCTCCACCACGTAAGGATGCAGTGCGCCAGTGCTGTCTATGAGGAATATGCTTGCATCAGCCACTAAATCTGCTGGTGCCTCGATCTTAAGTTTCCCAGCTGCCAGAACTATGGGAAATAAATGCTTGTAGTTTCTAAGTCACCCGGTTTGTAGTATTTTTACTATAGAAGCCTGAACAGACTTAGATAGAAATTGGTATGGAGAGTGGGAAAAAAGTTTGGAAAAAAATGTGGAAGTGGCTTTGGAACAAGGCAATGGATACAGACTGGAAAAGTTTTCAGGTAGATGCTAGAAAAAGTCTATATTGCTGGAAATAGAATGTTAAGGGTGATTCTGGTGATGGCTCAGAAGAGGAGAGCTAAAAGGAAAACCTATTTTCTCAGAGATTTTGTAGGCGGTCCTGACAGAATGTTCACAGACATACAGGCAATAAAGGCCATCATCAGTAGGTCTTAGCTAGAAATGAGTAGCATGATATTGGATACTGTGGGAAGGGTGATACTTGTTATAAAGTGCAAAAGAACTTTACTGAATTACATTTTGTCCTTGTTTCTGTGGAGGGTAGAACTGTGACTGATAAAACTGGATATTTGACTAAGAAATTTTAGTCTTATTTTTAGATACAGGGTCTCACTCTCATCCAGGCTGGAATGTAGTGGCACAATCATAGTTCAAACTATAGGGTTCAAACTCCAGGGTTCAAGTAATCCTCCCACCCAAGCCTCCTGAGTAGCTAGGACTACAGACATGCACCACCCTGCCTGACTAATTTTTTTAGCCTCTTTTAAAAATAGAGATAAAATCTTGATATGTCACACAGGCTGGCCTTAAACTCCTGACCTCAAGCAATCTTTCTTCCTTAGCTTCCAAAAGAACTGGTATTATAGACATGAGCCACTGTGCCTGGCTGACTGAAGAAATGTCTAATTTACATTTACTAATTACTAATACATTTACAAGTAAGTAAATGTATAATATTTCCCAAGTAAGTCCTCATGCCTGTAATCCCAGTGCTTTTGTATGTTTGTATTAGTCAGGGTTCTTCAGGGAAATAGAACCAATGGGAGATAGATAGATAGATAGATAGACAGACAGACAGACAGGTAGATAGATAGATGACTGATGTCTTGACAGGAGATTTATTAGGAAATTGACTTACATGATTATGAAGTCTGAAAAGCCCCACAACAGGCTGTCTGCAAGCCGGTGAACCAGAGAAGCCAGTAGCATGGCTCATTCAAGGTTGGAAAGATCCATGCTTCAATGCTTATAGCAAAATGCAGAAAGAGATAAACAAACTAAAGATGAATTGTAATCAAAATGAAAGCATAACTCAAAGATTTGGCGTATTACCAGCCTGACTGTGGTTAATAAATGAGAAGAGATGTTTGGTAGAAAATATTAGGGTGTGGCAAAGTGACTATTAAGAAAATTAGTATGGATAAGTAGAAGTCAGATGCTATCCATCAAAAAAATGGAAGACTGACCGCAAAGGCATTTCAAAGGTTGTTAATGCTGCTTCTCACATCACAAACCATAGTGCCAGAACCTAGGGGACAAATTGATATCAAATGAGGGTCCTTGGGCACCATGGGACCATATAATTTACTGACTAGTGCCACCTTAAGTATGTTTTCCCAGCATTCTAGCATAGAGCTTCTCAGCCATACAGGTGTGGCTTCAGCAGTCCGGCGTGGTATGGGCCACCGTGTTCACTCCTATAAAAACTCAGGTGGTAAATCTTGTTGATATCCTCACAGTGCCATGTCCACAAATTTCCAGAATATCTGAGCTGTGAACCCTTGATTTTGAAGGGTTAGCCACCCAGAGCATTGGGTGCTTGATTCAGGTGAAGGGAAACCACTAGAGTAGGGCCACTGCAGAGAGGCCTGACTAGGACGGTGCCCAGTAAAGCCATTGAGACAGGGCCATCTGGAACCTTGGGGTCCAATCTCTGTCCTAGAGTCCTGAAGCCATGATATTGAGTAAGATTATTCTTTAGCCTGTAGGTTTAATGTTTTCCCTGTTGGTTTTGGACTTCTCTGGGAACTATTATACATTTACTTACTTGGGAACTCTTATACATTACTTACTGTGGGAACAGTTACACATTTATTTTTTATTCTATTTTCCCCTTCTGGAATGGAAAGTTTATCCTATGTCTGCTCAACTATTGTAGTTTGGAATCACATAACTTGTTTGATTTTACAGGCTCACATCTGAAGGGAAGTTTACCCCAAGATGGCTTGTACCTTGAGTCTCACCCATATCTAATTTTAAATAAATCTCCGAACTTCAGATTTTCGAATTGATGCTAGAATTAGCTAAGACTTTGAGGGCTGTTGAGATAAAATGAATGTATTTTGCATGAAAGAAGGACACAAGTTTTGGGGACCAGAGATGAAATGCTGTATTCTGAATATTTATGTCTCCTAAAATATATTGAAAAGTAATCCCCAACGTGATGGTAACAGAGGTGAGCCTTTGAGAGATGACTAGGTCATGAGGGCAGAGCCCTCCTAAATTGCATTAGTGCTTTTATAAAAGAAGCCCAAAGGAGCTTATTTGTCCCTTTTAACATGTGAGCACACAATGAAAAATTGTTGTGTATGAAGGAAAGTTATTTTGTTAGACACCAGTTTTGTTGTCACCTTGATTTTGGACTTCCCAGCCCCAGAACTGTGAGAAATAGGTATTTTTTGTTGTTATTGTTATAAGCCCCAGTTTGTGATATTTTTGTTAGAGCATCCTGAAAAGTCTATAATAGTATGTGTGTGTATTGGTCATGGTTCTTCAGAGAATTGGTCATGGTTCTTCAGAGAAATAGAACCAATACAAGATAAATAGATAGATACATAGATAGACAGATAGATAGATAGATGACAGATGAGTAGACAGGGAATTTATTAGGAAATTGCCTCATTTCATTATGAAGCCTGAGAAGTTCCAAAACAGGCCCTCTGCAAGCTGGAGAACCAGAGAAACCAGTAGCATGACTCACTCAAGGTTGAGAACCAAATAAGTCAATGATGCAATTCTCAATTTACAACTGAAGGCTCATGAACCCCAAAAGGCCACTAGTGCAAGTCCCACAGTCCAACAGCTGGAGAATTTGGAGTTCAAATTTCCAAAACAGGAGGAGAAGGGCATCCCATTCTAGAAGAGAGAGAAATAATTCACCTTTCTTTTGCCTTTTTGTTATATCTGGACCTCCAGGTGATTAGATGGTGCCTACCTGCACTGAAGGCAGATTTTTCCTACCAAGTTCACTGAATCACACACCATTCTTTTCCAAAAACATCCTCATAGACAGACTCAGAAATAATGTTTCATCAACTATCTAGAAATCTCCCTATCCAGTCAAGTCCATACCTAAAATTAACCATCACAGTGGAGAAAATGGGAAGAGAATGGGGGAAGCCTGGGAGAATTATGAGACAGCATGCAAATGGTCTGCTGGCAGTCTCAGAGTCTAAGTCAAAGGAGTTTTATGTTTTCCAGGAAAAGGTCTGACTTAAATTTTGTTTTTTTTCAACCATGCCTAGTCATTGAGGAAGAACCTTTGTAAACCTGACAGATGAATTTCAGAGTACAGCAGGTGGTGCCATTGGTCAGCTATATCCTCCATAGTTGAAAGTTTGCAAGACCTCTTTCCTATATGGCCTCTCACCCAGAAGCAGTGTGTTGAATGGATTCAAATAAACTATTTAGGAGGAGAAAAACATATTTGTTACTAATGATTTACACTTTACAGGGACCCAGTAACGTTATGTACTCGTTCCTTGAAAACTTAGTATTAAAATTTATTTCTCTTTAAGTCAATGCCAATACTATTTCCAACACATCACTCCATTTCAAAAAAAAAAAAATCCTTATAGCCTTATAATATGTTTCCATTTTAAAATTCTCTGTTTATAATATTTATCTCTGCTATTTGAACTTCACAAAACATATAAAGTTGATGATGGTCAAAATATCATCTGAGGAAACTGAGACTTAGTGAACACCTTGAAGGGGTAAATAAAAGACCCTAAACACCAGGGATTTGCTTTAACTCTAAGTCTGATGGTGATTCAAGTGGACCACTCTTATCTGGTAGTTACAGTACCTGCAGAAAATCTCAACAAGTAGGATGACAAAGATCAGGTCTGAAAGATATCCCCAAAGAAAAGATTATATTATAAGTTGAGTGGATGATGGGATATAGAAGAGGAAAGAGTCAAAGACAGAGTTTTCAAGCCTGTGTGGCTGAAAGGATAAGACCACAAATAAGATCAAAGTAAATCATTCATATATTTATGCCCCTTAGTGGGGTCAGTTTGAAAAATCATTATTTGGAAAGGAATTTTATTGAAACCCTATGCCCTCAGCACAGTTTGAAAAGTTATTATTTGGAGGAGATTTTATTGAAACTACCAGAAATAAGTCCTTTTAACCATATTTCTTTTAGAAACAAAAATAGAGTGGATGTGGGTGAAGCTTTCTTTCCTAGGATTTTAGACCTTGTTATTTCATATTTGAAAATCAGAAAAATCACACAAAAATGTTTTTATTGCTACACAAATTTATCATTTTAGTACATTTGATGTCTAATGGGAAATCATATAAGAACAAGATTGTGAGCTACTCACAATCTTTCCAGACTCCTATGGGAAATCAGTCTACAGGACACAATGTTAACTACAAGTTGATACATATTTATTTGCACATAATAAAAGTAGCAGAGAGTGTAGACATTATTTAAAGCTCTTCTGTTGTGAGCTTTCATTTATAAGATGGAAATAGAACTTTAATTAGGATATCAAAACAACTAGATGCAATTTACATTTAGAGAGATATTCAAATAGGTCATGGCATAGAGACATTCTCATGACTGCTATTAAGCAGTGAAGCTTGATAAATGGACAAGGTTTGCAAATAAATGTCATTTTATTTATTTCCTTTTATATTTTCTATTAGGGAAAAAACAGTAGAGAAGCTAATTTTTGTAATTTCAAACTTTTCCTCGAGGTTTTACAAATATGTTACCCGTCTTTGTTCCAAATTGCACTGAATTGACTAAATTAAATAATAAAACACAATAAACTCACATACTGCCAAATTCCGTGGAATTTCTTGCCAGTTGTTGTGACTTTATTGAGTAATACATTATCAGTGTGATGGTGTATTTGTGGTGATAAATCACACTGATACATAATTACACCAAGTGTGTCCTGGTAAAATATTAACTCAAAAACTCTGTAGCATGCTGAAGAAAAACATTTTAGAATTTCTGGTTCTATGTGGTCATTTTTAAAGTACATTGCACATACCATTGAAGTAAATTGTAAAATAAGAGCTCGACAATAACAAAAAATGTTTTTATATAATGCTTCTACTTTAAAATGGGAATACTTCAGGGACTTTAAAAACAAATTGAAATTTAGTCCTGGCTTAACTATATTTTCAGTTTTCTAAATGTGAATAATTATTCTGGAACTCAACTTTTCCACCTGTGAAGTGGAGGTAATAATGGTTATGTTGGGGTGCTATCATAAAAATACAATGAGTTTGCCTGTGTGGGGGACTTTGTGCAAGAAGATGAAAAGGCAGCATCACCTTGTGCTTTATGATTATGGCATGGATTTACTTATGGCTCTAAAACTTACCAGCTCTATTACCTCAGGCAAATTAATTGACTTCAGTGTGCCTCAGTTTTCTCATCTGTAAATAGAGTTACTATTGAAAATATTTAAGTAGCTTAATTGAAAAACATTTGGAAGTTTCTTAAAATAAGCCTGTTCAATATACATGTTTTTTAAACAAATGAATTAAAAATTTTGGCACAATGTATATTGGTCACCATAACAGTTAACTGTACATGTTAACTTGACTGGACCACAGGGTGCCCAGATATTTGGCCAAATGTAATTGTGAGTGTTTCTGTGCAAATATTTTTGAATGAATTTATCATTTTAATTGCTAGAATGAGTAAATCAGATTGTTCTCCTTAATGTGGCTGGGCCTCATCCAATCAGCTGAAGGCCTAATAGAACAAAAGGCTAACCCTCTCCAGAATGAGAAGGAATTCCTCTTGCCAGATGGCTTTCAAGCTGGGACATCTGTGTTTTTCTGCCTTTGCACTTGAACTAAAACATGAACATTTCCCAAGTCTCAAGCCTGCTGGCCCTTTGACTGAAATACCACCATCACCTCTTCTGGGTCTCCAGCTTGTGAACTGTAGATCTTGGAACTTATTAATATCACATGATATTAACATAATCATGTGAGTTAATTCCTTATAATAAATCATTATATAGGGCCAGACTAGGTGGCTCATGCCTCATACTTTACAGTATGAGAGCTGGCACAAGAAGTCAGAGCATTCCCTTGTTTAACCTTGACTAGGAACATATGTATCAGATAATTCAAAATTTTCACCAATCTGTCCATGTACCCAAAAGGGCCATAAGTATTGATTTGGGGTTTGAAAAATAAATTTTAGCAAATAAGCAAATTTGAAAATGAAGAATCCATGAATAAGGAGAATCCACTGCACTGCACTTTGGGAAGCCTAGGTGGGTGAATCACTGGAGGTCAGGAGTTTGAGACCAGTCTGGCCAACATTGTGAAACCCCATCTCTACTAAAAATACAAAAAATTAGCCAGACATGGTGGTGGGCACCTGTAATCCTAGCTACTCAGGAGGGGAGGCTGAGGCAGGAGAATTGCTTGAACCAGGGAGGAAGAGGTTGCAGTGAGCCAAGATCATGCTACTGAACTCCAGCCTGGGCAACAGGGATGAAACTCTGTCTCAAAAAATAAAAACAAAAATAAATAAATCATTTATATATATCCCAATTATATACATATATTTATATATAAATATGTGGGATATATAGTTATATATATTTACAATATATAAATTTAAATATACATGTATTTGAATATACATGTAAAGATTATATATAAAGATATATGTGTTTGTTTTTCTGGAGAACCCTGAAAAATTCAGTTAGATACATGTTCCCAACAAATAAAATGATAATGATTTTTCTTAACATAAAATTTTGTAATATATTAGAAAATGTGAAAAAATAAATACAAAGTTAGGCTGAATATGTGTGATATCATAAAGCATGTAGTAAAAGTTAAATTGTACAATTCTTACTGAGATTTTAAAATTTAAATCACTTCAAAACAACTCTACATTTATTATAGGATCAAGTAAATTGATAATTTAATTTTTGGTTTGTCATGAGTCCATATGTATTAAAATATCAGAATAGAATGAAATCTTTATGTTCTTTCTTCAGTGTCTGCCTGAATTTTTATATGAGATATAAAGAAAGCCATAGATATAATTATTAGGTAAGTGTTTCACTTTTGTGAATTGATTAGTGATACTAAGTTTTATTAAACTTTTTACTGTGATACTTCTTATTAAAAAAATCGATGTTTGAATGATTCCACAATTTTAGTGCCAACACAGTGAAATTTGGTGAGACACAGAAAAAGTAATAATGTAATAAATTTCAACATCAGCATTTCTGCTTTAGGTCAAAGAAACTAATTTCTAATGTAATTAATGACCATTATTTGCTGTAGTTATGTTCTGTGAAGTCATCACAAGCACTGGGGTAGCGAACACCAAATCATTGCTCACAGGGGAGATGCAGATTTCAGTTCCTGTGCATCTTTGGTCAAAATATTTTTATCAGTTAACCAATGCATATCCTTGTTTGTTGTATTTTTTAAGACACCTTCTTTTAAATATACATACACACACTATGTATGTGTACCTATGTAAATATAGAGCTTATTTTATACACACACACACACATACACACACACACACACACAAATAGTTGAATCATTAATGTTGTACTCATTGCCACAACACTATAACTCATGCCTGAGTCATATACTTGGAATCCATTTTAAATGTCAAAATCACTAACAAAAATGTGAAAAACATGACATTAGATAAACCACACAAAAGACAATTTATAGTATGAGAGTTGGCACAAGAAGTCAGAGCATTGTCTTGTCTAACCTTGACTAAGAACATATGTATCAGCTAATTCAAATTTTTCACCAATCTGTCTATCTACATAGAAGGGACGTAAGTATTGACTTGGGGGTTGAAAAATAAATTGTAGCCAAATGAGCAAATTTGAAAATGTAGAATCCATGAATAAGGAGAATCTACTGCACTCTAATATTTGAAGTATTTTCAGTACTTCACTATTTCTGTTAATAATTTGTATAGTTAACTAGGAGAGAGTTCTTTTCAACATTTTTATTTTTAATTATTTGGGGTACATATAGTTGTATATATTTATGGGTTACATGTGATGTTTTCATATATACAATGTATGTATCATACAATGTATTAATATGTGTTGAGGCATACAATGAGTAATGATAAAACTAGGACAATTGGAATATCTGTCACCTAAAGCTTTTATCATTTATCTGTGTTGAAAACATTCCAATTCCACTTTTTAAAATTATTTAAATATACACAATAAATTATCAACTATAGTCATCCTATTGTGCCACCATATAATAGATCTTATTCATTCTACCTGTATTTTTGTTCCCATTACCCAACCCCACATTATCTCCAACTCAAGCTAGTTCTTAGTTAGATTTCCTAGAATATGAAATTTAGATGGAAAAAAATGAGTTAAAGTGTGCTCATAAATAAGAAAATAGCACAACAGTGGTATAATTTTAATGACACAAACGCAGATAAATTAATCAGAGATGACACAACACAATAATTTACCAGAGGAATAATTCTGAACAAGTGAAATAGAGATTAAGTTTAAACTGACCAAAAGACTATTATTATGGTTTAAAATAAGTTGAGTTTTGTGTCCAAGCATATTTCCGGCAGAATCTAAAAATCAGGTGGTAGAATACAGACAAAAAATTCTAAGTTTTATTCATATGCAACTCGAGTGGTCAGTTTGATGTCAGTTATGAAAAAGCCAAGCTATGCCCCCTCCCATCAGGATCATACTGAAACAAGACTTGAGAACTATTACTAAGTCATGTAGTTCAAGTACAAAATCACTGAAGCAGTAGGCATGGGCAGATGTTTGTATGTTAATCACCAATGTCAAATTGAAAGAATTTGCCCCATTATTGTCAAATAACTAAAAGAAATGTTAGAATATTATAAAATGATGAGTTTTATAATTAGACACACCTGGCTTCAAAACCCCATAGCCACTCCAGTGAAGGTGAATGATTTCAACTTCATTAATAAACTTCACTAAGTCTCACTTTCCTCCCAAGTAGTTGGATATATAGTAGAATGGTGACATTAGCCATTAGTTCTGAAGGAATATTACCTGTCTCAGAAGTGTGGTTCTGCCACCTATGAGTTTGTGAGAGAAATTTATTATCTTTTCAAAATGCACCCTTCTCATCTGTTTAAAGAATATAATGATAGGCTCATGCTGTATCAGTCCCTATCTGTTGCAAACACAAAATTCATTCTAACTAGATTGGGCAAGAAGAATTCACCCTAAAAAGCTTTTGGAAACATTGAAAAGACTGAAAAATCGACTCTACGGTAGTCTTAAGAGCAAACAATTTACCATGGAACCACAGTTCTCAAACTGTAGCTATACAGAGATGCTAAATGATAACTCTAAATTGTTGAGGCAAACACAGTGACATGTATTGGTCACTGTGGAAATTATTCCTATGAAGTTGTTTTGACCTATATAATAGAGCATAGTGCCTGTGTTAAAGATTATATTGTACAAATATAACACGGTGTTATGGAAATTGTGTCCCCTCAAAAGGCATTTGTTAAAATCCTAACCCCCAAAGCAATATCATTAAGATGGAGTACCATGGAAGATAATCAGGTCATAAAGGTGGAGTTTTCAGACATAGGATTAGTGTGTTTATGAAGGAGGTCCCTGAGAGCTCCTTTGCCTCTTTCACCATGTAAGGGCTTGATAAAAAGATGAGCATCTTTAAACTAAGAAGCTGGCCCTCGCCAGACTTTGAATCTTTCATCACCTTGATCTTGGACTTCCCAGACACCATAATTGTGAGAAATAAATTTATGTTTTTATAAGACATCCGTTTTATGGTACTTTTGTTATAGCAGCATGAACAAACTAAGACACATAGACTTTAGATTTTAAATTCCTACTGGCACTGGAAAAAAAAAATGGTTGCCAAGAGACTGAAGGCATTATGAACAGAAAAATATTTGGGAACTTTTGTCATAGGGTTTGCTCTCAAGAATATTTACAAAGCCACATTGCGTAAACTACCAGGGAAACTGTTGCTCCTCTCCCAAATTGGTAAACTATCACTACTGCTGTTGGCCCCAGAATCTATTCATCTATATTCCACAAGTCTTGACTCTCTCCCTAATAAACATTGTTCTAAATTTAAGCTCCCCATGGATGCATCGGATTAGTGGACTTTAAATCATATTTAGCTCACATTATTTAAATTTAACTAAAATTATATACAATGAAAACTTCAGTTTCTCACTCACACTAGCTCAATAGGTTCATATAAATTTCTCTATAACCTTAGGTGGCCAGTGGCTACTGTACTGGACATGATGCAGATATAGAACTTTTCCATCATCACGGAAAGTTCTGTTGGGCGATGCAGTTTGGTTATGCCATTGGCTATAACTGTCACAGTGTTATTTAGGTTTTTTACTTACATTGCATGTGTTGTATTTTTTTCCTTTGTTTCACATCTTAGGTCAGTCTAGAAGTCTACAATAGAATATAATCCTATCAAGCCTTTTATATAAACTCAGATTTCGGTCTCCCTAATTGCTCAACAATCTTTTCTTTAGCTGCAGCTCTGACTGTTCATAATTTACTATTATAGATCAGGGTTGCTCAACATCAGCACTATTAACATTCTAGGCTTTATAGTTTTTGTCGTGGAGGCCTGTCCTTTGCAGAGAAGGATATTTAGCAGCATTCCTGGGCAAATCTCACTAGATCCTAGCAATATCCTACCCCAAGTTGTGATAACCCAGATTTTTTTCAAGATGTTGCCAATGCCATCTAGACAACAAAAGATCCACTGGTATAGAAGGTCTATGCATATTGAACATAAGAAGTTCCCTTTGGATCAACAAGGCACTGAAAATTATCTATTTCAGTTACTAATGAGGTGCTTTAAAAAAAAAAAAATTCTCTTTCTGCCAGATCTCTCTTCTCTCTTTCTTTCTCATGTTGTGGCTATTGCTTTTTTCTTTCTTTTTGCAAATGTACACAACTTTTAGGCTTTACATTACTGGCAAAATATTTGCTTTGCTTAAGTTATAGAAATCATAACACTGCTGTCACACAAGAAAGCTACCCCCTGGCTACAAGATCTCAGGAACTTATTATTTTATAAATTTCCCCCTGTAACTTTTAATGATACATTTTTTTTTCTTCC
This sequence comes from Macaca nemestrina, assembly GCF_043159975.1. Lineage (NCBI taxonomy): Eukaryota > Metazoa > Chordata > Mammalia > Primates > Cercopithecidae > Macaca > Macaca nemestrina. The sequence continues at coordinate 76,713,480 of NC_092126.1, forward strand.
CAGAACCATCACAGCTGAGTCTATAGAAATAGATCAAGATTGTTTAGGCAGTGGAGCCTGACATTATACTTGCCACCTTTCAGCACTAAAAATATGTAATGAGGGAATAACTAAAATTGTAGATAAGCAACATATATAAGGCAGGCCAGGGGAGAATATAGTGAGCATCTAGTAGTATCTACAGATGACTGAAGGAGTTTTGGAACAGTGGGTCTCAAACAAGTTGTTTATAATACAGAGCTTTTCAACTTGTACTACATATTAAAAATCACTTAGTAAGCTTAGAAATTCTACCTAGACCTGCATCCACTCCCAAGATTCTGATTAAATATGTCTGGACTGGGGTTCAAGAAATACATTTTTAAGGCCCTTAGGCAATCCTAAAATATATTCAGGCTTGCTAATCTTTGCAATATAGATGTCACCTGTGGAGGTTACAAAATATTGATTTATACGATGTGGGTTGGTTTCTATTTCCATAAACTTCGGATGTGTGCCCCAATAATAAAGATTTCTTTAATTCTTCCTATGATTATTTTAGGTAATCACATTTATTAAGCAATTTCTTGGTAGAGAAAAGAAACCTGGAAGTGGAAATTTGTTTCTCTGTCAGGTTATTTAAAAGTGAGCAAGGCCCCAGTATATTGGCAGGAGGGTGGAGAAACTTGGAAAATAGCAGGAGGCTGATCAGTAGACGTGGCAAAAAGTAAGAGAAGGCTGCATTGGGAACCAGGGTCCAGGGCAGAACTCCTGGCCAGAAAATGACACTGAATAAAGGGAAGGCCGAAAAAGAAACTAGTAGCTGGATGGAAAAGATTCTCAGCAATTGTAACAGTAATAGAAGTTGATGATTTTCTTGTGAAGAATAAGACACAAAATTAAAAGAAGTACCTGTACTAATAGTCAGTAGGGTAGAAGGCTCAGCCTTCAATTACTTTGATTTATGTCATATCTTGATAGTAATCAGATTAAGCTTTGAGCCTGCATGTGAGAATTAAATAATCAGCTTACGATACTGGGGATCTTGGAGTAAAAGTGGGTAGTAAAATAGACAGTGAACACTTTGCAGCTTTTGACATTCATGCTGCATGTATTTCTCTATTTCAAAACAGGATACTACATGTGTTTTTCAGGACCCAGATCACTTTTCATTTTGAAAATACGATGCTCATATTTTTTTCACATTTTAATGAGAAGACAAGCTATTATACATTTAGATAAAACTTGTACATCAATTAAAGTCATTCCAATCATAGCAAAATCGTGACCTGTTAACACAAGAGCATTTTTTATTTTCTTAAGTCTTCAACTAGAAACATTCAGAATCCACAAAAGTCAAAGTCAGTTTTGGAGTTGTTTTACATTTTCCAAAGTAGCAGTAAATATTTCCTCCCTTCAAATTGACTAGTTTTACATATTAGTATGTACAAGATAGGACAAAAATCTTAGAAAAGACTACTTCTAACTAATAGCTAGTTATTAATTAAGGTCTACATTCAAAAACCGTTTGAAAAAACACATTTTGGTCACATAATAAGTGAACCATCATCTTTATTTTAACTCAAGTTTATAATAGTCAACTCATTTCTTTTTATAAAAGTAATCTTCATATATCAAGGCTTTCACAGTTTCCAGAGCCATATAAATGTACACAGGTGTTTTATTTGATGACACACAGTTTAGGTGAGCACTTCGTCAGAGGTCCTGAGTTCAAAAGTCTTGTAATTTTTCCCCTTATTTTTCACTAGCTAAAGCTATTTTCCCAGAATTACTTAGTTGTTCAACTACTCAACCTCTCCATGCTCACAGCCTTCATTTTTTTCTCTTTTTTCATAACTCCAATAACTTAAAGTATGCACAAATGAGTAATTGTTAAGCCACATACATTTGATTCTAGCTATTAAAATTAATGACATACAGTCTCATTGTTATCTGACTAAAAAGCACTCTTCTCATCTTGCAAAGAGAAAATATCTTTGTGTTACTTGACATTTCGTATGAGAGCCATGTTTTAACAGAAGCGCAAGATAAATCCCTCCAGGTGTACATGCCTTTTTGAGAAATGATCAAATATAGTCAACTATTAAATAGAAAATCAGCTCAAAGTTTTACAACTGTAGCTTTTAACATAAATGCCTTGACCCTTTTACCCTTGCCGTTTGCTGTTCCTGAAAGGAGTCTGTACTTCTTTTCATGGCTGGGCTCCAAGATGTTATTCATGTCACACAGACACACACACACAGACACACATATACACACACAAAAAAATGCTTCTCAGGTCCTAATCTGACTACTCAATTTATATTATATAATCTTTTGCTATTTTCTACAATCCATTGAAATTTTCTCATGCTTGCATTTATTTGTTCATATTTGATTTTTTCTGTCTACTACACCTTTCCATCGTAGGAACAAGGACTTGATTTGTTCTTGTTCACCACAAGCTTGCCAACCATCTTGCGGAGCACCAGGCACATTAGAGACACTTGATATTTATTGAATACATGTGAATAAGAGTATATTATCCAATTGTCTGAATTTCAGTTTCCTCATCTTGAAAATGGTGATAAAGAAAATGTCTCTATCACATGATGATTGTGAGGATTTAACAAGATATTACGTCCAGGACAAATATGTTAGTTGTCATTAATGAAGCATGTTGCAGAGTGAATGTTCAAGTGAATGTTCTCAATGCACATGTAGAAGTAGTTGCTCTCCATATGGTCATCATTAAACACTGTCCAGGAACATTGTTTTTGAACATGTGGGGGTCTATAGAATACATATCAGAATCACCCAGGCTACTTTTCTCCATCTATGACTCAATCTAAGAATGAAAAATAGGAACTCTGTCTTTTTAAACTAGACCACTGGGCTACTTTATGTGCAGTAGAGTTTGAGAACCACTATCCTATATACCTTGATACCTGGACTAATGAATCTTCTAGGAATAGATTCTTTTGTAATACATTCAATCCTGTTAAATGGGAAAAAATATCTTATCAATCATGAGCTTTGAGGTTTGTACCTATTCATACAACTTCTCTTTGTTCGCACTCAGGCGACAGTAAATCTGTGTAACTCTTTCAACAATGTTGAAATCTTTGAAAATTACTTATTTTGAAACTACAATTTCTGTAGCTTTTTCATTGTTTATTCTTGCCTTAGACAGCAAACTTTTTCTCTATTCAAACCCAGAATGATTTCTACCCTCTTTAAGGCTTTTTCTATATTAAAATAGAAAGAAACAAAACAAAAACTCTCCTGTTCGTCTTTATACTTGACATTTTTAATTATTCTTTAACAAAAATAAGCATCAGAGTTAACATAGAAACACCATGCCTTTTATCTTTAATGATAACATAAATAAATAAATTAACTTTTTTTTTTCCCAAAGGAAAAGCACCACAGTCACCAATATATAGACAGACAAATAATTTGTTATGTGGAGGATGGATGTGGAGCATTATTCTCATGCAATCAAATCAAGACTGATCCTTAGACAAATGAAATTTAACTTTTTTTTTTTTAAGGAAATCTGAAAGACATTAGATTCTGTCAAATAAATAAATATAAGGTTAAGAGTTAGAGGGCATGCAATATAAATGGTGATGGCCTAAAAAAAGAGGAACTATTTGTATTAAAGGCACCTGCATCATTTGTTTCACAGCTAAAGTTACTCTGTTACCTTACCCTGCCCAAAGAAGAACATTCGTGCAAAATTTTGGAAATATATTTGTCTTTTTCCCTCCTATTTAACAATATTTCAGTAGTATGTACACAACCGAACTAAATTTCACTTTCTACAACACATCTCTAAGCCTCTTTTATTACCTATGATCATTCCCTTTCTTGGGGTAGGAATATCACTAAAACACTGAAATTCATGAGCTTTATCAATAGAATTCCAACTAAAGATAAAGTCACCACACTGCATTGTGTCTTTGCTACCATGTGCCAAGGTCCATCTAAGGTCTTTTATGTTTTACTGGAGCTCAGTGACAATTTTATTTCTGAGAAAAAATCAAGAAATACAGTTATTATTAACACCAATTGTAATATATTAATATTACTCAGAACTTATATCAATAAATATAATTATATTTAAATTTTATACTTAATAAGGCCTGGGTATGTAAATACTATACAGCTTTGTGTCATATGCATCTTCTTGTATGTCTTACCTCTGGTGCATTTGATGCATAAAAATCACGTGTATTATTATGCATAAAATGATTATGTGATACATATTTAGTAAATTATATTTTTTAAAGTGTCCTATGTTAATAATTTATTAACCTTATTACTACAAAGCCTGTTTAATAACAAGAAAATGCAATTTCCTACCAAGAGCATATATCTGGGACACTAATTTAGACTTGCAATTCCAAATTCAGGTTTGTTATTTTTGTTTTTCCCATTTCACTCTGTCCCTAGTTGTTGGTTTGGTACTTCACTTAATTGGCAACATATGACTTGTTTTTGCTAATGTTTATTTTTTTGAAGAACATTTTATTTTAATGTGCAACTCTAATTATATAAGTTAAATAAGAGATATAAAGTACTGGTTTCCTTTTCTATATGATGAAAGAGCTATTTTTTTTCTTTTACCTATACTGCATGTATATATAGTTTTAGTATTTTTTTTTTTAATTTGTTGCTCTTTCTCATTCTCTAAATTGAATATTATCATGGAAGATTGACCATAAAGTATACATTAATGAAATCTCAATATCTCAGCCGGCTAATGAAACAAGAACTTAATTTCCTCTGGAATAATTATTATATTACCTAACATGTTACTTGGAAACATATTCTCAGATTACACACATACTTATGCAATGTTTTCCTAAGTATTTCAAGTTGTATAACATAAATTTCAAGCTATGTTATATTGTCATTATGAGTTACATAATTGGGAATTATAATTTTTGCATAGAAATGTGAGACTATTATAACTGAAATTTAATTTAAACTAAAACATTCATCTATTTTCCCATAAGATAGACTCAATAAATATGTTATGTTTTTAATTTGTTTGTGGTAATCAACAACTAAATTTGAGTAATAACAACAGAAATCAGTTTTTTTAAAGACCAATGTTTTCAGTCTCAGCAATAGCATGGGTATGTGAAGGTCATTTATGTAACAACACTGGTTAGGTAATGTACAACCAGGAATCACAAAGTAAACATGTTTCTCTGGTCAAGATGAAAAAACAGAATCCATATTCATATATGTTCTACTTAGGAGAGTTATTTTCTGTTTCTTGCCTGGATTTCTCTCAATTCTATGCTCTGGGATGGTAGATGGTTCTTCCAGATTCAGAAATAGATTTCCCCATTAAGTTAAAGTTTGCTGTATTTTTTGTTTTTATTTATGTTGTATGATATCATTAATTATAGATCATAAGTTATATTGTTAGTCTTCCTCATTGATGCTTGTGTTTATGTGTGTGTGTGTGTGTTGGGAAGACATGCTGCAATACTCTGATTTAACCCTGTTATCCTCTAGAAATCAGAAGCCTTTTTCTCATTCTCCCTTGAGCCCAAACCAGTCAGGCTTTTGGTATGATTACTTTGTTTTCATTATTTTTCAAAATATTATTTTGGATTTAGGCAGTACATGTAATGGTTTGTTACATTGATATTATATGCATAATGGTGAGGATTGGGCTTCTAGTAGATCCATAATTCAAATATCTAACATTATACTCAATATGTAATTTTTCAACCCACAGCCTCCCCCACCCTCTCCCTTTTTGGAGCCCCCAGTGTTCATTATCGTCATCTTTATGTCCATGTATACTCCTTGTTTAGCTTCCACTTGTAAGTGAGAACATACAATATTTTATTTTCTGCTTCTGAGTTAGTTCACATAGGATAATAGCCTCCAGTTCCATCCACATTGCTGCAAAGAAAGTAATTTTATTCACTTTTATGGTTGCATAGTATTCCAGAGTATATATATACAATATTTTCTTTAGACAGTCAGCCTTTTGTGGACACTTAGGTTTATTCCATGAAAAAATGTGCAATTTTGAATAATGCTATGATAAACATATGAGTGCAGATATCTTAAGTATAATTATTTCCTTTCCTTTAGGTAGATATCCAATAGTGGGATTGCTGGGTCAAATGGTAGTTCTATTTTTATTTCTTTGAAATAATCTCTATACTGTTTTCCATAGAGGTTGAACTAATTTACACATCCACCAACTTTGTGCAAGCATTTCTTTTTCTCTGTATTCACACCAACATGTGTTGTTTTTTAACTTTCTATTAAAAGTCATATGGACTGGTTGCAGTGGCTGAAACCTGTAATTCCAACACTTTGGGAGGTCAAGGAAGGAGAATTCCTTGAGCCCTGGAGTTTGAGACCAGCCTGGAGAACACAGTGAGACCCTGCTTCTACAAAAGAAAAATATACAAAATTAGCTGGGCATGGTTTCACACACCTGTAGTTCTAGCTACTTGAGAGGCTTAGGTGGGAGGATCACTTGAACCTGGGAGGTTGAGGCTTCAGTGAGCCATGATCATTCCACTGCACTCCAGCATGGGCAACAGAGTTACACCCTGTCTCAATAATACATATAATAATAAAAAAAAAAAACAGTCATTCTGTCTGGTATAAGATGATATCTCAGTGTGATTTTGATTTCAATTTCTCTGATGATTAGTGATGTTGAGTATTTTTATCATGTACTTGTTGGCCCTTTGTATTTCTTCTTTTGAGAAATGTCTGCTTATGTCTTTCCCCCAGTTTTTAATGGGGTTTTTTATTTTTTTCTTGATGATTTATTGGGTTCCCTGTAGATTATGGATATTAAACCTTTTTTAGAGGCATAGTTTGCAAATATTTTCTCCCATTCTGTGTGCTGTCTGTTTATACTGTTGACTCTTTCTTTTGCTGTGCAGAAACTTTTTCAATTATTTAAGTCCCATTAGCTTATTTTTGTTTTTGTTGCACTTGCTTTTAAGGTCACCATAAATTATTTGCCTAGGTCAATGACCAATATAGTCTTTCTTAGGTTTTAGTCTAGGACTTTCATCCTCAGACAAATGAAATTTCACATTTTCCATTTAGGTCTTTGATCCATCTTGAGTTAATTTTCATACAGTGAGAGACAGCAATCCAGTTTCATTCTATTACAAATGGTTATCCAGTGTTCCCAGAACTAATTATTGATTAGGGTATTCTTTCTTTGTTGTTTACTTTCATTTACTTTATAAAATATCAGGTGGGTTGTAGGTATGTATTTTTATTTCTTAGTTCTATATTCAGTTTTATTTATGTATGTGTCTATTTTTTTACGAGTACTATCCTATTAGCCTTTACTCATGCTGCTATAAGTAAATACCTGAGACTGCCTAATTTATATAGTAACGTGGTTTATTTTGGTTCACAGTTCTGCAGGCCATGAAAGAAGCATGATACTGGCATCTGCTTCTTATGAGTGTGTCATGAAGTTTATAATCATAGTGAAAAGTGAAGAGGGAGCAGGTGTATAACATGGCAAGGGAAGAAGCAAAAGAAATGACAGTTTATTTAAAAATAAAAATAAAAACAAAAACAGCTTTCACATGAACTCATGGTGAGAACTCACTTCCCACTAGGTCCTACTTCCAACATTCTGGATCACATTTCAACATGAGATTTGGAAAGGACACACATCCAAACCATATTAACCATGTTGTTTTAGTTACCATATTCTTGTGATAACTTTGAGTCTTACAGATTATATTATAGCCTTGTATAATTTCAAGTCAAGCAATGTGATGTCCCTGGATTTGTTCTTTTTGTTTCAGAGTGCTATGGCTATTCAGGCTCTTTTTATTTCTCCACATAAAGTTTAGGATTTTTTTTTTCTAATTCTGTAAAAAATATATATATATATATTGGTTATTTGATAAAAGTTGTATTGAGTCTCTAGATTGCTTTCAGTAATATGATTATTTTAATGATATTGATCCTTCCTATCAATCAGCACAGTATGTTCCTCCATTTGTTTGTATCTTCTACATTTATTTCATCAGTGTTTTGTAGTTCTCTATGTAGAGATCTTTTACTTCCTTGTTCAGATGTATTCCTAGGTATTCTATTTATCTGTGGCTACTATAAATGGAAAATAGTTCTTAATTTGTTACTCAGCTTAAATATTATTGGTGTATAGAAATGCTACTGATTTTTACGCATAGGCTTAGTGTTTTGGAACTTTATGGAAGTCATTTGTCAATCTAGGAGCCTTCTGGAGGAGTCTTTGGGGTTTTCTACGTATATGACAATTTCAGCAGTGAACAGAGATAATGTGACTTCCTAGTTTCCAGTTTGGATGACTTTTATTTCTTTTTATTTTTATTTTTTCTTTTTGCCTAGTTGCTCTGGTTAGTACTTTTAGTACTATGATGAATAGGAATGATGAGAATGGATATCCTTATCTTGTTCCAGATATTAGGGAAAGTGCTTTCAACTTTTTCTCATTCATTATGATATTGGCTGTGGGTTTGTCATAATATGGCTCTTATCATTTTGAGGTATGTTTCTGTGTTACCTAATTTGTTGAGGGTTTTTATCATGAAGGAATGTTAGGTTTCACAGAAAGCTTTATCTACATCTGTTGAGATGAGAATATGGCTTTTGTTTTTAGTTATCTTTGTTTGGTGAATGATGTTTATTAATTTGCGTATGTTGACCCATCCTTCCATCCCTGGAATAAAGCCTGCTTAATTGTGATGAATTACCTTTTCGTTGTTCTGTTGGGCTAAGTTTGCTAGTATTTTGCTCTTTTTCATTCATGCTCATTAGGAATATTGGCTGGTAGATTGTGTGTGTGTGTGTGTGTGTGTGTGTGTGTGTGTGTGTTTGAATTTAGTATCAAGGTAACACTGGATTCATAGAATGAGTTACAGAAAGATCTCTCCTCCTCAAATTTTTGGAATAGTTTCAGTAAGATTACTATCAGCTTTTCACTGTGTGTCTGGTAAAATCTGGCTGTAAATTTGTCTGGTCCTGAGGATTTTTTTTTTTTTGGAAGATTTTGTATTACTAATTCAATTTCATTACTCATTATTGGTCTGTTCAGGGTTTCTATTTTCTCCTAGTTCAATCTTGGGGAGTTTCATTAATATGTTCACATGAATTTATCCATTTCCTCTAGGCTTTCTAGTTTATGCACGTAGATATGTTCATAATGGATTCTGATGATCTGTTGCATTTCTGTGGTATGGTATGGTATGGTATGGTATAGTAAGGTATCAGTTGTAATATCACCTTTATCATTTCTGATTGAGCTTACTTGAATCTTCTCCCTTTTTTTTCTTGGTTAGTCTAGGTGGTAGTCTCTCAATTTTGTTCATCCTTTCAAAGAACCAACTTTTCATTTCATTCATCCTTTGTGTATTTTTTTAATCTCAATCTCATTTAGTTGGGCTCTGATCTTTGTTCTGATCACTTTAGAAATATTCTCTTGTCAATAAAACCAATCACTTTCAAGTTTCCACATCCAGTGAGAACTTCTAACCACGAATTCTATACAAGGTAAAACTATATTTTAGGAATTAAGGAAAAATATAGGATTTCTCAGGTAAAGGAAAAGTAATTATTTGAACAAAACCTCTTAAAATTGGCTAAGGACAATTCTTCCAATAGAAAGCAAATGATTAAATAAGGAATCTTGGAATATCAAATAGAAAGAATAGAAACAATAATAAAAATAATAGAAATATGAGTACATAAAATAGCCTATCTTGTTTTCTATGGGTTTTATACATCATATTCAATGACAGAAGCAAAAGTTTACCACCATCTGATATGCAAGATAATATTATTTAAATGTAAGTCAAAAAGGGAAATCAAATGGAAGCAAAGTTTCCACACTTTACTGGAAGTGTTAAATGCTGATAACTGTAGGCTGCTATAAGTCATGTTTGTAAATTACACATAAGTCATGTAACACCCCATGTCACCACAATAAAAATTCTACAAAGAGGTACACTTAATCCGCTGTAAATAAATCAAAAAATGATCCTAAAAATATTCAAATAAACTTCAGGAAGACAAAACAAATAAAGCAGAGAGATGGGAATCAGAGGAAATAGACAACCAATAATAAGGTAGCAGAATTAGACATTAACATAACAGTAATCATCTTAAACATAAATGGTATAAGTACATCAATCAGAAGACAGAAATTGAAAGGGTGGATTTAAAACCAAATCAAAAATGTATTTTGCTCACAAGAAACTCACTTCAAACTCAATGATAAAGGTAGATTGAAAGTAAAAGAATAAAAAAGATATATACATACAATCAATAAAATGTATTGGAGTGGCTACATTAATATCTAATAGACATTATAGCATTACCAGAAGGAGTAGAAAAAAGTGAGTCAAAATGAGAAACTAGTTGAAAATACAATGCACGAAAATTTCCTAAATAAATAAAAACGATGGAAAATATTTGTTTGGAATATTTCATAGAGTATCAAGGAGGGTGGATGAAGAAAAGGCACACCTGGATGTATTATAAAATTTAAAATCATGAACCAAAATAATATTCTGTGTATCTCTGTGTTGTCATAGAATTTTAGAAAAATAAAACCAGGAGATAGTTGTAAAATCTTAAATAGAAGAAAAACTGATCACCTAAAAATAAATAACAGTCAAATTATAATCAGATTTTCCTCTAGGACTCTAATTGCAAGCAGGCAATGGAGTAATATTTTATAAGGGTTGAAATAAAACTACTGTGTCCTGTGCTCAGGGTAAACACCAGCTACATTGCTTGTTGCTTGCTAAATCTCAGAGGCGTAGGGTAGCAGGTGCTTGTTTTTCTTATTTCCTAATAACTTGTGGATAACTTCCTAATAACTTGTTCCAAAGCTGAACTGAATGCACTAGATATCACCTCCTATGATTATGCCTTTTTATGGCATAGATACTTGACATGAGATGACAGCAATTTAAAGCAACCACTAGGAAAATGGTTTCTCAATCTCTGCAGAGTTGCTGTGGAAAGGAGTCCATGAATCCCAAGAGAAATTGGGATTGAGAACAACTTCTACCTCTGGGGTGAAGGCATAGCCCAGATACAAAGCCAGCTTCTGGCCAGCAATATCAAAGATATCAGATAAGAAAACATGCTTGTCTCCACAAATATTATACACAACAGAACTATCACTTGAAGATAAAAGTGAAATATTAACATTTCTGCAAAGCAATCTTATAGTATTTAGCAGAATTAAATATTTAAATTTTTGTATTCTCATTAATCCACGAATACCATGCATTTCATGTATATATCATAATTTGCCATAAACTGAGGTGTTTGAAAAAGTCATTATGTGAGAACATCAAAACACTCCAATCAATCAATTAAAACATTTGAATTTCTTTTAAATTAAGTAATCATTTCAATTAATTATTTTCAATTTCCAAATGAAACAAATTGCTATGGCCAACATTTTACATTGTGGCTTTCTTATGAATTTAATCATCAACAGGGAATGTTTTCACATAAGAAAACTACATTCAAATTAACAGTAATCATGCTTCATTTGATCAAATGTTGGAAAATTATCTGAAAGGTTATGTTGAAATGGGACTACTGATCTTGCTAATTTTGTTTTCTCTAAATTTATTAGTTTCATAAACATTGCCTAAATAATATTAATCTTGTACCTGTTAAATTATATTTATAATATTATTCAGATTAGCCTACCTCCTCTTTACTTTCTCACATAATTATTAAGAAAATAAGAGCATATAAAGAAGGGAGATGGTGTAATGAAATAAAAATATCTTCTGAATCAGTAATACTTGGCTATGGATCCAGTTTGTGTAATGTGTAATTTTGAATGTGTTTTAACAGTTATCTCGTGTGTGAAATGGGGATCATATGTAATTCAGAGAGTGATTACAAGGATTAACTAGAATAAGAGTCAACATACCTAATATAGTACACAGCTAGCAAAGGACTCCCCTACTCTCCTCACAAATAGCATCATGATGCCAAGACAGTTACACATGATTCAGATTCATTTTTTGACATGAGTGTTAAAAAGCTAAACTTTTTAAACAAACACTATGAATTTGTATTAAAAATAGTTAAGCTAAAATATTTGTTTTATAAATTTTATTATCAATTTAATAGCTTAGTAATTTTTTGTTTTCCATGTAAACAGTACATAAATTTGTTTCATTAAATACAAGTCAGATAGATAGCTTTGGTTTTCTAATTTTTATGAATTTTATTTTTTTTTCCTTTTTTTCCTTCCTTCCTCCTCTTCTTCCTTCTTTGTCCCCTTCTTCTGTTTTCTCTCATTTTTTTTTTCAGGAATATAAAGTAAGCCTGAAAATTCCCTCAGTAACTATCTCTGAAACGTAAAACTTATAAGAAATTTGGGATTAACATTTATTATTTGATTAGTTTTTATGTGTTAAAATGTAGCACTACTTCATTATAGCAATGCTTAACTTTTGTATCACCTCTTACCAAGAGTTTCAAAATCCCTTTCATATATCTCATTTATTTCATGATAATCCTATTTTCCTCCATGTGACCAACAAAGAAAATAAGCTTCAGAGATGTATAAAATAGTTTTTCAAAAGTTTTAAAATCAATTTTTCATACACTAGAAGCAAAGCTAAACTTAAGTCTTTGAATTACAATTTCACTACTTGTCAGAAATGTTTCCTAGATATTATTTGATATTATTGAATTAATGATTATATATTATTGCTATTATTTAATTTTCCTGTTTGAATACTTTTATACATTCTTTAATTTTTTTGGAGTCCTGTATTTTATTCATTTTAGGAAGATATAAAAATGTATCAAATTTTATGTCTTCCTATTATTTGCAATATCATTAAAACTTTAATATGACACCTGATTTACTAAAGTGATCACTTTATTTTCCTTACAATGTTATTAAATGGCAGATTCTTTAGTTGCATTACAATATTATGTAGGAAACCTTTGATGCTTGGGACAATTAGCCCATAATATGTGATGTATAGAAAAGATAAGAAAACCAACCCATGAATATAAATAGAAACTGTGTATTATAAAGTACATTATCTGTAATAAGAAAACTGACCGTAAAACTACTAACACACCATTAATATCTGTTATTGAAGCATAACAATAATATTTTGAAAACTGCTAGCTTAAAATAGGTATAAATTCAACGTGAATTTTTATTATGCATTATTAATTTTACTCCAAACTTTTAAAGGGAAACATAAAATTTTCAATCTTCTATTTAAAATAACTTCTGAAAGAGTAAAACTAGATGATGTTTAAATTTCTTGGTAAGACATGAGGCATCTAAATTTTGTAAAACTTGTAGAATATAAATGCAAATTAAGGGAAGCATTCTAAATGTAGGTATTCATTGAGATTTAAGGAGTGTAGATCACTTATACTACTAATCAATCTATTGTTAGCATGAAACACAGTACACAACATCACTCCCAGGATTTCCTCTATTTTGTGAATCCTCAAGACAAGTTATATTTTAAGGAGAAATTCAATATTATTGGACTTTCACTTGTTAAAAGTAATATATAAAGATAAACATCTCATTTTTCATTCATATCACTTCATTATTTTTTCTTTATGAACTTTACGATTGATAGTTAGAATGTAAGAGCAGAGAATAGTCAGAGAAAAAGAGGATCAGAATGAATTTGCATTTAATGAGACAATAGAACATTGACCAGTTTTAACTTGACTATTTTAAAGTCAGTTATTATCATTTTGTACTCACATGCTGAAGGCAATTTTGGATGAGATATTTTAAAGACTTTACTCTGTTTGAGTAACCATGAGCTAATCTAAATTAGTAGATATTTAATCATGGAAAGAATATACTAACATAAAATGTTCTGGAAAATTGAGAGCTGAATGCAGTTTCTTCCCTTTCACTCTGAACTTCAGAGTTCCTCTATCTAGGACTCTGTGGGGGTTCCATGGTATCATAGGTTGGACTAAAGCTCTCGAGTTAATATTAAAGTGCATCTTATCTTGGAAAAAGCTGGATTCTCTGAAATAATTTGATTCATACATGAAATGTTAACACAATGAGGATGTGAATAAGTCGCCTGGGTCCTTCCCAAACTTGACACCTTATGCGAAAGGAGACCTAGGTATACACTTCTCCTGGTGTGTCAGTTGTTGAATGGCAGCCTGTCTAATACTGTATCCCCATGCTTGCAGAGGTGGAAAATGCTTTTTATGTCATATGCACACAGTTTAGGTGGTGCTGCATCAACTGGACCAGATGTCCAAAAAATGATTTTTAAAAATATAATAACAAAGATTTCAAGTAGCAAGACAAGAAAAGCACTTAAAACAAAAATAACACAGACCAAGGAAAAGAGAGCTGTTGGTGCTGACAAGTATCTACCTGAATAACAGCAACAAAAAGCAAGTTATTATATTCAAGTGCAGTATACACATGGAAAACATTTATTTTGGAGCTGGAATGCATAAAAAATATAATTTCCCAAATGAATAATTTAGTAAATGAATTGAAGACATAATCACCATCGAGATCAGAATTTTGGCCTAAAATATCCAGTGAAACATTCAAAGCACAGAAGAAAAAAAATGTGATAAGTCAGGGACAAATAACACAATAGGAAAATATGGAAATGATATTGAAGAAGCAATTCACAGAGGAAAAAACTCAAATGGTTAATAAGCATATGAAAAGACACTCAAACCAATTAGCAGTCAAAATGCAAATTAAGGTAACATTGGACAACATTTTATACCCGTAAGACAGGATATTTTAAACTTGGAGATAATACCTAATACAGACGGAGAATCAGAGAAAATGAATCATACATAAATGTTGGTAATGTAAATAGTTATAGCAATTTTTAAAAACAAAATTATTACTACTATTAAAAAAATAAAAACATATATTGACTCTGAGCCATCATTTCCACTTCTAAAAATCTATCTCATAGGAATTGCTATGAGTTGAATGTCCCCACCAAACACAAGTTGAAATGTAATTGCTAATGTAATCATATTTGAAGATGGGGCCTTTAAGAGGCGATTAGGTCATGGTGGCTCTACTCTCATGAATGGATTAATGCTCTTAGCACAGTATCCCTCATGCTTGCTTCTACCTTCTACCCTTCCACCACGGGATGATCCTTGACCAACACCAGTGCCATGCTCTTGAATTCCCAGCCTCCAGACCCATAAGCCAAATCAACTTCTATTCAATATAAATTACCCAGTGTGTTGTATTCTGTTATAGCAGCATAAAACAAAGAAAAAATGATTTTTAAAATGTGTATACTTCTAAAATACTTTGTTGAACTTAAAAAATATATTTCCTTTGGGAGGCCGAGGCAGGCGGATCATAAGGTCAGGAGATCGAGACCATCCTGGCTAACATGGTGAAACCCCGTCTCTACTAAAGATACAAAAAAATTAGCCTGTCGTGGTGGCAGGCACTGGTAGTCCCAGCTACTCAGGAGGCTGAGGCAGGAGAATGGCACGAACCCGAGAGTCAGAGTTTGCAGTGAGCCCAGACTGCCCTGCTACACTCCAGCCTGGGCGACAGAATGAGACTCTGTCTCTAAATAAATAAATAAATAAATATATCTATATAATCTATAATATATATTATATATAACTATAGATTATTTAGATATATTTATTTATATTATATAGATCATATATAATATATAACATATATTATATTATAGGTATAATATATTATAGATATAATATATAATATATATTATAGATATAATATAATATATATTATATTATATATTATATATTATATATTTTTTAGGGTTTTTTTAAGTGCCTACTCCTGAAATTAAAATACGCTCCTATCAGAATCGACCACAGATTGATACTGACTTAAATCTATAACTACACCTTCCCCTTTTTGTGCTACTAAAGTATTAAAGCATTATTGTTACCTATAGTTCATACAGTGTTATATGTTTTTATGAGTATATAAAGCATACACTATTTATTGTTTATGTATAGTACATAACCCTTTATTATTTTATATAATGAATATTTCATACTGACATATTTTCAAAGAATTTGAGAGAAGAAAGCAAAAAAAAAAAAAACCATGTATTTACATGGTCTACTATATACATTGCATGTTTATTGCTACTGGTAATTTTCATTTTTTCCTGTGGATTTAATTTATAGCATGATGTCATTTCCTTGCTCCACCATAATTCTGTGTCTTCCTTTGCATTTGCCATATGTATTACATATTGCATAAAATATTATTATATGATTATAAGGCCTACAATACAATTTTAAACTATTATTTTATGTGATGGTTTTTAAGTCATTTAAGATAAGTAAGGAGAACAAATAAGTTAGTCTTTTTTAAATTTTTACTTTATTTTTAATTTTATATACATAATAGGTGTATAAATGTATGGGGTATAGGAGATGTTTTGATACAGACATGTAATGCATAATAATCACATCATGGATAATGGGATATCCATCCCCCAAGCATTTATCCTTTGTGTTACAAACAATCCAGTTATACTTTTAGTTATTTTAAAATGTACAATTAAATTATTATTGATGATAGCTGCTATACTTTCAAATAGTAGGTATTATTCTTTCTTTCCAACTATGATTTTGTACACAGTAACCATCTCACAGCTCTCCCCTACTTGTTCTTCAACTACCCTTTCCAGTTCCTGGTAACTATCCTGTTACTCTCTGACTCCAAGAGTTCAGTTATTTTGATTTTTAGATCCCCCAAATAAGTGAGACCATGTATGTTTGCCTTTTTGTTCCTGGCTTATTTTCCTTAACTTAATGATCTCCAGTGTCACTCATGTTGTTGCAAATGACAGAATGTCATTCTTGTTTTATGGCTGGAAATTACTTCATTGCATATATCTACAACATTTTCTTTATTTGTTTACTTGTTAATAAACACTTAGCTTGCTTCCAAATCTTGGCTATTGTGAACAGTGCTGCAACAAACTTGGGAGTGCAGATATCCCTTTGATATACTGATTTCCTTTCTTTTGGATATATACCCAGCAGTGGGATTGCTGGATCATATGGTAGCACTATTTTTAGTTTTAGGAGGAACTTTTAAACTATTCTCTATAGTGGTTGTACTAATTTACATTTTCATCAAAAGTAAATGAGGATTTCCTTTCCTCCACTTCCTCGCCAACATTTGCTATTGCCTATTTTTCAGCTACAAGCCATTTTAACTGGGATGAGATAATATCTCATTGTAGTTTTGATTTGCATTTCTCTGATGATCAGTGATCCTGAGCAACTTTGGATATTCTTCTTTGCCATTTGTATGTCTTCTTTTGAGAAATGCCTATTTGGATCTTTTGCCTATTTTTTGAATGCGTTATTAGATTTTTTCATATAGAGTTGTTTGAGCTCCTGATATATCCTGGTTATTAATCCCCTGTCATATGAGTAATTTGCAAGTATTTTCTCCCATTCTGTAAATTTTCTCTTCACTTTGTTAATTGTGTCCTTCACTGTACAGAAGTTTTTTAACTAGACATGTAATTTGTCCATTTTGCTTTGCTTCCCTGAGCTTGAGAAACATTACTCCAGAAATGTTTTCCCACACCCTAATGTCCTGGAGAATTTCCCCGATGTATTTTTGGAGTTTCATATTTTGAGGTGTTAAGATTTAAGTTTTTAACCATTTCGGTTTCACTTTTATATATAGCAAGAGATAGGGGTCTAGTTTAATTCTTCTGCATATGGATATCCAGTTTGCCCAAAAGCATTTATTGAAGACACTGTCTTCCCATGTATGTTCTTGACATTTTTTGTCAAAAATGAGTTCACTGTAGGTGTGTGGATTTGCTTCTGGGCCTCTGTTCTGTTCTTTTGGTGTACCTGCCTGTATTTATGCCAGTACCATGCTGGTTTGGTCATAATTGCTCTGTAGTATAATTTGAAGTCAGGTAATGTGATTCCTTCGGTTTTGTTATTTTTGCTTAGGATAGCTTTGGCTATTCTGGGACTTTCAGAGTTCCATATAAATTTTAGTACTATTTTTTTCTATATCTGTGAAGAATGTCATTGGCATTTTGATAGAGATTGCATTAAATCTGTAGATTGCTTTGGGAAGTATGTACTTTTTAACAATGTTGATTATTCCTATTCATGAACATGGAATTTTTTTCCATTTCTTTATGCTCTATTCAATTACCTTCATCAGTGTTTTATAGTTTCTAATTAGATAAATCTTTCACTTCTTTGGTTAATTCTTATGTATTCAATTTTATTGGTGGCTATTGTTAATGGGATTGTTTCTTATTTCTTTTTTAGATTGTTCACTGTTGGTACATAGAAATGTTACTGATTTTTGCAGGTTTATTTTGTATCCTGAAACTTTACTGAACTTGTTTATCAATTCTAATCATATTTTTCATGGAGTGTTTAGATTTTTCCAGATATAAGTGTATATCATAAACAAACAAGGAACAAGGATAATTTTGTCACAGGATCCTTAGGGTGTTGCTTTGCCAGCTGGACACTTCTGTGGCTGGTGGTGCCCTCTGTCTGAATATTGCTCACTCCCAGTGGTCTTCTTCCACTCACTCAGCCTGGCAGGTTGTGCTCAGCCCACACTACCAGCTCGGAGCCCATGCCTGCCAAAGGCAAGTCTGGTGCAAAGCAATGAGGGGTGTGTAAGAAAGTGAGTGTGGGGTCCAGCCACTACACACAGCCAGGTAGTTTGACTGCTGTGGTGGGACAGACAGCTCCAGATGCTGGCTCTGTGCAAGGTTGCGGCTGGACCAGACATATCACAAGTGGCTTCTGCTGTAGGCACCAGTGTCTGGATAAGGGGAGCACAGTGGCACTCAAAAACTCAAAGACACTAGAAACTGTGAAGCCCAAAGAAGGTGTTGCAGCCCTGGCTCAGGGAACTCCTAGGTCTGGGCTCCCCACAGGGTTGCGGCTCTTCTCTCCTTTTCATTGCCCACAATGTGATGAGCAGGGAGGCATATTTCTGCCCTGTTTGCGCTAAAACTCTTTCAGTCCTACTATTCAGTAGATGCCCAGTTCTTGTCCCATGTCCAGGAAGAATGAGGTATGCAACCAACTGTAGGGTGAGCAAGGTGGAGAGGAGCTTCACTGAGTGACAGAACAGCTCTCAGGAGACCCAAAATGGGTAGCTCCATTTTGCAGGCAGGTCATCCCAATGAATTGAGAGACCCAAAGTGGATAACTCTTTCTCACAGCTGGTAATCCAGACTTCTCTGTGAGTCTGGCTGAGTTAGGGATTTTTATGAGCTTCAGAAAGCATGTGCTGATTGGTCCATGGGTGGCCATGGGCGAGCCCAGGAAAAACACCATAAATTCTTACTCTGGGATCCAGATTCCACCCAGAACTGACAGCTAAGCCCATATACTTCAGACCATCCTTGTCTTGAAGGTGGAGCTTCACCAGAGACTTGTCCCCTTTCTATCCAGGAGCCTGTCTTCCTCCTGCTGCCACCAATCATGTCGTTCATAATGCCCAGGCTGCTCATGAAGAGGGGCGCCTTTTGGCCCACACTGAGCTATCATCAACGCCCCCCCCTCCCCATTTCATCTCCCTCCCATGCTCATTGGTGCTCAAAGCCCAAAGGGGTCCAAGGAGGCAGAGGATTGGCATGCCAGCACTACCCTGAGTAGCCACAAAACTGGCCAGATTAGGACAGTGTCACGGATTGGCCTCAACTTTGCTCCGAAATCAGAGTGGGTTCCAGGAGAAGGGAGATGCCAGACAGTGAGAGCAGGTACTTCTGAACCTGGAGGAGCAAGAGTATAGCTTCCTGGGCTCCCAACAGTGCAGGGATGCCTGGGTTTGCAGCATCAGCTCTGTGGCTGCAGCTGAACCCAGCTGGGTGGGGCTCCGGCCCCACCAACTCAGAAGGAGGTAGGACTCTTGCCCAAACAACTCTCAAGTGTTTGTGGCTTCTGCCTGTTCTTGACTTCTGCTGTTCGATGGAGCATGCAGCCCTGGCCATGCCTGCCCTGCTGCTCCTGGCATTTTTGCAGTGGTGGTTCCATATGGGCTGCTGCTGTCATCACTTTTACTTCTTCTTTTCCAATTTAGATGCCCTTTATTTATTTCTCTTGTCTGATTGCTGTAGCTAGGACTTCCAGTACTACGTTGAATAACAATGCACAAGAGAGGGATGCCCTCTCTCACCACTCCTATTCAACATAGTGTTGGAAGTTCTGGCTAGGGCAATCAGGCAAGAGAAAGAAATCAAGGGTGTTCAGTTAGGAAAAGAAGAAGTCAAATTGTCCCTCTTTGCAGATGACATGATTGTATATTTAGAAAATCCCATTGTCTCAGCCCAAAATCTCCTTAAGCTGATAAGCAACTTCAGCAAAGTCTCAGGATACAAAATTAATGTGCAAAAATCACAAGCATTCTTATACACCAGTAACAGAGAAACAGAAAGCCAAATCAGGAATGAACTTCCATTCACAATTGCTTCAAAGAGAATAAAATACCTAGGAATCCAACTTACAAGGGATGTAAAGGACCTCTTCAAGGAGAACTACAAACCACTGCTCAGTGAAATCAAAGAGGACACAAACAAATGGAAGAACATACTATGCTCATGGTTAGGAAGAATCAATATCATGAAAATGGCCATACTGCCCAAGGTTATTTATAGATTCAATGCCATCTCCATCAAGCTACCAATGAGTTTCTTCACAGAATTGGAAAAAACTGCTTTAAAGTTCATATGGAATCAAAAAAGAGCCCGCATTGTCAAGACAATCCTAAGTCAAAAGAACAAAGCTGGAGGCATCACGCTACCTGACTTCAAACTATACTACAAGGCTACAGTAACCAAAACAGCATGGTACTGGTACCAAAACAGAGATATAGACCAATGGAACAGAACAGAGTCCTCAGAAATAATACCACACATATACAGCCATCTGATCTTTGACAAACCTGAGAGAAACAAGAAATGGGGAAAGGATTCCCTATTTAATAAATGGTGCTGGGAAAATTGGCTAGCCATAAGTAGAAAGCTGAAACTGGATCCATTCCTTACTCCTTATACGAAAATTAATTCAAGATGGATTAGAGACTTTAATGTTAGACCTAATACCATAAAAACCATAGAGGAAAACCTAGGTAGTACCATTCAGGACATAGGCATGGGCAAGGACTTCATGTCTAAAACCCCAAAAGCAAGGGCAACAAAAGCCAAAATAGACAAATGGGATATAATTAAACTAAGGAGCTTCAGCACAGCCAAAGAAATTACCATCAGAGTGAACAGGCAACCTACAGGTTGGGAGAAAATTATTGCAATCTACCCATCTGACAA
Source organism: Macaca nemestrina (assembly GCF_043159975.1). Classification (NCBI taxonomy): domain Eukaryota; kingdom Metazoa; phylum Chordata; class Mammalia; order Primates; family Cercopithecidae; genus Macaca; species Macaca nemestrina. Next base: position 76,734,833 of record NC_092126.1, read on the forward strand.
AGGGCTAATATCCAGAACCTACAAAGAACACAAACAAATTTACAAGAAAAAAACAAACAATCCCATCAAAAAGTGGGCAAAGGATATGAATAGACGTTTCTCAAAAGAAGACATTCATACAGCCAACAGACACATGAAAAAATGCTCATCATCACTGGCCATCAGAGAAATGCAAATCAAAACCACAATGAGATACCATCTCACACCAGTTAGAATGGCAATCATTAAAAAGTCAGGAAACAACAGGTGCTGGAGAGGATGTGGAGAAATAGGAACACTTTTACACTGTTGGGATTGTAAACTATTTCAACCATTATGGAAAACAGTATAGGGATTCCTCAAGAATCTAAAACTAGATGTACCATATGACCCAGCCATCCCATTACTGGGTATATACCCAAAGGATTATAAATCATGCTGCTATAAAGACACATGCACACGTATGTTCATTGCGGCACTATTCACAATAGCAAACACTTGGAATCAACCCAAATGTCCATCAGTGACAGACAAGATTAAGAATATGTGGCACATATACACCATGGAATACTATGCAGCCATAAAAAGGATGAGTTTGTGTCCTTTGTAGGGACATGGATGCAGCTGGAAACCATCATTCTCAGCAAACTATCGCAAGAACAGAAAACCTAACACCGTACGTTCTCGCTCATAGGTGGGAACTGAACAATGAGATCACTTGGACTCGGGAAGGGGAACATCATATACTGGGGCCTATGATGGGAGGGAGGGGGGAGGGGGGAGGGATTGAACTGGGAGTTGTACCTGACGTAAATGAGGAGTTGATGGGTGGTGACGAGTTGATGGGTGCAGCACACCAACATGGCACAAGTATACATATGTAAGAAACCTGCGCGTTCTGCACATGTACCCTATAACTTAAAGTATAATAATAATAATAATAATAAATGCTGACAGTAGGCATCTTTGTTTTGTTCCAGATGTTAAAGAAAAGACTTTCAGTTTTTTTTCCTATTCAGTATGATAGTAGGTGTGGGTCTGTTATATATGGCTTTTATTATATTCCTTCTATGCTCAGTTTATTGAGGGTTTTATCATGAAAGGATATTGAACTTTATCAAATACTTTTTCAGCATCAGTTGAAACGATCATATAGTTTATGTCCTTTATTCTGTTGATATGATGTATTGCATTGATTGATTTGTGTGTATTGAATCATCCTCGCAAACCAGGATAAAACCCACTTGGTCATGATAAATAATCTTTGTAATGTATTGTTGAATTTTCTTTCTAGTCTTTTGTTCAAAATTTTTGCATCAATTTTCATCAGGGATATTAACCTATATGTGTCTTCTGGTTTTAGTATCACAGTAATACTGGTCTTGAAGAATGAGTTTGGAAATATTTCCTACTCTATGTTTTTTGATCAGTTTGAGTAGGATTGATATTATTTCTTCTTTAAATGTTTGGCAGAATTCAGCTGTGAAGACATTGGGTCCTGGACTTTTCTTTATGGGAACACTTTTTATTACAGTTTTCATCTCATTACTTGTTATCAGTCTGTTCAGGTTTTGAATTTCCTCCTGGTTCAATATTGGTAGATTGTATGTGCCTAGGAATTTGTCCATTTTTTCTATATTTTCCAGTGTATTGGCATATAGTTGTTCATAGTAGATACTAATGATCCTTTGAATTTCTACAGTCTCAGTTCTGATGTCTCCTTTTTCTTCTCTTATTTTGTTTATTTGATCTTCTCTCTTATTTTCCTTGTTAGCCTGGCTAAAGTTTTGTCAATTTTGTTTAACTTTTCAAAAAACTAACTTTTTAAAATTGATGTTTTGTATTATTTTCTTCATTTCAATTTTGTTTATTTGTGCTTTGATCCTTATTATTTCTTTTCTTCTACTAATTTTTAGTTTGGTTTTCTCTGTTTTTCTAGATATTAAAGATGCATCATTAGATTGTTTATTTGAAGTTTTTCTTCTTGTTTGATGTAAGCACTTATATAGCTATACACTTTCCTCTTAATATTGCTTTTGCTGTATCTGATAGGTTTTGGTGTATTACCTTTCCACTATTATTTGTTTCAAGCATTTTTAAATATTTTTAAAATTTTTTTCATTGACCCACTTATCATTAAGGAGCATATTGTTTAATTTCCATGTACCTGTATAGATTCCAGAATTCCTCTTGTTATTGATTTCTAGTTTTATTCGATTGTGGTCAGAGAAGATTCTTGATGTTATTCCAAATTTTTGAATGTTTTAAGAATTGTTTTTTGATGTAGCATACGATCTATCTTTGAGAATGACCCATGTGCTGAGGAAAAGAATGTGTACTCTGCCGCATTGGATAAAATGTCCTATAAATATCTTTTAGATCCATTTGGTCTATAGTGCAGATTAAATCCAATGTTTCTTTGTTGAGATTCTGTCTGAAAGATGTGTCCAATGCTGAAAGTGGGTGTTGAAGTCTCTAACTATTTTTGTATTGGAGTCTCTCTCTTTAGCTCAAATATTTTCCATATATAACTGGGTGCTCCAATGTTGGGTGCAGATATATTTAAAATTGTTATATTCTCTTGTTGAATTGACTATTTAACATTATATATGAACTTGCTTTGTCTCTTACAGTTTTTGTCTTGAACTCTATTTTGTCTGATATATGTATAGCAACTCCTATTCTTTCTTGGTTTGCATTGGCATGGGATATCTTTTTTCATCCCTATATTTTCAGTCTATGTGTGTCTTTATAGGTTACCTGTGTTTCTTGTAGGCAATAGGTCAATATGTCTCACTTTTCTTCTTTAATCCACACAGACACTCCTGCAATTTTGTTGTTTTCTGATTGTTTTGCATTCTTCTCTTCCTTTTTCATTTCCTTTTTATCTTCCCCCACTGAAGGTGATTTTCTCTGGTAATATAACTTAGTTTTTTTCTTTTTATCTTTTGTGTATCAGTTGTATGTTTTGTTGTTGTTTTGTTTGTTTGTTTTAGTTTGAGGTTACCATGAGGTTTGCAAATGCTATCTTATTACTTATTATTTTAAGCTAACAACAACTTAAAACTGTTTGCAGAAGCAAACAAGCCAAAAGGAAACTAATAAAAACACTCGGTCTTAACTTAGTACCCCTGCCTTGCTTTTTAACTTTTAGTTGTTTCTCTTTATATCTCATTGTGCTCTCTATGTATTGAAAAGTTGTTGTAGTTATTATTTTTGATTAGTCTTTCTACTTAGGATAAGAGTGATTTACACATCACAGTAATGGTGTTATAGTATTCTGTGTTCTTCTGTGTACTTACAGTTACGAGTGAGTTTTGTACCTTCAAGTGGTTATTTGTTGTTCATTAATGTCTTTTCTTAATGATTGAAATACTTCCTTTAGCATTTCCTGTAGGATGAGTCTGGTGTTAATGAAATCCCTCAACTTTTGTTTGTCTGGGAAAGTTTTTATTTCTCCTTCATGTTTGAAACATATTGTAAACAGATCTACTATTCTGGGGTAGGAGAGTATTTTTTTTTTTTCTTCATTACTTTAAATATGTCATGCAGCTGTCTCCTGGCCTCTAAGGTTGCCACCAAAAAGTCTGCCGCAGACATTTTGGAGCTCCATTTTCTGTGGTTTGTTTCTTTTCTTTTGTTGCTTTTAGAATCCTTTCTTTATTCTTGATCTTTGGGAGTTTGATTATTAAATGACTTGAGGTAGTCATTGAGTTAAATCTGCTTGTGTTCTATAACCTTCTTATACTTGGATATTGATATCTTCCTCTATGTTTGAGAAGTTCTGTTACCCATTTGAATAAACTTTCTATCCCTATGTCTTTCTCTACCTCTTTTCTAAGGCCAATAACTCTTAGATTTGCCCTAATGAGGCTATTCTCTAGGTACTGTAGGCATGCTTCATTTAAAAAAAAAAACTTTGTCTCCTCTGACTGTGTATTCTTACATTGCCTGTGTTAAAGCTCACTAATTATTTCTTCTGCTTGATCAGTTCTGTTACTGAAAGACTCTGATGCATTCTTCAGTGTGCCTATTACATTTTTCTGCTTCAGAATTTCTGCTTGATTATTTTAAATTGTTTATAACTCTTTGTTAAATTTGTCTGATAGAATTCTTTAATTTCCTTGAGTTTACTCAAGATAGCTATTTTTTAATTATCTGTATGAAAGGTCAGATAGGTCTGTTTCTCCAGGATTGGCCCCTCATGCCTTATTTAGTTCATTTACAGAGATTTTTTTTTTTTTTTCCTGGATTGTCTTGATACTTGTAGATATTTGTTTGTGTCTTGGCATTGCAGAGTTAGGTATCTATTTTAGTCTTTATAATCTGGGCTCATTTGTACTTGTCCTTCTTGGGAAGGTTTTTCAGATATTAAAAAGGACTTGGATGTCGTGATCTAAGCTGTATTTTCTATTGGGAACACTCCAAGCCCAGTAATGCTGAGGTTCTTGCAGACTCTTACAGACACCATCTTGATGGTCTTGGATCTGAAAGAATTATCTGAATTACTAGACCGAGACTCTTCTCTCTACCCTTGCTTTCTTCCAAACAAATGAAGTCCGTGTTCTGACCCACTTGAAACTGGGGGTGGAGTGAAACAGTTACACCCTTGTGGCCACCACCACTATGACTGCTAGATCTGACCTAAAGCCAGCACAGAGCCAGCACAGACCTGGCTCTTGGCCAAGGCCTACTGTAACCACTCCATGGCTACTGCCTGTGTTTTATCAAGCTCCTGGGGCTCTGTAATCTGGAGGTGGCAAAGTCAGTCAAGCCTATGTTCCTCCCTTCAGGGTGGTGAGTTTCCCCAGGTCCCCAGAAGTCCAGAGGTACTATCCAGGAGCCAGGGAGTAGAGTCAAAAACCTTAGAAGTCGGCTTGGTTTTCTACTGTACTGTGGCTGACCTGGCCTTCAGTCCACTAGATGCAGTTCTTTTCACTATTCCCTTCCCTTTCTAAAGGCAAAGGAGCCTCGCCTATGGCCACCACAACCACAGGCCATGGGGAGTATTGCCAGACTATTACTGATATTCCCTTAAGGTTCAAGGGCTCTTCTATCAGCTTGTATGAGTGCTGCCTGGCTTTGGACTCATCCTTCAGGGCACTGGGCTCCCCTCGGGCACAGGACAGTCCAAAAATGCCAACCAAGAACCAAGTCCTGGAATGGGGGACCACAGGAGCCTGTTTAGTGCTCTACCCCACTGTGGTCTACCTGATACTTAAAGCCAGCAAGTCTTAGGCACTCCCTCAAAGCCCTTGATGTAGTACCTGAGTACTGCTGCTTGTTTTTCAGGGCCCAAGGGCTCCTCACCTAGCAGGTGACGAGTGATGTCAGGACTGGATTCTTCCCTTCAAGGAAGCATGTCCCTTTCTGGCCTAGGGTGTGTCTAGTAATGTCATTTGGAAGCTAGGGTCTGGAAAGGGGGCCTGAGGACTCTCATCACTGCCTTATACTACTGGGGCTGATCTGCTATCCAACATTAAAGACATAGTCTGCCATGCCCTTCCTGCTCCTTTTCTCAAGTGGAAAGAGGGGGTCTTCTTTGGAGCTGCAAACTGTGCAGCCTGGGATTAGTGGAGGTGTGATGCTAGCACTCCGTTAGTTACCCTAGCTGGAGTCTCATAGGCTACATGACCCATAATCCACTTGCTCTGGGCCCAGTTCAACACTTAGAGTTGTCCAGGTGTTATAGACCTTGTGGCCTAAACAGCCTTTCAAGTTTATATAGAGCTCTTTCAGCTTATGGTGGTGAGGCTTGAAAGAACTGAAGTTTGGGCCACTTTCCCCTTTGACTAAGGCTGGTTTAAATGCTCCCTTAGTGGGTAGGCATCAGCTGAGTTTGGTCCAGCTACTTTTTCTGCTATAAAGGACAGCACTGAGATCAATGTCTCACAATTACTGCACTCCTCCTCACATAGGACACTGAAACACTCTTCACACAATATTGCCACTGTCAGGAGGTGGGAGAGGAGTGGCATCAATGATTCAAGATTGTTTTTCTCAATCTCTTCAGTGTCCCTTTCAGCAATACTGAATTAAAACCAGTATTGTGAGTGTTCACTTGATTGTTAGTACTTATGAAGGTGTTTCATGTGTAGATAGTTGTTAAGTTGGTGTACTTGCACAGGGCACAATCCAGCGGATCCTTTTTCCCAAATTTGTGTTGTCCTTTGTAATTACCTACCTTATTCTCTTTACCAGTGCCCTTTGTGCCTTTACATGGCTTTGATTTACTTTCTAATATTGTCACAGAATCCTTGGAGTGTTGCTTTTCTGACTGGAAACCTCTGTGGCCAGTGGTGCCTTTTCCTGAGTTTTGCTTGGGTCTGCTGGGATCATCGGCCTGGCAGGCTGCACTCAGCTTGTGCTATTGGCCCAGATCCCATGCCTCCCAAGGGCTACCCAGGTGAGGAGTGGCAAGGGGTATATGAGTGAGTGAGTATGGGGTCCAGCCACTGCACACAGCCAGGCACATCACATCATCTGCAGCCGGGCAGGCAGCTCCAGGCACTGGCATGGGAGCCAACTCCCTGTAAGGTTGTGACTGGACCAAGCATACCACAAGCAGCTTCCATGGCTGGCACCAGGGAACACAGTGGGTCCCAGAAACTTGGAGACACTTGGAACTGCAAAGCCCCAAAGAGGGTGTCACAGCCCTAGCTTTGGGATCTCTGAGGTATGGTCTCCCTGAAAAGCGACAGCCCTTCTCTCCTCATTGCCCACAGTGGGCAGGTAAGGGGTGTGTTTCAGTCCTGTTTACGTTACAACCCTTTCAGCCCTGCCATTCAGTGGGTCCTAAGTTCTTGTCTCACATCCAGGACAAGTGGAAGGTGAGCAAGTTGAAGAGGTGCTTTTTTTTTGAGCAGCATAACAGCTCAGAGGAGACCTGCAGTGGGTAGCTCCACTCGACAGGCAGGAGGTCCCAGTGTTTCCAGCTGTCAGCAAAGAGGAGACCCACAATGGGTAGTTCCTCTCCACAGGCAGGTCATCTGATGTCTTCCCAGCTCTCAGCTGAGAGGAGACCCACGATGTGTAGCTCTTCTCTTCAGGAAGGCCGTTCTGACATCTGCCTGTGTCTTGCTGAGTCAAGGGGTTTTATGGGCATCAGAGGGGAGGAAGTGCATGCTGATTGGTCTGTAGGTGGCCGTGGACAGCTTGGAAAAAGCACCATGAGTTCTCATTTCAGGCCATGAATCTGGCTTCCCAGCCCCCATGCCTCAGGCTATCACAGGCCTCAAGATAGGGCTTCACTAGGGACCTGCCTCTTTCCACTCGGGAGCCTGTCTGCCTCCCACTGCCATCAACCTGACATCAACAAACCCCAGGCTGTTTGTGCTGAGGGGCTCCTGTGGGCCCGCACCAAGCTGTGTTCAGTGCCCCCTTGGCTTCCCCCACCAACGTTGGTGCCCAAAGTCCAGAGATGACCAAGGTAGTATGGTGCTGGTGTGTCAGTGCTGCCATGAGTGCACACACACCTGGTCGGGTCATGACAGTGCCTGGGGTTGGCCTCAACTTTGCTCCAAAATCAGAGTGGGCACCAGCAGTGGGGAAAGGCCAGGCAGTGGGAGCAGATATTTCCAAGTCTGTGGGTACAGGATGGGCTTTCTGGGCCTCCGAGAGAGCAGAGATGCTGAGTTCACAGCCTAGACTGGGCAGCTGCAGGGCTCCCACCCCTTCAACTCAGAAGGGGCCAGGGCTTCTGCTTGCTCCTGGCTCCCACCGACATCATGGAGTGTGCAGACCTAACTGCACCCTGACACCGCTGTATCTGGAGTCTTTGAGGCAGCCACTCCAGAAGGGCCGCTGTTGCAATCAGTATCACTTCCTTTAACCCTGAATAACTAGTTTTATTTAATATTATTTTAAAGAAAATATGCTAGCAATAAATTCTCAATAACAAAATTATGTTTACTTTAAAATGTCTTTATTTGCCTTAATTTTAAATAATAGTTTTGTTGAATATAAAATTGTCAATTGTTATTTATTTATTTTCCAAATTTTGGATATATTTGACCTACATTATTTCTGATGAAAGGGTTTTTTTGTTTGTTTGTTTAAATTGGTCCCTTTGTACATGTTAAAGTTGTTTATCTCTTGCTACTTTTAGGTACTATTGTCCATTGCCTTTCAATGGACAATGATGTGTCTAGTGGTGGTTCTCTTTGTGTTTATTACACTGGGAGTTACTTGAATTTCTTGGAATTGTAGTTTAATATTTCATCAGTTTTGGGGAGTTTTGATCCATAATTTCTTCAAATATATCTTCTCCTTATTTCTTACTCTTCACTAATTCTGAGAAACCTATTATGTATATGTTGACACTTATGACCACAGATCTCTGAGATTTTGTGTTTATTTTGTTCATGTACATTTTTTTATGATGGAGTCTTGCACTGTCTCCCAGGCTGGAGTGCAATGGGACAATCTTGGCCCACTGCAACCTCCCCCTCCCGGGTTCAAGTAATTCTCCTACCTCAGCCTCCTCAGGATCTAGGATTACAGGCACACACCACCACACCCAGCTAATTGTTGTATTTTTAGTAGAGATGCGGTTTCGTCATGTTGGCTAGGCTGGTCTTGAATTTCTGACCTCAGCTGATCCACCCACCTTGGCCTCCCAACACGCTGGCATTACAGGCGTGAGCCACCACTCCCAGTCAATTCATGCACTTTCTATTCTATAGAAAGTATAGAAAACTTTGTAAACATTGTTGATCTATCTTCAAGTTCACTGATTCTTTATGTGCCAGTTAATATCTGCTGATGAATCATTCTAATTGAGCATCTCATTTCAGTTTTTGTGCACTATCTTTAGAATTTCCATTTGGTCATTTCTTATATATTATTATGTCTTTATTGATATTTTATGTTGGATGAGTAATTGTCATCTTTCTTCCATTTAATTATCATGCTTTCTTTTGGTTCTTTGAACATGTTTATGACATTTACTTTGAAGATTTTGCCTACTAGATTCAACATGTAGATCCCTCCAAGGAAGTTTCTATTGACTACTATATTTCTTTTACATGGAGCACTTTTTTTTTGCATGTCCAATAATTTCTTATTAAAAGTTGAGCTTTTTTAGATAATATATCGTAACATCCATGGATTCTACTCCTCACCCCCATACACACAAATATAAGAATACTTGTTGCTATTTTTGTTTGTTTTTAATTTGTGTAATAACTTGCCTGGACTATATCTGGAAGTCAGTTTCTTTTGAAGTTTTCAACTTCTAATGTTTCCACTAAGATTTTTCTTCAATTTCGATGTTTAAGTCTATATGTTTAGGGGTCACTCATAGGTCAATATAACTTAATGGTCTGTCAATGTGTGTTCAAGGATTTTACTTACATATGCTGGGCAAGTAGGGCTTCCATCCTTATCTGATGAATTTCTGTGTATAGGTTTAGGAGTGGTTCACAGTTCAGGCAGTTGACAGGTCTGCCCTAGTTAACTCTGGGTACACAGATGCACATTCAGGCTCACATTTAGCCAGTGATGACTAACTCACTAGGGCCAGCTCCAGTAAATGTGCAGCCTTGTACATGCATGCATGCAACATTTCTGACCAGCCCAATAAATGGAATTTCAGCAAGACTCTCTGGAAATCTTATATCTCAGATATTCCTGTTAAATTTCAGGCTAATTTTCCTTTTTGTTGCTTCCCTCTGCCTATTTAATAACAAAAGATAAGCTGAACAATAAGCCTTCCCTCTTTTTGTCACTGAAATCACTATTATTTTCATCAGCACCTCTGCATATGCAATATACATGGTTTGCTCCAGTAAAGTTGGCTTGCTCCATCAGGGAGAAAAAAAAAAAGGCATTTTCTGTGGTCTGTGCTACCTTACTCTCCTGGGTAGAACTTCTTTGTCAAAGATCTGGGACTTAAAGCTAGAACCAGGATTAGTCCCTGGGTAATATGCCACAATAACTCACTGTTTTTAAATAAATGTTTCTTGATTTGGTGTATGCCTTTGGTCAATGATTCAGTATCTTTAAATGTTTTTTTTGACAACTTTGTCAGGCTTCACATTTGTTTTTTGGTAAGAGAATTTGCCAAGGTTCTCACTCAGGCATTCCCTTAGTCCTGCTGGCAGTCATTTCTGTTATTCAGTAAGTGGGTCAGAGCAACACACTCAAATGTGCCTCCAACATCCAAATAGCCTCATTGAGTGAGATTTTGTCAGTCATTTGTAATGATAGGAGCAATATAGTGGTAGTCATGGCACAACAAATTCTACTTCATTTTGTAGGGAGTGATTCCAAAAATGAAATCTCTTAGAAATTTCACCAAGGTGGTGATGATAAGATGATTAATCTCTAATTGTCTGCCAGATATGTCTTATCGAGATTCATGATGTTCAGTTTTCAATATAATGGGTAAGCATTTTATTTTGTTGTATGTCCAATCAATTATAATTTCTAAAACTACATCATGAAAGAAAACAAAAGAGTAGACATGGCTCTGAGGCAAGAGAGGGAAGGTTTACTCCTGCTTTTGCTAGAAAAAAGTAAATGGCTTCTGGTAGATTCTACAAATAGAGAAAAAGTATTTGTCAGTTCAATACGTATGCATCAGGTAGATGAAACTGTATTGATTTGTTCAAGGAAAAATTATATATGTGGAAGAGTAATTAAAATTAGACTCACCATCTGATTATGTTCACAGTAATACACAATTAATCTCCAGTATTCATATGCCTTCTGATTAAGCCAAGCTGAAGTTAAACAGACATAGGATAGAAATCACTACTTTTAATATTTTAAATATCCAGTGATGAGGGAAGTGAGACTAATCTTAGGAATTTCCCCATTATGTGTTGCCATATTTTATTTACTATTCTGGCTAGGAGGAAAAGTTCTTAAGACTTTCCTTTAACCCTTCTACTATAATGGTCCTTATTTCAAATGTTAAGTAATCAATTAGGAAATTCTGCCATTTTTCACATATTCCAATTTCAGTTAGTCATTCAGGAACATGGAGAATAAACACAGATCATATATAAAATATATTTATGTCAAGAGTTTATCTCTTGAGCTTCATAAACCTTTACTTTGGTAGATCACAGTGTCATCTTCCAAACTCTGAATTTTTTCTTTTTCTGGCATAATCGCCTAGTAAATTACCTCAGGCCTTAAAGAGAAGACCTGGAAAAAGTTTTACAGTAAATATTTGTGATAATGTTACAAGGCAATTTCTGAATTGGACCCAGTGATTCCTTCAATCAATAGCTGAGTCTATGACTTGGTTAAAATATTTATTTTGGACATTAGAGGCACTGCATCTCAAATATTTGACTCAATTTGTGTTCCTACTAAACATACCTAATATATTTGAAAGTTTCTCAAGTATTTTCTAGAAACATGGCAATCAATTAGCTACCATACCTCTGAAGTCAAAACCATCAGGTTGACACTTCATCCCTGTAGTCCATTACAGTAATTGTGTAACCATATTTCTGGTAATTAAGTACGGTTAGTTAGCTTATGACACACTGGGAGCTCATCAGTTCCATTGAAATTAGGGAGCAGGTGTCAATCATGGTATTTCCTCTATCGTTCCTGGACTACAGAGTTCAGTTTTTACAGACTTTTGCAAGGATGATGATACTCACATCAATTATATGAACTTGCAGGGAGGAAGATACATGCTTTCTCAAGAAATACAGCTCAGAGGTGTTTGTTCAGGAAAAGTAAAGCTACTTCAGCGACAAATATGAGCAGTTGTATTTCTCAGCACTCAATAAAGTTGGTGCAAAAGCAATTTTTATCTAGATATATAAATAGACACAAGTTCCTTCTATTTTTTAATAGCTGTAAGAAGTTCTATGAGAATAGTTGAGGTAAAGTTTCATTAGCAAGATTTAAATTTTATTTTAAGATACTGTTCTCTTTCCTCCATAACTTCATTGTAGACCAACTTATTTATTATTTGGCTATGAGGTAAATTATCAAGTTTATATTTTATGTGAATAAGCAGTTAATTATCTTCTAGATAAATTACAGCTTTATAGTATTTCTTATCATTAATTAGTGCCTTTATCATCCTATGAATGCTGTCCACAAAGCAGGAGCAATAAGTTACCCCACATTAAAAGCAGTGAAAACAGAGAGGACATATGTTTTATTAAGTAGCAATCCAAAAAATAAATAATAACAAAAAATTATAAAGCATTCATGTATAGTAATGCATACATTTATTATTTAATAATGTAGACTTATTGTCCTTATATTATTTTGTCATGAATTCATAGGGATTAATAATGGTGAGTTATTGAAGCACTAGCTGGTTCTTTCTCCATTCAGATACGTGTGACAAACTCTGATTATCTGAATTCTCACTCTTCATGAATACATAAAATTTTATTTATTTTGATGATCCAATAAAATACCTTATCTGACAAAATACATATCTATATACACTCAAATATCAGTCTTTGACATAGATGCTTGAAGTAGGAAAGTTTGGTTAAAAAGATAGTTCAGTTAGTTATACGATTGAAAATATGTTAGCCCATTCTCTTATTATGTACTAACAAATCACACACACACACCCATCAAGAGCTCTATCACTATGGCTATAGTTCCTGTTAATGTATCTATAATAATGTTGTATTTATTCATCAATTTTATTTCCTGTTATAATTAAATGTTGTAATGTATTACTTAGTCACAGTTTTATTTCTTATTATAAGTAAATAAATGATTGGTTACAAATGACCATTCTGAGAGCTGAAAATCATTCACTAGCTTGCCACATACAGAAAAGTTAGTGAAGCAATTGCAATATTCATATCTATCAATGGGGAAATTAATGAATCCATGAGGAGAGGGATTTTTGTGTACTTTGCCTAATGTTGTACCTCAATTGTCCAGAACAGCACCTGGAATATTATAATTATTCAATAAATAGATGTCTAGGGCATACACATGATGAATAAATGTGGATTTTTTTTAATTTTTGAAACCTCAAACTTAGAAAAGTTTCAACTGTAATACAAACAATAAATATTTTTTCCTGAACATTTTGAGAGTAATTTCCTAACATAATGCTTTGTCTTTTCTGAATAGTTTAGTATATGTTTTCTACAACGATGTTCTCTCCCATAGTCACTGTACAACCATCAAACTTTAAAAATTCACATTGATATATTACTAATATCTAATACTCTTACTCCTTTCAGCTTTTACTAATTGTCCTCATATTATCCTTTATAGCTCAAATATTAGTTTACAATAATGTTACACTTTCTTAAAATGTCACTTTAGTTTCTTTTAATCAGAGATAGTTATTCTGCATGTTCTTAATAATTGTGACACTGACACTTAAATATTACAGAGCACTTATTTTATAGAATGCTCTTTAGTTTGGACTTTGTCTTTTTTTGTGAATAGACTCAGGTTATTCATCTTTAGCAGAAACAACACAGAGGCGCTATTTTATTCTCATTGCAACCTATCTGATGGTACGTGATCTTGATTTATCTGATCACTATCGTTAAATTAAAAAACTTAAAGTGACGTCTGCCAAGTTTTCTTTTCTAATATTACAAATTTTCCCTCTGCAATTAATACATAAATTATTTAAATGTGTGTGAGAGGGTGTAATTTGACTCTGTATATATTCCATTCCTTTTCGAATTTCAGTGTATATGTTTACTTGCTCATATCATCATGAAGTCATGATTTTGCATTTCATTTAGTAGATTATAATCTGTTCCTACCTGTATTAATTTCTGAGGGCTGCTGAACAAAGTACTTAAAACTAGGTGGTTTAAAACAAGAGACATTTATTTTCTCATAATTTTGGAAGTTAGAAGTCCAAAATCAAGTTGGAAGTAGAGTCATGATTATTCTACAGGTAAAGGAAATCTTTCTTGCTTTAAAAAAAAAAAAATTCAGTTTTTATTTTAGCTTCAGGGGGTATTTGGGCAGGTTCGTTACAAGGGAATATTACATGATGCTGAGGTTTGGGCTTCTGTTGATCCTGTCACCCAAATAGTGAACAGAGTACCTTACAGAAAGTTTTTCATCCCTTTCCCCACTCCTTTCTTCCCTCCTATTTGAGTCTCCAGTGTCTCTGTACCCTGTCTTATGTCCATGTGTACTCAAGGTTTAGCTCCCACTTACAGGTGAAAACATGTAGTATTTGGTTTTCTGTTTCTGCATTCGCTTAGGGTGATGGCCTCCAACTGCATCCGTGTTGCTGCAAAGTAGATGATTTTATTCTTCCTTATGTCTATGGAGTACTCCATGGTGTACATAAACCACATTTTCTTTATTCAGTCCACCACTGATGGGGACCTGGGTTGATTTCATGTCTTCACTCTTATGATTAGCGCAACAATGAACACGCAAGTGCATATGTCTTTTTGATAGAATAATTTATTTTCTTTTGGGTCTATACACAGTAATGAGATTCCTGGGTCAAATGGTAGTTCTAATTTTAATTCTTTGAGAAATCTCCATTCTGTTTTCCATAAAGGTTGTACTAATTTACATCCCACCAGCAGTGTATGAGCATTCCTTTTTCTCTGCAGCCTTGCCAGCATCTGTTATTTTTTGACTTTTTAACAGTAGCCACTGTGACTAGTATGAGATGGTATCAAAATGTAGCTTTCATTTGCATTCTGATGATTAGCGATGTTGAGCATTATTGTATGGTTCTTGGCCACCTTCTCAGTTATTCCTTCCTTCTGGTTGCTCTTAACAACCCTTGGTCTTCCTTGGCTTGTAACTACACTATTTCAATCTCTGCTTCATCATCACATGCTTTTCTTCATTGTGTTTATCTCTTTGTGTTAACTTCTCTTCTTATAAGGACTCCACTAATCAAATTTAAGGTGTATCTTAATCTTGTTGACCTCAACTCAACCTAACTAGCTACATCAGCAAAGACCTTATTTCCAAATAAGTTTACATTTTGAGGTTCCAGGAGGACATACATTTTGGAAGTGGGATGTTATTCAACCCACCACACTATTATAATTTATTTTGATGTTCAAATGTCCTAGATTTTGGCCAGTAGGGGCCTGTCAAGCTGGATTTTGCACTCTATGATATGTTCCTATTACATTTTGAGCACTTTCTTACTTTTTAGTATAAGATAAACCGGTGTGGTCATTTTCTGCTCTTATTGTCCTGGTTCTAGAATCTATAATTTCTTCGAGTATATCTGGTTCCTGTTTGTAGATCTTGGTATTTAGAAACTGAGATCTGAAACTGGACATATTCATTGCAGTTGAGTTTTGTTTGTTTCTTTTTCTTCTTATTCACTTCTTGCTTCAATGTACTGTGGTCACAGAACCTGTTCTAAATGGTATTATTTATTAGAAATTTGTTGAGGGGGCGGAGCAAGATGGCCAAACAGGAACAGCTCCAGTCTCCAACACCCAGCGCGAGCGACACAGAAGACCAGTGATTTCTGCATTTTCAACTGAGGTACTGGGTTCATCTCACTGGGGAGTGCCGGACAATCGGTGCTGGTCAGCTGCTGCAGCCCGACCAGCGAGAGCTGAAGCAGGGCGAGGCATTGCCTCACCTGGGAAGCGCAAGGGGGAAGGGAATCCCTTTTCCTAGCCAGGGGAATGGAGACACACAACACCTGGAAAATCGGGTAACTCCCACCCCAATACTGTGCTTTAAGCAAACAGGCACACCAGGAGATCATATCCCACACCTGGCTGGGAGGGTCCCACACCCACGGAGCCTCCCTCATTGCTAGCACAGCAGTCTGTGATCTACCGGCAAGGCAGCAGCGAGGCTGGGGGAGGGGCGCCCGCCATTGCTGAGGCTTAAGTAGGTAAACAAAGCTGCTGGGAAGCTCGAACTGGGTGGAGCTCACAGCAGCTCAAGGAAACCTGCCTGTCTCTGTAGACTCCACCTCTGGGGACAGGGCAATAACAAACACAGCCGAAACCTCTGCAGACGCAAAGGACTCTGTCTGACAGCTTTGAAGAGAGCAGTGGATCTCCCAACACGGAGGTTGAGATCTGAGAAGGGACAGACTCCCTGCTCAAGTGGGTCCCTGACCCCTGAGTAGCCTAACTGGGAGACATCCCCCACTAGGGGCTGTCTGACACCCCACACCTCACAGGGTTGAGTACACCCCTGAGAGGAAGCTTCCAAAGCAAGAATCAGACAGGTACACTCGCTGTTCGGAAATATTCTATCTTCTGCAGCCTCTGCTGCTGATACCCAGGCAAACAGGGTCTGGAGTGGACCTCAAGCAATCTCCAACAGACCTACAGCTGAGGGTCCTGACTGTTAGAAGGAAAACTATCAAACAGGAAGGACACCTACACCAAAACCCCATCAGTACATCACCATCATCAAAGACCAGAGGCAGATAAAACCACAAAGATGGGGAAAAAGCAGGGCAGAAAAGCTGGAAATTCAAAAAATAAGAGCGCATCTCTCCCGGCAAAGGAGCGCAGCTCATCGCCAGCAACGGATCAAAGCTGGATGGAGAATGACTTTGACGAGATGAGAGAAGAAGGCTTCAGTCCATCAAATTTCTCAGAGCTAAAGGAGGAATTACGTACCCAGTGCAAAGAAACTAAAAATCTTGAAAAAAAAGTGGAAGATTGATGGCTAGAGTAATTAATGCAGAGAAGGTCATAAACGAAATGAAAGAGATGAAAACCATGACACGAGAAATACGTGACAAATGCACAAGCTTCAGTAACCGACTCGATCAACTGGAAGAAAGAGTATCAGTGATTGAGGATCAAATGAATGAAATGAAGCGAGAAGAGAAACCAAAAGAAAAAAGAAGAAAAAGAAATGAACCAAGCCTGCAAGAAGTATGGGATTATGTAAAAAGACCAAATCTACGTCTGATTGGGGTGCCTGAAAGTGAGGGGGAAAATGGAACCAAGTTGGAAAACACTCTTCAGGATATCATCCAGGAGAACTTCCCCAACCTAGTAGGGCAGGCCAACATTCAAATCCAGGAAATACAGATAACGCCACAAAGATACTCCTCGAGAAGAGCAACTCCAAGACACATAATTGCCAGATTCACCAAAGTTGAAATGAAGGAAAAAATCTTAAGGGCAGCCAGAGAGAAAGGTCGGGTTACCCACAAAGGGAAGCCCATCAGACTAACAGCAGATCTCTCGGCAGAAATTCTCCAAGCCAGAAGAGAGTGGGGGCCAATATTCAACATTCTTAAAGAAAAGAATTTTAAACCCAGAATTTCATATCCACCCAAACTAAGATTCATAAGTGAAGGAGAAATAAAATCCTTTACAGATAAGCAAATGCTTAGAGATTTTGTCACCACTAGGCCTGCCTTACAAGAGACCCTGAAGGAAGCACTAAACATGGAAAGGAACAACCGGTACCAGCCATTGCAAAAACATGCCAAAATGTAAAGACCATCGAGGCTAGGAAGAAACTGCATCAACTAACGAGCAAAATAACCAGTTAATATCATAATGGCAGGATCAAGTTCACACATAACAATCTTAACCTTAAATGTAAATGGAATAAATGCTCCAATTAAAAGACACAGACTGGCAAACTGGATAAAGAGTCAAGACCCATCAGTCTGCTGTATTCAGGAGACCCATCTCACACGCAGAGACATACATAGGCTCAAAATAAAGGGATGGAGGAAGATCTACCAAGCAAATGGAGAACAAGAAAAAGCAGGGGTTGCAATACTAGTCTCTGATAAAACAGACTTTAAACCATCAAAGATCAAAAGAGACAAAGAAGGCCATTACATAATGGTAAAGGGATCAATTCAACAGGAAGAGCTAACTATCCTAAATATATATGCACCCAATACAGGAGCACCCAGATTCATAAAGCAAGTCCTTAGAGACTCACAAAGAGACTTAGACTCCCATACAATAATAATGGGAGACTTCAACACTCCACTGTCAACATTAGACAGATCAACGAGACAGAAAGTTAACAAGGATATCCAGGAATTGAACTCATCTCTGCAGCAAGCAGACCTAATAGACATCTATAGAACTCTCCACCCCAAATCAACAGAATATACATTCTTCTCAGCACCACATCGTACTTACTCCAAAATCGACCACGTAATTGGAAGTAAAGCACTCCTCAGCAAATGTACAAGAACAGAAATTATAACAAACTGTCTCTCAGACCACAGTGCAATCAAACTAGAACTCAGGACTAAGAAACTCAATCAAAACTGCTCAACTACATGGAAACTGAACAACCTGCTCCTGAATGGCTACTGGGTACATAACGAAATGAAGGCAGAAATAAAGATGTTCTTTGAAACCAATGACAACAAAGATGCAACATACCAGAATCTCTGGGACACATTTAAAGCAGTGTGTAGAGGGAAATTTATAGCACTAAATGCCCACAAGAGAAAGCAGGAAAGATCTAAAATTGACACTCTAACATCGCAATTAAAAGAACTAGAGAAGCAAGAGCAAACACATTCGAAAGCTAGCAGAAGGCTAGAAATAACTAAGATCAGAGCAGAACTGAAGGAGATAGAGACACAAAAAACTCTCCAAAAAATCAATGAATCCAGGAGTTGGTTTTTTGAAAAGATCAACAAAATTGACAGACCGCTAGCAAGACTAATAAAGAAGAAAAGAGAGAAGCATCAAATAGACGCAATAAAAAATGATAAAGGGGATATCACCACTGACCCCACAGAAATACAAACTACCATCAGAGAATACTATAAACACCTGTACGCAAATAAACTGGAAAATCTAGAAGAAATGGATAATTTCCTGGATACTTACACTCTTCCAAGACTAAACCAGGAAGAAGCTGAATCCCTGAATAGACCAATAGCAGGCTCTGAAATTGAGGCAATAATTAATAGCCTACCAACCAAAAAAAGTCCAGGACCAGATGGATTCACAGCTGAATTCTTCCAGAGGTACAAGGAGGAGTTGGTACCATTCCTTCTGAAACTATTCCAATCAATAGAAAAAGAGGGAATCCTCCCTAACTCATTTTATGAGGCCAACATCATCCTGATACCAAAGCCTGGCAGAGACACAACTAAAAAAGAGAATTTTAGATCAATATCTCTGATGAACATCGATGCAAAAATCCTCAATAAAATACTGGCAAACCGGATTCAGCAACACATCAAAAAGCTTATCCACCATGATCATGTGGGCTTCATCCCTGGGATGCAAGGCTGGTTCAACATTCGCAAATCAATAAACATAATCCAGCATATAAACAGAACCAAAGACAAGAACCACATGATTATCTCAATAGATGCAGAAAAGGCTTTTGACAAAATTCAACAGCCCTTCATGCTAAAAATGCTCAATAAATTCGGTATTGATGGAACGTACCTCAAAATAATAAGAGCTATTTATGACAAACCCACAGCCAATATCATACTGAATGGGCAAAAACTGGAAAAATTCCCTTTGAAAACTGGCACAAGACAGGGATGCCCTCTCTCACCACTCCTATTCAACATAGTGTTGGAAGTTCTGGCTAGGGCAATCAGGCAAGAGAAAGAAATCAAGGGTATTCAGTTAGGAAAAGAAGAAGTCAAACTGTCCTTGTTTGCGGATGACATGATTGTATATTTAGAAAACCCCATTGTCTCAGCCCAAAATCTCCTTAAGCTGATAAGCAACTTCAGCAAAGTCTCAGGATACAAAATTAATGTGCAAAAATCACAAGCATTCTTATTCACCAGTAACAGACAAACAGAGAGCCAAATCAGGAATGAACTTCCATTCACAATTGCTTCAAAGAGAATCAAATACCTTGGAATCCAACTTACAAGGTAGGTAAAGGACCTCTTCAAGGAGAACTACAAACCACTGCTCAGTGAAATCAAAGAGGACACAAACAAATGGAAGAACATACCATGCTCATGGATAGGAAGAATCAATATCGTGAAAATGGCCATACTGCCCAAGGTAATTTATAGATTCAATGCCATCCCCATCAAGCTACCAATGAGTTTCTTCACGGAATTGGAAAAAACTGCTTTAAAGTTCATATGGAACCAAAAAAGAGCCCGCATCGCCAAGAGAATCCTAAGTCAAAAGAACAAAGCTGGAGGCATCACGCTACCTGACTTCAAACTATACTACAAGGCTACAGTAACCAAAACAGCATGGTACTGGTACCAAAACAGAGATATAGACCAATGGAACAGAACAGAGTCCTCAGAAATAATACCACACATCTACAGCCATCTGATCTTTGACAAACCTGAGAGAAACAAGAAATGGGGAAAGGATTCCCTATTTAATAAATGGTGCTGGGAAAATTGGCTAGCCATAAGTAGAAAGCTGAAACTGGATCCATTCCTTACTCCTTATACGAAAATTAATTCAAGATGGATTAGAGACTTAAATGTTAGACCTAATACCATAAAAATCCTAGAGGAAAACCTAGGTAGTACCATTCAGGACATAGGCATGGGCAAAGACTTTATGTCTAAAACACCAAAAGCAACGGCAGCAAAAGCCAAAATTGACAAATGGGATCTCATTAAACTAAAGAGCTTCTGCACAGCAAAAGAAACTACCATCAGAGTGAACAGGCAACCTACAGAATGGGAGAAAATTTTTGCAATCTACTCATCTGACAAAGGCCTAATATCCAGAACCTACAAAGAACTCAAACAAATTTACAAGAAAAAAACAAACAACCCCATCCAAAAGTGGGCACAGGATATGAACAGACATTTCTCAAAAGAAGACATTCATACAGCCAACAGACACATGAAAAAATGCTCATCATCACTGGCCATCAGAGAAATGCAAATCAAAACCACAATGAGATACCATCTCACACCAGTTAGAATGGCGAGCATTAAAAAGTCAGGAAACAACAGGTGCTGGAGAGGATGTGGAGAAATAGGAACACTTTTACACTGTTGGTGGGATTGTAAACTAGTTCAACCATTATGGAAAACAGTATGGCGATTCCTCAAGGATCTAGAACTAGATGTACCATATGACCCAGCCATCCCATTACTGGGTATATACCCAAAGGATTATAAATCATGCTGCTATAAAAACACATGCACTCGTATGTTTATTGCAGCACTATTCACAATAGCAAAGACTTGGAAGCAACCCAAATGTCCATCAGTGACGGATTGGATTAAGAAAATGTGGCACATATACACCATGGAATACTATGCAGCCATCAAAAAGCATGAGTTTGTGTCCTTTGTAGGGACATGGATGCAGTTGGAAACCATCATTCTTAGCAATCTATCACAAGAACAGAAAACCAAACACCGCATGTTCTCACTCATAGGTGGGAACTGAACAATGAGATCACTTGGACTCAGAAAGGGGAACATCTCACACAGGGGCCTGTCATGGGGAGGGGGTAGGGGGGAGGGATTGCATTCGGAGTTATACCTGATGTAAATGACAAGTTGACGGGTGCAGCACACCAACATGGCACAAGTATACATATGTAACAAACCTGCACGTTATGCACATGTACCCTACAACTTAAAGTATAATAATAATAAATAAATTAAAAAAAAAAAGAAATTTGTTTTATGGAGTTCATCAATTTATATAAATAATTCATGTGTAATTGAAAAGAATAGATATGTTCTAGCTATTGGGAGCAGAGTTATCTATAAGCCTATTAGATGAGGTAAATTAATTCTTTAAATTTACTGCATATTTCTTCTATGATTTAATTATCAATAATTTAAAAGTATTCTGTTCACATTTCTCATATAATAAAGGATTGTCAATTTTTTCTTCGAATTTTCTTAAATTTTACTTTATTTTATCGGTATTCATTACTTCTTCTATCCCCATTAATGTTTTATATTTTAAAGTTTATTTTATTTGAATATACCAGATTTCTTTGGGGTAATATTTATTATACATTCCTTATTTCAGACTTGATTTTAATTTATTTTGTATTTTCTATTTATATTTTATAAATAACAAATAACTAAATTTCTTATAAGCCAATTTAGTAATATCTGTCTCTCTTTTTTTTTGGTATTTTGCTCTTGAAGTTGGATGGTTTTTCAAAAAGTAAACACATTTTTTTTTGCCATTATCAAGATAGAGAAATATTACCTGTGTCTTCATCACCATTCCCTGCCTCCTACTGCAACTACTCAGTTTTCCCCAAGGATCACCAGTACTCTGGTTTTTAACATTATACATTACTTTTGCCTGTGTTTCAACATTTTATAAACAAATTCAAACAGTGCTTACTTTTGTTTCTGGCATCTTTCCTGGAAGGTTATGTTTACAAAATTCATACATGTAATTGTCTATACTTACTGATTCATGTTACTGGAAAATGGTATTTCAGTGTATGAATACATCACAATGAATTTATCCACTTTGTTTTTGATGGAAATTTGGGTAGTGTTGATTTTAGGAATCTGGAAGAAAATGAAAATTAAAACAGTAACAATCAACTATCTGTCTTCAGGAAAATGTAAATTAAAACTAATGTTATATCATTACATGTTCACCAGCATGAATAATGAATGAATAAATAAATAGAAGATAGACAGTAGTATGTACTAATATGAAGAGTATATGCTGATACAATTGCTTTGGAAAATTGCTTAGCACTATACTATTTACTAGAGTTGAATGTAATCATATCCTATGACCCAGCAGTTGTACTCATATTTCACAGAAAGGTATACTTATATTAATCAAAAAACACATATAAGAACACATTTTATGATTTGCATATGTTTTTACTGTTTTATTATATCACTTCTTCTTTTTTTTTTTTTTTTTTTTTTTGAGACAGAGTCTTCTTGCTGTTGCCCAGGCTGGAGTGCAGTGGCACTATCTTGGCTCACTGCAACCTCCATCTCCTGAGTTCAATTAATTCTCCTGTATCAGGCTCCTGAGTAGCATGCATCACCATGCCAGGCTAATTGTTGTACTTTTCGTTGAAATGGGATTTCACTGTGTTGGCCATGTAGGTCTCAAATTCCTGACCTCAAGTGAGCCAGCCACCTCGGCTTCCCAAAGTGCTGAGATTACAGGTGTGAGTCACTGCACTCGGCCACCATCACTTCTTGTGTCTTAAACCAATTGCTGGGGTAAATTCTTTAGGTTTCATAATCTATAGATATTTTTTACAGGGAGAGACTAACGTTTTTGTCCTCTTACTCCATTGTTGCATTCAAAAAGTCCACTATCATTCTAATTGTTGTTTTGCTGTATTTAACGTCTTCTTTCTCTCTGGCTATTTTAAAGTAGTTGCTTTGTCTTTGGTGTTCCACATGATTTATAAGTGAGTATATATTATTTGTATTATTCTTGTATACAGTGTGCATCCTGATCTGTAGATTCACATATTAAACAAGTTCTTAAAAAACTATAATTTCTTAAACACTGCCTCTCCTTCATTCTCTCTATTCTCTCTTGAGGACTTATAGTCAAGGTATTCTTTTTAATGTTCTTTTAAATATTTTTCAATTCATTTCTTTCAGACGATGTTCTTTAGCTGTTTCTTCCAGTTCATTATTTTCCTCTTCAGGACTGCTTATATAACACTTAATTCCTAGTAATACCTCCTTATCACTTAGCAACTATGTATTTTATATATTTAAATATTTTATGCATTCAGTTATAAAATCTGTATCTGATAATTCCAAAATATGCACTTTGTAGTGAGGAGCTAGGACTGTTGGTTGTTTTGGCTGACTGGCATAAATAATAAATAAATTATTTCTAGGCATAATTATTACCAGCATAAATCTTATGTTTATCGACTTTATGATTTTCAGCTTATTGTTTTATCACAACCTGTGGGTAGCCTGTGGACCCAAATTGGAAAAGTTTTCCTCCACAACAAATGTACTTTGGCGTTTGCTAGTAACAATTTCACAATCTCAGATCACTTCAGTTCCCCTTAGGAGTATCAGCTCATTATTGGTGTTTCCAGCTTTGTTTCCTCTGCGAATTGCACAGGGCTGAGTGTCCTGTTAGTCAGGATATTGTCAACATCTGCAATTGAGGTAATGCTACTTCTTGTTGACTGCAATGATGGTTGTAGTTTCCTGCCAATTATTTGCTTCCATCTCAAAGTGTGTGTGAGTGTGAGTGTGAGTGTGTTTGTGTGTGTGTGTGAAAAGAGGTCAGTCTATGGAAAATTCTCCTTTTCACACTAATAATGCCTCAAAATGTTTGGGCAAAATTTCCTGCAAAAATAAGCCTCATTAATCTCTTTTTTTAAAAAAATGCATGAAAACTAAATTTGAGTTGATTGAATATTTATTGTGTGTAGATTCAAAGTAAATAAGATAACAGGTGGTGTGTGCTTATGACAAAACGTGTGAAGACTGTCCATGAAGAATGGCACAGTGGTAAATAGTGCTCTAGTTCATGCTAATTTCTCCCTCCTTGAGCACCTATTACAGATATGTGTCCTATTTATTCTGGTAATTAGTCAATTTTATCCTTACTCCTTTATTTAAATTGTCCATTGTTATTTTTATGTTATATACAAGTGCATTTCAGGGATGGTGATTTAGAATACATTTAAATGTCCTAGATCTTGTTATAATTCATTTCATGAATAGTATAAATAATTATTCAGTTGAATACATCATGAATATTTTTCTGACAAATATGTCTTTCTACTAGAGTTTGCAGTTATAGGCACGTGTAATCATCTCGGTTTCCCCTAAAACTTCCACACTAAAATGGATATTTGAGGTGGAATAGCAATTAAATTCATTTTGCATTTACTAATGACATATGTTGCATTCCTTATGACTAGCTTGTTGATAACATAAATATTCCTTTGTTTTCTGAATGAATAATCTTTTACAGCCTAGAAATTGGATGCTGTTCCTGGCATGACTGTATCATGCATTGCTGGCAAACAATAAGCACTACCTCATAAAAATCTCATCATTTTGATCTATGCCTTTTATCTCTATACTAATTGTATTATGCAATATATTGATCTATCTTCTTAAGAATAACATGCAGACGTCGGCTGAGGAATAATCTAATGTTTAGAACTAGCACTCCTATTGTCTGAAGTCTGTAATGTTTTGTTTTGTATCACGTATTTCATGGTTTATAATACTCTAAATCCTGAAATTGTCCTAGAATAATCCATGTGAAATATTTAAAAATACATTTACATTGTAAATTATTTCATTTTCGTTCTGAAGAGACTAAATTTCTAATTTTTAAAGGTAGTTTATCAGTTCACTTAAATCTAATCTAAAGAGAAGCATTAGTTTTATCTTCCAGATTTAAACACAAATTTTTAAACCCATTATTTCTTATGCACAGTGTAAAACTTTCTCATCTAAATATCATGTTAATCAAATTTATTGTGCTAATAGGCACAAATATGGTGGTTGTCAATAATATGATTACTCAATATGTAGATATCTAAGGGCCTATTTAAAATGTAAGATTTTTTTCATAGATGAGTTTTCATTGTACATATTTTTAGAGCCTTTTCAGAATAAACTTGAAGCTATTAGAAAGTCGCCAATATATCTCCAGATTTTGTATAATAAATTTTTGAAAATCTTTTAAATCATATTTCTTATGACAGTAGTTTTCTGAAAATGATGTAGTTTATTTTCATAATCTAAAAGAAAATTCAGGGAGCATTTTCCATTTTTTTTTTAAATCCTAGTTAGACATACTTAATGCAAAAATATTCTACTTAACCATCACAGATGGGATCAGCATCTTTAAGGGCTGTGCAGTAGTTTGGAAAGAAATTGTAAAACAAAACATGATCCAAAAACTATGTGATTCTTGTGCTTTTTAATTTATCAATATTAACGGAGAAAAAGTTTTGTGTGAACTACTTTCCTGAATTTTATGTTTTTCCATTTTCCATTACATACTTCTAGTAATTATTCTTCTGTAGCCTAATATGAAATTAATAGAATTAAAACAATAATTTAAAAAATTTAAGCATTTGTTCATCTATTATTTCTGTTCCAGACATTTGGTAAATTGTTATGTTTCTCAGGACCTCTGTTAAATTCATAAGTAAATGAGTACTCAATGCTTACTGCAAATGAAAAGAGAAAGTTTGCTAATTATTTTTATAATGTCAATCAAATTAATAGATTTGTTAATATTTAATAATAACTATGAAGAATATTGTCTTTTACAGATTATAGCCAGTTTAAAAATATGTTTATGGCAACAGTGCAAATGATACACAATAGTTAGGTAGAATATTTGTTTCATGAATATTTATATAAGTACTTACAACTATGCAAAAGCTAATGTTGAAATGGAATCCAAAAAGGTAAATGAGAAGAAGAAACAGTAACATCAGCATAGTCAAATTTATGTATATGTATCAGTTGCACTGTATCTTCTGTGGCATAAAAGAAGTGGGGTTTTAGTCATACAAATGAATGAGTAAATGTCAAACTAGAAAGGCAAAATCTTTTATCTGAGTGAATTGCACAGTGTATGAATTGCTTGATTGTAAAGATAAGCTTCCAATTTTTAAGAATGAGATATTTAAATTTTAATAATTTCCAAATTACTCCAGAAATTATGCTTCTTTTGTGTGACATATAACAGAACATTCTTGAGCAGATGAAGATGTTGTTTTAGTCTTCTAAGAAGTAAGTTAACATAAAAGAAATAAAGCCATTTTTAGCCACAGCATTCAACAAAAGTCTTGGATCTGTTGGGTAAGTTTAAGATGATGATGTTGAAAACATTTAGAGCATTTTCCTACTGTCTTACAACAAGCTATTTTGGAGCTATCTAGGCATCAAAAAGACTTCCAAAGAGCCTTTAGAGTTTTAGAATTTCCTATTCTGTTCTGTTCTATTCTATTCTATTCTATTCTATTCTATTCTATTCTATTCTATTCTATTCTATTCTATTCTTTTATTATATTCTATTCACAAACCACTTCATAAAATTTTCCATAATCTAGATTTGGCAATTTGTATTATATTATGTACGTGAGCCTTAGTTTGATGAACTGCTGCCAATTTCTACCAGCTCACATACAAGATGACCCTTACTGCATTTCATGCCGCTTCTACTTCTGTTTTTTTTTTTTTTTTTTTTTATTACTATACTTTAAGTTGTGGGATACATGTGCAGAACATGCTGGCTTGTTATATAAGTATACACATGCCATGGTTGTTTGCTGCACCCATCAACCTGTCATCTATATTTGGTATTTCTCCTAATGCTATCCCTCCCCTAGTCCCCCACCCCCTGACAGGCCCCGGTGTGTGATGTTCCCTCCCTGTGTCCATGTGTTCTCATTGTTCAGTTCCCACTCATGAGTGAGAACATGCAGTGTTTGGTTTTCTGTTCTTGTGTTAGTTTGCTGAGAGACATGGTTTCCAACTTCATCCGTGTCCCTGAAAAGGACATTAATTCTACTTCTTCATTAAGCTTTAGTTACCAGCCCAGTGCTTTGGTACCAGTCTTGAGTTTCTGTAAGTAGTAGTAATATATATGTATACGTGTGTGTGTGTGTGTGTGTGTGTGTTTAAAATATTTATATATTATATATAAGTTTAAAATATGTATATATTATATATATTTAAAATATAGACATATTTTGTCTACTATAAGTATAAAAAGGTGTGTGTGTGTATATATATACACATATATATATACACCATATATATGAATATATCTACTCATAAGTGCAAGGGAAAAGAGCATTCTACAGTTATTGGTCAAGAGTTCCCCCAATTAGAAAAGGATTTTTATTATTTCAGTTTCATTAAGTTATACTGAAACATCTATTTTAAACATTGATCTAATTTATTCTTATTTTCAAAGACAAATTTGCTTTTTCAAGGAAAGCAACAAATGTAGCCACCATTTATCTGAGATTTGTTATTAATTCATGATTTCATCCTTATTCTTTAAATATTCGTTCATTTGTGAAAGTGAATTACTGCTCAGTTTTTCTCACCTATTTAAAAATTAATTTTCATTTAACTATTTTATTCATTTTTAACTATAAACTTTGTGTTGTGTATTTAACTCATTTTTTCCTTTGCAGAGGAGGGAAACCTTAAAAGAATAAAAAGAACTTCCTTACTTCATGTGGCTTTTTAACATTTCTTCTCTAATAAGGATGATTCATATCAGTCATTTTTTTGAGAAACAACATTGCATGGTTAGAGAACAGATGGTATAGTTAGTATCCAAGATTAAGGACTTTATTCACAAAGCATTTGTGGATCATTTCTGCAATTTTTTGACTTTCTGGCATGTTGCCCTCAATTTGCTGAGCAGTAGTTTTGATGTAGTAGAAAGTGCTGTTTGCCATTATAATTTGTTGATATTCACATTAAAAAAAATTGAGTCTATGAGCTGGGAAAAAAATAAAATAGAAAAAACAACAATTTAATAAGAAAAACTAAAAATCTAGACATCTAAAAAATATGAAGCTCTTAACTTTACAAAAGCAACATATTACTACAGAGGAGCTTACATTAATACTTAAAAATGCTTTCCTTTATTCTTAATTGGTGAGGATTCAGATGACAGGTTTTTTTATCTGTGACATATATATGCATACAGGCACACACACACACACACACACACACACACACACAAAAGTCACCCCATCCACTACAGCTAACTCTTTAAAAATTGTCTTATCTTACTCAAGGTATTACATATAATTTCAAAACTCTCTAAACAGAGAGTTTCAAGGAAATGAAAGAGATGAGATGAGTACTGGGGAAGACAGTAAGATACAAATGGAAACTGAAAGTATCAATACAAACCTCACTTGATTAAATGATCTATGCCAAGACCACAACATATTTTGTGGATTTGTGTATATAATATTTTCAGCTTCTTCTGAACATTGATATTACATATTTGACATCCAGAGGAATTAACTTTGTATGTTAACCAAGTTCCTCATAGCTTCTAGCAATACAATCAAACAGTAAATCTTTACTAAATAATTTAACTTAAATTGCATAATTACAAATATTCTTTTTCCAAAACAATAATTGTTGCTTTATTTTTAGTGCACATATTAACACATTGCTTTCAAAATACAAACAAGATAGATACAAACAGAAAAATCTGGTATGAAAAGAGTCAATCTCCTGTCCTACCAACCCCCATCTCCATTCACTCCTTAAAGTTTAATTATTTTAAAAGCCTCTATTTCAACTTGGTGTGTGGCTTACTTTCATAACTCTAATTCATATACTAATAAATCAATTTTGCTTTATCAGTTAAAGTAAGATATAATTGATAACTTAATCTAAAAAATGACATTTTGCCACCTTATTTAACTCCCATTCAGCTCTCTTTCTTTCTTCCTTCCATTTTAATATTTATATTGCTATTTTACTACATTCAATTTTAAAATTTCATATTCCACATCTTCAGTCACATCATGACTTATCATGAAACTTGAGGGTACGAGATATATTCTTTTTCCATCCTTTCTCTCCCTTTCTACATCACAGTCTCTGTCAATGTTTTCTCATGTTTTCATTTTCAGAGATAAAAGTATTTGTATTGCATTTTATATCTTAATAGAGCCTCAGTTGAGCATATAAGGCTAAATTTAAATAATTTTTAAATTACGATGTAAAAAGTACTCTGTGAGGCACTGCCTTAATCTTCATTTTTAGCTGTTTGTAATGAAGCTAGGAGATGGCCCTCAGCTATCAGATTTCTTTTGGAATTACTTCAACTGAGGAAAATTGCCTTGCTTTTCCAGGACAGTCCTAAACCAGGGACTGAAAGAAATGCTGTAGTAAAATGCTTCATTACCTTATCCCAATTTGGGACAGCTCTGTGGGACAGAGTTCAGAGCTACCCATCTGCTTCCTATGAAACACAACCTGCTGTGACACTTGGTACCAGAAGCGATTGGAGAAAGCAACTACTCAGATTGGATTTTGGCACTGTTCCTAACACCTCTTCGGCATGAGAACCAGATAACTAGTGGTAGCAAGGGCACAGATATCTTGTCACAAAAAGGCAATTGTTAAAATTTTCACTCAGAGTGAACTAAAGAGGCACATCTAAAGGAAAAGGATACACTAAACTGTACAATGTATCAAGATTTTCAGAATTATGTGGCAGGGGAGAAATGTAACTGTAAGGGCAGTAGAATTGTAGAGGTATTGTTAAGATCACTTGGTGTTCAAGGAAAGGACAACAAAAAGATGAGAGAGAATAGTAAATTGTTTATTTGAAGCTAATTGTGAAAGCCACAGGGCCTCACTTGTCTCATATAAAGATGTTCTCATCTGCATGTAGCAGGCAGATAAAAGATAAGATCAAGACTAGGAATTTATTGTAAGAGTAACCAAATTTCAAACAAACTTAAAAGTCCAACCAAAGAAAATCTGGTATGCCAAAATCAGATCTCTACTAGAAAAGAATCTTGAATCATGATGTAAAAATAGGTTGATGCACCCAAATCTTGAAGCTCTTGATTCCTCTGAACCACCTGTCCATTAATCTACTCTCCATTAATGACAGCATTTAATCTCCCTCTACCCGTACTTCCATACACATCTTGTTTATATAAAAAGAAGATAACTATTTTCTGAAAGACAATAGGCCCGCACTCATAATGTGCCCCTACCTTCCCTTCCTCCTGGACATTAGGCTATTAACTATAATTAAGTCATAACAGAATCCTGGCAGAAGCATGGTGAGCCTGATGGAAGAAAAGGAACTATAACATGAAGAAACTGAAAGACCTAGCCAACATGTCCTGTTAGGGTCCTGGAGAGTGCACATATTTTTGGCTTCTGAGAGTCTTGTAATACAGGGACTGAAGCATACATTTGGATGTATTATGATTTATTAACATGGCAGAACTCGTCCAGGATACAGGATTTAACATACTGAGAATAACACTGAGAGACAGTATGAACATGATTCTGGGGAGGCTTCTAAATGTATAAAGAAATCCATTCACCCCTTTAAGTGAAGTGAAATGCCAGAATTACAAAAATAAATGTTGGAAGAAGGAATTAAAATGCTCAGAGAAGTTGGCATATGAGATTGGATACGATCTGTAAGACTAGAAAACGCTCAGGTGAATACATTCCCATGAATGGCATGGAAAACACATCATTTCCCAAAGCAATGAGAACTATGCTGATGAGAGGGGCACCATCATTACTAAAAAGTCAGTGGTAGCTACTCTGAAACCTGAAGCTAACGGTAGGAGACCCTGTTGCAAAACTGGGCTCACTAACAGCACTGGGGGTAATAGGAGCTGCAACAATAAATGCCAGATTGAAATCAAACCCTCAAAAGCTATGTGTACAAAGTCTTTGATTTCAAAACTTTGGTAAGGCAATTTGGAGAAACAGTCAAATTGGTCTGACACAAAATAATGGACCAAAACATATATAGGAACAAAATAGGATGATAACAATTATGAGCATATCTCGAGTTGTACCATTAAAGAATTCAAAGGGGCAAGTTGCAGTGGCTCACGCCTGTAATCCCAACACTTTGGGTGGTCGAGGGGGGTGGATCGTGAAGTCAGGAGATTGAGAGCAGCCTGGTCAACATGGTGAAACCCTATCTCTACTAAAAGTACAAAAATTAGCCAGGTGTAGTGGCACGCGCCTGTAATCCCAGCTCCTTGGGAGTCAGGAGAATCGCATGAACCCAGGAAGCAGAGTTTGCATTGGGCTGAGATCGTGCCACTGTATTCCAGCGTAGGTGACAGAGTAAGACCCTGTATCAATCAATCAATAAATAAGAATTCAAAGGAGATCATGAGGCTGAGATAGTTGTTCCAATAAAAACTCCCTAATTCTGTCTCAGTTTCCGAACTAGAGCCCATTTTCATACACAGAACTCAATGCATGAAAAAAATCGTCTGATCCCATAAAGGAAGATTGTACTGACAATGCAAGTCTACTCAGCAATGAGTCTCTTAATATATGTTAAAATTACATAAATATGTGTATTCAGGTATCTCAAGCAAAAAGGAGGTACTCAAATATTTTAAGGACTATTGGACATCGAGTCAAGGTTGTCATTTATGTCTGGAGATTAGAAGGGCCACTATGGCTCTAGGCTATATGTGGGGCCAAATATAAATAGTTCTGGGCTGGATCTAGGTCACAGTGAGTGAGTTCATGGGATTTATGAACGTATAAAGTGCTCATTGCCTAGCCAGTGAATTTCTCATTGCAGTAAACATACATGTTGGTAGGCACAAAGCCCAGATCTGTATACAGCAGAGTAAGAAATATTATAGTGAACAAAGCCAAGTAGGAGCCTCCAATTCCTTACCTTTTTCCATCTCCAAAACAGCAAATCAAAACACGAGGCCTGTACTCTAATAATGTAGTTTGCTTGTGCCTTCTGTCATTCCATATCGTGGGGTTTGTTATTACAGGCATTGTTTCATAGCATACAATGGGGAAAATGGCAGAAATTGGTGACACATTTAAAGACTTAAAAATGCAAGGTGGTAGTCATCCCTATCACATTTCAATTTAATTTACCTATCTGGTTCCTGGAAAAACAAAACAAAACAAAACAAAACAAAACAAAAAACTAAAAAACAAAAAACACAGATGGATTCTGGATAATGACAGTGAACTATCTTAATTAGCCAAGCTGTAATCACAGGTACTGTGGCAGATATGGTGTTTTTGCAGGTGCAGATTTGCATTTTCAGGGGCAGAGTGTGGAGCTATTTAGTTAGCAAATGAGTTATTTTACATTCACATTAGAAAAGTGGATTGTATTTATTTTCAACAAACAAACATGCAAACAAAGTAGTTGTTCTCTAGGGCTATGTTAATTTTTTCACCTTCGCTTGTAATATGGTTCAAAGAGATCTGGACCTGTTTGACATTTTGTAGAATTTCATACTAATCCATTCTACTGATGTCATCATAATTAGTGGAGCAAGAAAAGGCTAGCCCATTGAAGACCTTGGTAAGGCATGTGAAATCCAGATCGTGGAAGGTAAACTGTAGAAAATGAAAAGACTACATTAGTAAAACTTTTTATGTTTGTGTGCCTATGGTCTGGGACATACTGGTCATCCCCTCCATAATAAAGAAAAATATATTGCATTTATTGAATATCCCAACACCAATAAGGGACAATAATGCCTAATAGTCCTCTTCTGCATGTTCTACTCCTAGGAATATTGCTCTGACTCCTGCACATGGTGACAGAAAAATCTCCTAGCTTTAAATGAAGCCCAGACTAAGAAAGGGATGGGTAGAATGTTCAGGTTGTGATGCAAGCAGCCCTGCTGCTTGGAACATACAATCAGTAGACTCTATGCCACAGAATGTTAGAGGTATAATACTATATTATAGAGGTAGAGGTGGTAAAATACACTCTTTAGAGTTTATGAAGTGCCCCAATGGGAAAATTAGAACCCTGAACCATGTCTTTATCCAACAGTTTAAAGAAATACATGCTTTTTAGGAAAATACCTCTTGACTTGACATTGGGCACCTGTAGAGATGGAACACCTCATAACTGACCACGTGTCCGGAATAGATAGTCATAAATTGGGTTCTACAAAATTCAACAAGTCAAAGACAAACCCAGAAATAACCAATTTTACGATGGAGATAGGATAACCAGGATTGAGTACAAGTGGGAACTGAAGGCACAAGCAAGCTACATCATCAGATAATACAGGTCTCATGTCATCCACCACTATTACACAGCTCAGTTCAGACATATGGTAGTAAGAATTCCTGACTGATTGGCTGATACTTTGATGCAAGCGAAAACAGATTAATTACCACAGTAGAATTCCACTCAATGAAGATCTTGAAAGAAAGTAGTGAGAAAAAAATTTTCTTCATGGTCAGAGCATCAGCTTGTATACCTATTCATACACTTTGAATGAAAAGAGGAGTGGAACATAGTTCAAATATACACTCATGAGAAGTTGTTCATGGCCTGGCTGTCAAGAACATGAAAACAGAAAGATGGGAAGGTTGGTGTGATAGGCAGAACAATAGACTTTCAGAGGTCCACATCCTAGTCCTTGGAAACTGTAGCTACGTTAGCTTACATGACTAAGGATAATTTACATATATGATTAAAGTTAACAGCCTTGCAATGGGGAGATTATCCCGGTCTATCCCAGTGGACACCATCTAAACATATGAGTCTGTATAAGTGGAGACTCTTTCCCAGCTGTGTTCAGAGAACTAAAGAAATAACAGCATGAGAACAATTTGGACCAAAATTGACTTTTTAAAAATTATATTTTAAGTTCTAGGGTACATGTGCACAATGTGCAGGTTTGTTACATAAGTATACATGTGCCATGTCAACGTGTTGCACCCATTAACTCGTCATTTACATTACGTATATCTCCTAATGCTATCCCTCCCTCCTCCCCACACCCCACAACAGGCCCCGGTGTATGATGTTCTCCACCCTGTGTCCAAGTATTCTCATTGTTCAGTTCCCACCTATGAGTGAGAACATGCAGTGTTGCGTTTTCTGTCCTTGCAATAGTTTGCTCAGAATGATGGTTTCCAGGTTCATCCATGTCCCTACAAAAGACATGAACTCATTCTTTGTTTTGGCTGGCTGCATAGTATACCATGGTGCAACATGCCACATTTTCTTAATCCAGTCTATCATTGATGGACATTTGGGTTGGTCTCAAGTCTTTGTTATTGTCAATAGTGCCGTAATAAACCTAAGTGTGCATGTGTCTTTATAGCAGCATGATTTACAATCCTTTGGGTATACACCTAGTAATGGGGTGCCTGGGTCAAATGGTATTTCTAGTTTTAGATCCTTGAGGAATTGCCACCCTGTCTTCCACAATGGTGGAACTAGTTTACAGTTCCACCAACTGTTCCTATTTCTCCACATCCTCTCCAGCACCTGTTGTTTCCTGACTTTTTAAAATAATCATCATTCTAACTAGTGTAAGATGGTATCTCATTATGGTTTTGATTTGCATTTCTCTGATGGCCAGTGATGATGAGCATTTTTTCATGTGTCTGTTGGCTACATAAATGTCTCATTTTGAGTGAAGATGAAATGAGGAGCCATGAGCTAAGGAAAGTGGGTGGTCTGTAAAAGCTGTTAAAAACTGACAGCCTTCTATGTCACCCGATATATGAGCTGGATAATTATTTCTAAGGGTGGAATATATCTTTCAGAAATTGAAAGCACATGTGGACACTGTGCCTCCCTCTTGGTGGTATGGAATGTAAAATGGACAATTTGTCCGTTATTTTGAAGGTGATATCCTAACATGTCTCTCATTACTGGACCTCTAAAATCTTTACTGAATTTGCAGATCCTTGAATCTTTTGAAAGATTTATCTTAACACGCATTGGAAGATATTTCTCTTCACAGGGCCTCCATCATGCTAGCCACTTATTGTTCATACTGGCCAATTAGAGCAACAACATTGATGTACATATTCTCTACACAGAAATTCAGTTCATAACAAGTACTTTTCTATTCATAAGGTAGATGCTTCAAAATGTAAGCATGGGTCTTTCGTAAATAAATATCAGTAGCTTGAATAACAATATTCATATACTCTGTCAAATGTATTTTTATATATTTTACCTAATTTAAAAAAAATTTAAATAGTCTACTGCATTATGGCACAGGAGTTGATAGATTTGTAAATATTTCAATGAGGTTTTCAACTGCAATTTTGAAATAGTATCACTAGGTTTTATAGTTACAAAGTTTTTAAATGTTTCTATATCCTTGGGAATAAACCATTTATATCTATTACTGGGGTTCCACCAGATAATAAGATGAAGACGGATATTCTTAAAACTTCTTTTTGTTTTTTCAATTTATTGAAGAATATATTGAATATATTCATCAAACCCACCAACAATGGAAGTCAATTTATATGCACTTTGATACTAGATGGGATCTTACCTTTTTCTTCTAGATAATGTATGATAAATATTTTAAATACTTTGAACTCTATAAACATATGCGTTTTTATTTGTTTTGTGCTTGTTCCATGTGGTTATTTTGTTTTATATTTATTTTGTGTGGTTATCTAGTTTATCTTTACCTCTTTCCCTGTCTTTTCTGGAATAGATATTTTTAAAAATTTTGGGTTCCTATTTGATTCCTTTATTGTCTTCTAAGCTATACCTCTTCTTGCACTTACAATCACTTTTATTTTGCTCTAAGGATTAAAATAGCACCATGAACTTATCAGAGTCTACTTATTGTTAGTATTTTCCCCATTGCTGTTACATACTTCCAATGTAAAGATATTATAAGTTTAAATAAAATTTGCCTTTAACAGTGTGTTGTTTTCTGCATTCCCTCCTTTAGAGTCAATGATTCATTTAACATCATTTTCCTTTAATTGTACAATTTTCTTTATGATTTTTTTTTAGTAAATTTAGCTGATATCACATTATCTGATTTTATGCCTTACTTTTCACTAGGTGCTATAGGCTGAATGTTTGTCTTGCCCCAGATTCATATGTTGAAGCCTAATCCCTAATTTCATGGTATTTGGAAGTAAAGCATTTGGGAGGTAATTAAGTCATGAAAGTGAAGCCCTCATAAATGGGATTAGTGCTCTTTTAAGACAGGACATAGGCGCATCCTCTCTCTCCCCCTTTACTCACTGCTTTTTGGGGGCACAAGATTGACCATCCAGAAGTGACCTCATTTGATACAGGATTTCCTAGTACCTTGTTCTTGGACTTCACAATCTCTAGAACTGTGAAAATAAATATCTGTTGTTTAAGTCACCAAGTCCATGACATTCTGTTATGGCAGCCTAAACTGACTAGGATGCTGGATTGATAATTTTGTTTTACCGTTAGATGTTGCATTATTTTCTGGCTTTTATTATCTTTGAGGAGAAACCAGGCCTAATTCATATTAGTATTCATGTTGTGACTTCATTTAACAATTTTTACTTTAATATCTTTGATTTTCTATAGTTTGATTAGGATTTGTCTTTGAATTGTGCTGAGCTTTTGGATTTCTACATTTATTTTATTCATCAGATTTGAAAGATTTAAGGCTCTTTTTTCTCAGTTTTTGTTTGTTTGTTTTGTTTTGTATTGTTCTTTTTTTTTTGTTTTTCTTTCTCTAGCTCTTCTATCTCCTCTCTTTTTTTGGACCCCAAATCCATTCGTGGTAGACCACTCAACATTATCTTATAGGTCACTATGTCAATTTTATTTATTTTTTCTTCTTTATATAAGATAATTTTTATTAATCTTTTTCCACATGCACTAAAACTTTCTTCTGCTATTTTCAATGTGCAGTTTAACCATTCTGATAAACTAAATTCATTTCAGATATTGGAATTTTCAATTATGAGATTCTTATTTAGTATTATATTTTGTTTTTCACTTCATAATTGAGATTTACTGTTTGTTCACTTATTATGATAGTCATTTCCTATATATTCTTCCCCATATTTTTACTGGTTTATTTAATGTTTCTGATTGTTAAGTCTCACATTACCAGGTCTTATTCTATTACTTGTTATTCTTTTCTCCCCCAAATATGGCTCACATTTTCCTGTTTCTTCTTACATGTAGTAATTTTGGATTATATACTGAACAATGTAGATAATGCAATCCAGAGGCTTTCAGTTAGGTTTTCGTTCTCTGAAGTATGTTGGTTGCTTTTTTTTTAAGCAAACAATTAAGTTATTTGTTGATACTTCTGAAATCATGAAGGCTTGGTTTTGTATTTTGATAGACTCCAGCTATGTAAAGACTGAGGTTTTTACCAGCACTCTAACTTGACTTGATTAATACTCTCTTTCTTCGAACTGTTGACCTCAACTGACCCTCCCATCTCAGCCTCCCAAAGTGCTGGAATTGCAGGTGTGATCCACTGTGCCCATCTATTCATCAAATGGTGCTGGGGTAACTGGCTAGTCATATACAGAAGAATAAAACTAGACTGTTACCTTTCAGTATACACAAAAATTAACCCAAGATAGATTAGAGACTTAAATGTAAGTCCTCAAACTATAGAAAACCTATGAAATGCCCTTCTCAACATTGGCCTTGACAAAGAGTTTACGCCCACGTCCCCAAAACAATCACAATAAAAATAAAAATTCACAAGTGAGACATAATTATACAAAAGAGCTTCTATGCAACAAAAAAAGCTATCAACAGGTTAAACAGACAGCCTATAAAATGGGAGATAATATTCACAAACTATGCATCCAACAAAGGTCAAATATCTAGAATCTATAAGAAATTTAAACAAATCAACAAGCAAAAACAAATAACTCCATTAAACCTGATGAAAAGACAAGAACAGACACTTCTCAAAAGAAGACATATAAGCAACCAACAAACATATGAAAACAATGCTTATCAACAGTAATCATCAGAGAAATGCAAATCAAAACCACAATAAATACTATCTCACACCAGACAGAATGGATATTATTAAAAAGTCAAAAAATAACAGATGCTCGCAAGGCTGCTGAGAAAGGGAATGTTTATACACTGTTGGTGAGAATGTAAATTAGTTCAGCCACTGTGGAAAGCACTTTGGAGATTTCTCCAAGGCCTCAAACAAAGCTACCATTTGATCCATCAATATCATTGCCGGACATATACTCAAAGAAATATAGATCGTCATACCAAAAAGTCACGTACACTTGTATGTTCATCACTGTGCTATTTACAATAACAAAGATGTGGAATTAACCCAGATGGTCCTCAATGATGTATTGCATGAATAAAATATGTGGCATATATACACCATGAAATCCTTCACAGTCATAAAAAGAATGCAATCATGTTCTTTGCAAAAAGGATGGATCTGGAGGCTGTAATCATAAGTGAATTAATCCAGGAACAAGAGACCAAATACTGAACGTTTGAACTTATAAGTGAGAGCTAAGCATTGAGCACCTATGAACATAAATGGAAACAATAGACCCTATGGAATGCTAGAATGGGGAGGGTGAGAAGGGAGCCTGGTTTGAAAAACTACTATTGGACACTATGCTCACTACCTACATCCAACATGTTCATGTAACAATCTTACACATGTACCTCCTGTACCAAAAATAATAGCTGAAATTTAAAAAGGTAATAATAAATAGCAATAACAAGTCTCTCTCTTGCATTAAGCAAAAATTGAAATCTCTGCCCAGTTCTCTCAGCCATCCAGGTATGTGCTTTTTTTTTTTTTTTTTTTTTTTTTTTTTTTTTTTTTTTTTTTTTTTTTTTTTTGAGCTGCTTGGAGTCTTCCCATGCCTGAGTAGTTTGGGAGTCAGCCAATGATTCAAAGGGAATTTTGATGCAGATACTTCACCTGTTCTGGCAGCCACAAATTCAGCAATTCAGCCCTTCAGGCCAAAAATCGTTCTGCTTAAGTTCTATTTACATCACACCAAACAGACCAGTGAGTTCCCTCAATATAAAAAACATATGAGAATTGATTTTTTCCAGTATGCTTTTTTCAAGAGTCGAATTTTTTCAACTTCTGCCTGCTTTTGTTCACTCTCCAGAGATTTCAAATAGTAATTATGAATTTATTTTCAGATTTATTTATATTCATTTATTATATTTATAGCATAGAACACCTGCACTTTTTAATTTGCATAAAAATTTTTATTAACACTTCACACACACATTTATAGTGATACAGTTTGGATGTGTGTCCCTGCCCAAATCTCATGTTGAAATGTAATCCCCAATGTTGGAGGTGGGGCCTGGTCGGAAGTGACTGGATCATGGGGCAGATTTCTCAGAAATGTCTTAACGCCGTCCCGCTCGGTACTGTCCTTGGGATTGGGAGTCAGTCCTCATATGATCTAATTGTTTAAAAGCAACATGGCACAAGTATACATATGTAACAAACCTGCACGTTATGCACATGTACCCTACAACTTAAAGTATAATAATAATAAATAAATTAAAAAAAAAAAAAAAAAGTGTGTAGCATCTCCCTCCTTGCTCTCTTGCTCCTCCTCTGGCCATGTGACGTGCCTGCTCCCCCTTCACCTTTCACCAGGATTGTAGTTTCCTGAGGCCTCCGCAGAAGCTGAGCAGATGCCAGCATCATGCTTCTTGTACAGCCTGCAGAACCATGAGAGATTAAACCTATTTTCTTTATAAATTACCTAGTCTCAGGTGTTTCTTTATATCAGTGTGAGAATGCACTAACACATTTAGAATGTCACATATTCCAGGCCCTAAGATAAACTAATATTTTGGTTTTTAGATAAGGCAGACACAGCAGCAGCTCCCAAGGAGCTTATATGTAATGAGAAAGATAAATCTGTGAAAAGATAATTAAAATAGGATAAACGTTATAAAGAGTGAGAAATGACATTAGACGTCAGTACCTAATATAATATGATAGATCAGAGAACTATGTTCTGAGCAGGTTAATTTCAAACTGAATGTAAGCTGTGACAAGTTAAAGTATATGTGGCAGGTGGATGTTTCTAAGAGGAGGAGGCAAAATGTGTGCAGATTTTATATGTAAAGTAGAATAAAAAGTTCAAATAAAAGTGAGAAAAAAGCATACTTTGGTTGTAGTGATAAGACTGAGGTTGACAATGGAATGAAATAGACCTAAGGATAGAAAAAAAGAGAATATTTTTTTTCTTCAGAGTTAAAATAATTGCTATCAGTTGACTCATTTACTACTCTATTAGTCATCCATTAGTTATGAAAATATCATGAAACTGAATAAAATACTTGATCAAAAGATAACTTAAGTCATCTGTCAGATGACAATGAGAAGATATAGCATTTTAAAATTCATGATATATATCAGATATTCTTCTAAGTGTATTGTATGTATGTATATTAACTTGTTCAATCTGTGTCACCCTCTAAGGATGTAACATTATTATTCTAAGTTTGAAGTTAAAGAAACTGAGATGTTAAGTGATCAAGTTCATTGGCATAATTGAAAGGTTAAAATAAGAAAAAAAGATTTCAAAATTAAAATATTGTCAAATAACAAAATCAACAAAATCTTGATTTTTTTTCCTGTTGAATGCATTTCATACAAAGTAGACTTAGTATAATAAATTTTTTTATGCAGGTTTTGAAAGACTGAAAATTTTTAGGACAAGTACCAAGATTTGAACCCTATTAGTCTGGGTGACTTTCAATGTGTGAACTTATAATTACCTCACCATAGCTACCTTTTATGTGTTTGGTTTACCACTTTATTTTTTAAAAAATAAATTATATTAAATTTAAATATTATTTTCAAATGTTTACTTTTTACTTGAGAACGACTCTGCTCTTTGATTTCTTGCATTTTTCTGGAAACTCTCCCCAAATTAAAATGACAACCCTATATTTTCCAAAATCATTGTTTTCCTGATTTCAAATTTGAATAATCCTAAACTACTTCTGCAGGCCCCCAAGGAACGTAAAATTAATAGCTAATTACTTTGCAATAGCACCTGCTGATTACATATGAACACTGTGATTCAAGACATCAAGAAGTGCTTATTAAGAACACTGCCAAAGGTTTTGGCATGCTCTTTTAAATATTTTTTTTGACTCTATATCTTCATGCTTCCAAGTAGAAACCCTATACTCCATTAAAAGTCAGTAATAATTAAAATAACATAGGTTTTATCTCATAAAAGTGACAGTTATTTTTAGATAAATGTATGTACCTATATTACTATTTTTTATGAGATCCAATTTTCTCTCTAAACAATCACTTCACACAAATAATTGAGTGGGTCTTTTGTTTTCATTGCTGTCAACAGGCCTCTCAAGCTGCATTGCCATTTTGTGTGCACTGCTTTCCAACAGCTTTCCTATATGTCTGTACTGTTTGTTTCTACTCTCCCTTTGTGGCTTGTCCTGATTTCTTGTATCAGGCTCAATCCTATTTTTCTATTGAGTTTACTTTGTTCTGGACTAAGCCAATTTTATGCCTTCATTTCTTTTTACACTTTCTACATAATTAGCTAATTTTCCCATGTGCCTGTGAAAGTGGTTGCCTAAGGAACATGAAGCGTACTTGAATTTCTCCAGCTCTTAATCTATTCTTATTATTTTAAGGTTAATATAAACTTTGTCTAAGTTCATTTTGTTCTTATTTTTTCCTTTTTGTTAAGCTGGTAGATCTTTATCTTTTTTTTCTTTCTTCCTAAATAATAGATTTAACATGCTATGCATGTATTACTTGTTTATTTCTGCCCCAATCACTCTTTTTAAAATCTGTTCCATGCTTGAGATGAAAACAAGAAAACTGCATGTCTCCAACACTATTACTACCTAGTTTCTTATTAGGTTCAGGATGGGAGGCACTGAGGAAAGATTGAAGCAAGTAGTGAAGCAAGAGATACCTGCTTCTTCTCCACCTCTGGTAGCAATCCCCTAGAAGCTAAAGACAGATACAGCTGCAGTCTGGGCTCCCATGAGCACTCAGAAAATCACCATCCCATGTTTCCCTAAGGGTCATTAGATAGTACCTTATGGCATTTGAGGACATGTGCGGTCCCCTCATCTAAGCAACTATATTCTGATAGCCCCAATCCTTTTATTTTTACTCTTGTTATACATTTTGTAGCTACATTTCCGTTACCACTTTCTCCACTTTAAAAGAAAAAAAAAAAAAACCTTTCATGCTCTGAGTAAATAATTGACTCCTTTCATTAAATCTATTTTGTTTAAAATGCCTCTGGTAGTAGAATTATAAAGTTCACTTTGATTTTTTTTTTTTTTAGTTTCTACATTTCACTTTTATTGATTTTATTTTCTTGAAATATTTTCATTCTGAATTTTTTTCTCATTTTAACCTTTCATTTATGCCAATGAACATTTATTAATGATTTTTCTACCTGGAGTTACAAACAGTAGCATTTTACATGAAGGAGTACAGCCAGTGAATTAAAAATATAATAGTTAAAAAAATAGCTGCCCTTTTTTTAGAGAATACTATATGCTAAGTATTATCTCTCTTTAGAAATATTATTCCATTTATTCTTTATAACAACCTTGTGCAATTATTATTTCTCAGTGTTAAGGACAAAGGAATTGTGATCAGAAGCAAAGTGAATTAAGTTCACAGCGCTAAGGATTGGTAGGAACTGCTTTTAACCACTGATGTGTTCACTTGAGCCCTCTGCTTTTAACCACCAGGAGGAAATGCTAGCAGATTTACAACTTACAACCAATAACTGTTAAGCCTCCAATAAGACACAAGCATATCCTCATGCTTCTGTTTCAGAGTATTGCCTTTTAAAT
Organism: Macaca nemestrina; assembly: GCF_043159975.1. Lineage (NCBI taxonomy): Eukaryota > Metazoa > Chordata > Mammalia > Primates > Cercopithecidae > Macaca > Macaca nemestrina. The sequence goes on from NC_092126.1 coordinate 76,777,972, forward strand.
AGCATTTTGAAATACTAACGTGTTCCAATGAAAGCCTGAAATTTCTAACATCAATTTTCTCAGGCACATTTCTACTGTAGATAAAAATGGTAAAACTTAAACATGCAAATAAAATTTAATATTACATTATCACAGCTCAAGAACTGTGGTTTGAAATTTTAAAAATATGAAACTCTTATCCTCAAAATTCTGAACCACTTCTGTGGAACATTGTTTGTTTAATTTAGAAGGCATTTTTAAATGTTGAAACACTTGTCAACAAAATAAACACTTATATTACAATGTAGCCAGGATAAACATTCCAAATAATTGAGAGGTTAAGCAGATGAAGAGTGGTTTAAATGTAATAGTAAGCATTTTATTTAATTTACAAGCATTATAGACATTGAAAATAGAATTTTTAGAAATATTTTAAGAATCAGTTTAAACAAGTTGAGAAAAGAGAATTTTAATAATTTAAAAATGTATATGCATATATAAAAATTTACCGATACAAATTGAAGTGAAAAATTCTACAAGTAATGGTAGAATTTTGGTAGAATAAATGGTAGCCTGTAATATAATTGCATTAGGTCACTGTTCTACAGTTCTAAGCAGTATTGATTTTCTATTAATTGTGTAAGAAGAACTTTTAATACAATCAAAACAAGTAAAAAGTAGGGTTATAATCTTCTAGAAATAAGGAGGTGCAATTAGTTTAGAAGTATATTTAAAAGTGTACTTAAGTGTAGTAAAGTTCTCTGTTATGATCAGAATTAGTAGAGAAGCAGCAATTACTAGAATATAAATGGTAGTTTTTTGTGTAATAGACCAATAATTTACCCTTAATTTTGATGTTTATAAAATGATGGAATATAAAAATTACTTCCACATTATTCCACATTGTATCAAAAATTAAAAGCATAAAACTTTATGTGATGGACAAGAACTAATTTATTGATGATTTTTTTATTTAAAAAAAACAAAATATTGATCGGGAGTACCTAAGTATTTGATGCCATAAATCCAAAGAAACATCAGTGAATCAGATTATTTTATACCAAGACTTTGCTCTAGTTTTCCATTCAGCTCTTTGGGGAGCTGTATGTATTCATTGGAGATACTAATATACTATTCCAAAGGACAGGTGAAATGTTTCAGTGTTCCTTGGTTCACTGCTAAAATTAACTCCTTATTTGCAACTAGATAATATTTATACATTATGAAAATCTGGCTTAATAAATATTAGAGGAGTGAGAATATTTACTTCCTAATATAAGTATTAACTCCAAAGTATATCATGTCCTCCACAAAGTCTTCACATTATTTTATTTCTCTTCTCTTTCTCTGCTGCAGGTAAGAACATGAGCAAAGTTCAGTCATAACTTACTGTGTCCCCAGGTTAACGGGAAAATCAATAGATACAATTAATGTTAAGAACGTTTAAATGCAGCCACTACCTTTGATAGGATTCTTACATAGTGTCTACAACAAAAAAAAATACTTGTACAATCATGTGTTGCTTAATGACAGAGATATGTTCTGATAAATGCGTTATTAGGTGATTTTATCAATGTGTGAACATCATAGAGTGCAATTATGCATACCTAGATGGTATAGCCTACTACATACCTAGGCTATATGGTGTAGCCTGTTGTTCTTAGGCTACAAACCTGTACAGCATGTTACTGTGCTGAATGCTGTAGGCAATTGTAACACAACGGTATTTGTGTATCTAAACATATAAAAAGTATTGTGTTGTGCTAGGATGTTACAATGGCTACAATATCAGTAAGTGATAGTAATATTTCAGCTTTATTATAATGTTATGAGACTACCATGGCACATGTCATCCATTGTTGGCCAAAAGATGGTTATGAGGCACATGACTGTATTAATATAAATCCCAAAAGCTAGCTTATATTTTACCAAATTAAACATACATAATACAGCACGTTGTATAGGTTATAATTTCTGATTCACAGGGAGTTGGCAACAGTTAACTGGCCAGAGGTTTTGAAGGCAATGTTTAATGACTCATCCTTAGTGTGTATTATCCATTTACAATTTGCTGTGTGAAAATACAGTACTCTTCTCTCAAACTAAACCATTAATTCTTAAAATACATCTAACTTTGTTGCTATGACAAAGACATTAATCTATCCTTCTTTTCCCTTCTCTCTATCTTTTCCAAAATGCAAAACTAAAGTCATTAATTTATTTATCTAAATAGTAGGCTTTATACCTGGAAAACAACCAAATAAACAAATAAGCCAAAAAAAAAACAAACAAACAACAACAACAACGATAACAAACCACGAGAAACAGAACACCTGAGTAATAAGACAACTTCAAAGATGCGTTGGGGAAAATGAAAAGAAAGGTTATCGGATTCAACCATATGTTTTGCAAATTCATAAATAACTCCTCAGTCGCAGTGACTCACGTTGCCAGCATTGACAGCTTCATCCCACTGACCTCCCTGCCCATGTCCTCCACAAAGAATATTACAAAGTCTACCAATATGTGTCTATACATCTGCTCTGTATGGAAGTTGGTGATCAGAAATGTAACACCATATCCCTCACTAGTTTCCTTCAAAAGATAAAGAAGTTCTCTGCTGGCATCATCATGATGCATATATTGCTACCAGGTCAATCATCATCATCTGTAGCATTGTGATCACTATTGACACCTGAATTGCTTCTCAGGTTATACCTTCACCTTTTTTCCAGGGGTACAATTCTTAGCAGGAGGCTACTGTTGTGACTACCACTTCCCCAGGATTTAATTTATCTGTATAGTGGTCCAGCAGAGTATGGGTTGATGAATCCTGCATACAGCCTTCACAGATAATTGCTGCCTAATACCTGTTCGCTAATACATTTGCTGTCAATACTTGGCACTTCTCCTTGAACTTCGCATTTAGACATTATGCTTGAGATTAGTATGGTTCTTGAGCCTCAGAAAAATATGTGCAGTGCTTCTGTCCTTTTCCCTTAAAACCAGGTTTGTTTTCATGGAGCCTTATCATACTAGATTTATTTAGGCACTTGACCTAAATCTTGCCTCCTTCTGGCTTGTCATATATTGCCTTTTTAATGTCTCTAATTTTCAATATATAAGAGAAGAATGTACAATTTTAATTACTACTACCAAGGCATTTTTCACCTTTAAAATGGCGTCATATTTCTGTAAACATTTTCATATATATTTCCTCTGCTACCTTTATCATCTTTCTGCTTCTCTTCACTTTACTCCAGTCTTTCTTCCTTCTTGTCTTACTGAATAGTGCATATTCTGCACATTGGTTTTTGCTCCATTCTCTGGCAGTACATTCTTCTTTATTTCTATTGAAGGGGTCAGGAAACATTTTCTATCAAGGGCCAGATAATACATATTTTAGGCTTTTCAAGTCATACCAAATGGTCTATGTCACAAATCTTCAACTTCGCCTGTGAGTGCAAAATTAGCCACGGTCAGTATTTAAATGGATGACCATGGCTGTGTTACAATAAAACTTTGTTTACAAACACAGATGACAAATTGTAGTTTCCTGGCTCCTACTGTATACCATATGCTTCTATTTGAAGGGGAAGAATAAATACACTTTCAGGGTATTTGATTAGTATAATGAAACATTACTAGAACACCAATCATGATTTTGCCAATGAACAAAATCCTTTCTTTGCTAGGACTTTTTGGATTCTTCTTTAAAATAAGCTAAAACAATGACAGCAACAAAAATAAATGTTCATTGTGTAACAGGGATCAAAATAATCATAGTTCAAGTTCATTACAGTTCAAAAACGACCTGTAACCATCATACAATTGTGGTAAAAGAACATGTGACATCTAATTTTTCAATTGGAAAAAGACTAAATCTGTCAAACAACTGCTCTGATAACAGCAGTTCTGTATTCAAGGCATCATTATCTCTTGAAAAATTTATTTAAGTATGAAAATAATATTTTATTGTTCCACATGCTATTTTTTTTCTATTTATTTGTTTGCCTAATTGCTATATTGCTAGCTTTCAATTTCTCCACGATCATTGTACTGACATTTAAGCAGCAGCAGTCTTCCAAGACTTAAAGGGCCTTTGAATTACTCTGCATTTAAAGAGTGATGGATAGGTAAATCTTACAAGGAAGGAAAGTAAGCAAAACAAAAGAAAAATCACCTCACACTGAAACCTCTTCCTCAATTTATTTATTTATTTATTTATTTATTTATTTATTTATCTATCTATCTATCTATCTATCTATTTAGAACAAAGATTAATTAGCATGATGTCATTATTGGATTTATGTTAAAAATTTATAGAAACTATCTGCCATCCCCATATTTGCTATTTGGTTTAGTATATAGTCAAATGCTATAAATGCTACCGAATTTAAAATGTAGGAAATAGTAGTTTATGAATAACAGCTGTATTGACTGGCTTTTATACTAAATTAAATAAAAATTCCTTCAAAGTAGATTTGTTTTTCCAATTCTGTACTCCAAGTGCCTTATACATAGTAGCATTCAGAATGTATCAACTGAAGTAATAAGTCAACAACTTTATCGAGTAAATTTTTGTTAAATATGCATCTCCCTTGATGTAGTTTGTGATTATATAATATAATCTGAAGACTCTTGCTAACTTTCTCCACGCTATTGCATAAAAGTAAACAATGATGCCATCTTACTCTTCCACATGACTTCCATATCCAGTTATTAGTGGAGATGCTATTCTTTTGAGTGTTATGTAAAGAAACTAAGAGCATTGTCTACAGAGTTAACTGATAAATTGCACGGGTACTTTCTAGAAGTGAAGACGCTTTCAGGCTAGTGTTTTATATCCAAATTATTATGTAACACTATATGTCACAGTAATTCAATATTCTTTAAAAATGAAAATCCTTAATTGAATAGAGATAAATTTTACTGTAGATATAGAAAGGAGAGCAGCAGTGACAAATCCTGGGTAGCTGCTATTCATGGCATGCCTCAGAGTAATTTAAGAATGACTGGAGTAATACAAATTAAAAAGAGATACCGAAATCTTTTCACTACAAAACGTTTCCTGTGGTGTGATGGTTTTCTCTAATTAATAATATTATTAAAGAAACATAGGAGAATTTTAAGTAAATCCCCATGTACAGATATTGAAGGTCAGGAAATCACTAATTTAGATCTATTCTTATTTGTGTTTCAAAGTTTTAGGTACACTTTTAAGAAAATATCTTGATATTCTATCTGACGGGTAGGGCTTTTTAGAGGAAATTTAGTATTCTTACAAGACATTTGTCTTTGTTTAAGGTCATCCTTACAACTTTGAAGAGAGAACATGCTGACAATTTATGAAGCAAATGTCGTCTAACTACCCATAGAATGGGGCAAACTTACATTACCTGTCAAAGCTACACTGAGAAATGGCAGGAAAAGACAACAGTACAGACAGTGTATCTATACTCTTGTCATTACTTTCCCCTATGCTGAATATGCCGCTAGAGAGTTAGCAATAATCAGACTACTTCCCTGAATGGAAAATTAACAATGATGACTCTAACAAAGCTGTGTAGGTTGCTATTTCAATTATTTTGGAAAAAAAGAAAAGAAAAAAAAAACATAGTCTTAAGGTATATCAATTGTAGTCATGAATCACATAATCCAATTGGAAAAAAATACATTGAAGCATATCTTCAGAATGAGGACAGTTATTACAAATGTCCAGAACAATATTTGGATTGTTATAAATGATCAATAAATAAATTTGATTTAATTGAATAACTGAATCTACTTAAAATTGAATGGGTTGCCTTGAGTGTTAGTAAGGTTTTTTGTTACTACAATTATCTTATTATTGGAGATAATAATATCCAATGATATTGAGTATTCAATAGAAACTCTGGGTGACTATCTTTAATGTATGAAGTGTAAAAAGTTCCTTCACTTAGTGTGAATTTGAACTAGATTGCCTGCCCAATCGTTTCTTATTGTAAGAATTACAGTGTTAGTAAGAGCCTAATAATTATGACGACACATGAGAATTTAACCAGATGAGATATTGTGCTCTGAATATATGGACAGAATGATAATACAGAGAGGATGTGTGTGTACATACATGTACCCATTTTACTTATGATGACATTAATATCTATATAGTTAAGCCCAACTTTCATATACCATTGGATAGTAAAGAATAGATAATTAAGTTCACTTACAGATGATTAAAAGCTGACTCTCTATGAATCAAAACTATTTGAATTAGATGATTCGTTAGAAAGCATGTATTCCAATTGTGTAATCTTGTGATGGAGAAAGTGATGTGCAGAGGGCATGTGTCATGTTCAAGCTTCCACTCTAATACTGACCACTGGTTCAGTGCTATTTCCTTTTTAAATAGTATTTTACTAATGTGTCCAATACATTTTTATTACCTATTCTAGATTTTGTGTTTTGGATTTTGAATGAGTAGATCTTTTCATTTTCGGAAACCACATTTTTCACTTAAAATATCACATGCTGTCATAAGTATATTTTTATTTTGATGAAATTAAGAGGAAATCATAAATAAAAAGGATTATTATTCATAAGTTTAACTAAATGGAAAATGAATATCCAATAATAATCTTGAGCTACTTGAATTCAGCAGTATAAGAGGCCAACTTGCAGATTACAAATGTGATTACGTTCGGCAACGTTGCAGGTATTAAAAATTTTAGTGATTGCATGACGATGGAAGAAATTTTAACATCCATTAAAATTATGTGTGAAAAAAATTCTAATAGCTAAATGGACGTTGCAATTAAGGTACAACAAATCACAATTCCTCAAAACCAATGCAAGAAAAGAAGAAATATTAATTCATTAAGTATCAAGTTGTGAATATTGCCAGACCAAACATGAATGGAATCTCTTATGTCTACTGCCTAAATTAATCAAACAAGGTTAACTATGTATCTAATAAGGTTCCACAAATCTTATTGAAGTTTATTATATTGGAAAGTGACATTTGAAGGTTGTAACAACTTGGAAATGACTCAACCATTTGATCTCATCTGTGACTTATCTGGATTTCACACTATCTTTAGCTTGACTATATTACAGATGTCCTGATGATCTCTTAACCTTCCCTAGTCAGGAAGAATTTTCTCTTCAACTTTTAAAAATTTTGTCACAGCAGCATCTCTCTGTCTCTGTCTGTTTCTGTCTCTCTCTGTCTCTGGTTTATTCGTATACGAGATGGACCGACATAACACACTGAAGATCAGTCACAAGAGGCAGCGGTATAAGTGGTTGCCAAATCAGCATCAAAATGAAGTACAGCTATGTTAACAAACACAAAAGAAGTAAAACCAGACTGGGAAAACAACCAAACTATATCACTATGACATAAAAAGTTTTGAAATTTCTGATAAACTAAACATATGATGGTTTGCTATTATTTATAAAACTCATAATTTACAAATAACTAAGCAAACCACAATTTATATAATTTCATTTCTGAAAATAAAATGCTCTTGGTTATTACTCTATCCAATTAAATCCATTACTAATTTAGAGGGTGATGTGGCTAACAGAGCAAGACAAAAATAAATTGAATGTATAAGAAGCATATTGACAAGGCATGAACATGAACAAGGGTACAAACCACAATGTAATTATGAAACATTTTGGAGTTTAGATGAAATGTGATTTAGTATTACCTAGTCATTACTGTGCAGAAAAACTCATCTGTGGTTTTTGCATTGTATTTTGCATCATATTTTAAATTGTATTTTAAAATGAAAACACTCATTATTCTTATGGAAAAACAGCAAAATCTTATGGCATAACCACATTGTACCTTTCTATCTTGCTTTCACTTTTTATATGAACTAATGGTTTGAAAAGGTGACTCTCAAATACTCTAGAACTGCTACTGACTTTCTTTAAAGTGATGTCTTCTTATACATGAAGTCCTATGAAAGTTTTATTTCAATGTATGAGTTGTAAGACAATGTTTTAATACTCTATGAAAGGATGACACTTTCATATAAGAAAAAGATATACACATAGGTAGTTACCCCTTCCTATACCTATCAATAAATTTTAATGAATTATTCTTAAAATATATATTTTTCATTAAAAAAGCATATGTAAGGCACACGACAGTTTGTTTAATTTATAAGATTTTATGAATAAATTTATAAATATTCACTTTTTTCTTCCCTTCGCCTTTTCCCCTGCATCATTTTTAAAATGTTAGACTGTAATCCTTTTGATCTAAATTATGTTGCCAATAGAAATACATATATGTCATTTTTCATTATATTTACAACCTGGTTTCCCATGACTCATTCTGTTTCTAGGATGGGTATACATATAGGCATATTCACTTATAAATAAAGGTGAAAAAGATACATTTAATGCAAGTATCTATTACAACAACCAGTTTTCATAGACACAGTAAGTAATTTAGACTTTTCAAGTGATATACACTCTTTTGCAACTACTCAAATCTGCTATCGCAGCATAAAAGCAGCCATAGATAATACATAAGCAAATTAGTGCACCTGTGTTCCAATAAAACTTTATTTATGAATACTGAAATGTCAATTTTGCATAATTTTCACATGTCAACATATTATCGTTTGATTTTTTTTTTCAACCGTTTACAAGTGTAAAAATCATGGGCCATGCAAAAATTGGAGAAAGACAGAATTTGGTCCATGGGCCATAAGTTGTTGACTACCGTACAATATGATAAATATAGATATAGATACACATGCATTTTGTGTGTATCTGTGTGTGTGTGTGTGTGTGGAGAGAGAGAGAGAGAGAGAAGAGAGAGAGAGGAACTAAAAACCTAGAAATAACAGTATATTTTGGTCGCGATTGAATTTCTAGTGAATTCCTATAGCTTAGTGCATTGCTTAACATCTAACAAATATATATTAATGTGTTGACTATATATAAAAGAAGGAAATAACAAATGGTTCTATTATTAATTACATCAGTGTTTCTATGAAAAAAATCACTAAGCTAGAAAATAAATTATTAGATACAACTGTCAACAATAAGAAATTATTAGTAAAGAATCAAACCATTGAAGGTAGCTCTGTCAGAGTTTTTACATTAAAAGAAAAAAAAATACTTTAACTTATCTACTTTTGTATACCATCTTTGTCATGAGTTTTATACATCCAAATACTTATATTTTGAGTATTTCTAAGTGAGCATTCTAGGATAAGAACATTTTTAATTGAGTGTCTTTGTATTTATAGCTAATATAAATCCAAACATTCTCGGCCGGGTGCGGTGGCTCACGCCTGTAATCCCAGCACCTTTGGGAGACCAAAGTGGTTGGACCACGGGGTCAGGAGATCCAGACCATCCTGGCTAATAAGGTGAACCCCGTCTCTACTAAAAATACAAAAATAGCCAGGCGTGGTAGTAGGCGCCTGCAGTCCCAGCTACTCGGGAGGCTGAGGCAGGAGAATGGCGTGAACCTGGGAGGCAGAGCTTGCAGGGAGCCGAGATCGCGCCACTGCTCACCAGTCTGGGTGACAGAGCGAGACTCCATCTCAAAAAAAAAAAAAAAAAGAAAAAAGAAAAAAAATCCAAACATTCTCTTCTTTTTGCATTTAAATTTTTTCTCCATCTTCCCTATTTGTTATCATTTATGCTTTTATTTTGATTTATTAAGTTTTATTCTTTCAATATTCTTTTTGGACATGGTGACCCAAGCTGATTGCAATATTCTACATCCTAGTACAAACAACAAAAACATATTAACTTAGTCTTTCTGCATCACTGTCATATAATTTCATTATTTTGCTTTACATTTAATTTTTTCTCAGAAACATTTTATGTTTTATCTGCTACTTAGATAAAATCTCAAATATCCCAATATATCTTTTACTTGCCTGCTTTCTTCAGCCTCTATATTTACTTCTTTTAGGGTAATTTTTTTTTTTTTTTAAATTTTTGCTTCTGTTTTGGTTGTTTATCTTTTTGGTACCTAAGTATATGGTAACTAGTAAACAATAGGAAATGATCCACAACATTCAGATGCAGGGTTAATTTCCTTTATTTCTCAAATTAAATTCATTTCAGGGAGCTGCTGGCTAGGGTGGCAGAAAGCCTAATAGCTTTTTCTTTGACACCTTATCCACCCCTCATTTTCAATCTTAAGATTATTTCTTATAATTCATTTCCAAATAATCTTCACATTCCTAAAGACATCCAATCATTTCCATACACATGCAAAGATGGCTTTGGTTTTCAGTCAACCCATGGCTACTCTTACATATAGCTACCAAAATGTGTTGCTGTTGAGCGCTAAACTTTCCTAGTCTGACTGCTGCAGTCAAGATCCTAATGCAGTTCTATCTTGCTTGACCTGATCTAGGCAGGGTCTAGAGCAGTCTTTCACAAGAAACAGATTCCAGTGGCAACTCCACTCATTCCTTGTCAGACTCAACTTAGATTGTTCCCTGAGTTCCCAGGGAGATATTCCTTAGGTTTCAGTTCTTTCAAATGCATAATCCTCTAAGCTGCTTGGCACCTCAGAAGTGTATGTTTAGCTGTTCACTTTGCAAATTTACAACTGTTACTGTTTTTACAAGCTTGGTGATCAAACTAAGGATCAGGGAGCTTTCTCTTTCTTACTATGAAACTCAAAGTGCTCTTTCACCTTGCCTCCTTTCCCAAAATAGTAGAGATCAACTGACTTCTTCATGAGGTTGAACACGATCAAAGATTCCAAAAAGAAAAAAAAAAAAAAACATAACTTTCTAGGACTTACTTACTACAAGCAAAAAGAATAAAACAGCAAACAAGGAATAAATACGCGTAACTTGAGTTGTGTTTCACTAAATTATCCACTATATTAATTGTTAATAAGTGCTGATTGAATGATTGAAATTTCTAAAAGTAAAATTCACTGTTAGATTTCAGACCATCTATATTTAAGAAGTAAATGTGAGACATTAAATATATAATATAAATTATATATTTAAAGGTATATATAATATTAAATATTTAATGTCTCACATTTAATTATATAAAATATGTGTGTGTGTGTATATATGTCTATATGTGTGTGTGTGTGTGTATATATAGAGAGAGGGAGAGTAAATTTTACAAAACTACAGGGAAAAAATTTCCATGTCAGAAATTCCTACATGGTTATAGTGAGAACTGCTGTGAAACTAGACTCTTTTTCAGAAGTATACCTTGTGACAACTGCAGAAATGAAACTTATTAGCATTCATAAAAGCTATAGAAAGTTTTAATCGAGTTATATGATTTATTCCAAAGCACACTTATTTAAATATGACTGTCAATAAGTTACTAAAATAATTATGAATACATTTAATTTTTTAAAAAAAATTGTTTTAATTTTTATGGGCACATAGTAGACGGATATATTTATGGGGTACATTAAATATTTTGATACGGGCATACAATGCATAATAATCACATCAGGGTAACATCTAACTTTATAAACTTTTAATTCACATTTATAAGCTTCATACTTTTTGTGCTTTCTTATATTCAGTTTCCATTCCGTGTATGATGAAGATCTATTCTTATTTCGTAACTTCCATTTTTTCAGTTTTTTATTGAGATATATATATAAAACAGAAAAGCGCATAGAAATAAATATACAGCACAATGCATTTTCCCCAAAATGGAGACATCTGTGTAATTAGCACTCAAATTAAGAAGAAACATTATCTGCTTCTTAGAAGAGGTCTCATGCTCCTTTCACTCAATACCCTCCTCACACTGAAGATACTCACTTTCTTTACTTCTAACCTAAAAAATAGTTTGGGCTGTTTTATACTTTATGTAAATAGAATCATGCAGTGCAATCATTTAAGTTTGGATTCTTTCACCTAATTTTATGATTATAAAATCTATCTCTTTTTTTTTCCAGGTAGTGCTATATCATTTGTACTCATTGTTGCATAGTATTCCACTTCATTAATGTACCATAATTTATTTATTCTTTCTCCTAATAATCATATACAATTAGCTGAAACTTTAGGGTTAATAAAAATAGTGCTGCTACAAATATTTCAATACATGTTGTTTGGTGAATATACACAGGCATAACTATTGGGCATATACCTAAGAATAAACTGCTAGGTCATATGGTATGTATTTGTTCATATTTAACAGATACCACCAAACACTTTAGAAAAGTGTTTGTGTCAACATATATTCCTATAAATAGTACATGATAGTGTTGGTTGGCTCACATTATGTTCTGCTTTTCCATTACCTTGAAGTGCATGCAGTGGTATCAGGTTGTGGTTTTAATTTGCATTTATCTGAAGACTAATGAAATTGCAGAATTTTTCAGATATTTATTGGCCATTTGGATATCTTCTTTTATCAAGCTATCCATTCAAGTGTTTTGTGCATTTCTTTCCATCGAGTTATCTGTGTTTTTATTAATTTGTGGCTCTTTATATGTATATAATGAGTTATTTGAAGAATGTATATGTTGTTAATGTTTTCTCCCAATTAGTAGATTACGATTTTTTCTCTTAATGGTATATTTTGTTAAATGTAAGTTTATTAATTTTAATAAAGCTTATTTTAGCTTTCTTCGGTCATTGTCATAAATTTTGTGTTGTGTCAAAAAAGTCTGCTCTTCCAAGGTAACAGAGTTTCTCCTATATTTTCAATTAAAAATTTTATTGTTTTACTTGTTGTTTAAATTTTCAATACATCTTAAAATGACTTCCGTGTATGATGTGAATGAGGGTAATGGGTCAAAAGACTTTTTCAAAAATACCATCTTCTCTTCTCTTTTTCTGAGACGGAATTTAACTCTTGTCACCCAGGATGGAGTACAATGGCGCGATCTCGACTTACTGCAACCTCTGCCTCCCAGGTTCAAGTGATTCTCCTGCCTCAGCCTCCCGAGTAGCTGAGATTACAGGCGCCCGCCACCAAGCCCAGCTAATTTGTATATATTTTTTTAGTATAGACGGGATTTCACAATGTTGGTCAGGCTGGTCTCGAACTCCCGACATCAGATGATCCACCCACTTCGGCCTCCCAAAGTGCTGGGATTATAGGTGTGAACCACTGCACCTAGCCCATCTTCTCCTCTTTACACTGTATTATTGCCTTTGGGATAAATAAGGTGACCACAGAAGTATGGTGTGTTTTTGGACTCTTTCTTCTGTTCCATTGGCTACTTTGTCTCTCTTTAAACTAGCACAAAATTATCATAACAATGATATATTCTGATGTCATTTTATATAAGAAAATATGATAGTTATAACTTAATAATCATAATGAAATAGAATTCCATATTTAAAATGTAAAAATAGTTTATTGTATATTGTTTTTAACTTTTATATAGACCACTATGTAACTATAGATTATTTTAAAGTCATAAACTGTAGATTAAAAATACTATTCTAAACCAAACCACAAGTATACAATGTTCTATTTTTAAACTTAATCTTTTATAAATGACTTCTATTCTGTAATTTTTGACATGAGATATTACAGGTTTATATTGTCCTTTCTCTTTCTCAATTTTAGAAGTAGCCATTTCTTCAAGGAGATCTGGTTCCTTTTAGCGGGAAATGAATTCAGAAACCAAGATTTCAGCACTTATTTTATTGCTGCTTGGTACTCTGTGGCCTTTTTACTGGGCAAAAGGAGGACAAAGATGTGTGTGTGTGTGTGTGTGTGTAGCCGTATACTACATAGATGAACATATGTGTACATAATTTTGAGTCATACATATGTATGTGTATGTAAATATGTATGTAATATATAAATATCTATATATCTATTTTAAATATATTTTATATATGTATATATGTGTGTGTCTATATTAGTTTACAGTAATAACTTCAATTCTATCCCATCACCACAATATTCATTCTAGGTTCCCTCCTTTTCAAACTTGTAATTGTTTTATCTAATATTGAGAAATCTATCTACTAGTTATTTCTCAATCTCCTATACATAACCAACATTATGACACCAACAGCTTACACTATATTTTTCCTGCTTCCTCACATGGACCGCAGGACTCACCAGGCCTCTTTCTATGCTTGTTTGCTTAATGACTTTTTGATGACATTATTAAAGAAGGGAGGAAGGAAGGAAATAAAGAGAAAAAATAATATTTTTCTTTGAACAAATATTGAAAGACAAATCTAATTTTGCTTCATGATACAATTAATGATGGAAGGAAACATATGAAAAAGGAAAGAAACTGATGTAATGTATTTCTATTTCATGGAAAGGAACAATGTCTTTCTCCTGGTCTTTATTTTGTAATATTACTATTGCTCTTGTTAACAGGCATCACAAGTATTATCAGTGGTCACATTTTAATCTTGATTTTATCCTATTTTATTAAAGACTATCACACATTTATCAACATCCAAAGCTTAATTTATCAAAAGACAGACCATACTCTTATCTTTTATAAGACTCTGTAATAGAAGTTGAAAAATTGAAATATATATATGGCTTAGTGTTATTTTCTTGTGATCTGAAGCTGGAAATAATTCCTAAGCTTCAAGCTTGTAAGAGCACATTGCACTTTTTTAAACAACTTGCTTTATTTCATTTTGAAAATCATCATCTTTGTCACTATCATTAGAAAATTAAGTTATTTATTCTTTCAGAAATTATATTAAAAAATAAGTAAGACATTACTGAAACAGAGTACCAGACTTCAAAAAGCTTTTTCTCTGCTCAAGCCATGCAATTATTAGTTAGGTTGTTGCTACCTGTGTAACAAATTGATTCCAAAGTGTATCATGGTTCAAACATAATACTTTTTTAAACAAATTATTTTTCCAAGACGAGTTTCTGTAGTCAGCAATAGGACTTTCTCCCCATAATCACTTAGACTTACAGAGCTTCTCCAAGCTTCAAAATGTGGCTTACAAGTTCACCAACCATGATAGCCTCCTCTGGATCAGTCAGAAAGAAGATAGATGGAGGGTATATGGGACTCTTCTATGGGACAAGCTTGGAAGTCACTGATCTCATTTGTTCTGCTCTTTTTCGGCTGCCGAGAACTCTGTCACACAGTGGCAAGTAAAAGCAAGGAAAGCTAGAAAATATAGTGTTGATGTATGCCCAGGGAAAGGAAAATTGATTCTGATAGATAGCTATCAACAGCTACGATAGCAATATATCAAATGTATAAAAGGAAGACTTCTGTGGTTGAAACATGAAAGTGAACCCAGTATCACCCAGTAGACATTTCTCTCAGCCCCTTTAAAAAACAGCCAAAATAACAACAAAAGCCTTTTCCAAACTCTTGGTTTTCTTAGATCACTATTTGAAAATTATTACATTAAAAACGTATACATTTACTCAGCAATCCCATTCAGGGAACACTATCATATAGAAATAAAAATGTAATTCAAAAGCAATCTCATTACGAATGTACCCATTGATTCAGCAACCACATTTCTGGGACTCCATACTATAGAAGTAAAAGTATATTTTTAAAACTATTGCATTAAATATGTACTCATTGTCTCAGCAATTCAATTCCTGGCACTCTGTATCAAAAAAATAAAAGAATATCATATTAGAAAGCTCTGTTCTCAGTAATTTATTCTTTAGAATGTTTTATGTACCATTGTTTGTAGTAGCAAAGGCAAACAAACAAACAAACAAACAAACAAAAACCCAGAAAGAAAGAAAGTGAAAGTGCTTCAATAAGGAAGCACTAGGAGAAAAGTTGCATAAATATTTCAAGATCATGAAATATTATTTGGCTATTCCTTAGAACTAAATGTCATATGAGTATCAGAATTTCTACACTGTACCTGCACCATAAAATAAGTGAGAAAAGTAAGATATTTATCATGATATATGTGTCTGTTTTCCTAAAAGAATGAGGATAACCAATGTTTCTAAACAGAGGGCATGTTTCTGGGAGCATTATTTTATATATATATATGATAAAATGTATGTTTAGCCTTTTGTAGTCAACACTATTTTGATTGAGGTCAGGTGAATACTGGAATTAGGAAACATAAAGACCACATGTTAATATAACTCAGTGTAAAGACAGCATTGATAAAATAGTAGATGAGATTTCAATGGGTACATAAGCCTATATATTTATAATAAAATAAGTGAAGAGATATTCACTACAATTATGATGATGTGTGTATTAGAGTGATGCAATCAATGGTGGGGTTTACTTTTTTTAACCTTTATGTAGTCACTGATAAATGTGGAAATGCTCCTACAAAGCCTTATTTATACATTTTCTTTTCTTTTTTTAATACCATTAATAAAAACATTGCTGGGTTATAAAGAACCAGAAATAACATTCTAATTTAAATCCTCTCATTTAAATTTCCCTGAAAAATTCCTATGCTTTTCATTTCTTTAAAGTAAGAACTTCTGATGCTTCCCACACTAAATCTCTCTTGGAGTCCATTAAGTTTTAAGAGCATGTTTTTACATATAAATATATATATTTATATATACATTTATACATAGATGTAGACGCATATATATGCATGTCTTGCACGACTTGATCGGTTCAAATAATTGAAATAGTTTACATGAATATGGCTATGAGATATACCACATCATTGGCTAAAACATAAGACATATATATTTAAAGAAGATTTTAGACATGGGTTTGTAGCAATAAGTATTGTGTCAACGCTCTATTTGCAGAAACTTTTCAAAGAACCTAATGGACTCAAGGGAAGATTTTAATTTCTCACTGTTTGTCAATATGAAGAGAATGGTGTGTATAGCCTCTTAAAATCCTAAATAATTTAGAAGAATATTCTGACCTTCAATGAGGCTCTCTCTTCACACTTCCATTTGCATATTTTAGAAAATTTTATTTGTATTTTGTTTTCTTTTTATTCAGTTGTTCCCTACATGAAAAGAGATACTTACAACAATCTATAACAGAATCTCATGCCTTGATAATTCAACTCACTTTCAGAGGACTCTATCTATCTATTTATCTATCTATCTATCTATCTATCTATCTATCTATCTATCTATCTATCTATCTCAATCATCTATCTATCTAGTCTTCAAACCTAGGAGTTTTCCACTTTTAAGCCAGCCATTTTAATTGAGTCAGAGAAATTTTGAGGATTGCATTGCATAATCCTGGTTAGCATTCCCCTGGTTAAGATGTCATGGAAAAGTGGTCTCAAAGTCCCAAGCTGTTTAATATTTAAAGAGCCTGATAGGAGGGGTTCTTTTTACCCTGAAATAGCCATTTCTAAAATGAAAACATAGAATAATAAATAGGTATATATTTTAAATGCTTGACTTCACCAATTATCAGGAAAATGCACGTCAAAACGACAAAGATACATCATCTCAGCTCAATTAAAAATGTTATTTTTAAAAAGTCAATCAGTAATGCATGCTGGTGAAGATGTGGAGAAAGGGGAGCATAGTTTCACTGTTAGTGGGAATGTAAATTAGTACAATCACTATGAAAAACAATATGGAGACTCCTCAGAAAACTAAAGATAGAATTACCATATGATCCAGAAATCCTACTGCTGGATATATATCCAAAATAAGAAATCAGTATATAAATGAGATATCTGTACCTTCTTGTTTATTACAGCACTATCCACAATAGTGAATACATGGAATCAAACTGAGTGTCCATCAACAGATAAATGGATAAAGAAAATGTGTTATATGCACACAATGAAATATTATTCAACCATAAAAAAGAATAAAATCTTGTCTTTTGCAGCAGCATGAATGGAATGGAGGACATTATGTTAAGTGAAATAAGCCGGACACAGAAAGACAAATATTGCATGTTCTGACTTACATGTGGAAGCTAAAATAATTGAGTCCATGAAGGTAACAAATAGAATGGTGGTGTTCAGAGCCTGGAAAGGGTAGTGGAGAGGGGCAATAAAGAAGGGTTGGTTAATGGGTAAAAAAAAATGCAATTAGAGAGAAGGATTAAGATTTAGTGTTCAATAGCAAAATAGGGCAACTACAGTTAACAATAATTTATTGTATATTTCAAAATAACTGGAAAAGAAGATCTGGGATGTTCCCAACAAAAAGAAATGATAAATGTTTGAGGTGATGGATATACCAAATATCCAGATTTATTCATTACACATACATGTATGAATAGATTACATGTACTCTATAAATGTGTAAAACCGTTATGTATCCATAAAAATGAAAATCAAATAAAATAAAGGCATAGATGCCTTATTATTGCTCCTGTAGATCTACATGTCCTAAGGATAGATCAGGAAAAAAAAAATGTCACTAGGAAAGAGCTGTAAATCATGCTGGAGTAGTCACTGCAAGGTGTATAGGCAAGCACTCATCCTTTTTTCAGTTGTAGCTGTGATCTTAGAGAAATCACTTGAAATTTAAGTGTTCAAAATAATGTGAAATGTAAATTAGAGGCAATCCCAGTAAACATAGAGAAAATGTTTTGAGAGTTCACTGTATCTTAGTGGAATGGCAACAACACAAACAATGTCATATTAACTAAGATGAGACTGATCTACCACAGGCAGACTCCTAGTGGCAGTGGGATTACACATTTGTTTTGGTGCCGCAACTTTGGATGGTCCTTTAATCCAGCTTCACAGACTCTGTAATGGGGATGACAGCAACATATCATAAACGAAGTGTAGAAGCAACAACTGGTGATTCCAAACATTCTAGGAAAGACCTTGCTAAAGTCCCATTGCAATGTCACATAGGAGGCAATAACAGAGCCACCACAACATGGGGCAGAGCAAAGAAAAAAAAAAATCACATTAATTTGGAAGCAAACGTCTGAGCATGATTTCTTGTCATGTTACTTATCATGTTTCTCTACTTGGCAGAAAAATGAAATTAATATTGCCTATAATTTTGTAAGATTTAAATGAGTTAATTCATGGTACTCCTTTATATGATAAGACTTTTGCAAGAACATTGAAGACACTGGAAGAAAATATGTGTGATACCCTGAAGAAAAATGTTTGTATAGAAAATGACATGAGTTACCTGCTCATCCTGCTGACTCTTGGTCAAGTGCAGTGAACCTTTTCTATACCTGGAACATTAAAACATCATTGATCCTGCTGTCTGAGAATCGCGTTATCAAACAGCAGGGAAATATACTTAAGAGATAGAAAGCAGCTAAATCTCACTGTAAGAGAGTTTAAGAGAACTTCTTAGATTCAAATTGAGTGGCTATACCTATGCATTAAAATAATGATTTACCATTGTTAAATGAAATGACTGACAAAGAAAGGCAGAAATTTGTTTTTTTCTCTAAAGTTTCTTTTACCCAGGTGCTAGTGGATATCATAACCAATTAGATCTCATTTTCTATTTATATGAAGCAAATAGAATTAAAAATAATGTTGTTTAGGGATGCTTTATATGGCAAAAGAAAGAATGAGAGCAAAGAAAAGATGAAGAATATAATGTATATTAATAAAAATGAAAATGCATAAAATATTCAAAATTATTTTAAAACAATTCAAAAATACAAGACTCTTTCATGAAAATAACTAATAACAGATCTGAAACTTCACTTATCACTTGCTTTACCTGCAATGGAAATTCCTTATTAATTAAATTAATTTTTAATATTCCTTTTGTATTTTTGTAGATATAGTATTGTGCACATTTGCTTTTTTTTTTTTTTGCCAAAACATGAACTTTACAAATGAGAGATGAGGTTACAAAACTCACCAACTAATGTCTACATATATTCATCTGTACTCATTTCCTGACTTACAGAGATCTAACATACGTATTTATTAACAAAACTTACCCTACTACTTCAGCCTCTGCTGGGATGATCTCATCCGTTATTCTCACAAAAAAAGAACATCCTTTGTTTAGTAAATCCCTTTTCCACCCCCCCGGGGGATTGAAACATTGGTGTCATCAATTACTCCTCTTATTCCAACCCTTGTGAAATAACCACATTCTATTGATTTTATTCATAATAGTATTTTAATCTACGCTTCCTTCCATTCCCATGGTCACCACCTTGGATCAAACATATTCTCCCATTACAGTGCATCTTGGTTTAAGAATTCAAACTCTTTGATCCTTAGGTTTGAATCTCTACTCTACCACTTAATAAATGTTGATACTGGGGAAATTCTTTAACCATAATGGTATATTTTTTTTCTAATCTTTGGAAAAATACCATCATTATTATCTACAAAACAGGGATACTAGTGCATATTTTATATATATATATATATATATGTATATATTTAATTTATACTTACATTATAGGTTGGCTAATAAACATAAAGTACATATTATTTATTGTTATATCCTAATTTAACTTTCTGCCACCGTTCTTTTTTGAAACCACACTATCAACTTTATCTTTTGAAACTACCTGATAACTCAAATTTGTCTTTATTCTAATGTGACACATAAGTAAAACTACAATTCCTTAGTTTGGCTTTTAAAGACTTCTGTATATCCCAAATTTATAGCTTTATACTTTGTCATGTATTTGTTTAATATTTGTTGATCAATAACTACATAAATTTTGGGGTCAGATTTGCAGAGGACCCAAAAATATTCCACTGCTTTTCTTCAGGTTTTTCATATTCCATGTAAATCCTTTGCTGGCTCAGAATTTCTTGTTTTTAGATCCTCCTTAAATCCTATGGACATATTAAAATCCAAACAAATACAATGAACATCACTCTCACAACATGTTATCTGGGGAAAATATTTTCTGCATCCTGCAAACTCTTACAAATATCACAGATCTCTATACTATTGTTTAAGCACGAGTCAGTTTACCCTATAAGACTGCAGGGTCTAGATTTAGGGCCCATGAATATCTGCCATATTGCCTTTGAAGAGTCCATGTTTACATCCTTCTTGGCATTCATAGATTTCTGCAATGTTCTTATTAATTGTTCTTTTTTCTCTTTCCCTCACTAGAATGCAAGTTTTATAAGGATAATAAACTTGACTATCATATTCCCCAGCATTTTACTCACGCTAAACATAAATCCTGACCCATCTTCCTGCCAAAATAGTTGCTAATATATAGTTATTAAACTAATTGAAGACCTATACTTTATTTTTTACTAGATAAATACATAACTTCTGGCTGAGAAACCTTTGGCACTCCCAAAGCCATACATTAAGAATGTCTGTCTTGTTTCTCACCATTCCCACTCCCACTACTGGTCCCATCCATAGTTAGATAACATAAATTCCTGGAGAAAGCCTCAAAGGTTTGACAATTTTTATTATATTTTCACTTACCTTTTTGTACTTTTTATTTCAAATAGTTTTAAAATAGGCCAAGGTGGGAGGATCACATGAAACCAGGAGTTTGAGGTTACAGTCAGCTGTGATCACACTATTATATTCCAGCCTGAGCAATAGAGCAAGACCCTGTCTCAAAAAAAAAAAAACAAAAAAAAAATCATAAATTTACAGAAGAGTTGCAATGATAGTAAATAACTCCTATATAGCTTTATTCATCTTCCTCTAACCATAATCATGGTACATTCATCAAAACTGAGAATTTAATAGTAATACAATCCTATTATTAACTAAGCTACTTATTCCACCAACTTTTCCACTAATGCCTTATTTTTACTCTAAGGCACAGTTTATATCACATTGCATTTAGTAATAATGTCTCCTTAGTGTCCTTCAAATCTTTGGTAGTTGCCTGATCCTTTCTTGTTTGTCATGCCCTTGGCACTTTTGAAGAATATTGGTCATATATTTTGTAGAACATACACCAATTAGGGTTTTTATAATTTTTTTCTCATTAAAATTTTAGATTCGACTGGGGTTGTAGATTGTTGGGAAACATACACAAAAAGAGAAATATTTACTGTTAAGTGGAATCAAATAACCTGTACCCCCACTGAAAGCATTCCAAAGAGGTAGAATATACTGCTTGGCCAAAATGGTGGAGCAGCCACCAAACCTGGCAACTGAATGACAGTTTCAATGCAGATGGCAGAAACAAAAACTTGACAACTCGGGTGTAGGTTTAACTCAGAAAGCAAAAGCAAGATAAGACAAGACAATGTAACAATGGTGTTAAGTTTTAAAAATCCATTAGTTCTCATAAAGAAATAATTTTACAATAGACCAAGTTTCAAAGCATTATAAAACTTCTGTGTTTCATTAATATTTAAATTGATTTTCCACTAATGTCTTTCCTCAAATATTTAATTCTAGAATACTACTAGAAAATAAATTAAGGTTTAAAATATCTTTTTAGTTCACATTATTTTGGTCACTTGTAAAACATTTTCATAATTTTCTGAGTTGCGAGCATTTCATGATAAATTAGTTTAACACGCCCTGCAGCTGCTAATATTTTTTACTGAGATTTGTTTACTTTCGCTGCATGTCAAATTCGGGAAATACAGGCAACACTAATTCAGTGTTGGATTAGACAACAATAATGCAGACAATACTCAGCTCATATTTCAAAGTAGTTCAAATGAATTCAGAATTAGCTTGAAATATGTAGTGATAAATGTAATTGAATATTACATCCTATGGCTTCAAAATTAAAGAAATGTTTCTAAGGCTAATTTTCTACGTCGTTTTAAAAAATAAATTATTATTTTTACTTCCAGAAAAGATAGTTTCAAAATCATGCTCAAGCAATATTTTGTTTCTAATTTATTTAAAATGTTTTAAATTATCAAATCAATTTAAATACTGATCATCACAAATTTAATGCATTTCTGTCTCTAATATGCAAATACTAATTTTTCTGTTCTAACTATAATTTTGTCTAGCAAAAAATTATTGAACTTCAAATTGTAATGGAATCAATTTTAGTACTCCACAAATTGTCAAATTAAAGTGCTTGCTCTTTGAGTGTTCTCCATTTCAATAAATTAAATTCCAGTTCCAGTATATAATTTTCTGTAAATTTATAACACATACTTAATTTTAATTCATTATTTAATAATAAATATTTAAAAACTCAGATTTACAGTTGCAATGTAACAATTCTGACTTTGTGGCTAGGAAATCTCACCTAAAAAACAAGTATAATCTCACCTTTCCTACTTCAACTAATGTTCTCTACAGCCTTTGCTGTCTTAATTTAGCATTTTTGTAGCAATTACAAAAAATAAAAGATAAAATCAGGATTAGAATCTTTGAGTGAGTTCCTTTACACATAAACAATTTTTTAACTCCTGCTATTTTTACATAATCCACTTTAAAATTTGAAACCATTTTACAGTTGGTTTTTATTAGAGTTTTGTTGACACTGAACTTATCTCTAGCTACACAATTTTATTTTTCTTTAACTGGGCAATATCAATATATTATAACCAAATTATATGTGCAAAATTATTAATTATTATTGAATTCTTATACATATATTTATAAATCTGCATATGAGTCAGATATTAGGAATAAATACTTTTTTATTCTTTTCTACATGACAATTTTAATTTTCCTCCTCAGGAACTAATAGATGTTGTAATGAACACCTCTTAATAATAAATAATTTAGTACGGGTGAGGTGGCTTACAACTGTAATCCCAGCACTTTGGGAGGCTGAGGCAGGCGGATCATGAGGTCAGGAGATCGAGACCATCCTGGCTAACATGGTGAAACCCCATCTTTACTAAAAATACAAAAATTAGCTGGGCATGGTGACGGGCGTCTGTAATCCCAGCTACTCAGGAGGCTGAGGCAAGATAATCTCTTGAACCTGGGAGGAAGAAGTTGCGGTGAGCAGAGATTGCGCTACTACACTCCAGCCTGGGTGACAGAGAGAGACTCCATATCAAAAAAATAAATAAATAATAAATAAATAAGTAAAAACATAATAACAAATATGTTAGTAATACAAAAGAATTATTTATACTGTATTTTTAATCCAATGACCCTCCTTGCCTGGAGAGTCAGCAACTTTTAGAACCAGTTATACAACACACAGGTGAAAGTAAGCACAGAGAATAACAATTTCTAAACTTAGTAACTATTTTTTGAGATTAAAAAACAATCTGTGACTCATGGCTGAAATATTTTTGACCGTTGTTTTACTTAAAATTGTGTTAGCCAAAAACAGCAGAAAATCAATTGAAGGGACTCTAAGTAATAAAAGTTATGTTATTTCAGAAAACAATAATTAGAAAGTGTTTAATTCAGGGTGAATTGATAAGGCAGTTTTCATAGTGTGTATCTGAAATATCTTCCAGATAATACTCAGATATTATTTGCCTATTTCTCTCTTTCTCTCATGAGTGTACAGTGACATTTTCTAGGAGCTATATTATGTGTGATATCACAACTGGATAATGCAAAAAATTATATAAGAATCCACCCTCTGCTATTAAGCCAAATATTAAAGAGATTAGAACACAATGTAAAGTTATGCTCCCTCTCACACAGTCTATTTTATTTTATTTTATTTTATTTTTGAGACAGAGTCTCACTCTGTCACTCAGGCTCGAGCACAGTGGCGTGATCTAGGCTCACTGCAACCTCCACCTCCCGAGTTCAAGCAATTCTCCTACTTCAACCTCACGAGTAGCTGGAACTATTAGGTGCGTGCTACCATGCCCAGCTATTTTATTTTAATTTTTTTTCCCCTAGAGATGAGGTTTTACCATGTTGGTAGGATGGTCTCAAACTCTGGACCTCCGGTGATCCACCCACCTCAGACACTGAAAGTGCTGGTATTACAGGTATGAGCCACCATGCCTGACCACAATTATCTTATTTTGAAAAATATAGTTATCACTCATAAAAAACATGTTATTCATGATAGTGTGTAATAAATATATTGATATCAAGTGAATTAATATATAGTATGTTTTATTTTCTTTTAAAAAAATTCTAATACGGCAAATATTGAGAGATGTAATCCACATAAACAGAAGCTCTTTGGAATCCTCAGTAATTTTTAAGACTGTAAAGAATTCCTGAGTCTCCAGAACTTTAGAGCTGCTGGTTGAATGATAGATAGCACAGGGATCCAGGTGATTTTAATCTCCTACTTCTGTCATTACCACAGGTGTTAATAATTTCTCTCCTCCGCCCTTCTCTCCAGTTAGATGACTGCTGCAGTAATTCTAGGTATCACATGCAGTTATGTGATGCAGCAAAGAAGACAGGCAATTACTCCCAAGTGCTTCCTTTTATAAGGAAGACAAACCTTATTCATGACTCCCACAGAATTTATTTCATATCCCGCTGGCTGGAAAAAAATACATGTCTCTGTTAAAACAATCATTCTAAAAGGAATGACATCACTCTGCCTAGCTAAGACCAGTTGTGACCCATCCTTGAGGAGAGATGGAGAGTCACTTGCTAGATTCTTCGGCCAAGCAGAGGCTAAACATTCAAAATAGAAAGGACCTCTGAACACAGGAAAGAATCATAGCTTGAGAATGGATTTTGATACAGTCACTGTGTCATTTGCATCTGTTGTGCTGGATTTACTTTCAAAAATTTAGGCAAGTATTAGATACTGTAACCATCTCATGTGTGGCACCAGTCATAGTCTTTGACCATTTAATCATATTCAGAGATTACTGGGGTTTAAAGATGAAAACGTTTTAAGAATTAGCATTTGAGTATTAATTAAAGTAATAAATATAACAGGCTAGATGATTTTTTTAAAGTAACTTGAGACAATAGTTTGGTGGTAAGCACACTAATACAAAGAAGTGAAGATTTAAAATAAAGGAAGGCCATAGATCTCAAAGAACATTCAGTGTATTTATTAGGAATTATTATATGCTTCCTTCAAAAATGCACATATTTTTAAGCATATTAAAAATAAATTATACATTTGAAAGTATGTGCAGATAAGACACTACAAATCACACCAATTTTATGCCTACATATATAGGTGCTAATTTATTATATTGTACTTGGATTTCATTCTGGACCTTCTAACAGCAACAGACTGTGGTGAGATGTTTTAGCTACCTAACCTAGGCCTATGCTAAATCTCTGTGACTGTCTTCATTAAAGTTTCTGATATTCATTTTCTAATTTATAAAATAATTAACTTAAGGAAAAGAAATGACAGCAGAGATAACTCAGATGCTAAACACTGCTTCAGTAGGTGTACTCTTAATTGTTTGCAAGAATTATACTCACTTAAATTGGTTGGCCTTGTGATTCACTTTATTTCAGAGATTTGAAGACTATGTATGCTAAAGAAATGATATTTTAGACATCTATTACAAACTGACATTAATGACAAGTGTGTGCATATTTAATCACTTTGTCCATTTTAGGTGTGGGCATACTTTTACCTAGTAAGTATTTTTAAATATAAATATTTGATATTGCTCTGAAAAGGTTATGGTTTCAATTTTAGTTTTAGAATAAATAGTCCAAATTAATCTATATTGCTGTTATAACATCCTTAAAATTTTTACAAAATTTAAATTGAATTATTTGGAAATTAATTAATATCATTTCAAACATATTTGCATATGTATTTGTTTTTTTTTTAGGGAGAAGCTAGATTTTTCATCTTTCAAGTGAATTATACACAATTAAGGGTTTTTTATTGGTAGGTATTATATATTTTCTTTTGTAAATCATACGCATTTAACACTGAGACATTACAATATATAATAATTATTATAAAGTATTTATTTTTATCTTCAAATTAAATACCAATTTCTACAACTGGAAATATTTTAGAGCACTTTCAAGCATAACCATACTTTTGTTTCAATTTTTAGACTAGAACTGACTTACAATAGCCTCAGACTGATATCTCTATATGTGTGTGAGTAGTTTCAATTGTTTATTTTGTTTTTGTCCTTATTTTGGTTGTGTTGACAAGTTATTTGACCATAAACAAACAACACATTTGATTTAAAATGAAAATCCGACATCCAATTTTCAACCTTCTGTGAGCTAGTACATTACCAGATAAATCAATTCTATCGTTGAATTGAATAGCAATTATAAGAATGTAGTTAAGTCAGCCAATTCAGTTGTATTTGGTGAAGCTATTTATGGTATTGCCCATAAATGTGAAGTTCCAATTTATGTTAAATGATGTCCTCCAGCATCTCCTGTGGAGAAGTTGCTTTGCTGATGGCGAGTTCCTATCACCCGTGTCTCTAGGGGAAGTAGTTCAGTATGGTGATGCATTACAGGAAAATTAAAATTAAATTTCAGTTGTCTTATAATAGCATTTTATAATTATTTGACAACCTAGTTAACAGCACCAACATATTTTCTCTTCTGAAAACCTAACAGGTGTTTGCTGGATTTTCTTCATCTGTTATGAATCAGTACTGATTCCAACTGGACATGTTCCATTCAATAGATGGATATTTTTTATATTTGTAGATACCTTGCACCTGTTCAAACAGTATCAGCTCCAAACCTGTCTTCTTAGTTGATGCTGGTTGTTATGTTCTTGACACCTGGCCCATCTGATCCACATCATTGTCTGTAGAGAACAGATTTATTATACGCATACTGTTGCACCTGTCTCAAATTATCTAAATCTGTCTCTGTCTGGCATATTGTCAGTTTTAGAGGGATTGTGGAAAAATAGGTTTACCGATGCTGAATCATATTTTTCCTTCATGACAAAATGATACTTCAATTCTGTAAAAAGTCATCAAAGTAAATTTTAAGTATATTACCATTAGAAATAAACTGAAAATTTAATATTTGAATGTTTTGTTATTTGCCGACTAAAATAGGCAGATTTTAAAGGCCAGAAGATTGAGACTCTATTCATTACGTATGCTGAGAATATGCTGACTTCATTATCCTTAGTAAATGCGACTTCATTATCCTTAGTAAATTAGGGAAGGTATTTACCACTTGCGGAGTACCTGAAGGGGTGGGAAGAAAGCATGTATTTTCACGGTCCATGGCAATTTAAGTTAGCTAATATTAATTTATCCGGAAAGGAAAGAAATGAGGCAATGTGCAGAATCAAACGAAGAAAAACTAGGAGAGGGAGTTCCTGGTTCTATCAGAAAATGGCATTTGTGGCAGGGTGCAGTGGCTCACCCCTGTAATCCCAGCACATTGGAAGGCCGAGTCGGGCCGATCACCTGAGGTCAGGAGTTAGACACTAACCAGGCCAACATGATGAAGCCCCATCTCTACCAAAAGTACAAAATTTAGCTGGCCGAGGTGGCTTACTCCTGTTATCCCGGTTACTCGGGAGGCTGAGGCACAAGAATTGCTGTGAACGTGAGAGGCTGATGTTGCAGTGAGCTGAGATCTCACCATTGCACTCCAGCGTGGGCAACAAAGTGAGACTTCATCTCAAAAAAAAAAAAAAAAAAAAAGGCATTTGTGGTCATTTTTTTTTCTTTAATGAGAATCTAAAAATGTTTAATACTTGTCTATCTCATCACACTGTTCGGGTGACTCCTTATTGTGCTATAAAAATTAGGGGAATTGGAAATACATTCTAGGTCCATGTATTTTTAGTTTTCCTGTAAGTCAAAAGATAATTCTGATTTATAATAATATTCTACACACAAAAAAGTGATTTTAAAAGGCCCAAATTGTATTCTCACAAATTAGACTAACTTTTTAAAAAATAGATATTTTATTATGTAATCCAGATGTTCAGTTCCAAGAAAATAAAACCATGGCATAATTTTAAATCTTCCAAATTTCTTCTTGTTAACTAGACAAAACAAGTAGGTGAAACATAAAAGAAATTCAGAAATGACAGTGTAGAATTAACACAGAGCAAATACAGACTTCATAAAGCCCTGTAATAAAAATAGAGACTAGAATAGAAAAATATTGAAAAGTTCAAGATACAGAGAAAAGCATGAAAATATTTCAAGAGAAAATGATATAAGCAGAAGATGAAGCTATTTAGCACATGTTTAATTTGAGCTCCCACAAAAGTACTCTATCTTCCCCCCAAAAGCAAAAAATAATGTTAAAAATATATAGACCTATGTCAAGAGAACCTTATTTCAGAAATATTCTCACTGATAAGGCATGCTATTTACCTGGAGAAACTGAGTAATAATTATTGACACGGAGAACTATCATAGCAACACTATTAGACTACAAAAACAAAGAAAAAAATTTCTGAGAACCTAGGCATGAATACCAATTTTCTTATATTAAGAAAAATCAGGCTTTCATCAAACATCTGAAGAGTAACATTGCATACCAAAGATACTGGTTACAAACAGAAAGAAAATATGAATCAAGTATTTTTCTCTATCCAACCAAAAGAAATTTTAGTACAAAAAGTAAATAAAGGCTAAAAGCATCTAAAACAAAATAACAAAAAATCCTCTTGCATTAATATATTCGGGCAGTGTTCCTGAGGAACAAAGAAAGAACTTCAAACAAACAAGACATTGAAGATTTTGCAACCGGTTATTTGTATACATTAAATATATTTAAATACAAAATTAAGATTAAAAATAGAGATAACTGCAATAGGATATTATGTAAATACAAATGATCTGATAATGTAAGAGTATAGAACTTACAGATATTTGAAAAAAAAAGGCAGGGTGTATGTCAGATAGATGCAAAAAAAATTCATTTCATGCCAAAAAATTAAG
The DNA here is from genome assembly GCF_043159975.1 of Macaca nemestrina. NCBI lineage: Eukaryota > Metazoa > Chordata > Mammalia > Primates > Cercopithecidae > Macaca > Macaca nemestrina. The sequence goes on from NC_092126.1 coordinate 76,807,488, forward strand.
TAGTTCAATTACATTTATCACACTAAATAGGACAAAGAAAATACCCGAATTAAGATAATATTAGTGATAATATTTTAATAGAGTGAGAGAAGGTAAAAAGGATAAAACGTTGTTTGCTAATCATATTTACTCTTATTTTAAGCAGCCAAGAAATCTTACTTACTAAATTCCAAAAATATACCAAAACAACAGAAAAATGATAAAGAAATAAACCTCATAGTATTTTTTTTCTTTGCATATGTAGTGGAATGAAACATTATGACAAAATTGAGATCAAACATCTATCTTATGTATATAAATATGTCAAATTTTCCCTTTAAATGACAATTTTTTTAAGATTTGTTAACAATGTAAAATTCAGCCATTCAATGCAAAAACAAGAAGATAAAAAAATCAAACTAAATTATTTTGGACGTTTAAAAATAAAAAAAGCACGGCTGAGTGCAGTGTTTCATGCCTATAATACCCATACCTTGGGGTGCTCAGGCAGGATTGCTTGAGGCCAGGAGGTCTCGACTATCCTGGGAAACATAGTGAGACTTACATCTATTTTTTTTAAATAAAAAAACAGTAAATAAGTAAATTTTAGAAAAACATTGGGAATCATAAACTTGACAAATGCAAATAAAAGTAAAATAAGCCATAATCTTCATATCTAAAAAAATGGAATTTATGCCAAAAATAAGAGAAAAAGAGCTACTTCATGTTCTCTAAATGTCCCATAAAAATATAAGAATTATTATCTGTGCATAATAACCTGCAGCAACTTTGCAAATCAGAAATTATAGCAGATAAAATAATTGACAAAAATCACCCTAAAAAGAGAGACTATAATATTCTTATGTGACAACCAAATGTTAATGTCCTTAACATAGAAAGAGCTCCTACAAAATAAAAAAGATATATACCAATGTTATGATAGGAAAAATATATAAATTCAATATATAGGAAAAGAAATGCAAACATCTCTGAACATATAAGGTGCTTAATCTCACTCTTAAGGAGATAAGTAACACTACAGTAACACTATTTCTCATCTATCATATTACAAAAAAAAAACAAAAACTTAAGTAGCAAATAGTTTTTAAATGTTTACAGAAATGGCATACTATTGGTGGTAATATAAAATCGTGCAAATTTTTTGAAGGAAAACTTGACACTATTTAGCAAATCACATATCCATTTACTCCTTGACTTGTTTATAGGTATTTAAACATACTCATGCAAAGCTAATTGAAATGCACAAAATTTCTTCATTATTAGTGCCATTATTAGTAATAGCAAATATTAGAAATAATTCAAATATTCATTAAGGAATTGATTGAAATAACAATGACACATTTATAAATGAGTTACTATACACACATGAAAGGAAATTGAAAATATATCTGTGTAGTGATATGGAGTGTTTTCCAAAACATACTGTCAAATGAAAGCATCTCTCTTGCTACATGTGGATAGTTACAGATGACTGAGATAGACAAATGACAGATATCAGAAGTCCCTTTTTTGTCATAGAAGGAGTCTATCTAATGCTTCCAACTTCCAGGGGATGGTCTGATGCTGTACCTGTCCCATGGTTAAAGCCTCCTTCCTCAGCAGCTGAAGTGAATTCCAGAAGATGTAAAGGGATTATATTCTTTTTTCCCTACTCTTCAATTTTCTTTCTTTCCCATTTTGAGAGCCAGACATTAAAAGCTAGAATATGAAAAAGTAAGTTTATATATAAGGAAAATTAGAAATGACCACACATGTTCAGGGAAACACAAGGCTCAAAAGAAATGGGAAGACCTTAAGTTTACACTTTAAGCTGATACTTGGCATAGGCACAGCTCACAACAAGCAAAAAATAAAAACAATAAACAAAAGTCATAACCAAAATAACACCAAAGCCTACCCTTGGTAATGGAAGAATCTGATTTCCAGAGTTACAAATTATCAGATTTATGCTTCTAATCTTCAACAAAAGAAATCACAAGAACGACAAAGAAGAATAAATGTACTGCCCATTCAAAAGAAAAATAAATAAATAAACTGACAAGAACTGTTCATGAGAAGGAGCTGTTGACATATCTATTAAACAAAGAGTTTTTTCTTTCAAAAGATGTTCAAAGTACTAAAGAAACATTTTTCAAAAGTTAAGAAAATGATACATGAACAAAATATAATAATAAAGAGAAAAAACTAAAAAAAGGAAATTTTGCATCTGAAAAGTACAGTAACTGCAACGAAAAATTAGACAAATTCAAAGGCAAATATGAGAAAGCAAAATAAAGAATAGGAATAAATAATGAACTTTACAATAGGTCAGTGGAAACTATTGAGCCTGAGGAACAGAAAGAAAAAAACAATTTGAAGAAAATTGAACAGATCCTGAAGAACCTATAGGACACCGTCAAGCTGACTAACATATGGATTGTGGAATTTCTAGAAGAAGCAGCTAGATAAAAGAAAGGCACAGAGAGACTATCTGAAAATGTAAACACTGAAAACTTCCCAGATTTGATGAAAGACCTGAAAAAACGTCCAAGAGACGCAACATATGCCAACTAACATGAACTCAAAGAGGCACACACCGAGTCACATTATAATCAAACTTCTGAAAGACAAAGACATTCTTGAAGGCAGCAAGAGAGAAATGACATGTCACATACAAGAAATCCATTAAAATATTTTAAGCATATTTTTTATCAGAAACTTTGGATGCCAGAAGGCAGTGGGCCAACATGTTCGAAGTGCGAATAATAAAACGGTCAACCAAGAATATCCTACATTCAACAGAATTATCCTTTGAAAATAAGGTAGAGATTACGACTTTCTCAGACAAACAGAAGCTGAAGAAGTTCATTACTACTAGACCTGTCTTGAAAGAAAAACTAAAGTGAGTTTTACAGAATGAACTGAAAGGGGAAAAAGGACAGTGGTATAGCCAACAAGTAATATCTGTCTTGGAAATATAAAAGCACTTATAGCACTACATAAAGAACAGTAATTAATCACCCTACATAAAGAACAGTAATGATTAAACGAGACATCTCAAAGTGCTTATAGCACGCCATAAAGTACTTTACTATTACATCATGATAATCTTTTTTGTTTGTTTTTGTTTTTGAGAGGGAGCTTTGATCTTGTTGCCCAGGCTAGAGTGCAATGGTGTGATCTCAGCTCACTGCAACCTCCACCTCCCAGATTCAAGTGATTCCCCTGCCTCAGCCTCCCGTAGTAGCTGGGATTATAGGGGCCCACCACCATGCGTGGCTAATTTTTGTATTTTTAATAGAGATGGAGTTTCACCATGTAGGCCACGCTGGTCTCGAACTCCTGACCTCATGATCTGCCTGCCTCGGCCTCCCAAAGTGCTGGGATTACAGGCATGAGCCACTGTGCCTGGCCCATGACAATCTTTTTTCTCTCTCTATTTAAGTTTTTATCATTTCATATTGTTGGCATCATAACAATGCTTCATAATTAGATTTAATTACCTAATAATATATTGTAAGAATATCTACAGATTTATAAATATATTTAAGAATATTACTTAAAGAGACTTTACTTTTTAGAAGAGTTTTAGATTTATAAGAACATAATTTTGTGGCTCTATAAAAGTCATGTGTAAAAAAAATTTATCCAATTATATAATTCAGACCCTTAAAGTAGCATATTACAGCTCTTTACTTTTTTCTCCATCATAAACAATCGTATGATAAATATTCTAAAACAAGCATTTCTGTGATTTTCTTTGTTTCATTCTTCATAGAATAAATATATACATATGGTATGCCTTGGTCAAAAGTTTTGGCATTAAGTTTGTTTTGAATTTTTTGTCAAATATTGTTTCAAAAAAAATCTATACTTACACTTATAGTATCATCCGTTTTTATCTCTCCAAATTAGTTGCTGAATACTGATCATTTAGATACACTTTTGTGTATTTATGGGTCACTGGTATTTCTTTTTGGTAACTTACTTTTGGGGTGCTTCACCACTTCAGTTTGACTGTGAAAGATACTTAACTTATAAGTACAATTATACTGAAAGTTTAGATCTTGTACTATTTGTTAATTATAACCAATTGATTTTCATTTTGAAGATTTTTCATAAAGTTGAAGAGACAACAAATTAATATTCATTTGTACATATTTAATCATCATTTAGTGCATAGAGTTACTTTTAGCATATATGATAAATGTAATGATTCTACTTGATAAGTATTTATTTTTAAATATATAAATATGTATTTCCAGCTTTGTATAAAGAAAAGTAGGCACAATTTTACAAGAATTCAGATTCAGTCAACACTGGGGGAATGCTTGTTTTTGACTTCACTGGGGACTTGAATAAAACACACTAGATATCAGAAATTGCATGTTTATAAAGCTGATACGCTTACCTTTCTACAAAGGAAATGGGGTTTTGTATGCTTTTTTTTTTTTTTTTTTTTTCCAACAGAGTCTCACTCTGTTGCCAGGTTGGAGTGCAGTGGCTCGATCTTGGCTCACTGCAACCTCCAGCAGTTCTCCTACCTCAGCCTCCTGAGTATCTGGGACTACAGGCACATGTCACCACACCCGGCTAATTTTTGTATTTTTAGTAGAAGCAGGGTTTCACCATGTTGACCAGGATGCTCTCGATCTCTTGACTTCGTGAGCTAACCGCCTCTGGTGAAAATATTCATGACTCTAGAGGAGATAAAGGTTAGTGGTATAGCCAACAAATAATGTCCGTCTTGTAACTATAAATAAACATAATGAGTATTTCAAAGAATCGACGAGTAAGACAGAAATGAAGTCCCAGTTTGTACAAATTAAAATGTTGATGCCTGAAGTGATACAACTAGAAGCATCACCACAACATTACTATTTGAAACCAAAAAGCATTTTTTAAAGCAAAAATTATTTAGCAGAAATTTAATTTCAAGAAACATTTCAAATAACCCTCTAACTGAGAAAACAAGAGTTTGATTACTTATCATGCCAATAATTAGTTTAATTAATCGTCCCAATTTATTTGGTTAAACCTGAATTGTTCTTTTTCTTTGAATTTTATTTTAAATTATACCTTAAGATTGACTGTCAAACTCATTTTGTGGACTGATCTAAAAATATGTATTTAATATAGAAGTAGTGTATCTCTTCTACATGTTTAGTGAATACGTTTGTTTTCAATTTAAAAAAACTGTAATCACCTTTTCCTATGCTAGTGTTGTCTTTATAAATTATTCACATCTTCTTCCAATAAGTCTCACAATTGGCATAGCCATTTGTTAACTCCTACAAATTAGTGAGTCTTGGAAATTAAAGCATATGATATAAGTGAAAGGGATCAGTCAATAAAATCCTATCAAAACGATCAGGCTTATTGATTATCTCTCTAGATAAGAAAGGTGGATTAATTCCTACCTAGACATGCCTTCACTTGTCTACTGGGGTTCTGTGGTGCACTAGTCAGTGGACTAGTAAGTGTCATACAATAAACTTCTTCATCTTTATGAAAATGTTCTAAAGTTTTATTTTCCAGTGTGGTAGTTTCTAGACACATGGGACTATTGAGTGTTAGGAACACAGTTAGTGAGGCTGGGTGCAGTGACAAATGCCTATATTCCCAGAACTCTGGGAGGCCAAGGTGGGAGGATTGCTTAAGTCCAGGAGTTCAAGATCAGCCTTGGCAACATAGTGAGACCTCATCTCTACAAAAATTTAAAATAATAATAAGAAGAAAACCTAGCCAGCTGTTGTGATGTGTTCTCAGCTACTCAGGAGATTGAGGTGGGAGGTTCCGTTCAGCCCAGGAGGTCAAGGATGCATTGAGCAGAGGCACCACTGCACTCCAGCCTGGGTGACAGAGGGAGAGAGACCCTCTCTGAAAAAAGAGGGAAAAAAAAAGAAAATGTGGCTAGTAAGACTGATCATCATATATATATGATATATATACGTGATATATATATATATTTCAGAGTTACATGTGTAGGCAAGTTTGTTACATAGATACACGTGTGCCATCAGGATTTGTTGTGCAGATTATTTCATCACTCATTTATTAAGTCTCGTAGCCATCACTTATTTTTTTCTGGATCCTCTCCCTCCTCCCACCTTCTACCCTCTGAAAGTACCCACTGTGTGTTGTTCTCCTCTATGTGTCCATGTGTCCTCATCATTTAGCTCCCACTTATAAGTGAGATCATGAGTAATTGGTTTTCTTTTCCTGTGTTAGTTTGTTAAGCATAATGGCCTACAGCTTCATCTATATTGCTTCAAAGGACATAATCTATCATTTTATTACTACCTATTCTATGATGTATATACATCACAGTTTCTTTTTTTTTTTTTTTTTTTTTTTTTTTTTGAGACAGAGTCTTGCTCTGTCGCCCAGGCTGGGGTGCAGTGGCCGGATCTCAGCTCACTGCAAGCTCCGCCTCCCGGGTTTAGACCATTCTCCTGCCTCAGCCTCCCGAGTAGCTGGGACTACAGGCGCCCGCCACCTCGCCCGGCTAGTTTTTTGTATTTTTTAGTAGAGACGGGGTTTCACCGTGTTAGCCAGGATGGTCTCGATCTCCTGACCTCGTGATCCGCCCGTCTCGGCCTCCCAAAGTGCTGGGATTACAGGCTTGAGCCACCGCGCCCGGCCCACAGTTTCTTTATTCAGTCTACCATTGATGGACATTTAGGGTGCTTTCATGTCTTTGTTACTGTAAAAAGTGCTGCAATGAACATATGCATGCATATGTCTTTGTAATAGAATGATTTTTATTCCTTTGGATGTATACCCAGTAGTAGGTTTGCTGGGTTGATTGATAGTTCTGTTTTTAGGTATTTGAAGAATCACCACACTGTTCTCAACAACGGTTGAAGTAATTTACAATTTTACCGACAGTTTATAAGTGTCCTCTTTCTCTGTGAACTCACAACACCTGTTATTTTTTTATTTTTATTTTTATTTTTGAGACGGAGTCTCGCTCTGTCGCCCAGGCTGGAGTGCAGTGGTCGGATCTCAGCTCACTGCAAGCTCCGCCTCCCGGGTTCACGCCATTCTCCTGCGTCAGCCTCCCGAGTAGCTTGGACTACAGGTGCCCGCCACCTCGCCCGGCTAGTTTTTTGTATTTTTTAGTGGAGACAGGGTTTCACCATGTTAGCCAGGATGGTCTCGATCTCCTGACCTCGTGATCCGCCCATCTCGGCCTCCCAAAGCTCTGAGATTACAGGCTTGAGGCACTGCGCCAGGCCCTATTTTTTTTACTTTTTAATGGCCATTCCGACTGGTGTGAGATGGTATCTCACAGTGGTTTTGATTTGCATTTATCTAACGATCAGTGATGTTGAGCATTTTTTAATAGGATTGTTGCCCACATGTACGTCTTTTTATGAAAAGTGTCTGTTCATGTCCTTTGCCTATTTTTTTTTTTTTTTTTTTTTTTTTTTTTTTTTTTTTTGAGACAGAGTCTTGCTCTGTCACCCAGGCTGGAGTGCAGTGGCACCACCTTGGCTCACTGCAACTTTCATCTCCCAGGTTCAGGCCATTCTCCTGCCTCAGCCTCCCAAGTAGCTGGGACTACAGGTGCCCACCACCACACCTGCCTAATTTTTTGTATTTTTAGTGGAGACGGGTTTTCACCATGTTAGCCAGGATGGTCTCGATCTCCTGACCTCGTGATCCGCCCGCCTTGGTCTCCCAAAGTGCTGGGATTACAAGCATGAGCCACTGCGCCCAGCCGTATTGCCTACTTTTTAATGGGATTGTTTGATTTTTTATTGCAAATGTGTTTAAGTTCCTTGCGGACACTGGATATTAGACTGTTATCAGATGCTAGTCTACAAAAATTTTCTTTCATTTTGTCGGTTGTCCATTTGTTCATAGTTTCCTTTGCTATGCAGAAGCTCTTTAGTTTAATTAAATCCCATTTGTCAATTTTTGCTTTTTTTGCAATTGCTCCTGGAATGTTCATCATGAAATTTTTACCCATTTGTATGTTCAGTATGGTATTGCCTAGGTTGTCGTCCAGGTTTTTTATAGTTTTGGGTTTTACATTTAAGTCTTTACTCCATCTCAAGTTAATTTTTGCCTATGGTATAAGGAAGGGGTCCAGTCTCAATCCTTCGCATATGACTTGCCAGTTATTCCAGCATCATTTATTGAATTGGGAGTTCTTTTCTCACTGCTTGTTTTTGTCAGGTTTGTCAAAGAACAGATGGTTTTAGGTGTGTGACCTTATTTCTGGGCTCTTGATTCTGTTACATCAGTCTATATGATTGTATTTGTACCAGTGCCATGCTGTTTTGGTTACTGTAACTCTATAGTATAGTTTGAAATCAGGTAACCTGATGCCTCCAGCTTTGTTCTTTTAGATTATAATTGCCGTGGTTATTCAGCTCTTTTTTGTTCCACGTGAATTTTAAAATAGGGTTTTTTCCAGTTCTGTGAGGAATGTCATTGGTTGTTTGATAGGAATAGCATTGAATCTTCAAATTCTTTGAAACAGTTTGGACATTTTAACAAAATTGATTCTTCCTATCATGATCATAGAATGTTTTTCCATTTGATTTTTTGAGCAGTTTTGTAGTTCTCCTTGTAGACATCTTTCATCTCCCTGGTTAGCTATATTCCTGGGTATTTATTTCTTTCTCTGTTAATTGTGAATGGTATTGAATTCCTGATTTGGCTTTTGACTTGACTGTTGTTTGTGTATAGGAATGCTACTAATTTTTGTGCATTGATTTTGTTAATAAACTAATTTTTAATTTTTATTTTATATTAATTAATTTAAACTGAAATAGCCTATTTTAGGGTAGCATAAAAAACTGAGCCTGAGACAATGGTTTGCAAGGAGTTAGTTTGTTTGCTAATGTTATACCAGGGAGTAAGGATGAGGGAAAAGAAAAATGAGATGAAGAAGAAAAGTTTAATATATGAATGCTTTATCAAGTTGGCCACAGATTATAGCAATTCACGTACAGTTTTTCAGAACGTCTGAGGAGCTTTCTGACATATATTTCAAAACTGTCCACTCAGAAGATTAAAAGGACAAGCATTTGTCCTTTGCTCTTATTCCCCATTGATCCAGAAATTCACAGGCATTGACCTCTCCACAGTTTGAGGTTTTGTGTGTGTAAGGGCTAAGTGGGTTTACTGGGCACATCTCTCTCAGGTGCACAGAAAAATTACATAATAAGGAGGAAAGTGATGGATATGGGCCCCAGATGAGATGCTTTTATGAAGTTGGTGCAAGCCTATGAGGACCTGGTCACCACAGCACTGGCCTGACAGGAGCTAGAGAACTAGCTGAAAAGAGTCCTATGCAAAATTATAAATGTTTTAAGTGAGTGCATAAAGCAGGAATGGTCTCTGACCTTGTCGAAATTATAATAAAGTGAAGTAGATAAAAAAGTAAGAAGATAATCAGAAATTTTGATGAGTGCTGTTGAGGAAATAAACAAGGTATACGGATAGAGCACAGTACAAAGAGAGTTAATTCTGCGGAGTGATTAGTGAAAGCCTCTCTAAAAAAGATGCTATTAAAGCTGAAATATGCTGGATGAGGAAGAAGCCACAGAGAAAAAGCTGTGCAATCAATCAGGAAAAATATGAAGGAAATCACAATTTAAAAATATTCCCTTTTTAGTGTTTTCCCAAAAAGAAATCCTCAACCCACACAACAAATGGAAGATGAGTCATGATAGTCAACCTATCAACTCAACTAATAGTGTCACCAAAATGAAAGATCCTTGGTAGATTTATACAGTTGTTAAATCTAGACTCTTATTCTGCTTTTCAATGGTAGGTAATAACAGAGAACTTCCTTTTCTCTAAATGAAAATATATAAACTTATAAGTGAAAAACAAAATTTAGTTGAAGCCATAATTTTTGCTTTCAACGCTGGTAGCAGCAAGCGTGTTTAAAATAGTAAATTGTTCACTGGAAAACAACAACAAAACATAAAAGAAGAGAAAAAAGACATTTTAAAGAAAAACAGTCAATAAATTTATCTATATATTAAAGAAATCAAACTGGGGGGATCCCTTTTGATCACTGATGCATGAAAATTTGACAGATTTCAAAATAGAATCTGACAGCACTGAAACAACATTACTAAATTTTGGTGACTAAATTAATTTGATTCTCCTTGGGAGCGTAGATTAACTTTGTTTTCTAATATCTCAGTGTGGGAAATATAATGCACTTACTTGAGGAAATTAAAGCGAAGGTAGAAAACAGAATGTTTGAGACAAGACAATTAACCACCACTTGCTAAGTAATAAATCATAGATTTAGACTTTAATTTCTTAAACTATGTTTTATGGGACCCCAGGTTCTTCCCTGGGAACCTCAAACCCTTAGAATATTTTATGTTGCAGGAAGAGTTGTCTTTAACTGTTTGCATACAATTATTTACTTAACATTTAAATTTCAATCAAATATATTCCTCCAAATTTAATTTGCACTCTCAGTTTTATTCTATAGTGGTCACCTTTTAGCAGACATAATTACTATGGAAAAGTATGGTTATTTATTATATAATCCTCACAACTTCATTTAGTAGACACTAGTTTTATAGAAGAGTGAAAATGAGGCTTAGAGATGTCAAGAAACCTCTACCTTGTTTTCTTGTGTCCTTTAGAGACTATAGCAGTGTCTGACACAAAACAAGAGCTTAAAAAGAGTTGTCAGTAACTTGCTGACTAATCAACTCGCTTTTATGTGTCGTTTTGCAAATTTTAAAGAGAAACCCTTGACTTTAGCTCCCTCCCACATTACACCCAAAATAGAATCTATGTCTTGACTATTCTTCACCTTCTAATAGTTTAGTCGTGCCCTGAATAAACATTGATTTCTTCAAACCCAAAACTTCCAAAGCACTCTTCAATATTTACTCTTTTTATGTCATATATCTTATCTATCGTGTCTTCAGTAGTTTCTTCTTCTAAAATATATTTAATTTTTTATTTTATTTTAATTAATTTATTTTTTGAGATGGAGTTTCACTCTTGTTGCCCAGGCTGGAGTGTAATGGTGCAATCTCGGCTCACTTCAATCTCTGCCTCCCGGGTTCAAGCGATTCTCCTGCCTCAGCCTGCCAAGTAGCTGGGATTACAGGCACCTGCCACCATGCCTGGCTAATTTTGTATTTTCAGTAGAGACAGGGTTTCATCAACTAAATTGTTAAACATAATACAAAAACATAGTAATTAAAATAATGTGATATGGTACAAGTAATTCAGACTTATGGATGGAACAAATCCTAATAAATTTTTGTCTGCCTTGTAACCAAGGGAATTTATAACATTTGCAGTACTGCTACAAATATTGAATTATATAAAAGCATTAAACCCTAGGCCTTTTGAATTCATTATATTTTCAGAGTTTCCTTATCAAGTGAATAATCAAAATATCTAGTGTTCATATTACAATATTGATACAGATTCCTGTACTAACTACTGATTCCATTGTGAAGTAAAACGCTAAAGGATATATATACACACACATATATATATGTATATATATACACACATATATATATATTTAAAATCTGTTTCTTCTCCAACTCTATTGCCACCACTGTCCAAGTCAACATCTTTATCCTCAAACAGTATTAATAATCTTCCATGATCACATTCCTTCAAAGTAGACTCCTACCAATTCTCCAAACATCTATCAGGATATTCTTTTATAAAATAGTGAAAAGATCTCATTGTGGTTTTGATTTGCATTTCTCTGATGGCCAGTCACACCAGTTAGAATGGCAATCATTAAAAAGTCAGGAAACAACAGGTGCTGGAGACGATGTGGAGAAATAGGAACACTTTTACACTGTTGGTGGGATTGTAAACTAGTTCAACCATTGTGGAAAAGAGTATGGCAATTCCTCAAGGATCTAGAACTAGAAATACCATATGACCCAGCCATCCCATTACTGGGTATATACCCAAAGGATTATAATCATGCTGCTATAAAGACACATGCACACGTATGTTTATTGCGGCACTATTCACAATAGCAAAGACTTGGAATCAACCCAAATGTCCATCAGTGACAGACTGGATAAAGAAAATGTGGCACATATACACCATGGAACACTATGTAGCCATAAAAAAGGATGAGTTTGTGTCCTTTGTAGGGACATGGATGCAGCTGGAAACCATCATTCTCAGCAAACTATCATAAGAACAGAAAACCAAACACCACATGTTCTCACTCATAGGTGGGAACTGAACAATGAGATCACTTGGACATGGGAAGGGGAACATCACACACCAGAGCCTATTATGGGGAGGGGGGAGGGGAAAGGGATGGCATTGGGAGTTATAACTGATGTAAATGACGAGTTGACGGATGCTGACGAGTTGATGGGTGCAGCACACCAACATGGCACATGTATACATATGTAACGAACCTGCACGTTGTGCACAGGTACCCTAGAACTTAAAGTATAATAAAGAAAAAAAAAGAAAAATAAATAAATAAAAAATAAAAATAAAATAAAATAAAATAGTGAAAAGATCTTGAAAATTTCTGTAACTTAAAATTAAATTTTTACTATAGCCAGCTAATTTTCACTTGGTATCTAAGAATAATTATTTCAACTTAATGTAATCATCTTCCAGGTCCTTTCTGCCCACTGCCCAGACAAAATCCATCCACTAAGACCACAGTATTGTAGTAGAGAAAGAATGTAACTGATGCAAGACCGGTCCACAAGGGAAAACTGGAGTTATTACTCAAATCAGTCTTCCCAAAGACTCCAAGGGTTTTATGCACACTCTGGAAAGCAGGGGACTAGGGAATGGGTACTGCTGCTTGGTTAGAGATGAAATTATGGAGGTATGGAAAACCATCTGCATCTGCCTCTGGATGCAGCCACGGGATTAGTTGAATCCTGAGTCAGGAGTCTGGGTGAGGTCACTCTAAAAAATATCCCACACAAAAAATCTTAGGTTCTACAGTAGTGATGTTATCCATAGGAGCAATTGGGAAGATCACAAATCTTGTGACCTCTGGCCACATGACCCCTGAGCAGTAAGGGACTATAGAAACTACATGTGTCTCATAACCTCTCATCAGTCTTACAAAGCACTTATAGCTGCAGGAAGAGAGAGGGAATTAATTTTTGGTAGGGATTAGTATTATTGTTGTTTCAAAGTTAAACTATAAATTTCTCTCAAAGTTAGCTTGGCCTATGTATAGGAATAACCAAGGACAGCTTGGAGGTTAGAAGCAAGTTAGGGTCAAATCTGTCAGATTTCTCTTACTGTCATAATTTTGCAAGGACAATTTCATTAGCATGTTTAAAATGTAACACTGAACATTACACCCAAATCAGTTCAAGCCTTTATTCTTGCCTTTATCTGTACTATCTACATAGACCATAATAAATATTGTAAGCCAATTCTCCATGGAGCTACTCCCTCTTTCCCTTCACGGTTTTATTTCTCTCCAAAGCATTGATCACCCATCAATATACTAAGTGTTGTTCTTATCTTTTGCATTCACTGTCAGTTTTCTCTCACATAAAATGTAAACTCCATAGAGAATATTCCTAAATGCCTAGAATAGTTCCTGGCACATAATAGGTTCTCGATAAACATTAATTGAATAATTGGGTAGAAGAATCAATCATTAATGATTGGTCTACAAGACACTGCAATATTTTTTGCACTTTTTCTCTCTCCAATCTAATCTGGTGACATTGTCATTTTTATTTTCTATAGTCACCCTGTGTGTTTCCTATGCCTAAAATATTCTCCACCATGCTTCCTGACGTGGAAGTTTTCATCCCTTAGGACTCAATTTAGAGCTCCCCACCTCAGAGAAATATTTTTATCCTATCCCATTTAAAGTAACTTTTTATTCAGCAACATTAACAATTTCTAGCCAACATTCAACCAGTGCCTTTCATAGCATATTTAAATCTCTAGGTTTTTGTTGTTGTTGTTCCTGTACCTAATTCTTATTTCTTTAATAAAATATGTGCTCCTTATGGGTATAGCTATATTATTTGTCATTTTATCCCCAGTCATCAACCAAGTGCCTGAAGCACAACTATAATTAAATTGTTGGGAAAAAACAAATGGGACTTTCACATTTCATTCCATTATCTCTATATCATGGTGATGCCGGAATTTTTCTCGACCCCTGCGTTGGACTTACAACAGGGTTGCCCCATTTACTCGGCCAGCCGTATTCAACCTCTTATGGGAAGGAGAGAGTAAGCAAGTGAGTGTGGGATCTGGCTGGCCACTTTGGGCACTGGCCAGCGCAGGCTCTGTGCGGGCCCCATGGTGGAGCCCAAGTAGGGGTGCCTGTGACCCTCGAAGCCCCAGAGTGTGTGTTACAATGCTCTCTTAGCTCCACCATCCATGGACAGCAGTGTGTTGTCAGCTCAATGGGTACCTTTTCTTGTCAGGTGGGGCAGCTGCCCTCTGCCAGTGATGGTAAAGGGGCAGTGTAACAGCCTTTTTCAGGTACCCGTGCTCAATGAGTCCCAAGCTCTTGTCCAGGATCTGAGAGGAATGAGGTCACATGGACACTTGAAGTATGGTGGAGGTGGAGAATTTTATTTAGCAATGAAAATGGCTCTCAAAAGAGAGGGGAGCTGGAGGGGTGGAAGGACAGGCAAGCAATTTTCCCTGAAGTCCAGCTATCTCTGGCCAGCTCTTCTTCGAAGTGAAGCCATCTCTCCCCTGAAGTCCAGCCGTACCTCTCAAATCAAGTTGCTTCTTTCCAGTCAAGCTGCATCCCCCTCTCTACTGATTGAGTCTGGGGTCTTTACAGGTCCAGCACGGGAGCTGCTGGGTGGGGGGCGGAGCATAGATACTTTTGGAAAAGGCAACATTCGATTTGTAAAAAAACATTATTTAGAAACAAATAATTGGGAGAGAGTCGGCAAACAGGGATAGAAATTATCACTTTGGGCCATGGGTTTCAGACTTTTCACCTTGAGGGTGGGGTTTTACTGGAGACCCACCCCTGTCCACCTAGAATTTCTCTGACTTCTGCCTCTATCAATGGAATTATGGAAGGCATTTTAACATTTTTGAATCTGTATTACCTGGATTTAACGTTTCTTATTTATCAAAAGATTTACACATTGCAAAGACATTATGACATTAATTATTATAATTAATATATCCCTTACTGGGTCTTCTTTACACTATATGTATTTGGAAAATAAGTTCTAAGCAGGTAGATCCTAGTATACTGGGCTAGATTCACTCCCAAGCAGAAAAACAATTGTAATGATGATGGGGAGTAACAAAGTTCTTTCCAGACCTCATTTCTAGAAGAGGCCTTGTATCTTTTGTCATTCTAGACTCTATTGGTTGATGACATTTTTAAAACATGTTTATACTGTTTTTTGTTTCCCACCCATTTACTTCATTTGCAACTTTTTCCCCAAACAATTCCGTACTTTGCTTTGGTAAAGAAGCTGCACTCTCTGATATGTCTTAAGATTCCCAAGACTGGCCGGGCGCGGTGGCTCAAGCCTGTAATCCCAGCAGTTTGGGAGACCGAGGCGGGCGGATCACGAGGTCAGGGCATCGAGGCCATCCTGGCTAACACGGTGAAACCCCGTCTCTACTAAAAAAAATACAAAAAAAAAAAAAAAAAAAATAGCCAGGCGAGGTGGCGGGTGCCTGTAGTCCCAGCTACTCAGGAGGCTGAGGCAGGAGAATGGCATGAACCTGGGTGGTGGAGCTTGCAGTGAGCTGAGATCGCGCCACTGCACTCCAGCCTGGGCGACAGAGCGAGACTCCGTCTCAAAAAAAAAAAAAAAAAAAAAAAAAAAAAAAAGATTCCCAAGACTATTTCACATTCCCAAGGGATTTGACAGAGTCCTTACGTGAGGTTCCCTGCTCCTTTTCCTCTTCCTCCTCCGTATCTCCTTTTACCTTAAGCTCTACTGTCTGGGGTCTTTTGGTGATGGCAAGGAGACAACTCATTCACCAATGTTTTGATAAATGAAGTGACTATCTCTTTGCAGAACCCAGTTCATTTACAAGAAAAAATTCATTGTTCTGAGCAAGCCTCATTTCTCTCTTCAGTGACCTCCTTTGTAATTCTCATCAGTATTTTCACCATTCTTTGCAAATGTTCTTCATGATTCAATATAAATTCCTGTTGTTTCACTTACAAGTTTTCATGAAATCACATTTTTAAATACCATGTCTAGTTCTCTTTACACAATCTATTTTCTTCATGTATCCTGTCTGACATGCTTACTTATCTCTCAGACATATTTATTTGGAGAGCTCACTTCCACTTTGAATCACATATGACAAAAACACAATTCCCACTCAATTTAATTTCAGTGCAAAAGTACACAAAGAAAAGCAGTAAAAGGCACATTTTTAGCACTTTACTGACTTTGATACTATGTGAATAGACACTTTTACATATGAGTTAAAAATATAAAATATTTAATTCATTGAAATGATTATATTGAAAACAGAGTATTAACATTTAGTTAATTTTATATGCAAAGGAAAATTTTAGACTGATATTTCTGTGGTGTTTTTCAAAAATAAAATGTTCCAGTGATGATGTTTTTGGCATGTAAAATGAATCAAGAACCCTCTATCAACAAGCAGTTTGAATTAACAGGTTCAAGTGGTGATAGACTTTTCCTAAGTGTCAAGTTTACTAAAATAATTAAACTATATTTTATAAGTCTAACTAGTATTTATAGTGCAGTAGGAAAACATTTAAAATAGAGACAAAATACTTCAATTCTAATTCGTTTGCTTGTTCAATACATTTGTTGTGGTTGATTGGCTTTTTTACTTTTTCTTTTCTTTTTTTATTATACTTTAAGTTTTAGGGTACATATGCACAATGTGCAGGTTTGTTACATATGTATACATGTGCCATGTTGGTGTGCTGCATCCATTAACTCGTCATTTACATTAGGTATATCTCCTAATGCTATCCCTCTGCCATCCCCCCTCCCCACAATAGGCCCTGGTGTGTGATGTTCCCCTTCCTGTGTCCAAGTAATCTCATGGTTCAATTCGCACCTATGAGTGAGAACGTGCGGTGTTTGGTTTTCTGTTCTTGCAATAGTTTGCTGACAATGATGGTTTCCAGCTGCATCCATGTCCCTACGAAGGACACAAACTCATCCTTTTTATGGCTGCATAGCATTCCATGGTGTATATGTGCCACATTTTCTTAACCCAGTCTATCACTGATGGACATTTGGGTTGATTCCAAGTCTTTGCTATTGTGAATAGTGCCACAATAAACATATGAACATACGTGTGCATGTGTCTTTATAGCAGCATGATTTATAATCCTTTGGGTATATACCCACTAGTGGGATGGCTGGGTCAAATGGTATTTCTAGTTCTATATCCTTGAAGAATCACCACACTGTTTTCCACAATGATTGAAGTAGTTTACAGTCCCACCAACAGTGTAAAAGTGTTCCTATTTCTCCACGTCGTCTCCAGCACCTGTTGTTTCCTGATGTTTTAACGATTGCCATTGTAACTGGTGTGAGATAGTATCTCATTGTGGTTTTGATTTGCATTTCTCTGATGACGAGTGATGATGAGCATTTTTTCATGCATCTGTTGGCTGTGTTAATGTCTTCTTTTGAGAAGTGTCTGTTCTTATCCTTTGTCCACTTTTTGATGGGGTTGTTTTGTTTTTTTCTTGTAAATTTGACTGAGTTCTTTATAGGTTCTGGGTATTAGCCCTTTGTCAGATGAGTAGATGGCAAAAATTTTCTCCCATTCTGTAGGTTGCCTGTTCACTCTGATGGTAGTTTCTTTTGCTGTGCAGAAGCTCTTTAGTTTAATTAGATCCCATTTGTCAATTTTGGCTTTTGTTGCCATTGCTTTTGGTGTTTTAGACATGAAGTCCTTGCCCATGCCTATGAAATTTTTTGGGTTTTAACTCAATGGTGTCAGACACTATTTTAGTTACTAAAGATGCAGACTTCAAAATTCTTGCAAGATTCAACATTCTTGGCCTCAATTATTACTTTTTGATTCAAATTTATTGTATTTGTCTCCAATAAGGTTCATACACAGGTATCAGGCAAAGACTTGATAGGTGAAGAACTTTGCAAGGTCTGATATTTTACTGGGATTGGAAGCTAACAAATTAGCCAGACAGTTTCATAGATACTGTGAGAAGGTATGAAATTCTTAGGTTCATGGAAGAAGACTTTTCTATTTATGGCACACCAGGCAGCATGAAGTTTATGTTTACATTGTTTTCCCTTGACTCCATAGTCGGCAGGTCTTGATATAGGTGGATATCGCACCCTGGGTGTGTTTGTGTCACAACTGAGAAATCCAGAGAACATGACATTCCCGATCTTTTAACCATGGTGCTAGCAAATTTAGCTGACCTTTCCCTGGAGGGAGACGTTATCTTCATTATTCTCGTGTGGAAACACATCTGCCATTTCACTCAGAGGGGATGTTATCTGCCATTTGCTATACAAATATCCTTGCAAACATAGTCCAGAACATAGGCTGATATAAGACTTGCAGAAGTAGCTAAAAAGCATTGTTTTCATTATAAAAATACATTTCCTGTAACCAAGGAGCTCACAGTATAGTGATGTGAAAGACGTAAAAATGAACAGAAGCTCATGATCACATGTTTTTTTCCCACGTTTCATGTGACTTTTAATTTTGTACTTTCTGAAAATTAAGACAGTATTTCTGTATTTAAAACTACCTCTATCTTTATAGTTTCTTCCTTTGAGGTTATTTCTAGACATTTCTCTGCATTATAGGAGTTTTAAAAGTTTTTAGATATATAATTTGTTTTATATTTAGAAAAGTCATAAAAATACATATATAACGTGTGAATGTCAACTGGAAAATAGATTCATTCAGAGAACAGAAACAAAACCAGGAAGGGGGACAGCTGTTTTATTTGTAAAACTTGTAATTAAAAATTAATGTCAACATGTAGGTGAACTGTGTTTTCAAAAATACAGTAACCTAATGAGTCATTCTCTGATGCGCAATGAACATTAGCAAAGACAACACAAGACCTTAAAAAGGTCTGTACCTAACAAGTTAGAGAATATCTAGAAAACATATTGAATGGGGAGAGAGCTATGAATTTGTTACATTTTAATTAAATCTTTAAGCAAAACAAAGATAAATGATCATGTATGTGGCTTTCAGAATATTTTAAGGTGTGTGAAGGAGATTAGAATGTGACATTTGAAAATATGCTATTCTAGCAAATTGACTATTTTGAGTTGAAGTCATTTGAAAAACAGCAGATGTAAGAAGAGTACTCTAATCCTCTTTCTTTTAAAATAAGAAATACAGTGTCCGTATGAAAGCTACCTTTTCTATGCCAGGAGGATAAAAGAAAAAATACTTACCGGCCTGACATAGTGGCTCACATCTGTGATCCCAGCACTTTGAGAGGCTGAGGCAGGTGGATCACCTGAGGTCAGGAGTTCAAGACCAGCCTGGCCAACATGGTGAAACTCCGTCTCTACTACAGGGGAATCTCTTGAACCTGGGAGGTGGAGGTTGCAGTGAGCTGAGATCACACCACTGCACTTCACCCTGGGTGACAGAGAGAGACTCCATCTCAGAAAAAAAAGGAAAAAGGGGGGAAAAAAAAAACATATATATATTCTTACCATAAAGGAATGGAGGTTAAAACTGAAAACTTTCTGTACATTTTTTTGAAATAATTATCTTCGTTGGCCTCCCCACATATTTTAGTTACATTCACACACACACACACACACACACACACACACATACACACACAACTTACTTCACATTGGTCAACTTAGAATTTTTTTTTAAAAAGTAGTTCTTGCTACTGCTTTGGGTCTTTACTTATTTACTAAGGCTCCCAGATGATCTAAAACTTTCATTAAATAAATCTGAATGGTTTTTGTCTGTGAATCTATCTTATACCAAGTTGATTCTCAGGTCCAGCTAGGGCTTAAAAGAGTAATTAGAAAGTTTTGCTTCCTCTACACATGTATTCTTTTATCTTTAGATTTAATAAAGGAGAAATAAAACAATAAAAAATAATTTAGATTTGCTTGATTTGTTCTTTCAATATTTACTTTGGCATAAATATTTGGCTAATGTACTTAACTTGGTATACCCAATAATACATAATGATCTTTCTTAGTACCAGTGAGATACATTATTTTTCTTAATATCTGATGCTACATTCTTACATCATAACTTGAACTTAGGTGAAAAAAATGAAAGAAATATATTTATAAAGAAAATTGATGCATTAAAATATAAAAATATTCCTGGTAGCCAAGAAGTGACTTCTAACCTTTCAGTACTATAATATGTATGCATACATTTATACACATATTTGTTGTTTGTGTTGTTGTTTTGAAACAGAGTCTCACTCTGTCACCCCAGCTGCACTGCAGTGGCACAATCACAGCTCACTGTAGCCTCGACTTTCTAGGATCATGTATACCTGCCACCTCAACCTCCTGAGCAGCTAGAATTACAGGCAGGCACACACCACCACACCTGGCTAATTTTTTCTATTTTTTGTAGAGAAGGAATTTTGCTGTGTTGCCCAGGCTCGTCTCAAACTCCTGGGCTGAAGGGATCTGCCTGCCTAGGCCTCCCAAAATGCTGGGATTACTGGTGTGAGACACTGCACTCAGACTCTAAGTATAATTTTTAAAACACTTTAATCTCATGTAACATAATACAAAGATTCAAATAGGTAACTTTGGGAAAAAGTCAGAAATATTTCTAAACAATTACTTTCTAATAGGATTATAATTGTTTGTTGCTATCTATTTTGAACATTTTCAAATATAAAGAATTTAAGAGAAAAATGTAATGGGCTCCCATTTACTCATCAATGACACTAGCTTTATCTAATGACTTCCCTCCTGATTTACTTTACAATAAATCCCACACATAATTTCATTTTATCTATCTCTCTATATATCATAAGCATAGTTTTAATGTATTGTTTTAAAAGAAAAACTTTACAATTTTAAAAGTTAAAAAATGAAACAGGATGAATGTAGTTAAGATCGTTCAAAATCAAGTATTCCTTAAAGTTGTATTATGAATATTAATCAGAAAATTCATCTGTGAACACATTGGATTATTCATTACACTATAAGCAAATAAATATTTGCTAAATCAACAGATGTAATAGAATTTGAAAAGTATTTAAGGGAAAAAACATAAAAACAATAAAATAGCTTGAACCAGTGGTCTAGACTATTTACCCTATGGAATTTTTTGTTATATGTCATTTCATAATTAATCAAAATAGTATGTAATTCTAGATGGGGGCCACAAGATCAATTGAGTCATGAGTCAGAAGTCCAGGTGGAGTCACTCTGGAAAACATCTCAAAAAAACAATCTTAGATTCTACAATATTTATGTTATTTATAGAAGCAGTTGTAATAGTCACGCATCTTGTGACCTCTGGCCACATAACCCCTGAGCACTAAGCAACTACAGAAACTACACAGTTTTGTTTTGGGAATCACTATTATCATCCTTGTTTTAAGGTTAAACTATAAACTAAATTCCTCCCAAAGTTTGCTTGGCCTAGTATGCCCAGGAATGATCAAGGACAATTTGGAGGTCAGAAGCATGATGGAGTCAACTATGTCAGATTTATCTTACTGTCATAATTTGGCAAAGGAATTTTTTTCCCCTTTTTAAAAAATGTATTCTTCTTATTATTATTATGTTGAGACAGTCTCACTCTGTTGCCCAGGCTGGAGTGCAGTGGCGTGACTTCGGCTCACTGCAGACTTCATCTCCCAGGTTCAAGTGACTCTACTGCCTCAGCCTCCTGAGTAGCTGGGATTACAGGCATGCATCACCACACCCAGTTAATTTTTGTATTTTTAGTAGAAACAAGGTTTCACCACGTTGTCCAGACTGGTCTCAAGCTCCGGACCTCAAGTGATCCACCCTCCTCAGCCTCCCAAAGTGCTGGGATTACAGGCGTGAGCCACTGCGCCTAGCCTGCAAAGGCATTTTCAATAGCTACCCAGATACTTCCTTTGGCCTAGGAGATTTCTCTAGGCTGATAATTCAACATTCTGTGAATGTAGTAGCCTTAGGAAGACCATTCCAAAAGACAAAGGGTTGCAGCTGCTGAAAGTACTATTGCTTACATTCTGTAAAGCATGATTTTTCATTTAGATCAATTAATTTTATGAATTTAGAAAACAGTCTCCTTTTGTCATGTACACATAATAAGGAGTCGGTTACTCATGTGATAACCTGTTGGCAGAACATAGCAAATAATTAAATGATGCAAGTTTTAGATCAGTAATATCAGATCTTCAAGTAGAAAGTTCATATTTTGCATGTTTTTATTTCTGGGCTTTCTATTCTTTCCCATTGATCAATACTTCTGTCTTTATGCCAATGTTGTGCTGTTTTAATTACTAAATCTTTGTTTTATATTTTGAAATCAGAAAGTATACTGCCTCATATTTTACTACTTTTCAAGATTGTTCTAGATATATGCTGTCTTCTTTGGTTCCATGTA
The DNA here is from genome assembly GCF_043159975.1 of Macaca nemestrina. Taxonomy (NCBI): domain Eukaryota; kingdom Metazoa; phylum Chordata; class Mammalia; order Primates; family Cercopithecidae; genus Macaca; species Macaca nemestrina. Next base: position 76,829,985 of record NC_092126.1, read on the forward strand.
AAATTTCTGTAAAAAAGAAAAAAGTCAATGGAATTTTGATAGAAATTGCATTGAATCTGTAGATGGCTTTGTGAAGTATGGTTATTTTAACAATATTAAGTCTTCCAATCCATGAACATAAAATGTCTTTCCATTCTTTGTGTAACTTCTATAATTTTTTTCATTGATGTTTTGCAGTTCAGTGTAAAAGTCTTTCACTTTTTTAGCTAAGTTCATTCCCAAATATTTTATTCTTCTTAGTGCTATTATCAATAACATTGTTTTCTTATTTTTCTTTTAATTATGCTCTATTTTAATATATATAAGATCAGGTCATCTGTAAACAGGGACAATTTTATTTTCTCCTTTCTGATTTGGATGACTTCTATGTCTTTTTCCTAACTCACTGGTCAGAATGTCCAATACCGTGTTTAATAGAAGTGGAAAAGTGGACATCCTTGCCTTGTTCCTTGTCTTACTGAAAAAGCTGTCAGTTTTTAATGGTAAAAACTGAAAGATTTTTCACAAAGTATGATGAATGTTAAGTATGTTAAATATAATGTTAGTTATGAACTTTTCATATAAAGCCTTTATTATGTTGAGGTAATTTTCTCATATTACTACTTTTTTGGGAGTTTTTGTCAAATGCTTAATTTTAATAAGCATTAAAATTATTAATGCTTGTTAATAATTTTAAGTGCTTTTTCTACATCTATTGAGGCAATCATGTAATTTTTATCTTTCATTTTTTTTCATGCTGTATATCACATTTATGCATTTGGTTATGTTGAACCACACTTGCATCTTAGGGATAAAACATGCCTGGACATTATGTAAGATCCTTTTAACGTGCAGATGAATTTGGTTGCTAGTACTTTGCTGGATTTTTGCGTCTATGTTCATCAGGATTATTGGCTTGTAATTTTATGTTCTTCTGGTGTCTTTGTCTGGTTTTGGTATCGGCGTGGTCCTGATCTCCTGAAATGAATTTGGGAATGCTTCTTTCTCTTCATGTTTTTGAAAAAGAATTGAGAAGGTATGACACTGTTTATTTTTTAAATGTTTGACAGAACTCACCAGTAAAGCCATCTGATTTTAGATTTTTACTTCTTGATATGTTTTTCATTACTGATTCAATCTCCATACTCATTATAAGCCTCTTCAGACTTTCTATTTCTCCATGATATAGCCTTGGTAGGTCATTGAATTCTAGGAATTTGTTCATTTCTTCTAGATTTTCTAGTTTTTGTTGTTACATAATTATTCATATTTGTCTCTGAAGATCCTCTTTATTTCTGTGGCACTAACTGTAATGCCTCCTCTTTCATGTCTGATTTTATTGATTTGAATCTTCTCTCTTTTTAGTCTAGCTAAAGTTTTGTCAATTTTATTTCTTTTAAAAATTGACTCCTAATTTTGAGTTTTTTTTATTTTTTTCTATTGTTTCTTTAGTCTCTATTTTATTTATTTATGCTCCCATCTTTATTATTTGATTCCTTCTGATAGCTTTGTATTTAGTTTGTTCTCTTTTTCTACTTCCTTGAGATATAAAATTAGGTTGTTTATTTGAAGTATTTGTTAATTTTAATATAGACATTTATGGTCAAAATTTTTATTCTTAGTACTGCTTTTGCTGCATCCCATAAGTTATAACATATTGAGTTTTATTGTTTCTCAAGATATCTTATGATTTCCCTTTTGATTTCTTCTTTGACCCAGAGATTGTTCAAATATATGTCGTATAATTTCCACATATTTGTGAATTCTTCAGTTTTTCTTCTGCTGTTGGTTTTTAGTTTTATTCCATTGTGATTAAAAGATACTTGGTATGTTTCAACCTTCTTAAATTTGTTAAGACTTGTTTTGTAATTTAATATGTGATTTATCTTGGAGAATATATATTTTGCCATTGTTGGCTTTAATGTTTTGAATAGGTCTGCTAGGTGCCTGTGAACTATAATGTTATTCAGGTCTACTGTTTCTTAGGTAATCTTCTGTCTCTTTGTTCTACCTATTATTGAAAGTGAGATATTGAAGTCTACTACTATTGCTATGTTAAGTCAAGCCAGTCACAGAAGGAAAAATACTTTATTACCCCACTTATATAAGTTACCTAAAATAATCAAACTCATAGATGCAAAGAATAGAATGGTGGTTACCAGGGGCTGGAGGAGGGACAAAGGGGTATTTGCTAATCAATGAGTATAAAATTTCAATTACTGTAGCTAAGTTATACGAATCCTCTGTACAACATCGTGCCTATAGATAACTATATTGTACTGTACAATTAAAATTTGTTAAGAGGCCAAATCTCATGTTAATTGTTTTTACACAATAAGATTAAAACACATACACACACACACCAAAAAAAATATTGGCCATCTCTAGGTCACGTTGAATCTTCTCAGTTGCCAGGTTTTGTCCAACTTTGTGCTGGCCAAATTTGCAACATTACAATAACATTTTGTAGGTAATATGTTCCCTGTAATCATGACTATTTTTTATTAAGCACTTTTTATTGATACTCAGGGATATTATATTGCTTTTGATTCACCACTGTTAAATTACACTACATTTGGCCTAATCCTGCTTTTGTATTTTAATTGCCTGCATATCAAACTGTAACCTAACATAGTATGCAAACAAACTCCACACTAACTAAGGAGTACATTATTTGAACAACTACCTGGGCCTAAGCCAATCACAGCAACCAAACTTCTGCCAATCGCAGGCTCCCAACTTACGAGACCATGTCCATATAAGGAAAGGGCCCAGCTGTAATCAATCAAGCTGTTTTTGTGTGTTTCTTTCTTTTTCTATCTATAAATATGATCTGCTCACATTAGTGGGTCGTGCTCTCTGAACTTCGGCTGGTTCAAGTTTCTACCTAATTCCTGAATCATTCTTGGCTCACATAAACTCTGCTAAATGTATTTATCTAAAGTCTTATAACCATTTGGTGTGTCAGTATTTAGATCCAAAATAGACCTCCATCAACCCTAGGGGCATCAAGAGATCAAGCAAAGGTACCTTCCAAGGACCATTGTGTCCATTAATCTCTTTAAGCAATTAGGGTTATGGGTGACTTCTCTCTCATATTAGAGCTTCTCAAATTTGTGTATTAGACTCTCCAACTTTTTACGACTGAGTCTACTTAATTATCAGATCCAATCTGGATGCTTTCATCAATTACTACGTTTTTTAGTATTGTGCTGGACACATAGTTTTTAAATATGTCTACGTATGTCTGAATGTATGGTATTTATGTGTGATTTCAAAAATCTTATTACATTGTTAAAGAGGTTTATTTAATTGGCTTTAAAAATAGATACATTAATTGTTCTTTCAAAAAATGATTACCAATCCAAATTATTTTTAAGTTCACATGACTTAGGTGATCCTTGATAAATAAAAATATTGTTGGTGTAATACAAGCAGGCATGTCACCAGAGTTATCAGCATTAAGTATGATGCAGGCCAATAACTTGTATCTTTATTAGATGTTTAAAATAATAAACTGTAATTTCAAGTTAAGAACAAATGTGCAAGCTGAAGTATAATATCCATTATTTCATATATATCAAGCAACAAAACATGAAAAAAAAATCTTGTTTTTAGCTCTTTAGTTTCATTACTTTTGTGATGACTATATAAGATGCATATGCAGTAAAAATAGTTAGCAAGGAAATAACTTGGGTGCCTTGCTTTGTTTTGGGTTATGACATGTGTACTTCAAAATAGCTTTACAAATCTCTTTGGAAACGTACACCACTGGAGGTTTACCAAGTTAAATTAAATGATAGATATTCATTAAACATCTAGATAATTTACAAATATAATACTAAAACATTAATTGCTGAACAGGTTTATGTTTCTGCACTTCTGCCATATTGTTTTTAATATGGTATAGAGAAACTAAATATATTTGAGATTGTTAATAAACATGAAAACTTACACTTTAAGGAAACACATAATTCCAGAAATTATAAAATTTCATTAGTCTACAAAATGCTGATTCACACTTGCTAAGAATTAAGATTCTAATTAATATATGATAATTAAAACTAGAAATAAAAAAGGAAACAACTTAGATGAGAAATGGAAGACGTGATTTTGGTAAGTGAATCTTAAATCAAAGATGTGTTTTTTAAGGGAAAAATAGTAATTTTTATCCTAGAATAGAATGATTATTTCAAAATAAAAAAAGCAAAATTATAAGACAGATAACCAAAAGGATAAAAGAGGATTATGGAAGTTTATGAAAGATGAATATTGTAAAATAAACTTTATATGTGACCAACTTTAGAAGGTAATTTTTCATAAGTATTTCTAAAACTAAGATTAATATCAAAATACATTCATGTAAAACTAGAATTTGGTCCTCTCTGTTAACAGAAAGATTTTATTAGGGTATTGAACTGCTCTTAATAGGTAATTATGAAAGGTTTTCCTTTACCTTTTGAGAAACTGGCCTAAGAAACAAAGGTTTAGTATTTTACCAAGGTATCTTGCACTTCATGTTGTCATTATTTAATTTGTTACTTCTTAAGAAAAACCAAGTCTTCTCTATTAAAAAGTTAATTTTTTTTCCTACAACTATGTAACTGACTGTATTTTCCTTTGAATTATTTGGATTATCACTCTGGTTAAATACATAATTATTTTGTGAGAAAATATGTTTGCTTATGGAATATTCCTGGAGAAATCTCCAGTGATAGAGGTACTCATTTTACTGGACGAGTTGCAAAATAGTCAAGTGTTTCAAACACAATGGCAACCAGGAACCTAACTGAATAAATTAGATTGGCCGAAGGTATTATCAATTGATGGCAATCAGATCCAATCCCACTGGGAAACATTAATTGACCCCTTACAAACAGTCATTGGAAGGCCTATGCCCCTAATAATAGAACTTCACGTATCTCACATTCATGAATTCTGACATGACTCAATATTGCCAGGCTTTAAAGCATTTTGCCAAAGTATATTTTCACCAGTAAAAGCCCTTCATGACCCAACAACAGCCTAACCATTTACAACCTAGAACCTGAAGATTGGTCCTTTTGGAAATTACACCACAAAAAGACTGCTTTCGAAGTTTGTTGGAGGAGACCATACCAAGATCTATCCACGTGGCAGTAAAACTTAAGGAGCTTAGATCCACATTTCTCAATCTAACAGAGCCCCTTCAGAATCTTGGGACTCTAAATCCACTGAAGACCTCAAGGTAAAACTAACAAGAGACGTTTTTCCTCAAAACCGGGTGACAGCCTAGTCAGCTTTCCTAAGATTACAGATCAAGACCGCTCTCCTCTGCCATCATAAAATCTCTTTCACCTTTCTTCTTTGCCTATGTTTCTTTTCCGTCTATGTATGACAAGATAATTAAGATTTCCTAATCAATAGCTTCCACAGGGAACTTAATTGAATGTTAGATATGTCATGATAAACTTAAATCCTTACATGCTACTAGAGATTGTTTGGCTTATCCTGTAACAAATTTTACTGATATTCTAAGTGGAATGTGTGTTTCTTTCTACAGGTTTACATTTTTAGTTTCAGGCATTCAGATGCAGTAGGAAAAACCTATAATGAGGGTTTTATAGTTAAATTATGCCAGAAATTAAAAAAGGAATCAAAAAAAGGATAATTGAAAGTTTATAGGCAAATGTATCATCTTAATCCCTTAATCATTAGTAACCTCCAACCAGGCAATCATATAATAATGGAGCCTCAGATAAATATTACTAGTGCTTCCCTGCTCGTGATCCCTAATGCACAAGGCATCTCATAGAGGCCTCTCTGTTGTGCCCCACTAGGGTATACTTTATCTCTACAGGATTTAATGCTCAAAATGTGGGCAACTTCATGTACCCATAAGTGGAAAATTAGAGGCCAATGTGGATTAGAGATTCTAATAGTACCATGGTCTCTCCAAACCAAATTGGAAACTGAACACGTCTTAATTTGCATTATGGCATAAAGAGGAACTTGCCAGCAGTCATAAATTCCTCCAAATGGGCATATTTTGGGAGAATGCTCCTTCTCTGGCTAAATGTAAATAAGGTTATGATTAAAGATCTTTTTCAAACATTAGCTAATATACTGACTCCACTGCAAAAGCTACCGTTGCCCAGCAAACTTCTCTTGCTAAAATTGTTTTAGATCAAACAATTGCTTTAACTTACCTGTTGGCTGAAGAGGGGGTGTATGCCATAGCTAACACCTCCTACTGCACTTGGATAAATATATCTGCTATGGTTAAAACTCAACAAGATATCTGGCTAAAACAAGTAGATTCCTTTTATGGCTCGTTTTTGATGTGTTTTATTTTCATCAGTTTGGTTTATGGGAGCTCCTTCTAAAGAGTATACTTTAGTTTCCTAGTATTATTCGCCTAATAGCTATCATAACAGTGTCCCTGGAATTTCATATATTCTCAAGAATCTTAAATGTTAATATGCAGCCATTCCTTATACATCAAATTGTCTATGGTTAGAAAATGAAACTGTGAAGAAAACATAAATAAATATGCAGCTGACTTATCAAGAATTGTGAATTCCATACTGAGACGAAGAAGTCAATTATGATGGTAACAGAGTGCTATCAATGCCCAGGATTTTTGTCATCCTTTCAGTTTTGAAGGAGAACTATTAAATTAAACTAAATTTAGTCTGAGGCTCCCTTGGTACTTTGCGTTCCTACATAACAAACTGCAACCTAAATTAGTATATAAACAAACTGCAACCTAACTTAAGAGTATATTTCTGTATATATATCTTGGGCCAAGGCAGACATCCAACTGATCAGACCATGTCCACATAAGGCAAATTCTGAGCTGTATTCCATCAAGCTGTTTCTGTAAGTCATTTTCTTGTTCTGTCTGCAAATACTGTCTGACCACATTGCTTGATGTAGTTTTGTGAAACTCTTTTGGTCCAGGGTGCTGTTTGATTTAGGACTCATTTTTGCTGGAATAAACTCGGCTAAATTTAATTTGTCTAAATTTTTTAAAACACCATATATAGCTCTTGGTTTCAGGTAATCCAGAAATTCCTAGTTTAACATATCCAAATAAAGGTCATCTCAGTTGTAAGGAAAGGGTTTCCAATTAATCTATAGTAACATGCCAATTTTGTTGTTGTTGTTGTTATTTTGATAACCATACTAAATTTCGCTCAAGATTGTGTCTTAAAGATATAAAACTTTCAAAAGAAACAAAATGCAAGATTGCAATAATGCTTTCCTCAATATCTGGGTAAAAAAATACATATGTCATGCCAAAATTTTTGGCCACGTTTATCTTAAAAATTAGGATTTTTTAATTTAATTGAAAACTGTGTTACTTAAGAATTTCCCTACCGTTAACTTTGAAAATCAGTGATTGCTGGGGAGTAGGAGAATCAGATTTCCAGAGTTGCTACATTAAAACCTCTTCGACAAATAATGCTGTGCAAACTAGATATCCACACGCAAAAGAATGAAGTTGTACCTTTACATTGTACCTATAAAAGTAGCAACTAAAGGGAACAATAGTCTTAAACTTAAGAGCTAACATTATAAAACTCTTAGAAGAAAATATGGGGAAAAGCTTCACTGCATTGTTTTTGGCAATGTTTTCTTGGATGTGACACCAAAAACACACAGAAAGGCAGAAATAATAAATTGGATTTAAATTTAAAAATTTATGTGCATCAAAAGATGTTATCAATACAGTAAAAAACTATCCAAGAGAATGGCAGAATATATTTTGCATGTACCTGATGAGGGATTGATATCCAGGATGTATAAAGAACTCCTTCAACTAAATAATAAACAATCCAATTTAAAAAGATGGGTAAAGAACTTGAATAAACATTTCTCCAAAGAAGATATACAAATGGCCAATAAGCGCAGAGAAAGATGTCCAACATATTAGTTATTAGGGATACACAGATGAATATCATAATATTACTTTATACCTACAACAGTGGTTATTTTAAAAAAGAATATAATAAGTGTTAGCAAAGATGTAGGGAATTGAAAACCTCATGTATTGCTAGTGGGAATGTGAAATATTGCAGCCTCTGTGGAAAGTAGTTCAGCAGTTCCTCAAAAATTAATTTAAATGAACCATCAATTCTACTCATAGGTATATATATAAAATAATTGAACACAGGGACTCAAAATCATACTTGTATATCAATGTCCGTAGAAGCATTATTCACAATAGCCAAAGGTGGAAATAATCCAAATGTTCATCAATAGATGAATGGATAAATAGATGTGCTATGTACATACATTGGAATATTACCCACAATAACAGAAATACATTTCTGATACATGCTACAATGTAAATAAACCTTGAAACATTATGTTAATTAGAACAAATATTGTATGACTCTATTTATCTGAGGTATCTAGAATAGGCAAATTCAAAGACACAGAAAACAAAATATAGCTTACCAGGGCTGGGAAGAGGAAAGCACAGAGTGTCACTGCCTAATGGTTTACGGAGTTTCTGTGTCAGATGATAAGACGGTTTTGGAAATTGATAGTGGTTATGGTTACTCAGCATTGTGACTGTTCTTAGTAACAGTGAATTACACACTTAAAATATTTAAAATAACATTGTTATATTACTTATACTATGCCCCAGTGAAAACTAATGAGTTTATATTTAGCATGTGATGATGTAGTATAGATTTTATGAGGCAAATGATTACTTTTCAAAGGTAGTACTTAACAACATGATGAAGCAAGTCTCAGAGTCCTATGCCACGATAATAATTATATCATTTACTTAGCATAATGTTTTCTTGGATGCGACACCAAAAACACACAGAAAAGCAAAAATAATAAATTGGATTTAAATTTTAAAATTTATGTGCATCAAAGGATGTTATCAATACAGTAAAAAACTACCCTAGAGAATGGCAGAATATATTTAGCATATATCTGATGAAGGATTGATATCCAGGACATATAAAGAACTCCTTCAACTAAACTACAAACAACTCAGTTTAAAAAGATGGGCAAATAACTTGAATAAACATTTCTCCAAAGAAGATATACAAATGGCCAATAAGCAAATAAAAAGATGCCCAACATATTAGTTATTAGGGATACACAGATCAATATTATAATATTACCTTATACCTACAACAGTGGTTATTTTAAAAAAGAGAGAGTATAATAAGTATTAGCAAAGATGTAGGGAATTGAAAACCTTGTGTATTGCTAGTGGGAACGGGAATATTGCAGCCTCCATGGAAAACAGTTAGGCAGTTCCTCAAAAATTAAATTAAATGATTACCTTTTAAAGGTAGTACTTAAGAACATGATAAAGCCTCAGAGTCCTATGCCACAGTAATAATTATACTCAAAGATTTCACGTTATTTAAGTATATTTGATAATAACTGGTAATATGATGTATGCTAAAATAGTGAAAAAATTCCACATAAAATATTATTTTTGAGCCAGTTCACATAAGTACCTTGGGAATATGAACCTAAAATATATATATTTGCCTTACAATTAATGTAAGAAAAGTAAAAGATGATATCCAGCAGAGATTTCTCAAATGATCCAAGAGTATTAGTAGTGTAATCTTCACATAGATATAAAAATAAATTCTGAAAATTGATGTTACTCAAACATAATTATTTCCTGCCTTACAGTTGAGCTTATATTTTTAAAATTCCTAGAAAATTATAATTTTAAGCATGAGTGTCTTGATTTTTTTCTCATTATATTTTTTCAGTGTGATATATTCACAAGATAATCAGCTCATATAAAGAAATGTCTTTTTAATAATACTTTTCACCACTTCAATTCTCCACTATAAAGTCTATTGTCACTAAAATGAATTATTCTAAATTTTACTTTTTAAAATATGTTCGAGGGATGAATATTACCTATCAGGCATACAATACAAATCTATGATAATACAAACCTGGAAATCTTAATGACTACAGAATTTACTTACTATACCAGAAGAGTTTTTATGTCTTTCTCTATATGTCACCTTAAGCTTACAAATGTAGAATAAATAGTAATAGACTTTAACTTTAACAATCAAATGAATATCACTTGATTTTAATTTTATACAGTCACAAAGTTTCTTGGCTTTTTAATTTTCTTTAAAGAAAAGCTTTATAAAATTTGATATTGAGTTTTCTGGTATAGAATCATATAGATAGATAGATAGATAGATAGATAGATAGATAGACAGATAGATAGATAGATAGAGTTATCTAAGTTATTTAAGTATATTTGATAATAGCTGGTGATATTATGTATGTTAAAATAGTGAAAAATTCCACAGAAAATATTATGTTTGAGCCAGTTTACATAAGTACCTTGGGAATATGAACCTAAAAATATATACATGTATTTTTGTTGTTGCTGTTTTTTTTTTTTTTTTTTTTTTTTTTGACGGAGTCTAGCTCTATTGCCAGGCTGGAGTGCAGTGGAGCGACCTGGGCTCACTGCCAACTCCCCCTCCCAGGTTCAAGCGATTCTCCTGCCTCAGTCACCCAAGTACAGGTGCCCGCTACCACACCTGGCTAATTTTTGTATTTTTAGCAGAAACGGGGTTTCACCATGTTGGCCAGGATGGTCTCTATCTCCTGACCTCGTGATCCGCCCGCCTCGGCCTCCCAAAGTACTGGGATTACAGGCGTGAACCACCGCACCTGGCCAGAATCTTAGATATTTTTAAATTAGTAAATGATTGGTTTTTCAACTGTGGTAGGCAAAATTTTAGAATGGCACCCCAACAATGTCCTGACTTTGTCCTCAGATCCTACAAATAAGAAATTGACCTTAGGACGGGCACAGTGGCTCAGGTCTGTAATCCCAACAATTTGGGAGGTTAAGGCAGGAGGATCATTTCTGCTCAGGAGTTTGAGACAAGCCTGGACAGCATAGTGAGACCCCTCTCTGGAAAAACTAAAAAACTTAGCTGGGCATAGTGGTGTATGCTTGTTGTCCTAGCTACTTGGGAGGTAGAGGCAGGAGGACCACTTTTGCCCAGGAGGTCGAGGCTGCAGTGAGCTGTGATTGTGGCACTGCATTCCAGCCTGAGTGACAATATGAGACCTTGTCTCACACACACACACACACACACACACACACACACACACACACACACACAGAGGACATAATGTATGAGGAACTGATTTAATTACATGAATCATTTTAAAAATAGAGAGCCTTCTCCAACTGATGGCAAACAGGGAACTCTGAGAAATGCCAAATTGTGGTAAAGACTTAATATACAATTCCTGTATATCATCTGATCATTTGTTTTACTGTGTAGCTTATTTAAAAATTAAGTATGAGTTAGTTAGATTGTCTCATCTGTCTAAGCCAATTCCTGATTTCAAGATGGAGGAGGCCACATGAGAAGAAGGCTGTGGCCTCTAGGAACAGTGAGTGGCCTGTACCTGACAGCCAGCAAGGCTACAGAGATTCCAGACTCACCACTGTGAAGGGTGGCAGAATATACCACTCCGTAATATAGATTACTTTGAGCTATAGATATCATGCCATTGCATTCCAGCCTGGGCGACAGAGCAAGATTCTGTCAGAAAACCAAACACCGCATGTTCTCACTCATAAGTGGGAACTGAACAATGAGATCACTTGGACACGGGAAGGGGAACATCACACATTGGAGCCTATTATGGGGAGGGGGGAGGGGGGAGGGATGGCATTGGGAGTTATACCTGATGTAAATGACGAGTTGATGGGTGCTGATGAGTTGATGGGTGCAGCACACCAACATGACACATGTATACATATGTAAAATACCTGCACGTTGTGCACATGTACCCCAGAACTTAAAGCATAATAATAAAAAAAAAATAGAGAAATAAACAAACAAACAAACAAAAAAAAAAACAGAAAAAAAACTCCCAGTGAAGATGCCCTCCTTGCCTATACTAGGAGAAAAGAAACATAACTAAGAGTCATAACCAAGAGAATTCTGCACAAGCAGATCATGTAAAGATAATTCTTGTTTGTCTTTTTATCTCCCCACACCATTTAATTTTCCACAATTGCCTGTCTTTGTTTAGCCTAATATAAAAACATTTAGGTTTTGCTACTTCTTTGGGTCCTCATTTCTTTATCAGGGCTCCTATGTCACATAAAACTTATATAAATGTGTACATTTTTCTCCTGTTAATCTGTTTTATGTCCACTTAATTCTCAAGCCTAGCCCCAAATCTAAAAGAATAGAGATAAAATTTTGCCTCCTGTACAGCTGTCAAAATTAGATTTTGCTAACCATATGACTTAGCTTAAAGTGGATTCTTTCAGTTTCCAGACAAGTGCCTATTTCTAGGTTAGGTATTGTGAGATATTGTCCAAACCAGCCAAACCCACCTGAACATCTGACCTATAGACCTGTGAGATAATAAATAAATGTTTACTAAGCTAAAAAGTTTATGTTAATGCATTATGCAGCAATAGAAAATTTATACACATGCTTTCAAAAACTGTACATAACTTTGCTTTTGTGATTATTAAACTTCTAGTTCATTCAAGGGGCAAAAGTCATATGCCTCTTCAGTTCTAGGAAATAAGGTAAACAAGATTGTCCTATGAAATCAAAATTGCGAATTAAAGAGAAAGATGCCCAATTTGCTTTAAATCAGCGGATTACAAATTTTTGGATGTGATGCCAATTTAACAAAACTGTGAAATCCTTTTTTCAGAGAAGAAAATAAACTTGCACTTATAGGCACAATACTTTTTGTGGAATATCAAGATTGACTATAAGACACTCTCTAACAGGACAACTCCAGTACCCATAGAGCATAAACACAAAATAGTTTAACATATCAACCTAATCAGAAAAAAAATCTAAATCATTTAGAATAAGAGATAAATTTCACACACATTTTGAAGTATCACAGGCACAAAGGAAGGCAATGCGAACTAAGTCACTGTCCCGAAGCAGTTCCCTGACACCCCAAGTAAGAATCTGGCAAACTTTGCTATATTATCTACAACTTTTAGAGCCTGTTGGATTCTTACTTTGATTTGTTAAACTATGTGTCTTTTTTATCTGAGCATAAACTCAGCCTCTGATTACTTGTTCTACTGGGTAACTTATTTTAAAATTAAGTATGAGGTAGTCTGATTGTCTCACCTATCTAATATCCTGAGAGTAATACCTCATATCATATTCTTTAAATTTTATTCTAAATCTTTCTTAGCTTGACTGACATAAATTAATATTACCCAGCTGAAACAGCTTTGGGATGGTGATGAGACTGAGTTTCTTGACCTGCAAGCCAAATGTCAGTCTGGACAATGATTAATTCATTAAGATACAAGTATGCGTGGCCAGAGGTCTCCTCCAGATGACACCCTCACTTCCTTTTGTGGGTCTTAATTGAACTTGTCCACATTTAAAAAATAATTTCATAGGCTTAGTATTAACAATCTTTTTTAAAAAAATAATGTAGGAGTCAAATTAAATTTCGTTATAGCACATTGTTCATAGCTGAGGTTAAAAAGGCCAGTAACAAATTAGTGCTTAGAATGGTCAACATTCAGGGTACTAATTAAAAAGGTGGACTTCATTTACAACTTTTTGTTAAAGCAACTTATGTTATTTCCTTTGACACCACTGGAAACCTTTCAATTAACTACCAACTGCAGGCACTGAGAACTCATTGGAAAATTAATGAAAACTATTTTTCTGTTTTTTATTGTGCTTCCTTCATTCTTTTCTTTCCTAAAAAGTATATAATCATAAAAAGTAAGATGTAACTCAAATGTTTGAATAAATTATTTCAAGTGTTAATACCTAAAACTTTAAGGGCTTTGAGATATATACTTTGTAGTTCACGGTTTTTTCAGATAGAACTCCAGTTGAATTTGTACTATTTTGCATTGTTAATAATATGGCATTATTTCATTAGTTATCTTTAATTGTCGGTGCAAGATAGGGTTATAAAATATTCCACTAAGGTAACGTAATTTTCCGTCATCACTAGTGTGTTGCTTCTAAGAGTAAACATAACAGTAATTGTTTTCTATGATCTTATATTTTTAAAATGTTGTCCTTTTTATTCCGATATTTTTACTGTGAAATTTTCTGAGTCTATTTCCTCTTTTATTTTCTTCATGATATATTTGAAGTGCAGAATTTTAAATTTTGATGATGTCTAAATCTTTTTATTTATTTATTTATTTAGTCTTTTATGTTTTTTATTTTTTTATCCTATCCTAAAAATGCTTTGCCTAACTCATGGTCACAATTATGTTTTCTTTTCTTTATTTTTCCTCCCTGAACTTTAATAGTTTTAGCTTTTGTGTTTAGGCATATAATATATTTTTTAATTACATATAACGTAATTTCTATATTTCCATTTTCCTCTCATGTATTAATGTTATATTCATAACTAGAAATGAAAAGCAACTATTTGTATTTGTGTAAAAAATTATGTACAAATAATTATTTATATGTTACTAAGTCAAAATGGTTTCATAATGGTTGAAAACATCAAAACTTCCTTAAACGTATTTAGCAGCACCTTCCTTTCCTTTGAAAATCCTTTGAACAATAATAAATTTAAATCCTAGTGGAGTTATTTTTTAAATTGTGGGAGAAATTTTGTTGCAGATAAAGGAACAGTGCAATATCTTTCTAGTAAGCTTGCTTCAAAGTCCTCCAAATTTAAGAGGTTTATCAGGGAAGTGCCTAACAGCTATTACTATTATCAAAGTAATCAGTCAATTTACTAATGTTCTGAGGGTGAAATAACTGTTGAATTTTAATGATAACATCAAGCTAAATTCCAGCAAAAGACATACAAGTTTGGGAGCATTTTATCTTATTTTGATATGAAGAACTTCCTACTCTGTTGATCTTGTATCTCTTTAAGGAAACAATTAACAAGGTATACAATTTCCACATCAATCTTAATATTCCTAGATTATTTCAAATACATAAAATATGACATTTCTGAGAGAAAAATGCCTAGATTTTATCTGTTTATTGATATCCTCCCCCTCCCTCAAATTATGCTATATGTATGAATATTTTTTCTCATTACTCCAGTGTAACTATACACTTGTATTTTCTTCCATTTTTTAGAAATCACTAGATCTACTCCTTGGATAATAAAGCAATGCAAATTGCAGAAATTAGAGTTGAAATCAAATGGTTGAAATGAACCCTGCTTTGATCACTTTTTGGCTAAATTGGAGAATTCATTAAGTGTTTAGATATCCGTTAATGTGTAGGAATAAACAAAAGTCTTTTAGGTTTGTGGAGTGGCTTAGACATACAATGTTTAAATCTGTGTATAATGCTAGCCACAAAATCTGTAATCAGAAAATATGTTTCCTTTTTCTTCTTTACTGATAACAAAAGGAATGAAGGAATTGTAGGTATTTAGAGATATCAGTGTCTTCAGATCATGTGATACGATGGAAAGAAAGAAAATCAATATTATTTGAGTGTGAGGGATATAGTAATTGTTTTCACCTATCTTGTATTCTCATGATAGCTTACTGGGTGCAACCAACTAAATGTTTTTGTTTCCTCACAAACGTTAATCCTCATTGTGATGATATTAGAAAGTGGGACTTTTAAGAGGTAACTAGGTAATAAAGGTGAAGCCTTCATAAGTGAAATTAGTGCCATTATAAGAAGGACCACAAAAAACTCTCTTATTCTCTTTCTGCCATGTGAGGGTGCCAAAGGAAGATAGTAGTCTCTAAGATGGAAGAAAAATCTTACCAGAATTGACCATGCTGGCACCCTGGTCTTGAATTTTCAGCCTCTAGAACTATGGTAAATATTATGTTAGTGAAAAAGTAATTGTGGTTTTGCCATTTTAATGGCCAATGTAATAAGCTTCTGTTGTTTATAAACAACCTAATAAGTCTCTGTTGTTTATAAACCACTCAGTCTATCGTAATTTGTTATAACAGCCCAAACTGACTAAGGCATTGAGTGAGTTTTATTGTTAATAGTTTTATAAAATAAAGATAAAGATTCCAATTGGAAATGTAGACTTGTCTGATCTGCACCATGAGGTTAACAGATGAAAGAGTGGAAACTAAAATTCAGAGGTGGTTATAGATTCTACCACTTTCCCATCAAAACATGTTGTTCTCAAGTTTGTGTAGAGCAACAGTTGTTGAAGTATAAGATTTGCAGCATTGTTCTATATACCTAGAAACAGTACTGTTTATATTTAGATATAAATTGTACTTTAGACAATTTAGTAAAAGATAGTAAACAATAGACCTGTTTCCCTACATATAAATTAATAATACATTACATTAATATAACAGTATATATATATATATATATTTTATTAACTGATATCTAGGTAATGGCTAGTATTTTCTTTAGAAATTAAACAATGAGTTCTGATTTTCTTTTCTTGGAAATTTAAATATATTACATTAAGACATTAAGATATTTCTTTTAAACTAGGGTTACTTCAAAAATTGGTTTATCAATGTATTAGTGATAATTATAATTTTTTAATATTATAAAAATAAGAGGTTTTTTAATGAATGAAAGCTAGAATAAAATTGAACTTAGATTCAAAGGACAAATCATCTTGTAATTACTAAATTCTGAATATTATATCTATTATATATGCTCAGTACTACTTTTGTACTTTCAAAATATTTATTAAGGGAATTCAAATTGCTTTTAATGGCTTTCCTTTAATAATACCTTTATTTCCTTGAATAATACCTTTATTCAAGGCTCACCATAAGCAAAATTAGATAAAAGTCTAATTGAATCATAAGAATTTTTTCATTTCCAACTGAATCTTTCCTTCCCTCTTTCCCTCCTTCTCTCTTTTCTTTGTTCTCCACACCCACTCTCCCCAACACAAGGTATATTCTAACTCAAACACTATAACTAAATAGAAGTAAATTTTCATGACATTTGTAAGAGCCATAAAGGAGTGTCACCTCCAGTCTGTAGCATACAATGTACCTAATAGACACAAGTAGTGATCATATGTTTTAAACTGAAAAAATAACTTAAAATTTGGCAAAGTTTGAGAACATGATTTGTAGGTAGATACAGTAGAGTTAGTTTTAGATCCCAACATTACAAAATATTTGTCTTTCAGTGATTTATGGTGACAATGTGACAGCATTCATAAAATAAGGATAAAAATAAATCCCTTGTTTGGTTGCTGTATAGACTAAGAAATAATATTTTCTGCCTAACACAGAGTATGGCAAATGACAACTGTCAAACCCATGTTTAGATAAAGGTTAAAATGAACTATACTCATTTTCTTTTGCCACTAGGGATGGACAAGATACTTAGTTTTTGTCAATGGGATTTAAAGGAGAAGATTTGTGCTATTATTAAAATCTTCCTGGGGTGGGTGCCCAAGATGGCTAAATAGGAAGAGTTCCAGCCTCCAGCTCCCAGCGTGAGCGACACAGAAGACGGGTGATTTCTGCATTTTCAACTGAGGTACGGGGTTCATCTCACTGGGGTGTGTCGGACTGTTGGTGCTGGTCAGTGGGTGCAGCCCAACCAGCGAGAGCTGAAGCAGGGCGAAGCATCACCTCATGTGGGAAGTGCAAGGGGGAAGGGAATTCCTTTTCCTAGCCAAGGGAAACTGAGACATAGAACACCTGGAAAATAGAGTAACTCCCATCTTAATGCTGCACTTTACCAAGGGTCTTAGCAAACAGCACACCAGGAGATTATATCCTATGCCTGGCCCAGAGGGTCCTATGTCCACAGAGCCTCCCTCATTGCTAGCACAACAGTATGAGATCTAACTGCAAGGTGGCAGTGAGGCTAGGAGAGGGGTGCCTGCCATTGCTGAGGCTTAAGTAGGTAAACAAAGCCACTGGGAATCTCGAACTGGGTGGAGCCCACCGCAGCTCAATGAGGCCTACCTGCCTCTGTAGACTCCACCTCTGGGGACAAGGCATAGCTAAACAAAAAGCAGCAGAAACCTCTGCAGATGTAAATGTCCCTGTCTGACAGCTTTGAAGAGAGCAGTGGTTCTCCCAGCACGGAGGTTGAGATCTGAGAACGGACAGACTGCCTGCTCAAGTGGGTCCCTGAAGCCTAAGAAGCCTAACTGGGAGACATCCCCCACTAGATGCAGACTGACACCTCACACCTCACATAGCTGGGTACACCTCTGAAGCTTCCAGAGCAAGAATCAGACAGCAACACTCACTGTTCAGCAATATTCTAACTTCTGCAGCCTCTGCTGCTGATACCCAGGCAAACAGGGTCTGGAGTGGACCTCAAGCAAACTCCAACAGACCTACAGCTAAGGGTCCCGATTGTTAGAAGGAAAATTAACAAACAGAAAGGACACACACACAAAAACCCCATCAATACGTCACCATCATCAAAGACCAAAGGCAGATAAAACCACAAAGATGGGGAAAAAGCAGTGCGGAAAAGCTGGAAATTCAAAAAATCAGAGCACATCTTCCCCTCCAAAGGAATACAGCTCATTGCCAGCAACGGAACAAAGCTGGATGGAGAATGACTTTGAAGAGTTGAGAGAAGAAAGCTTCAGTCGATCAAACTTCTCAGAGCTTAAGGAAGAGCTAGGTACCCAGCGCAAAGGATCTAAAAACCTTGAAGAAAGAATGGAAGAATGGATAACTAGAATAACCAATGCAGAGAAGTCCATAAACAAACTGATAGAGATGAAAACCATGACACGATAACTACGTGACAATTGCACAAGCTTCAGTAACTGACTTGATCAACTGGAAGAAATACTATCAGTGATTGAAGATCAAATGAATGAAATCAAGTGAGAAGAGAAGTTTAGAGAAAAAAGAGTAAAAATAAATGAACAAAGCCTCCAAGAAATATGGGATTATGTGAAAAGACCAAATCTATGTCTGATTGTTGTGCCTGAAAGTGACAAAGAGAATGGAACCAAGTTGGAAAACACTCTGTAGGATATTATCCAGGAGAACTTCCCCAACCTAGCAAGGCAGGCCAACATTCAAATTCAAGAAATACAGAGAACGCCACAAAGATACTTCCTGAGAAGAGCAACTCCAAGACACATAATTGTCAGATTCACCAAAGTTGAAATGAAGGAAAAAACGTTAAGGGCAGCCAGAAAGAAAGGTCAGGTTACCCACAAAGGGAAGCCCATCAGACTAACAGCAGATCTCTCGGCAGAAACTCTACAAGCTGGACGAGAGTGGGCACCAATATTCAACATTCTTAAAGAAAAGAATTTTCAACCTGGAATTTCATATCCAACCAAACTAAGTTTCATAAGTGAAGGAGAAATAAAGTATTTTACAGACAAGCAAATGCTTAGAGAGTTTGTCACTGCAAGGCCTGCCCTACAAGAGATCCTGAAGGAAGCACGAAACATGGAAGGGTAAAACCAGTACCAGCCATTGCAAAAACATGCCAAAATGTAACGACCATTGATGCTAGGAAGAAACTGTATCAACTAATGAGCAAAATAACCAGCTAATATCATAATAACAGGATCAGGTTCACACATAACAATATTAACCTTAAATGTAAATGAACTAAACAGTCCAATTAAAAGACACAGACTGACAAGTTCAATAAAGAGTCAAGACTGATCAATTTGCTGTATTCAGGAGACCCATCTCACATGCAGAGACACACATAGGCTCAAAATAAAGGGATGGAGGAAGATCTACCAAGCAAATGGAAAACAAACAAACAAAAAAAGGCTGGGATTGCAATCCTAGTCTCTGATAAAACAGATTTTAAACCATTGAAGATCAAAAGAGACAAGGCCATTACATAATGGTAAAGGGATCAATTCAACAAGAACAGCTAACTATCATAAATATATATGCACCCAATACAGGAGGACCCAGATTCATAAAGCAAGTCCTTAGAGACTTACAAAGAGACTTAGACTACCATACAATAATAATGGGAGACTTTAACACCCCACTGTTAACATTAGACAGATCAACAAGACAGAAAGTTAACAAGGATATCCAGGAATTGAACTCAACTCTGCACCAAGCAGACGTAATAGACATCTACAGAACTCTCCACCCCAAATCAACAGAATGTACATTCCTCTCAGCACCACATCTCACTTATTCCAAAATTGACCACATAGTTGAAAGTAAAGCACTCCTCAGCAAATGTACAAGAACAGAAATTATAACAAACTGTCTCTCAAACCACAGTGCAATCAAACTAGAACTCAGGACTAAAAAATTCAATCAAAACCGCTCAACTAAATGGAAACTGAACAACCTGCTTCTGAATGACTACTGGGTACATAACGAAATGAAGGCAGAAATAAAGATGTTCTTTGAAACCAATGAGAAAAGAGATACAACATCCCAGAATCTCTGGGACACATTTAAAGCAGTGTGTAGAGGGAAATTTATAGCACTAAGTTGTGACAAGAGAAAGCAGGAAAGATCTAAAAATGACACACTAACATCACAATTAAAGGAACTAGAGAAGAAAGAGCAAACGAATTCAAAAGCCAGCAGAAGGCAAGACATAACTAAGATCAGAGCAGAATTGAAGGAGATAGAGACACAAAAAACCCCCCAAAAAATCAATGAATCCAGGAGCTGGTTTTTTGAAAAGATCAACAAAATTGATAGACCACTAGCAAGAATAATGGAGAAGAGAAGAGAGAAAAATCAAATAGATGCAATAAAAAATGATAAAGGGAATATTACCACTGACCGCACAGAAATGCAAACTACCATCAAAGAATACTATAAACACCTCTACACAAATAAACTAGAAAACCTAGAGAAATGGATAAATTCCTGGACACATACACTCGCCAAAGACTAAACCAGGAAGAAGCTGAATCCCTGAATAGAACAATAGCAGGCTCTGAAACTGAGGCAATAATTAATAGCCTACAAACCAAAAAAAGTACAGGACCAGACAGATTCACAACCAAATGCTACCAGAGGTACAAGGAGGAGCTGCTACGTTTCCTTCAAAAACTATTCCAGTCAATAGAAAAAGAGGGAACCCTCCCTAACTCATTTGATGAGGCCAGCATCATCCTGATACCAAAGCCTGGAAGAGACACAACAAAAAAGATAATTTTAGACCAATATCTCTGATGAACATCGATGCAAACATCCTCAATAAAATACTGGCAAACCAAATCCAGCAGCACATCAAAAAGCTTATCCACCATGATCAAGTGGGCTTCATCCCTGGGATGCAAGGCTGGTTCAACATATGCAAAACAATAAAAGTAATCCAGCATATAAACAGAACCAAAGACAAAAATCACATGATTAACTTGACAGATGCAGAAAAGACATTTGACAAAATTCAACAGCCCTTCATGCTAAAAACTCTTAATAAATTCTGTATTGATGGAACGTATCTCAAAATAATAAGAGCTATTTATGACAAACCCACAGCCAATATCATACTGAATGGGCAAAAACTGGAAGCATTGCTTTTGAAAACTGGCACAAGACAGGGATGCCCTCTCTTACCACTCCTATTCAATATAATGTTGGAAGTTCTGGCTAGGGCAATCAGGCAGGAGACAGAAATGAAGGATATTCAATTGGGAAAAGAAGAAGTCAAATTGTCCCTGTTTGCAGATCACATGATTGTATATTTAGAAAACCCCATCGTCTCAGCCCAAAATCTCCTTAAGCTGATAAGAAACTTCAGCAATTTCTCAGGATGCAAAATCAATGTGCAAAAATCACAAGCATTCTTATACATCAATAAGAGACAAACAGAGAGCCAAATCATAAATGAACTCCCATTCACAATAGCTTCAAAGAGAATAAAATACCTAGGAATCCAACTTACAATGGATGTGAAGGACCTCTTCAAGGATAACTACAAATCACAGCTTAGTGAAATAAAAAAGGACACAAACAAGTGGAAGAACATACCATGCTCATGAATAGGAAGAATCAATATCATGAAAATGGCCATACTGCCCAAGGTAATTTATAGATTCAATGCCATCCCCATCAAGCTACCAATGACTTTCTTCACAGAATTGGAAAAAAAAAAAAAAAACCAACAACAAAAAACTGCTTTAAAGTTCATATGGAACCAAAAGAGTCCACATTGCCAAGACAATCCTAAGCCAAAAGAACAAAGCTGGAGGCATCACGTTACCTGACTTCAAACTATACTACAAGGCTACAGTAACCAAAACAGCATGGTAATGGTACCAAAACAGAGATATAGAACAATGGAACAGAAAAGAGCCCTCAGAAATAATACCACACATCTACAGCCATCTGATCTTTGACAAATCTGACAGAAACGAGAAATGGGGAAAGGATTCCCTATCTCATAAATGGTGCTGGGAAAATTGACTAGCCATAAGTAGAAAGCTGAAACTGGATCCTTTCCTGACTCTTTATATGAAAATTAATTCAATATGGATTAGGGACTTAAATGTTACACTTAAAGCCATAAAAATCCTAGAAGAAAACCTAGGTAATACCATTGAGGACATAGGCATGAGCAAGGACTTCGTGTCTAAAACACCAAAAGCAATGGCAACAAAAGCCAAAATTGACAAATGGGATCTAATTAAACTAAAGAGCTTCTGCACAGCAAAAGAAACTACCATCAGAGTGAACAGGCAACCTACAGAATGAGAGAAAGTTTTTCCAATCTACTCATTTGACAAAGGGCTAATATCCAGAACCAACAAAGAACTCAAACAAATTTCCAAGAAAAAAAACAAACAACCCCATCAAACAGTGGGCAAAGGATATGAACAGACACTTCTCAAAAGAAGACATTTATACAGCCAACAGACACATGAAAAAATGCTCATCATCATTGGCCATCAGAGAAATGCAAATCAAAACCACAATGAGATACCATCTCACACCAGTTAGAATGGCAATCATTAAAAAGTCAGGAAAAAACAGGTGCTGGAGAAGATGTGGAGAAATAGGAATACTTTTACACTGCTGGTGGGATTGTAAACTAGTTCAACCATTGTGGAAAACAGTATGGCGATTCCTCAAGGATCTAGAACTAGAAACACCATTTGACCCAGCCATCCTATTACTGGGGATAGGCCCAAGGGATTATAAATCATGCTGCTATAAAGACACATGCACATGTATGTTTATTGTGGCACTATTCACAATAGCAAAGACTTGGAATCAACCCAAATGTCCATCGGTGACAGACTGGATTAAGAATATATGGCACATATACACCATGGAATACTATGCAGCCACAAAAAGGATGAGTTTGTGTCCTTGTAGGGACATGGATGCAGCTGGAAACCATCATTCTCAGTAAACTATTGTAAGAACAGAAAATCAAACACCGCATGTTCTCACTTATAGGTGGAAATTGAACAATGAAATCACTTGGACACAGGAAGGGGAACATCACACACTGGGGCCTATTGTGGGTAGGTGGGAGGGGAGAGGGATAGCATTAGGAGATATACCTCATGTAAATGACAAGTTAATGGATGCAGCACACCAACATGGCACATGTGTACATATGTAACAAGCCTGCACGTTGTGCACATGTACCCCAGAACTTAAAGTATAATAAAAATAAATAAATAAATAAATAAATAAATAAATAAATAAATAATTAAAATCTTCCAAGACCAGGCACGGTGGCTCATGCCTGTAATCCTAGCACTTTTAGGAGGCCAAGGCCTGTGGATTCCTTGATCTTAGGAGTTTGGGACCAGCCTAGGGAACATGGTGCAACTCTGTCCCTACTAAATGTATATATATATATACACACACACACACACACAAAATATTAGCTGGTTGCAGCGGCATGCATCTGTAATCCAAGCTACTTGGGAGGCTGAAGCAGGAGAATCTCTTGAATGCGGCAAGTGGAGGTTGCAGTGAGCAGAGATTGTGCCACTGCTCTCCAGGATGGACAACAGAGTGAGATTCCCTCTAAAAAAAAAAAAGAAAAGAAAAAAAAACTTCTTCTGAATAGTAAGGCATTACCAATTAGGATTTATGGAAACTGTGACTTAATTTTTGGAGACATAATGTTAACACTGTCAGCTGCAACATCACTATGTTAAAGTAGAAAAAGATATTTAAGCATTTGCATGAATTTTTTGTTTTTTTAAAATATGCTTCTTAATCTTGCAAATAAATGTTAACACATTTTTTAAAAACTTAAATAGAAAATACATTGATGAATTGATAACTTTAATCCCAAGAAAAGAAAAATTATAAAGCCTGTTCTAAAGGACAGTAATAGTGTAAGCTATATCAGTAACAGGAAAATGTTACTTTTTAGTTATAAAGTTGGATGTTCAGGTAATGAAAATCAATTGTAGTTTTCTTATGGTGTGCATTGCATTTAGAGCATATACAGAATCGTTTTTAATCTTTAGCCAAGAATAATAATTTTGATGACTATGACTATTAGTTCTAGATTATAGTATCATCCAGCTGAGAGGCATTATAGTTATTACTATTATCCTATACAGACTTTTTTGTGTGTTTTACTTGGTAAGTTTTAAGTTTGTGGAAGTAAATATTACCTTCAAGGAGTTAATGTGGGTATAATTATACTGATATTGAACAGACTTAATGTATGGTTTAATAA
The DNA here is from genome assembly GCF_043159975.1 of Macaca nemestrina. NCBI lineage: Eukaryota > Metazoa > Chordata > Mammalia > Primates > Cercopithecidae > Macaca > Macaca nemestrina. Next base: position 76,854,530 of record NC_092126.1, read on the forward strand.
GACCAAATGTTAATAAACTAATTCTAATTAGAATAAAAATCAGTTTACAGAGACTTTACTGAGGTTTTTATGACACTGTTGTGGTCATTATTGTTTCCCATTGTGAGTGGCTGGTGTCATGATCTATTAATTGTGAAATATTTTTAGTATCATCTCTGTTATGGAATGAGTTATGTTTTCCCACAACTTATGTCCTAAAGCCGTAACCTCCAATGTAACTGTATTTGAAGATAGGTCCTTTAAGGAGGTAATTAAGGTTAAGTGAGGTCATAAGAATGGGTCCCTAATCCAACAGGACCGATATCCTTATAATAAGAGGAAGAGACACCAGAGATTTCTCCTTCTTTCTGCAGGCATAGAGAAAAGGCCATGTGAGTACATAGCCAGAAGGTGTCTGCCTATAAGACAAAGAGAGAAGACTTACCTGAAACCAACTCTGATGGATATTGGACTTCTAAGCTCCAGAACTGTGAGAAAATTAATTTTATGTGCTTTAAGACACTCAGTTTGGGGTATTCTGTTATGGCAGCCTATGTTAGTCAATTCGTATGACCATAAAGCAACACCTGAGAGTGGGTAACTTACAAAAAGAGGTTGAATGGGCTCATGGTTCTGCAACCAGTACAGAACCATAGTGCTGGCATTTGCCTCTTGCAAGGGGCTCAGGAAGCTTACAAACAAGGCAGAAGGCAAAGGGAAGCCAATACATCACATGGTGAGAAAGAGAAGCAGCAGGTCCCAGACTCTTTTAAAGAACCAGATCTCATGTGAACTGAGGGGTAACTCACTTTTACCAAGGAGATGGTGCTAAACCACTCATGAGGGATCTGTCCCATGAGTCAATCACCCCCACCAAGACCTGCCTCCAATTTTGGAAATTATATTTCAACAAGAGATTTGGAGGGGACAAACATTCAAACCATAAACCAGCCCGAGCAGACTAACAGAGTCTCTGAATGAATCTATGAAAATGACTAGATTATTATTTGAGTTGAGTAATTTCTTCTTGTATTAGGATTGGTCTCCTTGAAAATATTATTCCCATATCTGTTGTAATACAGTACTGAGAATCATACTAATTATACCCTAAACTTGGATATTTAAGAGGGTTGGATTTGACTGATTGCTCTGATATTGCTGACATAGTCAAAGACTTTTGAAAACTAAAGTATAATATTATGTCATGCAACCTTGAGAAAATTACAATGGAAAAAGCAGAACTATAATTCACAATTCATCTCCCAAACAAATTGTGAAACCTCTTCTTTCCAATCCACTGAAATATGCCTAAAATGAGAAAAAGGGAAATATTAAAAACAACAACAAAAACAGAAAATGGCAACATTCAGGCAAAAAAAGAGTGTGAGGACTATGATGCTGGCATGCTAAACTTAATAAATAATAAATGAGAGAGTTTGGAGTGATTATATGTGAATGAGTTTCAATCTTGATTTCTTTTCCCTTATTTTTTCACCTCAAAGACCTAGTTCATCCACATCTTTTACTACTATCATCAGCCTTCCAGAGCCTCTGCCAAGATGTCTGCTGCCTGGAGCCCATGAGTATATGTCCCAATTAGTCATAGCCCAGGGTCAAATGTGTCATTCCAGAGAGCCAACAGTAGTTCATAGCTAATTTACGTTTCCTTGTCAAAATGCTTAAACCACTCATTTTAGAGCACTAACTGGAAAAACTAGGAAATAAAAACTTGAAAACTGTCAACGGGAAATGACTTTTTCCTCGGTTAGCATCTGCATTATATTTATCTTAAATATTTTCTGCCTTTTGACCATCTTCCATGGTGAATATTTATATTATAATTTGTCATTATTGAAAATTGACCCCTTCATCAATTTCTGCTTATCTTTAGCCAATAGCGAAAATGACCCTAGATTTTTTTTTTAAGCTAAAAGATTCTGGTTCACACATGAAACTTCCAAAAACAAATTGTTTTCCTCTATTTTGAAGAAAAATTATGTGCTTCAAGAACTCAAGTTGTTTTTAAAAACATGATTACATAGTATCCATTTCTATCATGTTATTGTCAAACAGAAAATACCTACATCATTCAACGATCTTAGGGTGCTTTCCATTGGAATCTATGTAGCACCATTGATTTTTTTTTTTTTTTTTTTTAATGGATCCTCACTCTGTCACCCAGTTTGGAGTGCAGTGGTGTGATCATAGCTTACTGTGGCCTGAAACTTCTAGGCGCAAATGATCCTCCTGCCTCAGCCTCCCAAGTAGCTGGGATTACAGGCACCAGCTACCATTCCAGGCCTGGTTAATAGTTTGTACATAGCAAGTGTCAAATTCATATAAACGTTTTGTTATTGCTTATAACTATTCCAAAGGTTTTGATAATTTACATACACTCTGTTGCACTTACTGTCGTTGGTCGCTGCGTTGCATGTTGAGATAATACTTGTGAACGAGACAGATGCCTGGAGATGAAAAACAAACCTCGTCAAAAGATATGCTTTGCATAATCATTTATAAAGTAAAAAAATAAAGGTAATTGAATGCTTACCAATATTGAGCTGTTTTATATCCATACCAGAAAGTATAAGTCAAAACTTTAAAAAATGTGTAAAACCTTGTAAAATCACATAAAAAAATTTAAAGACATGTTAACTGGCAAAAGGAAGACGGACATTTTATTGCTTTATCTCATTTATGGGAAAAACTGACAAATCAAAACTCCCGTGTGTGTGTGTGTGTGTGTGTGTGTGTGTACATGTGAATATGCCCATGTGTAATTATAAATATTTAGAAAAAAGAACTAGATATCTTAAGTTCTCACTATAAAAAAAAACACCTTCTGTAGAGGAGAATGGTTTGAAAATTGAGACTAATCAAGGAGTAACATTTATTTTATCTGTACCACTTAATAATGATTATCAAGATTATATCCGTGTGTTACTATTGTAAGTAAACAAGGAATGAAAGACAAACTTCAGTGAATAAAATAGTTAATAAAGTTTAGATATAACTTAAATTTAATCAGCAAATTATAAGAGCAGCTAGCAAAATTCTTTCAAATGCTAGATAATTATTTCTTTAAGCTGAAGGAAATATAACTACATTCAAAAAGCTAATCAGTTATTAGGTAAAATTTCTTAGAAGAAAAATACACACAGTGAAAATCTGGTAACTATAAATTTTAATAATAAAGGAAGAGACTTGCATACAACCAGCTTGTAAAAACAAAAAACAAAACCCCAAAACAAACAAAAAAGTGATCCAAAACAGTAACAATATATTATTATCTGTATTTCCAAAGAACAAAACAGTCAATGTACATCTCACCTTCCCTGTGCAATATATAAAAGGCTGACGATAAGCAAATAAAGCAAAACAACATACAAAATAATATAATTGCTGTTAATTGGTTAATTGTTAGAAACACATCAAATGAAATTTTGAAAAAAGGCAGTAAAGGAAAAATAATTAACACTAAAATTAAATATTCAAAACAGTAAGCATCTAAAAATTTCAGATTGTAGAAATAAACTGTAGAAAGACATTGTGAAGAAAAATAAAATTATTTTCTCATTTTATATCATATATAAGAAATTGCTCAAAAGATAAAATGTTATCACTGATGATTAAAATAGAAAATGAAGAATAATATTTTAGCAACTTTAAGAATAGCAAAATATGTATATGGAATTTATGATGAGAAATATTTAAAAATATATTCAAATAAATTATGATCTATAGAGACATAGATAGATAAACTAATAAAAATCAAAAGGAGTAAAAAAATAGATATTCTACACACTATGAGACAAGTAACATCTGATGAATTAGCCATGCAAATTACTGTCAATTTATTAAATTTTTCTATTAAAATGCATTTTGTATTAAAAATAAATTATATGGTATCATTTATTGTAATCTTAGATCTCAAAATGACTGGAGCATAATTTATGTGTTTATTTACGTATTTATGTAGACATATAGATCAACTAAACATACATATTTCCTTTTTGGTAATTGAAAAATGAAAAATAGTTGCATTTATATAAGTGAATATACATGTAAAAGTATATATAGATATATATTTGTCTCTCTGAGTTTAAGAAAGGCTATATATACATATATATATAATCGGTTTATTTATGTCTGAATTTAATTCCTATTTTGAGATTCACTCCCCTGATACCAGAAACCTAATCTGTCAATTTTAGTGAAGTCTTTTCAAGTTTCCTCAGTCAATCCAGGCATCCAGCCCACTTACCAGAGTTGTTTTTAACCTGTGTGTGCTGATTTTTCTAATACATTTATGCTTTCAGAAAGTCTCTATTAGTAGATCATTGCAGCTTCTCTTTTAAACCATACATGAAGCTCTCTTAGGCCTATCCCTTTCCATTGGCTACTTCTATATCTCTCCTGACCTTATAAGAGTCATTTGGTTGCTTCTCAGTCAAAGTGAACATAGGAAAACTTGGCGAGGGAATATGGGGCCAAGAATTTCTGCCCAAATAACAAGTGGAGCCATGTCCTCAACTACTGCTTGTATGCTATACACTTTAGTTCCTCCTTCGTAACAGCAATACATTGGCCCTTTTCTCTTGGATCCTTCAAACACACTTTTGTTTTCAATATGTATCTTCTCCTCTGCTACGATAAAATTTAAATTTAAAAGTCTCTTCTTTAAGATACATAGAAGTTCAAGAGAGTATAACTCTTGATTTCTAATTAATTCTTTTCACTCTCCCAGCTAAGAGAATCTTCATCTTCTATTATCAGGAGAGAAGAACTCCCAGCTTTCACATATTTTCTCACGACATATTTATTTATTTAAACTCTGACATTTGAAATGTAAAAGCAAATATTTTACAGTTTGATTATAAGAGTCTTTCCTTGAGATAGTGCTGTATTTAGGGCAAAAACACATGAAATCAAGGGTTGTAAAAGAGGAAACAAAAGGTAGTTAATACAACAAAGTACTGTAATTTGCATAGTATTCATTAAAACCAATAAAATAGAAAAAAATACAATTAATATAGAAAAATATAATGCATATTTATGTCTCTGACCAAAAATTATTAAGGAAAATTTAGGACTTGAAAATGAATTGATAAGTTGAAATATCAAATATGTAATTGTACATCATCCTTTCATATATGTTCATTATTATATTTAAGATAATGCTAAAAATTCATAATCTCAGTGCAATGCTCTTTCAAAATTATATTAAATTGTGAAACTTTATAATGATCTGCATAGTTATCACCAATAATCTCTGAACAGCAGGCAATAAAGTTAAAGATGAAATAAAAAATATGTAACACTGCTTTAGAAAAAATAACACCTGTTCCCCCAAAAAAATCAATTTAGGAATGAAGTTCAAATTGTATACGCAATTTTATAGAAATATAATTATGCAGAAATTTTGGAAGATGAAGATATGTTAATATGTTGTAATAATAGGAGCTCATTGTTCTGGTTAGTGAGAGATTTGAGTCATTAAATAAGGAGCTATAAAATGTCTCTGTGCCTCAATGTACAGATGAACTCTCTTGTTAGGACAAAAGGCAAATGTGGGGTGAGTGGCTTTTTCAACACCTTTCCGTGTCAGGGACTTAAGCTGTACTCACCATAGGGTCTCAAAGGAAAAAAAAAAAGCATTAATAAATAAATAGTAAGTCCTCCATATGGTGTTCAGCTCAGTCAACTCAACATATATGTATCATAGAGCTGTTCTCTGAGAATAGGTGAGGCAATTTCATATTTTATCAAATTATTTCTTAAAGAAACACACTGGAGAATATTGTTTTTCTCTTGAAGCCTATGTGGTCCATGTATTCAATTACTTAACTAGCAGGAAAGATTCTATATTGTTTCTACTTTCTGAGACACAGTGGCCAAAAATGTCCAAAAGTTGTTTTCAATTTGATGTTTACTTCATATTATTATTCATTTAATTCTCACGTCATGCTTTAAAAATAATTTATATGTAACATGATGAATCACATCCTTCTGTCTTACTTTAACTGGCCTCATGAATCTTTAAGTCCTAATTCTTAGTTATTTTAATGTATATGTGAATACCACTATAATGTTAATTAACATCTCTATATTTTCCTTTATATATACTTCTATATGCTTTCTCCATACATGCTTCTTTTTTCTTTGGTTTTATAACATCTGATAAAAAATTGAGTGGAATAAAGGCCAAAGTGTTAAATATAGAACTCTTGAGCATTTTATTGCGTAGTTTTAAGTTAACACAAATACGCAATATATTTTTCTTTTTGAAAATAAAATTTGAGATAAAAATATTTAATGTATTGCTTAAGATTCTCAAGTGTCTGAGACCGAGATGGCACATTTGTAACAATGCTATCTAATCATTAAAATATCTATTATTGATAGATAATGCATCAATTATGAAGAAAAATATGTGCATATAGAATGTGTTTCATTTTAGATCATTAATTAGTTCTTGATTGCTATAAAACAAATTACCATAAATTTCACATCTCAAGTCAACATAAATTTATTATCTCACGTTTTTTGTGAGACATGATTTGAATACATATTAGTTACCTCTCACCAAGGTGAAAGCAAGATTTCAGTAGGGCTTTGATCTCATCTGAGGCTCCTGTCTTCTTTCAAGCTCACATGGTTGTTAGCAGAATGTTTCTTCTTGTGGCTCTGTGACTGAGGTCTAGTTTTCTTGTTGGCTGTCACCTAAAAACCTCTCTCAGCTCCAATATCCTGCCATGCAACCCTCTCAATAGGCTCTGTTACACAGCAGTTTGCTTCTTATTGCATCCAGCCGGAGAGTATCTTGTCTTATACTACACTTTCTTTTAGAGAACTCACCTGATTAGGTCAAATACATTCAGAAAGTTTTCTTATTTTTATTAACACAAAGTCAACTGATTAATAAGCTAATCAAAAGAGTCAGGTTTCATCTTTTTTCCAGCCCTGTCTATTTACTCAAGAAGAAAATATTCCATAGAAATGTACATGGAGTAAGTAGAAAATGATGGAAACTATTTTAGGTTGAATTGCATCTCTCCAAAATTCATATGTTGCCATCCTAACTCCTAGTACCTTTGTCCTGAGACAGAGTATTTCAAGAGATAATTAAGTTAAAATGAAATCACTAGGCTAAGCCCCAATTCACTACGAATGATGTACTTATAAGAAGGGGAAATTTGGACACATACACACACAGATGAAAGATGGCGGAAGGACGCAGGGAGAAGACCACTATCTGCTAGTAATTGGATTCAGGACATGCTACCCCATAATATGGTACTTTGGCATTTGGGAAAACAGTGGAAGCAGTAAGACACGTTCACCTTCTCTTCATTCTTTTTCCTGAAGCAACCCCTAAAACTTAGGAGGGTCACTCTCTGGTTTTCTCCCTTCCATCTTCCCTGAAAACCTTAATGTGGCAGGTGTCCTGCCTTACCCGGAGGAAAGGAATGACACACAGTGATGTTAAGAAGAATCTGAAAAAACAGGCTTTGTCAGTTTTTTAACAATAGATTGTACTCTTTTGTCCTCCAATCATATCATATCTCTGCACATCTGTCCGTAAAAATACACGTATTTCTCCATTTTTTGAGTCTTCATTTTTGATGGCTTCCATGTCATGTAAAATTTATATTAAATAAATTTGTATGCGCTTCTCTTGTTAATTAGCTTTTTTTATGGGGGCTTCAGCCATCAGCCTTGTGATTGGTGAGGAAAAGCTATTATTTTTATCCCCTACAGTTTCTGGTACCCAACCCCGGAAAGCTGAGACACCTACTCACTCTGCAGCCTACAGATGAGATCCTGGGACAACTGACAAAAAGCAGAGAGAAAGGTAAGAATTTTTACCCAGATCAGCCCTCCCTGATCTCTGATGGTGGTGTCCAGTTGGACAGAAAATTTCTTCTTTCCCTTACTTACCAAATTCAGAGTAGCAGTATAAAATCATTTGTTTGAAAGGTCACTCTTGTGTAAATTTGGCTTTAGAAGATCCATTAGTTATTGATTTCTTCTCTCCCAGGGATGGTCATCTCTTTCCTGTTCATCCAATTTTATGTCCTGTGAGCTTGGCTTTACAACCAGTGAGATTATTCTTTCTGATTTCTCACAGCTGGAGGGTGCAAGTATTGTTTTGTATCAGGCAGCCAGTAGAATAGGCTGGGAGTCCAAGAATTTTCTTTGTTTGGCAGTACCAGCTCTCAAGAGAGTTTGTTATCTCAGCCTTTCTTGCTTGGTTAGTTATTCGCCCAAGTAATCTGTGACCAGAGGCATTCTATGTTTTATAGGAGATGAGAGATGTCATTTTACAGGCAACAAAGATCTTTTCTTTCTTATTGCTTTCTTTGGAAGTGGTTTTAAATCTCGGGAGGGCTGCATCTATTTTCTGCACCCAGTTTGTTTTCTGTTTCCTTTTTTTTTTTTTCTTTTTTTTTTTTTTTGCTTGAGAGTGGGTTTCACTCTGTCACCCAAGCTGGAGTGCGATGACACAATCATGGCTCACTGTAGCCTGAAACTCCTGGGCTCAAGTGATCCTCCCACCTCAGTAGTCTCCCAAGTAGTTGGGACCACAAACGTGCACCACCATACCTGGCTAATTTTTATTTTTAGTAGAGATGGTCCCTCGCTATCTTGCAGGGGCTGTTCTTGAACTCTTGGACTCAAGTGATCCTCCCACCTTGTCTCCGCAAAGTTCTGGGATTACAGGTATGAGCCACCACACCCTGCCTTGCATCCTATTGGAAGGACATCTCTTTTGTCCATGGATAAGTTATTAAAGGCTTATTGGTTTGGGTTCTGAGTCACTTGAGAGGTACCGTTAGTTTAAAAGAAAAAGAAGGGCCCTGTGTGGTGGCTCATTCCCATAATCCCAGTACTTTTGTAGGCCACAGTGGGCAGATCGCTTGAGGCCAGGAGTTGGGGACCAGACTGGGTAACATGGCAAAACCCTGTCTCTACTAACAATGCAAAAATTAGTCTGGCATGCTAGTGTGTGCCTGTAATCCCAGCTATTCAGGAGGCTGAGACAAGAGAATTGCTTGAACCTGGGAGGCGGAGGGTGCAGAGACCTGAGATTGCACCATTGCATTCCAGCCTGGAGTGAAACTCTGTCTCCAAAAAAAAGGAAAAAAGGAGATCAATACTTCTAGAAATATCTGTTGTTTGTCCTGACTGAAACTTGATAAAATATTTGAGAAACTTATTTTTAAGAGCTCTGTGGTCAGAAGTTGGTTTAACTGAAAGCTGATATTCAGATTTGGGCTATGTATATATCATATATATCCTATTTACACTGTATACAACATATATAAAAGATTATATTACATATAATATAAAAATGTATTCAGAAATTCAGAATTGTCATTAAATACTATGAATATGTAGTATTCTACTCAGGTTTGTAAGTGTATAAACCTGTTGTCTCTGTTGGATTCTGCTTTCCTGTGAACTTTTCTCAGCGGACTAAAATCCTCTTTTCAAATCCCTGCTAACTATATGCTCTGCCTTCTCGTATTAGTTTCCTTTTTTTTTTTTTTCTTGGAATGTTCGTTGCCAATAATAATGTGAAAATTCATTGGTCTCTTTGAGAAACGTAAGATCTCCCCATACTGGCTTCTCTAGGACCTCTACTTTCCATTTACTTCCGGTTTTTTCTTCTACTTTTTTACATTTTGTATTTTCCCTTCACTTTTTCTTTCTTTTTCAATCCTTGATGTATCCCTTTTCAATCCACTACTTCCCCCTTCAAGCTGTTACCTCCTCCATCACTCTGTCCACACCTGACAGACATTTTTTCACTCCAGCCTCTCAGTCCCTTGAGTTCCTGGTTTTCAAGGATCTCAAGCTCCCCCTAAAGTAACCACTTGAAGATAAAAATAAAATAAGACTATCTGGAAATGAGTATTCTGTCCATTTAGAAGGGCTTTGGAGAAAAACAGCTGCTAGATTTCTTCTTAGTCATTTGCCTAAAAGCTAGCCCACCACCTCTGGAAGATTGACCTCTGTTAATAGGCAAATATCCTCTGAAACTCCCTCATAGAGAAATGTGGATTCTTTCTGGGTTCATCTGATATGTTAATTTTGTATCCTGTCTCTTTTACAATGTGGTAGTTATCTTTTGGGAATTAAAAACTTCAAGAGATTACTCTCTCTCTCTCTCTCTCTCTCTCTCTCTCTCACACACACACACACACACACACACACACACACACACAATTTGGAAATTGGGCAAATGAAAAAGTTTAAAAGTCTTTTCCAGAAATAGAAATAATTTTTTCCGTGTAAGCAGTAACCTTAAGTTGTCCCATTTTTGTCAGAAACACAATTTAATAAAAATGTAAGCTGAGATTAGCCAGTAAGCTTATATTTCCATGTTTTACTGACTCACGACCAAAATTTTAGAATGGAAACTATGATATGTGTATCTGTCTGTACATTTGTATATGTTTTTGTATTTATTTTTGTAGGTTATTTCTGTGTGTGATTTTCTCTACCTCTTGATGGTATTACTAATTTATATTATCTCATAAATGAGTTCTATTCAAATTTGCTTAGAGATAAATGAGGGCTTATGTATATTATGTGTTCCTAAAACTTTCAGACGTATAGAGACTAACCCAAGTTTTTTTTTCCTTTTTTTTTTTTTTCAACTTGACCTAACATGAAATAAGCTTTGATAGATAAAACTAGTTTAAATAGTACTGGTAAAATAAAAACAAGAATGTATGAATAATTGTCATTATACACATTTTTTTTCTACCCAGGTTTACCAGTCAAACATTTCTATGCTATCTCTACCAGATGTTTAAGGTTACAAAACTATAATTACAAACTAACAGCAAAATATGCAATAAAAATGAATTGACTGATTGAATAGAACTTAAAAAAAGGGAGGGAGGGAGGGGGAAAACCACGTTTAATTTCCTTTGCTTCTGTGATATTTGTGATACTTGCTTGACTTGTCAACTAGAAAAAACAAGATAGCGGTTAGCTTTGACTAGTGTCTAATGGAATTTTGATGAGGAGTTCAATCATAATTGTTAAGAACAAGGGTGTTAAATAGGATATAACTTGGAAAAATGTGTATAAATAAACTTCTCACATACCATTATGTTTATAAGTACTTAAAAATCTTCTTGGTAAGTGTAATTCTAATATTATGCAAAGTTAGATGAAGTAATAGGTAATAATTAAATGTCTGGGTCACTTCAGATCTATGTGGCACTGAAACATTAACTGCTGAACCTGAATTTATCTACTTTTGGGCTCTTAAATTGCACAGAAAAATAAAATACTTTGAGTCTGTTAGTTAATAAACATGAAAAAATATATGACGAAGAAGGATGTGTTTCTACAAATTATGAAATTGTGTTCATCTATACAATGTTGGTATAATACGTCACAGTTTCTTTTCAGTTTTCACTAGAAATTAAGGTTACTAAAGGTTAAAAATTATAATTAACAAATAGAATTAAAACCACTGCAAATTATAAAGGAGACAATTATATATGCTAAATGTGTAAGAAAAAATGAAATACATTTTTGACAAGATAAGTTATAAGTCATGATGATTTGTTGTGGTTAAGAGAAAAAGGAATAATTCTGTATTTGTATTAGTCAGGGTTCTCTAGAGGGACAGAACTAATAGGATAGATGTATTTATAAAGGGGAGTTTATTAAAAGGGAGTATTGACTCACACAATCACAAGAGATGCAAGTGAGGAGCAAGGAAGCCAGTTCGAGTCCCAAAGCTGAAGCAGTTGGAGTCCAATGTTCAAGGGCAGGAAGCATCCAACATGGGAGAAAGGTATAGGCCAGAAGAATAAACCAGTCTAATCTTTCCACGTTCTTCTGCTTGCTTTTAATCTGACTGCACTGGCAACTGATTAGATTGTGCCTACCCAGATTGAGGGTGGGGGTTCTGCCTTTCCGAGTCCACTGACTCAAACGTTAATCTCCTTTGGCAACACCCTCACAGGCACATCCAGGCTCAATACTTTGTATCCTCCAGTCCAATCAAGTTCACACTCATTATTAACCATTACAGTATTAAAGTAGAATAACTGGTTATTCCACAATAAAAAAAGAGAAAATGTACAGAAAAAAAGAAAGAGGAATAAAGAAAGGTTTCTAGAAAAACGTTTTTGAAAAAAAATCTTATCTTGTGCAGTCAGAGCTGGCTAAGATTTGATGCATGTATTTATTTTTTAATAGTCCTAGTATTAATAGTATACTGATGCAAAACTAAAATTTGTTTTCTTTTCTCAAAATGAAAAAGATTTTTTTTGTTTGGGTTTCTTGTTTGTGTTGGTGGTCTGTTCTTAATTAAGAAATTATAAAAATTTTGTTTTTCAGCCTCGTAAGTAATCTGCCTCAGAAACAAATATTTTTTTCATTAAGATAACTTTCTGTGCTTTACATTATCCTCATTAGGTCTTTGATTACTTAAGAAAAGTGAGTCTTCTCAATATTAAAAAAGCTATGTCTATATGTAACTAACTTTTTATATTTGCTTTTAATAACTTTTGTTACTTTGGTATTATTTCAGAGTGAACTGTAATCCCATTTACTCAAGTGTTTTAAACCTTTGACATTTTTGACAACTTCCCAAAATCAAATTATAAATTAAGCCTTTTTTATCTTGCACTAATTTTTAGACTTTTCAGATGGGCCTCTGAAACATCTGAAAATATCTTGCACTAATTTTTAGACTTTTCAGATGGGCCTCTGAAATATCTGAAAATAATTTATTGTCTCTCTTTATAAAAGAGGGATTTTAAACTGATTAGGTATATGTGATATGTCCTACATAGGAGTCATTGTCAAATATTAAGTGATGTTAAACTTTTTTTAAGTTATATTTGTTATTGATATGATTATTTCAAAAAAAGGATAAAATTTCCACAAATGTATATGGCCTTGTATAAAGTTATTGGAAATAATTTCGGTTATCTCAAAATGTTGAATGCCACAGAAATAATAACATTTCATTGTCAGTTGCATCATTATTATAATATACTCTCATCAGATCTTACCCGTGACTATTTTAAGTCTTCTGTCATCCATAGCCAATTATTGTTTTACTCGAATTATTTTATGAAAGTGTTTGCAATCAGTTACATTCCCAAATTGCTTCTTTTTTCAATGACATAAGAAAAAGATTCTGACAATTTACCTAGAATGCAGGTTTCCAATAACTTTAAATCATACCATTGGACTAAGTAAGAATTTCCAGAACTCTAATGAAGAAACTGATGAGTTTTTGAAACTATTTATCAGATTAAGTGGAACAAGAAGTGATTACATGGGACTGAATGAAGTGGGGGGTATAAATGTTTTTGTGAGTTTTTGTTTGAAACATTGCTGGTTATTTAATGTTTTGTTTTCCAGATTTAAGGAACCTTATTGTTTATTTTTCTTAAGCTATCTATGGCTTACAAAAATTTTGAAAAATATATCATGGTGAACAAAATTTCAACAATTATTTTTTCCCTACCTGATTCCTCCAGAATTTGAAAACTACTCATTAGTATTCTAAATTGTATGACAATATATAGTTATGTGCATAAGTTTAATAAGAATCTGTCATCCTTGTAACGGAACAAATTTGAAAACTCTAGTTATAGTACCAAGGCTTTAACTGGAACGTTACATTTTCAGATATAACTAGACAAGTTTAAATTTGGTTGACTTTATGAAGTCAATAAAGTCTCTCAAGAAAAACAAAAACAGGAGGTGGAGCAAGATGTCTGAATAGGAACAGCTCCTATTCAGTGTCCAACTCCCAGCACGAAAAACACAGAAGACCGGTGATTTCTGCATTTTCAACTGAGGTACTTACTGGGTTCATCTCAGTAGGGAGTGCCAGACAATCGGTGCTGGTCAGCTGCTGCAGCCCAGCCAGCCAGAGCTGAAGCAGGGCCAGGCATCGCCTCACCTGGGAAGCACAAGGGGAAAGGGAATCCCTTTTCCTAGCCAGGGGAACTGAGACACACAACACCTGGAAAATCGGGTAACTCCCACCCCAATACTGCACTTTAAGCAAACAGACACACCAGGAGATTATATCCCACACCTGGCCCGGAGGGTCCCACGCCCACGGAGCCTCCCTCATTACTAGCACAGCAGTCTGGGATCTGGCGGCAAGGCAGCAGGGAGGCTGGGGGAGGGGCGCCTGCCATTGCTGAGGCTTAAGTAGGTAAACAAAGCTGCTGGGAAACTCTAACTGAGTGGAGCTCACAGCAGCTCAAGAAAACCTGCCTGTCTCTGTAGACTCCACCTCTGAGGACAGGGCACAGATTAACAACAACAAAAACAGCAGAAACCTCTGCAGACGCAAACGACTCTGTCTGACAGCTTTGAAGAGAGCAGTGGATCTCCCAACACGGAGGTTGAGATCTGAGAAGGGACAGACTCCCTGCTCAAGTGGGTCCCTGACCCCTGAGTAGCCTAACTGGGAGACATCCCCCACTAGGGGCAGTCTGACAACCCACACCTCACAGGGTGGAGTACACCCCTGAGAGGAAGCCTCCAAAGCAAGAATCAGACAGGTACACTTGCTGTTCAGCAATATTCTATCTTCTGCAGCCTCTGCTGCTGACACCCAGGCAAACAGGGTCTGGAGTGGACCTCAAGCAATCTCCAACAGACCTGCAGCAGAGGGTCCTGACTGTTAGAAGGAAAACTATCAAAAAGGAAGGACACCTACACCAAAACCCCATCAGTATGTCACCATCATCATCAAAGACCAGATGCAGATAAAACCACAAAGATGGGGAAAAAGCAGGGCAGAAAAGCTGGAAATTCAAATAATAAGAGCGCATCTCCCCCGGCAAAGGAGCGCAGCTCATCGCCAGCAACGGATCAAAGCTGGACGGAGAATGACTTTGACGAGATGAGAGAAGAAGGCTTCAGTCCATCAAACTTCTCAGAGCTAAAGGAGGAATTACGTACCCAGTGCAAAGAAACTAAAAATCTTGAAAAAAATGTGGAAGAATGGATGGCTAGAGTAATTAATGCAGAGAAGGTCATAAACGAAATGAAAGAGATGAAAACCATGACACGAGAAATACGTGACAAATGCACAAGCTTCAGTAACCGACTCGATCAACTGGAAGAAAGAGTATCAGTGATTGAGGATCAAATGAACAAAATGAAGCGAGAAGAGAAACCAAAAGAAAAAGAAAGAAAAAGAAATGAACAAAGCCTGCAAGAAGTATGGGATTATGTAAAAAGACCAAATCTACGTCTGATTGGGGTGCCTGAAAGTGAGGGGGAAAATGGAACCAAGTTGGAAAACACTCTTCAGGATATCATCCAGGAGAACTTCCCCAACCTAGTAGGGCAGGCCAACATTCAAATCCAGGAAATACAGAGAACGCCACAAAGATACTCCTCGAGAAGAGCAACTCCAAGACACATAATTGCCAGATTCACCAAAGTTGAAATGAAGGAAAAAATCTTAAGGGCACCCAGAGAGAAAGGTCGGGTTACTCACAGAGGGAAGCCCATCAGACTAACAGCAGATCTCTCGGCAGAAACTCTCCAAGCCAGAAGAGAGTGGGGGCCAATATTCAACATTCTGAAAGAAAAGAATTTTAAACCCAGAATTTCACATCCAGCCAAATTAAGTTTCATAAGTGAAGGAGAAATAAAATCCTTTACAGGTAAGCAAATGTTTAGAGATTTTGTCACCACTAGGCCTGCCTTACAAGAGACCCTGAAGGAAGCACTAAACATGGAAAGGAACAACCGATACTAGCCATTGCAAAAACATGCCAAAATGTAAAGACCATCGAGGCTAGGAAGAAACTGCATCAACTAACGAGCAAAATAACCAGTTAATATCATAATGGCAGGATCAAGTTCACACATAACAATCTTAACCTTAAATGTAAATGGACTAAATGCTCCAATTAAAAGACACAGACTGGCAAACTGGATAAAGAGTCAAGACCCATCAGTCTGCTGTATTCAGGAGACCCATCTCACATGCAGAGACATACATACGCTCAAAATAAAGGGATGGAGGAAGATTTACCAAGCAAATGGGGAACGAAAAAAAGCAGGGGTTGCAATACTAGTCTCTGATAAAACAGACTTTAAACCATCAAAGATCAAAAGAGACAAAGAAGGCCATTACATAATGTTAAAGGGATCAATTCAACAGGAAGAGCTAACTATCCTAAATATATATGCACCCAATACAGGAGCACCCAGATTCATAAAGCAAGTCCTTAGAGACTTACAAAGAGACTTAGACTCCCATACAATAATAATTGGAGACTTCAACACTCCACTGTCAACATTAGACAGATCAACGAGACAGAAAGTTAACAAGGATATCCAGGAATTGAACTCACTCTGCAGCAAGCAGACCTAATAGACATCTATAGAACTCTCCACCCCAAATCAACAGAATATACATTCTTCTCAGCACCACATCACACTTATTCCAAAATTGACCACATAATTGGAAGTAAAGCACTCCTCAGCAAATGTACAAGAACAGAAATTGTAACAAACTGTCTCTCAGACCACAGTGCAATCAAACTAGAACTCAGGACTAAGAAACTCAATCAAAACCGCTCAACTAAATGGAAACTGCTCCTGAATGACTACTGGGTACATAACGAAATGAATGCAGAAAGAAAGATGTTCTTTGAAACCAATGAGAACAAAGATACAACATCCAGAATCTCTGGGACACATTTAAAGCAGTGTGTAGAGGGAAATTTATAGCACTAAATGCCCACAAGAGAAAGGAGGAAAGATCTAAAATTGACACTCTCACATCACAATTAAAAGAACTAGAGAAGCAAGAGCAAACATATTTGAAAGCTAGCAGAAGGCAAGAAATAACTAAGATCAGAGCAGAACTGAAGGAGATAGACACACAAAACCCCTCCAAAAAAATCAATGAATCCAGGAATTGGTTTTTTGAAAAGATCAACAAAATTGACAGACCACTAGCAAGACTAATAAAGAAGAAAAGAGAGAAGAATCAAATCGATGCAATTAAAAATGATAAAGGGGATATCACCACCGACCCCACAGAAATACAAACTACCATCAGAGAATACTAAAAACACCTCTACGCCAATAAACTAGAAAATCTAGAAGAAATGGATAATTTCCTGGACACTTACACTCTTCCAAGACTAAACCAGGAAGAAGTTGAATCCCTGAATAGACCAATAGCAGGCTCTGAAATTGAGGCAATAATTAATAGCCTACCAACCAAAAAAAGTCCAGGACCAGATGGATTCACAGCTGAATTCTACCATAGGTACAAGGAGGAGATGGTACCATTCCTTCTGAAACTATTCCAATCAATAGAAAAAGAGGGAATCCTCCCTAACTCATTTTATGAGGCCAACATCATCCTGATACCAAAGCCTGGCAGAGACACAACAAAAAAAGAGAATTTTAGATCAATATCCCTGACGAACATCGATGCAAAAATCCTCAATAAAATACTGGCAAACCGGATTCAGCAGCACATCAAAAAGCTCATCCACCATGATCAAGTGGGCTTCATCTCTGGGATGCAAGGCTGGTTCAACATTCGCAAATCAATAAACATAATCCAGCATATAAACAGAACCAAAGACAAAAACCACATGATTATCTCAATGGATGCAGAAAAGACATTTGACAAAATTCAACAGCCCTTCATGCTAAACACGCTCAATAAATTCGGTATTGATGGAACGTACCTCAAAATAATAAGAGCTATTTATGACAAACCCACAGCCAATATCATACTGAATGGGCAAAAACTGGAAAAATTCCCTTTGAAAACTGGCACAAGACAGGGATGCGCTCTCTCACCACTCCTATTCAACATAGTGTTGGAAGTTCTGGCTAGGGCAATCAGGCAAGAGAAAGATATCAAGGTATTCAGTTAGGAAAAGAAGAAGTCAAATTGTCCCTGTTTGCAGATGACATGATTGTATATTTAGAAAACCCCATTGTCTCAGCCCAAAATCTCCTTAAGCTGATAAGCAACTTCAGCAAAGTCTCAGGATACAAAATTAATGTGCAAAAATCACAAGCATTCTTATACACCAGTAACAGACAAACAGAGAGCCAAATCAGGAATGAACTCCCATTCACAATTGCTTCAAAGAGAATAAAATACCTAGGAATCGAACTTACAAGGGATGTAAAGGACCTCTTCAAGGAGAACTACAAACCACTGCTCAGTGAAATAAAAGAGGACACAAACAAATGGAAGAACATACCATGCTCATGGATAGGAAGAATCAATATCGTGAAAATGGCCATACTGCCCAAGGTTATTTATAGATTCAATGCCATCCGCATCAAGCTACCAATGAGTTTCTTCACAGAATTGGAAAAAACTGCTTTAAAGTTCATATGGAACCAAAAAAGAGCCCGCATCTCCAAGACAATCCTAAGTCAAAAGGACAAAGCTGGAGGCATCACGCTACCTGACTTCAATCTATACTACAAGGCTACAGTAACCAAAACAGCATGGTGCTGGTACCAAAACAGAGATATAGACCAATGGAACAGAACCAAGTCCTCAGGAATAATACCACACATGTACAGCCATCTGATCTTTGACAAACCTGAGAGAAACAAGAAATGGGGAAAGGATTCCCTATTTAATAAATGGTGCTGGGAAAATTGGCTAGCCATAAGTAGAAAGCTGAAACTGGATCCTTTCCTTACTCCTTATACGAAAACTAATTCAAGATGGATTAGAGACTTAAATATTAGACCTAATACCATAAAAACCCTAGAAGAAAACCTAGGTAGTACCATTCCGGACATAGGCATGGGCAAAGACTTCATGTCTAAAACACTAAAAGCAACAGCAGCAAAAGCCAAAATTGACAAATGGGATCTAATTAAACTAAAGAGCTTCTGCACAGCAAAAGAAACTACCATCAGAGTGAACAGGCAACCTACAGAATGGGAGAAAATTTTTGCAATCTACTCATCTGACAGATGGTTAACATCAAGAACCTACAAAGAACTCAAACAAATTTACAAGAAAAAAACAAACAACCCCATCAAAAAGTGGGCAAAGGATATGAACAGACATTTCTCAAAAGAAGACATTCATACAGCCAACAGACACATGAAAAAATGCTCATCATCATTGTCCATCAGAGAAATGCAAATCAAAACCACAATGAGATACCATCTCACACCAGTTAGAATGGCGATCATTAAAAAGTCAGGAAACAACAGGTGCTGGAGAGGATGTGGAGAAATAGGAACACTTTTACACTGTTGGTGGGATTGTAAACTAGTTCAACCATTATGGAAAACAGTATGGCAATTCCTCAAGGATCTAGAACTAGATGTACCATATGACCCAGCCATCCCATTACTGGGGATATACCCAAAGGATTATAAATCATGCTGCTATAAAGACACATGCACACGTATGTTTATTGCGGCACTATTCACAATAGCAAAGACTTGGAATCAACCCAAATGTCCATCAGTGACAGATTGGATTAAGAAAATGTGGCACATATACACCATGGAATACTATGCAGCCATCAAAAAGGATGAGTTTGTGTCCTTTGTAGGGACATGGATGCAGCTGGAAACCATCATTCTTAGCAAACTATCACAAGATCAGAAAACCAAACACCGCATGTTCTCTCTCATAGGTGGGAACTGAACAATGAGATCACTTGGACTCGGGAAGGGGAACATCACACAACGGGGCCTATCATGGGGAGGGGGGAGGGGGGAGGGATTGCATTGGGAGTTATACCTGATGTAAATGACGAGTTGATGGGTGCTGACGAGTTGATGGGTGTAGCACACCAACATGGCACAAGTATACATATGTAACAAACCTGCATGTTATGCACATGTACCCTAGAACTTAAAGTACAATAATAATAATAATAAAATTTAAAAAATAAAAAAATAAAATAAAATTTGTTGAAAAGAAAGAAAAACAAAAACACAAACAAACAAAAAAAAACCTGGTATTCTGCAATTCTGCATGTGTGGTTCCCATACATTTTATTCTTAAATGGTTGCCTTACAGGTGAGTAAAGAATGTGTTGCTAGCAAGCCCAGGAACTTCAGAATATTTGGAATATTTGGAATAACCTCAAAGGAGTGGAATTCAGTCAAGTCTATAGGAATTTCAGAAGTAATCAAATAGTGAACACTTTTCTTGACTTGTTAGCCACACAAAGCTTTTAAATTTCCAATCTGAGATACCTTATTCAAAGTTCTTGCAAAGACTGAAAATGACTATGTGATCAATCACCATTCTTGCTGTATTTATGTAATGAATTGGGCCACGCTTAATGAGAGTAGTAATATTTTGCAAATAAATAAATTTTACCTTAATTATTTTTGGAAAAAAAAAAGGTTAATATGATTCCAGAAAGAAAAATTATGTTTCATGAAAAACTAAAACTCTTGTGGGCATGAGATCCTCATTCTGTTTATTCTTTTGGAGGTTTTGTTATTTACTTATGATCTGAACTGAATTCTGAATTCTTCCAGTTTTCTTTCATATCTGGTTACAACTTTACAAATTAACAATATTTTCAATTTTTCTCCAATCCTTCTTGGTTGAAATCCTTAAAATTAAAACTTCCCTATTTCTGAAGTCCTGCAAGTAAAACTGGATATCTCTATATAGACTTCAGATAAATCTACAATAGCTTATACATGGACAAACTTCGTCTTATCACTCAGAAAGCCCAGCAGAACACCCAAGTTTAACAGTAAACCAGGAAAACCTGTCAAATTGTCATTGCCTGACTTCACTCTACCTGGGATGCTTAGAGCTCAACTTCTAGAAATCTCCTCAACTGTCTATCCTCTAAACTCACAAACTGAATTTATAGTTTCTTCTAACCATTAATGTTTGTTTTTCTTTTGTTTCCATCAGAATGCCTCTGATTATGCCTGATTCCATCAGAATGCCTCAGGTTAAATACCTGATTGATAAGTACCATTTAGAAATCTAACTTTTGTGGAAGCCCACCTGCAATACCACCTTCTTAAATGAGACACATCTGTTAACCGTCTAACTGGATTGAGACACTAGTTCAAAGTGTTATGGGATAATCCACCAATGTAGTCTGTGAACTGTGAAACTTCTTTGGGAAGTGTTATACAGGAGGATAACGGGGTTCAAGACAAGCTAACCCAACACATGTCACCTTGGCATCTAAGAAGACAGCAGAAGGAGGAAGTCCATATCCACCTTCTTCTTGCCTTTTCTTGAAGCAAACTATATAACCTACGTCACCCTGGCTTTCTCCATCTTCTCTCCTGAGAACCCTCATGGTGTTAAAAAATGGTTCTTTAATGTTTTGTTTGCCAATCAGTTGCAATCAGTTACAACAGGAAAGGAATGTCCATCTATGGATGCCAAGAATAGTCTGAACATACAGGCCTTGCTGACCCTCTCTCCTTGTTTATCAACATTAAATCATATCCCTTTGTCTTCAAATTTTACTTCTGCACAACTATTCATAAAAATATACCTATTTACATATTTATTTAGTTTTTGATTTCTTAAGCCTCTCATGTCGTGTAGAAATTATGTTAAGTACATGTATAAGTTTTTCTCTTGTTGATCTCTTCTTTTGATCTCATTAGTTATGAACCTTGGAATGAGTGAAGGAAAGATTATTTATCGACCCTACAAAAATGAAAGTGAAAAGAGTAATCCTGATTTCACATCTCTAACTTCCAGAATTGTGAGGAAAAAAAATTCTGTTAAGCCATCCAGTCTCTGGTACTTTGTTATCACAGTACTGTAATACAGGAAACAACTTAGAAATATACCTGCCATAGGCTAGAAACATTTTAACAATGAAAATTCATTCTTTTATTTTTGAAACAAAGAGCAACTAAAGCTTACATATATGTCAATTAGAAGTTGGTTTGATATAAGTACTCTGTTAAACTGGTATTTCAGCAAACTATACTTTCAATAGTTTAATCATAAATAAATAAAATCAAAGAACTTAGTTAAATACCTTCCAAAGGAAACTCTCTACTTTTATATGTTTTAGTTTTAAGGATTTCCCCAGAATGTATTTGTCATGTGAATGAAAATATTTGAGTATCTGTGATTCAAACAGAAATATTATTTTATAAATATGTCATAACTTTCTGGAACAATGTTGAGGAATTTTAGAGGAAGAAATATAAACTAACACAACAAATATTTTAATAATAATGGAAGACATTTGTTTAAAAGCAACATTTCAGAAGACTAAAAGTGTTAAACATGAAAGCAAACATCTTATTTTATCATTATACTAAATATAAAATGTTTTATTTTGTCACTTTTTAATGTTCAAATAAACTTTTAGAGAGTTTTTTATCTGACACCTTTTATCTCCTTAATCCTTTTTGTCAGTAAGTTGTTGCAAATTATGATTAAATAGAACATAGATTTTTCTGAACTCTCCTATGGCAAATGCACATTTGCCTTAAACTCTTTTAGATGAAAAAATAATTTTTCAACATATCATACATTTCTTGGACTTTTTAATATAGTAAAAAGAACATCATTTTATTGTGTGCTTTAAAAATACAAACATGATACTCAGTCATGGTTCTTAGCTGCAAATGCCAAAATTCGTCTCTGAAGAGAAATTTATTTATAGTTATTTTATAAGTTCAGCTTATTGCATTATTTGTAAATTGTCTTTTGGATAAAACACACCCAGATTTCGAGGTGATTTACTTGAGCAAAATAGACCTCAGCCACTATCTGTAAGTATTTTTTTCAAGAAAAGGCAATTTTATTCATCATATTATAAAGGTTATAAAGTTTCAGGCCAATAAAGAATAATTTAACTTTCTTAGGCTCTTATATCCATGAGTAAGAAAGGGAAACATTTGGCTACCTTAGCTTCTATGATGAGAGGCAAGATATAAAAAATGCTTATTGTGGGGATATTTTATCAGCACAGTGTCTGTTTTGTGATAGCCAATGAAAACACAACAAATGTCTAATACAAAATGGTATCACTAATTAATGAAATGAATAAAGCAAATAACTTTTTCATTTAACATTATTTTCACTAAGCAGTTGCTAAGGAGTTTCTATTTACACAGATGTATCAAAGATGCGTGTCTCTTACACAATCAAAATCAATGTTTGATGAATATTTTTTTATTGTTCTTACTAGAGAAAAAAATCCATTAGTAACCTAGCACCTTAGTTATATAATACTGTATAACTTGCCACTTTTGTAAGATAGTTTCTACAAAAATCCCAAACAACTAGTCAAGCTCTCACTAATTTTTTAAATTGTCTTTACTTCTTATGTACACAGCTGAATAATACAGTAGAGCAGAAAAAAAATATTGTAACCATATTACCCTTGACATACCTACTCTATAGTATTATTTTACTAGGTGGGTTTAGTGCACCCTTTCTTTGATTAGCACAAACAAGTGATCCAGTATATCTTCACATAATTGCATACATAATGTCAGTTGCTGATAATGAAGATGATTTCTACAGGAATGATGAGTTTGTTGCAAATTGTACTGTTTTAAATGTAATGTTTAAGACTAAAAAGTCATAAACTTATTGGTAAATAGCTTACTTGTATCATATGATAAATAAAATCTGCATTTTCTAATTTGAATGAATCCATTATTTCTAACTTTGAAGGAAGTAGTTCAATGAGAAGCGCCCATATACTTTTGTCAAGGTGAAAATACCAATGATATTACCAATATATGTCCATGATTCCATTTCTATAAATAAAAACATCAAGTACACATTCACTCATTTATATTTCTACTTTTCTTCTATAAAGTGTTCTTTTGTGCCCCAAATAGCCCTTTCACCTCCAGAATTTCTGCCTCAAAAAAACTATAGCACCATACAGTGAAAAGAAAATTGAGAATAGAGTCAGGAAAACCATAGAACTCTGAAAAACAACTCTGTAACTCAGAAGATGCCTTCTGGAGCTGGACAACCTGGAAAGAAATTCTGGATATTCCATAGAATGCATGTATGACCTTGGGCATGATACATAACCCCTGTATGCTTCTCCTTAATTTATTCATCTGTATAATGAATATCCCAATGGTGAATTATGGGTACTACATCAGTTAATATATGCAAAGTGCTTAGAACAGTCCCAGGCCCATAATTAGCCTCCATAAAGGTATGTTAACTCATCATTAGTCTGTGCAACTCAGGTTTCTTTAATAAAAAATGGTTAGAGGTCTTTTTAATCTTTAAAACATCAAGACTTGGACTGGAGCTGTGGCTCACGCCTGCAATCCTAGCAATTTGGGTAGCCGAGACAGGAGGATTGCCTGAGCTCAGGAGTTTGTGACCAGCCTGGGCAACACTGTGAAACCATGTCTCTACAAAAATACAAAAAATTAGCTGGGCATGGCGGCAGGTGTCTGTAGTCCCAGCTACTGAGGCGGCTGATGCAAGAGAATTGGTTGAACCCAGGAGGCAGAAGTTGCAGTGAACTGAGATCATGCCACTGCACTCCAGCCTGAGCAACAGCGCGAGACTCTGTATCCAAAATAAATAAATAAATAAATAAATAAATAAATAAATAAATAAATAAAATTAAGACTTTTGGTCAAAAGGGTTGGATATAAGTCTGCCTTAGGAAAAAAAAAGTCACTGATTATTTCCTTCTTAGTATGTCTTAGAATAGTCCTCATTTTTTAATAGCTAAACAAATGACAATAAGCATAATATGGACTACAGTGCTTCTTAACCTTTGATTACAATAGATTTCAAAGTTATATTAAAAATACTAATATCTGAGCTCATGCCAGATAAATTATATGAGAATCTAGGGGTGGGGCTGGAGTCTGACCATAATATTAAGACTACTAAAGACTACTCACGTGCTAACCTAAAAGGATATGGAAATTTTTGTTTGTTCTACTTTACATTTTAATTTCTCTTACTATATTTTGTTGAAAGATAAAAATATCTACATATAAGTGATAGCATGTTGATGATAAACTGACAATAAATAAAATGAAATAATTATAAGCAACAAAAACAATATGTTCTCGCTATCCAGAGAGCTATCTATTTTCTCAGGCTTCTGTAATCTTCTCCCAGAAATTCTGAGGTAATTTTTTACATATTAGCATTCACAAGGTTCTTTTACTTGGCTTTATCACTATCAACCATTGAAATTTTTTCATTATAATCAAATTAATAGATCAAACTTTTATTTTTTACTTTTATTAAATTAATCATTTGTCAGTATATTCGTGTTTTAGTTCAACATTTCAAACAACCTCATCGAAATTTTCACCAGAAATCCCTAGCATTGCCAATTTAATATTTTCAACACTGAATTACCTTCCCTGCACAAAAGTCTAAAAAAATCTAGATTTCTCAGTTTCTAGTAGCAGTATACCGTTCTTCAAAGTCGAATGTGAGATTTATCTTTTAATCACCCTTCTCCCTAATGTTTCTTAAACTTCCAAATTAAACAAGTTACAAAATATTTAATATTTTATTTACTAACAGATTTGTTTATTCATTTTTTATTCATTATGTCTATGCTGCCCTGTTTGTATACTCTAGGAGTTTTGGAAATTGACCATGGAACTCACTTACTGAAACATGTCCATTCTTTCTTTGTTTACCTAAAGCTAAATTAGTCAATAGTGACATTCAAATATTTCCCCTCTACAACCAGCATGATGACTAAGCTAATAGCCCAAAGAATCTATTTATAAGCCTTTCAGAGTCTTACAAATTTCTTTAATTCAACTAAAAATACAGCTGAATGTAATCCTATCCTTAAGTGACACGTCTTTTTTTCAATTTTATATTAAAATATATTTGAGGGCTGGGGTTAAATTTTATTCAACTTTGTATTCTCTCAAAGGCCTTAGTAAGAATAAAATTTAATTTATTCAGCAAAATATATTTAATTTATATTAGTACACAATGCCTGTGGAATCTAAAATACACAGGCAAAATAAAGTTGCTAAAGCAATTTTAAAATTTCTCAGGGGAAATACAACTCATAACATTTCAAGATGTGATACTCATGCTTAAAATATCTATTGCTGCATTCCAATTTGTAAACTAAATAAAGCATATTCTGTGTGAGCATGAAGAGGACAACTTGAAAGTGATAGAATCAGAATGGATTCGTGGTTTAGAGTTCTTTCCAGCATAACACAGTTGGTCCCATTTCCCAATTCCTTTGTCATGTGAACGAGTTTTACTAATCAGGATGTAGAAGTACAGCATAGCCAAGGAATGTTTTGTTGAAATAGTGTTTTAAACACCACCTTGATTTAGTCCATGCCACCGTAGCATTTATACTTCCTTAGTCTATTCTAACTCAAGAAATGGTACGCATTTTTTTGAAACAAAACTTTCTGTTTATAAAGAGAAACTATAGTCTGAAATCTGCCTCAAAATGTTTTGTGTTATGCAGAGAAGGAAATAATTAAAAAGAGAACATCTTCCGATGGGAATTGTATTCACTCTTTTGAAAGTTCTTAGCACAATGTTTGAAGCAGCAATGCCACTGGCCTCCCCTTCCACTCATTGTCCAGCACATGTGTTAAGTAATGATTTTTACGCTTAAGTCTTCCTACCCTGCTTAAGCTGATTAAAATATTCAGAGACTTTATAATTTTTCTGTCTTTGCAATATATCCGCAGCAGTCCTGGATCATGACCCAGACTGTTGAAAACCATAAAAATAAAAATAAAAATAAATATCCATTTCTGTTTACACGGTTCTGTGGAGGAGCAGGTGGCTGATAAATAGTCCCACTCCTGGGTGTTGAGGCAAAAGCAGCAGTTGAAGAGCAAAGGGCACCCTTCCCCATGGAGTTTAAATTAAATTCGGATTTGTTTCAGCAGGGCCTTAATAGAAGCTCTCGGATTGGGATGCTTTGACTTAGCTGGTATCTCCACGTACTTTTGCTATGTCGAAGCCCATTTAGTCATTTCGTACACTCAGATAGATAGTATTAGTGATAACCAACTGCTATATGTATTAAATGTATGATCATTATTTGTGACCTTGTGCCACAGTTCTTATATATGCAAGTTATAAGAAAAACATATTAATATTGCTGTCATCACCTTTTGTATTTATGGTCAGTATGTAGTCTTCACTATTTTACTTTTCCAATCACAACTGCCAATCCTATTGCTCCATATCCAGCTAAATTTACACTCCCTGAAGAACCTCCTTCTGTCTGTAAGCAATGAAAACTCTGCCTCTGGAAGACCTGCCATTGTGAAAATGATTTAGCAGCCACTACTAGCACAGTTACATAACTAGTAGGAACTTTAATAAGTGTTTCTTTGAGTTGCCATAGAAGGATAGAAGAAAAGGTAGAGGAGGAAAAAAAACTAGGCAGATAAGAAATTAGAATTGTTGGTCTTTTGACACTTAAAAGTGTGAATATATTATCACAAAGTGGTGTTTGTTTCTGTTAAGTAAAAATCAATTTTCTGTAAAATATAACATACAAAATATAGTCCCAGCTTTTTTTGTGTTTATCTGTATTTACAGCAACCTGAATAGATTAACACCAAAGAGCTAAGGCAGTTTATCAATGGTTGTAAGGAATTACTGATATTGATTGTTTTTCTAAATTAAGATTCATTTTCTGATCACAATTTAACCAATATTTTTTTAAAAAGAAAACAAAATTATGAAATAAGGAAAATAAGGAATATCCTTAACAATAAGAAGAAAGTATCCTGGATAAATGTGGCATAATTTGCTAAAGAATTCAACAGCTTCAAATTTTCTGAAAGAACCAAGCCTCATCTAACTGTGTTTATTGTAAAAATATAGTGATTCTTAACCAAATTAAGAGTTCTCAAATTTGAAGAAAACTTGTCCTCATGGTGTACATGGGACACAATACTGCTTCTCTTTTGAGTAATGGAAAATAAACAACGTCAAGAAAATTGTACCTACGAAAATGATACCCAGTTATCACGTCAAAACTAAGTAGTCTGGAAGTACTTTGAAAACCAGAAATAGATCGATGAGTATAGTCAAGCTAGACCCACAAGTAGTTTGCTTTCCTAGTGTCTTTTCCAGTCTTCCTAGGTGCCCAGTGTCAAACAACTGATATATATGGACTGATGTTAGAATATTTGCATTCAGTTCTTATCAAAGATCATTTATTCTTATCAGTTTCTCTATAAGGAGAGCTCAACTCACATGCATTAGGTTAGAAGAAAGAAAAGTCTTCCGTTCCGGCGCGGTGGCTCAAACCTGTAATCCCAGCACTTTGGGAGGCCGAGACGGGAGGATCAGGAGGTCAGGAGATCGAGATCATCCTGGCTAACAGGGTGAAACCCCGTCTCTACTAAAAAATACAAAAAACTAGCCGGGCGACACGGCGGGCGCCTGTAGTCCCAGCTACTCGGGAGGCTGAGGCAGGAGAATGGCGTGAACCCGGGAGGCGGAGCTTGCAGTGAGCTGAGATCCGGCCACTGCTCTCCAGCCTGGGCGGCAGAGCGAGACTCTGTCTCAAAAAAAAAAAAAAAACCAAAAAAACGAAAAAGACAAAAAAAAAAAGAAAAGTCTTCCAAGGGGTAAAGTTGATCATTTTAAAAGTAGCCAAGCAAGTAATCCTCCCAAGAGTAAAAGTATTAATTCCATCAAACTAGGATGGCGGGTGGGGTCGGGAGCATGGCTGGGGGGAAAGAAAATTAAAGAGTATTCTGTAAGGAATACATTATTACTAGTGATAACTATTTTCTTAGATACTGAGGGAAAGCCAACCAGATATGAACTAATCATTCTTTGTGAGAATAGAATAATGGGAAGGATTAGGTAGAATGTTAGTGAGTGATCTTTTCTTAGTGCATCCTTCTATCTAATATACTTCTCTCTTGATTCATATGGTAGTGATAGATTTCTATGAACAATGCCTTTGAGCAGGGTATAAATAACCTTAAGCTGACTTTCTGAATACATCTCCAAATTGATAACAAAAACCACAATCTTTGAAGCCCAGTTGTTTGCAAAACATGAGCATTTTGAGATACATACATGCCTGCAAACACATAATTATCTTTAAAATTTACCTATCTTTATCAAAATGTAATAATTTGTAAAGCCTTTTGTTTTCTATTACTATTGTAACAAATCACCACAAACTTAATAGCTTAAAACAGCACAAATGTATGAATATTTGGGGCACCTTAGAGTTCTGGAGGTCAGAAGTCAGAATGGGTCTCACTGGGCTAAAATCAATGTGTCACCGGGCTGTGTTCTTCCTGGGGGCCCTATGAGATGGTCTGTTTTCTTGCCTTTTCCAGCTTCTAGAGGCCGCCTACCTTCCTTAGCCTGCATTTGGATTTGAAGCATGTCTATCCCTAGTTCAACTGCTTGTAACAGTGTTTCAGTGTTTGCTTCACCTTCTGTTTCAGAATTAATCAAATTTATTTCATCACCTTTGATATTCCATTCTTTACAGCTTTTATATTTTGATGTTTGCCTCTGTTATAAATATTTTATAGCTAAATGATAAACTCAAGGGAAAGAAAGACTATTTCACACCTACACTGCTGAAAATTAAACAGGCATTCTTTGCACACATTTCAGCATCTTTAGTGTGTGGCCTTGCATCTTTAATTTCCTATGAAAATCTCCTTTTATGAACTATAAGTAGTTATGATTACATAAACTAAAGTCAGAACATTTTAAATGAGTCAAAGCAACAGCAGGGCAAACCTATTTACATTTTGAAATATGTATATTATATATGTGTACATGCATACAAACACACACACACACTTAAATTATAATTGTATTTACACACATGATGGTTTAAGTGAAAGGATAAAGTCTATTCTTTATGAATTAAATATAATTATATATGATAGTAGAAATGTGAAAATGTCTATACTATAAGTTATTGACATTTACATAATGAATGTAAACAAAACTGGATTTGAAAGCCATAGAAATAAAATAGTCACAAAATTATTTTCCTAATGTACATAATGAAGTATTTTCAGGAGATTATTCCTTTGTGTCTCTCTTAACCTTGGGTAAACAAAGGAATGGTGTTTGAGCAAATATAGCTCTCTTTATGGATTGTTTGTTACTCAAAGAATAAATGTTTGAGTGTATGGATACTCCATTGGCCATGATGTGCTTATTTCACATTGCATGTCTGTATCAAAATATGTTATGTACCCCATAAATATATACACTTACCATGTACCCACAAAAATTTAAAAAATAATTTAAAAATTAAAAATAGATAACGATGATATTCCTGAAGATAACTTAAGGCTGTAAGTCTGCCTCCACTAATATTATTATTTTATCTTATCTGGAAACTATTAATATATCTAGTTTAGAACCCAGACCCTTTTGTCTCACATGATCAATGATTGAAAAGGAATCTTTAAAAAAAATACAGATACTGAGTAATTTAGTAATTAACAGGCAGTTTTTATACACAATTATTTGTTATGGGCAAGATGAACATAAGTATTAGTGTACTTTGAAGGATTTATATTCCTATAAGTATATAAAATAATATAAATATAAAAAGAATATTAGAAAATGATTTAAATATATCCTTCTTATATTCCTTTTCTTATATTTTATCTTTCTTTTTTTATATTTTATCAAGCTTCTCTCAATTTTCATAAATCCAAAGCCATCACATTATATCTGGATCAGCTGTATTGTTTCTTGTAACTAAATTCCTTTAATGGGATGAGTTTGCTTGGGAATGCAGAAGTCTGATTTTGCATAGTGAAGCTGCCACTTTGACTACTACAAATAATTCACCTGTGTACCCCTGCCACGTTAAGCAAATTAGATCAATTATGTCAAAAGTGCTTGATAGGTTAAGTCAGGTGAAAACTGAGACTTCATCATTGGAAATTAGTACTAACAGTAAAATAAAATTTTCAGTAGCAATAGGTATGGCAAAGGCCTGATTGGATTGGTTTAAGTAAAAACAGAAAGCGAACAATAGGAGATAGTATGGATAGAAAATTATTTAAGATTATTTTTCTAAAAAGGGAGAAGAAAGTGGGGTTTAGCAGGAGGGGTAATACATGTTTAGGGTAAGTTTTGTGTGTCACCTTGTTAATTTATATAAACTCTGGAAATAGTAACTTTTTGTATGATAAAGGACGGATCCAATGAAGTATAGGTACCAAAACAAATAAAAATGGTGTTGTTGAAAAGATGAGAAGGTCCAGGTTTTCATGCACATAAGGAAAGACTGAATTTAGTGCATCCAAGAGGAAAAAAATTATATAGGAAATGGTTGTGATAAGGAAGTTTTACAGGATCTGTTTTTGTTGCTTCTGTTTTGCAAGTGAGTTAGGAAAAAAGACAATCAGCTGAGAGTATGGAAAGAGAAAATTTTGGAGGATTGGAAAGAGAAAAATAATTAAGTAGTTATCCAGTAGAGTAAGAGAATAAATAGAATAAAAGCATGTTGTAGTAATTCATGGCAGTCATCTGAGATCACGTAAGGTTAGTAGTCACAAAGTTGAAGGGAGTCCTGTCTGCATTGTTTTGTCTTTTCCTTCAGCTAAGTTCAGCTGAACTTAGTTTCAGAGGTCTATGTAGCAACAATGCAATTGGGGCTAAAAAAATGATTGTGAAGATGGACCCCGCAGAGAACAGGAAGGGAGACTGATTTAGACTGGAGGTAGGAAGCATGATCCCTAATTGGCTTTGAATTGTGAAAAATGCTTAGGAATTAGCTCTGAAAAGTGGGGGATATTCCAGGTTGATGGTTGTTGAGATGAAACAGATGAAGCAATTGGGAGCAATGAATTGGAAGGAAAGGAGGTTGTCAATAACAATCTAAAGAGTCTGGCCTTAGGAATCAATTAGAATTGAGGAGTTTTGGACCTAAGAGGCCAGGCGGTAGATGTGTCATCCTTAAGAACAACATAGAAAAATTATAGAACTTAGAGTGGAAAGGAAAAGCATGAACTGGCACTATAGCCCAGGCGGGAGTACAGTGGCACGATTATGGCTCACTGCAACCTCCATCTCCTGGGTTCAAGTGATTCTCCTGCCTCAGACTACCTAGTTTATAGCTGGCATTACAGGCACGTGCCACCACACCTGGCTATTTTTGGAGTTTTAGTAGAGATGAAGTTTCACCATGTTGGTAAGACTGGTCTCTAACTCCTGACCTCAGGTGATTCACCTGCCTAGGCCCCCCAAAGAGCTGGGATTACAGGCATGAGCCACCACTTCAGGCCAAGTCTTTAATGAAAAAGAGATTGAGTAGCTGGTAGAAAATAGTTATAAACAGGGGGATTCTATAGTGTTACAGTACAAACCTCTACATTACTACTTCACAAAGGGTGAGTAGAATGTCAAGAGATGGCATTAAGTCTTTTGTTTTTTCACTGCATGCAATCAATTGCTGCTTGTTTTTCTACTTCCTAAATATTTGGAACTCCCCCTCACTTTTGTTCTTCCATTTCATACTTCTAATTTAAGATTTGGTCCTATTTATTTTACTCCATAATCACTGTAAAAACAACTATTTATTCCCTATCATTCCTTCTCTTTAGCAATTTTTTTATTCTTCCTACTCCAAATAATTCTATCACTCCCTAATACATAAAGTGAAATATTCCAAACTCCTTAATATATCTCATAAGACCCTTCATAATATGTCTTCAGCCTATATTTCCAGTTTGATCTCATGTAATTCCTTGCTCTGTACTTTAAGCTTATGAAATAATAGTTCTAATATTCTTCATTAGACCATATAGGCTTATCTTGTAATACATTTGCTTATTGCTGCACTTGACATACAGAAGATCACATAGTTATTTACTTTTCTATCAATCTGTAAATTCATTGAAAGGAGATTATGTATGTATATGACTAGCATACTGCCTGGAATAGGATCACACTCAAAACAAGTTTATTTGATTGGGTTGGATCTAGTTTAAATCAAATTACTATAATTAATATAGATATATTATGTATTATAATTTATATAAATATATTGATACAAAATACCTGAGACTGGGTAGTTTAAAAAACAAACAAACAAACAAAAACAAGTTTCATTGGCTGATACTGTTTGGCTCTGTCCCAACACAAAATCTCATCTTGATTTGTAATCCCCTTGTATTAGGGTTCTCAGTAGGGACGGAGATAATATGATAGATATATACATATATAAAAAGGGAAACTTATTAAGTAGTATTAACTCAAACAATCACAAGAGCTGAGGAGCAAGGAAGCCACCTGAATTCCAAAGCTGAAGAACCTGGAGGTCGATGTTTGAGCACAGGAAGCATCCAGCAATGGAGAAAGATATAGGCTAGAAGGCTAAGCCAGTCTAGGCTTTTCATGTTTTTCTGCCTGCTTTGTATTCTCTGGCAGCTGATTAGATGGTGCCCACCCAGGTTAAGGGTGGTGATATTAAGGTCACTGCTGCTTCCTCAGAGAATGCAGGATTAATCTCCTCTGACAAAGGTGGAAAGGCTGATAGCAGCCTGGGTTGGGGAGGGGAGGTTGCCACCACTGGGGATAAGGAAGCCATTTCCTCTGGCAAAAAAGGCCAAACAGAATTTGGGAGCTTAGTGTCTCCAGCGTCATCAGGGTCCTCCCATACATCCCCACCACAGATTACAGGGTCCCACTTTTTTCCCCAAGCAATGTCCTCTTTTTAACAGTAGCCCCCTGGTGAGGCTGAGCATTCACCTGATATGGTTTGGCTGTGTCTCCACTCAAATCTCATCTTGAATTCCCACATGTTGTGGAAGGAAACCCGTGGGAGGTAATTAAATCATGGGGGTGAGTCTTTCCTATGTTGTTCTCATCATAGTGAACAAGTTTCATGAGATCTGAAGGCATCATAAGGGGGAGTTTCCCTGCCCAATCTTTCTCTTTGCCTGTTGCCATCCACGTAAGACATTACTTGCTCCTCCTTGCCTTCTGCCATGATCGTGAGGCTTCCCCAGCCATGTAGAACTGTAAGTCAAATTAAACCTCTTTCTATTGTAAATTATCCAGTCTTGGGTATTATGTTTTTATAAGCAGCATGAAAATGAACTAACACAGTGAACTGGTATCAGTAGAGTGTGGCACTGCAGAAAGATACCCGAACACATGGAAGCAACTTTGGAACTGGGTGACAGGCAGATGTTAGAACAGCTTGGAGAGCTCAGAGAAAGACAGGAAAATGTGAGAAAGTTTGAAACTTCCTAGAAACTTGTTGAATTACTTTGACCAAAACCCTGATAGTGATATAGACAATAAGATCCAGGTTGAGGTGGTCTCAGATGGAGATGAGGAACTTGTTGGTAACTAAAGCAAAGGTGATTCTTGTTATGTTTTAGCAAAGAGGCTGACAGCATTTTGCCCCTGCCCTAGAGATTTGTGGAGCTTACAAGTTGAGAGAGATGATTTAGGGTATCTGGAGGAAGAAATTTCTAAGCAGCAAATCATTGAAGAGATGACTTGGGTGCTGTTAAAGGCATTCAGTTTTATAAGGGAAGCACAGCGTAAAAGTTTGGACGATTTGCAGCCTGGCAATGCAATAGAAAAGAAAAAGCCATTTTCTGAGGAGTAATTCAAGCAGGCTATAAAAATTTGCATGAGAAGTAAGGAGCCGAAGGTTAATCCCTAAGACAATGGGGAAAATGTCTCCAAAGCATGTCAGAGGTCTTCACAGCAGTTCCTCCCATTACAGTCCTGGAGGCCTAGAAGGAAATGGTTTCCTAAGCCAGGCCCAGGGTCCCGATGCTGTGTGTGGCCTAGGGATTTCATGCTCTGTGTCACAGCAGTTCCAACTATGGCCGAAAAGGGACAACATAGAGCTCGAGCCCTGGCTTCCAATAGTGCAAATCTCAAGCCTTGGTAGCTTCCACGTAGTGTGGAGCCTGCAAGTGCACGAAGTCAAGAATTGAGATTTGGCGACATCGGCTTAGATTTCACAGGATGTATGGAAACTCCTGAATGTCCAGGTAGAAGTTTGCTGCAGGGGTGGAGCTCTGAAGGAGAATCTCTGCTAGGGCAGTGAAGAAGAGAAATGGGGGTTGCAGCACCCCCAACAGAGTCCCTACTGGGGCATCACCTAGTGGAGCTATGAGAAGAAGGCCACCATCATCCACACTTCAGAATGGTATCTCCACCAACAGCTTGCACCACACACCTGTAAAAGCCACAGACTCTCAATGCCAGCTCGTGAAAGCAGCTGGGAAGGAGATTGTACCCTGCAAAGTCACAGGGGTAGGGCCACCCAAGACCATGGGAACCCACCTCTTGTTTCAGCATGACTTGGATGTGGGACATGGCATCAAAGGAGATTATTTGGGAGTTTTAAGATTTGACTGCCCTACTGAATTTTGAACTGCATGCTATGGCCTTAGTTGTGGCCAAATTCTCCTATTTGGAATGGCTATATTTACCCAATTCCTGTACCCCTACTGTATCTAGGAAGTAACTAACTTGGTTTTGATTGTCCAGACTCATAGGCGGAAGGGACTTGGCTTATTTCAGATGAGACATTGGACTGTGGAATTTTGAATAATTGTGGAATGAGTAAAGACTTTGGGGGGCTGTTGGGAAGGTATGATTAGTTTTGAAATATGAGGACAAGAGATTCAGAAGGGCCAGGAGTGGAATGATATGGTTCGGCTGTTTCCCCACCCAAATCTCATCGCGAATTCCCAAGTGTTGTGAGAGGAATCTGGTGGGAAGTAACTGAATCATGGGCCAGGTCTTTCCTGTGCTGTTCTCATGATAGCAAATAAGTCTCATGAGATCTAATGGTACCACAAGGGAGAGTTTCCCTACCCAACCTCTCTCTTTGCCTGCTGCCATCCACATAAGACGTTAATTGCTCCTTCTTGACTTCAGCCATGATTGTGAGTCTTCACCAGCCATGTGGAACTATAAGTCCAATTAAAGCTCTTTCTATAGTAAATTGCCCAGTCTGGGGCACACTTTTATCGGTAGTGTGAAAACAAATTAATACAGGTGGGTCTCCCTTCCCCAGCCCACTGACTCAAATGTTAATCACCTCTGGCAATACCCTCACAGACATATCCAGGATCAGTACTTTGCATCCTTCAATATAATCAAGTTGACACTCAGTATGAACCGTCATACTCCATAATCCCCGCATGTCAAGGGTGGACCAAGGGTGGAGGTATTTGGATCATGGGTGCGGTTTCCCCATGCTGTCCTCATGATAGTGAGTCTCAAGAGATCTGATGGTTTTGTAAGCATATGGCATTTCCCCTGCTTGCACTGACTCTTTCCTGCTGCCCTGTGAAGAAGGTACCTGCTTCTCCTTTGCCTTCTGCCATGATTGTAAGTTTCTTGAGGCCTCCCCAGCCACACAGAACCGTGAGTCAATTAAACCTCTTTCCTTTGTAAATTACCCAGTCTCAGGTATTTTTTCATAGCAGCATGAGAATGGGCCAATACACTGGCTCACGGTTCTGCAGGCTGCACTGGAAACATGGCTTCTAGTGAGGCCTTAGGAAGCTTTTACTTATGGCGGAAGGTGAAGCAGAAGCTTGCATGTTCCATGGTGAAAACAGGAGCAAGAAAGAGTGAGTCCAGGAAGAGGTGCCACACACACTTTCAAATGACCAGAAGTCCCGAGAACTCACTATTATGAAGACAGCACCAAGCCATGAAGAATCTGCCCCCCATGATTCAAACACCTCCACCAGACCCCACCTCCAGAACTGTGGGTTACAATTCGACTTCAGACTTGGGCAGGAACAAATACCCTAGCTATATCAGTAGATATGAAATCATTTGTGAGAATGGAAGAGGAAGATAACAACTCTGTCTTCAGAACTGAGGTTACCTGCAAGTAGCACTAATGTTTACAACCAGACCTTGAGGGACAGGCAGGATTTTATTTGTTGTACAGTTAAAAAGAGAGTATTCCAAAAATGAAAATCGCCTGAACAAAGGCATAGAAGTAAAGTAGGTGACACGGTGGCAGGACTATTTATGGTCTGTATTGCAGGAATATAGAGCCTAGAATTTCCCAGCAGTGTAGAGTAAAAGATACAGCTAGGTAAAATAAGATCATGAGGATAGATTTAGAGACAATAACAATTAAGTTTGCATTTATTTATATATATTTATGGATGAAGTTTAACTTATTTCTGGTAATTTTTTAAAAAGTTTCACTGCGGTCAAACATTTCTAACTACAGTAATGGCATTACCAGATGTGTGTCTGTTTTTAAGTACAATCATACAGGTAACCATGTGAAGTTTGCCATTAGATTTATAACCATAGTTGGCAAAGCCTGTATTTTGACCAGACAACTTTCATAAGTAATGTGATAGATACCTATATATCAAGAGATTTCTGACAATATTTTCAGTCTTTTTTTTCTTCCATGCGCTTGGTCAGATTGAGTTTTAGCAATTGTAGCATGCCAATGAGCCCTGGCATTTAAGTTAATAAGGTAAAAATGAAGACATAGCTTGCTCTTTGAATGGTTGTAACAGCCTGCTGGATCATCAATCATGAAGCAGCTCATGCTAGGAATAAACAACAAAGAAAAATACAAACAACTGTTGGGAGGAAAGGGGTGTCACTGCATTGAAACAGGCATAAGAATATATTTGTAACACTAAAATATCAGAAAATAGCATATGTATACTCATAGAATGTTTGAAAGTCTCTGTTATAAATGTTTGTATTATAAGGGTAATAATATACAATATTTTAAAAAAATTATTTTCCTAGCTCACTAAAAAAGCTGAATAATTCTGTAAAATTATATTTAACAATTCCATTTATGTTCAAATGATTTCATTATTTTATGATGTCACCTGGCATGTTGAGCAATATTTCCATGAGACTCTTATTTCAAATTACGTTTTGTTTAAGAAAGAAAATTGTTTGATCTTATTTAACAGAAATACACTTAGTAGAAATGCCGTTTCAAATCCTTTCTAATATTAAAAATAGTTGAAAATGTATTTCCTTCCGATGATCCAAAATAATTATTTCATTAATAAGAAGTTTAAAATACAGTTAGCTTTCCCAGTAGAAAAAGATTATTTTTTATGCCATTAGGTTAAGTACAGTTTCAAACTCTCACATCCTTAGAAAAATATTATCTTATTTTTCTGAAATATTTATCTAACATAGTAGAGAACTAGCCATTTCAAAAGGAAAACATTCAAGTAAAATAAGAGGAATCTAAAACACACATAATTTTAATTATCAAATAAGATATAGCACCTGAATTACATGTGAACATTGTAAGTTAATGATGGTAATACTGTAAGTTTTTTTTTCTTGTAATATTTCCCTACCAAGTCAAGAAATGTTCATTTGTTAATTTTTATTCATTAATTCATTCATTTATTCAACAAAACTTACCTTTGGGAAAATAGTAGGGATGTAACACACACAACAGTAAAGCAATTATAGGGGTTTCCGCTATAAATACAAAAATAAGGTAAATATGCTTTATTTACAAGATGGTGTTATTAGATTATGTTGGGGAAATGTCTCTCTTCTCCATTACTGCAAACACATAGCAATGGTTGATGAATTAAAACAACATAGTACTATATTTAAAAATGAGAATATCTGTGATTTAAAATTCACAGCATTGAACAAGGCAGAAAGTATAGGCTGCTGAGGTATGGCTACCAAAAGCAGATAGACATGGCAAGAAGTGTAGAACAATGGAAATTCGAATTTATTCATATCAGTGGCAGACAGACTAAAAGGGCTTGATACAGAATACCTGCATCCAGAAATGGGAAGGGATTCCCCTATTCAAGAACACGTCTAAAGAAAAATTCAAACTAAGGGCTATTTGAGCAATGACTTACTTGGAGCTACAAACCTGGACAAGAGTACAACACATTACATCCAAAAGTTGGCAAATTTACTGATGGCTTGCTCATTGGGTCTAATTTATTTTCAGTATTCCCATCCCTATAAGAAAGAGGAGATAGTCAAAGTCCATCAATTCAGTTCAAAAGAGGCAACTCCCCAGAAACTAAAAATAAGCAAATACAAAACGATTAGACAAACAAATGTCAATGCAGAAAGACAGGTCAAAAAGGAGAAAAAATAAGTGTTCCACCCCTAATAAAGCTGAAAATCAAAATTCATGAATATTTTGAGGAAACAGATGAATAAATATATTACCAAAACAAGAACTGAAATATAATTTTGACAAAATTAAAAAGGTATATATATGAAAATAAAACTTGAAATAAGTATGGTTAGTTTACTAAAACAAAAACATGACAACTAAAATAAGCAAAACAAACGGAATCAAACACCACCACAAAATTCCAAGATTTTATGAAACAATGCTAGGAAGTAATAAAAGAAATAAGAATGGATATAAAAACTATTGGCCGGGTGCTGTGGCTCAAGCTTGTAATCTCACCACTTTAGGAGACTGAGGTGGGTGGATCACCTGAGGTCAGGAGTTTGAGAGCAGTCTGACCAACATGGGGAAACCCCATCTCTACTAAAAAAAAAAAAAGAAGAAAAAAAAATAGCCAAGCATGGGTTCACACCTGTAATCCTGGCTACTTGGGAGGCTGAGGCAGGACAATCTCTTGAACCCGGGAGGCAGAGATTGTAGTGAGCTGAAATCACGCCATTGCACTCCAGCCTGGGTGACAGACAGAGCAAGACTCTGTCTAAAACAACAACAACAACAACAGCAATCAATTACTTATCATGGAAATGAAAATGAATCATCAAAAAACAAATAATATATCTGTGTGTGTGTGTATATATAGGTGTGTGTGTATGTATTATTTTTGTTTTTCAGTGATTGTTCATTTTAATTATATTTATATATTTGTATATATTTTACTCTGTTTAGGTATATGTGCATAACTAAAATTCAGTTGATAACAATGGGTAGGGAGGGGTAGAGG
Organism: Macaca nemestrina; assembly: GCF_043159975.1. Taxonomy (NCBI): domain Eukaryota; kingdom Metazoa; phylum Chordata; class Mammalia; order Primates; family Cercopithecidae; genus Macaca; species Macaca nemestrina. The sequence goes on from NC_092126.1 coordinate 76,894,418, forward strand.
AGATTAGGATTAGGAGACAATAACGATGTCTGTAACACTGTGTTCCTCAATGAAAAGCAAATATGAAGCATATTTAGCAAAATGACAATATTTTTTGAAGTGTGTGAGTAGGGCCACAGGAGGTTTTATTATTAGATTATCTTCTACACATATCTGTATTCTTTTTTTTTTTTTTTGAGACGGAGTCTTGCTCTGTAGCCCGGGCTGGAGTGCAGTGGCCGGATCTTAGCTCACTGCAAGCTCCGCCTCCCGGGTTTAGGCCATTCTCCTGCCTCAGCCTCCGGAGTAGCTGGGACTACAGGCGCCCGCCACCTCGCCCGGCTAGTTTTTTGTATTTTTAGTAGAGACGGGGTTTCACGGTGTTAGCCAGGATGATCTCGATCTCCTGACCTCGTGATCCGCCCGTCTCGGCCTCCCAAAGTGCTGGGATTACAGGCTTGAGCCACCGCGCCCGGCCCACATATCTGTATTCTTGAAACTATAACATTGATAACAAAAAATGGAAAGACGGCACGCACGTTGTTAACAATTTGGATGATTACACTTTCCTAAAGTGGGACATCTGCATAACTGAACTTTGCAGACAATGAAATATTTGGTATTAAAACAAGCAGGAACAGTAAAAGTATAAAATTATTATGTGTGTGTTTGTGTCTGTGTGAGACTGTTAGTCTGTGAATTATAATATCTCATTAGTTTATAATATAAATGTATTATTACCAGTGTACGTATGTGTTGATGTATAAATGTATGCATGTTTGGTTTTTTTTTTGTTTTTTTTTTTGCGACGGAGTCTCGCTCTGCCTCCCAGGCTGGAGTGCAGTGGCCAGATCTCAGCTCACTGCAAGCTCCGCCTCCCGGGTTTACGCCATTCTCCTGCCTCAGCCTCCCCAGTAGCTGGGACTACAGGCGCCCGCCACCTCGCCCGGCTAGTTTTTTGTATTTTTTAGTAGAGACGGGGTTTCACCATGTTAGCCAGGATGGTCTCATCTCCCGACCTCGTGATCCGCCCGTCTCGGCCTCCCAAAGTGCTGGGATTACAGGCTTGAGCCACCGCGCCCGGCAAATGTATGCATGTTTGTATACAAGTATAAATACAAATGTATTTGAGAAGTGGAGACAGAGACAGGTAATCAGTTGCAAATGGGAGAGCACAAAATCTGCTCTAGCATTAATCAGGCTGGAATGACAGGTGAAGATAAAGCTAGCTACTGAGTTAATAAGAAACTTTTTTTTTTTTTTTGGCAAGATCAATCAGCAACTTTAAAGAATCATAGCAATACCTTCGAGTGACTACTTCTTTCTTATTTATAGCAAAATTGTGTTCTCTATTTCCAAAATGGAAGACTACCAGAAACTCTGTTGTTTAAAATTATATCAGTGTAAATGCACTATCTTAGTCTTACCTGGGGGATCTACTTGGGGCTTTGACACAGAGAAGCAGTCTTGATTTCCAGTCCTGTTGGAGAATGTCAGATAAGGGGTTTATGAACACAGCATTTCACGTTCATCATTAGTTTGTAGTTTTCAAAGGAATACAAGACTGGGTTCCCCTTGCAGTCCCATGTTCAGATTGACACCTTTACAAACAGCCCTACTTTGATTTGAACCAATTAAAACACTACATTTAAATCTTACATAAATTCAACTTTTCTCCAAAGTCTCATAATTACTTTATGTTTTCCAGTTTTTCGTGAGATGTCCATGGTGCGTTTAGACTTTGATTTCTTTTATAAGTCATCATCCCTGGCATTCTTAAACTACAGGTTTATCCCTGATTGTCCTAAGCTAATTAGGCCCCAAATAAATACAGAGATAGAGAGATAATCTCAATCTCATTCACTATTCAAATATAGACGTTCTAAATAATAGTTCAAAAACATGGAATCAAAAAATGGAAACAAATATTGTTGATGGCATAGAAATATAGTTCAAAAATCCGACAATGTAATACATCAAATTAACTGACATTAAAAAAGATTACCTCAATACATGCAGAAAAGCACCTAATATAATTCAGTACTCATTCATGGCATTAAAGACAGTTTCTTAGCAAACTGAATCAAAGGGAACTGTATTAACATAATTAAAACCATCTAATATATACAGAAACCATGACTAATAATAAAGATACTATGGAATAAATTCCTACTAAATTTAAGAGCAAGACATGGAAGCCATATTTCAGGGTTTCTATGATGTACTGTTCTGAGCAATGCAATGAAATAACAGAAAAGTAAATGTTGAAAACATAAATATAAAAAGGAGAATAGGCCGGGCGCGGTGGCTCACGCTTGTAATCACTGCACTTTGGGAAGCCGAGAAGGGCGGATCGCGAGGTCAGGAAATCGAGACCATCTGGGCTAACACGGGCTAACACGGTGAAACCCCATCTCTACTAAAAATACAAAAACAGCCGGGCATGGTGGCGGGTGGGCGCATGTAGTCCCAGCTACTCGAGAAGCTGAGGCAGGAGCATGGTGTGAACCCGGGAGGCGGAGCTTGCAGTGAGCCGAGATCCAGCCACTGCACTCCACCCTGTGCTACTGAGCCAGACTCCATCTCAACAAAACAAAACAAAACAAAAACCAAAAAAAAAAAGAAAAAAGAAAAAGGAGAATAAACTCTAATTTTTATATGAGAACTTTTAAAATGTTATTATAAGATGAACAAGTGAACTGGATACAAGATCAACATTTAAAATTTGATAATTTCTATTTAGCAGGAATTTAAAATGTATCATCAACAAAATGTTTTATTCTCATTTTTGTGTTTGTGTTTTTAACATTTACTTTTCAATTGTCTCATTGCCTTGGTCATCACAATACATAATAGAAACCATGAAATGCAGCTCCCATGTTTTCTTTTTAAAGGAACTCAAGAAGCGTATCCTAAATGTAACATAAAAGTAAACGGCTAAGAATAGGCAAGATGATTTGCAAAATAAAATATGCAAATTTTTCTGTCAAATTTAGAGACATGCTATAAAGCTTAGGAATTAAAACTATGTTATTATGAAATAAACATAGAGAAATAGATCAAAGATACAGAAGAAAGAACCTAGAGGCAGACCCACACATTCAGAGGAATTTCATCTATGACAGAGATGATTTTACAAATCAGTAGAGATTAGCTTATCTAATAAATGGTTTTGAAACAATGGGTTATTAAGATAAAAGATGATATACTGCTGAGCCCTGTTAATATGTACCTGGTTTTGTTTAGAAATAAAATATTTCACTTTTGTCTTCATTTATGAACAACTTTCTTAAGCCTTATAATATAGTTTCAATGCATCTTTAATGAAGGAAGTACAGTGACTGGGACATCTGAAGTCTATATTTAATACCCAGAACCTTTTTGAATTATTCTAAGTTTGGAATCATGTCTGTGTTTCAAGTTGCCAAGAGTCTGATCTCCAGATGGTGAGATCGTAGGACATTACTATATTTTGCATTAGGATTTTAGAACTTTTTACAGTAGCTCTTTATTAAATCAATAAGCTGTAACTTTTTCTGTCACAGTATATTGTAAACAATATTTTTTTTTTTCAAAAGAATGACCTGAAGCCTAGGCAGGTATAATTATTTGCACTATTTGACTCAATTGTGTGTGTGAGAGAGAGTAAATAGTTCTCTGTCTTCTGGATCTATTTCATTATTTTCCAACCTAAATTACACATACTATTTTTGTATCAGTTTGTACCTAAAATTTGAAAGAAAAAAATAAGTATGTCCTACACATTTTGCGAGGGTAGATAAAAGGTAAAGTGGGTAAGGAAAGAAGACTGTCTTTTGAATTTAAGGTTAGAATTGCTGAAAATAGGGCTATGTCTTAAGGAATTGCAGGGTAAGTGTCTGGATGCAGATCAGCAGCCATTCTGCCATCTGGAAGCTTTAATTCCCTGCAGTTAGACACTTTGAAAAAGCTGCTCATCCCTTACGGTAAACTTAGCATTTCTGCTGTCCTGGCATCTATGTATTTGGTGTGCAGGCTGCCTCTGGCTATTAAGTTATTCTTGTCAGATTATCTCCTCCCCCAGGCTGGAGCCCATGGAGTGAGTGTCAGGCCAGGTACAGCATGCAGCAAACCTGCATCAAGGTCAGATATAGCTGAACAACTCACTGGCTGCCTTTCCTGAAGATGTGGGGAGCAAAGTAGAACTAGCGGCTTGGGGGGAAAACCACAGTTATGCTCAGGAAAACCTTGCAATCAAGCTTTCATATGCAAAGAACAGGGGAAAGGGGAGAGGGCAGAGGTACAGAGATTGAAAACCTAATTATCAAAGAAAGCAATTGAGGCTGGGAAACAAAAACAAAAAAGAATTTAGTGCTTAAACACAAATTGTAGGATAAAATCTTAAGCTTAAAACCATAGTATTAGGTGTCTTAAATAAAGTACCCATGGTGTTAGGCATGGAGAAAAAGTGAACTATTTATAAAGTAGAGGCATTGTCTGGATAATTCAATTCATTCCTCAAGATACTAGACTTGAAAAATATTTAAAGAGCCTCTTTCCTTTATTTTACTTTTTAAAAAGTCCTCTCTTTATAGACAGCGAGATAGATGTTGATATAGATATATCAAATGTATACAGTCATCTCTAACAGGGAATTGGTTACAGGACTCCTATGGATAACAAAATGTATGAAATGTCCATGTTTTTTACATAAACCTTAAATCATCTCTAGATTACTTGTAGCACCCAATACAATGTAAATGCTATGTACATTTATTTTATAACATTTAGTTTTTTATATTTTTATTGTTGTTTTATATTTTTTATAAAGATTTTTCATCTGTGGTTAAAGTTGTGAGTGCAAAACCTGCAAATACAGAAAGCAGACTGTGTACATAAATGGATGCTAACAATGGCAAACTCACTGGTTATTGATATAATGATATAATGAAATATATCAATTATGAAATAAACAACAGAAAAAGAGAGAATTTTACAAAGATGTTTTTATAACAGCTTTGACTTGAAATAAAGCTGGTCCCTTTAGGGAGTCACATGAGAAAATGCTTTCCAGTTGTCAATAAGCAGTTAGAATCTAGTTAAAAATAAAAGAATAACTACAATAAAGCATGAGAATCAAGGTACTTCAAAAATTGTTATCTCTACCATAGAAAGTCACATATAATAAGTGTATATCCCATTTGTTTATATAATTAAGGACATAAAAAGTTTTGAACTATGGGAAAGTTTTATTTTTAGAAGACAGTGTTTTAAGTATTTTAATTAATCTGTGTCCTACATTCATCAGGATTATTAATTGCAAGCATCAGATATTGGTTTTGGCTAATTTAAGCAGAAAGGATATTCAGATAAAAATCTTGATAGCTCATACAAGTTATGGGGGATCTCTGGAATCAACTTCAGAGTCGATGTAGCCAAGGGTAATGTCAAAAGTTGGTTATATCACATAATAAATGCACAAATGCTCCTTTGCTAATAATGTTCTTGTGTTAGTCCATTTTGTTCTGTTATAATAGACTATCATAGATTGGGTAATTTATTTAAAAAAATACTTCTTACAGTTGTGTAACATGATAATCCCAAAATAGGGATGCCCAAATTTGATGAGGGCCTTCTTGATGCATCATCCCATGGTACAAGGCTAAAGGCTAAGAGAGCCAGAGAGCAAGAGGAAGCCAAACTTCCTTTTAGAAAAAGCCCACTACTGTGATGACTACACTCATGAGACAACAACATAAATTCATTCATGAGGGCAGACCCCTCATGACCTATTCACCCCTTATTAGACCCCACCTCCCAACACTGTTGCGTTGGGCATTAAGTTTCCAATGCATGAATTTTGGGGGATACATTCAGACCGTAGCTGTCATTCAGTACAGACACTTCAATATGCATCTCTGATTCCACCAGCTCTGCATACTGAGAGCATTGCTCAAATCATTTCCAGTACTGCCACCTGAATGTAGATATAGCTGCCTTCCCTGGTACAGACCTCAGGAGAATAGCTTCCTCACACTTACTACTTTTTGTATCTTCAACTCCAAAAGGCATAAGTGATTGCAGAAGTTTATGTCATATGCCAGCACCTTGACTGCTGGTGTGCCTAAGAACGCAAGTAACAGACAATTTATTCTTCAATATTGGGAAATGGACTATGCCTTATTACTTGTGGTAATTCATGGTCAATGGCTCTACAGCCTCTTAATTGTATACATGGATATGATTTAGAGTAAACTTTTGTTTATAGGATGTATCAGTTTTACTCAAAAAACATTCTTACCTTGTAAGAGTTTAATGTTCTCAAATTTGATTCAATATTCTCAGAGATTCTGTTTACCTTCTAGTTCCAATTTTCTTGCTGGCCTTTTACATATTACTATTATGCCCAGGAATATTTTAACACATAGCTCAAGTATTCACAATGGATTTGTGCCATACACTTTTAATTAAAATGAATATATTTTACTGGAGCCAAATATTTCACTTTGGTTTGATGGAAACATTTACAACCCTCAGTCAAGTCGTTTACTAAAATATCATCTTATAAGCCAGCCACTGCAGCCCAGCTACTTGTGAAGCTGAGACAGGTGGGGGGATTTCATGAGCCCCATATTCAAGTCCAGCCTAAGCAATATAGCAAGACCTCTGTAAAAAACAAACAAACAAACAAAACAAAAAAAACACCTTCTGTGACTAGATAACGATGAAGTTTTGGAGTGATATAAACATTATTTTTGATTTATAATTTAAAAATAACCATCCTGGCTAACACTGTGAAACCCTGTCTCTACTAAAAATACAAAAAAAAAAAAAAAAAATTAGCCAGGCGTGGTGGCGGGCGCCTGTAGTACCAGCTACTTGGGAGGGTGAGGCAGGAGAATGGCATGAACCCGGGAGGCAGAGCTTGCAGTGAGTCGAGATCGCCCTCTGCACTCCAGCCTGGGTGACAGAGCGAGACTCCATCTCAAAAAAAAAAAAAAAAAAAAAAAAGTTAGTTTCTCATTTCTGAGTTTGATCTTTTTCTCTTCTTTGATTCCATTCCTAATATTTTTAGCCTGTGAAAAACAGCAGCATTATTCTAACAAATATTAGCATTTCTATCAAGTACACAGTCTCACTAAGTAGAAATTGGCTGATAGATATGAATTATTGCAATGAAACATTCATTGGAACATGCTATTTGTCTTAATTGTATAGGTCAAAGAATGCTATGTGGATTCGATAAAGGTATAAACCAAATGTAGACAGATTAATGCTTTTATTTCTCTACATTCAGGTAATTGAACATAGTATCCCATATATTTGTGTTAGATCCACACAAGTTTTTAATTCATTGTTATTATCAAAACTACAGTATCATTAGAACAAAGTTCAGGCAAATGTTTAAAGTTTTAATAAAAAATTAAGAGTGTACCGTGATAGTGATTCTATACCTCGTAGAATTTAGTCTGGGATGAACTCTCTGCATAGATACTGGTAAGAGGAACCACTATCGTGGCCCTCACACTCTAAAGAAACCTGTATATCACAAGCACATATATGAAATAAATACATTGAAGAAAATATAGATGACACTTAAATTCAGTGCTGAGCTCAAGGACATCATATATTGGAAACATTTTCTGTCATTACCAACATGCAGATTCACACCCTGAAAGCCAAAGGTGATAATCCCAAAGCATGAAAATCTGTGGGTTGTGCTGCTACTGAGCCTGGAATCAGACACTGCTTGTGAATGTGGAGGATCTGAATTACAGAAACAAGTAAAAGATATTACTTTTGTGTTCCAGTTTGTCTGAAGGAATTGAGAATCCTTTGTACAAAATGGCTGAGGAACATTTTTCCCTATTTTATAAATCACAATATTCTGAAAGTTGGATGGATAGATCTGGATAAAACATTCAAGAAACATGGTCCCAATTCTTAACATAGCCTTCTATAGAGACATTGAACATTAGAATAGTAAGTAAAGCCATTTCATTTTTATCAAGATATTTTAAAAGATACGTAGTTATGTTTTTATAAATTCACTTTTAAATATTCAATTTCAATTATTTAGATAAAAAAGTATGACTCAACTATAACATGTATTTTCCTTTTAATAATATAACATTTGAAGAAAAACATATGTAATAGTTTATTTTTAATTTTAAATTTATTTTACATTCAATTTGTATATTTCAAACACAGTTATATCTTGTTTTTGGCTTTTTTAAAGAGCATTATTTTTAATATTGATTTTGACTAAATAAATTTAAAAATGTAATATTTTATAAATAATGCATATTTTTATTTTATTACTTATCGAAGTAACAAAAATAAGCATTCTGTTTTCCTCAGCTTGACTAAACTATGGTCACATTTCTTCCCATCTCTAGACCTTGTTCTCACCCTGACCATTACAAAATCTAAATCCAAATAAAATTATCTCAGAGGTCTCTTCCTTCTCTTTTCTTGAAGTATTTACTTTAAAAAACTTGTTATTATAAATTTTCTCTGCCCCTATGAGATGTAAACCTTTGTGAAAAGCCTCTGGCCAATTTTATAATCCAGGACTGTCTTATTCAAGAACATGACAGCCATGCCTTTGAAATATAATTATGAAAGAAGATAGAACGCTTATCTCTTATTCTCTGTGAGTAGGAGCCTATCTTCTGTGGATACTTTCTTTTACTAATAAGACTATTTTCTATTATGACAATATGAGAAAGTTTACGTTTAATAAACACACATGTCCTACAATCCTTCCCTATTCCCCATCCTACCTTAGGTCTTTAAAACTCTCCAGGCCTCTGTTTCAGTGGAGTGGAATTCAGGTTGCAGTCTCTCTCTCTTAATGCATTAGCCTTGAATACATTTTTCCTTGCCTGTTTAACTTTGCCCAGTGTAATTTTTGCTTTGACATGGGGGTCAGCAGAATCAAAATAATTAAATATACTTAACTTTGATAAATTCATGTTTTAAGTCATAGTACATGTACATATTTTTAAATTTTGTATAATTAACATATTTACCAAGGCAGAATGAATGTTTTGTTTAATAACTTGTTAGCATTACTTACATATAGAAATATATGGATATATGGTATGAAGTCCTCCTCAGTCCTGCAAATACTTAAATGTGGTTGAATCCTAAAATCTCTATGAGCTCTTAAGTTAGCCTGTGGATGTCTTTATAACATTGGCCAATAGGAAAGAAAAAATATATATATACACACACACGTATACATATATGTACATACACATACCTATATGTACACACACACATACACACACACACACACGTATATGTGTATACACACACACATACACACACACACACACACGTATATGTGTATACACACACACATACACACACACACACACACGTATATGTGTATACACACACACATACACACACACACACACGTATATGTGTATACACACACACATACACACACACACACACGTATATGTGTATACACACACACATACACACACACACACACACGTATATGTGTATACACACACACATACACACACACACACACGTATATGTGTATGCACACACACATACACACACACACACGTATATGTGTATGCACACACACATACACACACACACATGTATATGTGTATGCACACACATACACACACACACACATGTATATGTGTATGCACACACATACACACACACATGTATATGTGTATGCACACACATACACACACACATGTATATGTGTACACACATACACATATGTATATGTGTACACACACACATATGTATATGTGTATACACACATACACACATATGTATATGTGTATACACACACACACACACACATGTATATGTGTATACACACACACACACACATATGTATATGTGTATACACACACACACACACATATGTATATGTGTGTACACACACACATACACACATATGTATATGTGTGTACACATACACATACACACATATGTATATGTGTGTACACATACACACACATATATGTATATATGTGTACACACACGTATATATGTGTACACACACACATACACACACACGTATATATGTGTACACACACATATGTATATATGTACACACGCACACACACACATATGTATATATGTAGAGACACACGCACACACACATATATGTATATATGTAGACACACACACGTGCATACACACGTATATGTATATATGTAGACACACACACGTGCACACACACATATATGTATATATGTAGACACACACGTGCACACACACACATATGTATATATGTGTACACACACACGCACACACACGCACACACACGTATATATGTGTACACACACACATATATGTATATATGTAGACACGCACACACGCACACACACATATATGTATATATGTAGACACACACACATATGTATATATGTAGACACACACACGCACATACACATATGTATATATGTAGACACACACGCGCACACACACATATATGTATATATGTAGACACACACACGCACACACACATGTATATGTAGACACGCACACACACATATATGTATATATGTAGACACACACACGCACACACACATATATGTATATATGTAGACACACACACATATATGTATATATGTATACACACACATATATATGTATACACACACACACATACACATATATGTATATATGTGTATATATATACCCAAAAGCCCCCTCAATTTCATGACCATTTGAGCATGAAGATTGCTTAAAAATGTTTATCATTTCAAGTGAATAGATTTCACTCAGGGATGTAAATCAAGGCCCAGGGGAGCTTAAAGTATATAGTGTATATATATACATATGTATATATATACACATATATACGTATATATGTGTATGTATATATGTATAGAAGCACAATTTAAGATAAATATGAGCAATTTATGTGTGGAAGTAAATTTTGTATAAAGATGTTTTGGGAAATGATGCCTACTAATCTTGATTAAATTCTCATTTATCCAAGGGCCATGGATAGTTGTACAGACTTTCATAGCTGATGAGGAGACCTATTATGACGTTTCTCTTGTCTTCATATAAAAACACCTTCAAAAATAAAGCATTTTGTTTTGTTCTAAAAACTTAATGGTTTCAATTTAAAAAAGTATTCCTGAAAACACCATATTAACCAGTTTGAATAATTTGAATGGTGCCTTGTCCTAATAAGTCATTATGCTCTTATCAACACTGAAATATTCTTGTGTCAAAGTCAATTCTCCTCATATCCAACATCTACTAATATTACCAGTATTTGCTCTTAAAATAGTATTACTATCACCCAAATATTCAATCTTCAAACATCTTTCAACTATCAAAATGGAATGTGATATGTTATATAACAGAGAGAGTTATTAGTAGTTTCTTTCATATAAATTGCCTTTAAAATTGCACATAATCAACCAGGTGCAGTAGCTCAAGGCTATAATCACAGCTTTTTTGGAGACTGAGGCAGGAGGATTACTTGAGCTCAGGAATCTAAGACCAGCCTGGGCAACACAGTGAGACCCCCTTTTCTACACAACATCATTTTAAAGATAAAGTTATTCATAATAATCATTGCTTAATATGCATTTTTTAATTAAAATTGAAGCACATTAGTGTAGTTTACAAATGTAAGATATGAAATTGTACATATCTTGGACTTCATCTGGACTTCATCATTTCATATCTGTAAACTATTAAGAGAAACCTGGAAATCAAGTTATCTTATACTGTTTTGTTAAAAAAAGGACTCCAAGCAGATATTATTACTTACGTATTGTTTCCCTACAAAAACAGTTTTTGCACTATTATTGATTATACTTATTGAATATCGTTATGTGTATGTGATATTGCACATTTGTATAGAGCCTTCTGGTCCATAAATAATTTATGAAGCTATATAACGTGTTGTATTTCAGATATTATCTACTTGGGTAATGTATTTTAGAGACAATGTTAATAGGAAAATGATGCATCATATAAACATTTCTTGAGTAACCATTTAAAAAATGATTTAGGAGTTCAAAACACTTTCCTAAAAGTTGTATTCCTGTAGGATTCTAACATAATGTACCAGATTAGAGACTTCAATGGCTTGAGTAAATCTTGCAAAATTTATCATCAAACATAAGAGGCCTGATGACATTATAAAAATGGTATTAACCTTATCCAAGCCTTACACACAGAGATACATTTTTTTTGTAAAACCTTTTTTAAAAACAAATATGATTCTGGAAACATTACAATAGTATCTTCAACTTTCTCCTAATTTTATTCTCTTCCCATAAATCAGTCTCATGAAGTATCTCTTTGTCATAGTCCTGACTGGTCCACAGAAAAATCGCAAAATAAATATATTTTTATCATGCATTATGATTAGCTGAATTTCATTTAGAATATGTGACCTCTCTATGTTTAATATAACATCATTGCATCATTAAACCTCGATAAAGTTTAGAATTCACACTATTTGTATTCACAACACATGCAAAAAAAAAGTGAAAATCAATGCACATGTTACAGTTTAATAATCTTAAATAAAAACATATAATGACAAATATATGTGTAGGAATATTAACCAATTTTGAATAAAATTTTAACATAGACAATAAATAGCTGATATCATGTCCTGATTGATCTATTTTGAAGGAAATATGTAAGAAGAGAAGACAAAATATAGTGTGAGAATTAAGCACACTTAATCCAGAATTGGTGAAGGTTGTATGACTTCTCTAAATTTTTTCCCAAATCTGTAATATATAAATAATAATGATTTTGCTTTGGTATGTTTTTTGTGAGAATAAAAAAAAAGTAATACATGAAAAGCAGTAGGAAACAGCATGATGAGGCTATTAATATGTTATAGGAATTTAATAATGTTTTAATGTTAACAAAAGCATGACAGGCAATATAAAATAGAAAAGAGTGACATAATAGTGTCTATTATTTATAGTTTCTTTTGTTGGATTAATACTAATTATTGTCTTTGATCTCAAAATGAAGCAATGAAAATTTTTATTCTATATGTTTTTAATGGTGATGTTTTGATATAAGCTTTATATTTCATGGCATTTTGAATTGTTCTTCATTTCCTTTAAGTAAAGCTGAAAATAATTTAACATAAAATTCTTCCTAATGGTACCCACTTGCCAAAAGGATTCCCCTTAGTAACATAGGAACACATGCCACGTCTGCACAAAGAAAAGTGAGTTAAGGAGAACAGGAAATGTATACGACTTGCTGAACCTGAAAGCCCCCTCAATTTCATGACCATTTGAGCATGAAAATTGCTTAAAAATATTTATCGTTTCAAGTGAATAGATTTCATTCAGGGATGCAAATCGAGGGGAGCTTAAAACTTATGAAAGTTCATAACTTACAGATTCTGGGCTAGAATTGAAAAATATATTTTCTGTGAACATTTATTTTCCAATGTATAATTCAATAAAAAATCAAGACATTTGGGCATGGTCATTTTTTAAAAAAAACCCTTAAATAACAACCTTACAGTCATGTTTATATATACCATCTATCAGATTAATTATGCAAGGTTCATTCTTCATGTCACTGACACTTAAAATTTGTATGCACATGTGTGAACATATAAGCAAACATATACTCATCATTAAGTAATTACCATGTACATAGCTAGAGTTAATAGTAATGAAATCGAATAGAGGAAAATTACGGGATGCAGGGAATATGAACTCAAAATATCTTGGATTTGTTCTCAAAATATGAAGTCAGTTATTAGGAAAAAGGTAATGGGCAGCCTCATTACCAGTGATAATTACCAAAAATAATAGTGTCACTTGGCAAGGTGCGGTGGCTCACACCTGTAATCACAGCACTTTGGGAGGTCCAGGCGAGAGGATCACCCGAGATCAGTAGTTCGACAAAAAACTGACCAACATGGTGAAACCCCGTCTCTACTAAAAATACAAAATTAGGCGGGCTTGGTGGTGCATCCCTGTAATCTCAGCTACTGGGAAGGCTGAGGCAGGAGAATCGCCTGAACCCAGGAGGCGGAGTTTACAGTGAGCCGAGATGGCGCCATTGCACTCCAGCATGAGCAACAAGAGCAAAACTCCGTCAATAAGCAAATTAAAAATAATCCATAGCTCAACAGACAGATATCTTGAGGACTATCTCATAGTCATTTTCAAAAAAAATAGAAACAGAGAGGGTAAAATATGTACATAAAATGTTCATCCAAGGTAAACATGGAAGAACTTTACTTGTGTATCAAGTAGTTCCCAAATTACAAAGATTATGATAGTGGTGGTTGTGGGGAGACTTCAATAAGTTTCTTCTGGTTATTAACTTCTAATTAAGAGTTAACATTGATGTAATAAGCAACTCTGTAGTGCTAGACATGGAAGAAATCCAGGCAATGGACTTTGCCTCCACTAATGAAACCATAGTGGGGAAAATCAAGAGTGGCACATGGAATTCATGGATATAATTCTTCAAACGATAAACACATTTACTTTATGTTTCTTATGAAATTCTTAGGAAGCCAAGATCATTAATAACAAACCATATTGGTAAATATCAAGACTATTTACATCTAACTGCAGAAAAGACAGTGTTTTCCTGTGATTAGATCAAGATACATGTTTATTTGGTGATATATTTTGTATATGAAGAGCCCTGCTAAATAAAGAGTAAAAGTCGGTGGCTCAAGCCTGTAATCCCAGCACTTTGGGAGGCCGAGATGGGCGGATCACAAGGTCAGGAGATCGAGACCATCCTGGCTAACATGGTGAAACCCTGTCTCTACTAAAAAATACAAAAAAACTAGCCGGGCGAGGTGGCGGGCGCCTGTAGTCCCAGCTACTCGGGAGGCTGAGGCAGGAGAATGGCGTAAACCCGGGAGGCGGAGCTTGCAGTGAGCTGAGATCCGGCCACTGCACTCCAGCCTGGGCGACAAATCGAGACTCCGTCTCAAAAAAAAAAAAAAAATTAATAAAATAAAATAAAATAAAATAAAATAAAGAGTAAAAGTAAAAGGGCCTCATTTTCTTATATAATAATAACTCACTGCTTCTAGATTAGGGAGCAAATGGAATCCAGAATAGTAAATTCCATGACAATAATGAAATATATGAATGATTCTCTCCTTTAAATGTCAGCAATAAGTTTCAAGAGTTATAGTTGTCTCAATTTTTCTGATCATGTGTTACTGGCCAGAAAGTTGCTAAAAGAATAAGAAATATAAAGAGATCATCCCCAAACCCATGGTGACCCAACAGTGACCTCTGCTATCTAATATTGCCACTGCCAAATCTATTGACTTAGAAAGATAAACCCACTATATTGCACAAATCTTGATTAGTTGTATTTTCATTTTACTTAGTTCAAAATATTATTTAAATTTCTCTTCAGATGTATTGTTCAAACCATGGGTTACTTAGATTTATGTTGTTTACTTTCCAGATATTTGGGGATTTTTTTCAGCTATTTTTCTGATTTCCCATTCTATTTGATGCCTCTGTGATATGAGAAGATACTTTGTATAATTGCTATCATATTAGATGTGTTACTTTGTGTTTTATGACAAAGAATATGGTCTTTTTTGATGAATGTCCAAATTCATCTTGATGATCCTTTGAATTGCAGTTGAATTGTTTGTAATGTCTCATGTTTCATTTCTGATTTATTTGAATCTTCTCTCTTTTTGTTTTTGTCAGTTTTCTTTGTCTTTTAAAATAGTGATTTTTCCTTCTGTTCACCTTTGTGTTGTTTTCTTTGATTCAATATCATTTATTTTTGCTCTTTTGTCATTTCTTTTTCCTATAAATTTTGTGTTTGGTTTGCTCTTGTTTTGCTCTTGCTTAGGTTTTTCT
Source organism: Macaca nemestrina (assembly GCF_043159975.1). Lineage (NCBI taxonomy): Eukaryota > Metazoa > Chordata > Mammalia > Primates > Cercopithecidae > Macaca > Macaca nemestrina. The sequence goes on from NC_092126.1 coordinate 76,910,233, forward strand.
AGAAAAACCTAATATACATCAATAGGTTGTTTATTTGAAGTTTTCTACTTTTTTATTCCTTTAGCATTATGAATTATCTTCCTTAACCATTATTATATTCCTTGTTCGAAAGTCAACTTTGCCTGAAATTAATATAGTAACCCCAGCTTTCTTTTGATTAGTGTTACCATGGTTTCCTTTGCCCTTGATTTTAACTCTCTTAGTATGTAGGTTTAAAGTGAGTTTCTTATACAAAATATATAACCGAGTCTGTCTTGTTTTATTATTTTACCTACTCTGACAATCTCTTGCTCTTCATTTGTATATTTAGGCAGTTCAGATTTAAAGCAATTATCGATCTACTATGATTGTGTTTTCTATTTGTCACATTTTATTAGTTGTTTCTTTCATTTTCTCCCTCTCTTTATACATTATCTCATGCAAAAATCACAAGCATTCTTATAGACCAATAATAGATAAATAGAAAGCCAAATCATGAGTGAACTCCCATTCACAATTGCTACAAAGAGAATGAAATACCTAGGAATACAACTTACAAGGTAGGTGAGGGACCTCTTCAAGGAGAACTGCAAACCAGGACTCAAGGAAATAAGAGTGGACACAAATAAATGGAAAAACACTCCATGTTCATCGATAGGAAGAATCAATATCATGAAAATGGCCATACTGCTCAAAGTATTTATAGATTCAATGCAATCCCCATCAAGCTACCATTTACTTTCTCCATAGAATTAGAAAAAAACTACTTAAAATTTCATATGGAACCAAAAAAAAGCCCGTATAGTGAAGAAAATCCTAAGCAAAAAGAACAAAGCTGGGGGCATCATGCTACCTGACTTCAAACTGTACTACAAGGCTACAGTAACCAAAACAGCATGATACTGGTACCAAAATAGATATATAGGCCAAAGGAACAGAATAGAGGCCTCAGAGATAATACCACACATATACAACCATCTGATCTTTGACAAACCTGACAAAAACAAGCAGTGGGGAAATGATTCCCTATTAAATAAATGGTGTTGAGAAAACCGGCTAGCCATATGCAGAAAACTGAAACTGGACCCCTTCTTTACACCTTATACAAAAATTAACTCAAGATGGATTTAAGACTTAAATGTAAGACCTAAAACCATAAAAATCCTGGAAGAAAACCTAGGCAATACCATTCAGGATATAGGCATGGGAAAAGACTTCATGACTAAAACACCAAAAGCAATGACAATAAAAGCCAAAATTGACAAATGGGATCTAATTAAACTAAAGAGCTTCTGAACAGCAAAAGAAACCATCATCAGAGTGAATAGGCAACCTACAGAAAAGGAAAAAAATTTTGCAATCTATCCATCTGACAAAGAACTAATATCCAGAATCTACAAGGAACTTAAACAAATTTATAAGAAAAAAATGAACAACGCCATCAGAATGTGGGCAAAGGATATGTACAAACACTTCTCAAAAGAAGACATTTATGTGGCCAGAAAACATATGAAAACAATGTTATCGTCTCTTGTCATTAGAGAAATGGAAATCAAAACCACAATGAGATACCATCTCATTCCAGTTAGAATGGCAATCATTAAGAAGTCAGGAAAAAACAGATGCTGGAGAGGATGTGGAGAAACAGGAACACTTTTACACTGTTGGTGGGAATGTAAATTAGTTCAACCATTGTGGAAGGGAGCGTGGCAATTCCTCAAGGATCTAGAACCAGAAATACCATTTGACCCAGCAATCCCATTACTGGGTATATACCCACAGGATTATAAATCATTCTACTATAAAGACACATGCACACAAATGTTTATTATGGCACTGTTCACAATAGCAAAGACTTGAAAACAACCCAAATGCCCCTCAAAGATAGACCAGATAAAGAAAATATAGCACATATACACCATGGAATACTATTCAGCCATCAAAAAGGATGAGTTCATGTCCTTTGCAAGGGCATGGATGACACTGGAAACCATCATTCTCAGCAAACTAACACAGGAACAGAAAACCAAACACTGCATGTTCTCACTCAGAAGTGGGAGTTGAACAATGAGAACACATGGACACAGGGAGGGAGACATCACACACCGGCGCCTGTCAGGGGGTGGGAGACTAGCGGAGGGATAGCATTTGGAGAAATACCTAATGTAGATGATGTGTTGATGGGTGCAGCAAACCACCATGGCATGTGTATACCTATGGAATGAGCCTTTACGTTCTGCAAATGTATCCCAGGACTTAAAGTATATTAAAAATATTAATTAACTGACCATTTCATATGATTTTATGTTATTACTTTAATCAGTTTTGTTTCCTTATTAAATTTTTTGGTATTTGCCATCAAATCTATAATGTACATTTGGTACATTTTTAACAAATATAAGCCTACCTTCGAATAACGGAATATCCATTTATGTGTAGTGCAGATGCCTTATAGCAGAGTATGATGGCTAATTTAATGGGTCAATTTGACTGGGCTAAGGGATGCTCAGATCGCTGGTAAAATGTTATTTCTTGGTGTGTCTCTGATAGTATTTCCAGAAGAGATTCAGTAGACTGAGTAAAGATCACTCTCACCAATGATCTACCAATGCAGGTAGGCGTTATCCATTTTTTTCAGGGCCTTAATAGAACAACAATAACAACAAATCAAAAGAGTGAATTTTTTCTCTCTACTTGAGCTGGCACATTCATTTTCTTTTACCCTTGGAAATCAGGACCTTCAGGTTCTCAGACCTTCAGATTCAGACTGGATCTCACACCATTAACTCTTCTGATTCTCTAGCTTTTGGTCTTGTACTGAAACTATATCAACAACTTTCTTGGGCCTCCAGCTTGTGGACAGCGTATCATGAGACTTCTCCGTCTTGATAATACATGAGTCAATCCTTCATAATAAATCTATTTCTCTCTCTCTTCCTCTCTCTCTATGCATATCTTGGTAGATAGATAGATATGCATATTTTATTGTTTTCCCCCTAGAGAACTTTCAGTGATACAGAGTATTTTTACTTTTCCCCCATCTTTTGTGATACTGCTGTCATTCACTTCATTTTGCCATGTGCTATAATCACAGTACACATATTTTATTAGTAAATATTACTTTAAACATATATTTTTAGATCAATTATGAATAAAAACAATAAATGATGTTATTGTACCCACATTTTTTCTATCTCTGATGCTCTTCTTTTTAAATGTAGATCCAAAGTACTAATTATACCATTTTACTTCTGCTAGAACACTGTTTGTTAGCATTTATTGCAATGCAGTTCTGCTGGTGATTAATTCTGTCAGTTTAATTTATCTAAGAAAGTCCTTATATCTCCTTCATGTTTTAAGAATAGTTTAGCTTGATATAGAATTCTAGATTGTGTTGTTTCTTCTTTCAATAGTTTAAATAATTTATTCCACTCACTTTTGGCTTGCATGGCTTCTGACAACAATTGAGGTATGATATGTATACTGCTTCATCGTTAGTCGAGTTGTTCTCATCCCTCTGAATTCTTTCAGGATTTTCTCTTTGATTTTATGTTTTTCAGGTTGAGTATTATATGCCAAAATTTTTTTGTTTTCATTTTTATTTGTGTGTGTGTTTATTCTTCTCATGTGCTCCACTCTGTTCTCTATTCTTTTTAGATTTGAATTGTGCATATGTTACATCTTTTGAAATTGTCCTGTATTTCTTGAATGTTTTATTCTGGGTTTTTTTTTTTTTTTTTTTTTTGGTGGTGGTTGTTGTTTTTGCAATGCAGTTGGAGAAATTTTGGTTGAACTATTTTTAAGCCCACCAATTATTTGTTTGACTGTGTTATGTCCAATAATGAGGACATTGAAACCTTCTTCACTTTACTGTGTTTTTCAATTCTTGCATTTCCTTAGGATTTTTTCTTAGAGATTGCATTTCTCAGCTTAAATTGCACATCTTGTCTTACTTTTTATCTACTTTTTTTGTTATAGTTCTTAACATGTTCATCATAGCTATTTTATAATCTTTGTCCGATAAGTCCAACATATGTCAGGTTCTGATCATTTCTATATTATAGATAGACTGTGTTTTTGTTGCTTTTTGTCATGTCTTGTTTTTTTTTTTTTTTTCTTAAAATCCGAGTATGTTACATTGGGGACTAAGAACAAACATGAGGTAAAAAGGTCTTTAGCATGAGGATTTACAGTAACCTTAGTAGGGGTCAGACTGTGTTTAATGTTTCCTATATGTAGTTATAAGTACTTGAACTTTCAGATTCCTCTTGTGTCCTTATTTGTGTTTCCTTTCTTGAATTTAGACTTCACTAACCAATTCTACTCAGCAAGAATCTGTGCTTTAGATCATATTTGGCTGGTATTAGACTAGAACCAGTTAGTGTGATGATAAAGTGTGAAGAAAGGGAATATTCTTTCATCTTCTGTTTAAATTTCAGTGTTTTATAAACCTCTGTCTCTGGCTATGACTGTCACAAATATTTTCTGAGTTGTAAAGCTTTGTTTCTCATGCCCATTAGCTCCTTCCTTAGCTGCAACATTCTCAATCTATTTCCTTATTCTCAAACTCTTTTTGACTATGTTTCTCCACTCCCTTAGATGAAATGATATAAATATAAGTGACTGAATTGGAAAAATACATTTTCCCCCACTGGGATAAAGCTCTGGAAAATTATTTTTAACCTGGAGTACAAGGCTTTAAAAACAAACAAATAACAACAAAAAAAAAGTTTTAGGTGTATTTTACAATGACTACCTTCCCCTTATTCCTATCAAAGACATGACATTTTTCTTAAATTTTCAGTGAAAAAATGTTAAGGTTCTTGGAGGTAAAACTCACAAAAGTGAAAGCAACTCCAAAGAGCAAGTTCCCCACAAATTTCTCACTCTCACACAAGTTTAAATTCAGCCTCCAATAATTCATCAAAACTACCATTTAAGTGCTCTTTGTACCTTCTGCTCCAGGTAAGCAGATCTTGATTATGTCCCTGTGAGAGTTTGTGTCTCCAGATTTTATAATGCTAGTTTACCTGACAATTTAAACAAAATTGATTTTCAATTTGTCTCCCCTTCTTGGTTGTAAGGATGGGAATGACAATGTCCAAGTTCTTTGTCAGAGCTGATTCTGGACATTCTCTTTAAGTTCCGGTTTTCTTTTAGTTTCTTGGGCTTTGAAATAACATGTAACAGTATGCATTTTACATTCATTAAGACATCCTACTTGTTCAATGTCAAAAAATTCTAATACTATATAGATGATCATGTTACTCAAATTAGAACCCCCCATTATTGAATGTTTAGCTCATTTGTCCACAGTAGAGTTTGATCCTCTTCTTTCCCAGCAGGGGACCCTGCATTATTATTGAAGAAGAAACCAGTCCACCTTGCCTTCATACTTTCATTTCATCAGTAAGTCAGTAATAAAAAATCATCTACTTCTTTTTCTTTGCAAAGATGAATGTCTGTGTATAAAGGATATTGAAGGAGTTCTAATTCAACTTATAGAAAAGTCTGAATGTGACCCTTGAATTCTGTTTTTGGAAAAAACTACATGTTTAATTTATCCACACCTTCAATTAATTACTAGTGATTTTGTATGGAAACAGAAAGTTTAAAATTTAAAATATGGCAGCTAAATTTAAAAATTACTTTGCAGTTATAAACACTCTACTGAATAATAATAATAGTAATAACATTAATTAATTTATTCATTAATAAATGATATTTATTTATTCACCACTAAATAATAAATATCAAAATTTACAATTTACTCCCATGTAATAAAAATAATAAAAATTTGATTTTAAAATATTATAAATACAGACGATATAACTATTAAATTAAGAAAGAAGAGGGTCCGGCGCCGTGGCTCACGCCTGTAATCCCAGCACTTTGGGAGGCCAAGGCGGGCAAATCATGAGGTCAGGAGATCGAGACCATCCTAGCTAACATGTTGAAACCCTGTCTCTACTAGAAATACAAAAAAATTAGCCAGGCATGGTGGCATGCGCCTGTAGTCCCAGCTACTCGGGAGACTGAGGCAGGAGAATTGCTTGAACCTGGGAGACAGAGCTTCCAAGGAGCCAAGATCTGGCCACTGCACTTCAGCCTGGGCGACAGAGCGACACTCTGACTCAAAATAAATAAATAAATAAAATGATAAAATAAATAAAAATAAAAAACAAAAGGCATTTTTAGAAGAAGGAACAGAATACCAATGAGATAAAAGTTATTAAAAATAAAACATAAGAAAGTTTTTTGAGATAAAAATGATGAATATTTTTAAATTTATCAAGCTAATTGAGAAATACGTTTCAGGCAAAATTATTATTATTATTAGTAGTAGTAGTAGTAGTAGTAGTAGTAGTATTTTATTTTTTATTTATTTATATATTTTTTGGGGGGGGGGTGAGACGGAGTCTGGCTCTGTTGCCCAGGCTGGAGTGCAGTGGCCAGATCTCGGCTCACTGCAAGCTCCGCCTACCGGATTCACGCCATTCTCCTGCCTCAGCCTCCCGAGTAGCTGGGACTACAGGCGCCCGCCACCTCGCCGGGCTAGTTTTTTGTATTTTTTTTAGTAGAGACGGGGTTTCACCGTGTTAGCCAGGATGGTCTCGATCTCCTGACCTCGTGATCTGCCCCTCTCAGCCTCCCAAAGTGCTGGGATTACAGGCTTGAGCCACCGCGCCCGGCCCAGGCAAAATTATTAATAAAAGGTATCTACTTTTATATATAGCCGAATTTAATGGTCAAGTTTTAGAGTAAAAATACAATCATAGAAGAAAAATCCATTTTTATTTTATCTACAAAATAATAATTATCCTACTTGCCCTTGTTCTTCTCGCCCATCAGGAGAATAACAGACTAAACTAAAGCTGTATTTACTGAGATTTAAGAGAGAAAGTTTGGCATTAAGACATTTATATCTTTACTAGTTACTAATTCATTTGTGAAGAAACAGAAAAAATATTTGTAGATATTTCAATATGCAGAAAGAGATGCGGCAGAAACTTATGTAGTCGCTGACAGGTTCTCTCTGCGTACTGCACCAACAAGAATCACCTCACTGAGACCATGGCGTTGCAGTAAAGGAAGAGTTTAATTCCAAATTTTGTTTACTCAAAAGTAATGTTATCCATGGACTGAATCACAAGGGGCCAGATCCTTTGTTGAAATAAAAAAGCAAAAGACAGAGAAAGAAGGAAAGCTCCGTGTGTATCTTGCCTAACAATCAACCAAGCAGAGTTCCCTGTCTTTTATTATTTTTGAGCAATTTTGCAATTCTGTAAGTTGTAGATTATTGATAGCAGTGCCAGCTGAATTGTTCCTTCACGAAGATATGCAAACTAATGATTTATATTGGGAGGAAATATAATTCCGGACCCTCAACGCAGTTTTGCATTTATTTGTAAATTCATATTAGCAATCTTTACTTTCCACTCTCCAACCTGCCCCAACTCCTCTCCGTGTCTTTGGGTGTAGATGTAAAACTGAATTATTTTTGGAAACCATTGTAACATCTTGCTAGTTTTCTAACTAACTAGCGAAATAAAATCTTTGGTATTTTTTTTTAAATTTGTGTCAGAGCCATAATTATATTTTCTTTTAAAATTTACTCTTTCAGAGTTTACCCCTAGGGAGATGTTTCCTGTTGAAATAGTAGACAACCAAACTTATGTATATTCAAAAAGCTTCCTATGAAGCATAGGAATAAAAATATTATATGAGAATAAAAATTATGAGTCTTAAAATACTAGAATTCAAAGGATACAGCATAAAATTTTGGGAAAAGTAATGAATATAAGTTATTTAATCTGAGAAAAACATTCTTTTATTTAAAAATGGGTGTTTTTATGAACATTAATTAACAATGTTAGTTAACATTATCAGTTGTAGAAAAATCTTCAATGTAGAAAGCTCAAACTAACCCCACACAAAGAATAAAAATTTTAAGTTAGGTATTAACTTATAAGTATGAGAAAAAGAAAATATAGATAAATTTGGGTCTTATAAAAGTTTTTGTTTAATCCTAAATTTTTAGATAGGTTTTCTTTGTATTTTTAATCTTTTCTTTCTGATTATACTGTTTCTATTAAGAATGTAAATGTGGGCAAAGTAATTTTTCCAAAAAAAAACTTAAATAGAATTTTTAAGTAAATTGCTATATAAAACAAAAATTATGCTCATTACGCTTTATAAACCTGTCAAACCCTCAATGAAATACTTGCTATGCAAGTTCAAACTACAGTTTATGATAAGATAACTCTATCTGGTTTGGCCAGATGTCCACCTTTGACAAAAGAACAACAAAGGAAATAATCTAAAAATTATGAAAAATTATAATTAAATAATATGGGTTAGAAGTAATGGTAGCATAGCAACAGAGAGATATTGCTCTTAGAAACATTCTTAAATCTTGAAGTACCATTTTATTCAGTAAGCTGATAATTATAAAATGCTTCATGTAGTGACAATCTGAAAGAATTATTTTTGGAAAAAGTAACGTGTAGCTAATATATTCTTGAAGTGTCCTTAGTTATACGATTTTCAACTAAATTCAGCAAATTAAAATCATAATGAGCTCTAACTACATTCTAATTAGAATAGCTAAAATTGTGTGTGGGGGCGGGGGGGTGTGGGAGTGTGTGTGTACAAAAGTTACACCAAATGCTGGCAAGAACTCAGAAGACTTCAGTAGCAAAGAACATACATAGTACCTGGTCTTGATTTCTTCATACCACTCTTCAATAAAAGGACAAAATTTCCTTGGGAAAATGGCTTATTTTAGGGCCCTGAAGCACATTATAGGGCCAAAAAGTGATAAATTGCTAAAATAAATAACATGTAATTAAAAAATACAAGCAGCAACTTGAGTGTCCCCGGTGATAAAAGCTGAAACAATTTAAGTAATAAAATACATATAGTGTTGGATTCAAACCCTAAGAAAGAAAGAAAGATTCATAAGTCCACAATGATATAAACGATTGAATAAATGTATAAATTCAGGAGAAATCAAAAAATTCCTACAGATGAATTCCAAATAATAATTGTAGGAGGAATGAAGACAATAGAAATTCACCACTATAGGTCCATAATAATAGTTGCTGCAGGCAGGACCCACCGATAACTGTTGAGAAGAAATAGGATATTTGCATATTCTCAGACTCTCTGTCTGTATCAGCAAAATAATTAATTAATGTGATAATTTTAGCATATATCCACAAATTCTTTGATAATTCTTCCCCATGAAGATAGAAGTTAATTCTTATCTTCTTGAATGTACACTGGATTTGGTGACTCACTGTTTATGAACAGAGTGTGGAAAGGAAAACAAAACTAACTAAAACGGTGAAGAAACCTGGCAGACAATACCTTAACCAAATGATCAAATTTAACATTTCCAGTACTAATAGTGATCATGTAACTTCTGATATGGTCGCAAGAAAGGCACTTTACCTGTTTTACATTATTTTCCAAAATCTATATGCCTAGTTCAATCTTGACAAAACATTAGGCAAACTCAAATTGAAAGACATTCTACAAGATAGCTGACCAGTAATCTTCAGTTATAAAAGGCAAGACTGAGAAATTCTCAAAAATTGGAGGACAATAAGAAGATATCATGATTAAATACAGTATTGTGTCCTGGATTGGATCACAGATCTATCAAAGGATAGCAGTGGGAAAACTGGTGAGATCTAAATGAAGTTTTAGTTTGTACCTTAACATTGCACATTATTAGTTTCCTGTTTTGATAAAGAATCCATGGTTATGCAAGATATTAACCTCAGGAAAATACTAGGTGAAGTGTGTAGAGAAATTCTCTGTAATCTCTTTGCAACTCTTCTTTAAACCAACCAAATGTTATTTCAAAATAAAAAGTTCAAATGTGAAAAGAAGTCTACTTACATCCTCACAAAATAAATAGGCCTTTTTCTTGCATTTGCCTGTCACCCCTCTTTATAGCCAAATAGCATTTTAGTCATTAACTCTCATCATAAACATAAATATTTTCTTAAATTACTTGGTCCAAAGGCATTTGTTTATAGAATGCATGATGCCTATATAGGGATAGATATTGTTCCCTCCATTATTGTTATTGTTATTATTATTATTTTTTTTTTTGCCATTTCCTAGCTTGTATAAACGTGAAGCCTGGAAAACAAATCATTTGGGTAAGCAACATAACCTGCTCTCTTTCTGTGCATAAGAGAAAGCAGTATCAAGTACAGAACACTAATACTGGTTTACTTAAATGTTGATACTTTAATGCATGCTGTAGAATAACTTGTTACTTCAAAATTTCATTTATTATTCAGTATGGAATGTGCAAATCTAGAATAAAACAATGTGCATGTAATTTACATGAAGACATGCGGGTATTAACAATATTTTTAAAGTAATTTCAGTAATGTCTACTTACGAAGTTAAAGAGATCTTTCATGGTGATTGGTGGGATTACAAATATTTCTTATTCAACAGTTACACCTGACTGTAACATAAACAGAAAAGCATTGGAGTGGCTAAACATTAGTTTTACTAATACTATATTGTTTAGCATATACTGAGAAGAAATGAAAAGGAAAATTTCTATTTAATTTGTTAGAAAGTTTAATATTAATAATTGAGTATGTTTGCACAGTAAATGAAGAGAAATGCTGTTTTAGGTAATGAATTTCCTATCTCTGATGTTCAATGTAGAATGAAAAACTAAATTATGTACTCAAAAACACAGAACACTTAAATGTACACGTTTCATCTCTGATCACTGTGATAAAACAATGAGGCCTTTATTTCCACTAAATAACTTTAGGGAGAGGAAAAAGGATGAGAATATATTTAGTAAACATTAAGATGAGTCGTTAAAAGAAAAACACTTCAAAATCATTTGGAATGGAGAGTGGTTGAGAAGTACGGTTTGTTTACTAGTAATAAGGGCCTGAGAGAGAGAACCACGGAAAGACACATAACGACACCTGTGTGGATCAAGACTTAAATTTTTGTGGATTTGGTAGTGGAAAAATCTCCAATCAGCTACAAGAGACTTTGAATTAACTGTAGGACTTAGTGTGAAACTAGCATCTGTGGAAAAACTGGGCATGTTTCATATATATGCTGCTTTCTTATAAACAATTCCTGTACTAAAATGTTAGATTTTTGCAGGGGGAGTAATGTGAAATTTAATAAGTTGTATTTCTCAAATATTTCATTGTTTTATTGTGCTTTTTAAAATCTTACTGGTTCAGTCAAAGTATTATTGCCTAATAGTCATGAACCACCGCGTTTATCACTGAGAATTCAATTGTGCCCAAAAGAGACATGATCTCAGCCACTGCAGAACTCACAGTCTAATGAAAAACATAAATTAAAAAGAAATACAAATTAATTCTGTGTTTATAAAATTAATACAGTTTTTGAAAGAGACAAGCAGAAAATTAGGTCTACAACACTGAAGAGGTTGAGCTGGAAAGTCTTCTCTGTGAAGTGTTAATTAAACTAAGACAAGAAAAGCGAAAAGAAGTCATAATTCAAAAATTTCTGCAGAGACAATGGCATGTTCAAAAGCTCCATAGTAAAAAAGCCTAGAAATTGTCAGAAAAAAAAAATGCATATAAATTGTGGTAGGCAAGGGGAGAGAAATGGAAAGGAATTCCACTAATAAATTCATTAATTAGTTATTTAATCCAATGAATAAATAATAATTTACTAGTAAAACAATTTTGGAGAAAAATGTATGTACCATGCACCTTTGAAAAACTTAGAATCAGTGAGAAAGAAAGAGTAACATTTCATCATGCACACAAATATAAACGCATCTGGTCCCAGGCAAGCACTATGAAGCTTTGGTCTTTATGATAAGAATATTGACCTAGTCAGGGGTGTTAAAGAAGATGACTGGGGAAGTGAAATTTATGCTGAAATCTTAAAATGAATACAAGTTAGCTTGATCAAGAGAGAATGAAAATATTTTCTAAATAAAAAATATCGCTGTATAATTATTTTTTACCAGAGGAAGTATAAGCTCAAAGAAGTGAAAAGAGGCCAATGTGGCTACAAAGAAAAGAGCAAAGGGAGCTTGTGTGACCAGGATGAAGAGGAAGGCTGTGACTAGAGCATCATGGCTTATAGTCCCTGCAAAAGAGTTGCATCCTGATCATAAGAACAAGGGGTCATCTTTAAACAGGAGAGATTCACATGCACTGATTAAAGTTCAATAAAATTCAGTACAAAGTACAGAGAGGAGATAAGAGGGGCCCATCCTGGGTGTTCTTGCAGCCTCAATTCTCCAAAAAGATGATGTACTGTGGTGGAGTTGCAACAGTGGACTTGGAGAAAGGTGGTAGGATTCAAGGTAAATATATATGAGGGTGGAATAGGTAGGCATAAAACATGACATACATGATTCTAACTTGCATTGGTTAATGATAGTGGTATCCACTGAGATGGCCAAGTGCAGTGGTTGGGCAGCATGTCTGAAAAGAGAAATTAAAAGTTCCATTTTGAGTTGCCTGTGAGAAATACAATTGGAAACATTTCAGCTCACTTATTCAGTTCATATATGTGCCTGGCTGAATGCCACCTCCTCAGAAAGTCCTTCCCTGATGACTATCTAAACTTACCCTCGTAGCTAGTAGTTCTATCACTCCAACTACTCTATGGCAGTTTCTGAATTCACATTATAAATTTATTTCTGATTGTAATTTTCCTCCAGTAGAGGTTAAGCTCCATGTGGGTAAAGAAATCGTATGACTTTTAAATGTTAAAGTACCTAGTAGAGTGATGGGTACATGGTAGGTAATAAATATGCCAGTTAATAGATGAACGTATGGATGAATAAAGGAATGAAAAGAAAGAGCAATCAGACATATAAATCTACCACTCCTGTATAGAGCAATATCCTTTTCTATGAAGAGGTAGAAAAATAATTGACAGAACTAAACCACACAACGATTGCAATGTCTGGAGATGCTTACATCAAGAGAATAAATAAAGGAGATGCATGTTGTTACTATACCTATGAATTTCTTATAAAAAGAAATACTGGTTTAGTCCTAACTGAAATAGCACCATTATTTCTAAAATGTGGGTTTATATTTTATGATATAGTAATATTTACGAGTTGATCTCAAATGACTTTCTTAAACTCCAGGTGTGAGTCAAATAACTCTCTTAAACTCCAGATGGTGGATTTCTATTTAGGGAGAATATTATAAGGGGAATGTAATTCCTTATTTCTATAAGTGTCTTAAAATTGAAGACTAAAATGTGATACAAATACAATCAATACTAATGTTTTACTGAATAAACAATAAATTTGGTACAGACATTTTGGGACAAAATTCTGTCATTTGATTGTAAGAAAATGTATTTTATTAGTGCTAATAAAGTTGAAATAGGATAGCTATCGTCACAATGATAATTAAGGACTGTGTAGCTGAAATAGTTTATTCAACTGTGTTGTTGCACTACACACTATTGGCCAATTTTTTGCACTTATTACCAGTAAGCAAGAATTATAACAAAATGACATAGGTGCTATAACTGAATTTTCTATGACAAAAACATCAGAGGAAACAAGAAGAGGTCACACTGGCCCTACTTAGTCGAGTACAAAAGTGTTAATGTGAGCAGAGTATTGGGAAATCAATAGGAATCTACTAAAATGAAAAAGTGTAAAGAGAGAACAAAAGGAAACAGAAAAGAGCTTGTGAAAACTCAGGGAGATATAAAACACCTGAAACACTCAGAATGTCTTCACATATTTACCACCGTATAGGTCTGTTTGGAGGAATGGTTGGTCATGTGTCTAAGCAAATGGGAAGGAACTGCTTAGGGAGGGACTGGCATAGTCTGCAAAGTACCACGGACTTTACACTTTATTAGATGTAGTGCCATTTAGGATTTTAAATGTCTTGACAGCATTTGTGTTTTAGAAAGGTCACCTCTAATTTGATTTGAAGAAAGGTCTCTAGATGAATAAAGAAAGATACTGTTTAAACCTCTCTTTAAATATTACCACAGAATCATTAGTAACAGCAGAGGAAAGTAAACCATACCTGCGGGAACTGGTATGGGAATCCAAAAGTCCCCACTGGTTGTGAAAAAAAATGGGGAGTTCAGCACTTAAAAAAATAAATATGGCTGGGCGCGGTGGCTCAAGCCTGTAATCCCAGCACTTTGGGAGGCCGAGACGGGCGGATCACGAGGTCAGGAGATCGAGACCATCCTAGCTAACACAGTGAAACCCCGTCTCTACTAAAAAAAATACAAAAAATTAGCCGGGCGAGGTGGCGTGCGCCTGTAGTCCCAGCTACTCGGGAGGCTGAGGCAGGAGAATGGCGTAAACCCGGGAGGCGGAGCTTGCAGTGAGCTGAGATCCGGCCACTGCACTCCAGCCCGGGCGACAGCGCGAGACTCCGTCTCAAAAATAAATAAATAAATAAATAAAAATAAATAAATGTAGGTAAATATACCAATCTACTTTGTGAAAATTATATTTGTAATTATTCACTAATTATACTACTTCATTCTCCTCTATAAAAAAAATTATTTTGAGAAAAGTAGACTCAGAAAAAAATCTCAGTTCTCACTTGGCACCCCAGTGTGTAACCACTGGAGAGCAGACCATTCAGTGTAAAAAGCAGAACCACAAACATAATTTTACAAATATAAGAGCTATGCTTAACAGAAAAGTTTTGTATGGCATATGCAAATAATTGAAACAAAACAACACAAAATAAAGCAAAAGAGCAAAAGCAAAAATGTTTGTTACCCAATTAGAATATGAAAAATTGTACAATAAAACTTTATGTAACTTGAACCCTGTATTAATAAATCCTTATGCTATATGTGGAAAAATTATATTTTAGAGATACTTTCCTTGAAGTTTTAAATTTGCCCATATTTTTAAAGTCATCTTTAAAAAATTCACATGTAAAACAATCTTTCTCTCTGCTGATTGTGTATTATATAATAAAACATTCTTGAATTTTAATTTACATCACAAGAAATGTTAATTTTTTAACACTAAAGAGGATACAATCCCAGCTCCATACCTCTGCTTCCAGTGTTATTCTAAATATTAAAGTGTGCTTAGCAAAAACAATTATTATATTCCATTTTGTCAACAAAACTTCTCTTTTCTAAAAATTACAAAATATATTGAAATTTAGTAATAAATATAGTTTCATTTTTTGCCATACTCTTCTTCTATACTACCAGGAATTTTTAACTCCTCCATGAGATTTAATCAAAAAATTCATGCACTATCTGATTTATCAGACCTGAAATCTTATAATGTTATGATATATCTATATGTATTTCATGTATTAAAATACACTTAGGTAAATATCTGCTTGGCTGAGAAAGACAGCCCCAATACAGAGTAGTGTAAATAAATATCACCAAGTATAAATTGATGCTATCTCTGTCATCAGAACTGTTCTTCAGAATTATTCTGGTATTCTTGAGGAATACCATGCCTTTTGCTTTCTAAATACCAAATGCTCTACACTCCAAATATCTTATACTCTGTAATCTTTAGGTCTGTGGACAACTGTGGAAGGGGTGGAAATTGCACAGTCAGGTAGTATCAAGTTCGGCTTCACATTTATGCTGAAAGCAGTGTCTAGGTCAAGGTTTATTCCAGAACATATCCAAGGATTCAGTTTCCTAAAAGAGATGTATTAAAATCTAACAGGAAATGAGAGTTATGCACATAAATAATTGTAATAAGAAATAACGACTAATTATGTCACAGGTAGTTGTCAAAGTGTTGTAGAAAAAAAGAACTTATTTATTATGATAACAAAGAAAGTAGAAACAAAATTTTCCCAAAAAAATTGAGATTCTTTTTAAGAAAATGCCATTTGACTCCTTTTTAATTAAAAAAGGAAAGAAAAGCAATCCAGGCAAAGAGAACAGCAAGACCAAAGCTTTTTTTTTTTTTTTTTTTTTTAAGATAAATGTTTGGAAGAATGTTCAGAGAGATGGCTCTCAAATTGTGCTACTAAGTATAGATTATCAGCATCACATAGGAACTTATTAGAAATGCAAAATCTTGAGCCCAGTCTAGACCAATGAGGTAAAACAATTGGGGGATCATAGGGTAGTAATCTCTGCATTAACATGGTCCCCAGATAATTCTGAAGCATATGAAAATTTGAAAACTAGAAAGTAAGCCTTAGGAAACACAAAAAGTAACTTTCATGTAGCTCAAATGTATAAAGATAAGTGTTAAAAACAAGTTTCAGTTTTATTTAAGAAGCTAGATGACATGTTCATAACAGTTTTGTAAAGATAACTTTGGTGCCATTATAGAGGTTTAATCAGGTTGGTGAAGAAATGAGACCACCCATAAGGGGAAGAATAAAGCTTCAGCATGAATAATAGTAGCAAGGATGGATAGTAGGAGTTAATCAAAAGATAAAATGGAGATTTAGAATTTCCCAGGTAATGTGTAATCTTTCAAAAGGATTTCCTGGTATCAAAATTTTACACCAAAGAAAATACAGTACAGAAAATTGTAAGCATTTGAACATATTAATGATGTATGTTGCAGAATGGGAAGGATTATATTTTCTTGAAGAAAATATATGCTACCCTATAAAGCACCTACTAATAGCAACGTGCATTATGCAATGTGGAGAAAATGAATCAGTTACTGTCTTGTGTTCTTTGTCTTCTTCCAGTCTGGATAGATGGAATATGGAGGTTCTTCACTACAGCATCATATTTCATGTCTGTACCTATAATACTAACTGTGACATCAGTCTTCTTTTAGTAGAAACTAACGCTTGCCTATCTATTAACCAATAAAGTATTTATGTTAAAATACATATATTTGAAATTTATATATAGTATATAATATATACAAATTTATATAATATTAAGTGTAAATTAAATTCAATAATATATATGTATATATTTAAACATGTTCTCCAATGCAGAAATGGGAGTGCCAACTGGTAAGATGAAGTAGGAAATAAAGAAAATAAAGAAATAAAGCAATAAACCACTCTGCCATCTAAAATGATATAATTTTTAAAATATATTTTTATAAAACTGACTTTTTTTAAATCACTACTTAATCTCAAACAAAACAAGTCAGTCTGTTTCTTGAGCTCATTTTTATTTTTTATTGCAATATCAGTCCTTGACAGAGCATTTTGGTGCCATCCAAATATTTTCATTTTCAGTGTTTTGATAACATAATATAAAGAGATATTTACATCTCATAAGTATAACAATTCTGATCACAAAAATATTGACACTTTATTTAATTTTTCTTATACACTTCACATACATTTATAAAGAACTTTAGAAAAACCCTTTAAAGATGGCTGCTTTAGCTGCAAGGTATGTTCTTTTTGCCCTTCCTCTTCAGTTCCTACTGAAAATGTAGACAAGATTGCTGGAGCTTCAGCAACCATCTGAAAAATGAGATCACATTGGAGGCAAAAACCATGATGGCAAAAAGTAAAGATAGAAATTAGCTGGCCTGTAATGTTATGGTGCTTCCTTACAAGCCTTAGATTGTCTATGTGAGACTCTAACAAGAAAAAGGAAATTGTATTTATATCACTGTTATTGACTTATTTCACTTATCACAGTGTTCTCTAGATTCATCTATATTGTCACAAATGGCAGCATTTTTCCTTCTTTTTTAAAGACTAAATAACATTCCACTGTGTATATACACTACAATTTCTTTAACCATCTATCTGTTTATGGACATTTGGTTTGTTTCCATATTATCGCCACTGTGAATACTGCTTCAATAAACACGGGGATGCGGATATCTCTTCCAGAGTCTCATTTCAATTATTTTATAATAGAAATGTATTCAGTAGCTGGATCACATGGCAAGTCTATTTTTAATTTGCAAAGAAACTCAGATACTGTCTTTTACAGTGGCTGTATCATCCTACATTTTCACCAAGAGTGTACAAGAGTTTTAATTTCTCTACATCCTTGTCACATTTATTTGTTTTTATTATAGTAATCCTACCGGATGAATATAGTTAACAATACAAACTTATTTACTGAAAACTGTGTTAAGAGAATAGATTTCATGTTAGGTGTTCTTACCATACACACACACGTACACAAAAAGAACAGAAGAAAAATTTTGAAGGTGATGCATATGTTTAGTTCCTTGACTGTGGTAATGGTGTCATGGGTGTATGCATAGGTCCAGAATCATTAAAATGCATATATTGTAATATGTGTAATTTTTGTATATTAATTACACTTCCAAAAGGCTTAACATTTTCAAGTAAATTGAAACCTAACACCCCAAAATTCCAAAACACTGTTAGTAGGGTTTTCTATTACATGAAGCCATACAATTCTGTGATATATTAAGATTAACCATCAAATTTCTGGACCATGTATTTGTTTCCATTTTTTTTCTCATTTCAATCATACTCAGTGGGATATTCTTATATTTAAGTATAATATAGTATTGTTCTTTTTCATTAACTTTTATATTGTAAATGTTTCTATGCCATATTATTCCATACCTTTGTTTTCAGTCTCATACATTTGCTGTAATTTATTAAACCAATCACGCATTGTAGAATAGTCATTTTTTCTCATTTTTCCTCCATTGTAAACAAGAAGATGTAAAAACACTAGATTTTCAAACTCTAGTCAGCATTATGTAGTATTGAAAAATAATAATTAATTGAAATTCATTTGACCAAATAAGGTTTAATGCCAGGCAACTTTGTCCCCCACAAGAATGCAGTGTTTGTGAAGGATTCTCTAAGGTCAGGTCCAGTCATATTAGGGGGCAGTGAGTGCCAGGCATGAGTAACTGATAATCATGGTCACATGTTATGAAGGCTCAATCATGTGCATGACTATACAAAGACTCATTTTGTTCTTACAGAGCTCCACGAAACATAGAAGAAACAAATGCATATTTAGATGG
This sequence comes from Macaca nemestrina, assembly GCF_043159975.1. Classification (NCBI taxonomy): domain Eukaryota; kingdom Metazoa; phylum Chordata; class Mammalia; order Primates; family Cercopithecidae; genus Macaca; species Macaca nemestrina. The sequence goes on from NC_092126.1 coordinate 76,929,149, forward strand.
GAACGTTGAGACACAGAAATTTGTTATTTCCTCTCTAATTGCTTACAATATCAAGTGTCTTTTGCAGCCAAAGTAGCCATATTTTGCATAGGACATATGACCTCTTCTGTTTGTTTTGATAGTTTGAGTGTAATGAATAAACCACTTTGCCTATCTTTCAGAAAAGAACCAGTTTTAGATTCTTCCAACACTACATTTGCTGTCTCATACATTTAATATGATGCTCCAAAATGAGAAAATTGACAAGCAAGCAGAATAGATATAATTGCCTGAGATTTAACTTCAGAAAGCAAACATAAGTTTCCAAAATATAAAAAATATTTTGTGTTGTTTTATTTGTTATTATATTAACACATGATTTGGTTTTATTTAAATAAAGTAATACATTTTATATGTTCAAGGATCACTTTTTTCTTCCTTTATCAAATTTCTAATTGTTTGCAGGTAAAGCTAAATTCACAACAAATTCCTTTCCTTGAGGTTATTCTAATGCCTCTAATAAAAGAAAAAAGATCTTCTTCCTATTACATATTATTAATAACTAATACCACTGATTTATTAATAGGTGTCAGAAATCATTGCTGTATGTTATTTTGCACATGAGTGGTTTGTAATTATTTATTTATTTATTTATTTATTTATTTATTTATTTTTACTTTTTGAGGGGCAGGGTCTCTCTATGTTTCCCAGGCTGAACTGGAACTCCTGGACTTAAGCAATTCTCCTATCTTAGCTTCCCAAGTAGCTGGGACTACAGGAGTACACCACCACTGCACCTGGAAATTCTTATACTTTTTATCCTAAATATTGTTATATTTAGATTTGAGGCACAGGAAAAAATCTTTATGACTGATAAGATGTATTTAAATAAAGAACTCAGAGCTCAGGGCTTATCAGAGATGTAAGATTTCAAGGTCTTTAAAATCTAAAAACAACCAGTCTCTTCTTAACATTTTGCTCTCTCCCTTTAATGACCTAAACTCAATTTTCATAATTTATTTATTTAAGTTTAATTTCATCTCCTCCATCACACAGTAAATCTCATAAAGGCTCAGGGTCTTTATTATCATAGACCCAGTGACTAGCATAGTGCTTAGTACAAAGAGGGATGTTAAGTATATACATACGTGTATATATACATATACTTACTGCATTAACTCACTATAGTTTTGCCCTTTATTCTACCAATCATTTATACTATAAATAAATGTCATGGATCAAGGATGAGACAAAGTTTGTCTTTATGTGTACCTCAGTAGAATGTGACTAAAGTTGAATTTTGCAAGGCTGAAGATTGAAAAATATTAAATTTGTATTAACTTGTATTTTTACTTTTGTATTATTTTCCCCAAAGTAGAATGTTCTTGGGAACATAACCATATATCTTTTTTATTCTCCTTTTAATCAGGGTGAAACATGCAGTCAACTAAGTTTTTCAATAAATGCTTATTAAATAATTAAATGCATTTTTCTATTGAATAATTAAAAGAATATAATATTTTACCTAAAAATATTATTGCTTGTTGCATTTGTATGTATAGTTTCTATTGCTCTTGACTAGATTTTAATCTTAAATAATTTATTTGATAAATCAAGCAAATTTTCATATTTGCATGTTTTCACAGGATATATACTAGTGCCCTTTTATGTGCCTTGTTGTTTCAAAAAATAATAGCCAAACTTGGAATGCATGGCATATTCTCAGTTAGCATTTACAATTTAAAATTGTTTAATGCTGACTGACAAGATTTTTTGCAAGGACAATGTTATTGTCACCATGCTCTGACTGGTAACTCAATATTAGTTTTAATAACTTAATCAAATACTATGAAACTTGATATGCTTTGCCATTGTAATAAGAAAAATGTTATCTTTTAATCTTATTGTTTTCATCTTTACAGGGTACAAATCTGAGAAGATAAAATAAACTATTAATACAAAATGGTTACCTGAAAAGTTCTAATAGCTCCAACATTTTCCTTTATAGTTGATGACTACCTACCTATATATACTTAGTAGTATTTTCTAGTAATATCACTGTTATACTATATTATTCATTAATTACTATCTAGGTATTTTTTGGTTCATGTCACACCCAAGTCTAAAAAGGCAGGCCCACAAAACTCTTAAAGAGTTTCTTATAGAGTTTCTCTTAAATACCTAGTAGAATGGTCTTGTGAAAAAATTAACCTATGATCTCAAACTAGATGGTAATCCAAAGAAACAAAGGAACTGATCATCACATTACATTCTTACATGGGTTTCTCCAATGCATTTACTCCGGACAGAGGTTGTACAATGGATCCACTAAACTTCCTGTGAAAATAATTGGTTGTTAGAAAAAGAAGCACTTCCTTGTGTGTTTCTTATATTTTTAAGAAGCACGTGTAAACCTCTTTTGGAGTTTGACAAATCCTCAAATCATAAAAATAAATCAGTTTGTCATCAAGTTTCTTTGTACTGACATATTAATGGAATAAAATACACTAGCAGAAATAAAAGTTATTCTTCATAGTTTTGTGATTCAGCTTTGCCATATGAACCAGGATAATAATGGCAATGAAAAGCTTGCAGATCTCACTACTAGAGAACAACGAAAAGGAAAACTGACATAAAATCACCATAACTCTTAAGATCTATAGCAGTAGTTTATGGCAGTATTATGAGTGAGTATGGCACTTTAACATATTAACATATTTTTAAAGCGTCTTTATAATAGTGTAGCCAAATGTAAGGAGTGGAGGGGAATGAAACATTAGTGAAAAAAGAAAACTTGTTTCCTTCACAGTCACTTGATTATTTTTTCCCACAAATGATAAAAACAAAGTGCATCTCCATTAAATTTTATAGACACAATTTTGAGTAAAATATTTCTCCCAACAACTTAAAAGTAAAGTAGGGGTTTGAGAGTTCTGGATGAATTTGGATTGGGAGGCTAAATAATCCAGATGTTTACAAAATTTGATAGGGAAATTTTACTTGAAGTTGATCCTATTCTATAAACAAACAAACAAATGAAAGACTAAATAAACTTAAAGTACTAAATTGAAGAGACCTATGCATTTCCTAGAAATATGAGCCACATAGTAGGAATTTGGCTCAGAGGCAATCTCTATTTAAACTGGCATTAGTAGTATCAAGTTCTATATAGTGTTAAACTGTCTGGATACTTGAGCAAACTAACTGGAATCAAAGCCTGCTTCTGTTGCAAATAACAGGATAACTTTCAACTCTTTAAGCTCTTTAAGTTTCCGTTTCCTTTTCTGTACTGGGATAAAATGATTAAAAAACAACCAACACTATTAAGCCAATTTTGTATTCATTAAAAAAAATATTGGACACCGCATAGTGCAGTTACTGTTCAAATAACAGAACAGACAAAAAGACACTTGCCCTCTTGCAACTTTCATGGATTGCTGTGATTATTAAGAATTCAGATAGGCCGGCCAAGGTGGCTCACGCCTGTAATCCCAGCACTTTGGGAGGCCGAGGCAGGCAGATCACCTGAGATCAGGAGTTAACCAGCCTGGCCAACGTGGCTAAAGCCCATCTCTACTGAAAATACAAAAATTAGCCAGGCGTGGTGGCGGATGCCTGTAATCTCAGCTATTCGGGAGGCCGAGGCAGAAGAATTGCTTGAACCCAGAAGGCAGAGGTTGCAGTGAGCCGAGATCATGCCACTGCACTTCAGCCTGGGTGACAGAGCCAGACTTCATCTCAAAAAAAAAAAAAAAAAAAAAAGAATTGTGATAATGTACTTCAGACCACACCAATAATTGTATTATTGCGAAAGAGAAGCTCCTGTGATAAAAATTGTAAAGATTCATATTATTATTTCAGTGAATAGTGATCTAACATAAAATCCTTTTCATCATGATGTTGTGTGATTTGATGTAGTGCAGAATTGATCCACACTTGATGGCTGATAACAATAGTACTTTTCATACTTTCTTACATAATATGTGTGACTTTGATGATAAATAAAATGTGATCTGAGTTCACACCTACTGATAATTGGCCACAATCTGGCAACCTAAAAAAATGTATTTAATCATTTTATTTAGACAGGTCTGGAAGTTAAGTATATTTTCTGAAAGTTTACTTGTCTTAATTTACAAAATACTTTGAGAACCAAAATGTATTTTTTTTAAAATCAGGTTAACATAAAAGATATAAATTACAGTGTTCATGTAGTTCTTTATATTGGCTACCCTAATTTATAATAAAAGCACATTTACAGTTACCGAATATATTTTTTGCATGGAATCTATGGGAAGTTAATAAAGAATTATGTACACAGAATTATATTGAGGGGATAAAATGTAAATGCAATGAAAGAACGAACTTCATTCCATCTCAATGACAAAAGAACTAAAAAATAGCTCTTGTTTATTATTAGAATTGTAAATTCTTGCTCGGAGAGTTCTATTAAACTTTATTTCCTCCTTCATTAGGTTCATTTTATTATTTCTCTCAACTGCTAACTTTTCGAACAGATAAATATATCATTGCGTTTGTATATATTATTTACCTTTGGGTGATGTAACAAACTAGCACAAACTTGGTGGATTAAAGTAAAACAATTTATTAATTTAGGTTTCAGTAGGTTAGATGTCTGATATGAACCCACTTAATAAAATTCAGGGTGTCAGCTAGGCTGCATTCCTTCTGGAGGCTTAGAAAAGAATCATTTGCCTGCCTTTTCCCACTTCTAGAAGCCACTTATATTCCTTATCTAGTGACCATTCTTCCATCGTCAAAACCAACAACAGTGGGTAGAATCATTCTCAGAATGCCATCTCTCTGGTTCCCTGAAGCCAAAAGAGGTTCTCCGCCCTTAAGAATCCATGTGATTAGATTTAACTGAACTGGGTAATCCAGGATCTTCTTCCTATTTCAAGGTATTTATCTTAACGACAACCGTAAATTCTCTTTTGCCATGTTCTGAAGATTAGGGTATGGGTATGTCTAGGGGCCATTATTTGCTGACCACAATGTGTGAAATAAGTAAGTACAATAAGAAATCACAAAAAAAAATAGCTAAGTGTATGAAAAATTATTTTCCAAGAGAACATTTTGTTAATTTTTCAAATAAAATAGCAAAGAAATTCATGAAGAATATAGTGTTTGTTAGAAATTAAACATTTTATGCTCAAAATTTTCAGGTGATTTTACAATTCTTTTCTTAATATAGATTAATTTTTTATCATGATTATTTTCTCGTTTATTCAGTCTCTGTTCTTCCTATTTATACACAGGGAAACTTGGAATAAGAAACAAATATATTGGATTTTGTGAATGTGTTATATAGGTAATATCTGTCATAATCATTGAAATGTGAACCATATCACATCTTACACATACGTCCTTATACTGCTACAGGCATAGAATTATTTTAATGTTTTAATGAAGGAAAACACCTCGAAATGTGTAACAGCATGGAGAGCATAGAGACTGCTTTAAGATGTGGATAAAAGTCTTATTTCATTTTCTTTTCCTCTCCTTCCGTTCTTCCAATATTTCTATCCGAGAAAACATTGTCTCCTATTTTGGTGGTATCTCTTTCTTTCTTTCTTTCTTTCCTTTTTTTTTTTTTTTTTTTTTTTTTTTTTTTTTATTTGAGACGGAGTCTTGCTCCGTCCCCCAGGCTGGAGCCCAGTGGGGAGATCTCAGCTCACTGCCAGCTCCGCCTCCCGGGTTCACACCATTCTCCTGCCTCTGCCTCAGCCTCAGCCTCCTGAGTAGCTGGGACTACAGGCGCCCGCCCCCACGCCCGGCTAATTTTTTTTTTTTTTTTGTATTTTTAGAAGAGACGGGGTTTCACCGTGTTAGCCAGAATGAGTCTCGATCTGCTGGCCTCTTGATCCACCCGCCTCGGCCTTCCAAAGAGCTGGGATTGCAGGCGTGAATCCCTGCGCTCGGGCCCTATTTTGGTATCTTCTTAATAAGGTAGTTCATTCTACTCAGGGTCACTCAAACACCTTGGGTCCACCTGGGGCCAAAAGTGAAGTCAAAGCCTGGTTGTTTACTGGATTTAACTGCAATTTTACATTCCTGACTTCTCAAAAACCCCTGACAGCATACAGAATATTCTCAAATTCCCTAGAAGGGAAATCATTCTTTTTTTTCTTCTCCTTTCTCTTGTTTTCATGTATTATGGCTTTATTTTGTTTTCAACAAACACTGATTTATCTTTAGCCCTTTTTTATCTTCTACCATGTACTTTTCTGACACCTGCTCCCCTCCATCATGTATCTTGCTACTACAGAAACAGAGCATTAATGTATATTTTATATTGATTGAAAATATTTTCACATTGGAAATAAATTCCTTTTGGTATAAAGATCTTTATGACTTCTTGCCTTTTAAATTGTTCTGTTACTCTAGGAATTTATCTTTATCTTTTCCCTTAAGATCACTACTTTTTAGATTTCAGGGACTCTTTTTCTCATAATTAGGTTGATCTTTAATAAGTCCTAGTTTAATAGCTCAAGTGAGCCCACATTAATTCCACTTTTGTGGAATTCCACTGGTCTATTTGTGCAAATGGTAATTTCCTTTCTTTCATGAATGTCATCTCTACACTGACTCCAATCTCCACTTACTGATAGTCTCCATCTGAGTTCCACCTAAACTCATAGGTTAGTCTCTGATAACCTTTTTTCTAAACCTCTCAAACACCAACAGACTGATTGCTGGATTCTTACAACTTGCCTCTTTAAATTGCTCTCTCCTTTTGGAATTTTGCAATGGCTTCAATAATCACTTACTACATGTCACTATACTCAGAATGTTCACCAGACTCCATGTGTGCTTGTGTTTCTCTTACTACCTGCCTTCTAGCCTGATTCATGGATAGTTTCATTTTAAAAGTTTATGATTTATAATTAAGCAAATAATTAAATCAATACTGTTGATAAAATATTTTCACAAATATTTAGAAGAGTTTTATAAAAATGTAGTTATTGAGCCCCTGTAATTACTCAGATGTTTTGCAGATTTGCAACAAGCAGAAAATAGAATCTTGTTCTCAACGAGTTGATAGCCCAGAAAAGAAAACAGATATGAATGGAATATTCATTATAATGGATATACAATGACGAACTGAGATAAAAGTTCTGCAGGAAAAATCACTTGGTTCTGTGAATGAATTGTAAAAAGGTTCTGTACTATACAAAACAATCAGAGAAATATTTTTGAAAAAATAACACCTGAGCGAAAGAAAAGGGATGAATAGTGGCTGAACATTCAAATGGGAGGGGTGCTGGAATTTAGAGAGGGTCTTCCTGGTAGATAAAAGACCACATGCAGCCCAGCGCGATGGCTCATGCCTGTAATCCCAGCACTTTGGGAGGCCGAGGCGGGTGGATTATGAGGCCAAGAGATTGAGACCATCCTGGCCAACATGGTGAATCCCTGTCTCTACTAAAAATACAAAAATTAGCTAGGTGTGGTGGCACGCATCTGTATTCCCAGGTACTCAGAGTGCTGAGGCAGAAGAATTGCTCGAACCCAGGCGAAGGTTGTGTTGCAGTGAGCCAAGATCATGTCACCCAGCCTGGTAACAGAGCAAGACTGTCTCAAAAAAAAAAAAAAAAAAAAAAAAAAAAAAAAGGACATGCTCAGTGATGGAAGAGTGCATGCCAAGTCTGAGGGACCAAAACAAAATGCCACTGTGACAGAGTTTGTTAAACCAGGGGAGTGCTACATGATGAAGCTCCAGAGAGATGCAGGGACCAGATAACATACAGCTTTATAGGTCATGTTGAGCAATAATAGATTTTAAGCAGCATGAATAACATCACAAGTTTGCAAAGATCATCCTAACTGCAATGTGTGGAATAGATTGGAAAAGGACCAACTTGGATGAGGAATAGCACTTTGGTTATGGCAGAATTCAACTGTGGAACAATCATAGACTGGAGCATTCTGCACGCAGCCTTAGACAAGACTGGCTAGTTACATGACAAATGTGCCAGAATTAAATATGGAAAATGTACTCAATACTCCATAGTTCCCATTTGGAATAACTCATATTTATAGCATTTTGCACACAATAAAGCACATACAATAATGCTTATGTGTGTGCCTATGTATGCTCCTTTTAATCATCAGAAGCATCTTGTGAGGTAGCTATTTCTTCATGTCAAGATGTTTTCAGAAAGTTAAACATCTTGTCAAAGGCTACACGAATGGCAAATAGCAGAATCAGCCCTTCTGAACCATTACTTTCACTTCTTTCGCTTTCTACTTCATTGCATCCATTAAATTTAAACCTCTTCTCTTCCTTAAACAAACAAACAAACAAACCATATACAGTATAGGAGAGTTAACACCTTTCTGCATATTCTCAGCTGCAGTTGCCAACTCTTCTACAGTTTCCTTAGCATCTTAATCTGCTAAACACTTAACGACAATAATAGATGACAACAAACCCAGAATACAATGTTGAGCCTTCTTAGTCGTTCAGTTTCTCCTCTTTGAATATGTTAATGAATAATTTTAATTCTACATGGTCAACAGTTTAAAAGCATGTTTGTGGCTCAAGCAATTTTGAAGTGTACTTTGGAATCCATAAATACATTTTGGACAGATATGATCTGGTGCTAATTCTGAGAATCTGACAGAAGGCAAACACCAGTCAGCATCATTTAAGAGTTATTTTCTTCATTAAATTTTCTCCCCAAAATGGTGGGTAATTCTAATTTTTTAAATGTCTAAAAAAGGCTCAAGGCTCCTATCAGCTATGGAATTATACAATCTGAAATTTAAATTTGTTACATAGTTATGAGGAAAAGGGAATAAGTCCTGTGCAATAAGCTAAAGCTGCTGACACAGTACTCATAATAGGTTCTTTCCCAGAGGTTTTATTGCAGTTATATAAAAAAAAAATCATTCATTTATGCTGTTCAAAGAAACTTTTTGGGGGATTACATTTTTGAGAGATGTAGCAGGAAAGTATTAGTTACTGTTTATAATAACTTAAGCAACAAACATTTGCGCAAGTACAAACACTGTGATAGTTTACATTTTCTTATTTGTTCAAACTTCAGAATTTTAAAAACTTCCTAATGTAAAAATTATTTTAAGTTCTGTAGGAACAAAATTATATCACTACTGTAAACAGAGGCCTTGTTTCTTATTATTACAGTCATGCTTTTTCTGACATTTTATTGATGTATACGTAAAATATTCTTCAATATGATTGCTTTGTAATGCAAGTAATTTGAGGAAAATTAAATTTTACAGGTTTCTTTATGCTTCTGTCATATTCATATTCCTTCTTCATAATTAATTCAGGCTTGCCAGTAAGCTTTCTGTTATTTTTGCCTCTCTTGAGAAGCTTTTGTAATGGAAAGAGAAAAGAGAGAAATTTCTCAAGGTAAGCATATGCAATTCAAAAGAAAATCATCTTGGAAAATTATCATTATGTCATACATTATTTTAAGAGTTTCCCTAGGAATGACCTTCCTTCTAGAGAGATGAGAGTACATATTAAACATTTATAGTCTGAGAAATTAACTTTTGGCAGAGAGGAAAAAGGAAGAAAAAATGATTAAGACATAGAGTATGGTTCGATGAATTTGGCTATGAATAATTATGTTAACATTGGCTCTTTATATTTTGCACACTCTATAAAGTCATACATTTAACAGAAATTAATTTGCTTTGTGAAATAAAAGTAAATAATTAATATACAAAATCATAAATTATTTTACTAAATAAATTATTTTAAATGAAACAAGATATTATGGGGTAATATCTTTTATTTAATACCTATTAATAAATTATGTTTCACAAGGTATACACTTTTCATCCAAATTTACCATATCTAAAGACAAAATAATCCACAAAATGTTTAATTATCTCTTGATGTTTATTATTATTATTATTATTGTATTTCAATAGCTTTTGTGGTATGAGTTGTTTTTGGTCACATGGATGAATTCTATTGTGGTGAATTCAGAGATTTTAATGCACCTGTCATCCAAGCAGTGTACACTGTGCCCAATATGTAGCCTTTTCTCCTTAACCCCACTCTTCACATCCCCACCAGTTCCCAAAGTCCATCATATCACTCTGTATGTCTTTGCATCCACATAGCTTAGCTCGCACTTATAAACGAGAGCATAGCTTCTGAACATTTTTTAAGATGATAAAGCTACCCTTTTCCTGAGCCTCCCCGGTGTCCAAAGGAGAAGGGTCGACAATTATGAATATTTTCAGATACACCTGTATGACACAGAGATTTTTTTTTTCATCCACATAGCCATGTACAAAATTTGAAGAGGTGATAAGGCAGAAAATTGGCCCCAATTGTCATATTTCAAACTTAAACAATAAGATGTTCTTATTCTAATTTTTGTTAGAGTGTTTGTGCTTTGAGATGTTAATGACAATTCTACATGGTATTACAAAAAAGATTAAAGGCCTACAATTGCATCTGAAGCAAAGTTTACCCTAAAGCTAAACTGCATTAATTTTTCCATCATAAAGCCATGACACATTTTATAAGTTACATTATTATGTAATGGTGTACCCCTTGCATCTAGAAGTGTCAAATTGAAATCAATGCCATCCAAATCTAGAACTAGCTTTTTTATTAACATCTTCATTTTAAAATAAATTGCAACATTATACCTCGTTATAAAAGATGAAAAATATTGCCTGAGATCCATCAAATAATTTCCAGATGCCAACCACATTTTAAGTGATTCTACAATACCTCTGCAATGAACGTGTCTTAAACCTTTTGTGTCCAAATTCATATGAAACATCACCATGGCAACATGATTCTAAGGAAAAGATATTTTAGAGCTTAAGAAGTCTGAAGAGTAAATGTCAGAGACCAGTAATTCTGAGCTTTTTGCTCTTTGAAGAATTCCATATATTTGCATCAATATTTAAACATTAAATCTTGCTTTATAAGATTAGTAAAAATTAATTTACTTATTAGTAAAGTTACCAGCCTTATCCCAACAATACATGTAAAATATGTTACCATTGTTTGATATTTCTGAAATGAATATAGATACAGTACCACCACATTTTTGTTTATGACTGTGTTCAATGTTCAATATTTGTATAGTGCTTTTACATTTTCAAATAATTTTGAATGACATTTTAGATATTTTTACAATGGTTTATTTTATATGAAGAACATTAGACACTATATAATTGTGTTACCTTTGATCACACACCTGTTTGGGTGTTAAGTAGACACAAAAGGAGTTTCAGAGAAGGATCTTAGTCTTTGGAGCTGTACTTGCCAGTCTCATTTAAAAGAAAAAATAATGAGTGGGTTTTCACATATTCTAATGCTGTCCCTATTAAATTCCTCATTTTCTAAAAAGATTCATAGTCATAGTCTCATATGCACAAATTGAAAATGTGTAACAGTCTTCACTTCAGTGAACTGACTGCCTTGAAATATTTCTCAAAGTATCCCTGGAAGTATAAATAAATTTTCATAACTTCTCAGCACACCTGTGCTAACGTTCTTTTAACCTTCTTTTTGTTTTTGTTTTTTGTTAGTGGAGACATTTCTATTGAAATATCCTGTGAACTTCAGAAATACAAAACATCTAAAATGCAGAGTAATTTATTTGAACACAAATAAATGTTTAGAATCATAGAGCATTTACATACTAGTGTGGAGAGACCATATTTTCTGAAGTTGTTACAATCTTGGTGAATAATTTACAAGTTTTATTTTAGAATGTTAGTAAGAACATAAGCAAAAAATCTACAGTATGTGAAATGTATTTCTTTAGAGTTTTAATACTTTTAAAAGTGTTCAATAATATTCTAATATAATATTTTTTTATAATACCAATACATTGGGCATTATGTGTGTTCATAGATAATTTGTTTAAAAAGAACAATATATAAAAACATTATACCAATGTATATACTTTCAAGAAAGCCAATTAATGTTTGTAAAACTTTCTTAAATTTCTTTAGGTTTTGAGATGATATTATCCTTTTTTTGAATGTATAATTTAAACTCTGGAAAAAATAATCTCTGACAATCCTCTAATTAAATGATTCTCAGGTTATTTCATCCAGATAAGGCCTTTAGGGAAATAATACTTGAAATTATATTTGCAGGATGAGATAATTGTTTAAATTATACTATTAGATAAGAGTCCAGGGTAATTATTGGTTATTTGAAGACATCAGTCTCTTCTAATTCTGTAGTTAAAACAAGCTAATTAATGATTTTTATATGCTGGAAGCATATTAATAACAATCTACAATAGATTTTTCACACGGTTCTAATTATTGAATCAATAAATGCTTCCAGAATTTTTTTAAAAAATCATTTTAAAATTAGGAAGAGAGAATAAATCATTAAATTATCAAAGGAATAGAAAAGTTATATGTGAAAGGCTACTGTATTAGAACTCCTCTGCCTAGAATAACACATACTAGGGAATTTTGAAATAAAATTACACAGAAAAATAAAATGCCAAGTAAAGCAATAATATGAACTTGCTTGGCTTTGTTTTTCAAGTCTGACCTCAAGAACTGAAAGAATTACTTGAATTAAAATGATTTTACAAAGGAAAAACAAACTAAAACAATTTTGCTTTTTTTTGTGGAAAAGCAACTTTTTTGAGGAATAAGCTATTAATGGTTAGGATTATAATTTGAAACATTATATTATTAAAATTAGTATGCAAATGATTTCTGTAAAGTTTTTCAAAACATACCTTGTTGATTATAATATAATTATAATTATAATATTTTTAAAATTATTTTTATTATAAGAACCTTCCACAAATCATTTTTAGGAAAAGTGAAATAAAATTAAATCAAAACATTATGTATAATATATGAATTGCCTTACTGATTAAAAAATTAAATATATAATGCCCAAAATGTTATTACATCCTTATTAGTATCTTGTTTGAAAAAAGATTAAATACATTTGGATTTTAAAAACAAATAAATAATTTATGTATTTATTCACATGATCCACCTATTCCACAAATGTTTATTGAGAACCTACTGTGTGCTACATACTGCAATGCACTATGGAAATAAATATCACAGAACAACTTCTCTCTTAAAAAATTCATAAAATTATGCTTCTCTCAATAATTTTAAGATATTGTATAAATATTTTTCTTTGATTTTGAATGATCTGAAAAAGTACCTTAAGTGCTGACTTTGCATTGGTTATGTAGGTACAGTTTCCATGGGCTGCATTTTTCCAAGTGTCTAAATTTCTCCTGAGTAGTGTTTAGGCATCTAGGGCAGCAAATCTCTTCAGTCCACAAGGGAACCTCTTGGACTGTTATTGCTGCAGTTCATTAAATGGTACTCTATTGGTTTAGAGTTAATAGGCTTTGTAAGCACATAAGTCACTACCTGTGATATATTATGCCCATAGAAATGTTTACACATGGATAATAAGGTTAACTGTTAAAAGGTTAATTTGTTTTATGTTCACAGGTAAAAAGGAACTACTAAGCTTATATTCAAACTAACAAATTGTGAGTTTTATTCAAAAAAACAAATAGTTTTAATCATCTGAACAATGGAATTACCTTAACTCAATCAGGATGCGCAAGAATATTGATAATATAGATGTCGACTATTTCCAAATTTACTAAAAATTTGCATTGATGATCACAGTGTATTATGTTAAAAATCATTATTGTTTAAATATCGAAAATGTAAGTTTATTTCTGAAAAGACCCACATTAGTTTAACTTCTCTGAATGTTTATCCTAAAATGATATCATACAGTAAAAGATTATATGCTAAAGAAAAGGCAAGCCAAAAGAGTAATTATCACTATGTGACCATAGTTCTCTACCTAGATTTAGAAAGAGGGAGAAGAGGGAGACAAAGAGAGAACATGCTGTGTACAATATTGTCTTACATGGCAAAGAACAGGAAGATCAATTCTTATTTGAATTAAAGCTATTTTACATCTTAATCTACATTTTACCTTCCATCTTTAATCATTTCTGAAAATGGAAGTTTTATATTTCATATTTTTTATATATATATATATGTATAGGTATAATTTTGCTTTAGGGACAGGATTTGATTCTATTCTGGCTTACAAAAAGTGTCATTAGTTCCTTAGTTCAAATTGATTTTTTAATTTGCCAGACAAAAAGGGTTAATCTTTGACTTATGAGGTATAATACTACATAAAGTTTCTTATAAAAATTGCTTCAAAACTTTTTTAGAGAATGAAGTTTTAATAATTTGCCTCTAAATGTTACTTATAACTACTGTCCCTCAGCTATTCATTCATTTGCTTACTCCATCAACAAATATTTATTCAGTGCTTACTATGTACCAGGAAATACTTTTGACATCAAGGATGTACTTGTGAATTTTAAAGGTAGTTTTCTACTTTTCTGATACCTATATATAAAGAAGAACTTGAAAAGTAAGATGAATGAATGAATGATTGGTCAAATGAATGAATGAATAAGCAGATACATGAAAGAATAAACAAACAAATGAGTTAATGAAAAAAATAAATGGGGTACTATGATAAACAATCATGACCAGTTAATATTGGGAAGGCAAGGAAGAGAAGGTGTCTCTGAGAAACTGAGACATAAACCGAGACCTTAGTAACAGTGGAATGTAACCATGCTAGGATCTCTGGCAAGGATATAGTAGACATGAGGCTCAGCAAATCCAAAGGCCTTAAATTTCAAACAAATTTGGGAGTCTTCAGGAACATACCAAAGCAAAGTCTAACATGACCAATGCAAAGATCAGGGCCAGTGTTAATAACACGAGGTTGGAAAGGGAGAAAATGACAAATTGTGTAGGGCCCTAAAAGTTAAGGTAAAGAGTTTTGGATAATATTTAAATGCAAACGAAACTCATTTGATGAATTTAACTTGGACGTAACATGCTTTGGTCGGAACTTTTAAAAGACCATTCTGGTTGCTGTAGAATGAATAACAAGGGACAAAAGAACAGAAGCAAGAAGATTAGTTAAAGGCAGAAATCAAGTAGAACATGTAGGTTTTTAGCTCTACCATCTGGGTATATTTCCTGAAGTAAGCACTATTTAAATGACTGCCTTAATGGAGTTTTAATGCTAACATTAATAAACATTTGACTAATTGCTATGAAAGATAATATAATCTAGAAGACAAAATAAGGCAATTCTATGCCAATAGAAGCTTAAAATTGTAGAGTGGCAATCCCCTAACTTTTACAAGTATAAAATCTTTGAGATTAAAGAGGTAGGGGGGCGGAGCAAGATGGCCGAATAGGAACAGCTCCAGTCTCCAACTCCCAGCGGGAGCGACACAGAAGACCGGTGATTTCTGCATTTTCAACTGAGGTACTGGGTTCATCTCACTGGGGAGTGCCGGACGATCGGTGCTGGTCAGCTGCTGCAGCCCGACCAGCGAGAGCTGAAGCAGGGCGAGGCATTGCCTCACCTGGGAAGCACAAGGGGGAAGGGAATCCCTTTTCCTAGCCAGGGGAACTGAGACACACAACACCTGGAAAATCGGGTAACTCCCACCCCAATACTGCGCTTTAAGCAAAGAGGCACACCAGGAGATTATATCCCACACCTGGCCCCGAGGGTCCCACACCCACGGAGCCTCCCTCATTGCTAGCACAGCAGTCTGTGATCTACCGGCAAGGCAGCAGCGAGGCTGGGGGAGGGGCGCCCGCCATTGCTGAGGCTTAAGTAGGTAAACAAAGCTGCTGGGAAGCTCGAACTGGGTGGAGCTCACAGCAGCTCAAGGAAACCTGCCTGTCTCTGTAGACTCCACCTCTGGGGACAGGGCAATAACAAACACAGCCGAAACCTCTGCAGATGCAAACGACTCTGTCTGACAGCTTTGAAGAGAGCAGTGGATCTCCCAACACGGAGGTTGAGATCTGAGAAGGGACACACTCCCTGCTCAAGTGGGTCCCTGACCCCTTAGTAGCCTAACTGGGAGACATCCCCCACTAGGGGCAGTCTGACACCCCACACCTCACAGGGTGGAGTACACCCCTGAGAGGAAGCTTCCAAAGCAAGAATCAGACAGGTACACTCGCTGTTCAGCACTATTCTATCTTCTGCAGCCTCTGCTGCTGATACCCAGGCAAACAGTGTCTGGAGTGGACCTCAAGCAATCTCCGACAGACCGACAGCTGAGGGTCCTGACTGTTAGAAGGAAAACTATCAAACAGGAAGGACACCTACACCAAAACCCCATCAGTACATCACCATCATCAAAGACCAGAGGCAGATAAAACCACAAAGATGGGGAAAAAGCAGGGCAGAAAAGCTGGAAATTCAAAAAATAAGAGCTCGTCTCCCCCGGCAAAGGAGCGCAGCTCATCGCCAGCAATGGATCAAAGCTGGATGGAGAATGACTTTGACGAGATGAGAGAAGAAGGCTTCAGTCCATCAAATTTCTCAGAGCTAAAGGAGGAATTACATACTCAGCGCAAAGAAACTAAAAATCTTGAAACAAAAGTGGAAGAATGGATGGCTAGAGTAATTAATGCAGAGAAGGTCATAAACGAAATGAAAGAGATGAAAACCATGACACGAGAAATACATGACAAATGCACAAGCTTCAGTAACCGACTCGATCAACTGGAAGAAAGAGTATCTGCGATTGTGGATCAAATGAATGAAATGAAGCGAGAAGAGAAACCAAAAGAAAAAAGAAGAAAAAGAAATGAACCAAGCCTGCAAGAAGTATGGGATTATGTAAAAAGACCAAATCTACGTCTGATTGGGGAGCCTGAAAGTGAGGGGGAAAATGGAACCAAGTTGGAAAACACTCTTCAGGTTATCATCCAGGAGAACTTCCCCAACCTAGTAGGGCAGGCCAACATTCAAATCCAGGAAATACAGAGAACGCCACAAAGATACTCCTCGAGAAGAGCAACACCAAGACACATAATTGCCAGATTCACCAAAGTTGAAATGAAGGAAAAAATCTTAAGGCCACCCAGAGAGAAAGGTCGGGTTACTCACAGAGGGAAGCCCATCAGACTAACAGCAGATCTCTCGGCAGAAACTCTCCAAGCCAGAAGAGAGTGGGGGCCAATATTCAACATTCTTAAAGAAAAGAATTTTAAACCCAGAATTTCATATCCACCCAAACTAAGTTTCATAAGTGAAGGAGAAATAAAATCCTTTACAGATAAGCAAATGCTTAGAGATTTTGTCACCACTAGGCCTGCCTTACAAGAGACCCTGAAGGAAGCACTAAACATGGAAAGGAACAACTGGTACCAGCCATTGCAAAAACATGCCAAAATGTAAAGACCATCGAGGCTAGGAAGAAACTGCATCAACTAATGAGCAAAATAACCAATTAATATCATAATGACAGGATCAAGTTCACACATAACAATCTTAACCTTAAATGTAAATGGACTAAATGCTCCAATTAAAAGACACAGACTGGCAAACTGGATAAAGAGTCAAGACCCATCAGTCTGCTGTATTCAGGAGACCCATCTCACATGCAGAGACATACATAGGCTCAAAATAAAGGGATGGAGGAAGATTTACCAAGCAAATGGAGAACAAAAAAAAGCGGGGGTTGCAATACTAGTCTCTGATAAAACAGACTTTAAACCATCAAAGATCAAAAGAGACAAAGAAGGCCATTACATAATGGTAAAGGGATCAATTCAACAGGAAGAGATAACTATCCTAAATATATATGCACCCAATACAGGAGCACCCAGATTCATAAAGCAAGTCCATAGAGACTTACAAAGAGACTTAGATCCCATCCAATAATAATGGGAGACTTCATCAATCCACTATCAACATTAGACAGATCAACGAGACAGAAAGTTAACAAGGATATCCCGGAATTGAACTCATCTCTACAGCAAGCAGACCTAATAGACATCTATAGAACTCTCCACCCCAAATCAACAGAATATACATTCTTCTCAGCACCACATCACACTTATTCCAAAATTGACCACATGATTGGAAGTAGAGCACTCCTCAGCAAATGTACAAGAAGAAAAATTATAACAAACGGTCTCTCAGACCATAGTGCAATCAAACTAGAACTCAGGACTAAGAAACTCAATCAAAACCGCTCAACTACATGGAAACTGAATAACCTGCTCCTGAATGACTACTGGGTACATAACGAAATGAAGGCAGAAATAAAGATGTTCTTTGAAACCAATGACAACAAAGATACAACATTCCAGAATCTCTGGGACACATTTAAAGCAGTGTGTAGAGGGAAATTTATAGCACTAAATGCCCACAAGAGAAAGCAGGAAAGATCTAAAATTGACACTCTAACATCGCAATTAAAAGAACTAGAGAAGGAAGAGCAAACACATTCGAAAGCTAGCAGAAGGCAAGAAATAACTAAGATCAGAGCAGAACTGAAGGAGATAGAGACACAAAAAACTCTCCAAAAAATCAATGAATCCAGGAGTTGGTTTTTTGAAAAGATCAACAAAATTGACAGACCACTAGCAAGACTAATAAAGAAGAAAAGAGAGAGGAATCAAATCGACGCAATTAAAAATGATAAAGGGGATATCACCACCGACCCCACAGCAATACAAACGACCATCAGAGAATACTATAAACACCTCTATGCTAATAAACTGGAAAATCTAGAAGAAATGGATAATTTCCTGGACACTTACACTCTTCCAAGACTAAACCAGGAAGAAGGTGAATCCCTGAATAGACCAATAGCAGGCTCTGAAATTGAGGCAATAATTAATAGCCTACAAACCAAAAAAGTCCAGGACCAGATGGATTCACAGCTGAATTCTACCAGAGGTACAAGGAGGAGCTGGTACCATTCCTTCTGAAACTATTACAATCAATAGAAAAGGACGGAATCCTCCCAAACTCATTTTATGAGGCCAACATCATCCTGATACCAAAGCCTGGCAGAGACACAAGAAAAAAAGAGATTTTTAGACCAATATCCCTGATGAACATCGATGCAAAAATCCTCAATAAAATACTGGCAAACTGGATTCAGCAACACATCAAAAAGCTTATCCACCATGATCAAGTGGGCTTCATCCCTGGGATGCAAGGCTGGTTCAACATTCGCAAATCAATAAACATAATACAGCATATAAACAGAACCAAAGACAAAAACCACATGATTATC
This sequence comes from Macaca nemestrina, assembly GCF_043159975.1. NCBI lineage: Eukaryota > Metazoa > Chordata > Mammalia > Primates > Cercopithecidae > Macaca > Macaca nemestrina. The sequence goes on from NC_092126.1 coordinate 76,948,273, forward strand.
TCAATAGATTCAGAAAAGGCTTTTGACAAAATTCAACAGCCCTTCATGCTAAACACGCTCAATAAATTCGGTATTGATGGAACGTACCTCAAAATAATAAGAGCTGTTTATGACAAACCCACAGCCAATATCATACTGAATGGGCAAAAACTGGAAAAATTCCCTTTGAAAACTGGCACAAGACAGGGATGCCCTCTCTCACCACTCCTATTCAACATAGTGTTGGAAGTTCTGGCTAGGGCAATCAGGCAAGAGAAAGAAATCAAGGTATTCAGTTAGGAAAAGAAGAAGTCAAATTGTCTCTCTTTGCAGATGACATGATTGTATATTTAGAAAATCCCATTGTCTCAGCCCAAAATCTCCTTAAGCTGATAAGCAACTTCAGCAAAGTCTCAGGATACAAAATTAATGTGCAAAAATCACAAGCATTCTTATACACCAGTAACAGACAAACAGAGAGCCAAATCATGAATGAACTTCCATTCACAATTGCTTCGAAGAGAATAAAATACCTAGCAATCCAACTTACAAGGGATGTAAAGGACCTCTTCAAGGGGAACTACAAACCACTGCTCAGTGAAATCAAAGAGGACACAAACAAATGGAAGAACATACCATGCTCATGGATAGGAAGAATCAATATCGTGAAAATGGCCATACTGCCCAAGGTAATTTATAGATTCAATGCCATCCGCATCAAGCTACCAATGAGTTTCTTCACAGAATTGGAAAAAACTGCTTTAAAGTTCATATGGAACCAAAAAAGAGCCCACATCTCCAAGACATTCCTAAGTCAAAAGGACAAAGCTGGAGGCATCACGCTACCTGACTTCAATCTATACTACAAGGCTACAGTAACCAAAACAGCATGGTGCTGGTACCAAAACAGAGATATAGACCAATGGAACAGAACAGAGTCCCCAGAAATAATACCACACATATACAGCCATCTGATCTTTGACAAACCTGAGAGAAACAAGAAATGGGGAAAGGATTCCCTATTTAAAAAATGGTGCTGGGAAAATTGGCTAGCAATAAGTAGAAAGCTGAAACTGGATCCTTTCCTTACTCCTTATACGAAAACTAATTCAAGATGGATTAGAGACTTAAATATTAGACCTAATACCATAAAAACTCTAGAGGAAAACCTAGGTAGTACCATTCAGGACATAGGCATGGGCAAAGACTTCATGTCTAAAACACTAAAAGCAACGGCAGCAAAAGCCAAAATTGACAAATGGGATCTAATTAAACTAAAGAGCTTCTGCACAGCAAAAGAAACTACCATCAGAGTGAACAGGCAACCTACAGAATGGGAGAAAATTTTTGCAATCTACTCATCTGACAAATGGTTAACGTCCAGAACCTACAAAGAACTCAAACAAATTTACAAGAAAAAAACAAACAACCCCATCAAAAAGTGGGCAAAGGATATGAACAGACATTTCTCAAAAGAAGACATTCATACAGCCAACAGACACATGACAAAATGCTCATCATCATTGGCCATCAGAGAAATGCAAATCAAAACCACAATGAGATACCATCTCACACCAGTTAGAATGGCAATCATTAAAAAGTCAGGAAACAACAGGTGCTGGAGAGGATGTGGAGAAATAGGAACACTTTTACACTGTTGGTGGGATTGTAAACTAGTTCAACCATTATGGAAAACAGTATGGCAATTCCTCAAGGATCTAGAACTAGATGTACCATATGACCCAGCCATCCCATTACTGGGTATATACCCAAAGGATTATAAATCATGCTGCTATAAAGACACATGCACACGTATGTTTATTGCGGCACTATTCACAATAGCAAAGACTTGGAATCAACCCAAATGTCCATCAGTGACAGATTGGATTAAGAAAATGTGGCACATATACACCATGGAATACTACGCAGCCATCAAAAAGGATGAGTTTGTGTCCTTTGTAGGGACATGGATGCAGCTGGAAACCATCATTCTTAGCAAACTATCACAAGAACAGAAAACCAAACACCGCATGTTCTCACTCATAGATGGGAACTGAACAATGAGATCACTTGGACTCGGGAAGGGGAACATCCCACACTGGGGCCTATCATGGGGAGGGGGGAGGGGGGAGGGATTGCATTGGGAGTTATACCTGATGTAAATGACGAGTCGATGGGTGCAGCACACCAACATGGCACAAGTATACATATGTAACAAACCTGAACCGTTATGCACATGTACCCTACAACTTAAAGTATAATAATAATAAATTAATTAAAAAAAAAAAAAGTTTTCCTTGTAAGGATCACTGGAAACTCACTAGCTATTCAGGAGAATTTCTCTAGCTCTGAAAGTGGTATATTTCCATTTGAATTTCTGGTTTAGTTTTTGTAATATTTTCATATTGGCCTAAAGAGATGGCAATACTTACATTAAAATTTTAAGACTGATAAAAAAAAAAGAAAAAGAAAGAGGTAGGCTATATGCACATTTCTCAAAATTCCATCTTTAAAAATTAATATATTGTAGATACAAAAAAAATTAGAACATCCTACTCTAATATTTCTTTAACTGCACTGATGGAGATATTCAAGAATGAAATTTAGCTTGAAGTATTCCATAAAGAAGTAATGGTCCCAATATCTAATGATTTATCCCACAATTCTCTGGGGATTTCACACTGCTAAAAGTTTTATAGGAAAATTAGCAGCTGGGAACTAATGTCATTCAGAGGACACATTCTGATCATCAGAGGGCCCTTGATTTTTGCAACTATGCTGAACCAAGGCTGTATAAAATGTACTTTTCCTAGCAGATGCCCTAAACAGCTTTGGAAATAAGGAAAAGTAAAATAATACACTTAGGTTAACAATCAAAATACTCAACTGAAGAAAAACTTTTTTTTGACATCATGTTAAGTTCAAGAAGAGAGTTATCTAATTATTGAAGAAAATAGAAATGCCATATTTCTCAGCTTTGTTCTTGTAATGCTGTATTTCACTTGCACTTTTACAATTCATTTTCTTATTTTCCTTTTTTCTTACAAACTTTATATTGCTTTAAAGTTAAAAGTTCAGATTTTGAAGAAGTTAGCCCTTTGACAATAAGAATTATTTCTAATGTCCCTCCAGTTTCTGAAGAAACACCACAGTAACTTCTAATGATATACCTTTTCATGCCAAGTGGCAGCTTTTATTCAACTGTGATTCACATTAAAAGCAGGAGTTGCTCTGTTGTTAATGAAGTTTACTAAATTTACAATTTTAAGTGAGTTAAGAATACTAATATGTTTTAAATCAGCCTATTAGTGTTAGCTTGAAATAATAAATATTTCATTTTTGGTACTTATTGTAGGAAAATAACTATGATAATTAAGAGACACATCAAGTATCTTAGAGCATTAAGACAAGCCTTAATCCAAAGGCCAGTGCTTGAGGGACAGACCATTATGTAACATTCTCTCACTGAGATGCCTAGATCCACACCTAGATCGACCTTCCTTCTGCTTATGCATAAAGGCTAGGTAGTTAAAGGTGCATAAATAAGAGGGAGTGTTAGAGAAACGATGATGGCAGGAGGTGTAGTAACAACAATATGAACCTAAGTCATAAGCAGCATTATTGCCTTGGGGGAAGAAGATGCCAAAAAAAATATTCAAATCCATTTCACTAGATGCAATTTTTACTTAACATGATATCAGAGCTGGAATAGTGCTTGGATGGTACTACTGCTGGCCAACTTCCATTCAATTCCTTAGATTAATTTTTTTATTCTTGAATTTTCATTCTTTTGATTCAAGGACTCCTGCTTTGTTGAAATAAAAAAAAAAAAAAACACAGGGAAGGGTAATGCATTAGGCAGTCTACAGCGATTTTCCAATAGGATTTACTTGTTAAATGGTTACTTACCAACTGATGCTTGAGTCAGTAGCTATATCTTACAGTAGGAGATAAGCAGACATGAATTTGATTCCTTGCTTTGCTTTTTATTAAAGGAGCATCCTAGGCAAACTTAAGTATTTGAGCTTACGTTTCATGATATACACAAGAGATGAATTGTTTTGTTAGTATGATGAATGATACTATTAAATACAGTTATATGAAAGAACTAGAAGGACTTGTTTAATACAATAGGTAGTAAAAATATATTGGTTAAATTTATTTAAAAAATACCAACAAAACAAAGTTTATATATTGGTGATGTTTGGAGCATAGAGTATTATTCTGAAAGACCTTGGAAGACCTAATGAAATGAGGCTGATGGAATAAGCTGAGGCTTGTAGACCATATGACATAAATATAAATATATTGTGCATTTGAAATATTAGCACAGAGGATGAAATATACTGGAAAATATAATAGACAGTTTATCCTGGGGAAGTGGAAACACATCTTAATAAATAAACTCAGGCACACAAATGATAATATTTCCTTGTTTAAAATTATGTCCAGCTTAATCACAGAACTTACTATAGCCATCCCTTAATTTTTGAGTTTGCACAAAAATTTTGGAAGCTCAGGTTGTGCCCCGCAAATAGTAAATTAACCTCCAATTTCCAGTCTGTTGCAATAATTGATGATGGCTGTTTTGTCCAGGGCACTTTGTGCCTGGAGTAGTGTCTACTCCACCTCTGTGTCACCCTTGAAGCATGGTTTATTAGTTTCTCATTGATGCCATAAGAAAATACCACAAACTTTTTTGGAGGGCTTCAGTTCCACAATGGTGAAGAAGCAAGCTAGCTTTATTCCTCACCACAGAAAACCTAAAACAGTTATGCAATTATACAGCACCAATATTATCACCAGCAATATTCCAGAACTAAAATGTGAAGATGAGACAGTTCCCAGGACCACAGAAAATTGAGAAAAATCCTGAATGGTATTGCCTAGACAAAAGCAATGCTAAAAAAAGCCAAAATTAAAAAAATGGGATCTGATTAAACTAAAGGGCTTCTGCACCGCAAAATAAACTATCATCAGAGTGAACAGGCAACCTAAAGAATGGGAGAAAAGTTTTGCTATCTATCCATCTGACAAAGGGCTAATATCCAGAATCTACAAACAATGTAGACAGATTTACATGAAAACAAACAAACAACCGGTCAAAAAGTGGGCAAAGGATATCAACAGACACTTCTCAAAAGAAGACATCTATGCAGCCAGCAAACATATGAAAAAAAAAGCTCATAATCACTTGTCATTAGAGAAATGTAAATCAAAACCACAATGAGATGCCATCTCATGCCAGTTAGAATGGCCATCATTGAAAAGTCAGGAAACAACAGATGCTGGAAAGGATGTGGAGAAATAGGAATGCTTTTACACTGTTGGTGGGAGTGTAAATTCAACCATTGTGGAAGACAGTGTCGCAATTCCTCAAGGATCTAGAACCAGAAATATCATTTGACCCAGCAATCCCACTACTAGGTATATACCCAAAGGATTATAAATCATTCTACTATAAAGACACGTGCACACATATGTTTACTGTGGCACTGTTCACAATAGTAAAGACTTGCAATCAACCCAAATGCCCATCAATGATAGACTGGAAAAAGAAAATGTGGCCCATATGAACCATGGAAGACTATGCAGCCATAAAAAAGGATGAGTTCCCATCCTTTGCAGGGACATAGATGATGCTGAAAACTATCATTCTCCGAAAACTACCATAAGAACAGAAAACCAAACACTGCATGTTCTCACTCATGAGTGGGAGTTGAACAATGAGGACCCATGAACACAGGGAGGAGAACATCACACACTGGGGCCTTTCAGGGGGTGGGCAGCTAGGGGAGGGAGAGCATTAGGAGAAATACCTAAGATAGGTGATGGATTGATGGTTGCAGCAAACCATCATGGCATGTGCATACTTATATAACAAAACTGCATATTCTGCACATGTACCCCAGAGCTTAAAGTGTAATTAAAATAATAATAATAATAATAATAATAATAAATGAGAAACTCTTAACAGATGGTAGTGGAATTAGACTTCCATATCTGAGATTCCCCTCTCCCCATTCAGCCTGTCATCAATGCACGAAGATTTGCTCCCAACTCATGGTTTCTACACTGAAAAAAGTGAGATAGAAGTGGACAATGAGTCTTCACACCACTTTGGGTTCTCTGGCAGCATATTGCCCCTGCCTTAATTCCAGGAAGCAATGCAAATACCTGAAGCAAAAAAATGTGTGTGTGTGTGTGTGTGTGTGTGTGTGTGTGTGTGTGTATTCTTGAGGAAAGCAGAGGAAGCAGGACTACTATCCTCTGCCCTGGAAATTGTGCCTTGTGACTTAGCCAAAGGCAAATCAGAGTGGCTTTTCAGTTGCACACACTTTAGAAGATTTGTTCCACAGGTCCCCTGGGCACAAATACCTAGCCTGCCTTCCCACATTGCAAGGAAATCCTCTTTGGAGTCTTTCTCATTTGGAAATGGCAGCACTCCAAACCTTTACTATAGGTGAGGTGAACCTGGAGTTAAGGCACAGCCTAGAGCCTAAAAAGGAAGCAGCCCCCAGCAGTAAAGAATCCTTAAACAAATATATTCAATAGCCATCAAAACAAGCAAGACAGAGAAGACTGTAATCAGTATCTAATCATTCACTACAAAGATATAGATGTACATTTGCATAAAAAAACAGAGAGGGAAAATAGAGAACCGTGATCTCCCCAAATGGACAAAGTAAGGAACCAGTGGTGACTCTCATGAAATGGTAGTGTGTGAGCTCTCTGACCAACAATACAAAACTACAGCTTTAAGGAAACTCAGTGACTTCCAAGATAACACAGAATATCAATTCACAAATTCATCATGAAAAATTAACATAGACATTGAAATAATTTTTTAAATTATACAAAAATATTGAAAAGAGAAGTACATTTTATGACTGAAAATTGTATTAGAGGCTCTAACAGCAGAAAGAATCGAGCAAAGAAAAGAATTTGTTAATTTAAAAACAGGTTATTTGAAAATACACAGTCAAAAGAAAAAAATAATGAAAAGGAATTAAGATTGCCCACAAGATATAAAAAATTACCACGAATGTCCAAACCTAATAATTAGATATTCAAGAGCGAGTTAAGCAAAGGCAATGCATAGAAAGCTTATTCAAATAGGTAATAAAAGAAAACTTTCTAAAACAAGGGAAAGAAAGGAATATCCAGGTAGAGGAAGGGTAGATGTCAACAAAGAGATTTAACCCAAATAATACTACCCCAAAATTTGTAATATTCAAACTGTCCAAAGTCAAGGACAAAAGAGGATACAAAAAGTCAAAATGAGAGGGGATGACGTTAAAGTGTAAAGTTTTAAAATATTTTTTGTTTCTACTTGTTTTCTTTGTAATTTAAGTTCTTATCTCTTTAAAACAATTTGTTATATGTATGAAATGTTTATGCTAATCCTCATGGTAGCCACAATAGAAAAATTTTTTATGTGTTTCTGCATGTGAGATGGGTCTCCTGAATACAGCAAACTAATGGGTCTTTTTTTTTTTTTTTTTTTTTTTTTTTGAGACGGAGTCTCGCTCTGTCGCCCAGGCTGGAGTGCAGTGGCCGGATCTCAGCTCACTGCAAGCTCCGCCTCCCGGGTTCACACCATTCTCCTGCCTCAGCCTCCCGAGTAGCTGGGACTACAGGCGCCCGCCACCGCGCCCGGCTAGTTTTTTGTATTTTTTAGTAGAGACGGGGTTTCACCGTGTTAGCCAGGCTGGTCTCAAACTCCTGACCTGGTGATCTGCCCGTCTCGGCCTCCCAAAGTGCTGGGATTACAGGCTTGAGCCACCGCACCCGGCCAACTAATGGGTCTTAACTCTTTATATAGTTTACCAGTCTGTGTCTTTTAATGGGACCATTTATTCCATTTACATTTAATGTTAATATTGTTATGTGTGAACTTGATCCTGAGTCAAGACCCATCAGTTTGCTGTATTCAGGAGACCCATCTCACATGCATACACATATATAGGATCAAAATAAAGGGATGGAGGAAGATCTACCAAGCAAATGGAGAACAAAAAAAAAGCAGGGGTTGCAATCCTAGTCTCTGATAAAACTGACTTTAAAGCATCAAAGATCAAAAGAGACAAAGAAGGCCATTACATAATGGTAAAGGGATCAATTAAACAGGAAGAGCTAACTATCCTAAATATATATGCACCCAAAACAGGAGCACCCAGATTCATACAGCAAGTCCTCAGAGACTTACAAAGAGACTTAGACTCCCATACAATAATAATGGGAGACTTCAACATCCCACTGTCAACATTAGACAGATGAACAAGACAGAAGGTTAACAAGGATATCCAAGAATTCAACTCATATCTGCACCAAGCAGACGTAATAGACATCTACAGAACTCTCCACCCCAAATCAACAGAATATACATTCTTCTCAGCACCACATCTCACTTATTCCAAAATTGACCACATAATTGGAAGTAAAGCACTCCTCAGCAAATGTACAAGAAGAGAAATTATAACAAACTGTCTCTCAGACCATAGTGCAATCAAACTAGAACTCAGGACTAAGAAACTCAATCAAAACTGCTCAATTACTTGGAAACTGAACAACCTGCTCCTGAATGACTACTGGGTACATAATGAAATGAAAGCAGAAATAAAGATGTTCTTTGAAACCAGTGAGAACAAAGATACAACATACCAGAATCTCTGGGACACATTTAAAGCAGTGTGTAGAGGAAAATTTATAGTACTAAATGCCCACATGAGAAAGCTGAAAAGATCTAAAATTGACACTCTAACATCACAATTAAAAGAACGAGAGAAGCAAGAGCAAACACATTCAAAAGCTAGCAGAAGGCAAGAAATAACTAAGATCAGAGCAGAACTGAAGGAGATAGAGACACAAAAAACCCTCCAAAAAATCAATGAATCCAGGAGCTGGTTTTTTGAAAAGATCAACAAAATTTGTAGACCGCTAGCAAGACTAATAAAGAAGAAAAGAGAGAAGAATCAAATAGACGCAATAAAAAATGATAAAGGGGATATCATCACTGACCGCACAGAAATACAAACTACCACCAGAGAATAGTATAAACACCTCTATGCAAATAAACTAGAAAATCTTGAAGAAACGGATAATTTCCTGGACATTTACACTCTCCCACAACTAAACCAGGAAGAAGCTGAATCCCTGAATAGACCAATAGCAGGCTCTGAAATTGAGGCAATAATTAATAGCCTACCAACTAAAAAAAGTCCAGGACTAGATGGATTCACAGCTGAATTCTACCAGAGTTACAAGGAGGAGCTGGTACTATTCCTTCAGAAACTATTCCAATCAATAGAAAAAGACGGAATCCTCCCTAACTCATTTTATGAGGCCAACATCATCCTGGTACCAAAGCCTGGCAGAGACACAACAAAAAAAGAGAATTTTAGACCAATATCCCTGATGAACATCGATGCAAAAATCCTCAATAAAATACTGGCAAACCGAATCCAGCAGCGCATCAAAAAGCTTATCCACCATGAACAAGTGGGCTTCATCCCTGGGATGCAAGGCTGGTTCAACATACGCAAATCAATAAACATAATCCAGCATATAAACAGAACCAAAGACAAAAACCACATGATTATCTCAATAGATTCAGAAAAGACCTTTGACAAAATTCAACAGTCCTTAATGCTAAAAACTCTCAATAAATTCTGTATTGATGGACCGTATCTCAAAATAATAAGAGCTATTTATGACAAACCCACAGCCAATATCATACTGAATGGGCAAAAACTGGAAGCATTCCCTTTGAAAACTGGCACAAGACAGGGATACCCTCTCTCACCACTCCTATTCAACATAGTGTTGGAAGTTCTCGTTAGGGCAATCAGGCAAGAGAAAGAAATCAAGGGTATTCAGTTAGAAAAAGAAGAAGTCAAATTGTCTCTCTTTGTAGATGACACGATTGTATATTTAGAAAACCCCATTGTCTCAGCCCAAAATCTCCTGAAGCTGATAAGCAACTTCAGCCAAGACTCAGGACACAAAATTAATGTGCAAAAATCACAAGCATTCTTATACACCAGTAACAGATAAACAGAGAGCCAAATCATGAATGAACTCCCATTCACAATAGCTACAAAGAGAATAAAATACCTAGCAATCCAACTTACAAGGGATGTAAAGGACCTCTTCAAGGAGAACTACAAACCACTGCTCAGTGAAATAAAAGAGGACACAAACAAATGGAAGAACATACCATGCTCATGGATAAAAAGAATCAATATTGTGAAAATGGCCATACTGCCCAAGGTAATTTATAGATTCAATGCCATCCGCATCAAGCTACCAATGAGTTTCTTCACAGAATTGGAAAAAACTGCTTTAAAGTTCATATGGAACCAAAAAAGAGCCCGCATTGCCAAGACAATCCAAAGTCAAAAGAACAAAGCTGGAGGCATCACACTACCTGACTTCAAACTATACTACAAGGCTACAGTAAGCAAAACAGCATGGTACTGGTACCAAAACAGAGATATAGACCAGTGGAACAGAACAGAGCCCTCAGAAATAATACCACACATCTACAGCCATCTGATCTTTGACAAACCTGACAGAAACAAGAAATGGGGAAAGGATTCCCTATTTAATAAATGGTGCTGGGAAAATTGGCTAGCCATAAGTAGAAAGCTGAAACTGGATCCTTTCCTTACTCCTTATACGAAAATTAATTCAAGATGGATTAGAGACTTAAATATTAGACCTAATACCATAAAAACCCTAGAAGAAAACTTAGGTAATACCATTCAGGACATAGGTATGGGCAAGGACTTCATGTCTAAAACCCCAAAAGCAATGGCAACAAAAGCCAAAATTGACAAATGGGATCTAATTAAACTAAAGAGCTTCTGCACAGCAAAAGAAACTACCATCAGAGTGAACAGGCAACCTACAGAATGGGAGAAAATTTTTGCAATCTACTCATCTGACAAAGGGCTAATATCCAGAACCTACAAAGAACTCAAACAAATTTACAAGAAAAAAAACAAACAACTCCATCAAAAAGTGGGCAAAGGGTATGAACAGACATTTCTCAAAAGAAGACATGCATAGAGGCAACAGACACATGAAAAAAACGCTCATTATCACTGGCCATCAGAGAAATGCAAATCAAAACCACATGAGATACCAACTCACACCAGTTAGAATGGCGATCATTAAAAAGTTAGGAAACAACAGGTGCTGGAGAGGATATGGAGAAATAGGAACACTTTTACACTGTTGGTGGGATTGTAAACTAGTTCAACCATTATGGAAAACAGTATGGCGATTCCTCAAGGATCTAGAACTAGAAATATCATATGACCCAGCCATTGCATTACTGGGTATATACCCAAAGGATTATAAATCATGCTGCTATAAAGACACATGCACACGTATGTTCATTGTGGCACTATTCACAATAGCAAAGACTTGGAATCAACCCAAACGTCCATCAGTGACAGACTGGATTAAGAAAATGTGGCACATATACACCATGGAATACTATGCAGCCATAAAAAAGGATGAGTTTGTGTCCTTTGTAGGGACATGGATGCAGCTGGAAGCAATCATTCTCAGCAAACTATCGCAAGAACAGAAAACCAAACACGGCGTCTTACTCATAGGTGGGAACTGAACAATGAGATCAATTGGACTCAGGAAGGGGAACATCATATATCGCGGCCTATTATGGGGAGCGGGGAGGGGGAGGGATTGCATTGGGAGTTATACCTGATGTAAATGATGAGTTGATCAGTGCTGGTGAGTTAATGGGTGCAGCACACCAACATGGCACAAGTATACATATGTAACAACCTGCATGTTATGCACATGTACCCTAGAACTTAAAGTATAATAATAATAAAAAAAATTGTAATAGATTTACAAAATTTAGCAGCAAATTGGAACATATTATTAGAGAAAATTGTTTAATTACAAAAGAAAGGAAAAGAGGAGTTACAAAACCAGAACACAAACAATATAATGACAGTAGTGTTTACTTATAAACAATGAAAAGAATGCAAGTGGGTGCAGTTCTCCAATTAAAAGGCATAAATAAGCTGAATGGATTGAGATAACACCCAACTATATGCTGCCTACAAGAAGGCCAGTTCACCTACAAACATTGACTGAAAATAAAAGGATGAAAAAATATATTTAATTCAACTGAAAACCTAAAAAAGCAGTAATTGCTATACTAGTCAAATAAAACAGACTAAAAATCAGATTGTACAAAGAGATAAAGAAGGTAACTGTATAATGATAAAGAATTCAATTTAGCAAGAACATATAACAATTATAAATATGTATGCATACCACACCAGAGCTTCCAAGTACATAGAGCAAACATTAGGAGATTGACAGGGAGAGATAAACTGTAATATAATTATAGTGAGGAATTTAAGAGCTTACTCTTAGTAATGGACAGATCATCCAGACAGAAAATCAACAAATAAGTATCAGAGGTAAGCTATACACTAGACCTAATATATCTAACTGACATTTACAGAATATTTCACACAACTGCCACAAGATTTAAATTCTTTTCATCAGTACATGGAACATTCTTCAGAATAGACCACATATTAGGCCACAAAACAAGTCTCAACAAATTCAAAACAGCAGAAATCATATCAAATATATTTTCTGAGCACAATGGAAAAAACTAGATATCAAAAACAAGAGGAACTTCTGGAACTTCATAAAAATTTAAAAATTAAACAACATGCTCCTGAATGATCAATGAAACAATGAGGAAATAAATAAATAAACTAAAAATTTCTTGAAACAAATGAAAATGGAGATATAACATAGCAAAATCTATGATATACAGCAAAAGCAGCAGTAAGAGGAACGTTTATAGCAATAAATGCCTATATCAATAAATAGGAAGACTTCAAATAAACAACTTAATGATGCACTTCAAGGAATTAGAAAAACAAGAACAAATTAAACCACAAATTAGTAGAAGGAAAGAAATAATAAAGATCAGAGCAGAAATAAGTAAAATTAGGACTAACAAATACAGAAGATCAACGAGACAAAAAGTTGATTTTATGAAAAGATAAACAAAATTGACAAAGCTTTACTCAGATAAAGAAAAAAAAAAGAGGAAAGACCCAAATAACTAAAATAATAAATGAAGAGACATAATAACTGAAACAACAGACATACAAAAGTTCATTAGAGATTATTATGCCAACATATGGAAAACCTAGAAGAAATATAGATAAATTCTAGAATACATTCAACCTATGAAGATTGAACCACAAAGATATAGAAAACCTCAATAAATCAATAACAAGTAATGAGATCAAAGTCATAACAAAAAGCCTACCATCAATGAAAAGCCCAGGACCTGATGTCTTCAGTTCTGAATTCTACCAAACATTTAAAGGATGATTAATACCAATTCTACCCAAACTCTGAAATCAGCAGAGGAGGGAATACTTCTAAACTCACCCTTCCAGCCCCACTTTACCCTGATACCAAAATTAGACCAGGACACATCATAAAAAGAAAACTGCAGGTTAATATCATTGATGAACATAGACGCAAAAATCTTCAAAAAATACTAGCAAACTGAGTTAAACAATACATTGAAAAGACTATTCATCATAGCAAAGTGGGATTTAATCCAAGGATGAAAGGATGGTTTAACATATGTAAATCAATAAATGTGATACTTCATATTAACAGAACCAATAACAAAAAGTATGATCACCTCAATAGATGCAGAAAAAGCATTTGATAAAATTCAGCATACCTTCATGATAAAAACTGTCATCACGCTGGGTATAGAAGGGAGAAATCTCAAACTAGTAAAGGTCATATGTAACAAAGTCACAGTTAGCATTGCACAGAATGGGGAAAAATCAAAGGCCTTTTCCTTTGGAACAAGGCCAGGATGCCCACTTTCACTACGTTTATTCAACATAATACTGGAAATCTGGCCAGAGCACTTTAGGCAAGAGAAAGATTTGTGCATCCAAATGGAAAGGAGTAATTCAAATTAGCCTTGCTTACAGACAATATGATCTCATACTTAGGAAAACCTAAAGACTCCACCAAAAACCTCTTAGTAATGATAAAAGAATTCAGTATGGTCACAGGGCACAAAATCAATATACAAAAGTTAGTGGCATTTACATATGATAACAGTAAACAATCTGAAAAGTAAATCAACAATGCAGTCTCAATTACAATATCTACAATTATAATACCTAAGAATCAATTTAAGCAAAGAAAAGAAAGATGTATACTTCTAGGAAAACTGTAACACACTGATAAAAGATACTAAAGAGCATGAAAACATCCAAAGATATTCCATGCATGTGGTCTGGAAGAATTAACATCGTTAAAATGACAATAATACCCAAAGAAATTTACAGATCCAATACAATCTCTATCACAATACAAAATACCAGTAACAGTCATTGCATAAATAGAAAAAATACTCTAAAATGTATATGGAACCATGGAAGTCCCCAAATAGCCAAAGTAATATTGAGCAAAAAGAACAAAGCTGGAGAAATCACAATACCTTATTTTAAGTTATATTACAAAGTTATAATAATCAGATGAACATGATACTGGCATGAAAATAGACATACAGACCAATGGAACACAATAGAGAAGGCAGAAATACATCCCAGTGATATGGTTTGGCTGTGTCCTCATTCTAAATCTCATCTTGAATTGTAATCCCCATAATCCCCATGTGTCAAGGGTGGGACTAGGTAGAGGTAATTGGATCATGGGGGTTGTTTCCTCCGTGCTTTCCTCATGATAGTAAGTCTCATGAGATCTCATGGTTTTATAAGCATCTGGCATTTCCACTGCTTGCACTCTCTCCATCCTGTTGCCCTGTGAAGAAGATATCTGCTTCTCCTTTGCCTTCTGCCATAATTGTAAGTTTCCTGAGGATTTCCCAGCAATGCAGAACTATGAGTCAATAAAACCTCTTTCCCGCCAGGTGCGATGACTCGCGCCTGTAATCCTAGCACTTCGGGAGGCCGAGGCGGGTGGATCATCTGAGGTCAAGAGTTCGAGACCAGCCTGGCCAACATGGTGAAACCCCATCTCTACAAAAAAAATACAAAAATTAACCAGGCGAGGTGGTGTGCACCTGTATACTAGCTACTTGAGAGGCTGAGGCAGGAGAATTGCTTGAACGTGGAAGGCGGAGGTTGCAGTGAGCAGAGTTCACGTCATTGCACTCCAGCCTGGAGAACAAGAGCAAAACTACATCTCAAAAAAAAAAAAAAAAAAAAAAAAGGAAAACAAAAGAAAATAAACCTCTTTCCTTCACAAATTACCCAATCTCTGATATTTCTTCACAGCAGCCTAAGAATGGACTAAGACAAAAATTAATTTTTGACAAAGATGCCAAGAATACATAATGGGTAAAGGAAAACCTCTTCAATGAATGTTGTTGAGACAACTGGATAGTCATATGAAGAAGAATAAAATTATTCTGTTATCACACATCACTCACAAAAATCAACGCAGGATGAATGAAAGACTTAAACATAATATCTGAAACTTTAGAACTATCAGAAAACAGCATAGGGACAAAGCTCCATGCCTTGGTCTGAGAAATGCTTTTTTTGAATGTTAACCAAAAAGCACATGCAACAAAAGCAAAGTATACAAATGGGATTACATCAAACTAAAAAGGTTCTGCACAAGAAAGAAAACAGTCAACAAAGTAAACACGCAACCCACAGAATGGGAGAACCTATTTGTAAACCACCCATTTCACAAGGGATTCATAAGCAGAATATTTAAGGAATGCAAAAAATTCGATAGCAAAGTCATCATCATCATCCAATTTAAAACGTGCAAAAAATCTGAATAGACTTTTCTCAGAAAACATAAAAATGGCCAACATGTGTATGTAAAAAACACTCAAATGACTAACCATCAGAAAAATTCAAATCAATACTGCAATGAGATACCATCTTGCCCCAGTTAAAATTACTTTTATAAAAAAGACAGGCAAAAATAGATGCTGGCAAGGATGTGAAGAAAGGAATGCCATCATTCATACACTGTTGGTGGAAATATAAATGAGTACAGCCACTATGAAGAACAGTATGAAAGCTCCTCAAAAAAACTAAAAATATATCTACCCTATAATCCAGTAATTCCCTTACTGGGTATATATTCAAAATAAAAGAGATCAACATATTGAAACTATCTCTGCACTCCCATGTTTACTACAGCACTATTCACAATAGCCAAAATATGGAATTAACCTAAGTGCCCATCAATGAATGAATGGCTGGATAAATAAAATATAGCACATATAATAACCAATGGAATATTATTCATCCATTAAAAAAGAATGAAATTCTGTCATTAGCAGCTCAATGGATGGAACTGGGAGACATTATGTCAAGTGAAGTAAGCCAGATACAGAAAGACAAATATTGTATGTTTTCACTCATATGTGGGAGCTAAAAAATTTATCTTATGGACATAGAGAGTAAAATGATAGTTATCAGAGACTGGGAAGAGTAGTAGGAATAATGAGAGAGTTGGTTAATGGATAAAAAATATAATTAGATAGAGTGAATAATATCTACTGTTCAGTAGCACAAAAGAGGAACTATAATTAACAATAATCTTTTATATATTTCAAAATATCTAGAAGAGTGGAATTTCAATGTTTGTAACACGAAGTAATAAATATTTGAGGTAATGGATATTTGGTTATTAAACTTTGCATGCTTGTATCAGAATTTCACATGTACCCCATTAATATGTGCAACTACTATGGATTCATAAAAATTAAAAAAAATTGATTAATGTTGAATTATATAACCAGAGAACAGGAATCTGCTGGGACCTCTGTAGATTTCTGCCTGTCACACATGGATATCTTGATAAGGCTGGAAACCTGTATGTCTAGGTTTTACCTCACCCATGCAGGTGCACAATAAAATCAATTCTGAAATTTTATCCTCCTCAAGGGTTCTTCAAGGAGATGAGAATCCTGCTAATCTGCACAACTTTATTATCATCACCTTGTAGGAAATCTATGCCCTCTCTCTTTCTCTTATACTTTCCCAAGCATAATATTCTCAATGAGGTGAGACTACCATAAATAACTGTTAGAGATGGGTCTTTAGTTGCCTTGTGTTTTGTAAGTTGTAAATTCCCATGCCACCCATTTGCTTGAGACAAGAAAATGGAAAAATTCTGGCTACATTTCTGTAGTAAGAAAGTAGAAGAGGCCGGGCGCGGTGGCTCACGCCTGTAATCCCAGCACTTTGGGAGGCCGAGGCCGGCGGATCACAAGGTCAGGAGATCGAGACCACGGTGAAACCCCGTCTCTACTAAAAATACAAAAAATTAGCCAGGCGCGGTTGTGGGCGCCTGTAGTCCCAGCTACTCGGGAGGCTGAGGCAGGAGAATGGCGTGAACCCGGGAGGCGGAGCTTGCAGTGAGCCGAGATCGCGCCACTGCACTCCAGCCTGGGCTGGGCGACAGAGCGAGACTCCGTCTCAAAAAAAAAAAAAAAAAAAAAAAAAAAAAAAAAAAAAAAAAAAAAAAAGTAAGTAGAAGAAAAGCAAATACAAATCAATATCTCAAAAATTATCTCACAATATTGGAAGAGTTGTGTTTTGGCATTTTTTTAATTGAAATTGATCTGAAATTATTGCATAAAGCAACAATTCAGAAGACTAAATCTTAAACTATGGCAGGAGACTAAATCTTAAAGTAAACTATGGAATAACCAGAATGAACAAAGAAGATGAAGGCAAAAAGAGTTCTTAAAAGATTAAGAAAGTGTTAAGTGCTTGTAATAGCTGTGACAGTTGCCATAGCAAAGTATCACAAATTATATAGTTTAAATAGCAGAAATTTGTCTCACAATTCGGGATGCTGGAAGTCTGAGATCAAGAGGCTGGCAGCACCATACTCTCTCTGAAGGCACTAAGGAAAGGTCTTTCATCCAATCTTATCCCTCCTGAAAAATGATACACAGTGAGGCCAGAATTAGATGGCAAAAATATAAACATGGGCACTTCTCAATCTAATTACTATTTTCTTTAAGTAGCTATGAACCTATCCATTTTGTGACTATGTTCATACAGTTTCTCTCTCTAGAATGGCATAGCCCCAGCCGTGCGCAATGTAATACCATGCCTGTAATCCCAGCCCTTTGGGAGGCTGAGATGGGCGGATCACGAGGTCAGGAGATCGAGACCATCCTGGCTAACATGGTGAAATCCCATCTTTACTAAAAATACAAAAATTAGCTGGGTGTGGTGGCAGGCTCCTGTAATCCCAGCCATTCTGGAGGCTGAGGCAGAAGAATGGTTTGAACATGGGAGGTGGAGATTTCAGTGAGCCAAGATTGTGCCACTGCACTCCAGCCCGGGCAAAAGAGCCAGACTCTGTCTCAAAAAAACAAAACAGAACAAAACAAAGCTACAGCCCCTTTCTGTCAGTATACATCTATACAATATTAAAGATTCAA
This sequence comes from Macaca nemestrina, assembly GCF_043159975.1. Taxonomy (NCBI): domain Eukaryota; kingdom Metazoa; phylum Chordata; class Mammalia; order Primates; family Cercopithecidae; genus Macaca; species Macaca nemestrina. The sequence goes on from NC_092126.1 coordinate 76,966,745, forward strand.
ATCAAAAGCCAGCTTTTTTTCCCCAAAGTGTTCCTTGAATTCTGCAGGCAAATTTAGAAGTTTATTTTTCTAATGTTGCCATAAAACCATTTAATTGTTACAATATTTTGTCTAGGGCACACGAGAATTTGGATTCCAGAGGCCTAGAGCTTGTCTGGAGTCTATGAACCATTTGGGAACTAATTTGAAGCTAATCCATAGTTGGAGTTTAGGCATGTACAGACTTGCTTAATATACATGAAGAATGCAAAGAACATAAGACAGTGACTCTGCTGTCTTTCCTTCATATTGCACAGTATACTTTGCTATAAATAGAAGTTTTACTTTGTAGGGTAGCACAAATCCCTTTCAATCAACCTCATCCCCATCAACATGCCATGGTGCTTACAATTCCCTGTATTTGATTTTCTTTGGTAGAGCACTGTCTCCAGAAATTCTGTTGAAAGACATACAAGTTTTCCGAGAAACTGTACATTTCCAATTATGTTTGTATGTATCTCCTCTCCCTCACTCTTCTTCCACTAATGATGCTAAAGCTTTATTCATACAACACTCATGGTTTATGAAGTATCTCTTCACCAGCTTTATTAAATGTTGATGATACCATAAGAGTTATTTTCTTAGAACTCTTATGAACATTTCAATTCTATGCTCGTCATCAAATATTTTCCAATATTCTACTGGGCAGTACCCAAATCTCTTTTGAATTCATACCCGTATAGCCTACGTTGGAGCTATACCAAATAGTTACTTTAAAAAAAAAGATTTACTCTTCAGTTATTAAAGGATGCTTCAGAATCATGTGAGAGGCATGTTAAACACAGATTGCTCATTCCCACTCCTGTAGTTTCTCATTTAATAGTTCTGGGCTGGGCCCAAGAATGTGCTTTCTAACAAGCTACTACATGACGCTGATGCCCCTGATTCTGGGAGCACAAATTTGAGAACCTTTTCTCTCAATATTTGGATCTCCATTTATTTATTCTTGATAAATTTTTTAGCATTGCTCTTCCTTCTATTTAGTTTTTCTTTTTTAAAATATGTCAAATGACACTTTCCTGAAAGTAGAAAGTGTTTTCCAGAAAAAAAAAAAAAAGTTATTTCCTTTACAAATACACCTTTTAAAAAAAAGCATTTTGAGACATATTTCTGTTGCTCTTTCAATAACACATACATGTTAAAAAACATTTTGAGACATATTATTATAATAGTCGTTAGATATTTTTCCAATGTTTGGTTTTATATGTCTTTTACATCTTGATAGATATTTTTTAGGCAATTAATCCCTAGAAGCCATCTTGTATCTGGCAGACAGCAGATACACCATATCATCAAATGTACAAATAAATGATTGGATGGGAGATAAAATTATAGATAGATAGATAGATAGATAGATAGATAGATAGATAGATAGATAATCTGACACTAGCCCTTTAGCATCATTTAGGATGGATTAATTTATCACAACTTCTAGTATAGAATATAAATATCCAAGAAACAAAATCTTCCAATTTTGGAAGAAGACAGAATACTAATGCTGAACAAAAAGGGTTGTTTGGGCAAGGACAGCCTAAGTACAAGCCCTAAGACATAAAAGTCAGAAAGATACTGGTAGGACATGAACCCATAGGGAAAGGGCATACGAAAGGGGGATAAAGGGTAAATAAAAATATACCTTCCACCACCTCTCAATGTGTAGCTGTTTCACTTTAGTCAGGCAGAAACAGTATGAAAATACTGTCAAAAGCTTCAGAAAGCAGGATTTTTCCAGATCTCCCCTCTTTTTCTGAGTTGGGATACCCCTTTTATATTTAAACCATAAATATTGAGCTCTCATCATCTTACTCATTGTTTCAGATTCAACTGGTCTTCAAATAGACTACAACTTGAATGACTCAGATGTGAAAATGGAAGAGATTTCCACTCAAAATATTTTCTAGGCTTACCATTTATAGTAGATAGGCAAATTAGCAGAATGTGATAATTGATCATGTAGGGGAAATTATTCTAGATGATAAAAACAGACATTTATTTATTTTAAAATTTAACTTGAAAATATTTGTTGTTTATGCTTCATATTCATAAAGGTTATCAATAAATCAGTGAGAAATGTTGTGCTTGAAATATTCAATTTTCTTGCATTCAAACGATGTGGTAACAAAACAATTACTTAACTTTCTTCAGTTACTCTTGTCAGTTACTCTAATGTTTCTTCTTCTTTTTCTCTAATATTTTCATCAGGCTGGTGATGAAAAAATATATATATACCATTGAAGACAATGCATTCCACTCTTAGCAGCATCTGCTACTTTGACAACTGAATTTAGAATTTTTTTTTTTTTTTTTTTTTTTCTGAGACTAAGTTTCGCTCTTGTCTAGGCTGGAGTGCAATGGAGCGATCTTGGCTCACCAAACCTCTGCCGCCCGGGTTCAAGCAATTCTCCCGCCTCAGCCTCCTGGGTAGGTGGAATTACAGGCATGGGCCACCATGCCCGGCTAATTTTGTATTTTTAGTACCGACGGGGTTTATCCATGTTTTGTGGGTTAGGTTGGTCTCGAATTCCTGAATCACATGATCCGCCCACCTCGGCCTCCCAAAGTGCTGGGATTACAGGCATAAGCCACTGCCCCCTGCCAAGACAATTTTTAAAATTCCTTTTAAAAATTATAGATTTATTTTACATGCATTGTTCTACACTGGATCAACTAAAAAATAGTCACATAAAATTTCCTAGGAGATCAGTAACAAAATCTAGGTCATTTTCTGAGCATATATTTTAAAAATAGAGGAAGCTAAAAATGACCAGAATCAGAACAAACTGTCTCAAAGAGTTAATTTACGTATATAATAAAAGGCTTTCTGTCTCTTATTTAACCAGAACTTTTTCTTGACTTCTCTCTCCCTCTCTCTAATATATATATAGAAATATATATATTATTCATATGTAAAAATAGATATCTGTATAGATAAAATAATATTTTTATAGTCGTTTATAAAAAATTCATATGGATAAAAGGTAAAAACATTCTTTTATTCCACATACTATGCAAAACATTAATACCTTTCTGGGCATTATTCTACTAAAACAGAAAATATGGTTGACCAATAACTATTCTTGTGATATCGTATGTGTGTGTGTGTGCGCGTGCATGTGCAACTGTTGTGGTAGAGAAATGATAATTCAAAAACTGTTTTAGAAGCTGGAAGACAAAGTGGATTTAGAAAAAACAGTGGGGTTGAAATATATGCTCTTCTTTTTTTTTTTTTTTTTTTTTTTTTTTTTTTTTGAGACGGAGTCTCACGCTGTTGCCCAGGCTGGAGTGCAGTGGCGCGATCTCGGCTCACTGCAAGCTCCGCCTCCCGGGTTCCCGCCATTCTCCTGCCTCAGCCTCCTGAGTAGCTGGGACTACAGGCGCCCGCCACCGCGCCCGGCTAATTTTTTTTTGTATTTTTAGTAGAGACGGGGTTTCACTGTGGTCTCGATTTCCTGACCTTGTGATCCGCCGGCCTCGGCCTCCCAAAGTGCTGGGATTACAGGCTTGAGCCACCGCGCCCGGCCTGAAATATATGCTCTTCTATTCACTATGCAAGCTTATTGCACATTCATTTTCTTATCTGTAAATTGAGGTAATAATATCTAATTTGCATATTTATTTGAGTAAATATTAAGACAATATAAGTATCCCATCTCACAAAAATTATTCAATAAGTAAAAACTTTATTATCATTTTCAGTATATAAATAATTATTACATACTTTGCCTCATACCCCCAGTATTTCTGCTAAATCCTGTGCAGAAAGGGTTGATTAAAATTCTTCTTAATCAAACTATCTACTAGTATTACATACTTGAGAGAAAGAACTGCAAGAAAGAACAAAGGAGGTATGAAATATCAGTTATTTTTACAGTACCATAGTGTATATCTGAATTTGAGGATCTCCTTGGCTGACAGCATCTAGGAGAGAACGCACTACAAAATAGGTTAAAAGTAATCAGAGGTAAAAGCTATCTCTACATGCATCATTTTAGGACATATTCATGAAGACACCAGTTTGAGAAGCTCTATTTTACTCGGCTAAAAAACAAACAAAATAGGAATGTAGCTGAAATTCACAAACATACAAACTCATCATGTATTTTACCACTTCCACAGCAATTATCCTTTTCCTGGCTTAGCTCTTTCTTTTCTCTTTAAATATACACTTTTAATTTGAACCTAAAAGTTATTTCATTAAAAATATGAAGAAAACAGTAAAAATTGAACCACACCATAATTTACCATAGGACATATATCCACTGTTTTATGCATCCTTTTTATTTTTTAAATATTTTTATTTTAGGTTCAGGGGTACACATGCAGGTTTGTTATATACATAAACTCTTGTTGAGGGGGTTTGTTGTATAGACTATTTCATGACCCAGGTACTAAACCTAATATCCAGTAGTGATTTATTCTGCTTCTCTCCCCACATCCATCACTCTCCACCTTCAGGTAGGACCCATTGTCTGTTGTTTCCCTGTTTGTGTCCACGTGTTCACATCATTTAGCTTCCACTTAAAAATGAAGTCATGCGGTATTTTGTTTTGTTTCTTCATTAGTTTGCCAAGAATAATGGCCTCCAGGTCCATCCATGTGCCTTCAGAGAACATGATCTCATTCTTTTTTATGGTTGCATAGTATTCCATGGTATATATGTATCACATTTTCTTTATTCAGTCTACCATTGATGGGCATTTAGGTTGACTCCGTGTCTTGACTATTGGGAATGGTGCTGCAATGAACATACATGTGCATGTCTTTATGATAGAGTGATTTATATTCCTTTGGGTTAATGCACAGAAATGAGATTGCTGGGTCAAATAGCTTCATTTTTATAAATACTTGCTACAGTAGCAACAAAGATAGAATGAACATATAATGAACACCACTGTATTCACCTGCAACATCTGAATGACAAGTTAGAACACTAATAGGAGCTACAAGCTTGTGTTCATTAACCTATTAAGATAGCATTATAATTTGGTTCTGCTTTTTTTTCCCTTTAGTTAGGTATGACAGGACTCATACTAAGAAATATCTTTTTATTTTTATTGGAAGAAATTGAAACTAGGATAGTCTACATATATTAATTCGAACTTCCTGTAGTTTCGTGTAACTAATTTTACACTTTCAAAGTAAACATGATGAATGGGATTTTTTTTTTTTTTTTTTTTTTTTGAGACGGAGTCTTGCTCTGTCGCCCAGGCTGGAGTTCTGGAGTGCAGTGGCGCAATCTCGGCTCACTGCAAGCTCCGCCTCCCGGGTTCACGCCATGATGAATGGGATTTTTGAAAAGTCTGCAGGTTCTGGCAGGTTCCAGGGCTAGGGTAGAGGGTTAATATTGGGTAACACCAAAGAAAGCAATGATAATTTCATTTTTTAATTAAGCTATCTGTAGACATTTTGCCTTATGGTTACCCTCCCCCACAAAAAAAGTCTCAAGTTTTCTCATGAGAATGCAAATTTGAGTCGTCACATTTAGCAACACTTAAAAGGATTTTAATCCAGACAAAAAATAACCTCCTTGCAACAGGAACAGCAAGAAGTCTCCCTCACTTACTTAATTTCCCCATGTTCTGCTTCTAATGATATAACTTAGAGGAATCCTAAAATGGGAAAAGTACATTAGCCTGGAGGAGCAAGAAAAATAAACTGTGGATTATTTTTATTATATTTTCCATATGTTAATTGTTTTCTCTAGATTTTTGTTATTTCTAAAATATTTGGTATTCATTTCCTATCTCAGGGAAAATCAGTCTTCCAAGCTATCTCCTCGTCTTTTTTTCTTTTAAAAAAGAGTTTGTGAGATACAATTTATATTATCACAAAAATCAAAGGTTTAAAGAATCAATTTCAATAAACTTTTAGTACATGTGCATAGTTCTGAAACCATTACCATTAAAACCCAGAAATATATAGTTTTAAACATTGTTTTATAAAAATCTTGTTTTTTAAAAAAAAAGTTGATAATAAAGGAGAGCAAATATTTATTAACGGACATTTTACAGTAAACTTCATACTTACCGTTTCAATTTTTCTTCATTTTTCTCATATGGATTTGATTTATTATTTTGCCTTATTACACTGTTAGAAAACCACTTCACTCTCACCCTCTCCCATTGTCAAATATTTACCCTTTTATAAGTTATAGGCTCAACAATATAATTTTATAGATACTGTATTATACAGTTTCTTTATAAACTATGTAAGAGAAGAAAGGAAAAGAAATGTGTAATTTTACTGTGCTTCGTATTACCTATATAATTACCTTTACTTTTCATTCTTTCATATGGATTTTAATACTTTTCATTTTTTCATATGGATTTTAATTACTCTTTTGTGTTGCGTCTTCACAGCCTGAAGAACTAGCTTAAGTATTTCCTGTAACACAGGTCAGATAGCATTTCCCTCCTTGTTTTCCTTTTTTTTTTTTTTTTTTTTTTTTTTGAGACGGAGTCTTGCTCTGTCGCCCAGGCTGGAGTGCAGTGGCCAGATCTCAGCTCACTGCAAGCTCCGCCTCCCGGGTTCACGCCATTCTCCTGCCTCAGCCTCCAGAGTAGCTGGGACTACAGGCGCCCGCCACCTCGCCTGGCTAGTTTTTTGTATTTTTTTAGTAGAGACGGGGTTTCACCAGGTTAGCTAGGATGGTCTTGATCTTGTGACCTCATGATCCGCCCGTCTCGGCCTCCCAAAGTGCTGGCGCCTGTAGTCCCAGCTACTCTGGAGGCTGAGGCAGGAGAATGGCGTGAACCCGGGAGGCGGAGCTTGCAGTGAGCTGAGATCTGGCCACTGCACTCCAGCCTGGGCGACAGAGCAAGACTCCGTCTCAAAAAAAAAAAAAAAAAAAAAAAAAAAGAATGTTTTTATTTCACTTTAATATTTGAAAGATAGTTTTGGAGGCTGTAAGCTTCTCAGTTGGCAGCTTTTTGAATTTTTTTTTTTTTAGAGTTTTTAATTTAATTTTTTATTTCAATAGGTTTTTGGGGAATAGGTGGTGTTTGATTACATGAATATCTTATTTAGTGGTGATTTCTGAGATTCTGATGCACCATCACCCAAGCAGTATACCCTCTACCCAATGTGTAGTCTTTTATCCCTTGCCACCCTCAACCCTTACTCCCCAGTCCCCAAAGTCCAATGTATCATTCTTATGCCTTTGCATCCTCATAGCTTAATTCTCACATATGAATGAAAACATACAATGTTTAGTTTTCCATTCCTGAGTTACGTCACTTAGAGTAATAGTCTCCAATTCTATCCAGGTTGCTGTGAATGTCATCTTTTTTTTTTTTTCCTTTTTATAGCTGAGTAGTATTCCATGGTGTGTGTGTGTGTGTGTGTGTGTGTGTGTATCACATTTTCCTCATTATTCCCTCAAATACTCAAATATGTTTTCCAAACTCTTAGATTTCTTTTCTTCCTTGGGAACACCAATTATCCTTAGGTTTGGACATTTAACATAGTCCTAAAATTCTTGGAGACTTTGTTCGTTTTTTTTTTTTTAATTCTTTTTTCTTTGTCTTTAACAAATTGGATCAATTTGAAAGCCTTGTCTTTGAGCTCCGAAGTTCTTTCTTCTGATTTTTGATTCTATTGCTGAGACTTTCCAGTGTATTTTGCATTCTCTAAGGGTATCCTTGATTTCTTGAAGTTGTTATTTTTTAATTTATGCTATCTATTTCAAAGAATAATTTTCCTTTGATATCCTGTACCATGTTTTTCATTTCTTTAAGTTGGACATTACTTTTCTCTAGTGCCTTCTTGATTAACTTAATAATGAATTCTTTTTCTGGCAATTCATCTTGGTTTGGATCCATTTCTGGTGAGCTGGTATGACCTTTTGGGGGTGTTGAAGAACCTTGTTCTGTCATATTACCAGAATTGTTTTTCTGGTTCCTTCTCATTGGGGTAGACTATGTCAGATGGAGAATCTGGGACTCAAGGGCTGCTGTTCAGATTCTTTTATTCCATTGAGTACTCCCTTGATGTAGAGTTCTCCCACTTCTCCTAGGAATAGCGCTTCCTGAGAGCTGAACTGTAGTGATCGTTTTTGGTTTTCTGGGTCTAGCCACCTAGAGGAGCTACCAGGCTCTGGGCTGGTACTAGGAAGTGTCTGCAAGGAGTCCTGTAATGTGGTCCATCTTCAGGTCTTGCAGTTGTGGATGCCAGCACCTGCTCTGACGGAGGTAGCAGGGGAGTGAAGTGAACTCTGTGAGGGTCCTCGGTTGTGTTTTTGTTTAGTGTGACTCCAGTTTAGTGTGTTGGTTGGCCTCCAGCCAGGAAGTGGCACTTTCAAGAGCACATCAGCTGTGCTCCTATAGGGAGGATACAAACTTGCCCAGGGACACTTGGTTAAGTATTCAGGTTTCTCAGGCAGTGGGCAGGGCCATAGAGCTCCCAAGAGATTATGACCTTTGTCTTTGGCTACTAGGGAGGGTAGAGAAAGACCACCAGGCCAGGGCAGGGATAGGCATGTCTGAGCTCAGCCTCTCCTCTGTCTGGGCTTGCTGTGGATGTGGGGGATGGGGTGTGGTTCCCAGTCCAGTGGAGTTATGTTCCCAGGGGGATTATGGCTGCCTCTGCTGAGTCACAAAGGTCAGCAGGGAAGTGGGAGAAAGCCAGCATTCACAGGCCTGCTCCCATACAAACTTCTGTCCTAAAGGCTGGTCTCACTCCCACCATGCCCCCCAAACAGCACCCTGTTTATTTCCAGGCAACCAGTGACTAGAGTTGAGAACTTGCACAAGACCATGAGCATCCCATTGAGAAAGAAAGCAGAATCACCATTTTTTGTCATCTCTGGGAGCCTGTAGTGGCAATCCAGTTCCTTCAAAAGTCTGGATTATCTCGGCTTTCCTGATACGTTTCTGTGGTAGTTCTTAGAGCAAAAGTTCACAGTGTGAGTCTCCACATGCTGCTCTGTTCATCTGAGCAAGAGCTGCAAACTAGTCTTGTCTCCTATCCGCCATCTTAAACCCAATCCTCTTTTAGTGCTTTTTAATATTTCATTCTACCAAATTCTCCATTTCTGATTATAAACCATGTGTTGATTTTAATGAGGTTCCCTTGTATTGTTATGCAGCAAGTCGCTTTATTTCTTGATATGTTCAATATTTTGTCTTTATTTTTGGGTTTCAACATTTTTACTATAATGTGTCTGGGTAGGTAGCTATTTGAATTTATTCAATGTCAATTTTATAGAGCTCTTGAAACTACAAATTCATATTTTCAACAAATTTGTGATGTTTTTAGCCATTTTTAAAAATATATTTTCTGTTCCTTCCTTTTCTCCTCTCCTAAAAATGACAAGTTACCATTTGTTGGTACACTTAATGGTGTTCCACATTTATGAGGTTTCGCTCATTTTTCTTTATTTCCTGCATTCCATTTTGCATAAATTCTATCATCAGGCTTGCTGATTTTTTTCTTCTTCCAGCTCCAACTTGTTACTGATAAAACATTTGTTATTGTACTTTTTAGCTTCAGAAATTTTAATTCATTTCTTTTTACATTTCAATTTTATATTAGTATTCTACTTTTGCTCATACATTGTTTTCCTCGTTTCCTTCAGTTCTTCATACATGGTCATCTTTAAGTGCTCAAGTATATTTAAAATTTAAGAGAGTTTATTTAAAATACTTGTCTATTCAGTCCAATGCCTGGACATCTTAAAGCAGTTTCTGTCAATTTAATTTATTCTATGAATGGGCTGTTTTCTGTTCCTTTTTATGTCTTGTACTTGTTTTTTGAAAAATTAGTGTTTTGGGTATTATAATGTGATAACTCAAGAAATCACATTCTTCTTCTTCCCAAGGGAATTCTGTTGTTGGAAGAAAGACTTGAGACATCCATTTATTTCATGACTTTTTGAATCATGTTTCAAAAGCTGCATTCCTTGTGTGTGGTCACTGGAATCTCTGTTCTGCTTTCTCCGTGGTCACATTGTTATTGAACAGAATTTTACTTAAATGCCTAGGTCAAAATAAAAGATACACAATAATCACTATTTTCTCAGTCTTTGCAGCTTGCTTCTGAGCTGGGGTACCCCTTTATTAAAGCCAGGCCTCATAAAACTCTGCCTTAGCCTTCACCAGCAGCTTGTGTGGAGCCCCCAGATCCATTGAAGATGCAGGGTTAAGATCCTCTCAGATATTTTCAAGCTATGCATCTGGCCTTGGGTATACATATTGTATTCTGTTTCCCCCATCATATGTGTTGCCCCTTCTTGGCTCTTGTTACTTCAAGAAACTTTCTCCTCCGGCTTCTCTTTCTTAGGCTTTTAAATCTGTCTGCTGCTGGCTTTATCCAATATCCTCTTCCTCAAGCAGGCGCAGTATACATCTTTGAATTTTTCAACAGACACCACTGACAATACCCTGATACCCACTGAAGTACAAGAGAGAGGCAGGAAGCCAAAGACTAGCTTCTTTATCATTCAGGAAACCATAAGACTGGTCAAAACACATGGCCATAATATTTTAAGCATAAAGTTTATACTCGCTCCCTGGTTCCAGCAAACTATATTGGGAATGTAGGCCACCATCCACATGAACACAAACCCACTGGGAAATTGATGGATAGAAAGCTGGTAAGTGAAAATCCCACGACATTCTCTTACAGAAATTCAGCCGCCTTTTTCATTAGTCACCTGCCTGCTATACAGTTTGGATTAGATTCTATAGATTCAAAGTAGTTGATTATTTTAGTCTTTCCTGCTTAAACTTAAAAGTTCAAAGTCCAATGGTCTTATTTAAATACATATAAATCAGATATAGGTAAGACTCAGAATATCATCCTCCTGAAGCAAATTGCTCTCTAGCTGTGAATCTGTGAGATCAAAGAATTATATGCTTCCAAAATACAATGATGGCACAGATATAGAATGGACATTCCCAATCTGAAAGGGAGAAAGAGGAAAATAAGAAAGGTGTGACAAGTCCAACAGGATAAATCAATCCCACTGGACATTAAGTCTTGAGAATTATCACATGTGGTTCAATACCCTGACATTCAGCCACATTGGAAAGGAGATCCTACCTTCTGGACCCATTATAGTGTAGATACTATCTGCAGACCCACTGGGGTCTCAGTATTGTCCCTGCAGTCTTTCCAGGCAGGCTTTAGGCCAGTAATGCTTTTGGCAGCCCAAGTCCCAAAACTTGGCCCAGTGACCTCTCTACATGGACCTCACTTCCACAGAGCTGTGTGCTTGGTCCCTGAAGCTCTTCCAGGCTCCCCTGGACACTCTCAATCCCACAGCTCTGTAGGAGGTCCTATCCCTTGAAATCTAGATTTCCAGCCTGCCTGGAAAGACTACAGGGACAATACTGAGGCCCCAGTGGGTCTGTAGATAGTAACCGCACTCTAATGGGTCCAGAAGGTAGGATCCCCTTTCCAACGCAGCTGACTGTCAGGGTATTGAGGCAAATATGATAATTCTCAAGACTTAAGATCCAGTGGGATTGATTTACCCGGTTGGACTTGTCACAGCTTTCTTATTTTCCACAAAAATTTGTTCAGAATTTATTTCGTACTCTCTGAGATCAAAAATGTCTCTCTAGCTCACCTTTTTTCTTTCTCAACCTTCACCAAAATCACCCTTGGTAGTTCATTTAATAGAATGTAGATGCATGTAGAAATAGCATGAAGTGTTAATGGAGTGAGGGGCACACAGAAATGATATGTACCTCAAAATTCTTTCAGCGTTTACCCATTATCCAATTCCAAAGCCATTTACATGTTAGTCAGCTCAGGGTTCTGTAAAACTGGGTGGTTCCGGTTTTTAAAACAGAAATTTACCAGGTGTGGCAGGTTGTGCCCATAGTCCCAGCTACTCAGGAAGTTGAGGTAAGAAGATTGCTTGAGCCTAGGATTTTTGTGACCAGCCTGAGCAATATAGCAAAGCCCTCATCTCAAAATGAAACAAAAACAACCAGAAATGAATTTTTCACAGTTCTTGAGGCTTAGAAGTTTATAATAAAAGCAATTGTACGTTTGATGTCTATCGTGACCCAATTCCTGGTTCACAGAGGGCCAACTTCCTGCTGTAATCCCGCATGGTAGAAGGGACTAAGATTTGTCTCTGTGTTCTCTTTTATAATGGCACCAAATCCATTTATGAAGGCTACTGCCTTCATGACCTAATCCCTCCCAAAGACCTCAAATGCTAATACCATGAGATTTGGGGCAAGGATTTCAACACATGAATTTGGAGTAGACACATTCAGTCTGTTGCATGTATTAATAGATTTTTTAGGATTGCACTAGTCTTACATTTCAGAAATAAATCCAGTTTAATCATGGTGTATTATTTTTGCTTTATACATTTTTGGATACATTTTGCTAATATTTCCCTGATAGTTTTCCCTAACCGTAACCCTATCCCTAATCCCTGTAGGTTTCCCTAAATCTATGAATATGATGAGTTTTGCCTATAATTCTCTTTTTTCATGACAATAACTTTTTAATTTTTGCTCCACTATTACTCTGATAATGATTATAATTGTATCAAAACAATGTTTCTAAAGTTTCATTGAATAAATGAATAAACAAAAATCTATCCCTGACAATTTTGTTCAGTTTTGTTTATCTTGGGGAGATGCGTTGGTGGTAGTTCATTTTGAAGTATAGAATTAATATATGCTAAAGAGTTTTTGATGCACTACTGTTTAAACTATCTTTTAAGATTTTTTATTTATCTTCTAGTTAATGTAGGCAAGTTCTAATCTATCCAATTCTATTTTCTCTTTGAAATGGGAATTGAGGTTATATACTGGTAAAGAGTGTGAGAGAGGGATGATGGGTTCACAATTTTAATAAAATTTTAGACCTGGAGAACGTGTTAAATAGACAGTATAAACATTGTCAAAATAATTTTTTAAAGTAGTGTATTTCAAAACAGAGTTTAAGGTTCAGTAGAAGATGGAAATTTCAAATTTATTTTTTCACTTCAGTGTATGTTTGTGAGAATTTTCCACAAGTGTTCAGCTGCTCCAAATACAGATTGACAAGATAGAACACAAGACTAACTTGAAATTGTTTGTATTTTGTGTATGTGCCTATGAAGGAATAAACTGAGATAAAAAATGCTTTCACTGAGGTGCATAAGTGCATGAATCTCAATTATATTATTTAATTTTTAAAATAAATATACACCCAAGCACCACTATCCAGGTCAATATTCAGAATATCTTGATGACCCAGAAAGTCCTGTCATATCCCCTTCTAGTTCACCTCCAATCCAGCAGTAACGATTGTTCTGATTTCTATCATCATTGATTAGGTCTATAATTTCTTGAACTTTATATAATGTGATAATATATTGTATATTCTTTAGTGTTTGGCTGATTTTTCTCCACAAAATATCTATCAGATTTTGTACTAGTAGTTTGTTTTCTCTGCTGGCAAGTGATCCATTATATGAATATTTATCTATTTATCATTTACTAATTGATGAATGGATTTGTGCTTGTTGAATTCTCTGGAAAGTACATGCTAAGACAGAATTTGGTGTGCAAAAGCTAAAATAGAGAATAATACCTGTAAGAAATAGGAGGAAAAGTCACTGGATTGCCAGGTAGACTAACTAATATCTTTGCCAGTCTTCTAGGAAGACTCAAAGTAAAAATTGCCCAGTAGACTGGGCTCATAGTAATTCATTAATTGGGGGTTGCTCCCAAAAGATAGTGACCTCAGCTACTATTCCCTTGCTCATACACTGGCTGAAAGCTGCTCAAAGACCTCAGATACCACCACACCGCTCACTCAATTGCCACAGGTCATCCTGATAAGACCAGGAAATAAACCCAAAAGGTAGGATAGATTCTGAAAATTAGGCAGCAAGTTTTTCATTGTTGTTATTGTTGTTGAAGTTGAACCCAAACAGTGCATCTGTATTTCAGCCAAAAGATTTATTTTTTTTCTAGTATTTGGCAATTATGAATGAAGCTGAAATGAGCATTCTTGTAAATGATTTTGACTCTAAAAAATGATTTCTCAGATAAAAATGTGAGTGTTTGGTTAGCTGTATTTTCTCTTTAGGAGATACTGTCAATTTGCAAAATGTTAAGACCAACTTACCTAAACACAAGCAAAATAGAAGTACCTGTTGTTTTCTATTCTCATCACCTCTTAGTTTGTTCAGTCTTGTTCCTTTATACCACCACAATTTCTTTATCCGTTTACTGATGGGCATTTGAATGAGTTTATTTTTGCATCTTCTATAATTATGCATGCATGTATCTGCTGGTTTTTATGGTATGTATATGTTTAAATTTTTGAGAAACTATAAAACCATTTTTCACTTTGCTTATTTATTTCACATTTTTTTATTTTTTTATTTTTTATTATTATTATACTTTAAGTTCTAGGGTACATGTGCATAACGTGCAGGTTTGTTACATATGTATACTTGTGCCATGTTGCTGTGCTGCACCCATCAACTCGTCATTTACATCAGGTATAACTCCCAATGCAATCCCTCCCCCCTCCCCCCTCCCCATAATAGGCCCCGGTGTGTGATGTCCCCCTTCCCGAGTCCAAGTGATCTCATTGTTCAGTTCCCACCTATGAGTGAGAACATGCGGTGTTTGGTTTTCTGTTCTTGTGATAGTTTGCTAAGAATGATGGTTTCCAGCTGCATCCATGTCCCTACAAAGGACACAAACTCATCCTTTTTTATGGCTGCATAGTATTCCATGGTGTATATGTGCCACATTTTCTTAATCCAATCTGTCACTGATGGACATTTGGGTTGATTCCAAGTCTTTGCTATTGTGAATAGTGCCGCAATGAACATACGTGTGCATGTGTCTTTATAGCAGCATGATTTATAATCCTTTGGGTATATCCCCAGTAATGGGATGGCTGGGTCAAATGGTACATCTAGTTCTAGATCCTTGAGGAATCGCCATACTGTTTTCCATAATGGTTGAACTAGTTTACAATCCCACCAACAGTGTAAAAGTGTTCCTATTTCTCCACATCCTCTCCAGCACCTGTTGTTTCCTGACTTTTTAATGATCGCCATTCTAACTGGTGTGAGATGGTATCTCATTGTGGTTTTGATTTGCATTTCTCTGATGGCCAGTGATGATGAGCATTTTTTCATGTGTCTGTTGGCTGTATGAATGTCTTCTTTTGAGAAATGTCTGTTCATATCCTTTGCCCACTTTTTGATGGGGTTGTTTGTTTTTTTCCTGTAAACTTGTTTGAGTTCTTTGTAGGTTCTGGATATTAGCCCTTTGTCAGATGAGTAGATTGCAAAAATTTTCTCCCATTCTGTAGGTTGCCTGTTCACTCTGATGGTAGTTTCTTTTGCTGTGCAGAAGCTTTTTAGTTTAATTAGGTCCCATTTGTCAATTTTGGCTTTTGCTGCTGTTGCTTTTGGTGTTTTAGACATGAAGTCTTTGCCCATGCCTATGTCCTGAATGGTACTACCTAGGTTTTCCTCTAGGGTTTTTATGGTATTAGGTCTAATATTTAAGTCTCTAATCCATCTTGAATTAATTTTCGTATAAGGAGTAAGGAAAGGATCCAGTTTCAGCTTTCTACTTATGGCTAGCCAATTTTCCCAGCACCATTTATTAAATAGGGAATCCTTTCCCCATTTCTTGTTTCTCTCAGGTTTGTCAAAGATCAGATGGCTGTATATGTGTGGTATTATTTCTGGGGACTCTGTTCTGTTCCATTGGTCTATATCTCTGTTTTGGTACCAGTACCATGCTGTTTTGGTTACTGTAGCCTTGTAGTATAGTTTGCAGTCAGGTAGCGTGATGCCTCCAGCTTTGTTCTTTTGACTTAGGATTGTCTTGGAGATGTGGGCTCTTTTTTGGTTCCATATGAACTTTAAAGCAGTTTTTTTTTGCAATTCTCTGAAGAACCTCCTTCGTAGCTTCATGGGGATGGCATTGAATCTATAAATAACCTTGGGCAGTATGGCCATTTTCACGATATTGATTCTTCCTATCCATGAGCATGGTATGTTCTTCCATTTGTTTGTGTCCTCTTTTATTTCACTGAGCAGTGGTTTGTAGTTCTCCTTGAAGAGGTCCTTTACATCCCTTGTAAGTTGGATTCCTAGGTATTTTATTCTCTTTGAAGCAATTGTGAATGGAAGTTCATTCATGATTTGGCTCTCTGTTTGTCTGTTACTGGTGTATAAGAATGCTTGTGATTTTTGCATATTAATTTTGTATCCTGAGACTTTGCTGAAGTTGCTTATCAGCTTAAGGAGATTTTGGGCTGAGACGATGGGGTTATTTCACATTTTAAGTAGAAAGGTAAAAAAAATCTAGTTGGTCCGCATTTTTGCTAAAACTCTATGGGATCATTCTTCCTAAGTTTACTTCGTCCAGTGGGTGAGTTAAAGCATCTCATTGTAATTTACATTTGAATTTTCCTAATGAATAGTGAAGTTGAGCATTTTCTCTTTTATTTATTGACTACTTATATATATTCTTTGATGAAATATCCATCAAAATCCTTAATCATCTTGTTAACCAGAATGTTGGATTTCTTATTACTGAGTTGTAAAAGTTTTATACATTCTAAACAAAATCCTTTGGCCAGTTTTTTGTGGCAAGTATTTACCCCAATCTATAGCTTGCCTTTTTATTGTCATAGCAGTATTATATGTTAATGTATGTATAATTTTTTAAGCTTTGATAAAGTTACTGATTCAGTACGTAATTCATACTGTCTATTTTATATAGCTTTGTAAAATACAAAGTATTCAGATTTTTGTAAATGTTTCATTTTAAATGGCTTTAGTTGTAGTTCTTACATTTGAATCTATGATTTATTTTCAGTAGATTTTTGTACATTGTATGAGGTTAGAGACAAAGTGGTTTGTTTTGTGGCATTGCTATACGATTTTTCCATGACTACTTCTTGAGAAGATTGTTTTTTCTTGATTGAATTGCATTGGCAGCTTTGTAAATAATTAATTGACCATATATATGTGGTTAAATGTCAGGGCTTGTCTTTCATTGCTCTATTTATCTTTCTTTACACCAATATTCCAGTGTCTTGATTATGTACCATAAGTCTTAAAGTCGGGTAGTGTAATTCCCCAATATATTTTTTACAAAGTCATTTTGATTATTCACAGTCCTTTAAATTTCGATATAAATTTTAGAATTCTCTTGTCACTTCCAAGAAAATAAATCCTGCTGAGTTTTCTGCAAATAAAATATATGATAGTAAATAGAACCTCAGAGCAAAAGCCAATTCTGTACTCAGTTCCACAGGAAACAAATGCACATTCTCTAGCATCCACACTTCACTCTTAAAATATGTATAATAAACTTCACATCATTCTATAGTTATATTTGGGTGGAAAGTGGTATTTGGTAGCTGGAAACCCTGCTCAAATAATTCTTTAATTTATGCCCAAATATTTATATGTAGCTTATGTCAAAAAGCCTAATTAAAATAATATAACAGAATGTGAAAAGAAAATAAATACGTAATAATAAATAATGTATAATTTACTCAAAATGTCTGAGGCAATAAAGTGAAGACTAAAAGACCTAATGATTATCAAATGCGTCAAATGATGTAAAGTGAGATTGAGAGAAACATTACTGATTTCCAGAATCAATTTCCTTAATAAAAATGGTGCAAGATTTCTTGTTTATAAAAGTGTTTTCTTTCTATTTTGTTTCTGTTATTTGCCATCAGTTACATATCTCTAAACACATATTGAATATCCTGCCACTAGTCACCACCTTTATATTTCTGAGCATCCAAGCACCTATATTTTGTAAACTTAAACTTTATTCTTACCACTTGATTAGTTTCTCCAGTGAAGCCAACATGCATGCAGGAACCCCACAGATCCTGTGGTTATTGTTATGTTATCTGTAGACAGCCTCTCCACAGGGGCTGCCATATCTCTGCCAGTCCCATGCCTCCGCCACTTACTCCTACTGATTTTCCTGCCAAGTTCAGTGCTCTGAAAAAAAGAATAACCAGCTATGAGCAACATGTTCTTTTTCTGCAGACTGACAGGGCTGTGCTTTAATCTCCTCTTGTGTCTCATAACAGAAGCTTTTATAACAGGTTTTGCTGACTGTCAGACTACGGTAAGTCACTGCTCATGATACAGTGAGGGGGAGAATAATTTAGAATTATTTACATTTAGTTGACAAGAAGAATGTTGAAAATGAAACATACATATGGTAAGACAGTAGAGTATGTTTTAGAATTGGTATTCTGAATGGAATGTTTTTCCTTAAAAAAAGGACACATACAGAAGTTTTTCCTGTATTTAAGGAACACAAATATGGCTTACTTCATAAAGTGGAAAGATGGGTTCTAAATTAAATTAATCCTGGATGTTTTAAAGAAAATCTATACAACATAATTTAAATAAACCATCCTTCTACACTAGGCCTGACTCCAGCATTTCACTAGCCAAATTACTCTTCTTACTTATTATAAAGTGAGCTGAGAAAACCATCTTCTTGAGTAGGTAGAATTTGATTATGGGAAGGTTACTGAAATAGGTTTAGTATGATATAAAATGTAGAATACAATAATTGTTTGTTTATGTATTTTTAAACTTCACTAGAGTTTCTTGGAAGGAGAATCTGCGACTGACCTGCGAATCTATCCAGTCTAAATACAGTATCTAACATCAGCTAGGCACTCATTAGTTTATAAGGACTAATAGAGTAGTCTGGCTGTACTCTACAGTACTCCACACTACACCACACTATACTACACTACAACACTACACTAATTTTGAGAACTTACAGCTTAACCCCTAGACATCAATTTCTTCAGTAAAATGAGTTGGAGCTAGATTAAATGTTACACATTCTGTATCTATACTGTTTAGCCTCTACGTGGTCATAATAATTGTACTTCAGAAAAATTGAGTTCACATAAAATCTGAATTGTAGAAATGTCTCAATTATCTTTTTTTTAGATAATAAACTACCTTAAAGTTTAGTGATTTTGATATCACTAAAGTGATAGGATATGAGTGTAGGATATGAGGCCAGGGTAGCTTGTAAAGTCCAGATGTAAGATTGGGAGCCCAGCTGGTGCCACTGACTGGGTGTTTGATTTTCTTCTGTATAGGCATCTGCACTTAGCTATTTTGGCTGTTTCATATAATGGTGGAGGGGTTCCAAAAGGAAACCTTGTAAGAGAACGGACCCAAAGTGCCAGCACTTATCACTTACTGATGTTTCGCTTGCATCACCCTTAAAGATATTCCACTGGCCAAAGCTAGTCACATGGCCAATTCCAGAAATTCTGTGGAAGGAGATTTCACAATGGCATGAATAACAGAAAACGCGGTTAATTGGAGGGCACCAAAGTAACAGTCTGCTCAAAATATTTTTGGGTCATCTGAAATCTCTGCTTAAACCACATAGCAGCTGATTACCTTATGGGCCATGAATTTTCCCAATTCCATTGTCTTCTCCCAGCCTAGTACAGTTGTCCCTTGAAGTATACAGGTTTGAACTGCATGGGCCCATTTGTACATGGATTCTAATCAACCAAAATTAAACTGAAAATACAATATTTGTGGATGCTAAATGCTATATATGAAGGGCAAACTTTCACATACATATTTTCAATAGGTCCAACGGAAGCACTTTAGTATACTATTTTGGCACATGTAGGTCCTGTAACCAATCTCCCATGTGTATTAAAGGAGGACTGTACTTAATTGCCCTCTATACATTGAAGTTGCCTGTCCTTTTGTTAAATGATTGCTATGCCTCTTGTTACTTGTTTCTGGGACTACATTAGAATAATTTTGATAAGGTCTAAAATATATGCTGTGAAAATAACTTTTTAAAAAAATTGACATATCATGTATTCAAATGCTTTAAAATCTCTTAATGCTTATCTTTGTCAAAACATTTGTATTAATAGTATTTGGTACTTATAGCTTTAAAAGAGTTCCATTGATTTAAATCATTGCCAGTGAATTACTTGTACATGTCTAAAAACATTATAGTAATTAAGGTATATATAATTTCCTGTGATTTATTTCCTTAAATTCAACATATCCATCTGCATATTCCAATAGGACTAAATAAAAATATAAAGTTCAATTGAAAATTTATTGTTTCAATGTGTATAATTTGCAAACACTTTTTGATATGAATGTACTTACTCTATTTTTGGAATATAGTCAACATGCATAACCTCACATTGTAAAAGGAAAGTATAAATATATATATTTTATAATTTATATATTATAATATATTTTAAATTAAAATATATGTTTTATATATATTGTAATATATATTATATATAATGAATTTAGATTTATTATATATAATAAATATATGAAATATAGTATATATTTAATATATTTAAATTAAAATATATTTTAATTATATATATAATTAAAATCATTATATAAGTTTAAGTTATCACTACTTTGCCATTTTTATTGTTTGACTTTGCCCTTGTGCCTACTCCTCTTTTAACTTGTTGATTATGTATAGTCATCACATATGTCACAATAATTTTCAAGGGCAAAAAGAGCATGAGTTCTGTCTTTCTTGTGTCTCTTCTTTTGGGGCAAAAAATAATTTTTCAAAGGATAATCAGCATACTTCACCTTAATTTTGATTGCCAATAAATGGTTCACATTGCTATTCTTATACTAGGTATTAGCAAAGATAAAGAAAAAAATATTACCATGAATAACTTAGATTAATTATTTGAGATTGAATGGGTCTTGAAGAATCAACCACCATGGATATTATAATAGAATAGCTATTTTTTGCTAGTTACCCATATACAATTTTAATCATATGATCTGATGCATTTTTGGATGGGAGCTAGCTTTGTGTAACCCAACGAATGGGGAACAAAGAGTCAGAAATACTGAGTTCTAACCACTCCTCTGCTTCATCATGTTCACACTTTTATTTAAAACCGTTATAAAGAAATATGTTTTTAATTCTTGAGTGTTTTAAAAATACTAGATAACAATGCATGTACTCTATATTGCTTAATATCCCAAACAGGAATGAAGCAGCTCTCATTAGTATTTCAGCAGGAAAAGCTATGAATTGTCATACTAAGAAGAATTAAAATAAAGACAGTAATTTACATCATGTTGGTTGAGGGTAGAAATTATTACCTGATATGTTATTTTAAAATCTCATTTCAGATTAATTTTTGTTTTAGATTTGTGAATTATGGATCATGTATTTTTGGACCTATAACTAGATATAACATTTGGTATCACCCAGGTTCCTTCCAGATAAATTTATGTGAATGAATTACATAATTTCTAAGTTTCTTTACAAAACTGGTACTCTTTGAATCCATGATCTAATAAAAAGCAAATGCAACTATCTGTTTTATGTCATTTCCTTTATAATAGATACGAAATCCACAAGCAACATTTCCATAGATAGGCTACACAAATGTCTCACAGAGAAGACAATTCTCATGGCTTGGCTTACCTCTTCTTCTTAATGTCACCCTGTTGGTCTAGGTATGGCTCAAGATAAGAGTGAGGAGACTTCTGATTTGGATAACAGTTTTACCTTTGATAAAAGATTAAAACAGCATCATTAAAATTAAGAAAATTCAAGTAGGTGAAATTTGTATTTTCCTCTTAGTTTCCTTTCTCTCCTGTCCATCTCCAAGTGGCCTCTCTTTTGTATTTCTCAAAACCTTGATATATTATACCTCTACCAGTGAGCCCCATGTCCCAAAGGTAGCAAGTACGCCTTCCTCTGCTCTCTTTGAAATGCACTCTTTTCAGTAACTATCTGCAATTTCAGATAGGTGAACTTGCAGGCATCTGGAGTGAGGTGACTCTGGGGGAAATTAACATAGAAGATCGGGAAATATATTAAGGCTTTTTTTGAAAATTCCTGAGTCTAATATCCATTAGCATACAAGATGACACTGGATTAGTGAGAAGAATGGGGGTTGGTAATCCCACACTTCCTCCTTATGAACTTTTGATATAATACTCCAAGTCCAGGTTTACACATTGCATTTTTTTTTTCCTCAATGAAAGATCATGAAGAGAAAAAAAAACAAAACAAACAAACAAAAACAAAACAGAATATGCTAGTGGACATAAGATGATTGTCACCACCGAAGCAACTGTGCTTCTTAATTTCCCGAAGCTTTGAAAACATCAAAGGGTAGACGCAGGTCAGAGGAAACTTCCACTTGCATTTCCCTGAGAATTAGGGGGCCAACTGGCCTCAGAGAAAGAAATGCTATGAAATGGAATTTATTTGTGTATTTTTTTAGACTCACTAAATTCCAATGTCTGGTCCTCACTCAGCCCTGTAAGTCCAGAAATCTGATATTTCAGAACAAAGAAAATGTACCTATCTACCATCCTTATCCTAACCATCAAATACTACACACATAGGGATGAGCACTTAAGAACAAGAATGACAATTTATCAATTTAATTTTCTTTCAGCAGAAAGTGAAATTATAACCAGAGTACCAGTTTCAAAACTTCCAATAGTAAAGCGAAGCAATTATTTGCAGAGAAGCACATGTATCCCCTTGTTTAGAGCATTTTCTTTCAAATCGTGTGAGAGGCTCAACTCTCAAAAGAATATTTTTGTGAGAAGGAAATCAGAATATGTCATAAGATGGCATTCAGCTTTGTGTTCCAGATGTGGTGGTTTAAAACACATTAAAAACCAAGGAAACTGTATTTTCAGTCAAGACTTGTATCCTGGATCAAGGCTAAAAGTTACCATCAACACTGACCTCTACAAATCACTTTTTCTATGATTCCAAGACAGAACAATCATCCTTTCATCTTTATATAAGTCCATTGATGATCTTACCTTGAATTATTTTGGTACTGAGAAGCAGTGTGTTTCTTGGGAGACACTGATTTTCTCTGTTCTAATTCATGTGTTAATTTTAATGTTATGCAATGAGGATAACATTTATTAACTAAGAGTGCCCAGAGTCTCACTCCTCATTACTCATGAGAATATTACACAGAGATACTAATCTTTCCTTTTGTTTTCAAGGTTGAATAAGGTGAAATTCTATCAATTTTTGTTTTTACACACAATTAAGAACTGCTGATTTACACAGTAACCCAGTTGTCTCCTTATGCCTCTTTGTTCTTTCAAAACACTCAAAACTTCTTAAATCCTCTGAGAGGTCGATAACCCTCCCTAAGATCTCTGTGAATTCCCAGGAGTTAAATTAATGAGGTGACTTCAGGCTTGTACATACTTATTCCACTTATTTCTTGTTTTTTCTTCAATATCTTTCAACAGTCATTTTAACACTAACTCTAATATTATCCTGAACGTGGATCCCAACCTCGTATCTGATTGTCTTCTAAAAATAAACAAAATAAAGTCAGACAAAAAGGAAAGGATGGAAGAAAGAAACAAAGGAAACAAGAAAGGAAGAAAAGTCAACCTTTTTGTGACTATGCTAAGGATATTGTGGAGAGAGTTGCTATTTCAACATTAACATTTGTAGATGTGTTATCAAACAATTTGCTGTGTGTGTGTGTGTGCCATTGTTATTAAAATAATACATACTTTTAGTTTTGTGAGATGAATGACATTGGCTTATAAAGAGAAACAGCAGTCCCTTATACAAACTCTCCTCATTCATGATTGTTGTTCACCAAAACTATTTTCACCTCCTAGTCATTTTCTCTTATATTTAGCTCCACATTTTTAAGTAATTTGCATCTCTCCCTTAATTTTTCAGTTTTAAAGCTATCCTTTGTATATGAAAGTTACTGTAGAAGATAAGGATTTAATGTCCTTAAACCTACTCCACTCATTCCCATTTTCACATGAAGAGAAAATGCACAGGCCTCCTCCCATCCTCCTAGTCTATTCATATGTTGTTTTTCTTAAATTGATATCTAGTGTTTATTAATGTTATGAACATATTGTTCACTATATGTTTATATTATGAGCATATTGTTCACTCTATATGTTACTATATATAGTAATACTTCTATAATATGCAATATAAATATGTTTATTTATTTTTTATTATTCACACTTGAGCTACCTAGTTTACTAAGATTATATATTAGTATAATCTGTCAAACTTTTAGATTTACACAAAAAATTAATAATGACATCACTTCCCAGTTTTGTTAGAAAAGTGGTTCTTAGGAGCCACTTCTTTGTTCCTATTGCTAACTCATTCCCAGCTTTTCTAACAAAACTGAAAATTTGTATTAATACTTGATTCTGTATGCACCAGTTGCCTTACAGGAAAACTCCACAACTGTTATTATGAAACCTGATCTATTCTGGATATTTGTTCCCTCCAAATCTCATGTTTAAATGTGATTTCCAATGTTGGAGCTAGAACCTAGTGGGAGGTGTTTAGGTCATAGGGGTATATCCCTCATAAATGGCTTGCTGTTCTCACCAAGGTAGAGTGAGTTCTTGCTCTCTCAAGCCACACTAGAGCTGGTTGTTTAAAAGTATGTGGCATCCGTCCCCCAGCTCACCGTTCCTTCTTTCCTTCCTCCCTCTGGCTATGTAATGCCTACTCCCATTCACTTTCTGCCATGACTGGAAACTCCCGGAAGCTCTCACCAGAAGCAGAAGCTGGCACCATGCTGCTTGTACATGGCTGCAGAACTGTGAGCAAAATGTTCCACTTTTCTTTCTAAATTACCAAGCCTCAGATATTCCTCTATAGCAACAAAAACAGACTAACACAGAACACTTCTCATCTTCCTGGGAATTATTTATGTGTTCTTCCTGGGTTGAATTGTTCATTCCCTGCATTCCATTTTCTTTCTCTTTTGGTGTAGTCCCTGGTTTTGATGAAGCATGTCTTTCAGTGTTTTTCCAAGAAAGAATGAATAGGAAATAAATGAGAAAACATTTTGCATGTCTGAAAATGTCTTTACTTTCACATTTTGATAATAATTTTTCTGCACATAGATCTTGATTGAATAACATTTTGTCTCAGAATTTAAATTTTTCCATGACATCTTCAACCTTCCAGTTTTGCTACATAAATGCCTAGTGCCATCTTGATCCTCGATATTCTGTATGAGACTCAATTGCTTCCTTCTGGAGTATTTTTTTTTTCACCAATATTCTGAAATTTCAGAATTATACATTTTGTTGTGGGTTTCTTTAAATTCATTGCATTGGGCACTCAGTGAAATGTCGAAATTTAGACACTATATCCTTCAGTTTCGGGATTTCTTTTCTTTTTGATAATTTTCTCTCCACCATTTTCCTTGTTTTCTTTGTTTTACTGGACATTTCATTTGCTTTCTTGGATTAATCTTATTAAATCCTTGGATTAATTTTCATGTTTGCTTTTTTGGATTAATCCTATTAAAATATTTTTCACTATGTTTTTTTCTCTTCTATCTCATAGATTGGAGGTTTTTTTGTTGGTTATTTTTTGCTTTATTGTCTTGAGGTTTTTTGCTTTATTTTCTTTTTGGTAATTTTTCTTCTACCCTTTGTATTGACTTCATTGTTTCCTAGATCCTCTTTCTTATGTGCAAGTTTATCCTGTGATGCCCACTAAAGAATAACACACTAAAATGCTTATCGGACCTCTTCATATGTGAGTAGATTTCATCTTAATGTGATTTTGATGGAAACCAATTAATTTTCTGCCTGTCTGTTTTCCCTGGTTGTATAATCCTGAATGCCAGCATTGTGGGAGACAAGAAGGCGAAGGGTGAAGGAAGTCTCACCATTAACTATTCAGATTTTCACTTAATCTTCCTCTTTCCAGTATAGCATCTCACTCCTTGCTCTCAGCTTGCCTGATATGTCGAGCGCAGAAAGCAAAGATCCAGTTTTACACTGAGGAAGGACCAAACTGCCCTGCAAAAGACAGGGTGATTTGTGGTTCAAATCAGGATTGCTTCTTGTTTGTTTGCCCTACAGACTAGCCCTTATCTTTCTCCAATTTGTGAGTTACCATTTGTCCATCCCATTCTAAAGACTCCAAAAATTGTCATCTCAGCTTTATTTTCACACCCATTCTCTTTGTTGTGCAGTGTACACCCACATACATACATCTATATATACACACACATTCACATATATACACACACACGTATACACATACACACACACACACATTGCGTTAGTTTGTTCTTCTGTTGCTATAAATAAATACCTGAGACTGGGTAATCTGTAAAGAAAAGAGGTTTTATTTTGACTCACATTTCTGCAGGCTAAACATGAAGCATAGTGTTGAAATCAGCTTGTAGTGAGGGACTCAGGAAGCTTACTATCATGGTGGAAATTGAAGTGGGAATAAGCACATCACATGACAAGTGAGAGAGCCAGAAAGAGAAAGAAGAGCTTTCAGACTCTTTTAAAAATCAAATCTCCCATAAACTCATCGAGCAAAAACTCACTCATCACTAAGGGGATGGTGCTAAGCCATTCATGAGGTATCTGCCCGCATGATCCAATACCTCCCACTAGGCTCCACCTCCAACCTCGGGGATCATATTTCAACATGAGATTTGGAGTGGACATGCATCCACACCATATTATTACACCCCTAGCTCTCCAAATCTCATGCTTTTCTCACATTGCAAAACACAGTTATCCCTCCCAATAGTTCCACACAAAGTCTTAAATATTTTTCAGCATGAAGGCAAAAGTATTAAGTCTCATCTGAGACTCATCACCTTCCACCTATGATCCTGTAAAAGCAAAAACAGTTATTTGCTTCCAAGGTACAATGGTAGTACAAGCATTGGGTAAATATTCTCATTTGAAAAAGGAAAAAATGGCCAAAATAACGGGACAGTAGGCCCCATGCAAGTGTAAGACCCAGCAGGGTAGACATTAAACCTTAAAGCTAGAAAATAATCTCCCTTAACTTTATGTCCTGCATCTAGGGCAGACTGGTGCAAGGAGTAGCTTCCCAAGGGCTTGGGCAGCTCCACTGCTATGGTTCTATAGCAGGCAGAACTGGCTGTGGTCACTAGTTGTAGCTGAATGCCTGCAGCTGTTTCAGGCCCAAGATGCAAGCTACCAGTGGCTCTATCATTCTTGGGTCTGAAACACAGAGCCATATATGGACATATATATATGGTCCTTGCCTGTGGTGCACAGCCACACATTAGTACTCATCCCTGAAGTCACCACTATGTATATATGAGTTCTTTTAGAAAACATCATTTGTTAAAATGCAGTCAAGTTATTTGCTAAGAACAAAGATGACTTTCACTCCAGGTCACAATAACTTTCTCATTTCCGTCTGAGACTTCATCATCCTGGCCTTCATTTCACAAGGTTTCTTCGTTTACTTCCATTTACGTTTTTCTTCATGAACTACTCACAAAGACAAGCATAAGCAGGCACAGAACCTTCCATCAGAGTAATCACAGCTTCCGTCACCTCTCTTGCAACCCTAGAACCAGCTTACTCTGCTTCAAATTTTATATAACAAATTTGTGAGTTGCATTTCAGTGCAGCAGACCCTCACATTGCGAGTCACATAATTGGAGCATGCCCAGGTAAGTATGCCAAATGCATGGCCTAGGAGCCAGCAAGAGTGAAAGAGTCACCCGGAAGCAGAACCAATCTACTTGGATCAAGGAACGGGGACCAAATTCAGAACAAAGGATGCCTAGTTTTGTTGTAGTATGGACTTAAGAGCCAAGGACCTCAGCATGACCTAGTGAGATCATGCTTCATTGTGTTTTCCTATCTCTTTCATTATAACCCTCTACTAATAAAACCTATCCCCATACCCCAGCCTCAGAAAGACAGATTTGGGCATTTCCTCCTGTCTCCTCTCCAGGGGCTTTGCCATGAAGCTTTATCTTTTCTCAAAAACTGGTGTTGTGGTATTAGTTTCCATGTACACTGGGCAGTACACCTTTGCATGGTAACACTCTATCATTACACTCAGAAAGCAAATGCCAGGTAGGTAGCTGTTGCAGTAGCTGTTGCATCACTGAGCACCACCTCCTGGGCATGGCTGGGATGAAGAGAGGCACAGGGGTGCACTGGTGACTTCAAAGATTAGTACTCATGTGTGGCTGTGCACCACAGGCAAGGAATACCAGCAGCCCAGGGGCAATCCTGCCACCTGGGTCACACAAGCCTCAGTTGCTCAGCCTGCTTCTACCTGGACAAGGTCCTGCTCACCTAGGGGAGCCTCCTGCACTAGAGATGCTGCTAACACTCTTGATCTTAAATGTTCTTTGGCCATGCTGCCATATTGCTGGAACAGTCTCTTCTGTCTTCTATTGTTTGATGAACTTATCCCCCAAACTGCTGTTTCATTTCATGCAGAGGAGTTTAGCTACATTATGTATTGTTTTTTATTTCTCATTGACTCATACTCATAGACACGCTTTACATAATCTATGGTTAATCTAAATTGTCATTGATTGTATGATGCATCATTATATAATTTGCCACTAAAGAGAAAGGTCACTAATTATGACTTTAAGACATCTTAAATTGTAAGACAGATCTTGATTTTAAAATAGAAAAATATTAATTTTGGCATCAATTAAATATTGTCAATGATTTATCCCATAGTCTTTCCAAATGAAATATCCCAGAGAATTCTGGTATTAAAACAAGAAAGTGTTGATTGCAATGGTCTGAATGAGGACTAGCTAGTTAAGTGCCTGTAAATCGAATTTTTTTATAGCTAGACTTTACTGAAATCTCTAATCATTAAAGCTCCTGCTACACAGATACAGATAATTTGAAGATATGTTTTTCATTAAGGAAATTTTGCTTTGCTTCCAGGGTAATAACAGTGTGGTATTTAATTAGTTGTATTTTAAAATTTTATATTAAAAATAAACATTAATTTAGTTTTAATATTAGCTATTGAATTTGATGTGGGTCATTAATTTAACTCTAAAATATGTGAAGAAGCAAATATTTTTCTTCTAAATACCCATACAAATTAGATGTATTCATACATATTCCCAAATTTACTTACAGAGTGAGATTTCATTTTTGACATGATACTACTTATATAATATGAGATAGTCTGTTAACATAAGTACATTTATAAATAATGAGGTATTTGAAGAAAATGGAACATATAACATAATATTAAGTATATAATCTACTATGTATCTTATATTAAATACTAAAGGATCATGTATGTGGTTTGCAAACTTTTTGCTAAAACTTTTTATTATTTTTCTGTAGAATTATTTTTTTGTCATATTTTCCACATAGAAAATGGAAATACATAAAAAGGTAAAGTTTGGGGTTTCCTTTCCTGCTTAAATGCCACTGCTGTAGGCAAAAGTCATAAATGAGAATGAAATACAATAATAAATTCATCTTATCTTTTCATTTAGAATTACAGAATTTGAATATTTTTCTGCTGTTGTTATGTTCTCACCTACTCATAGACATTTCTGTGGTGAATGTACACTCATATGATGCACTAACCACGAGCAGGTATTTATTTAACAATTACATTTAATATAAAATTAACATAAGATCCTTACTGACTGACTTTTCATATCTATTGTAAATACACAACACATGTAACAAATGGAGAATCAGGAGTTTACTTCTACTAGATCAGTTAAAATGGCTTGTGGTATGGAAATACATTCTGTAATGAGCTATTACTTATCAATTATAATATATACATTGCATTGACTGAAGTTGCAGTTAGGTCACTCATGTTGCATGTCTTTTTTATATCGTTTAGAAAAGTTTTATTAGTTCTAAGAAAATAGCTTTCAGTGTCCAGCACAACAGACTCTGAAGATTAAATACTAATAGAATATCTTTTTTTTTTCTTCCCCCAAGACAGACTCTCACTCTGTCACCTAGGCTGAAGTGCAGTGTCATGATCACAGCTCACTACAACCTCGATCTCCCAGGCTCAGACTATTCTCCCACCTCAGCTCCTCCCCCATCCTCAGTAGCTGCAATTGCATGTGTGTGCCACTGCACCAGGGCTAATTTTATTTATTTTCTTTTTATAAGATAAAAACCTACAGGTCTCACTAGTTTGCCCTGGCTGGTCTGGAACTTCAGGCTTAAGTGATCCACTCACCTCAAACTCGCAAAATGCTAGGATTACAGGCATGCCTGGCCTAAAATATCTTTTTAATCCTTAAGAAGAGTCACCCGGAGAGGCAATGGCCCTGTTAGCACTGGCCTCTGTTTTGAGTGTTGGAGAAGGATTTCCATTA
The DNA here is from genome assembly GCF_043159975.1 of Macaca nemestrina. Lineage (NCBI taxonomy): Eukaryota > Metazoa > Chordata > Mammalia > Primates > Cercopithecidae > Macaca > Macaca nemestrina. Next base: position 76,996,937 of record NC_092126.1, read on the forward strand.
AGACAGTGTGAAGATGCTGGTAAATCCTTCCCACACACAAAGTATAAAACTGGACAAAATTTCAAAAAAAAGTCCTTTCAGGTTTGCGAGTTGCCAAAGGCAGATAACGAATTGAATAACACATATTCTTGGGAAAGTAGGAGAGCTTTGGGAAACTGTGCTGCCAACTTGCCTTGGGCAGCTCTCATCAACAATCCCAGTTCAGTTGCCAAGAAAAGTAGCTTTACAAAGGTGAAGATGGCAAGGGAGGAGAATGACAGGGGAAGGAAATCAGAATCATTGCTTCCAGAGGAGTGGAAATGATTCGAAGTGGGCCACAAAACTTTGCAGTTTTGTAATTTAAAAGCGACAGACTTGATAGAGAATAGTGGGGGAGGGGTAAACACAGTTTTGCTAGCCGAAGTCTCAGTTGTGGTAAGCAGCAGACCCTTCAGAAAATTAGCAAAAAGATCCTGGAAATAAGAGCCACAGAAGAACGTAATATACTTGAGCACAAACTCTGGCTAAATCATTGGTTGGATACTAGGCTAGCCAGTCACTAGTAAGATAGTCTAGAAGAAAATAATAAAATGAAAAAAAAAAGGCTGAGCAGAGATATCAGCAACTATACAACATGGAGGAAAAGTTTCTGCTGTTTGAGTACAGGCAAGGTAATTAAAAAGTAAAAGTAAGACAGAATCCAGATGGATCAATACATTATATGATCAAAAATTTGTAGTTTTCAATAAAATATTACAAGATACACAAGAAATAGGAAAGTATCACCCATACCCAAGAATAAATGCTGTCAATAGAAACTAATTCTGAGTAGGCACAGATATCGGATTTGCTAGACAAAGTCTTCAAAACGAATATTATAAATGTTTAAAGAACTAAAGCAAAGTATGAAAATAACTAACACATAGTGAATTTCAACAGAGAAAGAGGTAAACCATAAAATAAAATCAAGTGAAAATTCTAGAGCTTAAAGGAGTGAAAACAAAAATGAAAAATTTGATAAATTGGCTAAACAAGAGGTATAAGATGGCAGAAGAAAAATCAGTGAACTCTGAGAGGAATCAATAGAAATTACTCAGTGCATGAAACAAAGAAGAAAAAAAACTGATGCAAAAACGTCAGTGAATTGCATAAAAATCTTAAGCATTACAACATGTATGTAATGGGATTCCTAGGAGAATAGGAGAAAGAAAGGATATAAAAAATTTAAATGAATAATGGTTAAAAACTTCCAAAATTTGATTTTAAAACCTATTATTCCAAATAATTTGTGTAGATTCTCCATCTTGTAAGGAGATGAAATATAATTCCTCATGCCTTAAGTGTATGTTATATTAGAGACTTTCCTTCAAAGAGTACAGTATGGTGAGGAAGGGAAAATAAAGTAACTTAACAATGGGGAAACTTTATGAATATTACCTAAAGTCAGGTGATCAAGATTAACATCAACAGTAATAAGACATTGATAATATACACTCTAATATTGGTAAGAATGATAATTTATTGCCGTGGTTTTTCTCCCCAAGACAAATTACCCTAGTCTAATAATGAGAAAAGCATTGAACAAATCTCAATCAAGGGACATTTTACAAAATATATAAACAATAATTATCAAAACTATCAAAGTCATCAAAAATAGTACAAGTCTAAGACATTGTCAAAGACAAGAGAAACCGAAGAAGAATATTAAATGTCACATGTTATCCTAGATGGGATCTTAGGGTAACAAAAGGACATTAGAGAAAAACTGAGAAAATTTGAATAAAATATAGACTTTAGTTAATAATAATATATTACTCTTAGTTAATCAATTCTGATACATGAACCATATTTATAAAAGATGTTAAGCCACTAAATTTGCTATAATTTTTTACATCACTAAAAATAAACTAATCCACATTTCCAACAACATTATGTAAGAATTTGTTTCTTCACATCCTCACCAACACTTGATATAACCAGTTTTTTCAATATTACCTGTCTAACAGCTGTCTAATGGCATCTCATTGTGGCTTTAATTTGCAAATTCTTAAAAAATAATGGTGTCAAATGTCTTTGCATGTACTCTCTGACATCTGTATATCAGCTTTGCTTAATAGGTGTTCAAACATTGTCCCCATTTTGGTTAGGTTAATTTTCTTTTATACTTTGGAAAGTTATATAGATAGATAGATATGGATATAGATAAAACTTTATATATATAGATATCTATATATATACTGGATAGATGTCCTTTATCAGAGATATACAAGTATTGTCATCTATTCTGTGACTTGTCCTTTTATTTTTTAACGATGCCTTTGAGAGATTTAAAAACAATTTGATGAAGTCCAATTTATCAATTTGTTCTTTCATGGACCGTTCTTTTTCTGTCATAGCTAAACAATTTAGCTAAACAAAATGAATAAATGCATAGTTGACGGAATAATCTAATAATGACTTCAACTCTGCCAGTGTATTATGTTTGTCTCAGGCATGCACTTTAGGTATCCAACCCTTATACTTTAGCCACCCCCAAACTGCATACTTTGTAAGTACTCTTTTTAAACTTAATTTATTATAGAAAGATGGGATAACTAAAAATACTCATATTATTTGTGCCAAGAAGAAAAGGACCATATGTTTCAAATCATAAGCCTTAGCTTCAAAGAAAGAACATCATGAAGTTAAATATTCTTTTAGCCATCCTTCCAAACCATGGGTGTACACTACTATTTTTTCTTCATAGATTTAGCCATCTTTACCTTATGTCTTTATATAGGTTGAGGTGGGGAATATATGTACTTTAGGACAAGTAATAATCCTTTCAAAATATTACTACTCTGTATTTCTCATAGTTCAATAAAATTTTGCAGGTTTTTAAAAATTTCTGACAAATGTAACTAAAGAAAAAGGAAAACCAGACACCAATTAACTCTGAGTGTATCATGCAGGTAATGAAGAATCATTAAATATTTTTTAGAGTAGAGAATAATAGATAAGCAATGTACTATGTGAATACTAATCTAATACTTTGTGTGTATTAGATAAGTCAATCTTTGTGGGAATAAGAATCAGTTAATAGATGCCGGCTATGAAGTAATTTTGAAACAATACCAGAATGACCTGATATGGAAAGGCATATTACATTTCAATGAATAAATGCTTGACTGAATAAGAAAAATGAGGTAGAGAATTCTTAGAGCAAAGTGAATGAGAGAATGGGCCATAAGCAAAATCAGAAACTGTAAATATACATCACTATGCAAAATTTTCTGTGATCTCATCCCAAATTACTTCTGCCTTGTCCTTCTTCTCCACTCAAACCCACAGATTCTACCATAGAGAATTGTGTCCTAACTATGCTATGAATATTTAATCTCTGAAGATTTTTAATTGGGATTCTTCCTACATATTGGAATACACAGAACTTCTAGATTCCACTGGATCATTCATTTTAGAGTAACATAAATAAGTATTTCTTAAACTACTACTTGAGGAGATTGAACTAGGTTCTATGGTTGGCAGCTGGGAAATCAACTAGTAAACAATTCTAGTGGAGTTTAACAAGTGATATGATAAAAGTACATAAAAGCAAAGTGCAACAGTACCTATTGCTATGAGGTGAGGAAGGACCAATGAGGCTGGGCACAAACAAGAAAAACAGCAAGAACTTGATTCCATAAAAGCAAGTTAGATTTTATTTTTCATGATGCATTTTTCCAAATTTGTCTAATAAAAATCACCAGGAATACTTGAATTTTGATATTGGGAAATGATTTTGGCAGATACAGAGAAAAAAAATTGAGGAACGTTTACCCTATCCACAGATGGAATATTTGCAAGAAATAATTTAGGCATTTAAAGTTGTAGGACAGGAGATAAAGGGGAAAAATTTACAATATACATTTTAGGGGTAGTATAAATTACACCTACTCATTGAGACTTTCATTGATCATTTTTAGGTAAAAAGAATCTCTCTATTTGCTTATGCACTTGCATGTCTCTGTGTGTGCATAGGTACATTTGTGAGTGTATATGGGTGAATGTGTATACATATGCATGACTGTATTCATTTGTAAATTCTTTGTGGATGCAAGATAAGTTAATCCAGAAAGGAAGTGCTGTATAGAGTTGTTGCTCAACTACTACTCACTGAATATTTGAATAAACTTGACCTACATGATTTTTAAGGCTAATTATTAAAAGAAAACTTTCGTTGAGGATAAAGCTGTATAATAGGCTAGAATTCAGCTTCAGGCTTCTGACTGAGTCACTAAGAGATTTTTTTTAAAGCCATTTTTACTATTTTTCCCCCAAGTGTAAATTAGAATAATAATGATTACCTGCTTCAAAGTGGTGTTGTGAGGACTAGTTGGTTGACAGTTTTAAACTATTTTGAAGATGGAATGTACTATAAATGCTCTAAAGAAAAAAAAGTGCAATGGAATAAAACACTTGAACCAAAGCTTTAGGAAAGTTAGTATGTCTTTTAGGCTGGCAATCTTCTACTAATAAATAATTGTATGGGAAATTAACTCCACAACATTTTTTTATTTTCTTGACTCTTCTACTTTCTTCTGTAGCTAATATCTGCCTAGTGACTCAATTCAACAGGAAAGTTCTAGTAATGCCACTTGTTATAATAGATGTTACTCGTAAAGAAAGAAATGCAATGAAGATTATAAAGTGATCATTAATCACACCACAAAATTTAGTCTGTTCAAAGACATCACTATATTCAGAAATTACCAGAACTATTTTAAAATCAGTTTTATCATTGGAAATTCTGGATATAGTTGTAGAGGGCTAGAAGCAAAAGTTCACTTTTGTATAGAAATATCTAATAATTTTTCTGAAACATAAATATCAGAGCTAGATAAGAAGTTCATTTTTCAAAACAATTGTTATTTTTTCCAAATGACAAATGAGATGTTCAGAACTCTGAAAAGATACTATTTTGTTTAGTCATTCGTATTAAGAATATTTACACAATTATGCATTTACAGATCCTATTTTGTAAACCCAAATCAATACACATATAGCTTAAAACAGAATAAAAAACTGCATGCCACAAAATTTTTGTGAGAAAAAAAGTCAAAAAATGAAACAAAGTGACCAGTTTTACATGTTCTTCAATAGAGTTGATATATATCTTTATCATTCTATGTTCTATATTTTATAACATTGGATCATGAATCTAACATTTCAATCCATATTTTAAAACAAACAAAACCAGAGATTTAAAAAAATATATCCAATTTTTGGCCGGGCGCGGTGGCTCAAGCCTGTAATCCCAGCACTTTGGGAGGCCGAGACGGGCGGATCACGAGGGTCAGGAAATCGAGACCATCCTGGCTAACACCGTGAAAACCCGTCTCTACTAAAAATACAAAAAACTAGCCGGGCGAGGTGGCGGGCGCCTGTAGTCCCAGCTACTCGGGAGGCTGAGGCAGGAGAATGGCGTAAACCCGGAAGGCGGAGCTTGCAGTGAGCTGAGATCCGGCCACTGCACTCCAGCCCGGGCTACAGAGCAAGACTCCGTCTCAAAAAAAAAAAAAAAAAAAAAAAAAAAATATCCAATTTCTATGTAGAAATAAGCACTGTATCTCATCATTTCACTAGTTGTTGCCACACAAAAACATATTGTATATTAACTATTACATTTTGAACTTGAATAATAAAGTCAAAAATGGCGTATTTATTTCTCAAGTATATTGTTGTATTTCATTAAAATATCAGAGCAGAAAATGCAACAGTCTCTTTATTATTTTTAACATTTAGTAAAATATTTTAATTTTAAATCTGTATTAATATTGTTCATTGAAAGTACCTTCTGATTTTAGAGATCAGTGATTCAATAGCTATTAGATCAATAGATTCATCAGATAGTAAGTACCTAGAAATTGAATACACGCTGGGGTGGGTATATTAGAAAGCTCTGACTATACACTTCAAAGCCAGTAATTTAATTAGGAAGATAAAATTAACAAATGTGAACATATTAACAAATAATGAAATGATAAACTGGATTTTGGTGACTCTAGCAAAAATGTGTGATGTGGAAAAACTATAAATGAGCTTTGTAGAGAAAATAGTCTTACAATAATTTGGATGGGATAAATGAAGAGGAGTGGACATTTGGGTAAAGATTGAAAGGCAAGTTGAAAGGTAGAGAATTTTAAAATTAAAATTATATTAAGTGGAAAGCAGTCAGGATATATAAAAACTCAAATGCAATTTCCGTAATATACTTGTTTGTTATATTACATATATTTAATAACATTCTGAAGAATTTGTTAAATAGAATGTGAGGCTTTTGAGCATTTGTCCGTTTTAATCATCACAGCCCCAAGAACTGTTCTTTTCTAGGGTAGGAGCCCAATAAGGATTTGCTGAGACAATAAATAAATAAAAGATGAATTTGTAACTGGAAGTGGTAAGCAATATGGATCAATTGTAGCACCTTAAGCAGCAGAGTGGCAGGATGAAATGTGTTTAGAAAGCTGATTTTGGCAATGGTTATGTGAGATGACACTAGAAGAATAATTACGTGGCACTCTCAGTGGAACCATTTCTTTTTTTTTTTTTTTCCTTTTTTAAATTATACTTTAAGTTCTAGGATACATGTGCAAAATGTGCAGGTTTGTTACAGAGGTATACATATGCCAGAGTAGTTTGTTGCCCTCATCAACCCATCATCTACATTAGGTATTTCTCCTAATGCTATACTTCCTCTAGCTTCCCACCTTCTGATAGGCCCTGGTGTGTGATGTTCCCCTCTCTGTATCCATGTGTTCTCATTGTTCAGCTCACACTTATGATTGAGAACATGCGGTGTTTGGTTTTCTGTTCCTGTATTAGTTTGCTGAGAATGATGGTTTCTGGCGTCATCCATGTCCCTGCAAAAGACATGAACTCATCTTTTTTTTTTTTTATGGCCGCGTAGTATTCCATGGTGTATATGTGTCACTTTTTCTTTATCCAGTCTATCATTGATGGACATTTGCACTGGTTTCAAGTCTTTGCTGTTGTGAACAGTGCTGCAATAAACATACATGTGCATGTATCTTTATAATAGAATGATTTTTAATCCTTTGGGTATATACCCGGTAATGGGATTGCTGGGTCAAATGGTATTTCTGGTTCTAAATCCTTGAACCATTTCTATTGGAGGTTATTGTTTGACTTGGCCGTGGTTTGAACATCTCATCATGTATGTTTTCAAATGTCAAAAAAGCCCAACATTACAAATATTACCAATTGAATCAATCTGGCATTTGTGCCTTATGATATTTTGCTGAGCTGTCATAGCATTTGCATTACACATAAGCAGTGAACCAAGAAGGAAAGGCTTTGTATTCACTACATTTGGCAGCAAAACTATATCAAACAAATTTATTCTATATTTATATTAAAATTGATGTCAATGTGCCTATGCCTGCAGAAAATGAAGGGCCTAAAAAGAAAGTGTTTCTTCTTAAATTTTGGTTCTAAAACAAATATGAAACGAAATAAAAATGACAAAAATAAAAGTATGAATAATTTGTGCAGTTGTTTAGTGATGATTTAAAAGTAAGATAATAATTAATTTATATATTCTTAAGTTTCAGTTTTGTCTCACTTCCCTAGTACCAAATGGGTGCGGAGATATTAAAATCTACATGTCCCAATTTTACTATCATTATTATTAGTGAAATCTGTGGATACTCTTATAACTATATTATCAATAATTTACTTTGTTTACTGATAGCAATACTCTTCACTAACATTTGTACAAGGCTATGGTTTTATATACATTATTTCAATTAGCCTCAGTAAGGAAGTTGTTTGGATGGGGTATGTATTACTATCTTTATTTTATAGATAAGAAATCTAATAATCAGAGAAACAGTAATTCCATATTGCCCAATAATTGCAGAACTGTAGTCTTTTACTCATCTATTTTATTGTATGACACTGCTATTCTTACTACTGCTTTCCCTTCACCAGGGACTTCTTTTTTTTCCTTTAATCTCTTGCCAAAATTAAAATTTATTATTGAAATACTACACATGTCCAAATTCATTGTTGATCTAATTGAGAATGAAACATTTTGTCTAAGCTTAAATATATGCAATTCTACTTTATGTACAACTTGGGAACAAAAGAGCCATATTAGATAATTTAATTATTTCTCTGCAAAAACACATGCACTGTAATATAACCTGATCATGTTCCTCACAGTCATGACAGAAGGAAATGTAGAAGCGAAGAAAATTCAGTGGATAATTTTTGAAAGTTTTCTGAAGCCATATTTTTAACCTACATATATCTTTAAGCCTCAGCATAAGTAATTCTGTGCTGTCTTAACTAGTAACAAATTCAGATAACTAACATTCAATAAATATTTTGCTACTCTGCAGGAAAGTTCTTTTCTTCCACCTTCAACTATTTGAGTAGTCAGTGTTAAGTTATTCAATACTAGCTCACTAACACAAGAGTTTCAAAAGATATCATTTACTCAATAAATTATATTATTACTTCTTGTAGTATTAATCACCACACAAATGGTAGAGAAAAATTACAAAAACTAGCTGCTACTCAAAAACCTTGCCTCCCCTCATAGAACAGAAATAAAGTTAATCTTAAACAAAATTAGTAAATTATTCTACAAAGTCATGTCAGAGATAGGAGGAAATCATTCAGAAAACAATTACTTTTGCAAGAATTCACTAAAACTTTTATGTTAAAGTAATTAGCATAATTAAGAAAAAGTGTACTTTTAATATGGCTCCTTGACTCTAGAAACATCAAGAAAGCAAGTTTTGAATGTGCTTATTCGAGTAGCATGGTACTTGGTTGTTTGGTCTTAATAAGCACAAAATTCCATATTTTGGATTTGAGTGAATAAGGTTGTCTTCATGGAATGATGCTTTCACACATTCAAAGCACACAGTGACTTTCGTTTTTCTGATTCTGTGCTTACCAAACACATTTCTGATTGTAATTTGACTTTTAGTCTAGCATAAGCACAGATAGCATTTTAGTTATATTTGAGTATAGTTTGCCAAAGAAGAGAAAACATGCTGATCTACCTTAGAGTTCAGGCTTTAAACATCTGTCTCTCAGGACTTGGTTAATATGAGCCTTTTCCCATGATGCAAATCTATTCTTAGTATGTTGATACATCCAGTTCTTGTGCTTGCCAAGGCTTAAGAACTGACTTCAGGCAGCTGCAGTGAACGTGAACACTCAAAAATAATGAGGACAAATGAGGCATCTTGTAGAGAGCCAACGCCTTTCTAGCAACTCATGTGCCCAAGGCAACTTTTATTTTAACTTTAGAACTCAGCATTTACTATGTATTCAGAATCATGCTAATTGTTTCTGAGAATTCAGAGTTAGAAAGCTTAGGCCTTTTTCCAAGGAACTTAAAATCTCACTTACGAAAAAATTTTATTCTTGTCCTATGAAAGGCAGTGATTGAGAAGTCTAAATATGAAAGGCAACATAGGATTAAGATTAGAATATCATCATAAGAGAAAAATTATGCCAATTATTTTATTTTATATTAACAGGTGAAAGAAAACTATTCCTTTTATATTTCTATACAGTGACTAGTGTTATCATCTTAAGTCATATTTCTTAACTCCTGTGTTAAATATGCTTTAATGGCTACTTATTGCAGTTAGAATTAACTGTGTTATCTTCATCGTGAGCTTGTATCAGTCTTGTGCCTAACTGCCCAGGCTCACCTGAGGCTGCTTTACCCCTTTTCAACTACCCTCCATTACAATGGCCTTTTTTTCTTTCTGCACTACATAGTTTCTGTACAAACAGACTCTGAAGTCAGAGGCTTGAGCTCAGGCTTATTATGGAGCTCTATTAGAGCTACAAGAAGTGAAGGAGGAAGCGAGAGTAAGCAAAAGGAAAATCAGAATAGAAATGCAGTCCAAGAACAACGTCAGTTGGTACTACAGGGTACTCTAGAGCTTGGATGGCCTTTCAGAATCATTGCAAATTGAGGCAAAGGGCACAGGCCTGTGCCTCCATCCTAAGACAGAATCTAGGTACCTTGCTGCATCCACTATTTTTGACTGATCTAGAACCGAACAGTATCTCTCCTAATTCAGAGCTTTTGTGCACGTTATTCTCATCTTTTTGCCTGGAATGCTCCACTCTTCCTCCACATGACAACGACTACCTGAAAGTTTTGGTTCACTTTTCAGGTCATCTTAGAACTATAAATTCCTCAAAAAGTTTTTTTCTGACCCTGAATCTATGTCTTTCTTTTAAACTCTTTCAAAGCAATTCATACTTTGCTCTATGTAAAAGTATAAAATATGTACCTATACTTGTGCTTTTGCTGTTACTCTTTTCCATTTGTATCATATTGTAAGCTACAAGGTCACAAATTTGTCACTTCTCTATGATTAGCACATAGTTCCAGCAACTTGAACATCATAGATGCATAACCAATATCTGTAAATGAATGAGCGAGTCTTGGTTCTTCTCTCCCTTAGGCTCTAGTAATTGCTGGCATTTCCCACTCATTATTATGATGATAATTTAACTCAGTTTTTTTTTTTTTTTTGTAAACTGTATGCTGGTTTGTATTAGAATTGTCTCTGATATTATCACACAGATGTTCTCACATTTGACTTGCACTAGAGTCACCTAAAAGACATGAAATATACTGAGTTCTGACCTCAACATCTCTCCTTCACTAAGCCTGGGTTAAGGCCCTGCATTTGCACTGTTGATGCTACTATTCCAGGAATGAACCTCTGATAATTGTCTGTGAATACAGACAGAGGGTTATCTATTTCCAATATTCAATTTGTTACAAAATGCAAAATCAAGAAATTTTAGGAATTTGTATTTGGAAGCTCAGGTAAATGGAACTGGGATAATCTATGATAGTTTAGAAGTAACAGGTAGATAACTATAAAGTATTGTATTAATGTGCACTATAAAGCAATCAACATTATTTACTGAATATAGAAAGAGCTAATCTGTAACCATTATGTTTATCTTCATTTGGATATCCCACAAGAGAAAATACCTAGATACTTTATAATCTAAATGCTTTATGAATTTATTCTTTACAGAATTGACTGTAACTTCTGAAAAACTATTTTATAATATATAGCAAAATTTTTCTCATTAAATGTAAAATTAATATTTGTACAATTTAATAACTTTATATCTTTAAAATGTTATTTATTATTTGTGTAATATATTTATTGTGTAATAATATTGTGTAATATCTGAAAGCATAAGCATTAACTCTTCCTCAGATAAACAGTTATTCACACAATTCCTAAAGCATTTTGTCTAAAAAATTAAAGACAGCTACAGTGGATTTAATCTTTTAAACAAGGTAAAAAGAAGGTTTCACTTATTTATATTTTTGTTTAAACCATATAGTAAAATTCACATTTTGGTGTACAATTCCAAATTTTAACACCACTTCTACAGACAGGATTTAGAATTTTATCACCCTGAAAAATTCCATGTAACATTTACAAACTCAAATTTTTACTGATTAAATTACAACTTATTAAGGTCTATGTTTTTAGAATTTCTATATCTGTTTGATATTGATTTTTATATTCAGCATATTTATTATATTTCCTGGATTTTTAAAGAACAATACATATAGGTACATATTTCTATCCATATTATTATTCAAATCAGAAATCTAGACTAGGGACAGCAACTGTGATATCAAAAGCCTATTCTGAAGTTCATGTTAGCTCCTGAATTGGTAAATTTGGAGTGTGGCTTTTGAGACTTTTATATGTCTCATTAGATCACAATTTTCTATTTTCACCTAAATATATTGTGTTAGAATGTTGTTAAATATTTCTGAAATATAAGTATTTATAACATTGCTTGAATCTATTTGTTCAGTGACCTTATAAAAATTTGTCCAGTTTAGATTAGCATAATTTATTCTGTTTCTAGATACTTACAAAGCATCTTTGTATCTGTTACAGATTTCTGCTTGGTATTAATGTCATAATCATCAATCTACACCCTTCCTCATATGTGAGAACCTTTACTAGTGAAATTTTCTCTTTATTCTCATTCATTTTTTTCAATGATAAACAATAATTTTTCTATCATTTCCAACATTTTCCTCAGTCCTTTGCATTGCAACCCAAATAAAACTAGAAATTGTATCTCCTTTCCATTCTTTGGTGATCTCACATCTTCACCAACACAAGACTTTCATGATCTTATTCTTATAAGAATTTTTCCATAATTTCAAGAATTAAAACATTTATCTTGACAAAGAAGAAATGTTTCTAAAAGTTGTCAAGCCATTCTAACCTCTTCCATTTATTATTATTATTATTATTATTAACAATATTTCGGGCCGGGCGCGGTGGCTCACGCCTGTAATCCCAGCACTTTGGGAGTCCGAGGCGGTCGGATCACAAGGTCAGGAGATCGAGACCACGGTGAAACCTCGTCTCTACTGAAAATACAAAAAAAAAAAAAAAAAAAAAAAAAAAAAAAAATTAGCCGGGCGCAGTGGGGGGCGCCTGTAGTCCCAGCTACTCAGGAGGCTGAGGCAGGAGAATGGCGTGATCCCCGGAGGCGGAGCTTGCAGTGAGCCGAGATCGCACCACTGCACTCCAGCCTGGGGAACAGAGCGAGACTCCGCCTCAAAAAAAAAAAAAAAAAAAAAAAAAAAAAATTCAATATTTCATTTGACCTAAGCTTTAAGACTTGGAGCTTACCTTTCCTTGATTCTATACCTACTGAAAACCAAAACTCAATTGTTTCTCTCTTTGTAAGTTTTTAAAAGCCTCAGATAATCTGAACAGTTGTTTTTCTAACACTATCCTCATAGAAATTTTATCACTCTATTCAAATGGGCATAGACCATATGCACTGTTCCAGAGTTGTTTTTATTAATGAATGAATATGCATTTGCAAATTAACACACTAAAATGGAAACATAAAGGAGTAGGCCTATTTAGATGTTGTCTACACAAAAGTCCTGTCTTATATTTAAACTAAGAATTGAAGAATGGAATAGGTACAGATAGTTGGAGGGAGAGTATCAGGCAGAAATAATAATAATATGGGACATATCTAGAGTGGAAACGAGAGCCATATGTCCCTAGGTCACAAGAAGGGTGAACAAAGAGGCAGCCGTCACACTTAGAGGATACTGAGGGGCAGATTCCACAGGCTTCAGAGGCAGTGGTAATGAATTTGCATTTTATTCTGAGAGTGACAAGGTGCCGTTAAAATGTAAGAAGCAGAAATGTGACAATATTCAGTTCATATTTTGTTCATTCTAAAAGATGAGATTGTTCACTTTGAAGAAACTAGAAAACTAAAGATTCTTAGTCCAGAAGAGGTATAAAATAAAACTCTCAAAGTACCTCATGAAGTAAAAAAAAATAAAATAAAATTAGTATCTAGAATTTTAGAATACAATGTAGCTACAGGACACCAAATGCAGATGGTAATTGTGCCAGTTAAGTAGGACTTTTCTCTTGTGCTTCTCTTCTCTGCTACTCACTCAAATTCTAGAGCTGTCATATATAGCCTGAGAATAGGGGGAAAAGAGTGAAAGAATAAGTTGAAAAAACAGACCTCAATGTAGAAGGAAAAAGGCATTGCATTAGATTAGTGTGTGTGTGTGTGTGTATGTAAGAGTGTGTGTATATGTGTGTGTGTGTGTGTATATATATATATATCTGGATCCTAGAGCATGATTAAAGAAGATCGATGACAACAAATCAATCATTCTTTACTTACATCTTACTCTTTACTTACTCCTTAGACACTATGTTTGTATTCTGAAAGTGCAGTATGCAATCAGTCTTTGCGTAATTTCTGTATAATTTAAGTGGGAGCTCATTTTCTTCAAACCCTGTGTTTGGCATGTGTGTAGACTGTGAGCACTGCATGAACTCCATTAGTATATAAGCCTCCTGACATAGGTTTTGCCATTCTTATTTACTTTCTGTATCACCAGTGCTTGAAGTGTGCCTTGAACATAGTACATTACTCAACACTGAATCAGCTTGAACAGAGTAGGCAGAACTAGCATACCCCTATCAGCCTCAGGAGTCTTCAAAATAAAACCTCCTTATTGTGTACTTGAATTTGATGTTTAAAACTACAGCCAAAATCCTAAGAAGCAATTTATACAAACTCCATTCTAAAATATTTTAAAATGACAGAATTATTGTAGACAAATAGAAAAAAAATTCATTTATAAGGAATTTATTGAGATCTCCTCTGGGAAAAGGTACTATATATGAATCTATAGAACATGCAAACCTGCAAAAGCTGCAGTCCTATTTTTGAAGATCTAAGGATTTAATTGTCTAATGGGAGTTTTAAGACTATTCTTAACTCATTTGTGAGGATTAATTACTATTGTCTGGGGGAAAGTGCTTTACCTGATTCCATACAACATACAAACATATACACGCCAGTCATACTCTCAGGGATCTAATAATAGCCAATTTGGAAAGTTGTGAGTTGTGAACACCTCTTGCAACTTGGTAAGGTAAGTCCATTTGACTGAAGGTCCTATGTGAGATTTAGCTCTTAAGGCAGAGAAATTCAAGCAAGACATGCTGATTAATTAACAATATCTAAAATTATAAGAGTGTGACTTTGTGACTGTCATTAAAAAATTGTTTCACAGCCTAGACTCTGGTTTGGTAAGAGTAGGGCTAGGTAAGTAAAAGGAAAAGTTTTTTCAATACACCTCTATAAGACATTGGTGCTTTAAGCAACACTGCTTTGGTGTTCAACTGGAAGAATGAAGCTCTCAAGGAAGAAAGCACTGCCTTTTAACTTCTGCACTAAATAGAACATGACTTTTGCACAAAACTACAGTTTCAGTCAATACACAGAGAAATCCAGAATATTGGCAGAAATAACGGCATTTAGTAAAGGTTGGCAATCACTGGAAAAATTCAGCATAGTCCAGAGGAAACAAAATTAATAAACAGATAAAAAGTTTTATATGGCAGGAAACCACAGTATCTGTACCTGATGGGATGTATTACTAGAAAATAGAAGCCACATATGATATTTGTGGAACTCATATTGAAAAAGTCCAAAAGATGAGATTTGAAGAGAAAAGCAACTGAAAACTTATGATAGCAAATGAATAAATATTTGATGAATGCCAAGGAGACTTCACAAGGACCGTATGGTGGGTGGCTAAAAAATTATTGAAACATATTTTAGCTAAACTCGTAATACATCTATCACTTGAAATATACAATTCTTTTTTCTTCATATGTCCTTTCTTCTTTGTGCCCTTATCCCATCAACCACTATATCACCCAAGCCTGAAACCTGGTAGTCATTTTAGAATGAGCTTGTTTCTTCACTCCACACATAGTGCTGGCAGTAAACGCTATAGATTCTACCTTCTAAAATGTCTTGGAAAATCGTTGTGTGAAGTCAGGGACCCTGAATGGAGGGACTGGCTGAAGCCGCAGCAGAAGAACGTAAATTGTGAAGATTTCATGGACATTTTTCCCTTCTCCAGTCAATACTCTTGTGATTTCCTATGCCTGTCTTTACTTTAATCTCTTAATCCCATCATCTTTGTAAGGTGAGGATGAATGTCACCTCGGGACCCTGTGATGATTGCGTTAACTGCACAAATTGTTTGTAGAGCATGTGTGTTTGAACAATATGAAATCTGGGCACCTTAAGAACAGGATAACAGTGATTTTCAGGGAACCAGGAAGATAACTTTACAGTCTGACTGTCTGTGGGCCAGGCAGAACAGAGCCATACTTCTCTTATTACTGAAAACGGGTAAGATAAATATCACTGAATTCTTTCCCTAGTAAGGAATATTAATGATTAACAGCCCTGGGGAAAGAATGCATTCCCAGAGGAGGCTTCTGAATGGCCACTCTGGGAGTGTCTGCTTTATGTAGTTGTAGATAGGGATGAAACACACCCTAGTCTCCTGCAGCATCCCCAGGATTAGGAAATTCCAGCCTCACAAATTATAGTCAGACCAGTTCTCTGCTCTTGAACCTTGTTTATAAATGACAATGCCTGCACAGCTGGACATGAAACTTCATTAGCAATCTTAATTTTGCCACATCCTGTGGTCTTCTGATCTCACCCTGCCTCCATTTGCTTTATGATATTTTATTACCTTGTGAAGCATGTGATCTCTGTGACCAACATCCTATTCATACAGTCCCTCTCCTTTTGAAAATCGCTAATAAAAACTTGCTGGTTTTATGGCTCGGGGGCATCACGGAACCTGCCGACATGTGATGTCTCCCCTGGACACCCAGCTTTAAAATTTCTCTCTTTTGTACTCTTTCCCATTATTTCTCAGACCAGCCAACGCTTATGGAAATAGAAAAGAACCCATGTTGAATATCAGGGGTGGGGTTCACCCGATAGAAAATGCTTTCATTTAAGCCTTTGTCACTTCTTACATGAATTGCAATAAACTTTGGGTAGCATCCCTGCTGCCAATATTTTTCTCCATTATACTCCAGTGAGACCATGGTAAAAATGTAAGTTTTACAACTCCAGTCCCTTTATTAAATGATTGAAGATATTTTCAATAATTTCAACATGAATTCTAAATCCTCAACATATTCTTAAAATTATTTTTAAACTATCTCCCTATGACTCTTTACTAGAATGTCTCAGCATGCATATGTTATTGACTACTATCTTATGTAGTAATTTACACAAGTTATTCATTTTTGTTCAGTTATAGGGCAAGCTCACACCCACTCAAATATCAACTATTTTACTCATAATTATTCTTTACGTTTAGCTTAAATATTTTCATTTCTAGGATGTTTTCCTCACCATCTTTGCAGTTAATACAAAATTAAAAATCTATGGATTTAACTCTTGTGTTAAATGTGTTATTAACTCTTGTATTATTGTTCATTTTCTGTTTCTCTCATTATTGTTTCTCCATCTCCTGGATTCATTTAGTTTCATCCATATCAACAGGACACTTTCAATGGCAAGTAAAAGCATGAACTTTCTTTACAAAACAAGTTAGGGTAGGATTAGAGGCTCAGATTTTCAGAAACTTTTCTATTTTTTGGCACAGCTTGCTTCTGCTTGATTTCACTCATGCATATATTTGGGGACCTAAAAATGTGACCAGAATGCTGTCTCTCTGGATCACTTGTCTTTGCTGGTCTCTGGGTTTATTCTTCTCCAGTGTGGGCGACATGACTGTTGGCAAAACTATATTCAGTGGCAAACCCACACCCACATCATTTCTATTTAGCAATCTCAGCTCTTTTCCAATGTTCATATCTCAATCTGAATCTCTGAGAAGACATGGATAATGACACCATTCCACACCTAAATACAATGGCCTTGGAGTTGAGAAACACATCTTGTCTCTGTTGGGGTATAGGCTTACTCAGAAGTAGTAGGGGAACATAGTAACAGACGGTCTCAACAGAACCACATGGAGTGGAGATGGAGATATCCACATAAACCAGAAGATTAGACAGATTACAACACACTCATACATACACTCACACGTGTGTGTGCACACATGAACACACAGGCACAATTATCATACTTCAATAATCACTTTTACTTCAAAAGGTGAGCTAGTCCTATCCTGCTCCATGCGCTTTGTGGTACCTTACACAAAAACCTATCATGATGTATATCTCATTGTACCATTCAAAAAAAAAAACAACAACAACAAACTTTTCAGACCTTATGGTACGTAGTAAATGCCTCAATAATATTTAGTTTTTATACATTTATCACCAATAACTTGTAAATTTTGGCAAAAAAATAGACATTGCACAAATGTTCAATGAATGAATAAGTGCCCAAATCACAGGGTGTGCACTATGTTTTTATCTTAAATTGTATTTAACTGTGATCCAACTTTCCATTTGTTTTCCTGTTATTTAATCGACAACGGAAAGGACTGATTTTGTACTTGATAAAATATTTACTGTTTGATTTATAAATTATGTTTAAATATCAGTGTTATCACATATAATGGTGACATTCCCCAAAGACAAGCACTCTTACAGACCCTAACATTAAAAATGTCCTTTTTTTAAATTAATCTCAGGACAACTTGGAAAATTTGAGCACTGCCGCTTACTCTACATGCTGCACTGTATATTAGAACTCGTTTATTTTTTTCTTCTCTTGTTTTTTAGTTTCTTTGTTGTATCTTTGTTGAGTAACTCTAAAAAAAGAACATGAGTCTAGCCATAGCCACATCAATTTTTTCTGATTATATAGAAGAAGAAAATGCTTGTGCATTAACAATCATTATGAGTACATTTAAGTCATTATTCATTTATGGAATTGCATTAATTTCTGAATAACATGGCACCATAGATGGATGATTCAAGAAAGGCAATGAAGTATCTCTGTCTCCTGGATTCATTTAGTTCCTCAAAGTATCAATCTGTCATTCACTGTGGCCACCCACAGACACTTCTCAATCTGAAAAAAGTCATTACATTATCAGTCAGATGACTGGATGAGATTTAAAAAAACAAATATAATAGTAATTTTAGTTAGCTTAAAGTATTAAAATTCCAAGGCCAAAATAATTTTTCCAGTTATGTGAGGCTACTAGCTATGGAAATTCTAAAACATCATTGAATTAATTTATTTTAAGCAATAGATAATATTAAGTTTTTTTCTATTGAAAACAAATTCTGCATTTCCACCATTTGAATGTGCCATTTACTTTGATGAAAATAATCTAACACCAACATAAACTTTTCTTCAGAATATCAGGAGGTTTATTATCCGTGAAATAAGAATGCCTAAAAATCTTTAATGCATTTACTGCCTTATCACTCATTTATCCATTTGTACAATGTGTATTTATTGGGTATAAACAAGAACTAAACTATACTGTTAGATGTTGAGGTATTTAGTTGATACAAAATTAAAAATCTATGGAGTATGTGTTATTAGTCACTTGTATTTTTGTTCATTTTCTATGGTTATAGCAAAATAGTATGTATCCATTGATAAATTTAGTTGGTAGATCAGTGATATGGATTGGTTAATCTGGAGCCAAATAGTTTGTAGCCAAAATGCAATGTTATGTTACTATTATTTATTTACAAGACACTGAAATCTTCTATGCCTCGGTTCACTCATTTGTCAAAATGGAGTGATCATGATTATATCTCATAGGATTATTGTGAAAATTAAGTTTTAACTACTACTGATAGTTTTGTATTACTAGACATGATAAAAAATACAAGATATACATTGTCTACTGGTAATGAAATAGGAAAATGTGGAACATTCATTGCTTCTAAATATCTGTGCATTTACAATCTAATATGAAAATCAATTACCAGAGGCTGGGAAGGGCAAGGGGAAGTGGAAGATGGGAGAAGTTTGTCAATGAGTGAAAAGTTACGGTTAGGAGACATAAGTTCCAGTTTCCCATCAAACAGTAGGATGACTATAGTTAGCAATAATATACTACACATTTCAAAATAGCTAGAATAGAGGATTTTCAATGTTCTCACAACAAAGAAATGATAAATGTTTAAGGTAATAGATAAGCTAATTATCCTGATTTGATCACTACATATTATATACATAAATCAAAATATTATGCTGTACTCCATAAATATGTACAATTATTATGTGCCAATTAAAAACAAAACAAAACTTAAAAAATACTTAACTCATTTAATATAAAGTTATTTCGCAAAGTAGATGGTTGACATGGTCTCATTTTAATAAATAATTAGAAAACAAATTAGGATAACTTGAAACTAAAATTATAACTTTTTAAAAGTTATCCAGTAAAATTAAAAACTTTAATTTTAAAATATAATTAAAATATTGCTAATCTTATTTTAAGTTTTCAGGATCAAGGTGCTTGGTATTTCTTTAAACTGCATTTTTTTTCTTATTGTGGCCACAGGTATAAATCTTTAATTCATTGGTATTTAACTTTCCTTGGAAATGCGGGTTTGAGATTAAGATGTTGTTAAGCTACGTCATTGACGGGCAGTCAGTGTTTGTGAACTCTGAGAGAAAATATACACTGAGGAAAAAGCAAGACAAGCAATCTATAGGACTATAAAGTTATGTTTGCCTATGTAAAAAGCACCTACCTATTGAAGGATGATTGATATGTAAAAATCTATATGTATTAATATTTAATCTTGATGAGTTTGAAGATAAGTATATACCTGTTGAAATTATCAAGACCATAAACATACTCATCTCCTCCCAAAGTTTCCTCCCAACCCCTTTATTTTTATTATTTAGTTGTTTTCTTTCTAAAAACACAAAAGACCTACTGTCTTAGCGATTGTAAGCATACAATACAGTATTGTTAATTGTAGACACTCTGCTGTAAAGTAGACTTCCTGGACTTATTTATCTTGCATAACCGAAACCTTGTATCCTTTAACTATCACTTCTCCATTCTTCAACCCCTATCTATCCTCCAATTCATGTCACTCACCATTCCATTCTTTGTGTTTATGACTAGACTATTTTAGAGTCCACACATAAGTAAGACCGTGTAGCATTTGTCTTTCTGTATCTGGCTTATTTTACTTACCACACTGTCCTCCAAGCCCATCTATGTTTCCATGTTGTCTCAAGTAACAGAATTGTCTTCTTTATTTGACTGTATAATATTCCGTTGGATAAAGAAAATACATACGTATGTATATATACATATATATATGACACATAGTTTACTAAATAACTTGTTTTCACTTTGTATTCTTAGAGTCCTTGTCAAGATTAATTGGCCCGATATGCATATATTTATTTTGGGGACCTCTATTCTGTTTCACTGGGCTAATTGTCTACTTTTTATGTTAGTACCATAGAGTTGTGATTACTAATGTTTTGTGACACAGTTTGAAATCAGAACGTGTGATTCCTCTAGCTTTGTTCCTCTTGCTCAAGATTGTTTTGTTATTAGGGATATTTCGAGGTTCTATATGAAGTTTAAGATTTTTTTTCTATTTCTGTGAAAAATACCTTTAGAACTTTGATAGGTATTGCACTGAATAATTAGCAATATTAGTTCTTCCAATTCATGGACATGGAATATTTTTCCATTTATTTCTTATATGAAGCTGACCCAATAGTCCTATAGACAGGTTTTTCTGATAAACATAGAAATTGAACTTTCTGGTCTTAAAGCTTGAAACTTGCATAAATTTTATTTGAGCTTCTCTCTCAGTAAAGGACCCTCGGGCTTCTGAAAATGTATCAAAGAACTGAAACTCACCAGATGATCACATTTAGACAATGAGGGGCCAGGCACCATCATTCATCATGATTGCAACCTGCTGCCTCCCAAATTCCTGTTTTCCTACATGTTGTTACATTTCTTCCTGGCTATAAGAACCTCTAATTTTAGGCAGTCAGAGAGAAAAATTTGAGACTGATTGCCCATCTCCTTTACTGCAACACCCAATTAAAGTTTTCTTTGTTGGCACTATTTGTTGTCTCAGTGATTGGCTTTCTGTGCAGCATTTAGCAGGACGTAGAACAAACATCTGGTGTTTCAGTAACATATATTTTAATATGTTTTAGCAATGTTTTATAGTTTTCAATGTGTAGGTCTTACATATTTAAATTTATTCCCAAGTATTTTATTCTTATTGATTTTATTATAAATATAATTTTT
Source organism: Macaca nemestrina (assembly GCF_043159975.1). Taxonomy (NCBI): domain Eukaryota; kingdom Metazoa; phylum Chordata; class Mammalia; order Primates; family Cercopithecidae; genus Macaca; species Macaca nemestrina. The sequence continues at coordinate 77,018,568 of NC_092126.1, forward strand.
TCTCCAATTATTTTTAGATAGTTCATTTTTAGTATACAGAAACAATTAATTTTTAAATATTGATATTATATCCTGCAACTTCACTGACTTCGATAATCAGCTCTAACAGTATTTTGGTGTCATATTTAAGTTTTTCTATATATACAATGTCATCTGCAAACAAAGACAATTTTACTTCTTTTCTGATTTGGATGCTTTTTCTTCTTCTTTCTTGTCTAATTGCTCTGGCTAGGTCTTTCAGGACTATACTGAATAGAAGTGGTGAAGGGTAGGCACCTTGCCTTGTTCCTGATCTTAGAGGAAAATTTGAAAGCTTTTCATGTTTGAATATAATGTTAGCTATGAGGTTGTCATATATGGTATTTATTGTTGAGGTATGTTTATTCTATTCCTAGATTTTTAAGTGCTTTTACCCCAAAGGAATATTGAATTTTGTCAAATGCATTTTTTTTTTTGCATCTATTGAGATGTTCATGTGATTTTTATCCTTTATAACAGAATAACTGTTAAAGTGGTGTATCATATTTCTTAATTTTTTGATGTCAAACCATCCTTGTATCCCAGGGATAAATCTCATTTGATCATGGTGTATGAGCCTTTCACGTACTGTGGAATTCGGTTTGCTTATTGTGTTGAAGACATTTATATCTGTTTATCAGGAATATTGACCTGTAGTTTTCTTTCCTGCACTATCCTTGTCTGGTTTGGTACCACTCTATATCTTTCAGTTAGAAAATTTAAGGCAAATTGATGAGTAAATATTTACTACTGCCATTTTAATTGTTCTGTGTTTTGTAGTTTCCGTTATTTATGGAAAACTGCTTTTATCTAATTTGAAGAAACTCATGGACTGAAAAACTATAAATAGATTATTTAGATAGGCTAAATAATACAGAAATTGGCTCTTGATTTTATTCAAAGAAATTGGGAAACAAGATGTTGTGGATGTTCGGGAGACTAGATTTCTATAGATAGAATTTGACATAAAAAGAAAAGAGCTCAAAAAATAATTGAAATAAATAATAAAACTTAAAATTGCAAAATATTTAGGGATATTAGAAATTAGAGAAATGAGGGAGGTTGAAAAGTAGAAGTGATATTTCTGTCCATCCAGGAAGAGACAAAACTGAGATGTTTGAGCAGGATGGGTATATCTAGTTCACTGCAAAGATGTCTGAATCAAAAGTTGGTGCCCAGTAGATTTTCTCAATTATGCAATACGGTTTAAGGAAAAAGAGACTGAAGATATAGCTCTTCCATTGAAGCCTAATAGACTCAAGTTACTTTCAGTTAAATCTAGAGATAGGTAATTTTGTCTCAAAACATTATAGGTGCGGCTAATGATACTTGGAGATGACACAATCTAATTCATTAGAATGTTACTATTTTTGAGAGGTATACTGTTAAAGAGCATCCATACTGGACGGACAGGGACTGTAAATGTTCAGGAATTAAAATAAATATTTTGCCCCAACCATCAAAGGAAAGGAAACAAGTTGAGAAAGAGTGTCATTTTTATGAAATGCCTATGTTTTCATAGAGTCCTTACAGGTGTCCAAGCAATATAATGGGAATAGAATGGCCTGCTTGAAAGAACAGTTAAGAATAAAAAGCAATGGGCAAAGAACAATCTCATAGAGAGAAAAATGGAATATTACAAAGAATATTTTCAGCCCCCAGGCAAGGAGACCCTCACTGTTTCTTACCAAGAGATTTTACAATTGCTATGAAACAGTGACTACTGTGTTTTTTCTTGTCTTTCTTTTTTCAAAAAGGAGTATTTAGGGTCATTTATCCTATCTCTCTCCAACTTTTGCTTTTAAGTATATAAGAGTGTCAGAGTATGAGTAGAAGTAAGTTTTCTTTTTGTTTTCAGTTCTCCAGAACAAGAGGAGAACATATACATTCTCATACTTCATTTGAAAATTTACACGAAGTCCTGAACTTCAAGCTTGGTAGAGCCTTTGGAACAAAAGTTGTCTTATTTGGTATCTCTTTCATGTGAGAGAGTGATGGAAATAAAAATTTAAGAGCAGGAGAATATGTTGTGATTATTTTATTGTTCAAAAGTATTTGCTTCTCAATTCCAAAGGAGGATTATACATTCCTATCCTTTAATATAAGGCTAGGACATAAACAGAAAAGTAAGTAGGTATGACCTGTATTACTTCAATGCGTAAATGATAAAGTCAACATATAATTTGGCATATTGTCTTGTTTTCCAAGATTCACAATGTTTGAGAGACAGTTGCTGTTATAGCTTGAGTTCTGGTGTAAAGATGATGTGAGATGAGTGAACATAATTGAATAACATAAACTGCTACAGAATTTTGTATTGTTTGTTAAGACAACATAATTTAATCTCAGCTAACTCATACTCAGAACAGACAATTTACTTTCCCCACTTTCATGCCAAGTCTAAATCTAAAATCCTACACCATTCACTCGCATATAAAAAGACAAATACATAAAACAATACCCAAGGAGGAGAACCAAAAGAAAATAAGTGAAACTAGACTTTTGCCCAATCCATTCCTATTAAGGCTACACTCTAGAACATGTGGTCAAGTCTGTGAAGTGGTACTCGATTTGTCAATATTTCTCTATTATTTCAATAAAATGTGGATTCACATAAGGGGATGAGGAGGAGCAATGCCATAGATGTCATTACTCATTATTAATAATGCAAAGTTTAAATTCACCACATAAATACAGTACAAGCAAACTTTAAATGTTTTCTAGATTTTTAATTGATGTTAGAATTAATTGTATTCATGCTTTATAATTTCAATGAAACTTTAATTCTGAAAGGCTTTTTTTCTTAGTTACTTGATTAAAGTCAATGCATATTCTCAATAAATTCTTAGCACTAACTAGTAGCAAGGTTTTTATTAAATGCTTATAAGTACTCATTACTAAGGCCCTATGGGTTTTCTTTTCTCCACTGATGTACCCATTTTATAGATGTCAGCTGCCTGCACACATTACCATCATCACCAATGAAACCCATATTTTCATATGGAGACATCGTAGTACTCTCTAATGTCTGAATAATTTTTTAATCTTTATTGATACCTTCTGATGGGCTGAACTGTCACAAACACTATCTAAGTACATTTACTATAATCTAAAAATAAGTAATGGAATATATGTGTAGTATAATTCATAAATATTGATTTTTACTGTTATGCAGCCAATCCAAACAATTTAAAAGAATATGCAACACGGTTTTAATTTCAGCTTTGACTTGAAATTTTAAGCTCTTGTATAGTCTTCAGATGGTGAAAGCAGCTCATGAGTATCCACTCTATTCAAATTAATGGTAATAGGATATTTGTTTTGATAGAAATATTAATAGTTTACATTATAAAATACTATAAAAATGTACATGGTAGAGCCTGCAAGGGGTGAGCATTAATCCTGTTTTCTCTTTGTCTTCAGGACTCACAGCAAACATGTTCTTTCTGCCTCACTTAAAGTGAATGTGGTCATGTCCCTGGGTTCTGGTAAATTGAATCTGACTGGAATTGGTGTTGCCAGTTCCAGAAAACCTGTTTTAAAATGTCCCATGTGATGGTCCGTCTCTTTCCTCATATGCTTATGGATTTTTATAACGTAGTGGTGGTGAGAGCAATGCAATCAGAAGAGTCTTGAGTCACTGGTTCCAGAGAAATATAGGTCTACCTTCCAGAAATCATTTACCTCTATCTGCATTAAACTCAAGTGGGATTTGGAATTTAATTTCAATTATTAAGTCTCCAATACTCACTAAAATTTGGTTATAGACTAATAGAATATTTTACAAAGTGTACTTTAAGTTTACATCTTTTTACCACAATTATTACTCAGACTAATTGATCAAGGTAGAGGTTCAATTTGAAAATAATAAAATTGAAGCAAAAAGAAATTCAGTAAATTTCTAAGTGCCAGAAATGATAGATGGTAAGTGACAAAATTGGAACTTGACCGTAAGAAATCTGTTTTGACATATTCTTAAACATTATACCATCTCTTAACCAGCTTTGTTATGGTTGGCAGGGGCATTTCTATTTAAGATCTTTCTCTCCCGTCTTCTTTTTTCTCAATCTCTTAATAACTGTAACCGTTCTGTTTCCTTTGTTCTGTGCCACATTATTTTCTGCTTAATTATAATCATTCTGCTCTGTCAGGCTCTTATGTTAGAAGATGCTGGGGGAAAGCAGGAGGACTTAATTTTTTAAATTTTACTTTTAAATGGTACATACTAATTTCATATATTTGTGGGATATACAATGATATAGTGATAGGTGTATAGATTCTGGATGATCGAATTTGAATAATTAGCATATTGATGACCTCAAATATTTGTTATTTCTTTGTTATAAAAGTACTTAAAATCCTCTTTTAGCTATTTTAAAATATACATTGTTATTAATTATAGTGACCTTGTTGTACAGTTGAACACCAGAATTTATGTCTTTTATCTAACTGTAACTTTATATCTGGTGGCCAATGTCTCCCCATTTCCCTTCCACCCTCACATCTACCCTCTAGTGATCATTCTGCTTTTTATTTTATAATGGCAACATTTTTAGATACCACATATAAGCCAGATAACACAATGCTTGTCTCTCTGTGTCTGGATTTGTTCAGTTAACAGAATGAACTATCTTCATCCATATTGTCAGAAGTGACAGAATTGTCTAGATTTTAAAAGGTGAATAGTACATCATTTTGCATATATATCACATTTTTAAAATATTTTCATCTGTATCTTAACTATTGTGAATAATGCTGAAAAAACACTAGCATGTGGATATCCTTTCAGCACATTATTATTTTTTTCTCTTTGGATACATACCAGCTGAGCGATTGCTGGCTCATATGGTAATTCTGTTTTTAGTTTTTTGAGAATGTTTATACTATTTTACAAATGAGCTGTACTAATTTACGATATCATCAACAACTTACAAGCGTTTTATTTTCTCCTTGTCCTCGCCAACATTTGTTATCTTTCATCTTTCTGATAACAGCCAATCTAACAGATGTGAGGTGATAATACCTCATTATGGCTTTAATTTGCATTTCTCCATTATTATAGATGTTGAGCATTTTTAATATATCTTTCGGTTGTTTGTATGTCTTCTTTTGAGAAATGTCTATTCAATTTATTTGCTTATATTTTAATATGATTATTTGTTTTCTTTTTATTGAATAGTTTGAGTTTTTTGTATATTTTGGGTTTTAGCCCCTTATCTGAGGTAAGATTTGCTAGGATTTCATCACAATATGTGGGTTGTCTCATCATTTCACTGTTTCTTTTGCTGTGCAGAAGCTTTTTAGTTTGATGGAATCTCATGTGCCTTTTTTTTATTTTATTGCCTGTGCTTTGAGTGTCATATTTATAAAATCTCTGCTAAGACCAGTGTACAAACTCTTTCCCTTATGTTTTCTTCTAGCAGTTTTATAGTTTCAGGTCTTATGTTTAAATCTCTGATCCAGTTTGAGTTGAATCTTGTGTAAGGGTTGAGATAAAGATACATTTTCATTCTTCTCTGTATGAACCAGTTTTCCCAACACAATTTATTAAAGCAATTGTCCTTTCTCCAATATGTGTTCTTTACTCCTTTTTTTTTTTTTTTAATTATTATTATTATACTTTAAGTTGTAGGGTACATGTGCATAACGTGCAGGTTTGTTACATATGTATACTTGTGCCTTGTTGGTGTGCTGCATCCTTTTTTGAAAATCAATTGACTATAATTATATGGCTTCATTTCTGGGTTCTCTATTTCATTGGTAAGTGGGTATGTTTCTATGCCAGTACCATATTGTTTTTGTTACTATACTTTGTAATATAATTTTGAAATTCGGTATTGTTGTATGTCCTGCCTTTTTGAGGGGGGGTGGTCAAGATTGTTAAGGCTATTCAGGAACATTTTTAGTTCTATATAAATTTTAGAATATTTTTTCCATTTATTTGAAGAATGACATCAGAACTTTGATAGGAGTTTTATTTAATTAGCAGGTTGCTTGGGGGTGTATAACATTTTAACAACATAATTATTCCAATTCATAAGCATGGTCTATATTTTCACTTATTTATGTCTTTAATTTCATTCACCAATATTTTTAAATTTTCGGTACACAAAAATTTTACTTTTTTGGTTAAATTAACTCTCATATATTTTATTTTGCTACTGTAAGTGGTATTGTTTTCTTATTTTTTCAGAGAGTTTGTTGTTAATGATAAACATGCTACTAATTTTGTAAGTTGAATTTTTATCCCACAACTTTACTAAATTTGCTTATTAGTGACTATAGTTTGAATGTGTCTCCAAAATTCCATATGTTAAAAACTTAAGCTCTAAACATATGTATTGATTGGAGGCTGGAAGGTAATAATCATCAGATAGTCTGGGTCTCCCATTATTGTACTACTGATTGTTTTAAAAGGAAAGGAAGAAAGACCTGGCAGGCACACTCCAATCATGTCATGTCCTTCTGCCATGTTATGTCACAGGAAGAAAGCCCTCACCAGATGTAGCCACTCAATCTTGGTCTCCCCATCTTCTATAACAGTAATAAATTTATTTTCTTTATAAATTACCTAGTCTGTAATATTTTGTTATAGAAACAGGAAACAACGTGAAACATCAGTTCTAACAGTTTTTTGGTGGAGTCTTTAGGTTTTTTTTTTTTTTTTTTGGAGATAAGATCATGTATTCAAACAGAGACAATTTTAGTTCATCTTTTCTGATTTGAGATTTTTTTTTTTTTCTTTCTCTTGTATAGTTGTTCTGGCTAGGACTGCCTTTTCTAGGTTTACCAAAAGTAGTGAGAGGGAGAATTCTTACCTTGTTTCTGATCTTAGAGTAACAGCCTTCAACTTTTCACCCTCAGGTATTACATTAGCTGTGAGCTTATCATACGTGGCCTTCATTGATTGAGGAACAGTTCTTCTACAGCTAATTTGTTGAGAATTTTTATAATGAAAATTTTAAATTGTGTCAGATACTTTTTCTGCTTCTGTTGAGATCGTATGGTTTTTGTCATTTTTTCTGTTGACATGGTTAATCACATTTATTGATTTGTTTATGTTGAACTAACCTTGTATCACAGGTATACATTCCACTTAAACATGATGAATGATTCTTTTAATGTACCATTGAATATGGTTTGCTACTATTTTGTTGGGGATTTTAAAACCTATTATTATGAGTGGTACTAGCCTGTAGTTTTCTTTTCTTGTAACATCTTTGGCTTTGGTGTCATGGAAATGCTGGCCTTAGAAAATGAACTTATTCTTTCCTTCTGCATTTTTGAGAGGGTTTGAGAAAGATTGTTATTCTTTGGCTGTGTGGTGGAATCTAGCCATGAAGCCAGCTAATCCTGAGTTTTTCCTTGATTAAAGACTTTTATTTACTTATTTAATTTTCTTATTCAATTGTTGGTCTGTCCATATTTCCAATTTTTTGTGATTCAGTATTGGTAGGTTATATGTTTCTAATAATTTATTTCATTTTCTAGATTGCTCAATTAGTTGGCACATAATTGTATATAGTAGTCTTTTACTGTATTTTATTACTTGTGATTTCTTTATTTCTTCTTTTATTTGACTTATCTCTCTTTTTTCTAAGTTTAGCTAAGCATATAAATTAAAATGCATAAAAATTTTCTTTGATGGATCTCAGCCTTCTCAAATTTAGCTAAGGAAACACAGCATTTTGAGACTCAAGTGATTTATTTATAAAATGGTTATTCTGGCTCAATTTTTCTCAACAGTAAAAGGTATTGATTAATTAAGGAAGAAGCATAAAACTAGAAAGATTACTTCTTGGCTTACTATATTTTAGAGCAATGGATCACATTCTCACAAGTAAACATATTTTTGGCTTGGTTCCTAAAGGAATGCATTATCCAGGAAAATCAGAACTGTTTATAAATGATTTAAATTGTGAACTCATTATGAAGACATCACACTTAACTTTCTGTCCTGAGCAATATATATTATTGTTACTTGTACTTTTTTCTTTTTATATGTGTTTTAAATAATGACATTTAATGTATACACACATAAAATTGATGTATTATGCATGTAAAAGAAAAAGACCACTTGTAGAAAGAAAATTTATTTTTTTTTCTATTATGCTAACCTCTAGACTGGGATCTCTATTCTTGCCATGTGCTTTGGGCAAGACTTCCCCAGAAATACTCTGGGCAAGCTGATGTAAATCACACTTTTTAGTTGGGGCATATTTTCTCATATTGGTGACAGTGATTGGTTTCAACTAAGATGATCCAAATGAGATGGAATTTTCAATATTTAATTTACTAAAAAATGGTAAGTAGCTGGAGAAAGAGAGAACTTCTTTTAAATAGAAATGAATGTTAAGGGATATAGCATTTTAGCACCCTACATGTTACCAAGAGAAAAGAACCTATGACTTTGGAGTAAAATTTATTTGCAAAAAAATGTCCTCAATGGACTTTTTAATTTTAAAAAGTGAAAGCAAAAATATCTGTTTAGTGACAATATGAGACGCAAAGCAATCATCAGCTCTACAGAATAATAGACATTACTTTTTACATTTTAGATAATAATGCCTATAAGCTAGTTATGTTTTTAGATGTTCTTATACCTTCAAAAAGTACAGCTTTTTCTTTTTGATGTATATAAACGTATGCAAATCTTTACCGATGGCAGAAGAATCCTAAGTGACAAACCCTGTCTTTGATTGTAACTCTGAAAACTCAATATATATCCTTCAATTTTCCTGATTGTATTAATGCCATGATGGAGTGGGAGGGGAAGTTCATTTGACTTTACAAAATAAGGGCACAGACAAACATGCAAGCATTGATTTATATAGTAAATTGTAGTTCACATTTTTTTACTAATTAAATATAATCATCACGCAAAGGTCTAATACCTATACATTTTTGTGATTTTGTGTGCATATATATATATATATATATATATATATATATATATATATAAGTATATGTACTTATTAAAAAATCACTAATTTTCAAAATATCCTAATAATACATTCAGCCAATTGGGAGCATTAAATTTCACATGAGAGGTAGGATGTAGATATTTAATATCTCATTTCTGAAATTTTATATTTTCAAGAATGTAACATACATCTTGTATATAAGAAATCTGAAATGATGTACATAGGTATATAATTTAATGCTAACTTTAAAGAGATTTCTAAAAAGCCACAATACAATAGAAAAAAAAATACTGTTTTCTTTATGTTCTTTAAATAAAGTCTTAAGCTTTAATACATACATTGTGATAAAGATAGAATGAGAAAACATTTTCCTATATTTGTTGATATGCTTATTTAATATGTCTAGAGTATATTCTTTATCCTTAGGCAAAACATTCCTTGAGGGTAAATCTGTCACAATTTAAAAATCATTAGAATATTTTATATTAAGGAGCCTTAGGCAGATAAGTAATTAATGAGTATAGCTTACTGTTAGAACTAATGTTAATATGCATGAAAATCATGGACAAAATGGGATTATAAATTGTCATATCCATTTTATGTATCGTGACTTCTAATTTTCAATACGAATTTATCATATGCCTAACATTCAAAGACATAATTCTTTTAACTTATTTTCTGAGTGCTAACTATGTAATAGATATTTTTCTAGACATTGTTAACACTTTATTGAATAAAATTGATACCTACCTTGCCCTTACAAAGTTTACATTCTATTAGCAAAAATTTAAACAAGTATTTAATGTCATATTTGTTCCTGATAAACACTAGTGGAAATAAACAGAACTGAGTACTATCACTGTACTATTTGGGTAAGGGTGATTATTGAAGACCCTTCCTAAAAAATGAAATTGAACACAGACCACAATAAAGTGAGGAAAATAACTACACAGATATCTGGGTAGAGAGAATTTCTTGTACAGAGAATACCAAGTGAAAAGTTCATAAAACGAAACAATGTTAGACAAGTTTGATTTTTAGCAAGTTTGTATGACTCACAGTCATTAGGCTGTAACATACTGCCTTCCAAATCATTATATATCTGCTCATTGTTTTCTGAATTTTGGTTGACAAACCATGATTTCACATAATATTTAGCTATCATATAATACAGTTATATCTTTATTTTTACAGTGGAATATAAAACAAATTATTAACCTTTAAAAAAATTCTAGACAAAAATATCATGTTGGCATTTCTAAATGACATTTCTGTTTATATATATATATATATATACACAGAGAGACACATTCAGCCATTAAAATAATTGATTGAGTCCATTAAAATTAGCATATATGTGTAAATATTCTACACACAAACACAAACCACATGTACACACACATATATGTGTTTATATATGTGTGTGTATATATATGTACATATACCAATTATCTCTGAAAAATAAAGTGTGTGTGTGTGTGTGTGTATATATATATATATATACACACTCACATATCTCTCTGTATGTGTATGTGTGATCTGTGCATGTATAATATCTTCTGTTATTTCATATACTCTCAGATACTTTTACTACAAATTGAACATTCTGGATCACCATTCTTCTAGACAAGCTGATTATTTTGTATGCTTTGTTTTTCAGGTTGACTTCTCGTGCTTCTTTCAATCACATAAGACAGTCATAGCGCAGGCAGACAGTAGATGGTGCTTTTTAAGGGGGTAGCACCTTTCAGTTTGACTTGCAGCCTAGAGCTGAAACTGGGCGAGACAGTTATGAATGAGAAGTCATTGATTATTGTCTTAAGGTTTTGTTTTGTTTTTATAAATCACAGCAATATATATTGAAACACTGAGGGAGAGTATGATTTAAGCATGCAGTCTACTGAAGATAGGAAATAGTTATCTTTTTTTTATTTTTAAATTTTTTTATTTTTAAATTTATTTATTTTTCTTTTTTTTATTATTATTATACTTTAAGTTCTAGGGTACATGTGCATAACGTGCAGGTTTGTTACATATGTATACTTGTGCCATGTTGCTGTGCTGCACCCTTCAACTCATCAGCACCCCTCAACTCGTCATTTACATCAGGTATAACTCCCAATGCAATCCCTCCCCCCTCCTCCCTCCCCATGATAGGCCCTGGTGTGTGATGTCCCCCTTCCCGAGTCCAAGTGATCTCATTGTTCAGTTCCCACCTATGAGTGAGAACATGCGGTGTTTGGTTTTCTGTTCTTGTGATAGTTTGCTAACAATGATGGTTTCCAGCTGCATCCATGTCCCTACAAAGGACACAAACTCGTCCTTTTTTATGGCTGCATAGTATTCCATGGTGTATATGTGCCACATTTTCTTAACCCAGTCTATCACTGATGGACATTTGGGTTGATTCCAAGTCTTTGCTATTGTGAATAGTGCCACAATAAACATATGAACATACGTCTGCATGTGTCTTTATAGCAGCATGATTTATAATCCTTTGGGTATATACCCAGTAATGGGATGGCTGGGTCATATGGTACATCTAGTTCTAGATCCTTGAGGAATCGCCATACTGTTTTCCATAATGGTTGAACTATTGTGAATAGTGCCGCAATAAACATACGTGTGCATGTGTCTTTATAAAAGCATGATTTATAATCCTTTGGGTATATACCCAGTAATGGGATGGCTGAGTCATATGGTACATCTAGTTTACAGGGCTAACATACAGAACCTTCAAATAACTCAAACAAATTTACAAGAAAAAAACAAACAACCCCATCAAAAAGTGGGCAAAGGATATGAACAGACAGTTCTCAAAAGAAGACATTCATACAGCCAACAGACACATGAAAAAATGCTCATCATCACTGGCCATCAGAGAAATGCAAATCAAAACCACAATGAGATATCATCTCACACCAGTTAGAATGGCAATCATTAAAAAGTCAGGAAACAACAGGTGCTGGAGAGGATGTGGAGAAATAGGAAATAGTTATCTTTTCTCCCTCAAATCTCCCACACTCATTATGATATACAGGTCAGCTCTTAGGAGCAGAATTGAAGGGTAGAAAGCAGATCTGGGCTAAGATACAGGGAAGAAATCTAGCACATAATGACCACCAAAAATGTGACTTGTAGCTTGACATAAACATCAAACTGGAAACAATTCTACTACTACTCCCAAATTTGAAACATGACAGTTACATGTTTTAACCAGATACTCTTTAAAAATGTATTTCTTTAAGGATATCTAACCAAGGGTAATTTGAAATAAAATTATACAATTTCTCTAAAATCTTGATTATCAAAAAGCCTTAGATAATTTATATTCATGCCAATATTAATAAGCCAATTGTTTCTCTTCAGTATCCACATTCTTCTCTCTCCTATGATCCAAAAAACATTCAAAAACCATATATTGAGTTACTGGTATATAGTGAGCATTTGACTGAAAATAAAAAGATGAATAAGACAAAAGCACTGTTTTCATACTTGTGAATGATAGAGAAAAAAGCAAAACCAAAATAATATTATTCAAAAATATCTATGGAATAAGAAAAATATGTTGCTTGAGATACCCCATCCAGTCAATCTTTGTTATTCATGGTAGTTGTGTTTTACCGCAAACACTGAATTAGTTAATTCCAAACCATTGTTCCTAGGGGAGATATAGGGCTAGGTTCCTGTGAGCCTCTGGTAACAACATTATTAGCAATTCTTAAATAACATAAGCTTGCTTTTTGTGTTACTGTTTAAAATTTACTATTTAATAATACAAGTAACAGGAATATAATTTATATCTGAATGATACTTATTTAACATACAAATTATCTCTGAAAAGTAAATCAATGGCTTCTGGTATTTAGGGAGATTCGAAAGCACTTCAGCACTATGCTTGGGGCTGTTTTACACAGAGAAATCACCAACAAAACTCGCAAAATTATGGCTTTACATGGACCTTGTAAAGGAAACATTTACAGTATAAGAACCGAAATAATAAGGCAGAGCATAGTCTTATCTGATTTCAGTTGGGAATATGCATGTCAGGTATCTCAAATATTTTTCACTCTGCACAAATCTTCAAATGTCCATGACATTTTCAAAAGTATTGACTTTGTGGTTACACATAAATTTTAGTGGGTGGGCAAATTCACAAATATGGAATTAATAAATAATGAGGATCAACGGTTTTTCTAATCCTGAGTTCTGTTCCCTTTCACCTGATTCTGTGATCCTTACTTTTCTCCCAGGGACTCTTAGAGTTAACCAGTCTTTCTTGTATGCTTCCAGAGCACCTTGTTCATAGCTCTCAGTGTAACACTTACTCTACTGCTGTGGAGTTGTGTGATTAATCTACTTTTATTCAAACTACACAGTGATCACCTCAAAAGCATAGATCATAAATAAACCATGTCTGTATCCCCAGATCCTCAGCACCTGACACAGACTAAGCATTAACTTAACATCTGTGGACAGAGAAAAAGGGAAACAAAGAGGGAGGAAAGGAGTTAGGATGGAAAGTGAGCAATTCATTTGTAATAAACCATTAACAAACAACTATCTCAATAAGTCTGCAATTTACTGCTATGGTACATATCCTCCAGAAATTCATTTTCTTTAATTTTTGTATCCTTGAAGTAATAATAGTAATAAAAGTTTTTACTTAGTTTGCAGGAATCTCTGAGGATATTCAGGGAGAAATAAAATTATTTTGAACTCATTAGAAAATGTTATCTAAATTTGAGGCCAGTTATATTATTAGTAAGTTATAATTACTTGTGCCAAAGGGCCTTAGAAGAATATATAAGCAAAATGCTCTGAATTTGTTAATTTTGCTTGAAGTGAAATAAAAAGTAATAAAAATGCTTCTTCTGTAACCAGGATGACTTCATAATGAGGCTTTTGGATTAAGAAAGGAAAAACTAAAACAACCTCGTCTATGATAGTATACATTTACCTATAAACAATCCCTATCATCACTGGCAGCATGCTTGACACTTTTCTGCATGCAGAAGGCAAGTTTTCTACGTCTTTTTAAGCTCTCAGCCTAAGCAATATGATTTTGCAGGAGATTTAATGTGTATATGAAGAGTACCAACTAATTATCTTTTTCTTCTGGAATAAGGTTAGTAGATTAGTTCCTGTTGTTCATCTATATCATATTAAGATCTCAAAAAGAAGAAATGAACCAAAAGCGGTGATAACTTGTGGATAAATGGGTAAAGGGAGAAGGCACAAATCCATTTATTTAGGATACAAATTGTATACTATCCATAATATTATGCTCTCTATTTTATGTTAGAGACTCATGTCATGATTATAAAAAGGCATAACCCAGCTTATCTTCTCTAATGAAATAGGTGGTTTTATTTGAGAATAAATATAAGAAAAAGAAACACATGAAGAAACATTTTTATAGTATCTTCTATGCATTGTATGTTCATAGGTCTGGTGATTTACTTAAAATAGATGAGACATTTAAATATTTGAAATTAAATTTACAATAAGGGTGGTTTGTACTTTAGAATAAATACTACAAGTTTGAGTAAGAATAGAAAGTAATATTTCCCACATTCTTAGAAACACAAAACAATTAACTTAAGTATTTGAAACAAGTTTTTGAAATAAACCAGTCTCCCAGACAATATAAAGGAATAAAAGCTTAATTGTTACACCGTTTTAGATATTTATAGTTAATAAAATTATACTATATTTGGCCCAATTTATTTAATACTGGTTACATAATTATAAAACTGATGATTATTTTATCCTGTTACATGTGTATATATTTTTTGTTCAGGTGGGAATTTTAGACTTAATCTAGTTTTGTTAAATATGTACAAATATCATGACTGTGAGTTAGTAGAAAGAACCATAGTTTGCAGTATTTCTACTCTGAATATTTAAATAACAAACAAGTCTATCCTCAACTCAGAACTTGCCCTAATTTTCACCTGTTCCTATTATTTGTTGCTATATTTTTAAAAAGCAAATAAAAAACACTCCAGAAGATAATGGCTTAAAACAATGACATTTATTTTCCTCAAGTATCTGTAATTTAGCAGACTTCTGTGTGGGAAGCTCATATCTGTTCCACTTGACAGCAGAGGCTTGAAGGTTGAGGGCTGAAATCATCAGAGACTCACTCACGTGTCTGGTACTTGAAGCTATTTATCTTCTGGGATTACTACCAGAAAACTGACATGCATTCTTTCTCTAGAGCATAGTGATTGTGATCCTCACATAAGCATAACCTAGGGTGAGATAACCATATGTAAATTGTATTATCTTTCATGACCTAAACGCAGACATCATAAAGTGTTGCTTCTGCTGCATTCCATTTATTAGAATCCCTATTAGGTCCATATTCAAGCACAGGGGTATTCAGTTTCATATTTCCAGAGCATGTTAGGGTGGAATATGTATGGATGTGACCATCTTTGGAAAATATAATTTGCCATTATCTCTTAGCTTGGTTAAATTCCCTGACTTATTCTAATGCTACTCCTCTATTTTTTCCACTTTATATTTGATCATTCAGCATGCAGAAGGACAACTTATCTTGTTCTAATTATTTTGGGTGAGAAGAAACTATTTCTTGAACAAGTGCCAATAAACTATTTGTTGTCCATCAAATAGGTAATAAAATTCCACCTTATAGTTGGTTATATTCAGTTGCAGAAAATTATTATAACATTTTTGAAAATCCCAATACTTCTTTCCTTCATTTTTAATGTCTGAATTATATAATATTTATTACAAAAAGATAGGCATAAAATAATACATGTTTAAAAAAGAAGATCATAAAAATTAAATGTATCAATAATAAAATAATATTCCCAGGATTGTAAATACAGTAAATCAAGCAAAGATTAATTATAAATCAATCTTTAGTGTGCACTTTTTACAAAGTTTACCATAGGTGCATTTTCAGGATGCTGATGAAATTAATACTATTTTTTCGGGAATATTTTAAACTAGTAATTTTTTTGTTTTTTTGTCACCTGTAGCTGTGGCAAAAAAAGAGCCTCCATATAAATGAATGAGAGAATAAATCATAAAAGATTTATTTCTGCTGCTTCATTTTTCTTATTTATATCTAACATTCTGCGCATTTACCGTGAGCTTCCTCACATTTCAAAAACAGCTAGTCATCTTTGAGAACAAATTGTGCTATTTACTTCTGTCCTAAGAGAAAACGTATGGTTTAGTGGGTGAGATGTCCAGAACAATAAGGAAAACTTGTGTTCTGTATTCCCAACAGAAGAAATAGATCATCTGTAAATAACTCCCAGCACAATCATGGCAGGTCTCAGAATTGCACAGAGTTATATAAACTCCGAGAAGAAAAAAATCAACAGAATGCTTTATGCAGACACATAAAGCTCATCACAAATTACAAAAACAGAATACTCATAACGAAGTGTTTTTGTTATATTTTTATGTAATTTAGTGTACATACACATACACATATTGATTTTCAGCAGCAATGACAAACAATTATTTAGGTTAAATTAATGGACCAAATAAGAATAGGAGAAAAATAATTTTTAGAGTACAAATCAAAGTGAATAGATTATAAAGCTGAATGAATTATTATGGTATAGTATATGTGATTTCAATCTTAAATGTGCTTCAATGTTATTACAGATACATGAAAATTTTGAATTATAATCATAAAACTAAGAGGTTATATTATATAAAATTGTATACATTAAAATATGAATTATTTTTATATGATTTTCTCTTCTAAATCATATTCTAAAATAAAATAATTACATGATAAATAACTTGGAGGAAAATATCTAACAAAATTTGTTGCTCTGAATTTATTTGTTCATGTGTCATATACTATTTACATATTGCAAGAGGATTAATATGGTAAAACCTATACCTCCATAAAAACTGAGTTTCTATTAATTTTTTTGTTTTTGTTTTCTAACATATTACTGCCTTCTTACAAATGGTCTTGAAGTAAATTATGATTATATAACATAATTCTAACATTTACAGAGTTCACACCACACCACAGGCCAGGCTTATTTTACAGAAAATTAACATATATTTAAAAGCTTGGCTAGGCGAAGTGGCTCATGACTGTAATCCCAGTATTTTGAGAGGCCAAGGTAGGCAGATCACTTGAGGTTAGGAGTTCGAGACCAGCCTGGCCAATATGGTGAAACTCATGCTCTACTAAAAATATAAAAAATTAGCTGGGTGTGATAGCCCTCACCTGTAATCCCAGCTACTCAGGAGGCTGAGACAGGAGAATCGCTTGAAGCTGGGAGGCAGAGGTTGCAGTGAGCCAAGATTGTGCCACTGCCCTCCAGCCTAGGCAATAGAATGAGACACCATAAAAAACGCACTTAATTATCACAGATATTTTGTGTGAGAGACACTTTTATTCTCGTTACACAAATTAGAAAATTCAGATTGATAGGATTAAGCAATTTCTTCTTTTCCCCCACTCACCTCCCCAAAACAGGAAATAAGTGATTATTCCTAACAGATGACTTTTGTTCATGATTTCATGCAGTTAAAAGGGAAAGTGACCTCTGATGTGAAGTTTGGAAATCCCAAGATCATCCTCAAACCCCAAGTGCAAATTTGGGGGTTTCCAAGACCACCCCTCAGTTTGATAATTTACTAGGAATCGCAGAACTCAGAAAAGCTGTTTTATTCACTGTTATAACTTATTATGGTGAAAGGATACAAATTAAAATTGGCAGAAGGAGAGATACATCGGGCAGGGTGACACTAAGAACAAGGTTTCCAGTTGTTTTCTCTCAGTAGAGTTGTATAGACAACACGTTTTCTCCCTGCAACCATGGGTAACAATATGCATGGAATATTGCCAACCAGAGATGCTCCTCTGAGCTTTGGTATTCAGAGTTTGTACTGCATTTTGACTGCCTGTGTGGCTGAATCTAGTCTCCATCTTGTGCAGAAGTTAAGATGACACTGAGTGGTCCAAGATCCCCCACCAGAAACTACACTATTGGCCACTCTTAGCAGGCAGGACATTCCAAGGGCTTTAAGATAACCTGCCAAAAGCCAAGGGAAAAGGCCAGAACTCTATTTGGTCAAGGTGAACACCATAGGTAACGAATGGAAGTATACTCAGTAATATATATCCAAAGATTAAGCAACAATAACAACAAAGTATTTTATGATTTCCAAATGAAATGTTTGGATCTTCATTGTTAATAATAAAATAATTTATTTTCTTAATGCTTCCTCTCAATTTACCGATGATTATTTCTTAAACTCTAATTTGTCCTCAATTGTATAACAGAAAGGATTTTTATAAATCCCACTACAAAACTATTCGATATACAAACACCATTGCTAACTTTATCAAAAAGCATAGAACCATGCACACTTTGAGTTAGAAAAAATCTTATTGATTATCATGAATGTCTCTTGCTTTTTACATGATCTGACTCACTATTTCCGATTGTGGTCAAATTTCGGATATTCTAAAATGAAACCTCCACATTCGATATCCCTGCAAAGAGGCATAAAACAGGTTGAGAAGCTTACATGCAAGAAGCAGAGTAGAATAGGGTCTGTTTGTATTATTCTATGTTTGTAAGCCCAACTATCCCAAATTTGTGCATTAATCTTATTTGAAAACTTAGTTAATATTTCAGTTGAGTTTCTTTTTATGAATGAACACGTTCTAGTAAAACTAACTACTTGCTATAAAAAATTCCCTGTGACATTCTGAAGCAAGGTTTTGCAGTTGTACTTTTAGTTAGAAAATCAGATTTAGAATATAGTCCTTCCTGACTCATTTGTTTTATCCTACAGGAATATCATGTCAGCAAAAATTTCATCTTCATAACTAAACACTGATCTATTGCTGTGAACCCATGTGTATGTTTCAAATAAAGTGAACACTTGGGTGTAATATATCTGATTATATGGAGTGGGTTTCAGTTAAAGAATAATACTATCCCCCAAAAGTACAGATTTCAGAAAGAATGGAGAGGGTTTCCCAGGTAAAGCAGCACATAAAAAATTCCACTTTCAATTTCACTTTCTTGGTTAGTAAAGAATCAAGGCACAATGGCATAAAATTTGTACTTTTATTTATTTGTAAAGCTGTTATTTCTTCTTGTGAAATAATTCTTACTGAAGCTAATGTTTAATACAAGTGTCAAGTGCAGTTGTAAAAGTCTGACTCTACACATATACTCCTATGCCTCATTTTATTTCTGACAGTTTTCTTTGTGTGTGATGGAGCCATTAGTTTTAAAAGCCCTGACTAGTTTCTTTCATGTCTGTCTTCCTTCTGATTACTCAGTAATAGAAAATGTTGTATTCCTATATATTTGAATTGTGAAGAGAGCAATTATTTGGGGGATAAGAGTGCTAGAGAGATTTCTGGACTGAATGGAGATAAACTTCGGTGCTACCAATGTCAGATTACATCAATTTATTTGGCATCATACATTGTAAAAGGATAATGGATCTGGATTCATTTTGACATATATGTCTGGCCTGAATATAATCTGCAGGGTGCTTCACGCTGCCTTTCAAATTTAATGGAACACTGTGCTTCTTTGGGAGTAATAACATATGGTTCATGAGTTTTCCCAGATATGTGATATGGTTTCTTGTGAGATCATGACAAGAGACATTCAGTTTACTATTATAAGTGAGATTATTACATGCTTGATTTTTGTTATTTGGTGGAGAAGTGGAGGAGATGTTGGCCTTATGTCACAAATACTTCAAGCTACATATTAATTATAAGTTAGAAACTCTGATATAATTAGATAGTAACATTTTAATCTTACTAAAATAAAATCATGTGCTTGGAATAAAAAGATATTGTAGACCTCTGCCCAGGCAGTATTTTATGTAAGAAAAATTTTAAAAAAGGATTCCTTATGACTTTAAGGCTGTAGAGTATCCATGGTTCTGCCTAATGGTAGTGTGATGAGCTTCTGTATGAAATGATGCTCTCAAGTCTATAAAAGCAGACTAGAAAGAAAGCATCTCATACATAATTCAAAGTGTTACATGTATAATTCAGTCTTAAATGATAATCATGTTGGGCCATCCAAAACTGCTGGCACTCAACTGTTTTTCAACTTTTATTTTGAATAATTCTAAACTATAAAAAGTTTCAAGAGTATACCAAGAACTCTTGCATTACCTTTACCGAGATTCACAATTTTTTAATATCTTGCCACATTTGCTTTTTCTTTCACTTTAAATATATACATTATAGATTTTGTTCTGAAGCACTTCAGAGTTTATTACATTTATCAACTTCTTTTACACCTTGACACTTTGATGTACATTATCTAATAAGGATATTTCCTTTTATAACCACAGATTCAGACACTTGTATAATCCAATTCAGAAAACTTAATACTGATGCAATCGTTTAATCCATTTCAGTTCAAGAGCATGCATTGTGTTTAATTGTTGTGTCTCTTTCATCTCTTAATCTGGGACAATTTTCTGCCTTTCTCTGTCATTTATAACATTAATATTTTTATATTATATATTTTATATTATAACATTGATATTTTTAAAGAGAATAGATCACTTATTTTATTGAAATATGTAAATTTCAAATAGTTCCACCTAATAAAACCAAGGATGGATACTATTCTACACAGCTTAGTTTTTCAGAATTGTCTTTATCTAAACTTTGCCCAGTTAAGTTTTTAACAAATGCTTTCTTGATGACAATGTTAAAACCTAGATTAAAGTATTTCTTGGGAGAAATCACAACAAAATTACATGATATGTAACAGCTTTCAACATAACATTTCCTCTTTCATTTTTCATCAGTTATTTGACAATAATAAGTCAAGTCTTGGCAAGTACATAAACTAGGAAAAAAACTCTCTTGAAGACAACCGGATTTTTTTTTTTTAAAGACAAGGTCCTATTCTGTTGGACTGGCTGGAGTGTGGACTATAGTGGCATGGTTGTACTTCCCTGCAATCTCAAACTCCAGGGCTCAAGCAATCCACCTGCGTCAGCCTCCCAAGTAACTGAGACTACAGGATTGTGCCAACAGGAGTTTTAAACTCCTGGCCTCAAGCAATCTTCCCACCTCAGTCTCCCAAAGTGCTGGGCTTACAGGCATGAGCCACCCTGCCTAGCTTTTTTTTTTTTCTTAATTGAGGAAATTATTTCTAGAGAATCTATGAATATCAGGATACATGTGCACACTGTGATTTAGAACATATCACCATTAAAATTGTCATCATCTCTTCCTAATCTACAATAATATAGCATTGCTTTATAATATGTAAGTATTACATTTTGGAAATCAAAACTGCTAGGAAATAAAACCCACAATTGATAGAAATAAAAAAAAGGCAATCATTGATTTCAACTTGTTATTATAAGCTTTTAATCATCCTCAAAGAGAAATTTAGATATATGTAAATATATATATACAACTAAATGCCAGAATGATTTATTGAATACCAATTAAAAACTATAAAACTACATATCAATATTAAACTACAGAGATTATCAAATTAAGATGCTGATTAATTACATTGAATTATACCAAAAAAGTGTAAGTGTGACTAGAAAATATTCCTTTTTTCGAACACTGAAAATGAGGTTTATTTTTTAAAAAGTGGAAGTAACACTCAAATGTTGTCTGGGTTTGTACGTTAAGCATTGTTTAATCAGTTCTAAAATCACTAGGAGCAAGAAAGAAAGGCCTAGGCTTATAGTAAGCAAAACCTCAATGACTAACTCTCTAGTTCTATATATTTTATCTAGTAAAAAATCTACCCCATTTCCCAATTGCTTGTTTGAATATTTTCAATGATATTATTGAAGTCTTAAATACAATTTAAGATTTCTCTTAAAAGAGAGAATGTATTATGTACTTAAAAATGTACATGTACAACATATTGAAAAACACATTATAATTTTTACAATGGCAATGTCATTAGAGTTTAAATTACTTGTTAGGCTGTAAATCTAGAGAACTTTGTTTTTAAAAACTGATTACCAATTTTTAGAAACACAGGTTTCAGAATTAATAACTATGATTTTTTTATACTTATGTTTTAAAATAATTATAATTTAATAAAGGGTTATTTCTCCACCATATGTGTGTATCATCATTTCCATTATTGTCAAAATCATTTTATAATTTTACTTTTTAAGAAATGAAGTATTGTATATTAGATGGTCTTTTTAAGTCACAAACAAAAACTAAAACTTGCTATTTAGAGGAGTAGTGAATTTAATCACTCTAGAAAACTTAATTTAAGAAAACACTGAACCAACAATTATAGTGAAATGTTTGCCAATATTGTCTTCAGCTTAACCTTGACTTATTCCACATGTTTTATGGCTTTAGTGTTGAAGTGACTATTATCTTTTTGGTTTCCTGTTGACAATACGGTCAGGGTTCACTGGCCCCTGCCCCCCACAACTTGAAGTTGATGGCTAAAATCAGCTTTATTGTTTGGATCTATGCTCCTCTTCTCTTACATTGTTTTCAAAACTGGACTTTGTCCTATGCAGAGTGTGTTTTTTGTGATATTTAGTAAGCCTGACACCTACCTCTAGATATCCGAACTCTCCTGGGTTGTATAAGATTATAGGGATATCTTTAACATATGGATAGATTTAAGATAAAATTTTGTTACATTCTACTAATTTACTATACTCAACTCTTATAACCAGGTTGCCATCTTTAACTTTGCTGCATATCTGCTAAAAGTAGTTGGGCAGTATTTAAATAGTATAGAGATATTGTGACTCACTGGATAGAGTTGCTTATCATAGAATATTATTGCCTCAAGTTGAAAGATACTAGTTTCTGAAGAAATCACCTAAATTTACTTCCTCCTTGCTCTCAATAAAGTGTCCTATAATTTAATATAGAATATTTATTTTTGTGATGTTGAGAAGAGGATTAATTTGGCAGCGATATAAGTGATATAATTGGTGAGGGTTTGGACGATTTAAAATTTATTATTATTTTGTGCAGAAGCTTTAGAAACCATAGTAACTATCTACATAATGACAGACTATATCAAGAAGTAAACAGCATTTCTAAACTTCAGCAGACCATACTGCTTTTTATTGTCAGACTATTACCTACATAATCATTGTGTAAGCATAAGGATAATAAATCTTCTACGATAACTATATTTTATAGAAATGAACTGTCAACTCAGCTTGCAGTTGGCTGAATAACTTAGAGTGTATTGAACCTCAGGTAATAATTACAATATCTGAAAAACATGTTTTAAGTGAACCAGTGAGTACAAAAATGAATGAAATGTATACTTTAGGTCAAAAAGTTACAATATCTGTAACTAAGAAAAAAATACACTGGATGGTCTAAATAGCAGGATGAAAATGACAGGGGAAAGAGTTATAAATGTCAAGATACTTATGCAAATTATCCAATAAAATACAGTGAACAAAATGACTGAAAGAAAATTTTAGAATAATTAAATTCAGACATGCTGTTCAAGAAATGAAAAGGTTTGAGTGAATTTTTCCTAATTAATCCTAAATTTTAAAATATCAGTGTGCTATTTCATAAAATGTATTTAAGCAATATTTATTTCCTGTGACTCATTTTTAAAATCATTATTTAACAAAATCATAGCTACTTTATCAACCCCTGTATACTTTAATATCATAAATAACTTGTATGAAAACAAATATTTTTCAAATATACCAGCTAGCTGCGCTGTGTTTTACGTGATATTGAAATTAAAATAATGTTGGATGAGGTCCAAGAAAACACATGGCAAGTATTTTCAAGTGCCAAGTACCTTTTTTCCAGTTATAGGAAAGTGTAATGAATAAAGTTTAACAAGAAATTGACAATTAATTAAATACTTATTTGCTGTTGCAAGGCTCTTTGTTTCCTTGTTTTGAATTTTTTATTTTGACTGACACAATATTATAATGTCATTATCTAACACAGTATTATGATCTAATATACAGTCTACATGTAAGTTAGAAGGAGTTTTTGTTTGTTTGTTTTAGAAGGAGAATTTTTAGGGGAAGGAAGCTCTGACAGTCTCTGAATCTCCTTTCCCTCCTTCCCTATGGAAAAATGATTGAATGTACTTTTACTTTTAGGTCAAGCCTGGAAAAGATTCACCAATGCAACCCCTAGAATATTTGATTTATATTTTGAAGCTACTGATTTTTGTTTGGGGAATCAGAAGGATTGGGAACTGTAGATGGCCAGTGCTGTAATGATAAAGCTGTTCTTGAATTGGTGACGGCATATACTTCCAACTTTTGGGGGGATTAAGGGGCAGGTAAAAAAAGGACATATATGTTTCCTGTGGATCACGTGTAGACTATTCAAGACACAGCTGGCAAGAGGTTGTTTTGGATTTTGACTAGTATTTTGAACTACAGTTCAAGGAGCTCCAAAAGAAGCTCATTCCTAGAGGAAACAATTGTTATGTGATTGGGTGTTTAAAAAAAAAAAATACTGCTGGTGAGACGTGACCCATCATGGAGTGTCTTCGAAGAACATGTAGTAGGAGCCATCAGAAAAAAGGTTTAACTTAAAACACTAGCCAAACCCCCAAAGAACGTAAATCATCTCATGATAGCATTACACAATAAGTACATTTCACTGCTTCAATTCACTGTTTGCCTGCTCCAAATTAAAGCAGGTAAATAGCCTATTGAGTGGAGAATGTGAGTAAGCACTACAAATTTTCTTAGTTGAACTTTCAAAAATGTAATTTTGGATATGAATTCTGAACATATGGCAAAGAACTGTTATAAATACTCTGGTCATGTTATCTCTCAGTACTTTTATACCCTATGAAACCAACAGCTCATTGGCTACCTCTCTGTTTGAGACTGATGAAGCAAATTACTAATTCTGATGCAGCTGTCTTCTAGGCATGTAGCTCTCATACTTTGGGATTGTCTAAGTGCCACTGCTAGATCTTCTGCTTTGTAGGATTTTAGTTTGTGCTGTAGAGTACTATACTGCAAATCTCATTAACCCTCACTACTTTTCTGCTTAGATCACACTCTCATTTTATAAGTACTTTCAAATCTCATTCCAATGTATTAGTGTTGCTGCACTAATACAATGTCTCCATACAAAAATTGTGTGCTTTAGAAAGTCGCTTTTCTTGACTTTATAACCTTTCTCTTAACACTACACTAACACAGCATTCAGTCATAAAAGAACTTTTCAGAGTCCATGTCTTTTCATTAGGAAAGTTGGATGTACTTTTCTTCAAAAGCCAACCTAGATGACCTTGGTCTTATCTTATTCAATGACTACATCAAACTGTTACCTGTACCCTTTAAATAACAAGACGTGAAGTACTGCTCCATTAATCAGTCCTTATGATACACTAAAGGTTGAACGAAGATAGTGTTTCATGTTTCTAACATAATGTTCAGTATTCAAGTCTTCAAGTCTTTATATTTCTCAAAGCACAGTGTGAGTCACCTGAGAAAACTCAGTAAATGTAAATTAAATATGTTGATATTGAGACTAATTATGATCAAAATTTGTTAATGAGTAACTAAGTATAGTCACGCATCCTTAAAGATGGATACTTATTCTGTTAAATGTGTCGTTTAGTGATTTTATCATTGTGCAAACATTAAAAAGCGTATTTACATAAACCTAGACGGTTTAGCTCACTAAACACCTGGGCTATGTAGTATAGCCTGTTTCTTCTAGGTTACAAACCTATACATCATGTTACTAAACTAAATATTGTAGGCAAATGCGAGACAATGGTAACTCTTGGTGTATCTAAACATATCTATACATAAAAAGGTACAGTTAAAATACAGTATTACAATCCAATGGGACTATCATCACACATGCAGTCCTGTCATTGGTTGAAACATCATCATATGGTTCAACTGTAAGTAGGATACAAGTGAGAGTCACGGACTAAAAACAACAACACTGAATGTGTTGAAGTAAAACCAAAATCAGCCATGCTTAATGTACAACTCAGTCAATTTTATATTGATTTCTAATGATGATCCATTAAATTTTCTAGAACTTATTTAATTTTCCACTTTCCAGATCAACCATTTGCTCTATACAGATGACAATCCTCTTATTACATTGAAATGATCAGAGAACATGTAAATTATCTGTTACTTTCTATCCACCTCCAAATTTTATTGAATTTTTATTCTTACAGTAAGTAATTTTTCCTCACTTTTTCAAGTACTGCATTTTATTTCTTTTGACTTTATTGATAATTTTCTCTTTTTGTATCTTGTCCTATTTATCTATCAAACCATTTTGAAGTTCAAGCATTTATAAAGTTTAGCTATCATAAATGAATCATTGAGACTTATTGACTGAATGTACTCATTATCCACGTACTTCTAAACCTTGCTTCTTGGTGTCTGTCTCTACCACTTTGTAAAATGTTTCTCTTAAAAGGGACCATTATTTCCTCTTCTCAGTTCACATCCCTTTGACTACCAGGAACCATTAACACTACTGATCAATTTCTTATAGTTTAATTTAGTTCAACAAATAACAATCTACCAATTATGTTTCTGAAGCTAACTGACCGATAAGGCCACCAATTTTTTTTTGCATACAAACTCAGGTTGCTGTAATAACTTTAGAATTTCAGAAAAATTGAGTATCAAATGAAAACTTAACTCTCCATGTATAATTTCTCAGAAAGAAGGCTTTATCTTATGCCTTCAAGGGTGAGATATGTGAGTATGCTCACTATGATACTTTCATGGTGAGAAAATTGACTTATTCTGGTGGACAACTCTAATCACACATTAGCTTTTCAATTAAGAGAGATTAAAAGAATAAAAATTTGGCGGCACTTGAATTCCCGATAAATATTATGAGGTTGCTTCCCAATATGCTGATTTATATGCATATAATTTGAGTATTACTTCAAACCTGATCCCCAAATTTTCGAAGTTACATTTTTTTTTCTAAAAATGCGGTTTAAAAACTCTTTGAATCAATTTAAATGCTTGCTTCTTGAAGAGATAATGCATATTAAAATATAGTTATGAAATTTACATAAAATTGTATACATTTAACATGAACTTAACATGGCCTCTGAATGTTATTTATAGTAGTCTTCATTTAGATGGATCACATGGTATTAACATACATTATCTAAAAGATTAATTAACAGATATTTTAAAAGACAAACCCTTTCTTTCCTTTTACAGTGCAAAGATCTGTAAGATAACATGCTCAGGAGTAAAATTTAACAAGTACTATTTATTGATTGTATAACCTTAATACAATCTGTACCAATTTTGCATTTCTATGACGATTTTTAAATTTCACAATTACAAATCACCAAGGGCATTTGCAATCAAGAGATAATTTGTGTATGGTCTTTTCCTATAACTAGCTCACTTTTCTTTGCAGGTTTAAATAAATGGGTTATTCAGATCTATAACACACTACAGTATTTATCTAAACTTGTGCTGATCTGCAAATGTCATTTGGAATTTTTTAAACACTCATGTTTAAACAAGAAACCTACATAATTAATTTGTAAATCACCCTCCATTATTCCAAGTTTAAGAAACTAATGCTTAAAGGAAATTCAGACTAAAAGCCTGCCTCTGGTCACACTGTTTCCACAGGGGATTTATATTCTATCAATTTTTGTAGGGCATCATTGCCTTAATTTAAATTTGAAGAAACGAAGGATGAGTTCTTAAAGTTGCTCTGTGTATTTGTAAAAATGGGCATTTATATTTTTCCTTCATTAAATACAAGTAAAACTTTCCAAACAGTGATCTAATTGTCATATTTTGGTAATATTTATTGTCATATTTTTTCTCAAACTTCAGAAAGGGAATCTTAACAAAGCTAACAATAAATAACATTTTTGCCTTTTTATGAAGTCTCTTCTGCAGTAAGTTTGTTGTTAGGCACATGTTATCTCTTGCAGCATGAAATGACAAACAGCAATAAAACTGGCCCACTGAGAAATGTCTTAGACCAAAATTTCCACAACTCCTGTGAGCAGCGTAAGTTATTGAGAACCTGCATCAACTTTTAGTGACTAAAAGTCAAACATAAAGTGATATCCAGAAAGGGTGTGTCAGAAAACAGATGTAAGCCCACAGAGACAATGTGCATAAGGAAGAACCAGACATGAAAAATACTTGAGTATAGCTAATAGAGTCCCGCAACAGGAAGATTCGGATCAAGAATGAAATACTCAATAAGCAGCAAGATTCCCATAGGCTCTGAGGTCAGACACTTGTTTCTAAACCTCGAGGACACAAGGAAAAGGTAAGTGAATAATCTTCAATGAGAGAAGCACAGGGCAAAATATCAAAACAATGGCCCAAATTTAGGAAAATAAAAAGACATAGGAGTAACAACAGAAGAAATATTAAGGTAGATTATAGATCTAAAAACAAGCAAAGATTCATTATTACAACTGGGATATGAAGACAGAGTGAGAACAGCCAATTTAAGTTGATGAATGGCCTTTTGAATATGAAAATAAATGTTTCCTACAGATACTATTGTAACCAGAGACTCAACATGGATAGATTGCTAGTTAACTATCAAATACATATTGATAGTGAGAGCTAAAGAAGCCCTGTGGAATATAGATTTGAATAAACTGTTTCAGTGAAAATGTTAGCATTTTAAACAATATAACTTAATACAAAATATTTCAGTCTATGAGAAAAATATAAACTATTTTGTATTCCTATGAAAAATAATTTTAATTCTTTAAAAATGTACAGTTAACATAAAATTACATGTGAATTACAATTTAATACAATTTAGCAAATGTATACCATACTACCACAATAAAGATAATATACATATTCATCCTCCTCCAAAAGTCTCTAAGTTTCCTTATTAATCCCTCCTTTTTTCTACTCCCTGTACCCTTATCCAGACCCAAGGCAAACACTGATTTGCTCTCTGTTATAGATTTGTTATTCTTTTCTAGATTTTAATTTCAGATACTTACAAAGTATATATATTTTTGACTGATTTTTTTGACTCAGCATAATTATTTTGAGATTCATCCATGTTGCTGTGTCAGTAGTCTACTTCTTTCTATTACTGAGTAGTATACAATTATATGAATATACCAAAAATATTTTCATCAATTTACCTGTTAATGGAAATTTAGACTATTTTCTGTTAATATATTAGTAAAATGCTGATAATTCAGTAAACTTATGTTTAACTTTTCCAGAAACTGCCAAACTATTTTTCAAATTGTGTGTATCATTTTATTGTGCACCAGCAATGAAATCTTCAGTAGATCTTTATGTCTATTAAACACTTGGTAGAGCAAATCTTTTTTTAATTTTAGACATTCTTTTGTATGTAATTTATATACAGATTCAACACAATCCTAATCACATTCCCATGGTTTTACTTATAGAGATCTACAAGCCAATCTTGTATATAGAAGCAAAAAGGAAGGAGTTTAATCAAAACAATTTTGAAAACAAAGAGCAAAGGTTGATAATTTACATTTCTCAATTTCAAAACTATATAAAACAATAGTATTAAGATAGTGTGGTATTTTTATAGGAACAGACAAATCAATTAATAGATGAATAGATCTGGATGCAAAGTCCAAAAATATACTTTCATGTTTATTGTCGGTTGATTTTTGTGCGTGGGTCAAGGAAATTAATGAAGAAGAGGAATTCACTTTAAGAAATTGTGCTTGTCCCATTCTGTAGGTTGCCTGTTCACTCTGATGGTAGTTTCTTTTGCTGTGCAGAAGCTCTTTAATTTAATGAGATCCCATTTGTCAATTTTGGCTTTTGCTGCCGTTGCTTTTGGTGTTTTAGACATGAAGTCTTTGCCCATGCCTATGTCCTGAATGGTACTACCTAGGTTTTCCTCTAGGATTTTTATGGTATTAGGTCTAACATTTAAGTCTCTAATCCATCTTGAATTAATTTTCGTATAAGGAGTAAGGAAATTTTTGCAATCTACTCATCTGACAAAGGGCTAATATCCAGAACCTACAAAGAACTCAAACAAATTTACAAGAAAAAAACAAACAACCCCATCAAAAAGTGGGCAAAGGATATGAACAGACATTTCTCAAAAGAAGACATTCATACAGCCAACAGACACATGAAAAAATGCTCATCATCACTGGCCATCAGAGAAATGCAAATCAAAACCACAATGCCTTAATTTAAATTTGAAGAAACGAAGGATGAGTTCTTACACCATCTCACACCAGTTAGAATGGCGATCATTAAAAAGTCAGGAAACAACAGGTGCTGGAGAGGATGTGGAGAAATAGGAACACTTTTACACTGTTGGTGGGATTGTAAACTAGTTCAACCATTATGGAAAACAGTATGGCGATTCCTCAAGGATCTAGAACTAGAAGTACCATATGACCCAGCCATCCCATTACTGGGTATATACCCAAAGGATTATAAATTATGCTGCTATAAAGACACATGCACACGTATGTTTATTGCAGCACTATTCACAATAGCAAAGACTTGGAACCAACCCAAATGTCCATCAGTGACAGATTGGATTAAGAAAATGTGGCACATATACACCATGGAATACTATGCAGCCATCAAAAAGGATGAGTTTGCATCCTTTGTAGGGACATGGATGCAGCTGGAAACCATCATTCTTAGCAAACTATCACAAGAACAGAAAACCAAACACCGCATGTTCTCACTCATAGGTGGGAACTGATCAATGAGATCACTTGGACTCAGGAAGGGGAACATCACACACAGGGGCCTATCATGGGGAGGGGGGAAGGGGGAGGGATTGCATTGGGAGTTATACCTGATGTAAATGATGAGTTGATGGGTGCAGCACAGCAACATGGCACAAGTATACATATGTAACAAACCTGCACGTTATGCACATGTACCCTACAACTTAAAGTACAATAATAATAAATAAATTAACAAATAATAATAATAATAATAATAAAATAAAAAAAAGAAAGAAATTGTGCTTGTCAATGGCATTCGCAAAAAAATTAAGCCTAGTCTTAAGTGTAAGCACTAAAACCATAAATTATCTAGAAGAAAATATAGGAGAAAACTTTAGCTGTTTTGGATTAGGCAAAGAAAGACATATATATTCACACATATATATAACCCTAAAATAATAAAATATTAATCAGTAAAAGAAAAAATTATAAATTAGACTTCATCGAAATTTAATATATTTATTTTTCCACTAACACAGCTTTGAAAATTTTATGACAGGTCATACCTGAGTAAGCACATTTGCAAATCATAGATCTGATAAAGAACTTGTGTTCATAAAATGTAAGGAAGACTTAACAACTAACGAATAAGAGGACAATCCAGTTTAAAAAAATTGGCCAAACAATTAAATAAATGTTACCAAAAATATTTATATATGATGAATAGCACATGTTTCATTGGATAATTCCTATTATTATATATTCAAAATCACCAGTCTTTTCCTCTGTATTTTCTACTCTGTTGTTAATCTCGTACAAGAGATTTTTGAAAAATCTTAGACATGTTATTTTTTTTATAAGTTTTATTTGGATATTTTCCACTTATCCTATGTTGCTACTGAAACATTTTAAATGCTTCCTCTACCTTCTTGAACATATGTATTATAATTGTGACGCAATTGTATACTAAGCCTAACATTTTTATTAGTTTTGATTTTTTTAACCATCTCCCCATTCCCACTAACAACACTTAACTGCCATATATTTCACTGACTTGGTTTTCCTCATCCATTTAATTTTTCTTTTCTCCTTTTTCTTCTTCTAGCTAGTACATAAATATAAGAATCTTGCATTCATCTCTGTTTAACATTATTTCCTTCTTTTCATAGTATACCTACATAATATTGTTTATTTTCTTGACTTCAGAAATTTCCAGAATTTTATTTGCTTTCTGTATGCCTAAAGGAAATATTGTACTGTATCTGCTCTCTGCTATTATTCACATCATGTATGCACTTTTTCTTTGTTTCTCTATCTGATCACCCGTGACATATCTATGCTTTTATGTACAAATAGAACTGATTTTTGTCCTTCCAAATCTGTTTTACATCCTACATTTATTCTTGGTCTGTCTTATTAACATGGAAAATGTTGCTTAAGTTTTCTATTATAATACTAATACCCAGTTACCTTATCTGTACAATTAGAAATTAATTACCTTATTTCATTCACTGAAACTGATATAAGACTCTAATATTGGACTGTACTAGGATTCTATCCTCAGGTCTCTTTGTTGACACTCAAATCCTTTTGTGACCTTATCCAGAATAGTGGGTTTAAGTTACCCCTTTGTGCTTGCAGTGCAACACTCAAAATATTCCCTAAATGTCCGACTCCTTTATATGATTAAAGTTATGATAGATATTCAAAGCTAAGTCTAAAGCAGAGCTCCTAACATTCTCACTGAATGTGTTCCTCTTGCATGTTTCCTCATCTAAATAAACGTGGCAACTCCATCATTCCAAATGCTTAGACCACAAATCTTGAAGTCAACCTTTCTCCCCTTTCTTTCCCACTATAGAAACCATCCATCCACAAAATCTGATGGCTCTACTTTCAAAATATATTCAGAAACCTATGACTTCTCATAATCTTCATCTGTACAGACTAGCCTACGCTTCTAAATCAAATAGTTTAAAGAGCATCTTAATTTGTCTCTGTGGTTCCACGCTTTCTCCTCTTTAGTCTCCAGTTATCTTTTTAAAGTATTTACTCAAACCAACCACCTTCCCACCTCTCTGACCTCATAACATACTATCCTTCTCTCTCATTCATTCTCCAGCCACTTTGGCTCCCTGGTAATCATCTGCCTGTGATGCTTTTAATTTGGGTATTGGAATGGCTCAATCCCAAACTTGTTTCATGTTTTTCTTCATGTGTTACTGATGCTTTTCTTATCTACTTATATAACAATAAAATCCTTCTCTTATTCTGGTGCCATTTCCACTTATACACAAAGGAGGAGATAAATTACTTCTCCCAAATATTTACTTCCATTTCATGTAAGGGTATTACACATCTCTCCTTTTGGAAAGAATATACTTGCCTGCACCATTGAAATCACATTTGGCCACCTGAATTGCTTGATCGATAAGGTAAGAACAAAAGTAGCTGTATTCCAATTAGAACAGAGCATTTAATAGCCATTATATGGTTTTGTTCAAGAGACTTCAATTAAAAGTTTCTTGCACTTTTGAGTCTTCCATGAGAATGCTTTGTCCCAGATTAGAATTGCTTCCTTTGCTTAGATTACATAATGAATAAAATACATAGAGCAGAATGAGAGCTAGAACACAGACATAGCTTGCCCTGGTCAATAGAAGGCACAGTGATTTCAGAATTGTTGATTACTACAACATAATTTAGCAGTTTCAGCTGACCACATAGATATATTTAACATTTTCCATTTTATTTATTTATTATCTTCCCCACAAATGTATACCTTCCATGACAGCAAGGACTTGGACTGTTTTGTTTCCTCTTTTAACCCAAGAACTGATAATAATGCCCAATACATGGTTGGTACTCAGTAAATGTTTGCCTAATGGATGATTGAATAAATAAATGAATATGATTATTTAATGGAATAATACAGATGGATCATTCCTAAGTATTTGGTAAATTATCAAATACTAAATTTGAGTTATAATTATCAAATACTAAATCAGATTTATAATAAGTGCCATGTCATTTTTACTTTGATAGTCTCCATAGTGTAGAACTGAGGGCTTTGCATGTAGTATGTGCTTAAGGTAAGTTTTCTGAATGTAATTAAATTGATATTCACCATGAGCTGGTGTCAGAGGATAAGAAATTTCAAACATATTTTTGAATTATTAATGGGTTTCTAAAGTAGTGTGTGAATTTTAATCTCTTTACAGATTGTGAAAGATACACTTTAATTGACTCAAGCTGTTGACTGATGATCCGAATACTAATGAGACACCTGTAGGCTCATATTGGAAAGATCATGAACCCTCAGTCTTATTAGACACTAACAATTAAGATTAGATTTGATTTAATATGTCAACAAAGACGTACTGAGTACTTATTACATGCAGGCACCATACAAGGAGCTGTGAAAATAATTTCAAAGATGATTATAGATGCATATATCCTATCACCATATTGGGTATGCTAGCTGAAAAGTCCAAGATAAAGTGACAGATATCATTATATTTGAACTAAGATGTGTAGCGGAATTTTTCTTTTAGTTTTTGATGGAAATGAGAAAAGAATGTATATGAGAACTTTGATCTTATTTGGCATAATATTTTCACTATTCTGTCATATTTATTCACAGAATTATAAGAGAGAGAGAGTTAATCAATAATTCACTCATTATGTAATCACTGAATGTGTATAACGTTCAAGGTGATCTGATAGGATCTATGTACTACAATGATGCAGAGAGGGTTTTTCCTCTGAAAAAGCTTCCAAACAGCAAATTCTTGTGAAAATATTGTTAGACAATCATATGTTAAAATCCTGTTAGAAAAATCATCCTGAAACTGTAAGTCACCTTATTAATTGTAGGCTATGGGCAATGAATGTCATTTCCTCCTAATGAAGAGAAAATAACAGTTTATAAACTAGTGTGACTGGAAGACATATTACCCCTGGGAAGCTGGGAAGGTCCTGAGGTGAACAAATATCCAAGTACAGTCACTATCAGCCCACATTATCCCCATTTGCTTGCCTCAGTGTGCCATACAAATATTATTTTTTTCTATATGCATAATAATATGAGTTTGTGAATTACTACTCCAGAGGTTTTTACTCTTTTATCAGAACAATTAAAGGTTTTGTCACGAAAGTTTCATTACATAGTTTATCTCATAAATGTTACTCAGATTTATTTATTTATTACCATTTTATTTTATATATTTATTTATTTATTTTTGAGATGGAGTCTCCCTCTGTTGCCCAGGCTGGAGTGTGGTGGCGCCATCTTGGCTCACTGCAAGCTCCGCCTCCCGGATTCATGCCATTCTCCTGCCTCAGCCTCCTGAGTAGCTGGGACTACAGGTGCCCACCACCACGCCCTGTGGTATTTTTAGTAGGGATGGGTTTCACCGTGTTAGCCAGGATGGTCACGATCTCCCAACCTCGTGATCCGCCTGCCTCAACCTCCCTAAATTCTGGGATTATAGTAGACAACAGAAGAGAAACAACACCGGTATAGGCAATAGCCTTCCCTGGGTCTCCCTATGTCTTTACAGAGTTAAACCCCTGGATTCCTGGCATTTGCTTGCTTCCTTTTTTAAACTATTTTTTAAAATTTTAGATTCGGAATTTGTGTGTGTGTGTGTGTGTGTGTGTGTGTGTGTGTGTGTGTGTATTTTCTCCCTTCTATTGTTCTGTCTGACATCACATTTTGATTTTTTTTTTAATTGTTAAGTTAGCCATAGCAAATACTGTATTAGGCCATTTTTATGCTGATGATAAAGACATACCCGAGACTGGGAAGAAAAGGAGATTTAATTGGACTTACATTTCCACATGGTTGAGGAGGCCTCAGAATCATGGTGGGAGGCAAAAGGCACTTCTTACATGGCAGTGGCAAGAGAAAAATGAGGAAGAAGCAAAAGAGGAAACCCCTGATAAACCCATCAGATCTTGTGAGGCTTATTCACTATCAGGATAATGGGTGGGAAATGCTGGCCTCCAAGATTCAATTATCTCCCCTGGGTCCCTCCCACAACACCTGGGAATTCTGGGAGATAAAATTCAAGCTGAGATTTGGATGGGGACACAGTCAAACCACATCACATGTAGGCACTTTTGTGTATTTCTAAAATATGCACCTCTTTTATTTTGTACATTTATTGTGGAAACATGAGTTACTATTTTAGTAACACTTTATAAACTGTTTCAAACTTTCCACTTCCTCTCTCTGGATACATTTTTTTTTTTTTTCATTTTCAATGTCCAACTTCAGAAGTGTCCCATTAAACTAAGTGAAGCAGTTTTTCTTATTCCTGTGACAACTTTCAAGATCTGTAATATATTACCGTACCTATAATATTTTATTTTATATATAACATCCAGTGTTTTTCAAAGTTATGTAACCATATATACCATCTTTTGTTTACCTGTGAGCACTAAAGCATTTAATGAAATACTGGGAAACAGATATTGAGTTAACTCAAAATTGTAAAATTTTCAACTATCCTAATATTGGATTGTCGTGATTTAATGCAGTTTCAAGCAAAATCTAATGAGTTTTTATTTGGTTGTTTAGTGCAAAATAGCACAATGAAGTTAAATTTATTTGGAAATTCAAGGGGTCCAAAACAGCTGTGGTCTATCAGTCATAAATTGCTATATTAAAAAACTGCCCCAAAACATAGAGGCTTCAAAAAACATTAATTTATTAGCTCACCATTTTGTGGGTAAATAATTTAGGCTAAGGTAGCTGAGCAGCTCTTCAATTGGTCTCACCTGAACTCTTTCACGCTGTGAGAGTAAGCTGGTGGCTCAACAGAGGTTGGCCAGCCCAAGAGGGAGCCAGTCATTTGTTGGCAGTTGGTATGGGTGGTCAGTTGGGCCTCTCTGTCTACATAGTGTCTCATCCACTGGGAGGTTAGCCTAAACTTTTTTACTTGACAGTCAAAGGGCTCCAAGGAGGCAAAAATGAAAGTCACAAGGCCTCATAAACCTTAGGTTCGGAAGTCACATAGTAATGATTTCGTTCACATTTACTTTATTTGAGCAACTCGTGAGGTCAACTCAAGATTCACACAGAATTCGTTGCCATTTTTAATACACCACAAAAGAGAATCTAGAAAGAGCATGAAAAAGTTGGAAGACTGTACTAATGAATATCATCTTCATCATCTCCAACATTTATCATTACTTTATCTTGGAAACATTTCAGTTCTTCTCTTAAAGCTATTTTGAAATACATAAAAATTATTGTTAGCCATAGTCAGCCTATTGTGCTATAGAACACTAGGGTTTTCTATTGCTTCTATGTTTGTACCATTAACCAGCTTCTCTTCATTCTTCCCAGCCTCTGGTAATTATAATTCCATTCTCTGTCTCCATGAGATCAACTTTTTTAGCTCCTACATATTCGTGAGAACATGTGTTGTCTTTCTGTGCCTAGCTTATTTCACATGACATAATTACCTCCAGTTCCATTTATGTTGCTGCAAATGACAGGTTTCTATTCTTTCGTTAAGCCTGAATGGTATTACATTGTGTTCATATACTATGTACAGCCATTGTGGAAAACAGTGTGGAAGTTTCTTAAAAAAACTAAAAATAAGACTACCTTCTAGCAATTCCAGCACTGGGTATAAATCAAAGGGAAGAAAATCAATATATCAAAGAGATACTAGCACTGCCATGTTTATTGCAGCACTATTCACAATAGCTTAGATAATGAAATCACACTAAATGTTCATCAACAGATGAATGGCTAATGAAAATGCAGTGGCCAGGCACAGTGGCTCATGTCTGTAGTCCCAGCACTTTGGGAGGCTAAAGCGGGTGGATCACGAGGTCAGGAGTTTGAGCCTGACAAACATAGTGAAACCTCGTCTCTACTAAAAATAAAAAAATTAGCCGGGCCTGGTGGCACACACCTGTAATCCCAGTTACTCAGGAGGCTGAGGCAGGAGAATCACTTGAACTTACGAGGCAGAGGTTGCAGTGAGCCGAAATTGTGCCATTACGCTCCAGCCTGGGTAATAGAGCGAGACTCCATTTAAAAACAAAACAAAACAAAACAGTATACATTATTTCATTAAGTTTAAAATTTAAAATTTAGTTTAATTTCAAAATTTAATTTAATTTTAATTTATTGCAGCTAAGTAAGAGAATAACTTTGTTTTCAGGAAATAGACACTAAAAAAATCAACGATTGAGGTGATGGCATGTGCAACTGCAACCCCACCTGAAGATCTTCTTAGATTCAGCTAGACATTCAAGTGACAAGATTCGTTTGAATGACTTGAGTGACAAGATTCTCATGGGTACCACTCCAATCAGAAGTAACAGGGCAGGAACCACAGCTTGCTAGAATGAGTGTCAGGTATTGCTCTTCTCCAGAAGTCCTTATTGCAGTGCAATATTTCAAAGGCATGATAAAGATCAGGAGGCTACAGGAGCTGATACAGCTTTAAAATATCTGACCCCACAGGCTCAATATATTTTATAATATTTATATAAGCCATTATTTTAGGGTTTCTGCAAAGGACATGCCAGTTATGGGAGTTAGTATAGTCAGAGAAGACCCCCGTATAGTTTTCTATCAACTACTCATGCAGTTTATTAATTAAAGGTCATTTTTACCTTAAGTAATGCTATGGTTTGAATTTTTGCTCCCTCCAAAAGTGTTAAAATTTGGTTGCCCCTGAGGCAGTGTTAAGATGTGAGACCTTTAAAGGCGCCGAAGCCCTGCGAGCTCTGTTCTCAACGATGGGATTCATGCCATTATGAAAGGGCAAAATTGAACCCCACTTGCTCTCTGACCTTCTCCCTTTTACCACATGATGACACAGCTAGAAGGCCATCACTAGATGCCAGCTCCTTGATCTTGAATTTCCTGGCCTCCAAAAATGTGAGCTCATTATAAATTACTGAGTCTCAGATGCTCTGATAGCTGCACAAAACAATCCAGGACAAGCAGCCAGCAACATCTTTGACATTCCAGTATTTATCAAGTTAATCAAAGGAATAATGGCATAGAGTTATCCACAGAGCAAACTCCCATGCATAAAGGAGAAAGGCTTTTGCTAAACCCTTGACTATGGAAATACATTCTTAGGTTGTTCATAAAAAAATAACAATAATATTGTATGCAAATGCATGTGTGTACAGGATCGATGATGAAAGTGCAAATTTGGCAAAATAATGATTTGTAAATTTGAAAAAAAAAGATCTATGAGCCTTAACTCTATTATTCTTGAATCTTTTCTGTAAGTCTGATAAAATTTTAAAGTAAAAACTTTTTAAAAACTGTCACATAATAACAAAAATTGTAAATACATTAATGTTTGAAACAATGCAACCTTCTTTTATAAGATCATTTTTGACAGTTTTAATTCCAAACAAACCAGATTCAATACATACATTTGTGAGGAAGAAAAATCTCTCTTTGCTCTCATAGTGCCAAGGCAATGTGCATTTCCCCTGGGCTTAATGAAAGTTTTTGTCTTTTCTTATGCATTCCATAAAAGCAAAAATACAATCTCCTACTTAGGTCCTGTAGAATGATGCATTCAAATAATAGTACCACATGTTCTAAAACAATGGTTCTTTTATCTCTATAGTGGTTTGAACATGGTAAACAAGAACCAAATTTAATTATGCAGATGATAAAAAGCCAGGCATATTTTACTTTCCTAATTGGTGCAAAATGTTGCCTTTCAAGCTTTGTGCCTGCAATCTACAAATCATCTCCAACTCTAGACACTTTCATAGAGTTCAAAAGTATAGTCTACTCCATTTCTCATCCATGAAAATCTGGAATGCCTTTAAAGCTATTAAGGAAATGAGAATGAAAACATACATACAAGTAGTGAGGCTGCTCAGCAATGAGTTGTACTGAAATGAGATGGATCTCTTTTATTGATATTGTTCCTATATACTATGGACTGATCAAATATAACAAATATAACAAAAATGTGCTATATCACAGAAATAAATAAGGAATTAAAAAATTGTGATATTTGAATTTTTGTATTAGTCAGGGTTCTCTAGAGGAACAGAACTAATAGTGTGTGTATATATATGTGTGTGTATATATATACAGACTATCATAATATATGCATATATGTATGTATATAATATATGCATATGTGTGTGTGTGTGTGTGTGTATATATACTTGTTCTCTTTGACCTTCTCCCTTTTACCACATGATGACACAGCTAGAAGGTCATCACTACATGCCAGCTCCTTGATCTTGAATTTCCTGGCCTCCAAAAATGTGAGCTCATTATAAATTACTGAGTCTCAGATACTCTGATAGCTGCACAAAACAATCCAAGACAAGCAGTTAGTAAAGCATATATATATATAGGCTTTACATATATATGCATATATATTTACATACAGCCTTTACATACATAATATATGTATTTTTATATATATAAAAAGAGGAGTAAAGAGGAGTTTATTAAGTATTAACTCACATGATCACAAGGTCCTGCAATAGGTCATCTGCAAGTTGAGGAGCAAGGAGAGCCCGTCCAAGTCCCAAAACTGAAGAACTTGGAGTCTGATGTTCAACGGCAGGAAGCATCCAGCATGGCAGAAAGATGTAGGATGGGAGGATGGGCCAGTCTAGTCTTTTCATGTTTTTCTGCCTGCTTTATATTCTAGCCACGCTGGCAGCTGATTAGATGGTTCCCACCCAGTTAAGGGTGGGTCTGCCTTTCCCAGCCCACTGACTCAATTGGGAATCTCCTTTGGCAACACCAACACCCTCACAGACATGCCCAAGATCAGCACTTTGCATCCTTCAATCCAGTCAAGTTGACACTCAGTATTAACGATCATAAATTTATTTTACAAGTCCACTTATCTAACAATCTTATTCAGCAGGTCTAATCATGGACAATGTATTAAGGGCATATTTTCTTACAATTTTACATCTTTGAAACATTTTATTAGAAATTCATTCAGTAAACATTCTCTAAGCATCTATTACATTTCAGAATATGAAAAAGCATTTAGGAATAATTCACAATCCTTCTTAGATACGTGTTTTTCCTTCCATTGTGCAGATAAATAAAACTAAGGATGCATATAAAGTCTAACCAGATGTGAAAATATGATTTTTGTACTACAGAGAACAATATCTTATCATTATTATGCATATATATTTTATTTTAGCAATGTAGAACTATACACTAATGTTGTGTAACACAATGCGTAGTAATACCTAAATGATCTTCACAAGGCATAGAAAACCCAACCCTAACATTTTGAGGAGTCCTCCAGCATCTATATTCATATAGTTTGACCCTTGCTCAGTGAGTAAAAGATGTACATTTCTGATCATTTTAGTGAATCATAGATATATTCTGTTTAATTATTTTATATTCAGGTGCATTTGAATTTAACAGTATTACTTAATTTAAAACTTTATTTTGGATATAGTAAGTACTATGTCAACTTGAATAACCACTATAATGGAAACATCTCACATTTCTAAAAATTATGAACAAGTTTGTATCACAAATATTATTGCTTATTATTCCTACATGATTCTTGTATTGTAGATATTATTTCCATATTAGATGTGGGGAAATTAAGGCCCATGACCAACTTAAATATATATACTTAGTAAGAAATAGATATGAACAATATCATATTGAAAGTTTTCTAGCCAATATTTTTCCCACCTCACCAAAAGTAAGTAAATATTTTTCCCCAAAACCTTTATGTAACAACAAATTGAGCAATAGCCTGTCTTTTGTTTAAGCTTAAGCTGTTTAGGAAAGAAGAGTAGCCAAAACTATAAGTCTTGGAAAATTTGACTTTTATTACACCACGAGAGATTGCAGATTTCTTAAATTTTTAAAGCCTATTCTCATAGCAACTGTTCTAAGTTGTCCTTGAATGTTGCAAAGACTTGAGGGAGAAAAAGTGGTCAGGTCTCAGAGAAAGCTCAATTCTCCACATACAGGGTACAGATGCAATGAGTCGTGGTATCCTACTACTGCAAAGGACAATGGCCTGAAAGTTGAGGAAGAGGCTGTGATTGGTAGAGATTCATCAATAAACACCTTAAAAATTAGAGTGAACATAATCACTCCAAGACTTATATGTGGAGAAAGTAGATACCACAAGCAGCAGAGCCACCTAAATGCCAACGGGCCAAATGGACCCAGCCAATAAACAATACAGCACTGTTTTTCATGAACTAAAGAACAAAGCACTTTGGCAAAAAATTTTCACATTGAGTACGCCCTGGGCTCTGTGGGAGCCAGAGTTCCCTAGAAAGCAGAATTTGAAAAAGGTTTAAATTTGAAGACTTTATTGCATAATGTGATCTAGAGAGCAGGAGTGAGTAAGAGATGTGATATCAAAAAAGGAGGGACAGTCAATACATACAAATAACTGTTTGCTCATTCTAACAGGAACTCTTGAAGAGTAAAATGAAATGCATCTCAGGACTAACTCTCAGGGACACAGAGAATTATATACCATAGGTCAAAGGTTGTCCCTCATGGGGCATAAAGGTAACCAATTTAGGAAATACAAGAGCTGTTCTCAGTATCTCTACTGCTACCTTAACAGCAAAACCCAAGGGCAAAATGCAACAGGAGCTCACAACATGAGCTGCAGAGCTGGCTGCAGCAGTAGTACATATAAATAAATAAATAAATAAATAAATAAATAAATAAACCCATGATGCAAAAATGTAGAATCAACCCAAATGCCATCAGTGGTGGATTGGATAAAGAAAACGTGGTACGTATACACCAAGGAATATTACATACCCATAAAAAATAATGAAATCTTGTCCTATGCACAGCAGCATGGGTGCAGGTGGAGGCCAATATCCTGAGTGAACTAACACAGGACCAGAAAACTAAATGCCTCATGCTCTCACTTGTAAGTGGAAGCTAAACACTGAGCACATATTGACATAAACATGAGAACAATAGACTCTATGGACTTCTCGAGTGGAATGGGAGAGAACTATGCATGGGTTGAAGAACTACCTGTGGATACTATGTTCACCACCTAGATAATGGGATCTGTACCCCAAACCTGAGAAGCACTTAATATTCTCATGTAACAAACCTGCATATGTACCCCTTTATCTAAAATAAAATTTGAAATTTAAAAAGAAAGGAAAGAGGAGAAAGAAAGAAAGAAAGAAAGAAGAAAAAAAGAAAGAAGAAAGAAAGAGAGAGAGAGAAAGAAAGAAAAAGAAAGAAAGAAAGAAAGAAAGAAAGAAAGAAAGAAAGAAAGAAAGAAAGAAAGAAAGAAAGAAAGAAAGAAAGAAAGAAAGAGAAAGAAAAGAAACCTATGAGGACATATCAAATAATGCACAAGAGAGGTTCCATATCAATTGCTCTCTTATAACTCAGATACACACATAACATTATTAAGCCTACTTCATCACAAAGCTCCCACTAAGGGAAAGGTCCACTTTGGTCTCTGAAAAGAATGAAAGTAAGAGGCTTATGAAAGCAAATCTTCATTGCTGCATTTATTTGTAAGGATATTCATCCCTATTCT
Organism: Macaca nemestrina; assembly: GCF_043159975.1. Lineage (NCBI taxonomy): Eukaryota > Metazoa > Chordata > Mammalia > Primates > Cercopithecidae > Macaca > Macaca nemestrina. Next base: position 77,061,723 of record NC_092126.1, read on the forward strand.
CCCTTTCTTATTTTCGTTTGTCTACACCCTTAGCCAGCATTCTGACTAGTCTCCATTGTTCAATTTATCACCGAGGAGTCTAGATACATTTTTTTCTCTTGTCAAGCTATGATTCTTCAATTGTGCATTTACCATTTAAGTACATGGATCTGGATGATCTGGATGTATTTTTCCATATTCCTACTGCCTACCAGCAATCCTGGTTCTTGATGGAAATCAGAATTAAATGGTTCTTAGCGATAGAGTAACTTTTTTTCTATGCCTACTGCATTGTTCGTGTTAAGAACCCCCCTTTGACCAGGTGGTAGTCAGAGCTTCAAGTTCCCTTGAAAAAGAAGCTTTAATTCTGAAAACATAGACCTTAAAATCCACTACACCTTGGGAATAATACATTCAAGTAGGAAACTGAGAATGATGTTGAGAAGGACCAATACCACTTCATTCGTTTCAAAATCCATGTATTCTAGGTTTAGAAACAAAGTATCGTATATATGCCATTGTTTCCTTACATATTCAGGATCCTGAAGAGACAGCATTATAATCTGCAGGGTATTGTCCTTAAACCATCACATTACCTAAACTTTCAACAGGCCCTTCTTTATTCTATTAGATCACCTGCATCAGGGTGTTGGGATATATGAAAATGCCAATGAGTCCTATGACCATGAATCCATTTTACCATCTCTTTTGTCATAAAATGTATCTTCTGGTAGAAGACAATATTGTCCTTGCTACGTCTATAAACCCCAGGGTAGCAGAAGTGGAATGCTTGCAGAAATAGTGCATCAGGGAGGCAAATATATATCAAGAATAGATGCAAACTGAGAAGTCCAGGGCGGAGGGAGACAGACATGAGGGAGGAGGCCTGGACCTGAAGTGAAGTATTCTCAAATTAAACCATCATGGAACTAGTCAAAGCCCAAACATAACAGGTTTATGCAGCCATGGCTTTATGAGTCGAACTGGTGAATATTATGTTTGATGCTGGGTTCTAGGTATCAAGGGAAAGAAAGGAAGTTCCTTAACTTACTGAGGTTTGATTTTCGGCTCGCCTGCAAGACACCTGAATCATTTAATTTCGCTTAAGAAATATGGTCTTCCTTGAAGTAAAGTATCTTATAAAAATTCACACACTTTATATTCAATAATATTTATATCTATGGAAAATAATAAAATGGATCAATGGGCCTTTCGTTTCTAAAAACGAGGTAAAATATACCTGGAATTTGAAACCTAAAAAATCCTAAAAAGCAACCACAAAGAGTTGCTGGAGCTATGCCATTGCTGCTCAGGCACTGGACTTCTGGCCTATTTGGCCATATTTGGATAAATATTCCAAGTGCTTATCCTAGAGTGATAAGTTATTACAAATTCTTGAGTCAAGGACAATATCCTGAAATCTAACAGTTATTGTGTTTGGTCTCTTGAAAGTTGCCTTCCACCGTACTAACAATTTTTTACTAACAGTTAAAAAAAAGAGCAGCCTTAGCCCTAAGGAAGTCTGCACTTACGCTGTTGAAACTCTTGGTCACCCACTGCTTTAATCATAATTCTCTCTCATTGTTTATTATAAAATCAAAACAACCTGACATTTCAGCAGCTGGTATTTGTTTTTCTATAGGCAAAATCCAGCTGACAGTAAATATTAGACACCAAATGCTTCACACATATTGCTTGGGCTTCTTTTTTCAGCAGACTTGCACGATAAGGATATTGTGAAGTGCACGCTTACTTATGCTTGATTGCTGTTACAATGCTTATAAGGATGAATTCTCAACTGGAAAGATGAACTTCTGGAATTTTCTCCTGTAATCCTCAGAATTATGAATAAATGCAAAAGGTGTTAAAACCTAAAATGAATTTTGGTCTTTTCCTTCTTTGCATGACAAATTACAAATTAGTTCCTTGGTTATTTGAAGAAGAGCAAAGCATCCCAGGAGTAACAGTTTAGATTGCTTAATATAAATATCTTCCTATTAGAAAACAGAAAAATGAGTTTCAATAGGAATTACTATAAATGTTAAGCTTTCTTTTCTTTACAAAACATTCATCAACCAGTAGAGCCAAGAGTATGCATTGACAGAAAAGGCTCTGTACAAAGCATGGGTTCAAATTTCATCTCTCATATGTGAATCATGCAATAGTTGACCAGTCTCTTAAACTTACTGGTCCTTTGTTTTCGCACTTGTTTTTCCCAATTGAGAGTAGACAAATAAATATTTGGAGGTCACTTAGTGTCTAAGTGTGAACTTTCTACAGAATGTAGGATAGTGTTTTAGAATTTCAGATTCAATTTGTGTAAGATTTTTCAACTTTTCCTTTCTAATCCTATGGAGTAATACTTACAACAATGCTTCACATTTTTATATTGTGAAATGTTTTCCAAAGTGTTTTATTACATACATCTAAACGTCTAAATAATTATATGAGGTAAGCTTCACAATGCAGATGTTATCCTCTGCAACTCAGTGAGGTAAAAATTCAAGATATTATACCTATTAAGCCTTAAAATATTGTTTGAAAGTCAAATCCTCTCATTGTAATTACAAACTGACTTTTGAGCTTTTCTTTCTATTCTATGTCTAATTTATTGATAATTCAAATGCAGATTATTTAAGTGAATATATTGATTAAATTTTTTGAAAAGATGAAATTGAAATGAATTTAGAGAAGAAGGAAAAGAAGAAGGGAGAGAAAGATGAAAAGAGAGAAAGAAAGTATGAGAGGCGGAGAGGAAAAGAGAAGGAAGAAGAGGAAGGAAGGAAGGAAGGGAGGGAGGGATGGAGGAAGAAAGGAGGGAAGGAAGGAGAGTTTAAGAGATTATTTCATAATCCCATATTCTTTGATAATCCAAGGATTATCTTATACCATCTATATTCCATTTAAACTTATTTAAATAATTCTTTTATTTTGGTGATGGGGAGGAGAGTTTTCCCTTAAATTTCAGGCAAAATAAATAAAACACTGGAAGTTTTAAGATGTGATCACACTTATAAATGTAAATCTTAATGAAAAATAAATTAATTGTGAAGCAAACCAGATGAGATATGGCAAAAGATAAACAATCAAATGAAAGAATAGGCTACAAATTTATGTAGTTTCTCATTCAGCGGTGTGCAACACCAAAAACAGAAACACAATGGACAACTCCATTGTCTATTTAAGTTATCTTTACTTGTTTTTTGATTATTGGAACTTAGTAGGGCTACTGGTAAGAAAAATTGATATTTTACTTTCTAATTAAAAAAAAAAAAGCAGAAACGTCTCCATTCTTCATTGTGCTAACCTGGAAAATGCATGACTTAATGATTCTCTTTTAGAAATGATTTGAAGATAAATGAAGTAATGTCATTATAAAAGGTGGCTATTACTTACTTTGCTAAGGTGTAATTAGTCATTCAAGAACTAGAAATGACTTTGCAAAAATTCCTCTTCTGCAAGAGTATAAAAAAAAAGCTGTACTTCTCACTGACATAGGTAGTGCAGGACTTTTGTTTTTTATATACCACCAACTTTAGATATCAAGTTTCCTTCTACCAAGAAAAACTGAGCATAGAGAAAAATGATCTGAAAAACTTTTCATGTGTCAATAGGTTAAATCTTCTTTCATAGATAATCCAATCAATATTTATTAAATATAAATAACACTTAAAATAATATTACATAATATTCTGAGATTTGAGACAGTATATTAACATGAATAAAGTTATTTGATACCAGTAAAATGTAATGGCAAATTATTTCCCATTTATGATAGTAACAAAATCTAAAATAGTTTTGAAGTCAAAACATTTACAAGACTTGGATAAGTCTTGTATGGAGAGGATATTTAAAAGTGAAAAGATTTTCATTTTCCATATTTATTATGGAATATTAATACAGTTTCCATGAGAATCTTTCTAGGATTATATTGTTATTTTTACCTTGATGGATTTATAATGAGATTGATATAGAGTAATAGAAATTTAGTTTTTGTGCTGAAGTGATATTTCAAGTCACTGTTAGAAATGGTTCATTGCACGTTTAAAGAGCAATAGGATAATCTGTTCATAATAATATATCACTATTTTTCTTTCTGCTCAAATCTATTTTTCTTCCTATAAAATTACTCAAATTTCCTTCCCATTTTACTGTCATGAAGGTCAAGGAGTGATGCATGAAGTTCCAGCCAGCAATACCTCATGACTCAGGCTATGTGTGCTTTGGGAATGAGCATTAGACCCAATTCAAGTCAATAAGAACTAATTCCAGGACTTTTATGTAAACTGTAGAAAGAATCATCTTCTTTCCACTGGTTTTAAACCTGGGGGCCAATTACTAATGATTTATTAACCAGTTGACATGGGTCTAAAGTTGAAGACAAGGCAAAACTAAGAGAGAGAAAAAAAAACACACACACATTAAAAACAAAAGAGATTCTGATGACCTTGTTTGAAATCTGAGATGAAGACCATTTGAAATTTGTGATGAAGATCAGATCAAGGTCAGACCAACTGCTGAACTTTCAAGTGCTAGGAGCCAATAGTGCTCTTTATATTGCTGAACAGTTTGAATTGAGTTTTAAATGAGTCTGATATATAATATTACTATATGGGAGAAAATACATTTAACTCAATTCTTCAAACCATTAGGTTAGTAATTTCTATTTATTCAATCCTGAATCAAAGATTAAATGATAATTCAAATTTAGACCTCCAAAAACAACCCAATTAACAAAAAACAAAAAATTACTTCAAAACAACCCCTGAAAAAAGAGTGCCATAAAAACCTATATATATATATACACACATATATATATGTATGTATGTATGAAGATGTCTATAGTTGGAATGTGTGAAAACCACTTTTTTGGTTGACTTGGAAGACAGTAAATATAAGGGAAAGTGTTATGTTTTTAAGTTTATAAGCTTACAAAAAATACTATGTATAAATCTGAAAGGCATTTACCACATTGAAGATGATATTTGAAAAAGATGGGGGCGGAGCAAGATGGCCCAATAGGAACAGCTCCAGTCTCCAGCTCCCAGCGCAAGCGACACAGAAGACAGGAGATTTCTGCATTTTCAACTGAGGTACTGGATTCATCTCACTAGAGAGTGCTGGACTATCGGTGCTGGTCAGCTACTGCAGCCTGACCAGCGAGAGCTGAAGCAGGGCAAGGCATCGCCTCACCTGGAAGCTCAAGGGGGAAGGGAATCCCTTTTCCTAGCCAGGGGAACTGAGACACACAACACCTGGAAAATCAGGTAACTCCCACCCCAATACTGCGCTTTACCAAGGGTCTTAGCAAACAGGCACACCAGGAGGTTATATCCCACACCTGGCCTGGAGGGCCCCATGCCCACGGAGCCTCCCTCATTGCTGACACAGCAGTCTGCAATCTAACGGCAAGGCAGCAGCGAGGCTGGGGGAGGGGTGCCCACCATTGCTGAGGCTTAAGTAGGTAAACAAAGCCTCTGGGAAGCTCGAAATGGGTGGAGCTCACAGCAGCTCAAGGAGGCCTGCCTGTCTCTGTAGACTCCACCTCTAGGGACAGGACACAGCTAAACAACAACCAAAAAAAAAAAAAAAAAGGCAGCAGAAACCTCTGCAGATGCAAACGACTCTGTCTGACAGTTTGAAGAGTGCAGTGGATCTCCCAACACGGAGGTTGAGATCTGAGAACAGAAAGACTGCCTGCTCAAGTGGGTCCCTGACCCCTGAGTAGCCTAACTGGGAGACATCCCCCACTAGGGGCAGAACGAAACCCCACACTTCACACGGTGGAGTACACCCCTGAGAGGAAGCTTCCAAAGCAAGAATCAGACAGGTATATTTGCTGTTCAGCAATATTCTATCTTCTGCAGCCTCTGCTGCTGATACCCAGGCAAACAGGGTCTGGAGTGGACCTCAAGCAATCTCCAACAGACCTACAGCTGAGGGTCCTGACTGTTAGAAGGAAAACTAACAAACAGGAAGGACACCTACACCAAAACCCCATCAGTACATCACCATCATCAAAGAACAGAGGCAGATAAAACCACAAAGATGGGGAAAAAGCAGGGCAGAAAAGCTGGAAATTCAAAAAATAAGAGCACATCTCCCCCTGCAAAGGAACACAGCTCATCACCAGCAATGGATCAAAGCTGGATGGAGAATGACTTTGACAAGACGAGAGAAGAAGGCTTCAGTCCATCAAACTTCTCAGAGCTAAAGGAGGAATTACGTACCCAGCACAAAGAAACTAAAAATCTTGAAAAAAGAGTGGAAGAATTGATAACTAGAATAATTAATGCAGAGAAGGCCATAAACGAACTGACAGAGATGAAAACCATGACACGAGAAATACGTGACAAATGCACAAGCTTCAGTAACTGACTCAATCAACTGGAAGAAAGAGTATCAGAGATTAAGGATCAAATGCATGAAATGAAGAGAGAAGAGAAATCTAAAGAAAAAAGAAGAAAAAGAAATGAACAAAGCCTGCAAGAAGTATGGGATTATGTAAAAGACCAAATCTATGTCTGATTGGGGTGCCTGAAAGTGAGGGGGAAAAATGGAACCAAGTTGGAAAACACTGTTCAGGACATCATCCAGGAGAACTTCCCCAACCTAGTAGGGCAGGCCAACATTCAAATCCAGGAAATACAGAGAACGCCACAAAGATACTCCTCAAGAAGAGCAACTCCAAGACACATAATTGCCAGATTCACCAAAGTTGAAATGAAGGAAAAAATCTTAAGGGCAGTCAGAGAGAAAGGTCGGGTTACCCACAAAGGGAAGCCCATCAGACTAACAGCAGATCTCTCGGCAGAAACTCTCCAAGCCAGAAGAGAGTGGGGGCCAATATTCAACATTCTTGAAGAAAAGAATTTTAAACCCAGAATTTCATATCCAGCCAAACTAAGTTTCATAAGTGAAGGAGAAATAAACTCCTTTACAGATAAGCAAATGCTTAGAGATTTTGTCACCACCAGGCCTGCCTTACAAGAGACCCTGAAGGAAGCACTGAACATGGAAAGGAACAACCGGTACCAGCCATTGAATAAACATGCCAAAATGTAAAGACCATCGAGGCTAGGAAGAAACTGCATCAACTAAAGAGCAAAATAACCAGTTAATATCATAATGGCAGGAACAAGTTCACACATAACAATATTAACCTTAAATATAAATGGACTAAATCGTCCAATAAAAAGACACAGACTGGCAAAGTGGATAAAGAGTCAAGACCCATCAGTTTGCTGTATTCAGGAGACCCATCTCACATGCAGAGACCTATATAGACTCAAAATAAAGGGATGGAGGAAGATCTACCAAGCAAATGGAGAACAATAAAAAGCAGGGGTTGCAATACTAGTCTCTGATAAAACAGACTTTAAACCATCAAAGATCAAAAGAGACAAAGAAGGCCATTACATAATGGTAAAGGGATCAATTCAACAGGAACAGCTAACTATCTTAAATATATATGCACCCAATACAGGAGCACCCAGATTCATAAAGCAAGTCCTTAGAGACTCACAAAGAGGCTTAGACTCCCATACAATAATAATGGGAGACTTCAACACCCCACTGTCAACATTAGACAGATCAACGAGACAGAAAATTAACAAGGATATCCAGGAATTAAACTCATCTCTGCAGCACGCAGACCTAATAGACATCAACAGAACTCTCCACCCCAAAGCCACAGAATATACATTCTTCTTAGCACCACATCACACTTATTCCAAAATTGGCTGCATAATTGGAAGTAAAGCACTCCTCAGCAAATATACAAGAACAGAAATTATAACAAACTGTCTCTCAGACCACAGTGCAATCGAACTAGAACTCAGGACTAAGAAACTCAATCAAAACCTCTCAACTATATGGAAACTGAATAACCTGCTCCTGAATGAATAATGGGTACATAACGAAATGAAGGCAGAAATAAAGATGTTCTTTGAAACCAATGAGAACAAAGATACAACGTACCAGAATCTCTGGGACACATTTAAAGCAGTGTGTAGAGGGAAATTTATAGCCCTAAATGCCTACAAGAGAAAGCTGGAAAGATCTAAAATTGACACTCTAACATCACAATTGAAAGAACTAGAGAAGCAAGAGCAAACACATTCAAAAGCTAGCAGAAGGCAAGAAATAACACAGATCAGAGCAGAACTGAAGAAGGAGATAGAGACACAAAAAAACCCTCCAAAATATCAATGAATCCAGGAGTTGGTTTTTTGAAAAGATCAACAAAATTGATAGACTGCTAGCAAGACTAATAAAGAAGAAAAGAGAGAATAATCAAATAGATGCAATAAAAATGAAAAAGGGGATATCACCACCAACCCCACAGAAATACAAACTACCATCAGAGAATACTATAAACACCTCTATGCAAATAAACTAGAAAATCTAGAAGAAATGGATAATTTCCTGGACACTTACACTCTCCCAAGGCTAAACCAGGAAGAAGCTGAATCCCTGAAGAGACCAATAGCAGGCTCTGAAATTGAGGCAATAATTAATAGCCTACCAACCAAAAAAGTCCAGGACCAGATGGATTCAGAACTGAATTCTACCAGAGGTAAAAGGAGGAGCTGGTACCATTCCTTCTGAAACTATTCCAATCAATAGAAAAAGAGGGAATCCTCCCTAATTCATTTTATGAGGCCAACATCATCCTGATACCAAAGCCTGGCAGAGACATAACAAAAAAAGAGAATTTTATACCAATTTCCCTGATGAACATTGATGCAAAAATCCTCAATAACATACTGGCAAACTGAATCCAGCAGCACATCAAAAAGCTTATCCACCATGATCAAGTGGGCTTCATCCATGGGATGCAAGGCTGGTTCAACATATGCAAATCAATAAACGTAATCCAGCATATAAACAGAGCCAAAGACAAAAAGCACATGATTACCTTAGAAGATGCAGAAAAGGCCTTTGACAAAATTCAACAGCCCTTCATGCTAAAAACGCTTAATAAATTCGGTATTGATGGAATGTATCTCAAAATAATAAAAGCTATTGATGACAAACCCGCAGCCAATATCATACTGAATGGGCAAAAACTGGAAAAATTCCCTTTGAAAACTGGCACAAGACAGGGATGCCCTCTCTCACCATTCCTATTCAACATAGTGTTGGAAGTTCTGGCTAGGGCAATCAGGCAAGAGAAAGAAATCAAGGGTATTCAGTTAGGAAAAGAAGAAGTCAAATTGTCCCTGTTTGCAGATGACATGATTGTATATTTAGAAAACCCCATTGTCTCAACCCAAAAGCTGATAAGCAACTTCAGCGAAGTCTCAGGATACAAAATTAATGTGCAAAAATCACAAGCATTCTTCTTATACACCAGTAACAGACAAACAGAGAGCCAAATCATGAATGAACTTCCATTCACAATTGCCTCAAAGAGAATAAAATACCTAGCAATCCAACTTACAAGGGATGTAAAGGACCTCTTCAAGGAGAACTACAAACCACTGCTCAGTGAAATAAAAGAGGACACAAACAAATGGAAGAACATACCATGCTCATGGATAGGAAGAATCAATATCGTGAAAATGGCCATACTGCCCAAGGTAATTTATAGATTCAATGCCATCCCCATCAAGCTATCAATGAGTTTCTTCACAGAATTGGAAAAAACTGCTTTAAAGTTCATATGGAACCAAAAAAGAGCCCACATCTCCAAGACAATCCTAAGTCAAAAGAATAAAGCTGGAGGCATCACACTACCTGACTTCAAACTATACTACAAGGCTACAGTAACCAAAACAGCATGGTACTGGTACCAAAACAGAGATATAGACCAATGAAACAGAACAGAGCCCTCAGAAATAATACCACACATCTACAGCCATCTGATCTTTGACAAACCTGAGAGAAACAAGAAATGGGGAAAGGATTCCCTATTTAATAAATGGTGCTGGGAAAATTGGCTAGCCATAAGTAAAAAGCTGAAACTGGATCCTTTCCTTACTCCTTATACAAAAATTAGTTCAAGATGGAGTAGAGACTTAAATGTTAGACCTAATACCATAAAAACCCTAGAAGAAAACCTAGGTAATACCATTCAGGACATAGGCATGGGCAAGGACTTCATGTCTAAAACCCCAAAAGCAATGGCAATAAAAGCCACAATTGACAAATGGGATCTCATTAAACTAAAGAGCTTCTGCACAGCAAAATAAACTACCAACAGAGTGAACAGGCAACCTGCAGAATGGGAGAAAATTTTTGCAATCTACTCATCTGACAAAGGGCTAATATCCAGAACCTACAAAGAACTCAAACAAATTTACAAGAAAAAAACAAACAACCCCATCAAAAAGTGGGCAAAGGATATGAACAGACATTTCTCAAAAGAAGACATTTATACATCCAACAGACACATGAAAAAATGCTCATCATCACTGGCCATCAGAGAAATGCAAATCAAAACCACAATGAGGTACCATCTCACACCAGTTAGAATGGCGATCATTAAAAATTCAGGAAACAACAGGTGCTGGAGAGGATGTGGAGAAATAGGAACACTTTTACACTGTTGGTGGGATTGTAAACTAGTTCAACCATTATGGAAAACAGTATGGCGATTCCTTAAGGATCTAGAACTAGAAGTACCATATGACCCAGCCATCCCATTACTGGGTATATACCCAAAGGATTATAAATCATGCTGCTATAAAGACACATGCACACGTATGTTCATTGCGGCACTATTCACAATAGCAAAGACTTGGAATCAACCCAAATGTCCATCAGTGACAGACTGGATTAAGAAAATGTGGCACATATACACCATGGAATACTATGCAGCCATAAAAAAGGATGAGTTTGTGTCCTTTGTAGGGACATGGATGCAGCTGGAAATGAAACCATCATTCTCAACAAACTATCACAAGAACAGAAAACCAAACACTACATGTTCTCACTCATAGGTGGGAACTGAACAATGAGATCACCTGGACTCGGAAAGGGGAATATCACACACCGGGCCGTATCATGGGGAGGGAGGAGGGGGTAGGGATTGCACTGGGAGTTATACCTGATGTAAATGACGAGTTGATGGTTGCTGACGAGTTGATGGGTGCAGCACACAAACATGGCACAAGTATACCTATGTAACAAACCTGCACATTATGCACATGTACCCTAGAACTTAAAGTATAATAATAATTTTTTTAAAAATGCTAAAAAAAAAGATAAAGACAAAGCACTAATTGCACTAGAAAATAAAGAGACCAAGCAAATGAAGAAAACTTTATATGAAAGTGAGTAATTTATACTAAAAGAAACACAGTTGTGAGTAATAATATAAATAGATACCAGTCTAAATAATAATTAAACAATTAGTCAATTAAAGACATGAAAACATTTGTTTAAAGAATCTGATCTTTGGACATTAACAAAATATTAACATCACTTGATTATGACAGAGTTTGATTAATAAAAGCATGTCATTTCCAGAAGCGATAGCAATCTATAAGATCTGCTGTAACCACTTGGAACAAATTAGTAATATGTATCAATATATAAGATATTCATAATCATTGGAACATTTTTATATTTAAATATTGTCATATGGAAGTACAATAATTACAAAATCTTCATTCCGTATTGTTGGCAATAGCAAAAATAAAGGAAGCAATGCTAGTCAATCAACAATTTTGCCATTAATTGTGGTGTTTACAATGAACTACTCTTTAATATTTAAAGTCATAGATTTGTATGTACTTTAAGGTAAAATTTACCACAGAGTAGGAAATAAAACACAAAGTCAATAGCAAGGTATTATCCTTAATATAGTGTAATTGTAACAGAAAATAATATTTGCTTATATATAAATATGAAATCTGAATATATAGATAAAAGACAACAGTAATTGTGAAAAACCCGGGAATATACTATGCAATAAATAACTGTGATTATGTTGTGAGTTAAAAGATTATAACAGCCTGGTGCAGTGGCTCACATCTGTAATTCCAGCACTTTGGGAGGCCAACGTGGGCAGATCACTTGAGTCCAGGAGTTTGAGACCAGCCTGAACAACATGGTGAAACTGTATCTCTACAAAAGATATAAAAATCAGCCCAGCATGGTGGCATGTGCCAGTAGTACCAGGTACTCAGCAGGCTGAGGCACAAAGATCACTTGAGCCTGGGAAGTGGAGGTTGCAGTGAGCCAAGATTGTGCCATTGCACTCTAGCGTGGGCAATAGAGTGAGACCCGGCCTAAAAAAAAAAAAAAAGAAAGAAAGAAAAGAAAAGAAAAGAAAAAGAAAAAAGAAAAGAAAAGGTTATAGCATACTTTGATCTTTTATATTATATATTGTATATATGCACTATAAATTTTAAAATTATAACTAGCATATAACATTTTTAATAATCAGAAATAAATTACATAATTAACTAGAAACAGGAAGTAAAGGGGACTGGAGCCCATTACTCAATGCCAAATTTATAATAAATAAACAACACACACTTTCTTTTTACAGAAAGAGCAGATGACTTAGTGTTACAATTGGAGATACTTAATTATATAGTGACTATTTGCCATTTTCCCAAAATTATAGACTCCTTGAGAGTCGGGATAGTAAAAACATTAATATATGTACACTAAAGCATCAAGTCAAGTATTTGATTCACATAGGCAGCAAATTAACCCATTGAAAATCATGTGAATGAAATTTAATTTAGAAGGTGTGATATTCAATAATGATATTTTACCTGGCATTCTTATCAAGTAATTCACAAGTTTAAAAAATCACCAACATTAAATGTGTATTTAAAAAAAGGATTTCCCCATTCTATTTCACAACTATGCTCCCAAAAGCAATTATTTTAGTCATTTTATATTTGTTTTATATTTACCTCTACTTTAAATAATATGCTTTCATAAAAATGTTTTATCAATTTTAGAAATTGTGTTGATGTTATTATTTGATTGATAACGATTTGGCTTACACTGTTCCTAAATTTCCTTATATCACCATCCCAATGTATGTGTGTATGATGTTTGTGTGTGTGTGTGTGGTATGTGCCGTGTGTGTGGTATGTGGGGTGTGTGTGCATGTGTGTGTGTTCTCCTGCTGGGATTTAGTAGGAATAACATTGCCAGTTAATGTACTAAAATTTCGTTTGTATGTTTGTCTGTTTTCAACAGCTTGACGTATCTGGTGTTAATAAACTGCTTTGGATTTTTCATTTACTTAGAATTCTATGATCTTATATTGATCTCTTTCATGTAGTGAATCAGATCTATAACAAAATATAAAATCTCTAATTTTTTCTTTATTCAAAATTATTTGAATGCTCACTGTTCCAAAGTGATTATGTTTATTTTTCCTCCAGGAGATTTTCCTCATGATGCACTTTGTCTTACTCTTTCAGAATGGACTACGTAATTGCTTTTGAGTCATCCTATACATTACATTATCTAAAATTTCTCTGTATATTTTACTGGGCTTAATCTCCATTTTACTACATTCAATTTTATCCTCTTTTGTTGGTTTCCTCCTTCTTTTGCTGGCAGATAGCCTTCAGTATTTCCTTAAAGATGAGTGACCAGAATATAAATATATTTAATCCTCATCTATCTGAAAATATGTTTATACTACTCTTACTTTTAAAAATGACATGATTGAGTAGAACATTTTAGTTTGAAAATTATTTTTTCTTAGTATTTGCAAGGCATTACTCCATCACCTGTCAGACCCTCATTTAGTTTATTGTGCATTTTTCTGATATAGTTGAAGATATTTTTCTTATTTCAGTTGTTTTAACATTTTATTATGCTATGCCTTAGCTTGAATCCTTCCTTCCTTCCTTCCTTCCTTCCTTCCTTCCTTCCTTCCTTCCTTCCTTCCTTCCTTCCTTCCTTCCTTCCTTCCAGGTATTTTGGGAGCTGGCAATAGGTAAATGCTTCAGATATACAGATTATTTCCTTAAATCAAGACATTTTGAAATTACTTTTGTTAATATTTTCCTTCCCATTCACTATTTTCTGTAAGTATCCCTACAGTCAGCTTGGTAGATGAAGTCTACAGAACACAGAACATGGAAGGGCTTCCTCAAATATGGGCTTTAGAACTTACTGTGGTGAATTCAAAGTGAAGTATTTATTGCTAAGGGTCCAAAACCTGATGGTTGCCCACATTCAGAGCTCAGATAGACTACTTGGGCCACAGCCACTGTCAGTCTCCACAAAGTTGACACAATTGGTTCTTTAAACACTACACAGACCCTACAACTTCCAGTTCTTGGACTGGCCCTGAAACTTATCTCAGGATGAGTTCTGACTTTAGTTGTTACATGAACTTAATGACCAAATGACCAATCACCTTTCCTTTTTTTTTTTTTTTTCTATCCCCTTTCTATGGTACTTCCATTTCAATCTTTATGCCCAATATTTCAAAAGCCTCATGTTACTCCCTTTTTCCAACAATAGAGATTGATTTCTCATCAGAAAAAAAAAAAAAAAAAAAGTCCCAAACTTATAAGGATAAAAGCTTCCTTCACTTCTAACTTGACAGAGGGACTATTGGCTTTCACGGTTAAATATCAAAAGCCAGTTCCTGTCTACTTCAAACTGAGGAAACAACACAGGCAGCATTGCTGAGACTATATTCTTTTTGTATTTCAAATGTTCATTTGAGTGAATGAGACCATGTATGCTTGAATGGGAAAGCCATGAAGCAGGAAACCAAGGAATAACAGATACCAAATTATTGGTATAGAAAAACCAAAGTGGTTAGTACTTATATAGAAGAAAATTAATAAATTGTGAAATAATTTATGGTACAGTAAGCACAAACAACTCAAAAATCTCTGAAAACATCTGAAAATATTCCATAGGTTGAGAATGTTCTCCCTGAGTTTATAACAGTTGAAATACATATATATTTTTTTCATACACACAGAAAGAAAAAGAGAGCAATAACAACAAAAATACCAAAATAATTTTTAAAATTAAACATTAAAATATTTAAAATCAAGCCAAAGCACTCACCACCATCTCTAAAAACTTTGTAATTTTAGAAGTTAACTCTTCTACTTCATTTTCAATTGACAACTCAATGCACATTCCTCAAATGTCTTTCTAGAGTAGCAACAAATTATTAATTTTGAATTCAAGATGTGTCTGTAGTTGTAGCTCTATTGTGAAATAAGTGAGTCTTAAAAACAGGAAAATACTACATTTTGAAGATTATTATTCATAAACCCATTCATTGATTAAATATGCATTAAGCTTCTGTATACAATTGCTAAACAAATTTATTTCTGCTTTTGTAGGAGTTTTAAGTTTCAATTAAGAGTGATTTCATATATTTTCACTATATTTTACATTTTATTATATATAATGTATACAAATATATATAAACAGTAA
Organism: Macaca nemestrina; assembly: GCF_043159975.1. Lineage (NCBI taxonomy): Eukaryota > Metazoa > Chordata > Mammalia > Primates > Cercopithecidae > Macaca > Macaca nemestrina. The sequence continues at coordinate 77,077,095 of NC_092126.1, forward strand.
CATAAATACATACAAATACACATATATGAGAATTTAACTATAAGGCTATGGAGAAAAGACACATAGTCCTAAACATATAAAATGGACCATTAATTGGTAACATTTGTGGTGAAATCTAAATTGCAGACTGGCACTGCCTAGTGGAAAGAGGTAGGAATCCACAAACATTTACTTATTTTTTGTATGACAGTAGAAATAAAATGATTTCTTACCTGATTCAAATGCTCTGATGTCCCAAAGTAGAAATTATGTGTATTAAAGGAGACTCTACCCTGAATATCTGCTTTTGAAGAGGAAATACTTTAGACCATCATACTTCATACACATTATAACTAGACAATATTGCTTAATTTTTACAAAAATTTGTTCTATGAAATCCAAATGTTACAAGCTTCCTTATAAAGCTGGTCAGGAAGAACTTCCTGCATTGACCTTGGTAGTGGCCTTTAAATAACTGTCAATAAATAACAAGTTTCTTTTGTATGTTTTGAATAATTTTATGCTTTTTGTAGGCTTAGTAATAGTCTACTATCTTTAAAATACTTTTAATTTAGATAATTTTGTTGATGATGCAGCACTAACCAAGCAAATAGAAATTGCGATATAGAAATTTGTTTTTTAGTTAATTTCTCAGTCCTGTCAAACTTCCTGTAACCCCTTTTATAATCCATTTGTCCATTTTCTTCTGTGAAGCACTTGTTTGAATGTGAGCACAAGTTTCTCATTGTATGAAGAGGGGTGCACCTGCATTTGAAGTCTGCTATGTTTTAACAGCAGCTTTTGCACTCTATTAGCAAAGTGATTACCTTTAGAAACTTCTTCCTTCTGCCCAGTGTGAGCAAATTACTGATATCTGAGCAAGCAGTTGTAAAGCCTCTGACAAAGCAACTATCAGGTTTCCTTGATATATTTCAATTCTCATTTTAAGTACAAATCTCTTTATATATATATAAAAAAAATTCTCTTCTATGACAGATGGGTATTTTTACCCATAGCACATTAGCCTGCTGGTGAGCAGGGTGTTGTCTATACTATCTGGATTTAACCTGGGTTTTAGAAAGGGACCATGTCCTGATATTCGTATATGTGGCCTTCACAGCTGTATTACTCCTCTCCAGCTATAATGTTGAGCTCAGCAAAGATTCTTCCCCTCCTCCCTGGTTAGAAAGTGAGTGTGTGTGTGTGTGTGTGTGTGTGTGTGTGTGTGTGTGATTGTTTTCAGTGTTTCCCAGCTGTAATAGGTTTTCATTAGTGCCCTAAGGGCAAGAGTTTTGTTGCCCTTCTCTCTGAATATTATGGCTTTTTTTTTTTTTTCCAACAACAGAGGTGACACAGATGAGTCTAGAAGCTGCTACCATTTCTATCTAGGCCAGCACCCGGAGGAAAACTTTCTCAAGCTTCTCCCTAACCATAATTCTTACAAGAGAATTTTTTGTGATGTTATTGTTTTTCTTTACTTTAAAAAATGTTTGTTCATATTTTGATATGAGAGAGATCATAATATTCATAAGCTTCACAATTTGAAGTTTTCATGAGTCCTCCTATAGGCATTTTATATTGCTTATGAGAAAATTAAAATTATATTGAACGATGATCGATTTGTATAATAAGAGATGTGCCCAAACATTGTGAAATCTATCTGCTTCTCAGCAGAAAAGTTCATTCAAGCATTTTATTCCGTTTGTATAACTGTTTACATACCTTAGATCTATTCAGAGTGTAGAAACAAACCATTGTTTGCATCATCATTGGCATTTCTATCAGCAGTTTTAATCTAAGAGCTTATGTGTTTCCAAAAATTATTTTCCTTATTTTAATTCATAGTTTCTTGCCTTTGGCGCCTATTGTAAAATATCCCTTCATATTTTCTCTTCTCATGAAATAGCTTTCATTAACTACAAGAATATACTTAAACTGCAATTATGTTTTATTCATTTCTTTGAGAAACTCAAGTTAAATATAATTATAATTTGTAATTGTCTTTCCCCCTCTACGTGATTATCATTTACCCTCAGGACTTGTTGATCTGTCCTAGTCCATCTGGCATTACTGGGTGTCTCATCATATATTAAATAATACTAACCTCATCAAAATGTATTAGCATAATGTTACAATATCTGATACTGAATCACAATAAATTTATCAGTGATTGTTTTTATAGTAGACATGAATGTAATTTAATTATGTGAATGCACATCAGTAACAAAAATTAAGCTTGATAAAATATAATGCATGAACTATTCTATAATATTCAATATTTTTAGATTTATGCAAAAATATGATGTTTACTATCCTGGATGAATACACATTTGAGAGACCTGAATTTTGGAAAAATATGAAATTATTAATAAACTATTGTAAATGGAAGATATTTCACATAAGTTCTAAATTACTTCCTAAAATCTGTAAAGCATCAAATTATAACTGTTGTTTCTATTTGCAATTCCCAGTTAAGGTATGTAGCAATTATAAGAAGTTACAGGCTTTAGCGCCACATCTTTATATATAAAATGAGTGTTTTCCTTTACTGTTGAAAATTTGATCAGCTGCTATATAAGCAACTAGAAGTACAGTGACAGGCCAGGTCTCACTAACACGGGCCTCCATAACAACTGTTTCAGCACTGACTGAATGGTAAAGTTAAATATTAAAAGCTTAAAGAGCCAGTGCCCTTTTACAAAGGCTGGAATGTAACAAAAGCCCCCCAAGAGTTTTGCCTAGGCCTTGCCTAAACCTTGAAGCATGGCAAGATAATGAAGGAATTCTTAATAGGATCTGTTTAGGATTAAACAAGTTTTATTGGGGGTCTGTAGAAATTCCCCAAACCTCCACAAACAAGGTTATTGAGGGCCTAAACAGATCACCCCAGCACCTAGACCCATTTAGATTAAGTAAATTTACTGAGGCTTCAGAGGAAGGTCTTCAGGACTCAGATCTTAGTTTTAGATTAGAAGAAGTTAATTACTTATGTCTTTAGATGAATGCACAGTTAACACATAGACATATAGCTTAGAAAGTATAAAAATTCTGGAAATTCTGAGTTGGTCTGTTGGTAATTTCCAGGCTTTCTCCCTGTAACCGGTTACAGAAATAAATTCACTGTTGTCCCATTTCATCTGCATCTCATTATTGGGCCACAGGAATAAGCAGCCTGACCGTCAGTTTTTTTCCGGGAATAGTACTGGAAATGATGCTATTTGTTATTATTTGAAAAGGCATTTTCTTTTGTCGTCAGTAGATCACTTCTTTTCACTATACACTTTGTTTATTCGATATGTAATAAACATATTAAAAATACTTCTGGAAAATTATCTGTATACCTACACATACGCATGGAGACACATACACAGAGTAATAAAAGAAAAAAATGTGAATAGTACTTCAAGAACTGTATAAATAATGTAGGTATACATTCAGTGAATGTGTTTTGGTTGCCTATCATGTAAAATATGCCATGCTGGACAGTAAGAATACAAAGATGATAATTGGTAGGGTCTTCCTTTCAAGAATTTCAGAGTTCAATGGAACAATTATCAATTTCTCTGAGAGATAACTGTGAAATATCAAAAAAATTGAACTCAGTGAAAAAAAAAACAGTTGTTTTTGCTATTGTTATTTACATTTTTCATCAGAATTTGGAATACTATATGTCTCTCTCCCCTTCTACATATTAAAAAATAGATAACAAAAATGGAATTTTTGTGTAAATTAGGCAGAATAAACTGGAGCAAAGAAACACAAAGTCTCCTGATACAATCCAAATCCCTCTCAAAGTAACTGAAATGTCAATGAATCTTTAATTCATCTCTAGGAAGGATGGGTTTCTAAAACCAGAGAGGGATGGTGTACCATAAAACCAGAATTTAAAAGTTGACATAAATAACAGCTATCCCAGATTTATCAGGGAAGAAGATGTCGTAGCCACTTAATGAAAAGAATTTCAGTTCCATTGAAATGACTCTGTTCATTCCTAATACGTAATTCGATACTTCAGGCAATTTGTGACTTATTTCATAACAAACTGAATCTATGCAATCTGCTTTGTTCATATTACTTGCTTTGTTCATTATCCTAACTAAGCAATGAGAATATAGCTTCATCTATTATTAGACTAAATATCAATATTCACTATCACTTTATCAATTAATACAGGTGAAGCAAAAGTCACTGAACTCTTAGGAGTAGATCGAAAAACATAAGCTGAGTGATGACTCCCCTTGATTTCACACCTTGCGTAAGCCCTGATTTTAGAGAGTTATGTATAAACTGGAGGGTTACATATGAACAGCCCAACACGGGAGACATCGACAACATCATAGGCATACAGATAGCTATAAGAAGATAATCTGGACCAAACTGAGACAGACATAATACCCTAGCCATTCTACATAATGAAAGCTCGTGTTATATTTGAGATATTTCATATAGAGGAGGAAAAAGGTCTTATTGGGGGAAGAAAGATGATCAATTTTGAAATTTAAAAAATGTTCCTAGCTTGGCTGTACTCAGCATATAACCATCACCTCACTAAACACACATTGGGAATTCTCAAACCTTAGAATTCTCAGATACTGAGTGTTTGCAGGGTAGAGAGGGGTAGTATTTGTTGATTTTGTCTTCTTGAAATGAATTGTCATTACCCACATGCATTCTCCTTGCTATTTATGTGTCATGTTGTTCTTTCACTCAGCGATGGTGACTAGATTGAGCCATCTATGCTTGCCTAAATGTCCATCAGTATAATCGCCACTCTACCATGCCACTGTTGCTTTATTTGTACTTGTAATGAGGAAGTTCTGACTTCATATTTTATCTTCTGGATCTTTCTGGATTCCCTGTTTGAAGTTTCTCCTATGCCCTACCGGTCTTTGGAGAGTAAATGTCACAGAAAAATAGTTGAGCCACTTATTCACAATCATTATGTCAAAAGTATACTGGTTCTAGGATAAAAATATCTTGTCCCAAACCAGTGATTTTGTTACTTAAAAGCTATAGGAACTGACACCAACTAAGCTCCTGAGTTGTCGTTTCTTCCCTAGTAAAATGGGACAGATCATATATTATTCCAAATAATCTTCCACTTTAATGTGTCACCATAAACATACTTCTATTATGTCCAAGTATAAAACAGTTGTTCAATCACAGGAACCAAATCAGTAAATGGTACATTGATACCAAGATACCTAAAAGTAATTTTTAAATTGCATCATCAAAAAGTTTTTCTTTACCTTTGGCTGCTTAGCATAAGGTTGGAAATACTCATATATTTTACTTACTTTTTCATAAGTCAAGATTATTTAGAGTTATGTATTTATTTATTTACATTCCAGTTACCTCCAAAAAGAAAATGAATGGATGTACCATAAAAATGTAATGCAATAAGATTAGATACTATTACTAAAAGATGCAAGATAATTTGTAAAGGGGAAGTAACAGGATATATCAGGATATTTTGAGAGTTGAATTTTACGACAATCAAGCACGAATAATCTCTAAATTGTATACCAGTGGGATTTTATTCTGAAGATCTCAGCTTTATTTTTGCAAAGCTTATGAATAGCTATTTAGTGAAAACAAAAGAAAAATCGCATTTACATATTAGTCATTTATAATAATTCAGTGGGATCTCAGTTACGTATAGTAAGATGCTCAGTTTCCAAGACAGAGGAAACTGTTTATGAAGTTGCTAGCAGTTTGCACACAGTGAAGCCTCAGGAGAAGTTATAGTGTGCAACGGTTAAGGCATGGGTTTTGTAGCCAGACTGCAGGGTTGGAAATCTGACTCTGCCCCCTCATCACCTGCACAGCTTTGGGAAATTATTAATATCTCTATGCTCATTTCCTTACTTTTAGAGATCCTAGAAAAGTCTACCTCACAGTGTTGTTTTGCAGAATAAATGAGTTAACACACATTAAATAGAGTAGCACCTGTTCTTAGTCATTGTTTGGTATCAGTTTTTAAAAATCAGGTAATACTGCTATAATAGATTTCTCTTAGAAAAGTCCTCAATTAGGCCGGGCGCGGTGGCTCAAGCCTGTAATCCCAGCACTTTGGGAGGCCGAGGCGGGTGGATCACGAGGTCAGGAGATCGAGACTATCCTGGCTAACATGGTGAAACCCCGTCTCTACTAAAAATACAAAAAACTAGCTGGGCGTGGTGGCGGGCGCCTGTAGTCTCAGCTACTTGGGAGGCTGAGGCGGGAGAATGGCGTGAACCCGGGAGGCGGAGCTTGCAGTGAGCCGAGATCACGCCACTGCACTCCAGCCTGGGAGACACAGCGAGACTCCGTCTCAAAAAAAAAAAAAAAAAAAAAAAAGAAAAAAGAAAAGTCCTCAATTTAGGTAGCTCAGTAAAAACAAATGTATTTTGATTGTACATCCAATGTCCTGAAATTGTCCACACTCCCCAAAATTGGAATTTAGTTGGTGTAAATTTAGATAGGACTCTCACTATTTTTTAAAGCTGAGGTATAGTCTGTGTGACTGCCCTTCATTGGATGGCTCAGATGGGTGAGGGAACAACAAAAACCAAGAAAATAGGGTCTTTCTACTTTTCATCTTTAGCAGGGGAAACCTATATTTATTACTTTGCACCAAGTGAGCTAATATTAGAGATCATTGGGAAGAGCTGATGAAAATAATCTTGAAATGGTAATTCCCAAAATAGTGTCATTTAAATGACATGAGGCCTTATTTTATATTTCAAAATAAGGTGGAGGAAATATGAGATACTGATACTGTGGTGTAGGACATATCACATACTCTATTGCTTTGTGTGTAATTCAAAAATAACATTTTTGGTTCAGTTAACAGAAAAAGTGTTCAAAATCTCTTTTCTTTGGTTGTGGATACAGAACCAGTGCTTCTGCATATCTATACAATATCACCAGCACTTTATCTTTATTTAGAAGCACTAAATAATAACAACCAAGTTATCATTTTCAGTGTATAAGTGCTTGAGTTTCCTTTTGCTAAAAGTTAAGTTTACATTGTAACAATAACTTTAACCTAATAGCTAGGATTATTCACTTTTTATGCTTATGAAGATTTTCAATTGTATAATCCATAAAACTATCACAATTTGGAATCAATCACTTGGATATAAATCACAAACTGAAATATCTCCTTCCCAGAAGTTAAAAAATCCATCATCAGAAAGATTTTCTTTACTTCTGGCTGCTTGTCATAATGCAGGAAATGCTCCAGAGGTTATTGAAGAGATAAACATGTTCCAGGCCACTCAGTAGAGTTATATGTAAACAATAACTTTAACTGGAGTTACTTGAGGCCAATGGGATCCATAATCCCATGCTAGGTAAATAAGGGTCTTTTAAAATAAGAACTTCTGATGGATGCTATTCATATATTACTTGCAATGTTCCCCAACAAGACATTGTTGCCAAAACAGCCTAGTCAGCCTCCTTCCATGGGTGGCTCCCCTCTGGAGCAGGTAACTATTACTCAGAAAATTCTCTAGTAACTCAATGTATATATGGAATTACTTTAGAATTCAGGATTTTTGGGGAATAAATATGACTTAAAAAATGTTCTCTCAACTATCTCTGATTCCTGTTTGATTTTGAAAATATGAACAACAAAATAGATTTTACCCTTAATAATCTCGGATCATACCCCTTCCAGGGATATTTGGCTAAGTTCCAACATAAGCCATGTAGTTAGTTAAGGGCTTTGTATATTGTTATCTTTCTAAACTGTAAAAATAAATAAATATGTAACATTTTATAACATTATACAATGTTACATATATGTGTTAAAAATCACAAATAGTGACCATAATAAGTTGATTTCTCCAAGAATATTTTGTATTGATTTGAAAATATAAATACAATTCCGATCTTCCATCAATTCTTACCTTGACGGAAAAATACAAAATAATAGTAGTGATAATAATGTTTTCTAGTTGATAATGGTGAGTTTCCTATGTTAAGAATAGAAAATTTAGTCAAACTGGATAGATGATTACATCAAATTTACTTCTGTATAATTTAAGGGCTTAAACATTTATTCAATTTAAAAGGGCTTTTGGAATATAAAGGATGCACTGACTGGGTTCTTTTCTCTTATAAAATGAGCAGGCTTAAGTAGGAATCAAATGGCAAAGCTGTGTTACACAGGTTTCACTAAAGGAAAAGGAGCAATTGCTACATTTGGCAAAGAAATAATTCTCTCATAGGTAGACATTGCAGAATATCTACATAAGTTGAAAATCTAACCACCAGAAAAAAAAATTATTTTAAAGTGTAAAATATAACTTATATTCTAATGTGGATCTTCATCGAAAAAAAATATAAAGCACAAATAAGACTGTGTAGAATTGGTCTTTTTAATATCTTTTAATATTGTGCTTACAATTTATGGTCAATTAAGTTTTGGTCAAGTCTTCAATTCTTCAGAGAACACTCAAACTAGTAAAACAAATTTTTTAAATTTTCTCTGATTTTTCTAGTTATTTTCATGAGGATTTTCATCTATCAGCTTTGTAATCTTATATAAATAATATTAGTTTAATAATTATTAGAAAAATTATGAGATGTTTAATATATATAATATATAACAAATTAAATTTGTTTAAATTTGACCCAACCTAATATGCATCTTAAAATTTTCTCTGAAGTTCCTCAGTGATGTTTTGACATTTTATTACTTAAGTAATATCGTTGATTTCTATGTTAAATTCCCCCAATATTTTAAACCTACTGTATCCTCTTTTGTTCTCTAATCTGTGTGGCATCATCACTGTCAGGATAAAATTGGTTTCTACATTCTTCTAGGGGCAGGCAGTGAGTGACGTCTATTATGTCAATTTTGTGTCTTCTAGTTCCTGGTTTTCTTCTACCTTGGTTAGTTGACAAGCTTTGAAAGACTGAATTACTGTTTGTACCAAAACAATAATATCAAACAGACAGCGTCTCTCCTATATAAGTGTATTAATTATGAAAGATACATTAAAGTGACTGAAGTAGAGACAAAAAGTGATCCTAGGAAATATGCACTTTCTATATGTGTTTCAATGTTTCATTATTTCTGATATATATATAGCTACTGCTAGTTAATATTATGTGTTAAATTTAGAACATACTGGGAAATTTTTAAAAAGTGGTAAAATAATTTACATAATTATATTTAGAATATATTACATTAGTTAAATGTGTATAGAAATGGAGGTAACATAAGAATTCCCTGTCTCTGTTGAGCAAATATGAAAGAACAAAAGATTTGTAATCATACATGAAATAAAAAAAGCAATTCTGAATGTTAATGGTCAGAAAATTGCTAGGATGACCAGTCTTACTGTCCATCTCTGATGTCAGGAGACAGAGCTTCAAAATTCTGAAGTTCCCAAGTCCATTCAGGCAGAGGAGCGTGAGGCAGGTCAGGAGGCAGGAGACAGGTCAGACTTTGTTTCAGATTATTCTTTCTCTGTCCTGGAAGTCCCAGAATGAGATCTGATATTAATTTCGACATTGACCTCTGATACGGTTTGACTCTATGTCCCTACCCAAATCTCGTCTCAATCTGTAATCCCCACATGTTGAGGGAAGGGCCTGTTGGGAGGTGATGGGATCATAGGGGTGGTTTTCCCCATGCGGTTCTCCTGATAGTGCATGAGTTCTCACAAGAGCTGATGGTTTTAAAAGTGTTTGGCACTTCCCCTTTCACACTCACTCTCTTCCGCCACCATGTAAGATGTGCCTTGCTCCCCTTTTGCCTTCTGCCATGATTGTAAGTTTCCTGAGGCCTTCAGTCATGCTGAACTATGAGTCAATTAAACCTTTTTTCTTTATAAATTAATCAGTCTCAGGTGGTATCTTTTTAGCAGTGTCAGAATAGACTAATACAAGCCCTGCTAAGTAAATTGTTTAAAACTAATATATCCGGTTATACTTGGTTGAACAGAATCAGGCTAATAAAATCTCATGTGATGCCATTTATTGCTTTTGTCCTTCAAGGGCCTTGTAAGTCTACAAAGATCCATCCTGAGAAGTTCACACTCTGGTTAAAAAAAAACATGCATAATTTTTCAAGCCTGACAATAGGCAATTACAAAGCCTCTTCCTGGCCAGCCTCATGGGGAATAACTGTCTTTTCCACCCCAGACATAGTACACAGTCCTTGCATTAAAGTCTCTGGGGAGAATTGTGGTCAAGGATTCAGGCCTTCCTCATTGGTCATGCTTTTCCCATATTTACATTCCTAACCTTGGCATATTCCTTTCACTATCTTTTAATCTGTAGCCTTGGACACACATCTGCTTCAGGCACCTCTGCTGAGACTTACTTATGGAGAAATTAGAAATCTTGAAGACTATTTGCTGCACTGTGACTCAGTATGTAATACATATCAACTCCTCTTTCCCCATGCTCTCCCCTTGACCTCAAAATCTATACATTTGCCTGAGCCTCTTGTTCTGAGTTCTCTCAACAGTGAGACAACCCCCACTACTTCACTGATCTACATGACTCTAGCTAAATGTGCTCCTCCGTGGGGGGAAACAGAATAAGGGGTGAGCTGGTGCTTCCACTAATGTAAGACTCTTGCTTATACCATCATAGTAAGTAATGGTTTAACTCTTGCATTTCTGGTTTATTGCTTTATTCAGCTATTCTGATACCTGACAGTTCAGCTTTCTCTCCTAGCAAAGATGGAAGAGAGACACATCTTTGAAAAAGATGTATATCCTGAAACAAAACATGAAATAAATGGCAGGGCCATATCTATTTTTAAATTTTCTAATTCTGACTTAAAAGCAACTGTTATGCTGTGGTGACAGCAAAAAATAAAATACGAAAATAAAAGTAAAAGTGTCAGGAGCAAGTTAACATCTGTGTTTTAAAGGTAGTGGGAAACCTGGAAAATATAAAGCATTTTCATTTTACTAGCAATTAATTGTTATCTGTGACTCAGATGGCATAATATTGGAGTCACGGGAAAATCTAACCAATGAGACATTCTTACATTTTATCTCTATTCCTCTGCTGTATCCCTGACTTCCAGAAGCAAATTATACTTTTTCCAGCATAATGAAGGAAAGTGGAACTAAATCATAAAAAATGTGTCTAAATTCTCTACTAAGTCTGAATATCCTTGGTAACTATAGAAAATAAATAGTCACATGGTTCTGAAAACTTTTCAATTGATCCTTAAAAATGCCATGTCATTAGTTTATATGCCATCTTAAGTTTATATCCTATAGTACAAAAAATGTTAAAATAAGCAAAAGAAGCTGTTTAGTAAATTTTTCTATTGTCTGTTGACTCCACTGCTATACAATGTCTTCCCGGTAGACTGATTATTTTTTATGTTCAATATCCAGTCCATTAATTCTTCAGTAGCTATGCTGGTTTCCGAAAAAGTATCTCCATTTCTTTTTGTTAATACTTCATAAACACAGATACCAGGCACTGCTATTATGTCATTCACACTATACTTTTCTGTTTAAGTATATTTCCTTAAGTTCAATCATTCTTCAGTCTCAAGAAGCATTTTCAAAAAAAAAAAAAAAACCTATTTTTATAATCTTAGTTTCGAAATATAACACTTCAGTAGATTCTGTTTAAAATTCTCTACTCCCTTCTCATTTAGAAATTTTAGGTATCTAAGGATATTCTTAATGATGAAAGTATGAAGAACTTTTTTCCTTGTGCTTAAAAAAAAATTGTTATGTGTATTTTCCAGTGCTGTTATTCTGGAGATATAAATGTCACCTAAAGAGCAGTTCTTCTATGGTTCTATCTCACCCACTTCGTAAGAAAATCAGTTCCTTGAAATTTCTCCTTAATAGTTCTGTCAATCTGGAGGAATTGATCTCCAATAATGTCTTCTAAAATGGGACTTCTATTTTAATATTCTATTGCTCCTGTTAAAGATGCAAAAAGCTTTCTAATTGCTACTGATACTAAAAGTAGAAGATATGGTGTCAAGGTCCTTTGAAGGCACCAATGAGTTATGCTGCTGCTTCTTTAATTTGTGACAAATCTGTAGATGCCCAGGGTTTAAGGAAGTGAGTTTCACAGCAGGAGCAGGATGCCCAGTGTTGAGGAGCCAAAAGTGTATCTGTAACCATAACCATTGTTAACTGCTTCCATTGCCTATTCATTGACAACTGTCATGCTGAACCTACTGCCATCTTGATTCCACTCTTCACACTTAGACTAACGCCACTCACATTTTGCACTGCAGTTGTTGCCCACACATTTTATTAAAATGATTTCTTGGGTTTCCCATTTGTTTTTCAGATTCTTACCACAGCAACCCCTTATGCCCTATTTGGGCATAACTATACATGAGGAGATCTAGGATATATTGTAAGGGTCAGATATGTATAGTTCTTAGAGTAAGTCCAGCCTTTCACTGCTTATGAAATTTTTTTTGAAACAAAGTTTGATCTTTCCTAGAAAAGCCCTTGTAACGTATGGAAATAAAGCCCAATCATTCATCCAGAAGTTCTGTTTGCCACAATGAATGCAGTTCTTACTCAACCCAGAAAATTCACTTTACCCAATACACACACCAAATTGTTACATTTTTCTAACCAGCGTTTTGATCCTGAGACTAATTAGGCCTGTTTTATGGAAAGATGATAAAATTAGCACTTGAAATACAACTTGCTATCATAAACTCCAAAAAGATCATTTTAATATTTCTTTTATAAACCTCTTCATGTGTTTAGAATGTTGCATACTATATCCCATCCAGGAGAAAACTGTCATGTTAAGGTACATCACTGGGTACATAATTATATTATCGTATTATCTTCTGTAAAGTCAGTGAGAGCTTTACAGAGGATACAATTTGTTGTTCCTAATGCCTGAAAACAACCTAACAAAAAATGGGCCGCTAATATTATTAAATAATCAAAATATAAAATAAATATCCTTTCTTTTCCATGATGACCTGTATACTTACTCTGGGTTATCTCTTATTTAGATGGTCTAAACTGGAGACTTACTACTCAAGATGTATGGACCAGTAGCAATGGCATCATCAGGGAGCTTTTGGGAAGTACAGAAGGTCAAGTCTTACCCAAACCTATTGAGCCAAAATCTTTTGTTTGTTTTGTTTTTGTTTTTTGAAACCGAGTCTCATTCTGTCGCCCAGGCTGGAGTGCAGCAGCGCAATCTCGAATCACTGCAACGTCCACCTCCCGGATTCAAGCGATTTTCCTGCCTCAGCCTCCTGAGTAGCTGGAATTACAGGTGCACACCACCACTCCCAGCTAAGTTTTCATATTTTTAATACAGATGGGGTTTCACCATATTGGTCAGGCTGGTCTCATACTCCTGAGCTCGTGATCTGCCCACCTCGGCTTCCCAAAGTGCTGGGATTACAGGCGTGAGCCACCGTGCCCCGCCAAGAATCTTCATTTTAACAAGATCCCTAAAGAGTTTTGTATGCACTTTGAAATGTAAGAAACACAAATATAATCATTCACTGTCTGTTATTTATTATTCCAAGTTTAAATTTTCCTCCTTCAATCAATAAATTTTCAGCTCGGTTTCCAAATATCTTCTACGCTTCATTGCACTTTCAATTTTTTGTGTACAACCTAAATTGGTGAATTTGTTATTAAGTAATACTAGTTATGAATACAATTATTTTAATTTAAATCTTTGGAACCTCATGATGAATTTTTATTTAACATAGCATCACCTAGGTAAATTCCTTCCTCATTTCACTATTCACACTTCCAAATGTCCTTCTATTTCTTAAGTAATTTTTAAAATTATTTTTGTTGAGTGTTATTTACCAGAAGTCTTCAATCCAAGAATTAATCACAACATGATCAATGTAACCTATACCCCACATGTGAGAATCTGTCCACATTGTACTCTGAAACATCTTGGTTTTTAAAGGATTACTTCAGTTCACTGGATCTACAACATTCTCAAGGTTCGTAACAATGGATGCACATCAGACTTACCAAAAGAAAGAGATTCTAGTGGCTCAGTTCTGCCTTCTACACCCAGATGTTTTAACTACATAGAAGTGAGTGGCTTTCCAGGTACAAGGATTTTGAAAAATAAAGAAGAAAACGGCAAGAGAGAAAAACGAAAGAGAAGAATCCAGCTCATGCAAAAGTGAAAATCTGTTGAGAAACACTACACTAAATCAGGAACTAAGAAAAGGTCATTTCTTCCTCTTTTGCAAGTGTCCGTCTTCATCATAAGCAACGTATTCAGCTTTGCCCCAAACTCAGAGCAGCCTTCTTCCCGGATATGAGTTAAACAGTAACTATTTCAAGTATCTCAATGACTTCTATTTCTTTGGCTGTGACTGACTTTCAGGCCTTTGGCCTCTCAGTGCTGGATTCTTTTGGCCCAGAAACACAGCTTCTCTAACAAAAATACACTGTCCTATCAATCACCGCCTATCTTATTCACTAGAACTATCTGCTGCTTGGATTTTAACTGATTACCTTTGTTTCCTCTGCTGTGGTGATCATCTTGGCTCTAGATTTAGCTGTAATTTTAGCTAATTACCTTGTATTCCTCCTTTCTCATTTTGTAACATGATTCTTATTTTAATGTTATGTTTTTAATTTTTAAAGCCAACCTCTGGTCTTTCTCTTGAAAAACGACAATCAATACGCACCTCTCAAAAACAAGATCTCCCCAACTTCTATTTTTACTTTTCATTATTTTATGGTTACATCACTTTCTAGTCACTAAACTACAGCTTTGAAAGAGATAAGAAGAGGCATTTCTAGAGATAGCAAGTGAGATGTGGCATTCCAGTATGATAAACTGACTCCCAGAAATAAGATAAAATGAATTATTATGTTATCACCTTTAAAGATAATTTTATTTTTCTAAGAGAGGAAACAATACTTCCAAATAGTTCAATCAGTGGTAGTTAATAGATTAATTCATCAAACTCCAACTGATTTCAATTTGTTTTCTCTTTGAATTTGCCATCACCTCTTTATTATTAGTTGAATGACCTGGAAAAGCTCATTATTTCTTTATGTTACAATTTATCAACTATTATACTGGAAAAAAATAAATATTTTAATATTACCTTTAAAATAAAGGGAACTTTTGAGTATCAGTCATAGTTCCCATAATTTCACATTCTATAAAATAATAACACTTTTCAAAACCTCCGGGAACTCATATAGGATTTCTATTTTTTCAAAGTAAACAAAAGCAAACTCCATATCTATCTGTACTATCATATAACAAAATAAAAACTTTTGGACACCAAGAGGGAGTTAAAACTCAGAATAAAAACAGAATCTTATGAACTTCAAATATATTTAACTTTTTAAAAAACCTAATTTACATACTATTTTTCTCATTTTACTTCAGACTTTTGAGTATTTTACCATGAGCAGAGAAGTATGCATGCAGCACAATATGATCCATAGAGCAGGTGTTCAAAAACGATTATTTCTCTTCCCTTTTTAATGGTACAATTAGCTAGACAATTTCGGGAGAAAAATTATTTTACTTTGTAAAAGATTAAAATTTCCCTACTCACTCTTTAGACAAGTAAGATATAGATACTTATTGTTATTCTTATTACATTTCCTATATCATATAATGAGACTCCAGGGTGAGCCCTTTATTAATATTCATCGTCTCCGCAGATAATTTTTGTTTAAGAAAATGCAATTTAGTTTTGAATGTCTATCACATGCATTACAAGGCAAAACAATAAGGGTGGAAATCATGACACCCATAGGATTTCTAGAGGGCTTTGAAATTAGGTTATTACAGTTGAAAGAAAATCACTACAAAAACTATATAATGAAATTTTACTGCAATTTTTAATAAGATGTTTTTGAGTACAATGTATACAATTCTGCTAAACTGTTTAAACAAAAACACTTTAAATAATTCAAAAAAAGACGTTCTTTATTTCATCATTAATGCCTATTTGTCTTTCAATTAGAGAATTGTTTTTGCAGCTAGTGTTTTTATTTATAAGAGGTAACCAACTGTTCAATGTTGTAATTCAAAAATACATTCTCATTTTCAACTAATAAACATTGCACATTTCCTAACACACCATATTCCCTTGAGTAATATTATATATTCTCTTTGATGTATTTATGTCCCTGGTTATCAATTAGCTGAGTAGAAACTGTTGTTATTTGCAGCATCTTTATTTCTACGACTGGAGATTTTCTGGTATGTCATCTGTCAAAGCATCAACAAGAACATGTAGGAGATTTTTGAACTGTTGAGATTATTTCTCCAAATTACTATTTTACTATATGGTATACATTTAAGTCAAGTTCTTTTCAAGTAATTTTGTTAAGCCATTAAAACATTAAAACTTCACATATAGCAGCAAAACAAAATTTAGAATATCGTTTTTTTGCTATGTCAGAAAAGCATCAAAGATGACTTGTGGAATTTTTTTACCTAAGAAACTCAAAGGGAGGTGATGCTTTTTAGTAAAGGAGGAAATATCAAGATTTCTTTGTTAGACATATTAATTTTGAAAGTTAGAAATGCCTATTAAATATGCTAATAAATATCAGGGATAGAAAAAGATTTGCACACTATCACCAGGTAAAACCTAGTTAGGGCCATGAAATTAGATGAGATCACCTAGGCAAGAGGTAAAAATGAAGCTCCCAGCAGAACTCTCATATTTATAGATGAATTAGAAGAAGAAACAAAGGAAAGGAAACTGAGGAGCAGCCAGTGAATTTAGAGGGAAACAAAAACAGAAACATCACAAAAGTAATGGGGGAGACAGCAGCGGGGATTCCAGGTATGGTAGAGTGGATGTGAAATACTATTAAGAGGTAAAGAAAGTAGTGAGGAAGAAATTAGCATCAAATTAGGTTTGATCCAGATTGCTGGTCACCTTAACACAAAAAACCTCAGTGAAATTGAGGAACATGAATCAAAGAAGTATAGGCTTATAGAAAGCTGAAGGAGAGGAGATAGCTCTGCATGAAGTAGACAATTTGAGACTTTTGAGAAGCAAACAATACAGAGTTTATTTATCTGACCCCTCAAACTATTCACATTGGGTTCTAGCTGCAGTTGATTATTTCATTTCATTTGTTAATATAGCAGGTGTCCCAGTTTGTCTGAAGTCAGAATTCAAACATAGCTGAATATGTTTGAATATGTACCTTCTACATCCTACCAATTGTTATTGGAAGTATTTCTATTGCATTATCCACAGATTACTCAAATCAACTAATAAAAACTGAACTCAGCAGGTGTTTATTGCAAACCTACTTATTTATCTTCTCTACCTTTATCTGTCCAGCTACCCAAATAAACCAAGACACCAAACTTAGGTCTACCTAATTCAATCACTAAGCCATGTCTCTGTTATATCCTACAATTCTCTCAAATCTAGCCACCTTGTCTTGTCATCTCACCCACTTATTTCAGCAGGATTTCTTTATATTTTTTATTGAGCTTCCTACATTGGCTCCCTTCTTCCAGTCTTTTTCTGTTCTAATTTATTATCTATCTTGCAACCAAAGTGTTCCAAAATAAAAATCTGGCTAAGATACATTCTTATAAGCCCTGCAAGAGCTCTCCATTGCTCCTTGGATAATGGCTTTTATTATAGATCCATACACATCAGCATATTCAGAAATAATAAAAGTAAGAATGTAACAGATTGTGCTCAAAAATAATCATTAGAGTTAAATTCTTAGGCTTAAAAATATGTTATACATATTACAATTAAATCATAGACCAAACGAATTATCATGAATTTTGCTATTTCTTCCCTTGAATGTTATAGTTTAACTATATACAGTGGAATTCTTTTAGTTCTTCGAATTTCCTGCATTTTTCACTTTACTTTTCATACATACTTTTCTATCAGACTGAAAAGATTATCTCTACCTTTCAAGTGTATAAATCCTACTTACACTCAAGTCTCAGCCTAGATATCACTTTTTCAGGATGATATGCCTGACTGCAGACTCTAGCAGGTCTAAGTGAATTTTTCTGACAAAATAATTTTTGTTAACACAATAAATATACCCCATTATAGCCTTTATATCCTTTTATTACAACTGTCCATTTACCTTTCTTCATCCTCCACTGGATTCTCAGCTCAACCTCTTTCTCCACTCTATTTTCAGGACTGAGCATATTGCTAGCATACAGCAAACACTAAAATGTATTCATTAGGTAAATGAATGTTTTGAGAATATTTAATTTTATGACTATTGTGTTTTCATATAATCTCTTAAATACAATTCCTGTTTTAATTATCATGTTGATATTTTCCTTTTACTTCTCCTTGGACTTGATTTGAGCCTCTTGAATTATATTTTCTCTATTTTAGAAAGGACTTAAAAAGAAGTTTGTCCACAGATATTATTTCAATATTAGATTTTTACAAGTCCTTTTTTAGGGAACTTTCTGAAAGTCAGTTAGTCCCCAACTTCTCAATCCACATCCAGTAATTTTTAGATGCTTATTTTGCTATCTGAAAGTGGAAGGCAAGATACTACTATACAGAGTGAACCACATTTTTTTTTTTTTTTTTTTTTTTTTTGCTCTTAGCGCTCCATCAGCTAATACTTATTCTTCTAATAGCACTCATCTGCTCGAAGGCCATATAAAATGGAAACTCAACCAGTGTGTGGAGATAAGGGTAATAAAGGCTTTAAGAGTGGGATGTGGTTTTAATGAATACTACAACATTTGAAGTATGCTGGAAGTGAATTATGATGATTCTTTCTCAGTAGCATTGCTTAAAGTGCTTTCCAAGACCTTTACTGGGAAAAGCAATGTTAACTAGAGGCAGTATTGTTTTTCCTCTATGCTTTGGAGCAGTCCAGTTAATGAATAATCTAAATTGAAGTGCTTAATTATGCCCAAGAAAATGGCATAATATTTAAGGTAACAATACTCACAGAATAAAAACCAAATGCTATATTTAAATACAGATACTTCTACAGTCACCAATTAGCAGTGTAACTTTGGAAGTGTTAGACTCTCTAGTCACAATATTGTCAGCTGTAGAATTATGATTATATGACATGTTTACATATTTTAGCCTTATTATCACTTTTTTTTTTTTTTTGAGACAGAGTTTTGCTCTTGTTTCCCAGGCTGGAGTGCAATGGCCCAATCTCAGCTCACTGCAACCTCCGCCTCCTGGGTTCAAGTGATTCTTCTGCCTCAGCCTCCCCACTAGCTGGGATGGGATACAGGCACGCTCCACTACACCCAGCTAATTTTGTAGTTTCAGTAGAGATGGGGTTTCTCCATGTTGGTCAGGCTGGCTTCAAACTCCCGATCTCAGGCGATCCATCCTCCTCGGCCTCCCAAACTGCTGGGATTGCAGGCATGGGCCACTGCGCCCAGCTGCTATCACTTTCCATAGTGAAGTTAACCCTATGGAGCCTCCAAAAGTCTTGCCTGATTGTCTGACTCAGACCTATCAAAGCAAAATGCACATTTTCAGTTGAAGCCTTGATTACCCTTTTTTTAGTATTTGGGCTTTCTTCTATTTATCACAACTAGAATTTAAGCACAATCATTTTCTTCACTGCATCTCTATCACCTACCATATAATTAGCATATATTGACCACTGATTGCATTTCTTAAATCAATACGAAAATAAATGTCCTAGTGAAAATGTTAATTTGACTGCTGTGATTTTCGTTTCATTGCATTCACATTTCAGTCATTTAAAAATATTAATTTTGTTTAGCTGAAGCAATACAGTCTGTTATCTAATTTTCATTTATTCATCTTTGGGCTTCACTTGAAGATTTGGGGTAACCTTTTCTTATCTCACGTATGACTATATTTAAAAGCTTTTTCATTCTTGTTGTTTGCAAATCTGTCTCATTTGATTATACCTGCCTAAAATATTATATTTTAAGTAAAATATTGCACTTTCTATTATTTCAAATAATTAACATGAATGAAATTTATATTCCAACAAAATTATGAAATATGATTATTTCCTTTGCAGCTCTTCTAATGGACATTATAAAATAGATCTGAAAAAGTGGCTTCATAACACTCAAGATCCCTCAGGAAATTTTTCTTTAATTCTCATCTCACCTTTACATAACTGGGAGAAGGGGTATTCCCTTCAACATGAGAAACACATGGAAAAAAATGCAGAGCTAGTTTCTACTTTACCTAACACTTTAGCTCTCAATACTCTATAGAATTGATAGACAATGTTGGGAATCTGTGCATAACCTCCTACATCAGATCAGTGTTTCCTAATTTGGGTTGATTAGTTGGCATTTTTTTTCTTCCAGATTGAATTTAGAGGAGATGGTGCTAATATTACAATAGACTCTGATTTACATGGGTTATGCCTGAGAATCTCATGTCTTTAAGTATATGAATCCCAGAATTTCAAATAATTTTCTCCTATGAAAAAAAACCCTGCAATCTTGCTAAGCAATCTTATAGGTATCTAGCAATAAGAATTTGTTTGAGAAGCAGATGCTGAATTTATTGCTAGCCTCAAGCTCTGCTATAATTTTTACCCCCACATCAGTTCTTTAATTTCATATCTCTGTGAAATGACAAATTACTACATATCACTAAAGCTCACTTGTGACTAGTTAAATTCGTGAACACAAAGTCTGAAAATGCTGAAGTAAAAGTACCAAATACTCTAAAGTGTCTAAACATTTTACACGGTCAAAGTTCACTTTGCATTTTATTCTTGTTTCTCCCCTCCCATCTCTAGTCAGGTAGTAACAGTTCATCCATAGCTCATTTTATAAAAAGCATCCCGCTATTTTTAAAGAATGACTCATCCTCACACTCCTAAATAAAATACATGTGTTTATAAAGGCCAATAATTCTAGACTGTATGATTTATGCACAAGGCAACATAATGGAATTTGGAAACTCTGACCAGAAGTGAAATCATCAAATTGAAAGTGACTTTCAAAGCAAATTCCTATCATCTGCCCCCAACTAACAGAGAAAAAAAAAACCACACTTTATTATATCTATTAAAAATTGTCATTTATATTTTAAAATAGTTTTCTGTCATTTATGACTTTAAAACATGAATTGGCTCTGGAATATCTGGAACCATGTAAAATTACATGCAAAATTGTATGTGTATAAAACTATGAGCACATTTGTAAGGATGGAGGCAACAGATTCATAGAATTCATGAGATTATAAAAGGAATCAGTAATAGAATATAGATTAAGAACCACCTGCAATCCATAGAGGAAAGATAACAATTTGAATATGCAATCAGGGGCAAACCTCCAAGAATTTAAATCAAACCCCAGAGAATAAAAAGACTGTGAGCAGAGGGACCAAAGACAACTTCTCAGAATCTGGTATTAACTGAGGGTGTATAAAATACTACATTTAGAATACATGTTGATTAGAGTTTCTGGTAGCTATATTATGTTATTATTTTAAGTGTTCCTTTAATGTAGGTAAATAAATGTTTCTAGATTTGCTTCAATGAGGTAAATGGCTGGAAGCCTTGTAACTAATGTTGAAAATATAGGCAGCTCTTATCATACTGACCTAGCTCCTGCAGACTGATAAAAACCCATGGTTAATAAAGGCAAAACAAATTTAATCTAGACTTGACCAAAACAAACTTCATGTTCTATTGTTTAAACATCTTTCATAACTACACATTTATACACATTGTTTAAAATGTAGTAATTCTGCTGGGTGTGGTGGCTCATGCCTTTAGTCCCAGGACTTTAGGCGGAGACTGAGGTGGGAAGATTGTTGGAGCCCAGGAGTTCAAGAACAGCCTGGGCAATATGGTGAGATGCTGTCATTACAAAATAAAGTAAAATAAAATAAAAATAGCCAGGCATGGTCGTGCATGCTTGTAGACCCAGCTACTTGGGAGGATGGAGTGGGAGGACCACATGAGGCCAGGAATTTGAGGCTGCAATGATCCATATTCATGCCATTGCACTACATCTTGAGTAACAGAGTAAGGTTCTGTCTCAAAACAACAAAAAAAGAAACATTTCTTTATACCAACCAATAAATTGCACTTTTCTTATTCTTAACTATCAATCATCTCAATCTGAAAACAGAGTTTTAAAACTAAAAAATTATAATCATGGCTTTTTAGTGTTCTAGTACTTAGCTGATGAAGACTACCGTAGTCCCCCTCTGGAAATTTTTGGTATTAATGTATCCCGTTGTAAAACTAATAATACAACTTATATCTGCATATTAATTAGTAATCTTCAAGGAGCTTCAAACAATTAGCAAAGTATGTTATCACAAGAACTTCATGGGCTAATAGAAAAAAAAAAAGTATTCCATTTTGCAGGTGAGAAAATTAAGAAACAGAGAGATTAAGGAAATTTGCTAAAGTGACATAATGTGATACGTTCAGGAAAAGATCTGTGGTTACCTATTTCTTTCTCAGAATTTTCCCCATTAACCCAGACAATAGTTTTATATTTAGTCACTATAGTGTGAATAGAAAACATATTTTCTGAGAGTGATTTTATCCATCAGTTCTATAATTTCCATCATATGTGTGTGTATCTGTCCTATACGTTTTATCTGAATATAATTTTCTTATCTGAAGAATTATTAATTGTTTAATCGGCAATTCTAATAATTTACTGTTTGCCACTTCTTTATCATAAATACAATGTGTATATTTTTAAAAATGAATATTATAAGATTATAGGCATATATTTAAATTCTGATTTAAATGCTTATGCTTATAATATACAGCACACTAGAGTATGTACTTTGCAAGATAGAAACAAAATAAGAAAATAAATGGCACCAAAAGAACAGTTTTTTTGTTTGTTTGTTTGTTTTAAAGAAACAGGTAAAGCAAGTACAAAAATATGTCTAATAAAGAGAGGAGCAAAATTAGGATTGCAAGTCAGATAAAAGTACTATGGACTTTCAAGGTGGAGCACCTCAGTTTCAGGTGAAATTTTAAGTGTTTAATGAAACACTTGCATTTGAAAGGATAAAGAATCAACTTGAAGCAGATGTGGTGGCAGAAAATCTCTAGATATAGGTATACCTCGTTATTGTTCTTTGCTTTTATTGCAGCTCATAGATACTGCATTTTTACAAATTGTGGGTTTATGATAAGTTGAGAACATATATCAGTGCCATTATTCCAACAACATGTTCTCACTTCCTGCCTTTGTATCACATTCTGGTAATTTTCATACTTCAGACTTTTTCATAATTATTATAAAATATGTTTGGTATGTGTGTCCACTACAAATCACATGCTGGAATGTGATCCCCAATGTTGGAGGTGGAGCTCTGTGAGAGGTGTTTGGGTCATGGGGGTGGATCCCTAATGAATGGCCTGGTGCCCTCCCTGCGGTGCTATGTGAGATCTCACTCTGAGTTCACATGATATCTGGTTGTTAAAAAGAGTTGGGATCTCGCCACTCTCTTTCTTACTCCCTCTGTCCACATGTAATTTGCTTGCTTCCCCTTCACCTTCTACCATGATTGAAAACTTTCGGAGGCTCTCACCAGGAGCAAATGCCAATACCATGCTTCCTGTTTACCTTGTAGAACCATGAGTCGAAAGAAATCTAGTTTATTTTAAATTACCCAGACTCAGGTATTCCTTTATAACAATGCAAATGGACTAGCAAATTATTTTTGTTATGGTGATCTCTATTTTGTATCTTTGATGTTACTATTGTAATTGTTTAGGGAACCACAAACCACACCCACATAAGAGGGTGAACTTAATTGATAAATGTTGTGTGTGCTCTAATAGCTGCACTGATTCCCTCATCTCTCCCCATCTCAGGCTTCCCATTCCCAGAGACACAACAATATTGAAATTAGGCCAATTAATAACCCTACATAGCCTCTAAATTTTCAAGTGAAAGAAAGACTCCACATGTCTCTCGCTTTGAGTCAAAAGCTAGAAACAATTAAGTTTCATAAGGAAAGGATGCCAAAAGTTGGGATAGGCCAAAAATAGACCTCTGATGCCAAGCAGCCACGTTGGAATGCAAAAGAAAAGTTCTTGAAAAAAATTAGAAGTGCTACTCCAGTGAACACATAAATGATAAGAAAGCAAAACAGCCTTATTGCTGAGATGGAGAGAGTTCTAGTGTTCGGGATAGAACATCAACTAGCCACATTTTTGTAAGCAAAAGGTTAATCCAGAGCACAATCATAATTCTGTTTAATTCTATGAAGGCTGAAAGAGATGAGGAACTTGCAGAGGAAAAATTAGAAACTAGCAGAGATTGGTTCATGAGGTAAAGAAGCCATCTACAAAATATATAGCAACAAAACACAGCATAGTATCACATTGCATCACATCGCATCAAATACCATCTAAGGTAATGTAGCAAGTGCTGATGTAGAAGCTGCAGTGAGTTATCAGAATATCTCGAAGATTGATGATGGCAGCTACACTCAACAATAGATTTCAATGTCGATGAAACAGTCTTCTGTTGAAAGAAGATGCTATCTAGGACTTTCATAGCTAAAGAGGATCTGTCAATGCCTGTCTTCTTACTTTCGAAGGACAAGCAGACTCTCTTTTTAGAGGCTAATGTAGTTGGTAATGCCAATGTTTATTTACCATTCCAAAATCCTAGGACTCTTAAGAATTATGTTAAATCTAGTCTGCTCGTGCCCTATAAGTGGCACAACAAAGCTTGTATGACAACGCATCTGTTTGCCGTGTGGTTTACTGAGTATATGAAGCCCACAGTTGAGACTTATTACTCAGGAAAAACAACAACAACAAAATCCTTTTAAAATATTTCTGCTCACTGACAATGCATCTGGTCACCCCATAGCTCTGATGGAGATTTACAGAAAGGTAAATGTTGTCTTCATGTCTGTTAATACAAAATTCATTCTGCAGCCCATGGGTAAAGGAGTAAACAAGACTTATTATTTAAGAAATACATGTTATAAGGTAATAACTGTTAGTATAGATAGTGATTCATCTGATGGATCAGGGCAAAGTAAATTGAAATCTTATAGAAGAAATTCATCATTCTAAGTGCCATTAAGAACACTCATAATTCTTGAGAGGAGGTCAAAGGAGCAATATTTAAAGGAGTCTGAAAGACGTTTATTCCAGTCCTCCTGGATAACATTGAGAGATTCAAGATTTCAGTGGAGGAAATCACTGCAGATGTGGTAGACAGAGCAAGAGAAGTAGAATTCTAAGTGGAGCCTAAAGATGTGATTAAATTGCTGAAATTTCATTGATATTCATGTTGAATATCAAAATTCATGATAAAACTTAAACAGATGAGGTGCTGCTTCTTATGGTTGAGCAAAGAAAGTGGTTTCTTGAGATGAAATTTGCTCCTGGATAAGATGCTATGAACATTGTTGAAATGATGACAAAAATATTACACAAATGACAACAAAGAATATTACAGAAATGCAGTTGACAATGCAGTAGCAGGGCTTGAGAGGATTTACTTCAATTTTGAAATAAGTTCTACTGTGAGTAAAATGCTATTAAACTGTATTGCAGACTATGGAGAAATCTTTCGTGAAAGGAAGGGTCAATTATTATGGCAAACTTCATTGTTGTCTTATTTTAGGAAATTGCAAAGCCACAACAACCTTTAACAACCATTATCCTGATCAGTCAGAAGCTATCAACGTAGAAGAGTTTCCATCAACAAAATGATTATGACTTGCTGCAGGCTCAGTGTATTTTTATAATAGCATGGTTTTTTTTTTTTTAACAATAAGTACATTTTATTTAAAGTATGTATGCACATTTTTTAGACATAATGCTATTGCACATTTAATAAACTATGGTATAGTGTGAACATAACTTTTATATATACCAAGAAATCAAAAAATTTACGTGACTAGCTTTGTTGAAATATTTGCTTTATTGTGTTGGTAGAACTGAACCCACAATATATCTGAGGTTTGTCTGTATTACATCTCTAAAATAGATTTGATATGCAAATTATGCTGATGAAATATAGTGCATTAATGATTTTAATATATGCCAAGTGATGATAGTTACTTCGAAGGGTTGCCATGATACATGCGATTAGCAGTCTATAAAATGTGTGATAATTGATTACTCTAAAGGCAATCATTAAAATTAATTTTCTTTTATTTATTTATGTGAGTGAAATTGCTCTCTTTGTGGAATTAACATTTTCTGTTAATGGTACTCTAACCTTTACCTTCCTCAAAAATAAAAGTTTTTAAAACGTTGTCTCCAGTTAGGCACATTTATGATAACAGGAATATTAGAAAAACATTTAATGGTTTTTGTTCACCATTTAATGTGTACGGCATGGATAATAGGAGCTTATTCTTGGTGGAGAAGCACATGACTACAGTAAAATCTAAAGGTCCAGAATGATAAAATGAAAACTACCCTGAGATGGCAAAGAATGAGGAGATTGCCTAATGATTTCCTCCTCTATTTACATAATATATATTCAAGTGCTCTTTTTGGCAGAAAGTTAGACACATTATGTTGCAGATTTTCCTTCCTCTCACAAAAAGAACAAGGTGAAGCTCCTATTCAATCAGAAAAAAAAAATCTATATGCTCAAAATTATTTCCCTTTTTATATACTATCAACATCCAAAAAAGTATTCTCAATGGCTTGCAGTTAAAGTACAAGACAAAGTAAAGCACACTTTTTATGGTTTTATAGTAAAACACAAGTAAAAACACAAGACTAACATCAAATAATAAATGAAGATACAATTTTAACTTTCTGCCTGTAAATACTACTGAGCAGAAAGCAGCTCTAAGCTTTCAAAAATCAAGGAAGAAAGGAAAACATTTTAGATAATAACTCATCTGTTATTCTATCTATTTAAAAAAAAAAACAAGCACCTTAGTCCTTGGAAATCTACCAGCTTATTGTTATATACTGACATCTTTTAAGTCTGAGAGAGCTTCATCACAGGAATATGAAACAAGATATCTTTAATAAGATATACAATATTGTCTTAGATGACCTTTTATAATAATCAGTTTATTATGATATTTTCTAATTCTTTCTAGTCCTTAAATAAAAATCCGCTATTAATTGAAGTTAATGCCTACATACTCAAATGAACTTTAGTTGCTATTTCCTTCTGCACAGGTCTTCTGAGTTTGAGATTGAGCTAAGATAATTAGTAAAAATAGTTAACTATTCTTTCTCCTTGTTATAACTTGACAATTCTCTTATTTTTCTTTGCTTAGGCTAAGCTTCCTACTAATTAATTTAATATTTCAAAAGCCAGCAGTTTCTATGTGGGAGTCCTTTGTTTTTTAACATTCAAAATAGATGAACAACAAATAGGTAATAGAAGATAGTTAAATTTCTTAAAAGATGACTTTTGACTGAAGACATTGCACAAAACATACAAATTTATTTCCCAAAATTGTGTTTATTTAAGTTGTACCAAAAGAAAAGCCTTAAAAAACATTGGAAATTCAGAAGTACAGGCATCACAAAAAGCATGACATTTTGCATAATTCCTAGTAAATGGAATACAAAAGTGGCTATTAATACAATAGTGAATACGGGGTAGAGGAAAACACAGCCCAAATTTTGTGTATAAAATCTAATTTACAGGCAGGTCTTGTTGGGTGTGGAGAGGAGGAGTGGTTTCCAGGCATAGTCATCAGAGTAATTAAAAGACTATTGACACAAATAGCCAGACCATGTCTTTGCTCCAACTAGCTGCCCTAGTAAGAAGCCATAGCGAGAGCTGGCAGGTCTTGAGAATCAGAAAGCAAAGATTCTCAGGAAAATCTAAGCTCCTTGTGTGTATTTAGATTCCTGAAAGGAAACAGAATAGGTAAGGTGGTAACTGCAAGGCATCAAAACAGACAAATAAAAAATCGTGGGCAAAGACATTGTGGTTGGAGTGGGAGAGAATAGAATCCACCAGGAAGCTCCCCTTAAGGGAAATTGCATGATAAAGCATCCTCGCCAGAGATAGAACAAGACCAAGAGCTGAGCTTTTTATTCCAGAGATAATTCTGTCTGAAAAAAAGGAATGATAAATCTACAGGGAAAACTTAATTCTAACTGCATATACTATTCAATCTAATTATTATAAATATGATTAGCAAATTTCTGGTATCTACCATTGAAGAAAATAATTTTTAAAGAATTGAGATGAGCCATGGAAGACCACAAGCTGACCGTCTAGACTGAAACAACAAGTAGATTCCAGCAAATGCATAGAAGAAAGTAATCTGAATCTTAGGATGGGATGATAGGAACTGAATTTGAACCGATTCACCCTAACCTTGCTCTTCTAAGCAAAAAGAGACAAAAACAAAAAACAAAAAAAAACAGAAAATCTGATAAATCGGGGTTGCTGTTACTAGTAAAGCCTTCACCTCCCATGGCTTGAGTCCTCTTTAGAGGACCATGGTTCCCACCTCCCCAAATACAACTTCCTTGCATGTCAAAATAGATTATTTTTCCAATCTGTTGTAACACTATCATATTATTATATATTATATATTATCATATTATGTTATTATTAATTGTTATCATAATATTATATCATATTATTACCATTATACACATTTTAAAAGTTTACACTTGATTAATTGGAGGGAGGAGAGGGGGAAGGATCCCAAAGCTATAGACAAATAATTCTAATCAGTCAGCTATTCATCCAGAGTGTTCCTCAAATTATCCAGCTGACCTAGTTTATTTGCAAGTTTTTCATTGTTATGAAAACTGCATTTTCAAATGCATAAACAACAAACCTGTCTACTGGTTATGTACTTTTACAACTCCAAGTATCTCAGAGTTCAACTGCCAATTTAGATGGGCATGCACTACATAAAATCTGTACTGACTGTTGAACTACATATTTTTTCCATAATTACTATAATAGGTTAATCATTTTTTCTAGTTGTGTTATCTAAAGTCTACCCTTATTGAAATACACACTCTTTTGTGTTGTAAAAACAACTAAATTTGATACAAATATATGTATACATATATAACTCATCACACTAGATTTCTTATAAATTATTCTACAAACACATGAATTACAGGCTTTATAAAAGTTTCTCTTATATCAGGTATTTATTAAATTAAATAAATGACAGTTTTCAATAGTACAGATTTTCAACAACTATACTTTTCATATGAATGTCTAGAAATTAAATAGCTAATACGGCTGGTTATTTACTTTACTCTTTCTCTAGCAAAAATATCATATATTTCATGTCACAACGAGTAATGTGCTGTCATTTCTGATAATCAGTGAACCTGTTTCAGCCATCTGTGATGTTAAAATAAGAGTTTGCCTATGAAGGCAATGGCCACTGAGTTGCAATTCACAATAGGTTGCTGGAACCTAGCTATAGCTGCAACACCTGCAGTGCTAGGTGTAGGCCCTGTGTGATAAAAAGTACAGCTTCTCCATATGATAAGTGTCTGTGCATACAGTTCATGTCAATTTGTCTATCATGTTGCAAAACAAGCAAATATTTGGTACAAATACTATTTAAATTAAGTGGTCCTAGTCTAATTTTTGTTGATAGTAAAACACCTGGAATGTTGATTCTAGACAGTATTACAAAGGATAACTTAATAGGAAAGACAGGCATAATATGAAGCGAATTTTAGATAAAATGTTGCCATTTTAATTATTTTTTTAATTCAAGAAGGGCTACAACAGTTTGTAAACTACATACTGTCATACCGAATGAGACTTTGTAATAAGTGTCTCATTATTTTTCCAAGGATTAGTAACGTAATGTTATGTCCATACTTTCTTACAAAGAGACAATGTATTATGCTGGATATAGGTTTTGTTAGGACTATTAAATTTACTCCTCTGTTAAAATACAGGCAAATAAATCACAAAAGCTAATGAAGAAATTGCATGAAGCATTTTAGAAACACTGTATTAATTCCAGGCAACTTTAGTTTAGAGTGTTGTATTATTAGACCAAACCCATGGTTCATCCAACCTAATTTCCTGTTTCTGAGAGATGGCAACTGATGCATCATGCAGGGTTCATGAAATATGTGAAAGTTGTATTGTGTACTGTAATTCTGTAAGTTATTAAACACATATTATCACATCAATATTATTCAGTAAAATAAAATATTTCAAGCACATAAATTAGTGTAGTAAGGAGCAAATGTACAGAACTATAGACCTTAAAGAGAGTATTTAAGACTTGTGGGAAGATAAGGGCAAGACGCAAAAGAAAACAAAGCTATGGACTTATTGCATTATTTCATACATATTACCAAAGATTGCAAAATGTAGTAGCAATCTTCATAATCCTCTGTTAGTTTGCTGGTAAGTAGAACCCCTGTTTTAGTAAAGTAATTATATTAAAATAATATTATTATGATGCTAATATTAATTAGTTTAGGTGTTGTATAAAATCTAGTTCATTCCATTTTAGGGAAATCTGTTGAGGAAATTAGAAGAGGATTGCATCATACAGAATCGTGTCAATAAGAAGAAAAATAAGAGATGCGCTAAAAGTTAACTTGATCCTGCAAACTGAAGAGAATTGTGATTCACTGACTTCTTGCTTGCTGCACTGTCTTTAGTAAGTAAGAATGAATAGTTGTAACCTCATTGTTCTACCTGGACTACTCCAGTCTCACGGTTTGGAAAAGTACAATAGGGGCCAAGGGAAAGCTTACCCTCTGATAAATCAACTCATGAAAGGAGATTAATTGGAGAAAAGGCATACAAATTTATTAACGCACATATGGAAGAGAGCCACAGAGTGATTACTCCAATCCCCCAATGGGGTTCAAAAGCTTATGTACTATCTTGAGGTTACAGAAATAATGGGGTTTTGGATAGTAGCAAAACAGGTCATGGGAGGGGTAAAAGAGGAGGCTTGTCGAGCAAATCTGATCTCTTTATATGGATGAATTTCATAGGTAGCAACCCTCAGAGAGAGTAGACAGTGAATACTCTTTCAGACCTTCAAAGATATCAGTCTCTGAGTGAATCTCTCCTACAGACAGACAAGGAAAAGCTCTCAGAGAAAGCCTGACTGCATAAGTGCAGATTTTCTCTGCAGATGCAAATATTCCCAGAAAATACAGCTTTGCAGGGGCCACTTCTAATGGCGAATCCTCTGAAAGCCATCAAGTTCTCCAAAGAGGAATTCAGATATAACCAATTTTTATCACATATCAAGTGCCTTGTCAGGGAAAAATAAATATGTTCTATTGAATCTAATTAGGAAAAGTTCCTACTTTTTTTTCATGGGGAGCGTAACATACTTCTTCTGCAATTGGTAAAGAAAATTGTGGTTAATACCCTAACCTAAGCAAATAATTTTGTTTGCCTGACAGTAAAGAAAAAAAAATGTGTAAAATAGTGAATATGGGGATATGAAAATATATAACACTTTGTTTTTTCTTTATTTATAAATGTAGCATTTAGTCTTGTTAAGTTTTAAACTAGAAACCAAATATAGCTTGCCGTGAATAAGTATTATTAATATCTTGCTATAGCTTTCCCCTGCCTATGTTATTTTTCTGGTTGCAAATGACACAATTATATACATTTTGTAAATTCTCTTTACTTAGGAGTCACAGTATACTTTAGAATATTAAAGGTTGGAGCCAGGCCCAGTGGCTTATGCCTGTAATCCCTGCACTTTGGGAGGTCAAGGCAAGTGGATCAGTTGAGGTGGAGTTTGAGATCAGCCTAGCCAACATGGTGAAATCCCGTCTCTACTAAAAATACAAAAAAAATAGCCGCATGTGATGGCATGCACCTGTAGTCCCAGCTACTGAGGAGGCTGAGGCATAAGAACTGCTTGAACCCGGAGGCAGAGGTTGCAGTGAGCCAAGATAGCACCGCTGCACTCCAACCTGGTCAACAGAGCAAGACTCTGTCTCCAATAAATAAATAAATAAATAAATAAATATTGAGTGTGAACAATGGTGACAGCACTTTTTTTTTCTATATGATACTTTGAAAATTCAAAACTATTTATAAATAATTTTATTTTTATAATAATATACTTTTTTTTCACAGGGTTTGTCTCTTGCCCAGGCTGGAGTGCAGTGGTACAATCACGGCTGGTACAATCAGCCTCTGTCTCCCGGGGTCAGGTGATTTTCCCGCTTCAGCCTCCTGAGTAGCTGGGACAACAGGCGCACCACCATGCCTGGCTTATTTTTGTATTTTTTTAGAGACAGGGTTTTGCCATGTTGCCGAAGCTGGTGTCAAACTTGTGGGCTCAGGTGATCTGTCCACCTTGGCCTCCCAAAGTGCTGGGATTACAGGCCTGGGCCACCATGTCTGGCCTGCTCTCTCTTTATAACAGCATACAAAGGGAAACATTGGTTTTAATGCCAAAGCTTTGACTAAATCATTTTTGAGACAATGCATAGAATGCCTGATTTCAAGACTCTTAAAGTAAGTGAGTAAAAATTGTCACTTTCTGGCAGACCTAAAAACCTGAAGTCAGCTTTGGTTTGGCTTCATAGGCTCAAGAAGTTCTTAAACCAGAGGTTTCTATTCAGAGAAAAAAACAAAAACAAAACAAAACAAAAACTGATGTTTCTAAAGAAAAATTATACCCATTATAAGATTGTCACACTGTTTATTGTTTTTAGGTTCTTGTTATCCACATGTAGACTAGAATAAATCCTAAATTCCTCTAAAACTAAATAAATAATAAATGTTCCATGTTGTCCTTTAATAAATTAACCTACTTAATATTGTTTTAACTTGTATTTTCTTAACATATTTGAGCATAGGAAAAAGAAAAAAGTAACACCTGGGAGAAATCAATGTCACACAGATCACCAATCTGCTAGATATGGCAATATATGCTTGATGTACAAGACACTTTGCTCATATTTCCATCTTAAACTGAAAAAATGTGTTGTGAGGAATGACTTTTGGGGTTAGTGTCACAGGTGGTAAAGAAACTTGCCAAAACAGATGTAGATAAAGAAAGGCAGATTTATTAGAGAAAGTGCGAAGATATATTGCAAAGATGCAATGAGCAGCATAGCAGAGAAGTGGCTGTCTGCAAAGAGGCAGATGCTGGAGGTAAGGTTTATAAGGTCCTGTTGGAAGGAGGTACATGCAGGTGAGCTTGTGCTGTACGCTAAGAATATGATGGAATAATATTTTACTGCCAGGCCTTTCCTCTCCAGGTGCCCAGAGGAAACGCTCTGCTGCTTTTAGCCATTTTGCAATCTGCATACTGTTCATTTCTGGAGTTGCAAGATAGCGGCTATGGTTTTTCCACACAAAGCTAATGCAAATGGGGTAGGTCCCTGTTCCACCAGCCTGGCTCCTTCCAAGTTCCTGTTGACTTATTGATCTATTGGGCTCCACATAAGGGGCATATCAAGTTTGGTAGGATATAGATAATTATAAACTATATGGAAGCTACATGGAGTGTTTATTGCAGTGACTGCTAGAAGTAGAGGTGAGGCTGAAAGGATGAGAGGTGTGTCAACAAAAAAACAAACAAACAAACAAACAAACAAAAAAAAAACACTTACAAGGCATAACTCTCCAAAAGAATTTTAGCTAATCTGAAAAACATGAATTTCAATATTTTCACAAGAAGATTGTGACATTTATTTTCCTAAATAGTAAAACTTCATATGTACATGGATAGCTTGAAGCACTTAAAATATCCATCTCTCTTAATTGAGGTCTTTCTGATTAAGTGCTAACTACCCTAGATGATAAGGGACTGATCTGAGCAAATGAATTCATCTGGAATGCAACTTAATGCATATTGCACTTCGTATGCTCAAGCATTTTTTAAAAAATTACAAACATTATCATAAATGTTATTTGGTTGCTATAGGCATTTGAGTTTGTAATCTCTCCAGGGAAATCTTATGAACTGGAATCTGCTCATCTTCCTATTGACTACCTCATAGATTGCTGTCTAGACTAATTATAGGCTGCCTTTTAGTCAGGAGGCTATCCCTATGTTATAATGGAATTATAATGGATAATGGAGATAATGGAGTTATAATGCAAACATGATGACCTAAATCTAAAGAGCGTATTGCTATTTCCTTGTTCTAAGAAATTTCCATTAGATGAGGGTGGTAATTCTAAGACTATCCAGGGGAGAGTGATATAGTTAAAAAACACCCTGATTGGTAGGCTTATTGTGATGCTTGACAGAAATGTTCTCCTTGATATATGTAATTGATATGTCTTGATCAAATTTATTTTCTGCAAGTAGAGAGCTCTGTTCTGACAAACGTAATCCTGTTATCTCAGGATGATGAATATAACTTTTTTTAATGTTTGAAAAATTATACTCCTAAATTGAAAAGAAATCTGTCACTATCAAAACATGAGTTTAAATTCTATGGTTAGCATTGTTTGAGACTACTTAAATACATCTTTATCAAGCGCAATTGTTGAAGAAAATTCTCACTCTATTGAAATAGATTGAATCTAATTTTGGAATTATTTTTCATTTCTTGGATTCTACTTAAATTCATTCATCAAGAATAAACAACAGATAAAATGATATTACCGTTGAAAATAAAATGATACTTTTAAAAATCAGAAATGAAATATTCATTTTCCTTTGCCTTATTCCTAGGATTAATATAAAGAAGTGAATCAAGTACAGTAATACAAGAACACTGTGAATGTATTTAAAATTATATACCTAATCTCTTTGTCTTTAATAATTTGTGAGAAAGTAGGCTGACATAAGGTATATGGTTTAACTTGATTCTGTGTAAATGATGAAACTGTAAGAAGGCTGACTTATTTCAGAGTCTATGAAATAAGACAGTCAAGGCTCAATTATCACTAGGATATTGGTTATGAAATAAGACAGTCAAAGCTCAATTATCACTAGAATATTAGCTTCCCCATGGAACAACTACTCATTATCTCATTATTTACCCACCCCCAGTACACAAGATTAACTTGATAATTGTTTGCTCAAAGATCAGAGTCCAGTTACTCTCTGCCACTAAGGACCCTTGTTTTGTTTTACTGGTGTTTGTTTTAAGATGCCATTAACATTATAAAGTGTGCCTTTTAAATTTTACATAGAAAAATAAACCAAGTCTAACTTGAGAAGATCTCTAACATGAAAGAATGCACTAGACACATTTTGGACAACTGAATGGTTATTATTTAAATGAATGGTTTACTCTTTTACTTAAACTCAAATTGAAACCTCAACATTTAATGTTAATTACAAAATATTATCCCACAGTTAAATATAATAAGTATTGTGGGGTTTTGCTTATACTATTTTCAGTTTGAATTTAAAAAACTGAAAAATATCACATTATTAGAGTTTGATCAAAAAGGGAAAAGTTTTTAATAGTCATAAGTCAGAAGTAATATATGGCTATTATGCTATTACTTTGTTCTGAAAAAAAATGGTGACATGTATACCACCTGCAGAATAGAACAAAAGAAAGAAACCCTATTACATAAGTGAAAATGAAGTGACTTAAGAGGGTTAATGAATTTTATTGAATTTTATAAGTAGACGTAACAATTTTTTTAATTCAATCTCTCAGTGGGAAACCAAGACTCTTATCGAAGAAAATCTAATAAAAATTTAACATAGAAATGATATATTTTATCTGGAAAAAAAAACAGAGACTTTTTAGAAATGTATGTAGATTTGTCACATAAGGAACAAAGTGTATTTTCTTTATACAAACTTTGGCCACATTTAATGAGCATAAAAAGGCATATTATTTAAAACATGTCAATTTTAATAACACTTAGAGAAAGTCATGTTCTTAAACAGATATTTGGTGAAAAATGTTTATTGAAAAACAAATTAAAAGATACTAGAATTCGCAGGAGAGTGTAAGAATTAAATAGGAAATTTAGAATACCTCAATATAATGTTCAAATAATAAAACTCCTTAAAAAGAATTAGACTTGGAGCTGTTAAGTAAACCAAGCTTTCTATTTGTTGTAATAATGACTTTAATATGTACATGATTTAATAATTTAAGCACTTTAATACATTATCTCCTGTGAAGTAAGTTCATTATTTTCACTTAATAAATGAAACAACTAAAGGCCATGTGAATAGCCAGAGGTGGAGCAAACATTCAAAAACAGATCTTTTGCCTCCGAATTCACAAGATACTCTCCAAATTAGAAAAGTTAATTCTATTTATATCTCTCTACATGTTCCCCTGATAAATTTGCTGTGAAGGAAAGTCTGAAGGAAGGAAGGAAGAAGGAAGTCTGAAGTAAACTGCAGGACTTCATGTTTTCTTTCTTATTTGGGTGCTTTATTTTATTTTATATTTTTGTTGTGTTTTATTTATTGATTAATTAATTAATTATTTTGAGACAGGGTCTGGCTCTATTGCTCAGGCTAGAGTGCAGTGGCATGATCTCAGCTCACTGCAACCTCTGCCTCCTGGGCTCAAGTCATCCTCCCATTTCAGCCTCCTGAGCAGTTGGAACTACAGGCATGTGCCACCACACCCAGCTAATTTTTGTATTTTTTGTAGATACAGGGTTTTGCCAATTTGCCCAGGCTGATCTTGAACTGCTGAGTTCAAGCAATGCATCCACCTCAGCCTCCCAAAAGGCTGGGATTACAGAGGCGAGACACCACCCTCATCTGAGTGTTGAATACAATT
Organism: Macaca nemestrina; assembly: GCF_043159975.1. NCBI lineage: Eukaryota > Metazoa > Chordata > Mammalia > Primates > Cercopithecidae > Macaca > Macaca nemestrina. The sequence goes on from NC_092126.1 coordinate 77,113,631, forward strand.
TGGGTTCAGAATTCATCCAGCTTTACACATACAATAAGTTCAATTTTCTCTAAATATACTTCAAGAATGAACACAATAAAAATAAAATAAAATAAAAAGCTATTTCTCTTTGAGATTGTCCATTTCACTCAGAGTTAATGTTAAAATATTTTCCATGCTTGACAAGGCACTACATGATCTAGGAAACTACTCCACCCCACCCTACCTGTTGTATTTTTTTCTTACTCATTTTCTGCCTTATTTTTTTTCTCATAAACTTTCAATCTAAGAATATATCTTATACCCACTTTTTAATAAATGTCTATCTCTTCACTAGAATAGAAGAAATAAAAGGCCAGGAATGTCTGTGCATTTCATGTACCTTTACCAATATCATACCTAGCACATTCTAGGTGCTCAATAAATACACTAAATGAATAAATGAATGAATCAATCATTCAATGGAAAAATATAAAAAGCATCTACAATTTTCTTATAGTTCTACTATATCCTATGTCGAATTCTGTAAAATCAACTCTCTCATTTTATTATACTTTTATTTAAAATATATTAAGATAATTATATATTCACACGCAGCTATAAGACATGGTAGATCCTATGCACACCTTACTTAACGTTTCCCCAATGGCAAGACTTTGTAAAAGTGTCCTCGAATGTCACAACCAGGAAAATAAAACCGATACAAACCACTGATCTTATTCAGATTTTGCAATTTTTACTTGTCTTCATTTGAGTATGTATATGCATTTAGTTTTATACAATTTTACCATATCTGTATATTTGTGCATCCATCAGTACGGTCAAGATACTGAACAGTTCTATCACCACAATGATCCCACATCTTGCTTTTCTGTAAACTCATTCACTTCTCTCTCTCCTACCCATTGCCCTAATTCCTGGCAGCCACTAATCTGTTCTTCATTTCTAAAATGTTGTCACTCATAAAATAGTATATAAATGTAAAAATGTAGTATGTAATCTTTGGGATTGGATGTGTTTCATTAAGCATAAATTCCTGGAGTTTTTTCTAAGTTGTTGAATGTATCAACAATTAGTTATTTTTCATTGCTGAGTGATATTCCATGATGTGTACATACGGTTTGTTAACCATTCACCTTTTAATGCGCATTTGAAGTGTTTCCAGCTTGGGCTCTTATGAATAAAGCTGTTACAAACATTTAGGAACAACTTTTTATGTGAGCATAAATGTTCATTTCCCGGGGATAAATTCCCAGGAGTATAACAGCTGAATAATATGGTAGTTGCATGTTTAGTTTTATAAGAAACTGCCTAACTGGTTTCCACAGGAGCTGTATCATTTTTCATTATTATGAACGTTGTATGAATGATGTCATTTCTTCACATCATTGCCAGCTTTCGGTATTGTCACATTTTTAAGCCAAGCTGATAGATGTGTAGACACTATTTGTGGGTGGTCTCTCTTTCTCTAAATAACTGTGAAGCTGAAAGCCAAGACTTGAATTGTTCATTTTTGTATTTTCAGTACCTGGCATACCACATAGCACATAATGAGCTCTCAAGAAATATTTGTTTGATGAATAAATTAATAAATCAATAAATGAAAAATAGCACTTTATACTCTAAAATTATAAAGTCTAATATATTTAAATATTAATGTAAAACAAAAAGATAAAACTAAAACATAATTAAAATAGGCTGCCTTATATATAACTAGAACAAGGAAAAATTTCCATTATAATAATTGAATTTCATGGATTTATTGTTCTAAATTATGATGTTATCAACTGATTAAATTCCTGAAGACATTTATTGCATAATAAGTATGAGGTGAAAAAATGATCTTTGAAAACTTACTGATACTATTTCACAAATGGAAAGATTATCTCAGGATAAGCATTATAGTTATTCCTCAATAGAATTATTCTTGAAACTGAACATATATGAATGTTTTTAGACAAGACAGCATTTTATAATCAGTAATTACAGCAAGATTAAACTGTATTACCAATAGTAACGTGTTCACCTTACTTCACAAAGCAGGTCAGCTATTATGTAATCGGAACAAATTACTATAGGCTCCACACATAAAAAAACATTTCACCATTAGGTGAGAAGATAGAATTTTATGTTTAGTATTCATTTTGGGCAAAATACTTCTATTTTCTGAAAATGTGAGTTGTCATGAAGTAGGTAGTGAACCAGCTGAACTCAAGGTTTCATTTTAATTTAGGGGGGAAAAATATGAAAAGCTCAAAATGAAATTACTTCATCAGAATTCACATTTGATTTTCATCTTTTCAGCTACCCAGCTGCATCAATGCTCAACTGACTATACTCCCAGCTGCATTATTCAAGGAAGTTATTCAAGAAGGAATACTTGTAATATATGTTATGCTGAGTAGTGAGCTAATTAAAAGAAACTCACAGCTGGATTTTTAGAAGGCTTTGATCTTGATTGTAAGGTGCTAAAAATGCTTGTTGGTTGGATTATGTTCCTTATACTCTAGATCTGTAGTCTTGTAAAAAAATGAGTAAGGACTCTTCATAAACGAATAAATGAGTGATTCCTTATATCTTTTCTCTCTTCTTTCTGTTAGAGCTTAATAAACAACAGATAATACACAATTTTTTATATTTCAAAGAGATCCTCCAGGAAGGTACTGTTGTTTATGGTGAAATCAAATTCCTACATTTGAAAAAGGTGTACTCTAAAAGCTGCTTTCCCTTCACTGAAGGCTTGTGAAATACTGTAGTGTTTGCCTTGGATTTATTTTTTTCTCACCTAATTGCAGTACTTTGCCAAAGTGTAAGCTACATGAGATCTAGTGGGGAGGAGAGCAAAGATAATAGGGGGATCTAAACAGGAAAATGACACAGAAGTGAATAGAATGAATTATATGAAAATAATATTTAACAGTAAAATGGAATAACTGAGTCCTAATGCAGCTTTGTCCCTGTCAAACAGTTTAACTTGTGAATCTACCTCTTGCATTCAGTACAATATTCGTTTCTTCAATTGCAAATGTAGAAACTATGCAAGTCAGTGCGTTTTTGTTTTTGAGGCAAGTTATTTTGTTGAAGGTAAACAATATTTGCTCCTTCTGGCTTAAGAAGAAATGGAGAATTTAATATAAGGGAAAAGGGTGCACCTTAATTAAACCAAGAGCAGAAAGCACAGTTGGGACTTACATGAAAATCAAAATCTGCTAGGATAGTAGTCAAGTGTGTAGTTTCTTCTGTAGTTTCTGGTTTCTTCTCTCAGTTCTACTGAGTCTGATTCCATATATAGGTTTTTATTCTCTCTGACTGTTTTCTTTCTCTGCTTCTCTGGTTAAGCCATTCCTGTTCTAGTCTCAACGCAGAATAAGTAGAATTGAGGTATCCTTGACAGAAATTCCAGCTTCATAGACAGAATCACAGGTTAATGAAGTGTGGATCAGAATCTGTCCCTTTTGAATTAACTGACACTGGAGATGAGGTTATGTGGCTCACTGTGTGTGCAGCAGGAACCCTGAGTGTAGATACACAAAGACAGAAAGAGAACAAAACATGATTGAACATGTCTACCTCACTCAGAAAGAGATTATTATGAAATTTTGAAGAAGAAAACAAATTTTTTTCTTGATGTATGCAATGATAAACATATTCACTCTAAACATGAACATGTATGTATTTGTAGATTTCAAAAGTATTATGAAAGTAGACATGTTTGAAGAAAGAATATGTAACTTTTTGTGGCCTAAAATCTTTACCACTCTTAGGACTAATTTAAAACATGCTGTATGAATAGCATTATCAATTTCACTTAACAATTATCAGTCAATTAATCTTACTTCTGACTTTCCACATGGCAAATTTTCTTCATTTAGTCTTTACACTATAGCCATATGGCTATAAGTAATAAAAACGCACATATGCACCCCAACTGTGATTCAAGTTTACAATTCTTTCACTATTCTGCAGGGTCTAATATTCACTAACAATATCTATGTGTATAATAATCATTCTGCTCAATTAAAATCATCCAACTGAGTTAATATTTTGTCTGTAACAGAAGCAATAAAGATTTCTTTGGAAAGGGAATTATCATTTTCTTCCAAGTTATCCTTAAAAAATAGTAGAATGTAATTATGTAACCTAAATATCCATATTTCCTCAGTGCATTATTTATGATATATGTAAATTCTTCTTGAGCCTATTTAGAAATTCATCCTGAACTCCTTCTGAATGATATCTAGGATTACTGAATACCATCACTTAAAATAACTTTCCACATTTAATCCTAAGGTCAAAGTCTTTATATTAGAATTCTGCAATTTGGAGATTGCTTTTATATCCATTGTAACTCTATTTTTAAGATTTTTATTTTTTGTGAAAACATGAAATAATTATGGTTCCATTTAATTTGGGCCAACCTTTTTTGACATATGACTACAGCTTGAACCCCATCTCATTTTAAGTGCAGAAAAACAACTATCAGGCCTAATAAATCTGAGTAAATTGTTTCTTGCATAAAGGCACTAACTAGAATTATTTTATTGCCTATGCTACATGAAATTTGAATATTACTGCAGAAATAAAAGAATATTTTATTTCTTTAATTTTAAAGACTATTACTTGAGGCTGAAATATTTACCGTATTTGTAGCTAACATGCAGAATGTTATAGCTGCATACATTAACTTTTTATTCTGTTGGCAGCATCAGAGGTATTGATTTTCTGATTTTAGAGATGCAGAAACTGAGGTACAAAGAGGGTTAAGATATTTCTCTCTATACGGCTAACAAGTGGTAGAACCTAACATAAGGTGTCTAGATATCCTGCTCCTTCAGATGATCTTCAGGAGTTTTCCTGCTGTTACTGTGATATGTATGATCTACTGGCTGGAACCTCCTATTACCTACCTCAATGTCCTCTGCCTGCCAAGCCCTTGATTCTCCTTCTGTAAATTTCTGACAACTTGAGATTTTTTTCTGTTGCCATTTTCTAAGGACATTTGCCTGACTCTTTGCTAATGTATCTCATGCTCAGGCTGCTTTTCCTCAAACTGAAGGTTTTTTCTGGCTTTGTATGAGCTGTATTTTCCAAGCTGAGCTAATAACTCAAACAAAACATCAAAATCAAGAATTTACAGACTATTAACTAAAAAGAGGCTGACATAGTTATCATTCAGGTGACCTCTTAAATATCTTTGAGGTCACAAATGAAGAATTTGTTTTTACCAAATGTTGTTATTTTTCTGTGTAGACACTGCAAATTTCAGAGGGAAGAAAATCTAAAGCTAAAGAGAGAGCTAGTACTTGAGTCATAGTATCATGACTTGTAATGGAACTTGCAGGAATGGGTCCAATTATTGGGATAGAATCAATCATATCATTAAAACTGAGATTGGCTCTCTGCCTTTAGACTCTGTAGTGCAATTAGACTAACAACTTCAAGTCTTACCCTCTAACTTGTTACATAAACTTAACTATTACAATGTTGTTTGCAATATTAACCATTTTTCTAGCTAACCAAAGAAATCAAATTTATCTAAATAGTTGATCAGTCAACTTTCTGCAAGTGGCATCTTACAAACAATAAGAAAACATGTCGATATCTAAATTGACTCCTGCATGGTCTAAAAAGGAGAGGCATGAATAATCCACCCCTTGTTTAGCATGTCATAAAGAAATAACCATAAAAAGGGGCAGCCAGCAGCCATCAGGACTGCTCTGTCTATAGAGTAACTATTCTTTTATTCCTTTACTGTCTTTATAAACTTGCTTTCCCTTATGGACTCACGCTGAATTCTTTCCTGCATGAGAACCAAGAACCCTCTCTTGGGGTCTGGATTGGACCTCTTTCCTGTAACATAACACACTTCAACCTGACTTTCCTTTTAGTATTCTTTAACCCAGTTCATCATATATTTTCAATTACCTTTCATGGCCCACTGCTTTGAAGTTAGGTATGGCTAGGTGGCTTACTTTGGTCAATGTAAGGAGAAGTGACATGTCTTCGCCAGTAGAAACTTTAAGAGCTAGTGTACAATATGCCCCATACTCTTTCCACCTGTCAGGAGATCAACGATTTTCCAGAGAGCTGCTTTAGCATCCTAAGTACTAGAGTGAGGAGGACATGAAGCAGAATGCCCAGATGACCCATGACGTATATGTAGCATGAGCAAAATATAAACCTTTGTTATTTTAATTCACTAGGACTTGGGAGGGGGCTATTTGTAACCACAGCCTAGTCAAGTCTACTCCATGTTATTGAAACTGCCATTGAAAAAAATATAACAGTGAGAAAATTATGGCAGCGAAGGAGATCTGATCTGGCTAACCCTCATCTTGCCATTGGTCTTGAAACTGCCCTTAATTATTCCTGGGCAAGAAAGCTAATTTTTGGATATATCTACTTTACAGTTTAAACAATAATGAACCTTTCTCAGAACTGAACCCCCTGTGTAAAGCTAATGAGAGAAGACCAGGCTAGGAGGCTGGCTAGAGGACACTAAATTCTGCTAAGGTGGAAACATAAATGATTGTCAGCTATTATTCCGGAGGTCATGATAGGCAACTTTCCCAATTGCTCCTGCAGAAAACATTACTATTGTGGACTGGGGATTGGCCTTTTGAGATATCTTTTCACAATTTTTGCATGTCTGACAACTAATGGCTTTACCCGGATCCACCAACCGATGGCTCCACTTAGACCTACCAACTGCTCCGTGGTACCAATCAGAAGCAACTCAATGCAAGAGAACAGCTTCTACTCCCTATGATTTCATCTCCAACCTAACCAAGCAGTACTCCCCGTACCCTAGCCCCCGCTGATCAAACTGTCTTTGAAAAACCCCTAACATCTCAGCCTTCAAGGAGATTAATTTGAGTAATCACTCCATGTCCCGTATTGCATGGCTGGCCCCTGACAATTAAACTCTTTGCTGAAATGCCATGATCTCTGTGAATTGATTTTGTTTGGGCAGTGAGCAGGAAGAATCAGCTGAACAGTTACATTATGAGTACCAGTTTACTCATGTTTCCTCAAAGTAAATACATACGGAACATTGAAAATAGTTACATAGCTTCATACAGAGAGATGATCAGATTTCAAGGATATAAAGAGACAAGGAATGGGTGACGTTTTGTCGCTACTGATCTCCCCTTACAACACCACACAAGAAGCAAATCCTCACTAGATTCGACTATAGGTAAGGGTTGTCAGAGTGATTCTGTCTTCTTCAAAACATCCTACTCTGGTACTCCACCCATTCCTTTTATGCTAGTATGAGTGTCTTCCCCTAAATACATAATCAAGTTCAAGTTTATGGTGACCCTCTGGCAAATAGACCCCAAAGTGACCCAAATGATTCACATTTCTTAATGTACATCTTTTTGTATTCCCTCCTTGTTGAATGAGGGTGTGGTGAGTGGTTGAGCAGGGTTATTACTGTCTTATAGGATATAGCATATAACAAAGGAGATAAGATGTCAGTCTCTCAACATTATATTATGTGATATAAGCAGACTGGAGTAGACTTTCCTTGCAGGTTTGAAGTTTGCAGCTGCTTGAAGGAACTGTGGGCTGACTCTAGATCCTGAAGATCTGTCTGACAGCCAAGTAGAAGCTGGGTTCTCAGTCACATCACTGCAAGTAAATGAATTCTTCCAATATGTTGTATGATCTTGGAAGTGGATTCTTCTCTAGTTACGTCTCCAAAAGTGAACAAGGTTTTGCCAACATTATAATGTCAGTCTTGAGAGACCATAAATGGAAGACATGGTTAAATTGTACTTGGATTCTTAACCCATGAGAAATGTGAAATAATAAATGTGCACTGTTATAAACTACTAAGATTATGGTAATTTGTCATGTAGAAAAAAAACACAAGACCATTCTTGATTCCATACTACGTCATTTATTACTCATCTGACCAGATTTTACTTCTTTAATACGAAAGAGTGAATTCTTTTCATTGGGCTGTTATAATCTGCTGGAGGTGGAGGCAGATGAATGTACACGTGCAATATTGTGAAATGCATATTTGGTCTTTGTCCCTGTTTCCTAGCATCCAACTCAGAAAATCCTTGGAATCTTCAAAGTGATATTGAAACCGCCTTTGCAAAATTATGACTGAGACAGTGAAAGTGATTTAACCTAACCAACTCCATATTGGTTCTAACCTTTAAGCTGTCCTTGTTCCTTCCTGGATGTAGGCTGAACTAAATTTGGGAGAAAGTTAGTTTATAGTTTAAAACAAAGATGATAACAACCCTTTCCCAAAACCAACTTCTTTCTTGCCTAGGGACTCGACTGCCTTTGTAGGACTAAGAAATTGGCCACAAGATTAGAAATTATGGTTTAAAACTCATGCAGCTGGAGGCTACATGATTCTGACCCTCCCTAAACTGCTCCTAAAATCAGTGCTTCAGATATTTTGCAGACCCTGCATTTGATGGATCAGCTGGCACCACCCAGATCAATAAACTGGCTCATCTGGTCTTGTGGCCCCCACCCAGAAACTGACTCAGTATATCAGGACAGATTCAACTTCCCATGATTTCGTCTCCTACCTAACCAGTCAGCACTCCTGACTCACTGGCTTTTCCCGACCTAAAAAGTTGTTCTTAAAAACTCTGATCCCCAAATGCTCCGAGAGACTGATTTAAGCAATAATAAAACTCCAGTCTTCTGCACAGCCGGCTCTTCATGAATTACTCTTTCTCTAATGCAATTCCCCTGTCTTGATAAATCATATCTGTCTAGGCAGTAGGCAAGGTTAACCCTTTGGGAGGTTACAATATCTTTTTGCATGCTAACGAGTTGACTGGTGACTGGAAGCCCCCAAGTAGCTTCAGAATGGGGGCTCAGCACCAGCAAGAGTAAGGTGGTCAGGATTAGAGGGTTGGAACTTTTAGCTAGACTTACCACTCTTAACATCCATGGAGGGAAGAGGACCTTAAGGTTAAATTGGCTACCAAGACTTAATTAATCATGTCTGTGTAATGCACCTTCCATATAAACCCAGAAGGACCAGGTTTGCATAGCTTCTGGATAACTGAACATGTGGAGGTTCTTGGACAGTGATGCACCTGTGGCATGGAAGCTATGCACCCCCTGCCACATATCTCACCCTATGCATCTGTTAACCTGTATCCTTTGTAATATTCTTTATAATAAACTGATAAATAAAAATCAAATGTTTTCTTGAGTTATAACAGCTCCTCTAGAAAATTATTTGAACCTGAGGAGGCAGCTGTGGGTAAGAAACACCTGTTAGTAAGAAATACAGGTAAACTAAAACAACCTGGGTTTTTTTTATTGGCATCAGAAGTGGGAACAAGCCTTGTGGAAATGAGTCCTCAATGTCTAGCATCTGATGCTATTTTCAGGTAGAGAGTATCAAAATTGAATTGAATTAGAGTATGCACATTTATTTGGCATGTACACAAGGGAGCCTTCAAAATGAAGATCCAACCTCCCAGTGAGGTACAGAAATGATATACCATCTTTTAAGAATGCTAGCTCAGAGCACAGCCCAAAAGATACTATATTGGTAAATCAAATTTTAGTAGAGAGACAAGTATGGGAGGGAGAAAAGAAGAGGCCTGGCCAGCAAAGGTAGCCTTGTTATGTAGATAAAGCCTCAAAGGTGGTAGTCGTCAGAGAGAATAGATGGTAAGTGTTTCTTTTCAGATCTTTAAAGGTGTCAGAGTCCCAGTTAAAGTCTCCTAGATCTGAGAAAGGCCTAGAAAAAGAAGGCTTGGCTGATTTAATGTAGATTCTCTACAGATGCAAATTTCTCCCACCTCATTCAGCTGGTCCTGTGACAGCTATTTGAAAATATGTCAAAGAAATATATTTCGGGATAAAATATTTTGATTTCCTTTAGTGATAGCACTGATTATGCAATGGGAGAATATTTTATGTTTAAAAACACTGGTGAGGAATATGACAAAAGAATGATGCATGAACATCAGCAGGCAGTCCAAATCACAGGTGAACACGTACTTTTTTGATTGACTATTAGATGACAGATACGGAATTCGTATTGGTGGTAACAAAGGCAGAAGCAGAAATATAATAAGAGATACATAAGGTCTTGTCTAGTACCTTGTTTGTGTGCATTTTAATAAAGTAAAATAAATTTATATATATATATATATATTTATACGTGTGCTAATAGTGACCAAAAACCCATACTTTTAATTATAACCAGTGGTTCTCATCCTTACAGAACATTAGAATTTCCTAGGGACCTTTTGAAAACTGCCATTCCAGGGATGCCATTCAGGCTGATTCAATCAGAATCTCTGGGACTGGGTCCTCAGGAATGATACCTGTCAAATCTCCCCAGGGAGTGATAATGGGCAGTCTGGGTTGAGAAACTCTGCTTTAAACTATTGACAGAGACTGCTAAAGAGAGTCTTACTTTATACATTTTGTAGTATAGATTTTGGTAATACATATCAAATGCTTATTAACTTTCCTAAATATGCATACTTCCTAGTGAAAACTCAGTGCTATGAATTTTAAGATTTCCAAGACTTTCGGCTGGGCTCAGTGGCTCACGCCTGTAATCCCAGCACTTTGGGAGGCCAAGGCGGGCAGAACACGAGGTCAGGAGATCGAGACCATCCTGGCTAATAGGGTGAAACCTCGTCTCTACTAAAAATACAAAAAAATTAGCTGAGCATGGTGGCGAGCGCCTGTAGTCCCAGCTACTCCGGAGGCTGAGGCAGGAGAACAACGTGAACTTCCAATGAGCTGAGGCGGAGCTTGCAATGAGCTGAGATCCTGCCACTGCACTCCAGCCTGAGCGACAGAGGGAGACTCTGTCTCAAAAAAAAAAAAAAAAAAAAAAAAGATTTCAAGGACTTTGATTTGAAACTAATAATACATCCTGACATCTGGGCATCCGGGCCATCAAATTATTTATTTATTTATTTTTGGCATTTTTAAACTTTTTTCTTTTTAAATAAACTTTTTTTTTTTTTTTTTTTTTTTTTTTTGAGACGGAGTCTCGCTCTGCCGCCCAGGTTGGAGTGCAGTGGAGTGATCTCGGCTCACTGCAAGCTCCACCTCCCGGGCTCACGCCATTCTCCTGCCTCAGCCTCCCGAGCAGCTGGGACTACAGGCGCCCGCCACCGCGCCCGGCTAATTTTTTTTTTTTTTTTTTTTTTTTTTGTATTTTTAGTAGAGACGGGGTTTCACCGTGGTCTCGATCTCCTGACCTTGTGATCCGCCCGCCTCGGCCTCCCAAAGTGCTGGGATTACAGGCGTGAGCCACCGCGCCCGGCCTTTTAAATAAACTTTATCTGCTATTTTAGATCGAATTTTTCTTGTCTGCGAGGCAATGGTGCATCAACAAATAAAATTATTATAATTAAATAAAAGTGATTATTATGCATTAGGTCCTAGGTATCTTTTCTGAACCATCATTCCTCCACACCACTAAATGCATGAAATTAGACATATTGAATAAAATAGTCCTTCTACCTCCTAAAATGTATTAGAATTACTATATATTTTGTGAAATATATTTTTCATATAAACATTTTACTTTTATCATTATGAAATACTGTATACAAAATTCAATGTAAAGAATTCTAGTATCTTCAAGTAATATAAAATGAGGAACTCAGTATGTGCATAATTCAAGTGGAGATAAAAGAAACAAAGAAATTGTGAACTGACAGGACAAGTGTGGATTAAGCATTAGTTCTTTTTGTTTTTTCTTGAGACGGAGTCTCTCTCTGTCACCCAGGCTGGAGGGCAATTGCGCGATCTCAGCTCACCGCAAGCTTCGCCTCCCTTGTTTATGCCATTCTCCTGCCTCAACCTCCCGAGTAGCTGGGACTACAGGCGCCCACCACCATGCCCGGCTAATTTTTAGTAGAGACAGTATTTTTGTATTTTTAGTAGAGACAGTATTTCACTGTGTTAGCCAGGATGCTCTTGATCTCCTGACCTGGTGATCTGCCCACCTCCGCCTCCCAAAGTGGTGGGATTACAGGCATGAGCCACCTCAACCGACCCAAGCATCAGTTCTTTTAAAAATAACTAACTTGAATGTAAGTCTTGACTCAAGTTTTAGAGGAAATGAAGTGACTTTGGTGGGCAGTGGAAAGAATCACAAAGAGAAATTAATTAAATGTACTGACTTTTAATAATTTTGCTTAATATTTCACATTTTTTAAAGCCTTTACACTGTTCACAGAAAGCCAGCATCTATTTTGGGCTCTATGTTTCTCATATTTCCTTTTCTCTGTTAAAGTGGAGAAGAAACAAGCGTGGTTACCTGTGGTAAGAAATTTATAGAAAATAATTTTGTTTCTCTTACAGACTATATGATCTTTAAATGAAGTAGGGTTTGCTGACTCTGATTATGCCCCATTGTTCTAATACATCAGGCAGATACTTTGCAGGAGATAGTGTCCTTCTTCATGATCATGCCAGTCCCACTTAATAGATTCAAATCTGGAAAGATAAAGTTCAGGAATAAGACATAGTGCTTCAAGTCAATTTCATTTGACAAACATTTATTGAAAACATAGTTTGTATAAAGTATAATAATGAAAGAAACTGGAATATAGAAATGAATATTGAAGTAGATATAAAGCTTGATAGAGTGAGACTAGTTAAGAAGGAGAACATTATTGAAGATAGAAATGTGTGTACACATTAAGTGTAGGGTAAAAGAAGATAAAGTATCACAAATATGGAGCAAAACTGATCAAAGGTTAAGACTGCCACAAGAATCTCATGCTAGCAAGCAGCCCCATAGTTGAATGCAATATAGAGTCTAGTTGAAATAAATCCTAAGCATGTGGTTTGTAATTGATAAATTAATCTTTTGGGGGAAATATTTTCATGAGGGTTGTTGGCAGAGCCCACAGCATGTAATGGAGTGAGATGTAAAAGAGCATAGGGAACATGGATAACTCATGTTTTCAAAGAATTAGACCTAGAAAGACAAGACGTAGGAAAGCATAGTCAAGGAATGAATTTGTTAGGTTCTTAGAGGTCACACAAAGGAGTAACTAACTAGATGGAAAATTACTAAAACGATACAAAGGGAACAGGGAAATCCTGAGGATATTGAGCAGGAATGAGACCAGTTGTTAATGTGTTTTTCTAAAACTAGAGAGTATAAAATACTTGAAGATATGGAAACATTTCAAATGAAAAGGACATATGTGAAAGAATTCTCAATGGCCAGTTCTAATCATTTTATCAACATAGAAAACCAATGTCACAGGATTGAAAGTGAGGGCTTCATTTGTTCTGTTACTAAACAAATTCTTAAGAATTTATGTCTATTAGGCACAGTGCTGACCATTGAGGATTTGTTGAAAAATAAATGAAACATGCATGATTTCTTCTCCAGTAAAGGAATCAAATTAAAAGATGATAAAATAGATAAATAATACATCTAAAAACAGATAATAAGCTTTGAAATACACTCAGTGGGCTGAAAACAGAAAGGCTGTTGTAATAAGGGTTTGGGCTTTAGAATGGTGACAGAGAATTCCTCTTTGAGCAGTTGAATTTAAAATGAGACTTGAATGATTAGATGAAACTAGTAAAGTAAAAAATGGAAGGAAAGTCATTCCCAGTGAGGACTGCACAGATCAATAAAGGCTTGCCAGTAGAAAAGGACACAGCATGATGAAAGAACTGAAATGATTTCAGTAAGACTGGAAATAAGTGAGCATGTGAGACTAGGACCTGAGCCTGAAGAAGCAAGCAGGGGTCAGATCATGCAGAACCTTGTACAGCTAGTCATAGAATTTGAATGGTGCTCTAAAGACAGGAATAGGACTGTCATATTCTAAGGAATGCCTAAATATTATCTCTTATATTCTAAGAAGATAACTTGGGATATTGTATAGAGAATAGCTATCAAAAGGGATAAGAGAAACTGGAAAGAAAAAGCTGAGAAACAATAAGTGTTTCAGGAGTAGACTGTTGGCAGTAGATATGAAAAAACAATAGGCAAATTTGAGATACATTTTGGACCAAATGATGGCCCTTAGGAAGATGATTGATGTAGGGTTGAGCGAAAAGAAGGCATCAGTAACAACTCCTAGATCTGGGGCAAAATTACCTGGGTAATTGTGTCATTTAAAGACAGTTAGGATTCTGGATTAGGGGACACATTTGCTAGGGATAGAGGTTTTTAAGGTGAAATCATGGTAACAAAAGAAAATTTTTGAAACGGAGTAGAGTGGGAAAAAATAATGAAACTGGTTATCAAGAACATAAACAATGATGCCAGGTGCAGTGGCTTATGTCTGTAATCCCAGGACTTTGGGAGGCCAAGGCAGGCAGATCACGAGGTCAGGAGTTCAAGACCAGCCTGGCCAAACTGGTGAAAACCCATCTACGAAAAATACAAAAAATTAGCCAGGCGTGGTGGCACATGCCTGTAGGCCCAGGTACTCAGGAGACTGAAGCAGAAGAATCGCTTGAATCTGGGAGGCGGAGGTTGCAGTGAGCCGAGATTGTGCCACTGTACTCCAGCCTGGGTGACAGAGTGAGACTCCGTCTCAAACAACAACAACAACAACAACAACAACAAATAATAATAATAATAATAATAATAATGTAAACAATGTTCGAGTAGAAGAAAAGAAAAGTTTAGTCGTGGAGGCCCAGCTAGCACATTGATGTGACTTTTCTAAAAGTGCATGTTGGTTGACAAGGAAGAACTAAGACAAAAGGCTTGGAACCACTTGCTTTGAGGAGGAGCAAAACTTCAGAATCCAGAAGACAGTTACATTGGGTTGGAGGATTCATTTTTACACTGGAGCACAAAGTAGGGTCAGGAGGAATGAGGAGATGAAATAGATAAATAGGTGAGAGAAAACTTTCTCAAAGAGGATAATTTCAGAATTTCCTTATGGGAGGTAGAACAGTTATAATATGACAAAGTTCAAATCTGGATGCGATTTTCAGCTGCTAAAAAATAAGACAAGGTGAAAGCTGGTGGTTTTCAGAAAGTCAGGAGACCAGGAGTTTGAGAAAAACAAGTTTGTTCACATATCCTTTCTAAGAACACATAATTGTGAGATATTAAAAACATTTTGTTTGGCTGGGCACGGTGGCTCACGCCTGTAATCCCAGCACTTTGGGAGGCCGAGGCAGGCGGATCATGAGGTCAGGAGTTCGAGACCAGCCTGGCCAACATGGTAAAACCCTGTCTCTACTAAAACTACAAAAATTAGCTGGACATGTTGTCGCATTCCTGAAATCCCAGCAACTCAGGAGGCTGAGGCAGGAGAACTTCTTGAACCAGAACCTGGGAGGCAGAGGTTGCAGCAAACTGAGATCATACTACTACACTTGAGCCTGGGCTACAGAGCAAGATTCTGTCTCAAAAAAATAAAACAAAAAACAAAAGGGTTACAATTAAAAAAGAGAAAACAGATCATAAACTACCATTAAGTACATAGTCTACCTCATGAGACTGATGACCACATAGAAAGCAAAATTTCAAGAACACATGGAAAGCCCATCTGCTCCCTAAATAATTATCTTCTAGTGGTCAGGTTTTTTATAACCTTACACCATTGAAGTTTCATTAGTTTGACTTTAAGGTCTCCTGTTACTAAAATGAAAAAACTTTCAGTCTTATAATACTTTAAGCTATGTCACCTATTTATACTTTAAGGTGAGCAGATAACAGATTATGGAGGGGAAGCCAGTTTTTTTGTAAGGACATGAGTATGAACTACTGTATATGACTTTCAAGAAAATGTATCTGCTTTACTGTTTTACAAAATCATCTCTCTCCTTTTCTCCTTACGTTCCCTTTCTTTTTTTTCTTTTTTTTTTATTCCCACTCCTCTTTATCCTTTGCATTAGTTTCTTATTAGTCGTGTTACTTCTACTTGTAATAAATTTCCATAAACCCTTCTGAGGGTTACAAGGCTTGTAGGGTTAACATCAAGGTGATGACAGAATTGCGTTTCTTCTAAAACCTCTACAGAGATTCCATTTGCCTGTCTTTTGAACTTTTAAAGCCTACCTGTATTCCTTGGATTATAGTCCCTTTCCCTATCTTCAAATACAGCAGCATAGCACCTTCAAATCTCTTGACCTCTGCTTCTATGGCTGCATCTCATTTGTCCTTGCCTCCCTTTTTCTCTTGTAAGGACTTTTGCACACAGATAATACAAGCTAATCTTCCTGTCTCAAAATTCTTAATTTGATCACATATGCAAAGTCACTTTTGTCATGTAAGGTAACATATTCACAAACTCAGTATACTAGGATGTGGACATCTCTGGAGAGGGACTGGTTATTGTTCTGCCTACCACACCATCTCACCACATGTCCAAAATTAGGAAAGTTACACCATTCTGAAGATACAGAGGCACCTCCGAAGAACACGTGTTGGCAAAATGTCTTTAACTAACTAATTGTCAAATACTTATTATCTGGAATTATTCTAGAATAAGACTGTAGATTCTGCTAATAACAACAACAATAATAATAATTAATATTTCTCAAATAATTATTATGTACAGTTATTCTTCTCAATCCTTTTCCAAATATAATTAATTCTTAGGAAAAGAAATGCTCATATTTCTATATGTGTCTATCATTTATCTTTGTAATTATTATATATGTATTCCATCTCTCTCTGTCATCTATCTGTTAATTTATCCATTTTCATTCCATCTTTATCCATTATAAAAATAATTACCACCTAGAAGTAATTTGGGGTCAGTATATACTACATTGTGTTCCACTTGTATCAATAATAGACAATATATTTTGCTATTTAGGGAAGATAACTTTGTGATCATTTGGTTCAATCACTTCATCTGATAGGCCTGCATAGCAGGAGTGAAAACAAAGAAATAATTTGCTAACAGTCATATAGCTACTTACTCGTTGTTTCTTATGACCATTTTAAGTAACTTTGGGGTTAGGGTAGAAATAGTTTAGAAAAATCATACTTTAGAAAGGCATTAAATTATAAGTAATAAAAAAAAATTATAAGTAATAATAGCTAGATCTTCCAGAAAAATAGAATACAGGAATTACAAGCATTAGATTTGTTCTTTTTTCAAAAAATTTCAGAAATGAATTTGACTTTGGCATAAGCTAGGGGTTTATATATTATAATAAATAGTAGAAAACAAGGATTTAACTATATACTAAATGAACAGAGACTAAATTCAACTGAAACAATTGTCTTTTATTGGGCCAAAGATTACTTATATTTAACTACTATGAAAGAATATAATTCAGCATATAATGGACCTAGGTGAAAATTTTGTCTCTATTCTTTGTCACTACATGTGGTAAGGCTAGTTACCAATAACTTTTCTCAATTTTAGTTTTCCTGTCAATAATGTGAATATAATAACGCTGTTGTTGTTGTTTGTTTGTTTGTTTTTTGCTATAGGATCTCACTCTGTTGCCAGGCTGGAGTGCAGTGGCATGATCTCGGGTAACTGTAACCTCCGCCTCCCAGGTTCAAGCGATTATCCTACCTCATCCTCCCGAGTAGCTGGGATTACAGGCGTGTGCCACCACACCTGTCTTATTTCTGTATTTTTAGTAGACGGGGTTTCACCATGTTGGCCAGGCTGGTCTCGAACTCCTGAGCCTGCCTCGGCCTCCCAAAGTGCTGGGATTACAGGTATGAGCCACCATGCTGGGACAATAATTCTTCTTTTAAAAGATTTTTGTACAGAATAAATAGATAAAGATTGTGGAGTGTGTTATGTAAATAAATATTATAGTATGTATTATAATTACAACAACTACTACTACCATAGCTGCTACCAAAATAATATAATTTACTAAATAGGTAGCTGAATAGATTGATGACATTAAACAAATCTGCTCTTAGCCTGTATTAAAAAAATATTGATTGAACACGGGTAATGAAGATATTTGAATTCCAGTACAATTCACTTAGATTTTTATACTATGAACTTTTAGTATCCATATTAGTGTTTTGTTTTTTTTTTTACAAAGTGAATAATTATATGAATTTAATACTTTAGAAAAATGTATCTAGTGATACTAAAAATTGAATATAGATGCAAAGAGACTGATTAGGAAACAAATGGCAGAATCTTGGAGTGATTTAATAATTAACTGAACAGTGGAATACAATAAAAAGTTTCTTCAAAAAATTAAAAATAGAACTACTATATGATCCAGTAATTTCATTTCTGAGTATATTTTCATAGTAAATAAAATCAGTATGTCAAAGAGATATCTGCACTCCCGTTCTCTGCCATATCTTGGCTATTATGTCCAAGAGTGAGTATGAGTGTGAGTGTGAGTATACTATTATGTGTATGAGTAATGTTACTCATAATAGCCAAGATATGGAATCAATATAAATTTATCAATATAAATGTACATTGATACACTAATGTATCAATGAATAAAGAAAATGTGGTATATTATACAATGGAATATTTCACATTAGGAAAGAATATCCTGGATATTTTAAAAAGATTTCTCTCAATTAAATGTAATTATATATCCTTTGACCAATATATCTTTATCCTCCCAACCCACTAGCCACCAAAGCCTCTGGTAACCACCATTCTACTCTCTACTTCTGTAAGATACAATATTTTAGATGCCACATGTGAGTGAGGTCATGCAGTATTTGTCTTTCTGTGCCTGTTGGTCAAAGGATATAACTACAGTTAGGGAGGAAAAACAGATTTTAAATGTCCAGAATAGACAAATATATGAGACAGAAAGTAGATAAGTGATTGCCTGGGGGCATGGGGTAAGGGAGAAAAGATAGGGAAGAGGAATGGAGAACCAATGCTAATGGTTATGAAGTTTCTTTTATGGGTGATGAAAATGTTTTAAAATGGACTGGGGTGATGGTTGAACGACTGTTGTGAACATACAAAAATCCATTTTAAATGGATAGATTGCATAATATGTAAATTATATCTCAATAAAGCTGCTGAGTCTTTTAAGACAAATATTCTGTTATTTGCAACAAGATAGATAACATGGAAGGCATTATGCTTAGTGAAGTAAAGTGGGCACAAAAAGACAAAGATTGTGTGATTTCAGTTATATATGAATCTAAAAATAAAAATAAATCAAACTCATAAAAACAGAGTAGAAATGTGGTGAACAGGGGCTGGGGCTAGAAAAAGAATAGGGAGATGGTTTAAGGGCACAAAGTTCCAATTAGACAGGAAGAATAAGTTCTGGAGATCGGTTATACAGCATGGTGATTATAATTGATAACAATGTATAGTATACTTAAAAGTTTCTAAGATGATAGATTTATCTCATTAAAGGTAAAAGGATAGCTAGCCACTATTCACTCATTTGCAAAAAAATACATTGAGACAATTTACATGTATATCTAAAATTAAGATTTATAATTTATTTCATTAATTAAAATTATAGGTTTTTTCTTTTTTTATTCTTTAATAGTTTTGCCTTTCATAGCTGAATTTACCAAGTACTCATCTTTTTCTTCATATTAAGCTAAAAATGCACATTAATTTAAAGGGATAAAGTTCTGATCACAACATGATAATTATGTTAGATGATTAATATGTTTATTAGCTATACTTAGTCATTTCACAATGTGTGTATACATATCTCTCTCAAAATATCACATTTTATACCATAAATATACATAATTGATCCTTCAATCAATTAAAAAACATTAATATAACAAACTGAACAGAAAGCTGATTGAAAGGGTGACCATAGTAACTGAAGTGAATATAGGTAAGTAGAAAATTGAATATAAATAAGTAGTTTAATTAGAATTATAAAAAAGTAGTTAACACACTCTTTATGTGTTAATTTTAGTAATAAATCTAGAAAACTAGAACTATATTTCATATGTAAAATATTTAATTAAATCTTACTCATCTTATTCACCATATAAAAATTAAAAGAAGAAGCAGGTGTGCTTTATTGATTATTCTCTTTTACTGTAATTGATGTAAAGTTTTCCAAGAACTTTAATGTTGGAAAAGCTCAAATTTGTTTCTTCAGGACATTGTGAACAAATACAAGTCAAAGCTAAGTGATTCTGAAATAGAATGAATGCATTAGTTATTAGAGTGTCTATTAGGAACCTAAAATGAAAGCAGCATAAATATCACTGAGGCAGTAATGCTACCACAGTATCAATGTTATGCTTAAAACATTCCTTCCAAATAGGGTGTAACTCAATATGGTGTGTCCTTTTTTTAGCTTCCCATGAGGTGTTATATGGTAAGAAACAATACAACTATCAAAGTTACATTATTCCCTTTGCAAAAATAATAAACTAAACTCTGTTAACATAAGTGTATTTGTTTTATGATGCCAAGAGTTTTATATTTCCAGAATGATAAAATTGGTTTATAAAAGCAAAGAGTAATGCAGTTATCACATTTCATGGGAAAAAAGGCACTATAACACAGAAGTCAGTCGTGCTTTCATACTTTAGTCAAGCTATGCCTCTGCTTTTTACCTATACAATTTCCTTGAGAGTTAGCAATCTATACTTATTTTTATTATGCTATCTCATTAAAGATAAAAGGGTAGCTAGTCACTACTCACTAGTTTGAAAAAATATATTGAGACAATTTACATGTATGTATAAAAGTAAGATTTATAATTCATTTCACTAATAATTCATTATAGGGGTTTTTTTTTTCATTCTTTAATAATCTTTGCCTTTCATAGCTGAACTTACCAAGTACTCATCTTTTTCTTAGTATTAAGCTAAAAATACACATTAATTTAAGGGGATAAGTAAAGTCTGTTAATTAACAAAATGAAAATGTAAACGCTAGCTTACTAATTTCAGGGAAAAGTCATCTAAATATTATTTTAAGTGAAATTTGAAACACATACCATATGTTTAATCACAAGACATAAACAGCATGAAATGCAAAACTTTTCATTATTCAGGTACACAAGAAACATTTTATTCAATAAATATTCTTACACTAGAGATTGAAAATTCATAGAGAATGTAGTTATTATTCTCCATACTACCTGAAATTAAAAACAATTCTCCCCACATGCTGGCCATAGAAACTAGAATCCTTCTTCCCGAAGTAAGGTCATACAAACCAGTTTCTTTTCCCAAGAGGCAGCCATAAAACTTAAAATATTCTCCTTAAAAACTGGCTAATACAAGATTATCTGAGCTAGCATGTTTGACTGTAGGTCATAGACCCCCCATTTCAGCAAGGGCTCCACCCCACACCCAGAGGGAAGAAATGTATGCTCAGAGAGGTAGGAAGAATCTACAACAAAAGGCCTTGCTGGGTTTCCCTACTCAGTCAATTAGCATTAGATCATGACCTTTTCATCCAATCATATTTCTACATAGCTTTCCATATTTTGTTAAATCTAATGATGAAAATAGATAATGCCCTTGTATCTTTGGGTCTTCATTCTGAAGGATCTCTGTATATACATTAAATCAATTTGTATGCCTTTTATCCAATTAATCAATCTGCTTCATGTCAGTAATTTTTCAGCAAACTTTTTGGTGGCCAAAGGTCGTTGCCCTCATGGTCCAAAACTAAATATGCATTCTAATTCTTAATGAAAATAAACTCACTATTCTTGATTTTTTTTTTCTTTTCTTCTCAAGACAAAACATAATAGTGTTGGAAAAGGAACCTCTCTCTCTCTCTCTCTCCTCTCTTCACAGTAAAACAGTATTTACATATAGGATACTTTTATTATTGTTTAATTCAAATCAAAATAGCTTCATATCCATATATCCATTCATTTAACTATTAGAATAATAAGAATGATAATAATGGCTCTAGATAACTTAGAGTATATGTATGAACAACTTAGAGTATATGTATGAATTTTTTATAGCAACAACTATGAGAAGTTTTT
Organism: Macaca nemestrina; assembly: GCF_043159975.1. Lineage (NCBI taxonomy): Eukaryota > Metazoa > Chordata > Mammalia > Primates > Cercopithecidae > Macaca > Macaca nemestrina. The sequence continues at coordinate 77,135,477 of NC_092126.1, forward strand.
TTTTTTAAATAACTATTTGACAGAAGACAGTCTTATAGAAAGGTTATATAATGTATCCATAGTCATATAACTAGTTTTAATCAAATTACAGATTGAAATTGAAACTGTATGATTCCAAAATGGATACCTAGAACCCAATATTATGTTAATGAGGTATTTATTTGTGGGAAAAATGGAAATGATGCTGTAGCATGGAAAATGATGGTGGGAGACTAAGTTAAATTGTAAAAAAAAGAATCCTGCAAATCTTATGCAGGCAACCACTTTTCAAAAGTGTTCATTTAAATGTGCTTTATATTCTACTGAAAATAAAAATTTGAATCAGAATCTGCATTCATCATGACTGAGAAATCACTTGTGAATTTCAGCAACAAGTGTGGCATTCATTAAAGTTTCAAAAAGTCTTGTACTTTAGTAATACAATATGTAAATGATGAATTATGCCAGTAATCCTTTCAGCCCATTTCACAGTGGTTCTTACGTTTCCTCTTAAATTGTCAGTAGTACTCTGGAGAGAGGAAATAACTTCTTTATGAAAAACGTCCATTCAACATACATTGCTTAATCTAAGTGATTTTTCACTATAGATTTTTCATTATAATTACCAACAGGTCTTACTATTATTATATCTATTAAAAATTCTCACTATTATTATAACTACTAATAGTTCTCACAGTGCCAGCCAACATCCTTAGTGTTAAACATACAGTTATGTATCTTAAATAAAGCAAATGAAGCAAACCTTTCCTGGAGTACTGCTATTTCTAGCAAATTTTGTTATGTTATTTGATATCACTCATGATACAAAAAGTTTATGACAGCAAATGAACTGATTACTAGAACACCTGGTTAACTAACTTGAGTTATCAACATTACTATTGTACTTTTATTTCCTGTATACAATGTGAATTCTTGTTAAGCAGAAATGAAGTCTTTCTATAATTACCTGCTTTTCGACTCTTCAGATCATAATTTGTACAAACTTAGGTTTAGTAAATATTTATTGAAAAAATAATTCAAACAACAGACTAAGTTGTTATGACACTGAAAATTGCAGATAAATAAAAAGGATGCTTAATTTGGAATCAAATCTCTGCCTATGAATCCCTACCCTCTCATTTACTAGTTTTTGAACGTCAGATCAATTATATATATTCTGTGATTCTCTGATTCTAATCTAATAAATGGCATCACCAAAGCTACATCTCAAGGTTACTAGTGAGCATCAAATGAGAAAATGCAGGCAAAAATATTTTTCCAAGTTTGAAGTTGTGATTATGAATGTTTTAGTTCTTATTTATTTTTATAACGCATAGAAATAACTAAAGCTGTTTTATCACTACAGTTTTAAAGCCATGAGTCAGTCTCCTAGTATATACCTGACAAAGACAACATTGTACAATATAAAACAAAATTAAGGAATTTAGGCTTTCGTTTTGACAATGACAGGAGACAGACAAATTCATAGACAGACAGGGACAGGTTCCTGGTGAAACTGACCTTCAGGCCAAGGATAGTCTGAAGCCTGAAAACCGAGCTGCCAGTTTCAGATAGAGTCCACGACCAGAATGAGAACTTCCATCGTTATCTTACCCACTCTCTCTCAATTGATTTCTTCTGAGTGATGGATGCCCTTTAACCAATTGAATGGTGCCTTTTCCAAGCCCACACATGGATCCATGCATTCCCCCATTCTAAGCCCTAAAAACCCCACAATCAGTCTCACAGATGGCAACCCACTTTTGGGTCCCTTCTTGCTGCTGAGAGCTTGCTGAGAGCTTTCTTTCTGCCGCTCCATAAAATTCTACTCTGCCTTACTCACTCTCTGGTGTCCATGTACCTTATTCCTCTTGGTGGTGAAACAAGAACCCAGAACTTGTAGAATTGTGGAAATCAAAAAGCTGTAATGCTTCTTGCTCGCCAAGCAACAGATGGCAGGAGTAAAAGAACCTTAACACTCCCTCCAGCTCACCAAGCTGTGGGAGCGAAGAAGCTGCTGAGTGCCACTCCCTCCTGCTCACTGAACTACAGGAGGGAAAAAGCGGCAAGATTTCAACTTTACCATTACAATTTTTTTTCCTTACTGATACCTTTTTTATCTCTGAAACTTAGATTTTTTTCATTCGTGACATGAGAATGGAATACTGTAATACTTCTATAGAGTCTCCATTTTGCCAGGTTCTTTAGGATTCTTCAAGATGCACGATGATGTTAAATTATATTAAATATACTCGTTTTATAAATGTGAACACATCATTGTGACTGTACAATTTTTAGACATGTTTTTTAAAATATAATAATATAAATTTATTTGAATGATATCAGTGTGGTCCATTTTCATCTTTTGTTTTGTGATGCACCAAATATAACTCATTTGATACTCACTGGATGTTTATTGTAGTGATGCTGCCAATATTGTATATATACAGATATTGTTTTCTATGTCTTTCAATGATGCTTTTGTGAGAACCCATATTCTCAGTATCAAAAAGTTTTGCCTCTTATGAACAACTGGTGTTAATTTTTTGACAGTGCTTTCAACATTACATCTAATCATGCATTTCTCTTTCTTTTGACTGCTAATACTATTATAGCCAAATATTTAGTTTGCATTCAATAAGCATCATAGAAATTTATGAAGCATATTTTTGTAAAACAAATATTTTATTATTTTGGTTATTACTTTTTTCTCTTTTCTTTTTAACATCTTCGTAAGTGTAAATGTGTGTATCTATGGTAAATTCTGTTTCTTAGTTTCTTTTCCTATTCTCACTTTATTTTATATTTACTTATTGGCACGTCTATGTGTAAAAACATGGTAAACCAGCTCAGTATCATTTGGCAATTACAACATTCTATCCTGACTTCCATAAACCACTTACGAAAATCAGTCTTGGTTACCCTTAATTTTAGATCAAAGCAAAGTGATTGTGCTTGATGATTTATTGTATTTTAGATTGTTTTGACATTTATTAATCTCTCTTTTATATATATATAATATGTCAACCTTTATACTTTCCATCATCCTGGAGCAAATCTCCTTTTGTTAATTATTATTATCTAGAGTAATTATGAGTTTCATGGGATTTTGACAACTAAAATAAAATACATTTAAGAATGCAAATGATTGGAGCATATTTATGGCAACACATATTCTCAAAAATAAATTTTAAATTATACATACTTTCTTAATTTTTTTCTAAATGAAAGAATAATTCATCAAGTGAATAAAATGGTTACAAGGAAAACAGAAATAAAAATTAGGCAATAGATAAAAGCTAGATTTCTCTAAATGTACCCTGTTTTGTAGGTTTGGCATAGGAGTTGTATAAAAATTTTGCATAATTATAAAACAAAATTATATCAAAGTAGAAGAAAAAAGAGCAATTCCTAAACGCTATGAGCAAAATAGAACACATAAACTTGAATTGGTGGCTTTGTCATGAAGAGAGGAAATCCTTCAAGTGAGCTTAAAGCTATTCTTTTCACAAATAATAATTTTTAAAAAGCAGTTAGAAGTTTCTAATAAATAAAACAAGCATTTACAAATTAGTCTTCTGCCATGATTACAAATTTCAATAGACTTCACTAAGATCAAGAAATACAATCCTTATGTATTAATTAAGCGTATATGTATGGGTGTGCATTTCACACAATGATGGGGGATAAATGCCTTTAGGGGCTGTTATGTTTTCAGATGCCTTAGGAACACCAAGATGAAGAATTTCAGGAGATAATTGGATATACAGATTTGATACTGAGAAGCAATTTTGGAAGTGGAGGGAGGGATTTGGTAATCTTATGTAAAGTCATAGAAATTGAGAGGGGAAGTGCATTTTGAAGAAAAACAGATCAACATAAAATCCTTTGAAAACAAAAATTTTAAGGCATGAACAGAAAAATAACTAGTTAAGGAGAAAGAGAAGGGATGTTCAAAAATATTTAAATAACAGGATTTTCAACAGCTTTCTGCAAGAAAGATAAAAAATATTGTATCTCTTATAGAGGAGGGCAGGGCTGATTTTTGACATAGTATTTAAAGCATATGAAAAGTAAACCTTGAAACTGAGTTCAGCCAAAACGAGCTGGGTGCTTGAATTTTAAAAGGTAACTATGTTTATAATTTTGAAAAATTATTTTATTAATTGAAAAATAATTGCATTTATTTATGGGGTACAATGTAATGTTATGATAAAAGTGTATTTTATGACATGATAATTAAATCTGTCTAATTAATGTATCTGTCACTTTATATACGTATCATTTCTTTGTGGTGAGAGCATTTGAAAACCTACTTACAAAAATTTTGAAATATACAATATATTATTATATGTAGTCATGACACCATGTAATCGATGTTGAAAACCTATTTTTTCTCTCTTATTGGTATTTTGTACCCTGTGACTAACATTTCCCACTTCTTAATCCATCCCAGTTCACCTCACCTTCCATTCTTCACCCCATCCCCTATTCCACCACCATTCTATTTTCTACATCTCTCAACATGACTTTTTGAGATTTTACGTATAAGTCATGTCATGCAGCATTTGTCCTCTTATGCCAGGTTTATTTCAGTTAGCATACTCTCAGCATGTTGCGAATGACAGAACTTCCTTCTTTTTAAAGGATCAGTAGTATTTTATTGTGTATATATTATGTCAGCATTGCTTTAAAAATATGATATTAATGCACAGTGACTTAATCTTTGAAACTATTCAGTAAAATATAAAAGAAAAATACCTCAAGACCATCTGTAGCTTAAAAATTCAAAGCTAAATAGAGTGGAGGTGGCTCACTTTCATATTTCACTGAGATAAGCAGTTTTGTGATCAAAGTCTTCTAGTTTACATCTTGATTTTCTTTGTTGCAGGATGTTCAAATTCACTTGAGCATCTTTCAGTATATAAAATAATGATGAATTTTGTATTTATATTTTGAGATATGACTCCAACCTGTCTTATTTACAATTTATTATGGATCTTTAATGTATCTTATCATCAATTAAAAATTACTTACAGTTCCATAATCATACAATTTTTTTATTAGGGGTATTGGCACTTGCTGACATTGCACTACAAAATGAAAGCAAAGCAAAGCAAAGCTAAGCAAAAGAGAATAAGACTATTGGAAATCACTGGATTTGTAGATGAAATTGAATTCTGTTCTCAGATCAATATTACTGAAAAAGCTAGGAAACATTTCCTTTATAGAATAATAAATGCTATGGTAAATTAATTTAAAATATTAAATAGATAACACACTCGAACTTAATCCTTCCCTTGCAAGGCACTCAGTTTTTAAGTTCATATGTTTGTAAAAATACCATAATATCACAAGGCTAACAGTCACTACAACATAAACTTCGTAACTACATACCTTATCCACAAATATCTGCTCCCATTAGCCACATTCAGAAACTAAATGGTCTACTAATGGTCTGAATTCCCAGCAGCCATAATGTGGATCTTTTCCCCCCAGTTATTCTCTTATAAACAAAGGAAATGCTTTTATTAACTTATCTTGAATTTATATAATTATTTCACCTTGTTTCTCAATAAAATATATTTGAAATAGCTTACAAAATATATACAATAAGGTAAAAATGTAATTTAAAAAATCATGTGATGGAAAAAAATAAGGGCATAGATTGTTACAATTTATACTGAATGCCATTTCTAAGGAAGTTGAAAAATGTTACAAATCTTTGGGATTTGTAACCAGAAATCATAAAGTAGTATGTATTAATGGTTGACTCATTTTACACCCATAAGATAAAAATAAGCCAGCTAATGAGCAGAAGCACATTTTCCCCTATGAATCCTCATAAAATAGTTATTATACTGTGTTATAATGTTTTCTAGTGATAAGACTGAAGGACGTAAAGGAAATAAAGCAGACAGCATCAAAGAGTCTTTGTAACATCTTGGTGAGGCAGAGTTCAGCATATTTGAAGCACACTTGACTTTAAGTAGCAGCTCTCTGATCATGTGGCTGAATCCAAGGATTCTTTTTCACATAATCTCCAAAAGGACAGACTGTATTTTTTTCAGGATATATTTTCTACATAGACTTTTTTTTCCAGCACAGCTTTTGCTAAGGCTTGAGCTATAGTAAATTCAATGTTAGATCCCTGACAAGAGAGTATACTCTACTACTACTCTCTTAAGGGTTTTCAGGTTAGGTATTAAAGTATCAATAACAAATAGGCCTTCTTTAACTGAACTGATATATTGTTCACCTGGAAAGGTTCCCTGATAATTTAAGTGAGGAAAAAAAAAAAAAAAAGATAAAATATTGGGTAGCATAATCTAATTATTTTAAATAATAATAATAAATTAATGAACAATTGTATGTATTTAAAACTTAAATGCTTAGCAGGATATTCAGTGACTGAAAACTCAGTATCTCACAATAGAAAGGTGACAGATGCTCTTTATATTTTTCTCTTAACTGATTTTTTAAAAATATTATGATGGTATATACATTTTATTCTGGTTGGTTATATTAGTTATGATCACATAATCATTGTAATATAGTATGATCCATGGTAAAATGATAAAATTAAGGTTACTAAGTAGAAATTATTATTGAAAATAGGGCAGATATTTACATATATGATTAAGAATTAGTTTGAGGAAATATGCATCAATATTCTACAACTTGTCTGGACATGGTATATCATGCCTGGAATCCCAGCACTTTGGGAGGACCAGGCAGGATTATTACTTGAGCTTGGGAGTTCAAGACCAGCATGGGCAACACAGGGAGATCCCATCTTCACAAAACATTAAAAATAATAAAATATTAGCTGGGTTTGCTGGCCCATCACTGTGGTTCCAACTGCCCTAGAGACTGAGCTGGGAGGATCCTTTGAGTCCCAGAGGTCTAGGCTGCTGTGAGCCATGATTGCACCACTGTACTCTAGCCTTGGAAACAAAGCAAGATTCTGTCAGAAAGAAAGAAAGAAAGAAAGAAAGAAAGAAAGAAAGAAAGAAAGAAAGAAAGAAAGAAAGAAAGAAAGAAAGAAAGAAAGAGAGAGAGAGAGAGAGAGAGAGAGAGAGAGAGAGAGAGGGAGGGAGGGAGGGAGGGAGGGAGGGAGGGAGGGAGGAAGGAAGGAAGGAAGGAAGGAAGGAAGGAAGGAAGGAAGGAAGGAAGGAAGGAAGGAAGGAAGGAAGGAAGGAAGGAATCCAAAACTTAGCAAGATTCTGTCGAAAGAAAGAAAGAAAGAAAGAAAGAAAGAAAGAAAGAAAGAAAGAAAGAAAGAAAGAAAGAAAGGAAGAAAGGAAGAAAGGAAGAAAGGAAGAAAGGAAGAAAGGAAGAAAGGAAGGAAGGAAGGAAGGAAGGAAGGAAGGAAGGAAGGAAGGAAGGAATCCAAAACTTATGTTTGCTTGTTTTAGGGCAGGAGTAGTACAGAATGCAGAATGCTTAGCTTCATGATAACTGTGTCCTCAGTCTAGATATTTGCAACTGAATAAAACCTAAGATAAAGCAAAATGTTGTTGTGATATCACTAGAAAAAAAATTATAACTTAAATTTCTTGTTTTAAGTAAATCTTTCTGCATCTCCATGGAATTTTAAAATAATTAATTTCTTCCCATATATATTTTTATTTTTATTTGCAAGTCGCAATTTTGTATATTTTAGAAGGAATGTGTCTTCATTATTACAGGGATCTTTAACAGGAAACAAATGTGTTAAAATTAATTATACAACTTACTTTACGTACTTTAAATTTCTTTTTAGGAGGGTAAAATATATAATTCCACTCCGATTATGCTGTTTAACTTTTCTTACTTTTAAATCTTAGCATTTAATATGGCTTTTCAAGTGTCTGAACACAAAATATTAAAAATATTAAGTCATACATTTAATCCTTTCTTGTCTAGTATCATTTTCATATCACATTATGTTCTATCCATGTTTTTCTTCATTGGTAATATTTAGTATTGGTTGTTCAATGATTTTTTTCATTTCATTTCTCCATAACAAAGGGAAAGTGCTGTAAAAAGTATGGTGGCCTAAATTTTATCCTAAAAGTATTGTACAAGTATGGATAATATCCACAATATTTGATGACTACTTCTGATTAAGTTGTTTATTAACACTGAGAATCTTTACAGAAATTGCTGCTAACTACATTTTTTAATTTTAAATTTCTTACAATGTACACCAAGTGATATTTTAAACTATTACTGAATATACTTGAAAAGTGAATCAAATTTATGAATACTTGACTTACTCATGAAGAATTGGTCTTGATATTGTGTTCTCATTTACAAGGGCTTTATAAAACCAAGTATAGAGTAAGGCAGTATCTTATCCAGCAAATGTTCAAATAGACCTTTGTTACCTTAGTCAAAAGAGAGTGACTTGCAAAATATGCTGGGTCATGAAGCTAAAAATATTACATTAAGAAATGTTATTAACATGATAGTTTCTCTGTGCTTAACCTCATTTGTTTTAAGAATATATTTTATTAACTTAATATTATTATTTTTTAGTTGAACAACTGGCATTTATCACTCACCGCAGCAAGAGGGAAGACACACGCCGGCCATCTTTGTATGAAGCTATCAGAAGTAATGTGATATAGGATTTGGACTTTGGGCCATGATTGTGCCACTGCACTGTAATGCCTAGCAGTGGGATTGTCGAATGATATGGTGGCTCTATTTTTAGTTTTTTGGAGAACCTCCAAACTGTTCTCAACAGTAGTTATAGTAATTTATGTCTATATCAACAGCATACAAAGGTTTCTTTTTCTCCATATCCTTGCCATTATTCATTATTGCCTGTTTTTTGACAAAAGCCATTTTAACAGTGGTGTGATGATAACTCATTGTAGTTTGACTTACATTTTCTCTGATAATCAGTAATGTTGAACACGTTTTCATATACTCGTTTGCCATTTGTATGCCTTATTTTGAGAAATGTCCATTCTGATCTTTTGCCCAGTTTTTAAATTGCATTCTTAGATTTTTTCCTATTGAGTTGAACTCCTTATATATCCTGGCTATTAATCCCTTGTCAGATGGATGTTTTTCAAATATTTCCTCCCATTGTGTGAGTTGTCCCTTCAATTTGTTGATTGTTTCCTTTGCTGTGCATAAGATTTTTAACTTGATGTGATTCTATTTGTCCATTTTTACACTAGTTGCCTGGGCTTATAGGGTATTACTCAAGAAATCTTTGCCCAGATCAATGTCCTAGAGACTATTCTAAATATTTCCTTTTAGCAGTTTCATAGACTGACGCCTTAGATGCAAGTCTTTAATCCATTCTGATTTGATTTTTGTACGTGGTGAGAGATAGGAGTCTAGTTTCATTCTTCTGCATGTTAATACCAAGTTTATCCAGCACAATATATTGAGGAGACCATCCTTTCCCCAATGCATGTTATTGACAACTTTATCAAAGATAAATTCACAGTAAATGTATGGATTTGCATCTGGTTTTCTATTCTGTTCCATTGCTCTGTGTGTCTGTTTTTATGACGGTACTAAGCTATAGTAATCATTGGTTACTATTGCTCTGTAGTCTAATTTGAAATCACGTAATGTGATTCCTTCAGTTCTGTTCTTTTCACTCATGATAGATTTGGCTATTCTGGGCCTTTTGTAGCTCCGTATAAATTTTACGATTGTTTTTTCTATTTCAGTGAAGAATGTCATTAGTATATTGATAGGAATTTCATTGAATCTGTAGATTGCTTTGGGTTGTATGGATACTTTAACAATATTAATCTTCTAGTCACTGAACATGGAGTTTTTTTTTTTTTTTTTTTTTTTTTTTTTTTTTTTTTTTTTTTTTTTAGAGACAGAGTCTCACTCTGTCTCCTAGGCTGGAGTGCAGTGGTGCAATCTCAGCCCACTGCAACCTCCGCCTCATGGGTCCAAGCAATTCTTCTCCCTCAGACTTCGAGAAGTTGGGGCTACAGATGTGCACCACCATGCATGGCTAATTTTTGTATTTTTATTAGAGACACGGTTTCACCATGTTAGACAGGATGGTCTTGATCTCCAGACTCTGTGATTCGCCCTCCTCAGCCTCCCAAAGTGCTGGGATTACAGGCATGAGCCACTGTGCCTGGCCTATATCTTTTCATTTTTTATGTCCTTTTTAATTTCTTGATTCAGTGTTTTATTATTTTTATTGCAGAGATCTTTAACTTTTTTGGTTAATTGCTAAGTATGTAATTTTATTTGTAGATATTACAAATGGAATTACTTTCTTGACTTATTTTGCATTGATCACAATTAGTATATAGAGATGTTATTGATTTTTGTATGTTGATTTTGTATTCTGAAACTTTACTTAATTTGTTTATCAGTTATAGTTCTTTGATGGAGTCTTTAGGTTGTTTTTAATATATGATTGTATCACTTGAAAACAAGAATCATTTTACATCTTCCTCTCCAATTTGGATATTTCTTTCTTTTTCTTGTCTGATTAATCTATCAATAACCTCTGGTCCTATGTTGAATAACAGTGGTGAAAATGGGCAGCCTTGCCATGTTCCAGAATCTAGAGGAAAGGCTTTTAATTGTTTCCTGCTCAATATGGTACTAGTTGTGAATCTGTCACAAGTTGCTTTTATTGTGTTGAGATAGGTTCAGCATACCTGAATATGCAAAGTTTTCTGAGGATTTTTATCATGAAGAGATAATTAAATTTTATCAAATGTTTATCCAGCATCAATTGAAATGATTATTTTTTTATCCTTCATTCTGTTATGATGTATCACATTTATTGATTTGTGTATGCTAAACCATCCTTGCATTCCTGAGATAAATCCCACTTGGTCATAATGATTTATATTTTTAATGTACTGTTGAATTCTGTGTGCTAGTATTTTGTTGTGAATTTTTGCACCACAATTAAAGTGTTAAAATACTATGTGTTTTTTTGTGTGTTTTACTAGTGAGTTTTGTTACTTCACATGATTTCTTGTTGCTTATTAACATCCTTTTCTTTCAAATTGAAAAACTCCCTTTAGCATTTCTTGTAGGATAGATTGGGTATTGATAAAATTTCCCAGCTTTTGTTTATCTAGGAAAGTATTTATTTCTCAATTTTAAAGGATATTTTTGCTGGATATACTATTCTGGATATTTTTTTTTCCCCTTCAGCACTTTAAAGATGTCATACCAGTCTTTCCTGGTTTGTAAAGTTTCCACTGAAAAGTCTGCTGCCAGATATATTGGAGCTCCTTTGTATGTTATTTATTTCTTTTTTCTTGCTGCTTTTTGGGTTGTTTCTTTATCCATAACCTTTGGGAGTTTGATTATTACCTGTCTTAAGGTAGTTTTATTTGGATTAAACCAGCTTGGTGTTTTATAACTTTCTTGTACTTGAACATTGTGAAGTTTATTTAGATTTGGGGCATTCTGTTATTTCCCTTTAAATAAACTTTCCACCCATCTCTCTCTCTCTGCCTCAATTTTAAGGCCAATATCTTTTAGATTTGCCATTTTGAGGCTATTTTTCTAGATTTTCTAGGTGTGCTTCATTCTTTTTATTCTTTTTCCTTTTGTCTTCTCTGACTGTGTACTTTCAAATAACCCATCTTCAAGCTCAAAATTTCTCTCTTTTTCTTGATCAATTCTGCTGTTAAGACTCTGAAACATTCTGTGGTATGTCAATTGCATTTTTTTTTTTTTATCTCCAGGATACTTACATGATTCTTTTTAATTATTTCAGTATCTTTGTTAAGTTTACCTGATAAGATTCTGAATTCCTTCTTTGTGTTATCATAAATTTCATTGAGCTTCCTCAAAACAGCTATTTTTGAATACTCTGTCTTAAAGGTCACATATCTCTGTCTCTATAGGACTGGACATTGATGCCTATTTAGTTCATTTGGTGAAGTCATGTTTTCCTGGATGATCTTGTTATTTTTAGATATTTGTCAGTGTCTGAACATTGAGGAATTAGGTACTTATTGTAGTCCCTATAGTCTGGGCTTGTTCGTACCCATCCCTCTTGAGAAGGTTTTCCAAGTATCTGAATGGATTTAGGTGTTGTGATCTAAGTCTTTGCTCAATGCAGCTATATATGCATTAAGGGAGACCCCAAGCCCCATAATGGAAAGGCTCTTGTAGACTTATATAGGTACCACCTTGATGGTCTTGGGTAAGATCTGTGAAAATTTCCTGAATTACCATGCAAATACTCTTGTTCTCCTCTCTTACTTTGCCCCAAACAAAGTCCCTCTCTCTCTCTATGGTGATCTGCCTGGAGCTAGGGGAAAAGTAACATAAACACCCCTAGCCACCACCACTGGGACTGTTTTGGGTTAAAGTTAGCACAGCATTAGGTCTCACCCAAGGCCCATGATGAGGACTCCCTGGCTACTGACTGTGTTCACTAAAGGCCCAAGGGCTCTAAAATCACCAGGTGGCAAATCCATCCAGGCTTGTCTTCTTCTGTTCAGGGTGTCTAGTTCCCCCAACCCTGGGCTGGTCCAGAGATGTCTTCCAGGAGCCAGTGCCTAATGTTGGGAACCTTAGCAATCTACACGATGCTCTATATTCATGCTGAGGAGCTGACATTCAAGTTACATTACAAAGTCCTTCCCATTCTTTTCTCCCCTTTCCTCAAGCAGAAAAGTCTTTCCCTATGACCATCACCACCCTACGTCTGCAGCAAATAGTGCCTAGCTACCACAAATGTTCACTCAAAGCCCAAAAGCTCTTTGGTCAGCTTTTGGTGAATGTTGTCAGACTTGGGTCTCTCCCTTTTGGGTATAGAAACTCCTTTGGCCCAGAGCAAGTCCAGAAATGTCATGAAGGGGCCAAAGCCTAGAATTGAGCCCCCAGGGAAGCCTACTTGGTGCTCCACCCCACTAAGGCCGAGCTGGTACCCAAGATGCAAGACAAAGTCCCCTTACTCTTTTCTCTTATTTCCACAATTGGAAATCTTTCCCTGTAGCCACCACAGCGGGAAATGTGCTAGGTCAGACCTGAAGCCAGCATGATTCTGAGTCTAACCCAAGGTCTGTGGTGTGTACCGCCTGGATAGCATTGCTCATTACTAAGGGCCCAAGGGCCCTTTATTTAGCAGGCAATGAAACCTGTTAAAACTAGGTCCTTTTGTTCAAGGCAGCGAGTCCCTTTCTAGCCCAGGGTGTCTCTAGAAATATCTGGTAGTTAAGACCTGAAATGGGAGCCTCAGAATTCTTCCTGGTGCCCTATTCTACTGTGGGTGAGCTGGTATTTAATTTGCAAGATGAAGACTTCTTTACTTTCCCATCTCCTCTCCTCAAGCAGAGTAAAGGAGTGTCTCTGGGAGCTGCAAACTGTACTACTGCTATGCCTTCATGAGTGGTGATCCAAGCAGTTCCTTGGCTGTCCTGATTGATGTCTCTTTAGGTCACATGACCCCCAAGTCCACTGGCTCCAAGCTTCCCCAGGGCTTGCCCAGGAATTTGCAGTCCTTGTGGCCTATACTGCCTTTCAAGTTTATTTAGGACCCCAGCACATGTTAGCTTTTCAGTCTTCTCTTACAGAGCCTTGTGACTGAACAGTTTCACCAGCAGCCCTGTAATTTGTTTGAGCAGTAAAAACTGTAGAAGTGGGGTGTAGGCAAAATTGAACAGCACCTGCAACAAAACTGTGCTGATCATTGTTAACCAGCTTCCCAAGCCGGTGGCAAGGCTTTCTGGAGCTCAGGTTCTGAGTGCTGGGATGAATGATTTGCTTCTGTCTAGGGCTGGTCTAAATGCTCCTTTCAGGAGCACCAGCTGAGTTCTGCCCATGTCACTTGCCACTGTAACAGCACAGCACTCAGTTACAAGGCAAAGTTCCACGATCACTACCTTCTCCCTCCCCCAAGCACATAAATTCTCTCTCCACACCATAAGGCCACACTCAGGGGATGGGGGACGGACAGTGCATACAATTCAAGACTGTCTTTCTTATCCTCTTCAGTGTCTCCTTCCTTAATAAGATCTCAAAACTTGGTTTTTTGATCACTCTCTTGATTTTGGGGTCTTAGGAGGGTGCTTCTTTGTGTGGATAGTTGTTCAATTTTGTTGTTCCTGTAGGGATTGCAATTGCTGGAGGCTTCTATTCTGCCATCTTGTTCCACCTCCTCTTTATTATTAACTTACATTTGATGTTGAAACTCTATATTACTTTATTTAAAGTTGTGAATAAGCAGTATTCTAGTTCAACTATTTCCTTTCAAAAACAAATATGTTATGTTATTTTTAACCTAAAAAATGTTTTCTTGTGCATTTTTTTGATTTTTTTTTTCCTGGATTGGTTTTACATGCTACATCGGGGTAGCCCAAAAATATTAGAAAAGAAATTAAAACAAATTGTATAAAATATTAATGATTAATTTTAAACATATAAAATGAAACCCCATGAACAATGTTTTCTAAAATTTTAAAAACTATATCCAATATTATTTTTAAAGATTAGGGAGTAAAATGGTTTTCCTATGAATGCATGCTATTTAAAAGTCAAGTAGCAAATAACATTTTCCTATGAAGTAGTGATAATACCATGGCACTGGGGCACTGAAATCTAGATGAGTCATAAAAAATGTAGACATACTTTTTGTGTGTGTGCTGATATAATTATACACAATTAAAATAAGAAGGTTTATTATAATTGTTACCATTAATTAAGTTACCATTCTCTTTGACGAAGACACTACTATTATCATTTTATCTCTTAAGCAATAGGAAAATTTTTACTTTTAACTTTCACCTAGGCTTAAAATTAGTGGCCACACTTAAAATAGTTGCTTTTTCTTTACAAGAGAACATACAATTATTTAGACTAAATGTGGATTCTCAATTTTCAAGAAGTAGAGAATTTAACAGATTTGTTAATTAGAATGTTAAGATTTTCCAGCAGTATTTCCACTGTTGATACTGCTAACAAACAGGTAAAATGCTCAAAGTTGCATTTATTCTCTGCAAAATTTTTCTGTAGTAACATAAAGGAACCCACAAATTTACTTCAGCCTAGAAAATTATAAACCATTTAATAGGCCGGGCGCGGTGGCTCACGCCTGTAATCCCAGCACTTTGGGAGGCCGAGGCGGGCGTATCACAAGGTCAGGAGATCGAGACCACGGTGAAACCCCGTCTCTACTAAAAAATACAAAAAATTAGCCGGGCGCGGTTGTGGGCGCCTGTAGTCCCAGCTACTCGGGAGGCTGAGGCAGGAGAATGGCGTGAACCCGGGAGGCGGAGCTTGCAGTGAGCTGAGATCGCGCCACTGCACTCCAGCCTGGGCGACAGAGCGAGACTCCGTCTCAAAAAAAAAAAAAAATAAATAAATAAATAAATAAATAAAATAAACCATTTAATAGAAAATCTCCATTTTTTTATGCTCAAGCTCTTACATTCCTATTCAAGTTAAATTATTATATATTATTGTTTTGAAAACTCTAGTGTGTCCTATACTGAAAAAAAATTCTTTTTATATTGTGACATCAATTTACATTATTTTCCAATTTTTATCATAGCTACCTCATTTTTCTTTCCCTTGCCTTTAGTTTGACTCTTACAAAATCATAAAATGTGAAAAACAATGAAAAATGTAGAAAAAATCAACACAATATTAAAAGAAAAACATTAAGATTATTTGAAGGAATATTTGGACAGTCATTAATAGTAAGTTACTATAAAACATTTATAAAATATTCACAAGGAGATATAACTAGGCTACTTACTGAAGATACAGAAATAAAATACTTATTTTCTACCCTCCAAGTACCCAAAGTCTAATTGGGAATTATTATAATACAAGCTGAGGCTTTTCTCTCACTAGTCATTACAAAATACCCACTTCTATTAATAGACCTAGTCTCTTAATTCCTCTCAGAAATTACATAATTTCTATGTTAACTATTTTATTGTTTTTCTCCTCTCTTAGAGTATAAAGCAAATGAAGACAGGAATTTCAAAACCTCCTGTTTCATCAAAGTCTTTAAGAATATCTTGAACTCAGTAAAATTTAATAGAATTGATAAAACCTCAATTATAAGAATATTCAGATATTATTTTAACCTATAGAAGGAGCATGTGGCCAAGACTACAGAAAGGTCATTTCAAAAGAAAATGACATATAAGAGTAAGACGGGATTTAACTAAAGAATAAATAAAGTTGTTTCAGAGGCAACGGCAGAGTAAGTTTCACTTAGAGGCTCACCATGGCTGAATGAGACACCTTCAGAGAACTGTAAACACTTGGAAATTCATAAGGGAGAAAAGCAATGGTGACAGTTAGGTAAAGAATGGGCATGAATAACCTTTTATGGTTTGAGAAGTGGATTAATTTGAGAACAACAGAAAGATATTGAATAATTTTAAACATGAAGAAGCACAATCATCTAATTAATCCTTTAGAAAAATTATTCTAGAAAAATACAGGGGATGAATTAAAAGAAGAGTAACCATACATCCCAGTTTGCATAAGAGAATTCTAGTTTATCATGTAACCCAATTTAAAGTGTCCAAATATTCTGTGTAAAAAATAAATTAAATAAATTAAAGGTGGTATATTTGTGAGAGGAGGTAAACCCCAAAATAGGTTAGTTAGAAATTCAATGCACAAATTCACATAAGTATTAAAAGCTGACTGAATCATGGGCATTAGTTGTAAAATACAGTGTGGCGTATTGAGTATAATAAAAAATTTTTTATATGACTGGACATTAAGTACTAGACGGGAGGAAAGGAAGGATGAGGCTGCTGAAGTAGGTAGAAACCCAGTCATTGGAGGTTTTACAAATCGAATGAAAGCATTTAGATTTTAGCTAAGGAAAATGTGAAAAACAAATGCAGTTTGAGAATGAGGGGAACATTGTTATATGTGTGCTTAAAACTAAACACTCAAGCTTCAGTATGGGGAATAAATTTACGAGACTACGACTAAAGTCAGAGAAAATAGAAGACTTTTGTAGTAATATATTAAAGTAATTCAGAAAAAAAAAAGGATAATAGACTAAGGTTGAAAGAATGGAGACAGAAAGATTTATTCAAGTATTTCTTATGAAGTAGAATCACAATGCAGCTTAGTGACAAACTTGAAATCAAATATGAAGGGAGAAGAGGAAATTTCAGATTATCCTTAGAATTCTATTTTGATAAACTGAAGTTTTGTTAAATCATTTAAGGTGGAAACTCTGGAGAAGAATACATTTTGGGAATAGTTGATAACCTCTGCTTTGATATATGGTATTTAAGATATCTATAAGACATGAACACATATGTATACAGACAACTGGATATAGAAGTAAAGAATTCAGGAGAAAACTAGTGAATAAATATACAGTTTAAAAAAGTTACCAGAATGTGGATTAACACGCAAGTTATGTGAATGAAAGAAATTGCTAAATCATGTTTCAAGTGGCACATATTCATTTCAATTTATCATTGAAATGACTGGCAAAGACGATGGATTTAATGTGAAACTCACTAAGTTATTTTACTAAAGATATTCTCAACAAACTGAATTACAGCAACCTGCTTAATAGGTACTCCATGAGTGTATAATGTATGACAGCTCCCACTATACATTATACACTGCTGATACAGAATGAAAAATGGCTCCTACAACATTATACAGCCTTATAATGTATAATGTTTCCACCAACAGTGTATAATGGCTCTAATTTCCCCATATTCTCACTGATATATATTTCAGCGAGAATATATATATAAATACATATATAGAAATATATATATATAGAAAATATATATATATTTATGAAACAGCCACCCTAACAGTTATGGGGTAATATCTCATTGCAACTTTGAATAACATTTCTCTAATGCGTACTGACATTGAGCACCTTTTAACATTTCTGATGATGATTTATATGTCTTCTTTGGAAAAAAATCTACCTATTTTTTTGTTGGATTATTTGTTTCTTGCTGAAGGAAATTAAAGAAAACCTAAATAACTGGAAATACACTCCGTGTCATGGATTGGAGATTAATATTGTAAAGATTGCAATAGTTACCAAAGTGATCTACAGATTCAGTGAAATCGTCATTAGAATCTCATCCAAATTTATTGAAAAAATTGGTGAATGAATTTTAAAATTCATATGAAAATTCAAAGAGTACAGAGTAACCAAAAACATCTTGAAAATAATAAAAGAGGAATATTCAATCTTTCTAATTTCAAAACCTACTATGAAGTTTCACTGTGTGACAGTGTGAAACTGGTATAAAGATAGACATAAAGATCATGTAATAGAATTGAGAGTGTAGAAATAAATTCTTACATTTAGGTAAACTGATATTCTACAAGGGTGTCAAGAATATGTAATCAGAAAAGAATAATCTTTTCAACAAATGGTGATGAAACAACTGGAAAGCCACATGCAAAAGAGTGAAGTTGAATCCCTACTTTAAAACATATGTAAAAATTAGTCTACAATCCCACCAACAGTGTAAAAGTATTCCTATTTCTCCACATCCTCTCCAGCACCTGTTGTTTCCTGACTTTTTAATGATCGCCATTCTAACTGGTGTGAGATGGTATCTCATTGTGGTTTTGATTTGCATTTCTCTGATGGCCAGTGATGATGAGCATTTTTTCATGTGTCTGTTGGCTGTATGAATGTCTTCTTTTGAGAAATGTCTGTTCATATCCTTTGCCCACTTTTTGATGAGGCTGTTTATTTTTTTCTTGTAAATTTGTTTGAGTTCTTTGTAGGTTCTGGATATTAGCCCTTTGTCAGATGAGTAGATTGCAAAAATTTTCTCCCATTCTGTAGGTTGCCTGTTCACTCTGATGGTAGTTTCTTTTGCTGTGCAGAAGCTCTTTAGTTTAATGAGATCCCATTTGTCAATTGTGGCTTTTGCTGCCGTTGCTTTTGATGTTTTAGACATGAAGTCTTTGCCCATGCCTATGTCCTGAATGGTACTACCTAGGTTTTCCTCTAGGGTTTTTATGGTATTAGGTCTAACATTTAAGTCTCTAATCCATCTTGAATTAATTTTCATATAAGGAGTAAGCAAAGGATCCAGTTTCAGCTTTCTACTTATGGCTAGCCAATTTTCCCAGCACCATTTATTAAATAGGGAATCCTTTCCCCATTTCTTGTTTCTCTCAGGTTTGTCAAAGATCAGATGGCTGTAGATGTGTGGTATTATTTCTGAGGACTCTGTTCTGTTCCATTGGTCTATATCTCTGTTTTGGTACCAGTACCATGCTGTTTTGGTTACTGTAGCCTTGTAGTATAGTTTGCAGTCAGGTATCGTGATGCCTCCAGCTTTGTTCTTTTAACTTAGGATTGTCTTGGAGATGCGGGCTCTTTTTTGGTTCCATATGAACTTTAAAGCAGTTTTTTCCAATTCTGTGAAGAAACTCATTGGTAGCTTGATGGGGATGGCATTGAATCTATAAATACCCTTGGGCAGTATGGCCATTTTCACAATATTGATTCTTCCTATCCATGAGCATGGTATGTTCTTCCATTTGTTTGTGTCCTCTTTTATTTCACTGAGCAGTGGTTTGTAGTTCTCCTTGAAGAGGTCCTTTACATCCCTTGTAAGTTGGATTCCTAGGTATTTTATTCTCTTTGAAGCAATTGTGAATGGAAGTTCATTCATGATTTGGCTCTCTGATTTGGCTCTCTGTTTGTCTGTTACTGGTGTATACGAATGCTTGTGATTTTTGCACATTAATTTTGTATCCTGAGACTTTGCTGAAGTTGCTTATCAGCTTAAGGAGATTTTGGGCTGAGACAATGGGGTTTTCTAAATATACAATCATGTCATCTGCAAAGAGGGACAATTTGACTTCTTCTTTTCCTAACTGAATACGCTTGATTTCTTTCTCTTGCCTGAATGCCCTAGCCAGAACTTCCAACACTATGTTGAATGGGAGTGGTGAGAGAGGGCATCCCTGTCTTGTGCCAGTTTTCAAAGGGAATTTTTCCAGTTTTTGCCCATTCAGTATGATATTGGCTGTGGGTTTGTCATAAATAGCTCTTATGATTTTGAGGTACATTCCATCAATACCGAATTTATTGAGCATTTTTAGCATGAAGGGCTGTTGAATTTTGTCAAAAGCCTTTTCTGCATCTATTGAGACAATCATGTGGTTCTTGTCTTTGGTTCTGTTTATATGCTGGATTATGTTTATTGATTTGCGAATGTTGAACCAGCCTTGCATCCCAGGGATGAAGCCCACTTGATCATGGTGGATAAGCTTTTTGATGTGCTGTTGAATCCGGTTTGCCAGTATTTTATTGAGGATTTTTGCATCGATGTTCATCAGGGATATTGGTCTAAAATTCTCTTTTTTTGTTGTGTCTCTGCCAGGCTTTGGTATCCTAGTTCAACCATTATGGAAAACAGTATGGCGATTCCTCAAGGATCTAGAACTAGATGTACCATATGACCCAGCAATCCCATTACTGGGTATATACCCAAAGGATTATAAATCATGCTGCTATAAAGACACATGCACACGTATGTTTATTGCGGCACTATTCACAATAGCAAAGACTTGGAATCAACCCAAATGTCCATCAGTGACAGACTGGATTAAGAGAATGTGGAACATATACACCATGGAATACTATGCAGCCATAAAAAAGGATGAGTTTGTGTCCTTTGTAGGGACATGGATGTAGCTGGAAACCATCATTCTTAGCAAACTATCACAAGAACAGAAAACCAAACACCGCATGTTCTCACTCATAGGTGGGAACTGAACAATGAGATCACTTGGACTTGGGAAGGGGAACATCACACACCAGGGCCTATCATGGGGAGGGGGGAGGGGGGAGGGGGGAGGGATTGCATTGGGAGTTATACCTGATGTAAATGACGAGTTGATGGGTGCTGACGAGTTGATGGGTGCAGCACAGCAACATGGCACAAGTATACCTATGTAACAAACCTGCACGTTATGCACATGTACCCTAGAACTTAAAGTATAATAATAATAATAATAACAATAAAATATGTAAAAATTAACTCAAAACGGATCATATAGGCTTACATATACAGGCTAAATCTACAAAATTATTAGAAGCTACATTGGAGAAAGTATTTGCCTTAGATTGGTCAAAAGTTTCATATACAACAAAAACATTAATGATAAAAGAAAAAAATAAATGAATTGCAATTTTTCATTATGAAAGTATTTTTTTGTTACAAAATACCATCAAAAATGTGAAAATACCACCCATCAAATGGGATGCAATTCATGTATCTGACAATTCATGTATCTGACAAGACACTTGTATCCACAATGAATAAAGAACTCTTTAACTCAAAAACAATAAAAAATAAATAGACAAAATGAAAAATGAGCAAAGGATTTGAATAGACATTTCTTTCAAAAGGACATGCAAATGGCCATGTGCATAAAAAGATGGTCAGCATTATTAGTTATTAGGGAAATGTAAAGCAAAAACATGATTAGGTGTCATTTCATACCCATTAGGATGACTAAAATCGCAACCATCAACAGTAAGAAGGGACAGTAAAGATGTGAATAAATCGGAAGTCTCAGATACACTGATGATGGTATTTTAAAGTGGTGCAGGTACTTTGGAAAGCACTTTGGAAGTTTCCTGAAACGTTAAACATGAAGGCATATAATCTAGACTTTCAACTTCGAGATATATATCCAAAAGAATTGCAAACATATATTCACCAAAAGATCTATACACAAATATTTATAGCAGCATTATTCAAATCACCAAGAAGAAAAACCCAAATATCCACCACCTGATGGCTGAACAACAACAAAAAAAAAGGTCTATCCATACAATAGAATACATTTTCTTGACAGTAAAAAATAATGAAGTACTGATTCATGCTACAACACAGATGAACCTTAAACACATTATGGTAAATTTAAAAAGCTAGACACAAAAGACCATGTATTTTATTATTTTATTTATTTGAAATATCCAGAATAAGCAACCCATGAAGACAGATAGTAGCGGTTTTCGGGCTGAAGAGGGGTAGAAATGGAGAGTGACTGCTAATGCCTATGAGTCTATGGGGCTTCTTTTTTGGCTGATGAAAATGTTTTGGTATTACAGAGTGATGACGGTTGCATAACACTGAAAGCCCTAAAAACTACATTTGCACTTTAAATGGGTAAATTTAATTGTATATGAGTTATATTTTAATAAAACTGATTTTTAAGTAAAAAATGAAATAAACACTAAAAGTGATTATTGTCTTAATGGAGTCCCAAAATCTTTTTTTTTTTTTTTTTTTTTTTTTGACAGGGCCTTGATCTGTCACAGAGCACAGCAGCACAATCATGGCTTACTGCAGCTTTGACTTCCAGGGCTCAAAGGACCTCCCACCTCAGCCTCCAGAGTAGCTTGGACTACAGGCATGCACCACCATACCCAGACAATATTTTTGAAAACTTTGTAGAGACAGGATCTTACTGTGATCCCCAGGCTGGTCTCAAATTCCTGGACTCAAGTAATCCTCCTTCCTCAGCCTCCTAAAGTGTTGGAATTACAGGAGTGAGCCAGTGTGCTATGCCACCAAATTATTCCTATGTTCTAACTCTTCAGCTATACCATCAAATGAATCAGAATAATACAGGATACATATAAAGGTGAAAAAAAACCATGAATGATGCCTCATATTGACATAATACACATATACTCTCAATTCAAGAAAATGAAATTTACCTGCATTTCCTGAAGCATGAGATTTGTGTTAAATACTAAGGATCAACAAGTCAATACATATCGCTTTATGCCAGATTATGGGAGACTTTAAATGAAGTTGATCTTGTATTAAAATTGTTGAATATAGGTGATGGGTACAGATAATGATGCTATTCTGTTTTCTTTACCCATTTGAAATTTTCATAAAAATAAAAAAACTTAAAATTGTATATTTTAAAACTACTGCTAGACACTGGAGGAGAATATAAAAATAAATAAGCATGTCTTCGACCCTTAATGAGTTGGAAATTTAATGGAGAAATACTGTACTACATACCCAAAAAGAAATATTTAAAAAGAAAAATTAATCAAAGGATTGTGATGAAAGAGAGAGAGGTGGGTAGAGAAAGATGGCACCCTGCCAAAGTGTTATAAGGAAATGGCATTTCAGCTAAGATTTCAATAGGCAGAGTTGGGAGTGAAAAGCTGACAAGACAAAATGTGGCAGGGTAGTTTCATGTTCAGAGCGGAGATTTCCTCTGGAGATAGCCTGAAGAATTTGTCTGACTGGTAGGAATCACAGAGAAGAAAACCAGCTATAAGGCAATAGCAGTATATCTATAACTGCAATAGATAGGGTTGAATAAAGGTGATAGCAGTTTTTTAAAAAAATAAGCCAGTTTGTTAAAATGCATTAGAAAGAATGCGTTCTTAAATAGCAAACGTTTTGTTTTTCAGTAATAACAATAACAACCACCATCTTGTAATGTAAAGGACCACTGGAAGTCATTTAACCACATACTCATTTAAGGGATAAAACATTAATTTTTGTTCAGTGTGAGCAGGTGCTTTGATGAGAACATCAATACTTCGTGTGTTTATCTATTCCATTCTTAGACATTCTCCCTCAGACCTAAGAAAGCTCATTGAGTCTTAGTTATTCTCTCAGAAAACACAGAATAAACCTTAGCCTCCTCCACATTATTTTCCTTCAATATTTTAGGATGGTCTTCTTGTCTGTCATACTTCGCTCTAGAATAAACATCCCCAGTTGTATACAGTTTTCAAATTTAAGTTGAGTATTTATGGCTTACTAAAGGATACTGATAAATTCAATCATGTAATCATTTTAGACATTAAGCAAAGAACCTAAGAAAATAAACAATAAAAAATATCCTCTGCAGCTATAGCCACACTGTGTCCATGTGTACTGTCATTGCCATAGTGCTTGCCCCAGCAGTGCACAGAATTCACACAAAGAGTTTTGTCTTTTTACTTATTTATAAGAAGTGAACCAAAAGATATTTTCATTTTTAGTCATATTGTTTCCTATAACAGAAATAACAAATATCACTTTCTATTTCAATGTATTAAGGGAATAATAATAAAAATATTAATACTAAAAGTAAATATTGCCCTAAGAAATTATTTAATCCAGGCTCTTAGTGCTAAAGCTAATTTCTTTTCTTTTCACAGTTGAAATTATAATGGTCCGGGAAATTGGAGAGACATGATTAAGATCACATCATCAGTGAGTTTGGAGGTCCCCAGGATCAACTGGGTGTACATGTAGGACCATCCTGTCCCATTTACAATAATTAAATTGTAGCAGAACAAATTAATTAACCGTGTTTCAGTGTTTATTATTATTATTATTACTTCAGCTCTTAGAAATCCTGTTTTAATTTTAAGTGCTATGATCCTCATTCCATCACTCACCGCTTTACAGCTTTCTCCCCTCCTTTTCCATCTGTGCAGTGGGAAGCCTCTAATATAATACTGAGCTGGAAAATCAGAAGTAGGAAGAAAGAAAAAGATGTCTCCTGTCTTATCTTGCACACTCATGTTCTACTTCAAAGTGAAGAGCCAAGAATATCTTTTAATAGTTTTATTGACTAAAAAGCATTGTAATGAATGATGTCATTATATTGCCTCGACATATGCTAAGTATTGTTAAATTTTGCTGTATAATCATCTACAAATGTTAAATATACTTTGTTTGATTCCTAACGTTGCAGATAACTAATAAATTGATGTAAATTAGCAGTCTTGGTTTGAAAGATGTTTACAGAAGTGTATTAGTCAGTCTTCTCTAGAGAGACAGAACCAACGGGATATATAGAGAGATAATATGAGAGGGGATTTATTAGTGGAATTGGCTGTCATAATCATGTATGCTGAGAAGTCCCACAACAGGCCAACTGCAGGTTGGAGACCCTGGGATACTGATAGTGTGGCTTAGTCTAAGTCCGAAGGCCTGAGAACCAGGGAAGTCAATGGTGTTATTTGAAGGCCAAAGGCCTGAGAACCCAGAGGGCAACTGGTGTAAGTCCTGGAGTCCCAAGGCCACAGAGCCTGGGGTCCTGATATCCGAAGTCAGGAAGAGAAGAGTGTCCCAGATTCGGGAGAAAGAGAGAGAGAGAGAGAGAGAGAGAAAATGTTTTTCTCTTTTTTCTTCTCTCTGAGTCCCTAGCCAATGGAATGGTGCCTGACCACATTGAGGGTGGATCTTCCCCACTCAGTTCATTGACTCACACACCAATCTCTTCCAGAAATACCCTCAGAGACACAACCAGAAATAATGCTTTACCAACTCTGTTGGTGTTACTTAGTCCTGTCAAGTTGACACCTAAAATAAACTAAGGCAAGGAGTGACTTGGAAAAATATTCATTGGTTATATATGTTTGTGAAAATATACAGAGTGCCTACTTCTTGGAGATTCTCAGATCATATTGTTACAGTAGCAAAGTTAAAACATTTGACAAGTTTTTTTTTTTTTCTCCAAAGCATCCTCTTCATTCTTTTTGAAAACATGTCAGTGTGTACGTGTGTGTGTGTGTGTTTGTGTGTGTGTGCGTGTAAGATGTGTTGGTTTGTTTGTATGTATGTTTTGTCTGGGTTCTATTTTTCCCCACATACAAATAACACATAAACATAGGTAAATATGCATGATTAAATAATAACTCATTGAATTTTTAAGAGTTCACAGTATTGGGCTTACCATATGCTTATGCAATTTATTATTATTCTCTCTTTTGACAGTGGCTGTATAATATGTAACCTTCTGCTAAGGTACCATTATTTCTCAGATACTTTTGTTTGAATTCAGACATTGTACTTGAAACCAGGAAAAATGCCTTTCAAAAGTAAAACAAATGATCCATATACTTAGTTATCAAGGAAGGGCAATACTCTGTTAACAATTATTGTTAAAGAGTAATCTGCTAATCACGTCTAATTTAAGCTTAAAGTTTTTATATTTTAAATATTTTTGATAAAGATATATGTAAAATATATTAATTACTTATTTCTTTCACTAAGGACACAGAACATAGTTTTACAATTACTTTATGATGAACTGATAATTTCTAGACATTGATATGACACAGTAGTATCTTTAGAAATAATTGAAATACAAGTATGATTGAATTAAACAAATTTATATTGATAATGACTGTAAGTTTCTCTTAGCTGCTTTGTCTTTATACACATTTGCTCTTTACATTTTATCAATTTATTTTTATTTAAATGCACTAAAAACGATAAAAACAAAATATTTAAATTTATGCAGGTGTTATGTTATACCTGTTTTACCGTACCCACAGAAGCATATAGAAATGTAAAAATGGAACAGTACTAGAACAGAGCTCATTAGATGTTTGTCTAAAATTAGATTGAAAAGACTTACAATAAAGAATTAGAGAGCTTTCCAATACACAGGCTATCTGCAATACTTAATAACCAATATGGTTTGTGTACTGCCTAATGAGCTTCAGCACCAGACACAGCGCGGAAGCAGGATTCTGAAACTCTCCATCTGTATGCCCTTTGGGTGCAGCATCCTTAAGAGAACTGAGGCTTTTGGAGTACAGGCCAAAGGCAGCTGCAACTCTGAAAAGTATTTGAAACCATTTGGAATTCATTCAATAAATGAACAACTACTGTGTTCAAACCAGTGTGTACTGGCTGAATATTAGGCCTTTTCCTATAAACGTTAGCATGGGGAATGAGGTTATTGACATGTACTTTAACTGCTCAGATACACACACAGACACACACAAACACACACACACATAGGCTGCACATATGTGTGTATTAAATATACATATATTTAATTTTCTTTGCTGGTTCCAGGTGAATTTTGGATTGTACATGTGATGGATAAGAGTTCTTCGGTTATTTTTGCATTTCAAACATCATTTTTAGTATTTAATTTCAAAAAGAAATTCCTGAAAGGTACCCTCTTATTTAATAATTATAACATTGAAAAACATGATTATATCTAGATTACCTTTGAAAGGCAAGAAAGTCTTTATAATTATCTGAACAACTGTTTAATATTAAGAATTTTCAAAATACTACCTAGGATAAGAAAAATTAGACACATATAATTAAAATGATTATTTAAAATTGTGCTTTGTACAGGGAGGAAATTTATAGTAATTAGATAACCATGATTACCAGTTATTCAGATGAAAATTTTCTACATGATCACTTAGGAGGAGTAAAAGGTGGATAGTTCAGATTGTTGTTATTAAATTATTTCCTTGTATCTTAAGAAAAGCTTGATACATTTTTAATATCCCAAAAAGACGGAATATTTTTTAAGAGTGCCATAGTTTCAAAAGTTGGCTAGTTTCTCAGTAGATCACATTGTTTTCTTAGAGATTTTAGTGTCACACTCAACATTGTAACCAGAGTCAAGAAATAAATGGCACACACTAGAAGAACTTTAGAAAGTATCTTGCTTTCAAGTCTTAAAGTTAATAGAAAAACACCATCTGTGTCTATTCATTAGCATGAACATAATAAATAACTATGATAACTAAAAAGGTTTTATTTGAATTCCCTTTATCCTATTTCTGCTCTTCAGTCTTGCTCACGTGCATAAGGAAAAGCTGTCTTGAAAAATATCTCAACCATATTTTATGTATAACCTATTGACTTAGTTCAACTGTACAGCTATGGAATTAGTAGAGCTCCAGGGGTATAAATTGTCTCATTTTTTAAGAAGAGAATTTTTGTTGAGGTTTTAGGTGGTAATATATCAAGCTTTGTCTTTGAAATACACATTTCTACATATAGCTTACAGCTCAAATATTTCTCTTCTCAAGTACAAAATATCTAAAACTTAAATTATAAAAATTGTCTAAATAAATATTTAATTTCTATTCATATTTTTTTGTCAGATGGGCTGTCTTTTGCTAATACAAGTATAAACTTCTCATGATCAGATTCTACTTTCTCACAAACATGTTTCACTACATTTTATTATACAACTATTTAATGATTTGGTTTTTTCTTTTTAAAAATTTAACCTCGGAAATCAATATTTTTTGCTTTTTTTCCCCACAGTTGCCTTGAAACACATAAATCACTAATGTCTTTAAAAAACAGATCAGGAAGAATTCATATATTTGAAATGAATGCCTATGTGTGACCTTAATAAATCAATGTAAGTAGAAAAAAAATAGTTAATTTGTGTTCTTCAAATCTCTTAGGCTACTTCTGTGATTGATTTAATGTTACTTATTAAAACAAATAGGTTAACTAAATTAAAATGTTATAATCCATTAATGAAATTTCATTAAAAACTATAAGATAATTTTTAATTACTTGAATGAATAAATTTAGCTTTTACACATTTATACTAATATTTTCATTATATTTCTTAAAAAGTAAAGCAAAATGTTATTTAAGTTATTTTAATTTACCTAATTTTATAAAATTATCTAATTTTAAAAAGCATATGATTACAGAAAGAAAAACTTTTTTCCTAATATTGTGATCTAGACCATTTAAACGCATAGCTTGTCATATAAAAGACAGTTACTAATCTACTAGACAATACATTTTACCACGGTTTTACAAAGGACACAAAAATATTCAAGGAAAAATCCTTAGATTATCCTGCCAAAGAATATGTTTGTAATGAGAAAGAACTCACTGATACTATCTCTGTGAAACCAAAGATGATACAGTTACAGAAGACATTTTCTAAGGATCAAACCAGATAACTGCTATGGAAGTAAAACAAACAAAACTTAGAAAATATGTTTGAAATACCACATTATTACTCAAGTATCAAATGTTTCAAATGAACGTTTGGCATATCCTAAACTTATAAATTAATCCTAGCCACATAACCTTGATTTTGCCAACACAGTTGAATTAACTATATCCCACTCTCTCTGCTACTCCACATCACTAAAAGATGAGTCTGACTCAAAATAAAAATGTAGAAAGCTGATATCAGTAAGATGGTAGAATAGGAATCTCCACATCCCTTTTCCCCGCTACAGAGATATTGAACCAACAATACACAGATTTATTTCCTTTGTGAGAAACAGTGAAAACAGTTAAGAGTCTCCTGAATCCCAGGTGAATGCAAAATCAGCTGCATCAAAGCTGGTTTAAAAAAAAAAAAAAGAAAAAGTGGCACTCACTCACTAGAGCCCTACCTGCTAGCTCAGTAAAGTACAATTGAGAAGGAATTCCCAGTTTATGTCTTCTCCCTGGAAAGGGGAATGAAAGACTGAAACACATGTCCAAAGTCAACACTTTGCAAGGGATTGCCAGAGGAACAAGTTTCTGTTTTGCCTGAATCTAAACACTGAGAAAGTTTTAGTCTGGGGATTCTCTGAGAACAAAGACAAATGTTTAGACTACATAAACTCACTTGCCAAAGTCTTCCTCACCTCAACTCAGTGCTGAAGGGGTGAGAGAAAATCCTCAACTTGTAACTTCTTAATGGAGAGGAAAAGAGGTAGAATGTGTGCCCAATGTTCTGGTTTTTTGTAGGGTAGCCACAGGGACCAGTTTCTGTCTCATCCATGTCAAAGTGCTGACAGGACCCAGCGTATTCTACATGTCTGAAGGCCTTGAGAAGCAAAGAGAACTGGGGTGCCTGGTGCAGCTGCAGAGGATTTGGAATAAGCAGATGGAGGCTGAAACAACTTGATGGGCTCTCTCTCAGTGGGTAAAGTGTTTACCCAACATTCTGACTTGTGGAGACACTGTTTGAGGGACCATTTGTGTCTCACCTAACTCAAGAGTCCTGACACGACCCAGCATATTCTAGGATCCTGGAGGTTGTTGAGAACAAATGAAAGCTGTGTGGCTTGTGGCAGCTACAAAGAATCTTCAGTGTCATGGGCAAACACCAGAAAGAGCAAGTGCTTATAAGGTCCTAAAAAAGAAACTGGCAAACTCCTGTAATTGGGAAATTTATACATAGATGTTCAAGGAAGATACATCTACAGAAAATGTTGGAGAAACACTCAGAATCTGTAGCTTGGCTGATTGACAGAGGTCTTACCCTGTATGATGTCAGTCTTCAAAGATGGGGAGAAGTGGCTGTTTTTTCAAATGAATGAATTCCAGCAAAAAGTTACAAGACACATGGTAAAACAACAAAACGTGGCCCATTCCAAACTAAAACTCTAGAGACTGGTCATAAAGAAGTGAAGGTTCATAGATTACCTGTGAAAAAATTTAAAATGACAGTCATCAAGGTGCTCAGTGAGCTCAGGAAAATTATGCATAATCAAAATGAGAATATTAGCAAAGAGATAGAAATTATACAAAGAATCAAACAGAAATTTGGAGGCTAAAATACAATAAATGAATTGAAAAATGTAGTAGAAGGATTCAATAGAAGACTTGACAAGAAGACAAAAGAATCAGTCAACCCAAAGACAGGTCATTTGAAGTTTTCTTGTAAGAGGAGTAATAATAATAATAGCAATAACAATAATAAAAATAATTTAAAAGTGTAAAGAAAGCATAATGAAACATCATCAAGCAAACCAATATATATATTGTGGAGTTTGCAGAAGGAGACTAGAGAGGGGGAAAGGAAAAAAGCTTATTTAAAAAAAAAAAAAATGACTGAAAACATCCCAAATCTGGAGAAGGAACATGACACCCAGATTCACAGAGTCCAAAAACTTTTAGCTTGAAAGAACACAGACAAGTGTCCTTCAAAACTAAAGGAGAAAAAAGATATGCCAAGATAATGAAAAGCGGTAGGAATTCATCATCTCTAGACCAGTCTTATTTTAAAATATGGTAAAAGGAGTTGTTCAAAATGAAACAAAAGGATTTATACAACAACATGACAGCATATGGAAGTCTAAAGCTCACTCACTGGTAAAGGTAAGTATATACAAAACCACAGAACACTCTAATACTATACTGATGCACAAATGTTTTTAATTATGGTATAGAACATTAAAAGTATAGAAAAATTATAAAAATAACTATAAGTATAAAAATACATTAATGAATACACATATAAGCATATAAGCAATATGTAATTTCTGATATCAATAACAATGTGCATGGAGGGAGAAGTAAAAGAATAGACTTTTTGTATGCCATTAATGTTAGTTAATATCAGCTTAAAATAGAATGTTATATCACAATATATTTAATATTTAATGTAAACTTCATAGTAACCACAATAGAAATAGCCATTAAAGAAAATTAAAATGGAATAAAAGCATGTCACTACATGTAGCCGACTGCCATTACTACTACTTGAGACCATCATTACAGCAGTTACTACTGTTACTGCTTGAGACCATCACTACAAGACTGAATGAATGGACGAATGTAGAAATGATAACAGAAAACAAAAGTAACTATTTTAAGGAAAGGCTAGCATGGGGAAGAAGAAGAGAGCTCCCTGCTTCTAGTGAGGAAAGGCAGCCCCTGAGCTTCCACAGCCCTTCTTATTTATTGGATAACAAGAGCAAGAAGGAGGAGGTAACAACTGGTCAGCTGCTTAATTGCTCACAGGTTCATATTGTTACTGACAGGCTTCAATTATGCCTCATCATTAAAAAAAAAAATTTTGGTGCGGCCTCCAACAACTACAAACAGTCAACAAAATACAAAGCAAGAGAGCAAGAAAAGAAAAGGACTAAAGAGCTACAAGACAGACAGAAACAACTAAGAAAAGGCGATTGTAAGTACTCCTCAATCAGTAATCAATTTAAATGTAAATAGATTGAACTCTGTAATCAAGAGAAATAGAATGGCTAAACGTATTTAAAAAATAAAAATAAGATTCAACTATGTACTCTCTACAAGAGACCCACTTTATATTTAAAGAAACACATAGGCTGAAAGGGAAAGGAATGGAAAAGTTATTCTATGTAAATAATAATAAAAAAGTAGAAATGACCAAACTTATCTCAGACAAAATACACTTTGAATCAAAAAGTGTCACAAAAGACAAAGACATCATACAATAACAAAAGAGTCAATTTACTAGGAAGATATAACACATATATGTACTCAACTTCAGAAAACTCAATTATATGTGACAAACACCGACTTAACGGAAGGCAGAAATAAAATATAACACAATAATACTAGGGAGTTTCAACTCCGCTTTCAAAAACAGATAGAGCATTCAGACAGAAAATCAATAAGGAAACAGCGGATATGAAAACACTGTAGACTAACGGTACCTAACAGTCATACACAGAACACTCCCCCAAGAGCAGCAGAAAAGACTTCCCTCTTAAGCACACTCAAAGCATTCTCCAGGATAAATCACATGTCAGACACAAAACTCTGAACAAATTTAAAAAGGTTTAATCATTCCAATAATCTTGTCTAATCAAAATAGAATGAACCAAACAATAAATGCTTTTGGGGATGGAAACCCCATTCTCCATGATGTGCTTATTTCACATTGCATAACTGTATCAGAGCATCTCAGGTACCCCATAAAAATACACACTTACTAGGTACCCACAAAAGTTTAATAAAAGTTAAAACTAATTTAAAAAGAAATCAATATTGAAAGAAAAATTGAAATTTCACAAATATGTGTAAATTAAATAACACATTTGATCCAAGGAATCACAGAAGACATCAAGAGGGAAATTAGAAGATATCTTGAAACAAATTATAACATATCAAACTTAAGAATGCAGCAAAAGTGGTACTAAGTGGGAAGTTTATAACAGTATATACCTTTGTGGGAAAAAAAAAAAAAAACTTAGCCTGGAACAGTGGCTCACGCCTTTAATCCCAACACTTTGGGAGGCCAAGGCAGGCAGATCATGAGGTCAAGAGTTTAAGACCAGCCTGGCCAACATAGTGAAACCTCATCTCAACTAAAAATACAAAAAATTAGCCAGGCATGGTGGCAGGCGCCTGTAATCCTAGCTACTCAGGTTGAGACAAGAGAATCGCTTGAACATGGGAGGTGGAGGTTGCAGTGAGCTGAGATCGCGCCACTGCACACTAGCCTGGGCGATAATGCAAGATTTTGTCTCAAAACAAACAAACAAAATACTTATCTCAAATAAGCAACCTAATCTTCTATATGATGGAACTAGAAAAAGAAGAACAAACTAAGCCCAAAGTTAGCCGAAGTAAGGAAACAATAAAAGTCAGAGAATAAATAGGTGAAATCAAGACTAGAAAACTTAATATAGAAAAATTAATAAAACTATGAGTGGGCTTTTTGAGTAATTCATTTTAATTGACAAATCTTTAGCTAGCTTAAGAAAAAAGAGAGCAGACTTAGATAAATAAAATTATTAGTGAAAGACAAGACATTGTACCTGTTGCTACAGACACAAAAAGGATTATAGAAACTGTTATGAACAATTATACACCAACAGCCTGGATAACTTAGAAATGGATACACTCCTAGGAAAATATTACCAATAATAAATCATGAAAAAAATAGAAAGTTCTAACAGACCTACACACAACAAGGAGGTTGAATCATGGTCAAAAGCCTCCCAACAATGAAAAATCCAGGACCAGATTGCTTTATTGGAGAATTCTACCAAACATTTAAAGAACTCATGCTAATCCTTCTTAAACGCTTCAAAAAAAAAAAAAAAATGAAGAGAAGGAACTCTCCCAAACCCATTTTATTCAGCATTACTCTGATACCAAAGCCAGACAAAGACACTATGAGAAAAGAAAACTACAGGCAAATATCCCTGATAAACACAGATGCAAAAATCTTAAAAATATTATTTAGCTAATTGAATTCAATAGCACACAAAAAGGATCATGCACTATGATCAAGTACAATAGTTACAGAGATCTGCTGTACAACAATGTTCATCTATTACAGTACATACAGTACAGAACTGTACTGTATACTTAAAATTGTTAAGGAGGTAGATGTTCTGTTATGTGTTTTCTAACCAAAATAATAATAACAATAAAACATAAATGCAAAGAAAAAATGGAGTTGAGGGGGGATTGCTCGGCATTGTTCATTTAAATAATCAGGAACCTTACCAAAATTTTAAAACTTGACTTCTACCACTATCAGGATGCTTTTGGAATAAGACAAATACGCTACATGGTGATTTGGATTTTTAATTCATTTGCATTATATACAACATCAAGAAGAAAATA
This sequence comes from Macaca nemestrina, assembly GCF_043159975.1. Classification (NCBI taxonomy): domain Eukaryota; kingdom Metazoa; phylum Chordata; class Mammalia; order Primates; family Cercopithecidae; genus Macaca; species Macaca nemestrina. The sequence continues at coordinate 77,169,511 of NC_092126.1, forward strand.
ATAAAACAACATCTTAGGTTGTTTTACTTTGAGGAATTGCACAATTTTTAATAAAATACTGTGGTTGAAATCTGATTTGTTTGAGTATGGCTTTATAAATTTCTTCAGTGAGCTGCAAAAGGAAACAGATTTTTACACTTTTTCCAGTTATGTAACTTTAAAACAACCAGCATGTACATATCTACAAAACACAAGAGAACTTTTATAGCTGACAGTTTAGCTACAAAATAACTCAACAAATTGGTAAAAAAATAAATCAATTTATTGATGCTATTTTATCTATGGCAAGTCTGTAATGTATAGTAGAAAGAATAAGGGCTTTGTTGCAAGACAGACCTAGGGACATCATGATTAAATGTGACCAATTGTAAATTAAGCTTTCCTGAGTTTCAATGTAGAAGGTAACTTAGATTGTCTTTAAACTCATTACTACCACTATCTGAAAAGTACCACTGCACACAGGGAAAAACTAAACAGCTATGTGTGTACTGCCTGAACCCGGCTTCTTGACCACCATTGTTTGAAATAAAGATACCTTGGATATTTCGGATTGTAATTCATAGAGTTTGAGTACATGAAGAACATCTGTTTGGAACTGATGTTTTACATAGATCAGCATAACAGACGCACACAAACAGGTCGAGGGAGGACCCTGAGGATCCCGGTAGTTTTCCAGATTTTTTCCTGAGATCTCGATGGACTCTTGTTTTATTTCTGCATAATAAACTTTCTGATTTTATGCCTCTAATAGATCTTACCCTTCAGTTTCCCAAAACATAAAGAAGTGAAAATGTTGCCTAACTACCTTGCAGGGTCAGGCAATCTTCCATGCAGGTAGCAGGTGCTCAATAAATGTTAACTATAATTTTTCACTTAGGAAGCTAATCAGGTAAAATCAGAACTTGGCTCAAAGCATTTAACACCAGAAGGAACCTAAGAGCTATGAATCTGAGAAGGCTGGAACTAATCTCTGATGCATTATGTATTTCTACAAATAATCACATTTTTTTTGAAAAATATTCTATAATTCTAATCTTATCCTCATTCAAAGACAATTTCTGTTAAAGAAAATACAGTTGGTCCTCTATATCCATAGGTCTGAACCTGTGAATTCAATCAATTGGGGATTAAAAAAAAATGGAAAAATAAATAAATGAAAAATAAAAATACAATAAAATAATGCAAATAAAATACAGTATGATAACTATTTACATAGCATTTGCATCGTATTAGGTATTATAAGTAATCTAGATATTACTTAAAGTATATGGAATAATGAGTGTAGGTTACATGCAAATAATATGCCATTTTACATAAGGAACTTGAGCAGTCATGGACTTTGATATCTATGTGTTCCTAGAACCAATCCCCCACAGATACCAAGGGACAACTGCATGCATTATTTGTTAAAGGATTTTCATCTTTAACTGCTTAATTTTCATCAATATTAGATAGTAAAGGATCACACGTCACTGGAAATTAGGTTAAAAGAACAAGAATGTGGACTACGACTTAATTGTGCAATACAATTGATCATCTTTCATTGTGTCATCCAGGGATTGGTACTTGCAACATAATTCTTATGAAATATATTTTTCAAGTGTTAATAGCAGTTATCTCTTGAATGATTCAGTTATGGGTGATTTTATTTTCTTCCTTATCTTTATACTTTGTAACTTATCTTAAAATATAAATGAATATATATTATTTTTGCAACAAAAGCATATAATAAAATGAAATGGATAACTAGGAAGATGGTAGGTACTGTGGTATAATTAATATTAGAAAGAACTGCTCAATATTAATAATACTAAGATCAAAATATTTGCTCATGGAAAACATTTTTCATGCTCAATACATAATACTAAATAATCCTATCCAAGAACCCTATTTGTTCAATTTTTATGTAAATGAATCAGATGTACCAATTGTCATTTCTTCCATTTATTCTCCAAATATTTATTGCATCCTTGCTGCATACAAAGTATTGATCTAGCCTCTATTTATTATTTTTGGTTTTATTATTGATCGCTTTTAAAATTTGCTATGCTCTAATAATATTTTCTATATTTTTAACAGTGTCATGACACACACGAGTGTGAGCATCCATCCAAGTAAAACAAAAATTAAAAATCACAATAAAATACCAACTCTTGCATGTTATTGATCTATTTTTGTAATTAGAGCAGATCAAAGCTAATATATATAATAACATTATTCTCAAAAGTGTGTTGATGAAAATCATGAATTTCAGAGTGAGAAGCATGAGTCTGAGTCTTAGCTCTGTCAGTAGCTAATTATATGACCTTGGACATGTTACTTACTTTTCCGTATGCCTCAGCTTTATCATACCTTAAAAAAGGCATAGGGATGTTAAGAGGATTAAAATAAATGAGAATGCAGCTCAGTAAATGTAAAATAACAAATAGGATATGTAATATATACTAAGCACCATATAATAGAAACTATTTTATTATTTTCACCCACTATGGGACTGAGTGTTGCCTGAAATGTTAGCAATCTTGATCAAATAAGTCATTTGGAAAATGATGAGAATTGTTATTTTCAGACATAGAAATCTAACTTAACTACTTGTGTAAATCTAAACCTACTTATTACAAATAATTCTAGCTCACTTCACTGTGCATGTATGATGTAGAATCTCCAAATCTCATGGATGTGAATTTTCAACTTTATACTCTGAATAGATAACTCATAAGAATAACTTTTGAACTCATAGACTGAAGCTGGGCTTGACATGGGATATCATTATTTTTACAATGAGATTAATTGTGTGTGTGAAAGCATGGTAAAAGCCACTGATAGTTTTTTTCAAAATAAATTGACTGGAACAGTACCACTGATAAATGCTATGTATGGACAGAGGAACATAAACCTGCAAAACACGTGGCCTTTCATTCCTTATCATAACAAAAAACTCTTTGGAAAATAGGAAAGAACATTTTTAATCTTATAGAAATTTCGAGACATCTCCAAGGAAACTATTGTTAAGCATTTTCCTTTATTTAGCTGTCCATGAGCAACACAATTCAGTACTTTTGTAACAGGAATCCTTCTGCTATCCCCAATCCCGCCCTCACCATGTGTAATCAACCACTTATCCAAGATAGAACTTTGGAAGTAATCCTTGAGTCATCTTTCTCAAGCAACATTCCACCTGAATTTAGTGAATTACTCACAAATCAAAAAGGTTTACATTTCTCATGTTCATCCCTTCCATAACCTTTACTTAACCCATATATCTCCAAGTTTAGACAAAGTCTTTTCCTCCTGATTTACTCTAAAAACCCTGCATTTGATCTCCCTGACTCTAGTTTTGAAATCAATCTTTTATGCCTTTGCCAGAAACATTTATTTTAAATACGTTTGAAACATTTCAACTATTTTCTGCTGCCTACAATACCCTGACCAGTTTCATCAATGAAAAAAATAAACTTTCACAATTGACCCAGGCTTTTTAAACTTCCTCAAACAGAAAACTCATTTATAGCCAATGTTGCCTTTCTTGAACCTACTTTTCCTATGCCTTCCACCAACTACTCCCAACATCCAGCTTTATCCCCCAGCCCGCAACTCAGTGTAGTACCAATTCTATCAGTCCAAATATACCTGTGGAAAATCACTATTGCTGCACTAATTAAACTGCATTATGATTATCTGTCTCTCTGTAAACCTAGGTGATTAACTCTTGTAAAGGGAGTAGTATGGGATTAGAGTAAGAACTTTGAGATTAAACAAGCCTTTGTCAAATTTTGGTGAGCAGTTTACCACTATGTAATGTTGGGCATATATTTAATCTCTCCATACATCAAATTCTATATTCAAAAATAAGTTATCGAGAGATATAAGTGAATATAATATCTGCAATTCATTTTGAAATATTTCAACATATACATGATATTTAAATTTGATCAGAAATACACACCCACTACAGAATGATAAATTAATATTTGAAATATTCTAGTCAAATGTTCACATCAGACCTGCAGTTACTCCAATGTTTTCAACCCCCTTTGTCTGTGCTAAATATAAAAAGATTCATTATTTACCATTATAAATTATTTAAATATTATTTAAGTAATGCTTGTTTAATAAGTTGTTCACTATTTATGTTAGAAAGATGTTCACTGCCTATCCTTTAGTTTATTAGTCTGTTTTCATGCTGCTGATAAAGATATACCTAAGACTGGGCAATTTACAGACAAAAAAAAAAAAAAGAGGTTTAATGGACTTTCAGTTCTACGTGACTGAGGAGGGCTCACAATCATGGAAGAAGGCAAGAAGGAGCAAGTTTCATTTTACATGGATGGCAGCAGGTAAAGAGAGGACTTGTGCAGGGAAACTCCCATTTTTAAAAGTATCAGATCTCATGAGACCCATTCACTATCATGTGAATAGCATGGAAAAGACCCACCCCATGATTCAATCATCTCCAACCGAGTCTCTCCCAAAACACATGGGAATTATGGGAGCTAAAAGATGAGATTTGGGTAGGGACACAGAGCCAAACCATATCATTTAGCCCCTAGCCCCTCCCAAATCTCATGTTTTCACATTTGAAAACCAATTATGCTTTCCCAACGGTCTCCCTAAGTCTCAACTCAATTCAGCATTAACTCAGCAGTCCACAGTCCAAAGTCCCATCTGACACAAGGCAAGTCATTTCTGCCTATGATCCTGTAAAATCAAAAGGAGGTCAGTTACTTGCTAGATATAGTGGGGGTACAGACATTGGGTAAATGCAACCATTCCAAATGATAGAAATTGGCCAAAACAAAGGGACTACAGGGCCCCTGAAAGTTCAGCAGGGCAGTCAAACCTTACAGCTCCAAAATGATATCCTTTGACTCCATGTCTCACATCTGGGTCATGCTGATATAAGAAGTGGATTCCCATGGTCTTGTGAAGCCCTACCCTTGTGGTTGTGCGGAGTATAGCCTCCCTTTCGGTTGCCTTCATGTGCTGGTGTTGAGTGCCTGTAGCATTTCTGGGCGCATGGTGCAAGCTATCAGTGGTTCTACCATTCTGGGGTCTGGAGTATGATGCCCCTCTTCTCACAGCTCCACTAGGCAGTGTCCCAGTAGGGACTCTGTGTGGGGGCTCCCACTCCACATTTCCCTTCTGCACTGCCCTAGCAGAGGTTCTCCAAGAGGACCCTACCCCTACAGCAAACTTCTGCTGGGCATCCAGGAATTTTCACACATTTTCTGAAATCTAGGCAGAGGTTCCCAAATCTTACTTCTTGACTTCTGTGCACTTGCAGGGTTGGCACCACATAGAGACTGCCAAGGTTTGAGGCTTGCACTCTCTGAAGCCACAGCCCAAGCTCTATGTTGGCCCCTTTCAGCCAGGGTTAGAATGGCTGGGATGTAGGACACCAAATCCTTAGGCTGCATGCAGCATGGGGACCCTGGGCCTGACCCAGGAAACCACTTTTTCCTCTTAGGCCTCTAGGCCTGTGATGGGAGAGGCTGTCGTGGAGACCTCTGACATGCCCCGGCCACATTTGCCCCATGGTCTTGGGGATTAACATCTGACTCCTCCTTACTTATTCAAATTTCTGCAGTCTGATTGAATTTCTTCTCAGAAAATGGGATTTTATTTTCTATCACATTGTCAGGCTGCAAATTTTCTGAACTTTTATGCTCTGTTTGCCTTTTAAAACTGAATGCCTTTAACAGCAACCAGGTCACCTCTTCAGTGCTTTGCTGCTTAGAAACTTCTTCTGCCAGATACCCTAAATCATCTCTCTCAAGTTCAAAGTACCACAAATCTCTAGGGTAAGGACAAAATGCCACCAGTCTCTTTATTAACACATAACAAATCACCTTTGCTCCAGTTCCCAGCAAGTTCCTCATCTCCATCTGATACCACCTCAGCCTAGATTTCATTGTCCATATCATTATTGGCATTTTGGTAAAAACCATTCAAAAACTCTTTAGGGAGTTCCAAACTTCTCCATATTTTCCTGTCTTCTTGTGAGTCCTCCAAACTATTCCAGCATCTGCCCGTTACCCAGTTCCAAAGTTACCTCTACATTTTTGGGTATCTTTTCATCAATACCCTATTCTACTGGTACTAATTTACTGCATCAGTCCATTTTCATGCTGCTGATAAAGATATTCCCGAGACTGGGCAATTTACAAAGAAAGAGGTGTAATGGACTTACATTTCAATGTGGCTGGGGAAATCTTGCAATCATGGCAGAAGGCAAGGAGGAGCAAGTCACATCTTTCACATATGTCAGCGGGCTAAGAGAGGACTTGTGCAGAGAAATTCCCATTTTTGAAACCGTCAGATCTCATGAGATCCATTCACTATCACATGAACAGCATGGGAAAGACCCATCCCCCCATAATTCAATCATCTCCCACTGAGTCCCTCCCACAACATGTGGGAATTATGGGAGCTACGAGATAAGATTTGGGTGGGGACAGAGAGCCAAACTATATCAGTTAGCAAGAATTTATTTTTAGAAATTCTACTTTGCATGTGTCAAACAAAAGAATCCAGTGAAACCAATAACTTACACACTTTAGAAATGCATCCTAAACTTAGGAGTCCAATCATACCTATAATCAAAGCTGACAGGAGAGCTTGTTGATATTTCTGCTAGAATATTGTTTTATGTACCAGAAGCAGCATTTTGTGCACAGTGCTGATGAGAGCACATCAGGGACAGAAAACTAGTTCTTCCTAGAGCTTAGAGAACATGAGGAAGATTATCACTGAGCCTGCTTGCCAAAAAGATTTTATGTGGGCAAATTCTTGTCTGAGAGTTGCATTCAGTTGAAACATACTTCTTCGTAGCAATGTAAAGAGATAGAATACCTTGCCCCATCACTAAGGCCACTGATTTCTACCAAAGAAATTATATCATAATGAGTGAAAATATTTCTTAAATAAATGTACATTAATGAAATAACTTTGATTATTCAAACTATAGAACTTAGTATGTGCAGACATATCTTGGAGATACGGATTTGATTCCAGACCATCACAATACAGGGAATATTCCAACAAGGTGAGTTAAAAGAATCTTTTGGTTTCTCACTGCATGTAAGAGTTATGTTAGTCAGGCACCGTGGTTCATGCCTGTAATCCCAGCAATTTAGGAGACTGAAGCAGGAGAATTGCTTGAGCCCAGGGGTTTCAGACCAGCCTGGGCAACGTGGCAAAATCCTGTGTCTACAAAAAATACAAAATAATTAGCTGGGTGCTGTGGCTCATGCGTATATTCCCAGCTACTTGGGAGGTTGAGGTGGAAGGATTGCTTGAGTCCACAAGTCAAGGCTTCCATGAGCCATAATCATGGCACTGAAATCCAGCCTGGACAACGGAGCAAGATCTTGTCTCGAAAGAAAAAAAAAAAAAAGAGAGAGAGAGTTATGTTTAAAGTATACTATAGTCTATTAAGTGGGCAATAGAATTATGTCTAAAAATGCATTACACACCTTAATTTAAAAATCCTTTATTGCTAAAAATGCTAATAATCAACTGAGCCTTCAGCAAGTCCTCAACTTTTTGCTGATGGAAGGTCTTACATCTATGTTGATGACTGCTGACTGTTCAGGGTGATGTTGCTGAAAGTTGAAGTGGCTGTGGAAATTTCTTAAACTAAGACAATTGAATTTTCCACATTGACTCTTCCTTTCACAAAAGATCTCTCTGTAGCATGTGATGTGCTTCTTAACAACATTTTATTCATAGTATAACTTCTTTCAAAATTAGAGTCATAAACTAAGTTTATGTATCAACTAAACACTTGGTTGTCATTTTGACAATGTTTACAGCATCTTCATCAGAAGCAGATTTTATCTCTGAAGACATTTTCTTTGCTCATCCATAGGAAGAAACTTGTCATTGGTTCAAATGTTACCATGATATTGCAGCAATTCAGTTACATCTTCAGGCTCCAATTGTAATTCTACCTATCTTGCTCTTTCTACCACATCTGTAGCTCCTTCTTCCGTTGAAGTCTTGAATCCCTTAAAGTCATACAGGAGGATTAGAATCAACTTCTTAGAAACTCCTATTCATGTTGCTATTTTGACCTCCTGTAACTCAGAAATTTTATTAATGGCATCTAGAATGGTGAAACCCTTCCCAAAGGTTTTCAATTTACTTTACTCCTCTACATCAGAGGAATCACTATCTATGGCAGCTATATCTGTACAAAATGTATTTCCTAAATAATAAAAGTTGTAAGTCAAAATTACTCTTATAACATTGGGCTGCAGAATGGATTTTTCATTTACAGGCATGAAAACAACATTTATCTTCCTGTAAATCTCCATCAGAGCTCTGGGGTGACCAGGTGCATTGTCAATGAGCAGCAATATTGTAAAAGGCTTTTATTTTGTTTCTCTGAGCAGTAGGTCTCAACCGTGGACTTAAAATAGTCCATAAGTCATGCTGTAAACAGATGTGCTGTCATTCAGATTCTGTTGTTCCATTTATAGAGCAAAAGCAGAGTAGATTAGGAATAATTCTTAAGACCCTTAAGATATTTTAAATGGTAAATGAGCATCAGTTTCAACTTCAGATCACCATCTGCACTAGCCCTTAACAAGAGTCAGATTCTCCTTTGAGGCTTTGACATCAGGCATTAACTTGTCTCCAGCTATGAAGTCCTAGATGGCATGTTCTTCTAAGGAAAAGCTATTTTGTCTACATTGAAAATCTTTTGTTCAGTGTACCCGCCTTAATTATCTTAGCTAGATCCCTGGATAACTTGGTCCAGCTTCTACATTAGCATTTGCTGCTTCCCCTTGCACATTTATGTTGTGAAGGCTTTTTTCCTTAAACCACATGAGCCACTCTCTGCTATCTTCAAATTTCCCTCTTGAGTTTCCTCACCTCTCTTAGCTTGAATTTAAATGAAGATAATTAGGCCCTTCCTCTAGATTAGGATTTGTTTAAGAGAATATTATGGCAAAGTTGATCTTCTCTTCAGACCACTAAAACTTTCTCCATGTCAGCAGTAAGGGTGTTTTGCTTTCTTACCACTTGTGGTTCACTGAAGTAGCACTTTTAATTTCCTCAATACATGTTGCATTACATGCACACCTTAGCTAACTGCTTGATACAAGAAACTTAGCTTTCAGCCAGTCTTGGCTTTCAACATTCCCTCCTCACTAGGCTTAATCGTTTCCAGTTTTTTTATTTTGTTTTGTATTGTTTTGTTTTGTTTTGTTTTTTGCTTTGAGATGAAGTCTCGCTCTTGTCCCCCAGGCTGGAGTGCAGTGGTGTGATCTTGACTCACTGCAACCTCTGCCTCCCGGGTTCAAGCGATTCTCCTGCCTCAGCCTCCTGAGTAGCTGGGATTACAGGTGCCTGCCACCACACCCAGCTGATTTTTTGTATTTTTAGTAGAGACGGGGTTTCACCATGTTGGCCAGGCTGGTCTCAAACTCCTGACCTTATGTGATTCACCCACCTCAGCCTCCCAAAGTGCTGGGATTACAGGTGTGAGCCACCGCGACTGGCCTATCATTTCCACTTTTTAATTTAACCTGAGACAAGCAACTCTTTCATTTGAACATTTGTAGTCCATTTAGGGCAATGAATTAGTGTAATTTCAATATTGTGTGTCTTTAGGAACATTTGAGGAGAAGGAGAGAGAAGAATGGCTACTTAGTGTTGCAGTCAGAACACATACAGTATTTACCCATTAAGTTTGGTGTTTTTTTATGGGTACAGGTATGGTGCCCCAACCAATTACTGTAATAACAGCAAAGATTCCTGATCAAAAGTAATCACCATTAGTGAAAAGACAATAATAAAAGTCTTTGAAATATTATGAGAATTACCAAAATGTGACACAGAAACACAAAGTAAATGCCTGCTGTTGGAAAAACAATACCTGTAGATTTGCCCACTTGTCATCCACCTTTAATTTGTAAAATCTGCAATATGCAGTATCTATAAAGTATAGTAAAGTGAAATGCAATAAAACAAAATATGCCTGTAGTATTTACAATTTTAAAATATGTAACTATGTGTTTATCTTTATATCCCCATTGCCTACAGTTTTTCAGCCTTGGTACTACTTATATTTTGGGCCAGATAATTCTTTGTTTGGAGGCTGTACAATGCATTGTAACATGTTTAACAATATCCATGACTTCTACTCAATTGGTATCAGTAGCACTTCCTAGTTATGACAATCCAAAATGTCTCTAAAGACAACCATATATTCATTAGAGGGACAAAATCACCTTGAGGTGAGATCTATTGCTTGCACATAACACAGTGCCTGGTATATACTACAGGTTCAATTTTTTTAAATTAGAAGTTTTATATTTCAATGGTTATTTGGTTCACATGAAGCTAAATTATTTCAATCCTCAAGGATCCAGAATCCAAAAGTAAAAACTTCATTAGAACCTTTTTACTTTTTATGCAACTTTTATAATGACCACAAAATTTTATTGTCCAAATTTTATTTATTATGACCATTCTAGATTAATAATTAGTAAGCTCCAGAGGTAGGAGAGTGTATTTTTCAGAAGGAAATGGAGACAAGCCACAAATTTTCTTATTTTCTCTTCCTCTGTATGAATAAAAATTATTTCTGAACTTTTAACTCAAGGAGATGGAAATAATTGCTAAAAAATGTTTATTAAATGGGATAAGAAAAGTTTTTTTATGTAAGAATTGTATCCTGTAATTGTAGTGTCTTTTTTTCTTACTAAAACAATGTGTAAAATAATTACTTACACTTAAAATCATCTAACTTTGCTTTACTGTTGAAAAAGCCCAGTCTTGTTCTCTCACCAATTTACATATGCCAGATTAGTAAAATCAGGTACACAGTAAATCCTCACCAAACCTCCAAGGTAAGAGAGTAATATGTAACTCTTGTGCTACATATAGTCAAAAGAAAAAAAAAATGCATAAATAATATCTTTTGTGAGCTTAGAATTTAAAGCCTAACTTAAAAAAGTTTACTTATTAAATATTTTGATATTGAATCTGTGACTACTCTTATAAAAAGAGTGTGGTAGACATGATACTATGTTACTCCTGAGATCAAGTAATTTCTAATTTGAGTTTAGAAACTTTTGGAAACTCATAAGGTAATTTCAATTAATATCAATATAAAGATACTCAGCACGCTATATTTCACACATTGATAATGTAATCTTTAATTCTTGGAATTTTTATATAATCAAAATCTCATAAAGAGAATAGTTTTGTGTACAACATTTTTATTTATATGTCATAAAATACAGCTCTCCCAAAAGGAAAAACAATACATGAATAAATTAACTCCAAAATTATCCACTTTTGGTATTATCAATAATTTTTATTTTCTCCCATACACTAGCTCTACAGTTTTTAAGTAATATGTGGTTTAAGAAATGTAACTTTTAAAATATTTGGCTCTTGGCAGATCTGTTATTTCCTTCTATATGTATAAAGTGGCACAAGTTTTTATGTATTTGAAAAACATTTCTTGAATCCCTATTTTGTGGCAAACATTGTACTACATTATGAAAATTGTTGAGCAAAAGTATTAGAAATTATATTTGGTCATGAATCATAAAATGGAAATTCTAGTCCATAAATTAACATTGTTAAGTACTCTTTATTATATTGGTTTTAGTACCTTATTTGTGTGAAAACTGTGATTTTTAACTCAATGTATTATGTTCATTGCATTATTTTGATTCTTATAACAATCCTGTAAGAAATTTATGACCTCTATTTTGAAATAAGAAACTTGGAAAAACAACTTCTCTGAACTTCCCGCCCCCCCCCCACCTAGTAATAATGAAAGTAGCTATTTCCAGGGTTGTCATGGAAATCATGTCCAGTCATGGGCAAGAGTGGCCCATACAAACTTCAGGTGATATTATTATGATAAATGACATTGAATAGTCTTTTTCAGCGCAATAATCCTTTTACAGTTCTACTTCACTTCACCACTTGGATGGTTAACAGGCAATTCAGAGGTAATATGTACAAAAACAAATTGTACAGTTCTGTTCTAACCTTGTCACTTAAATATGCTCCTTTCCAAGTCCTCCCACAACTCAGTGGAAGATATTATTACAGTTTCTCAGGCCAAAAAAAGAGAAATAAAGTAATTTTTAAAAAAAGAAACACACATGACAAAACAGAAAACAAAAATCTCCTGGAAACTTCGGTCTTATAATCCACATCTATCTATAAGCAAATTCTTCCCTCCTGCTATACTTTCTTACATATATATAGATTTCAAACTCTAATGTTACAACCTTATTTCATCAGCTTTGATAATTGCAATAGCTGCCTATCTATTCTTCTGCTTGAACCCTTACTTTATTTAAATATTTTCTTACATAGATGTCAGATGTCACTTATCTACCCTTGAACAAGTACCTAGCCACTAAAGTCAGAGTAAAGCCAAAGCCTTTAAAATAGTTTCCACTGACCAGTACAAGTTACACAACCTCTTTTTCTTTGTTACCTCATCTGTCAACCTCCGTTTTCATTAACCGTGCAAGCAAACATCTCCCCAAATCTCATCTTTGTTATTGAACATTTGGTCTGATTACTCTCGTACTCAGAAACGCAATTGTCTCATTTCCTACAAGTCACTGTGCAATGTCATCTTACCAGAGAAATTTCCCCTGTCACTACTTGCCATAGCAGGCATGTGATTATAGAACAGGTCATTTCTAGGTAACTGGGTCACTTAACCTAAAATCACTAACTGAAAATGACCCATGCTTTGTTTTATATCACAATTTCCAATAGGCAAGTCTAGAAGAAAGATTTGACAGAGTGATTTGGATGAGAAGCTACTTTTTAAATATAAGTAGTCTCTGGGGATTGCCATGATATGAATTCTTATAAATGAGAACAACAATTTTAAAAACATTGTGGAATTAGTGGCAAAGCTCAAAATAAGGAAAATTAGAGAATTCAAAAGTAATATATTATCAAAAAAGTAAATAATGTCAACTATTTTGTAAACTTGCAAAATCTTTAGAAGGTGTTTTAGAGTTAGAAAATGTCATATTCAAATGCGATTATAACTATAAATAAATCATTATATTCTTATTATGTTGTTATATCTGCTTCTTTGTTTTCACTGATAATCACAATTTAGACAGTCTTTTTTTATTAATGATTAATTTGCTCTACTTACTCACCATTGTACAGGGAGCATTCATTCTATTAAAAGACAGGCATGATTTAAAAAAGGAAGCATTTCATCTTTAATAAGTGATTTTTTCAAACATAATTATATACTGTTAATTACTGTTTTTACCTTTTCTCAATCTTTCATTCCCTCTTTGTCTTTATGTTACTTGTTTCTCTAGGAGCATTTATCAAAAGATTTAAGTGACAAAATCTTTCATAGAGAATAATGTGGACAAACATTCATACTTTATGTAAAAGTGCTAGGTAAGGAAATAAAATATTTCATTTCTCAAAAAAACATTAAGTCTATTAGAAAAAGTAATAACTTGTATCTTTTCTACATTTGATTTCTGAATGACGATAATAAAAGTCAAGTCCGTATTTGAAACTAGAGAAATGTCAAATTAAAATTATGTATAAAACCTCTGTGTTACTTTCTTTGATCACTACTAATGTTGAATTGATGGTCAGTCACTTTAAGAGACCGCTGGCTTTCAGAAGCTGCTGGTTCTCTGAAGTTTTTGATACATTGATGAGAGACTTTGTATCTTTTGTTATTGGGATCTATAATATAAAAAATAATAATATAATTATTTGTGATAGACATTTTCTATTTTCAAATGGACATGTTTATTAATTAAATATAAAATATATGTCACATAATTAGGGTACACAATTAGTAAATTGAAGTAATCTTCTGGAAGAAAATACATTATTAAAAGTATAAGAAACATTGTAATATTTAAGGTTTTTAGTCTGACAGAGATAATGAGTATTTTCTTATTTTCAGGTCAATCTGTAAATTACTTTTTTGATTAATACAAGCCTAAATCTATAGGTTCATATAACCAGATTTTGAATAAATTGAAATAAATTTTAGTATAAAATAAACATAGTATCTTGAAATTACATTGCTTTTCATGGTCTTACAAATTATAATTATTTCTCTTCAGAATGCATTTACTTTTAAATTGATGGAGTTTTGTGGCTACTGACAACATTCCCATTGTCTAACATAGGTGAATAAATATTTACCAATATTTAAATATAATAACTCAAACTGCTTTTCACTCTCACTCATCATATTTATTTTCAATTTAATTACCTTTCTGCAAACACTAGACTTAAAACCAGTTTCGGCCAGGCGCTGTGGCTCACGCCTGTAATCCCAGCACTTTGGGAGGACGAGGCGGGCGGATCAGGAGGTCAGGAGATCGAGACCATCCTGGCTAACACGGTGAAACCCCGTCTCTACTAAAAATACAAGAAATTAGCCGGGCACGGTGGCGGGCGCCTGTAGTCCCAGCTACATGGGAGGTTGAGGCAGGAGAATGGCGTGAACCCGGGAGGCAGAGCTTGCAGTGAATCGAGATTGCGCCACTGAACTCCAGCCTGGGCGACAGAGCAAGACTCCGTCTCAAAAAAAAAAAACAACAAAAAGTTTCTAGGCATCATATAGTTTGACAACTATATGATGTATTCTTTGTTAATTTTCACTTGCAAAATGTAGAGGACAAAAAGATTCATATAATAGGTTTGTATATATGTTTGAGAGATATATATATATAAGTTTTTATATATATCCCTGTTCCAGATAAAGTCAATCTCAGAATGCCAGGAGTCTTAATTTGTTAATGAACCTTTTAGTAATTTTATACTAAATATTTAAAAATGTATGTTATTTCCATTTTATTTTTTATGCTCACTGTCTAGAAAGTGTAAGGTTGATACCAATTGGGGTTAACAGAAACATCTGGACCTAGAAAAACAAGTAAAATGTATAGAATTAATACAAAATTAATATATTGTGACATTTATGCAAATATAATTATGCTCTATCTGCTAAATAATTGTTGATACATATTTGTGGTAAAAATAGCAGAAAACTAGGAATAAAATACAGATATTCATTGTAAATCTTGTTGCTAATTCTGCATAATGGATACATCATCTTCTGAAACTAATTTCTTAGCTTAAAATTAGCTTGACTTAATGAAATCAATGGTTCTCCATTAGAGAATATTGCATGAAAGCATTTCACTAATGCACATATAACTACAGAAAATTTAATCTGTAAATTTTTGGAGGGGGGTCTGTAGCTATTGTTGGATCCTAATTGTTAATAATTATAAAGCTATGTAACAAAAGAAGCAAAATAGATTATCTCCATGGCCCTTTTTATTTCCAAATTTCTTTGGTTCAGTTCTACATGGAATTCATTAACTTCCTCTGTTTTAAAATACCATTACTAACTGAGAGTATAAATGAGCGTGTTACAAATAATTTGCACAGATAACAAAAACTGTAATTTGAATATTCTGAAAAGCAAATCTTGAACTAGAGATGATTGGCTATCTGACTCTGTGTTCTGAGAAGCACACTGGTAATATTATTTCCAAACAGAGTAGGTAGATACATGCTCCTAAATTCGACTTTAAGTCCTTACAAGGGAGAGATGGAGAGAGAGAGACAGAAAGACAGAGAACAAAAGAGAGACAGGACATAAGCACCACTATAGACTTGTATAATTAAAGAGCATGTTGTTCTTAGAGAAAAGTGTACTTCACCTGTGTTTGTTCTTCTCTTTTGGCCAGTTTTATAGCCATTATTGATTCCAAAGAAGCACCAGGGAAGGAAAGACTAACTCAGTGGGTGTCAATAGCAGCCACACTGTCTACTCACTGCCTGTGAAAGCAACACAAAAATTGCATTATGTGTGATTTTCCATCATGCCACTATTAAATTTTCACATAGAGCTTCATTTGGCCTATGCCAATGAAAATGCTCATTGCTCTTTCCACAAAACATGCTTTATCATAAAATTCAGCGGGATTTTCTGGAAACACACACACACACACACACACATTTTAGTCAGAAGGCCAAGGATTGTAACTGCATATCTGCCACACCATCAAATAAGCAGTTTAGCTAAAATGTCCTAATCCTCCATTGTCACATCTGAAAAAGAGTACTTTACTTGCATTCAATGGCTAGGATGAGTATTAACTGTGATGATATTTACAAATGTTTGTATGCCACATGGACTATAATGAATGAAAAACAAACAGGAGGCAACCATAATACACCACACATCCAGCTGAAAATTGGAATATGTCTACAAATTGCTGTAAAACTTTGAACTGACATATATATTTATGATCCTTAGAAACTTAAGTAAATAATAGTCAATTAAACTTAGTAATTAACCTTTTCAAATTACTTGTTTTTAAGGAGACATATCTTCCAAGATAGTTTTTCATGTATACACAACCCATAATACATTTACATATTTATAGACCATAATTTAATGAACAGCAATAATGAGCTTTATTAAATACATTAGAATAATTTTACAGGAGAAAAATGTATATAAATATGCATGAATACAACATACACAGTGAAATAGGGATAATTTTTTTTTTTTTGGCTGAGAAATTTCTCTTTTATTTCTAATTTAAGTGTTTTTTTTATTTCATTTATTATTATTATACTTTAAGTTGTAGGGTACATGTGCATAACATGCAGGTTTGTTACATATGTATACTTGTGCCATGTTGGTGTGCAGCACCCATCAACTCGTCATTTACATCAGGTATAACTCCCAATGCAATCCCTCCCCCTTCCCCACTCCCCATGATAGGCCCCGGTGTGTGATGTTCCCCTTCCTGAGTCCAAGTGATCTCATTGTTCAATTCCCACCTATGAGTGAGAATATGCGGTGTTTGGTTTTCTGTTCTTGTGATAGTTTGCTAAGAATGATGGTTTCCAGCTGCATCCATGTCCCTACAAAGGACACAAACTCATCCTTTTTTATGGCTGCATAGTATTCCATGGTGTATATGTGCCACATTTTCTTAATCCAATCTGTCACTGATGGACATTTGGGTTGATTCCAAGTCTTTGCTATTGTGAATAGTGCTGCAATAAACATACGTGTGCATGTGTCTTTATAGCAGCATAATTTATAATCCTTTGGGTATATACCCAGTAATGGGATGGCTGGGTCATATGGTACATCTAGTTCTAGATCCTTGAGGAATCGCCATACTGTTTTCCATAATGGTTGAACTAGTTTACCTTGCCACCAACAGTGTAAAAGTGTTCCTATTTCTCCACATCCTCTCCAGCACCTGTTGTTTCCTGACTTTTTAATGATCGCCATTCTAACTGGTGTGAGATGGTATCTCATTGTGGTTTTGATTTGCATTTCTCTGATGGCCAGTGATGATGAGCATTTTTTCATGTGTCTGTTGGCTGTATGAATGTCTTCTTTGGAGAAATGTCTGTTCATATCCTTTGCCCACTTTTTGATGGGGTTGTTTGTTTTTTTCTTGTAAATTTGTTTGAGTTCTTTGTAGGTTCTGGATATTAGCCCTTTGTCAGATGAGTAGATTGCAAAAATTTTCTCCCATTCTGTAGGTTGCCTGTTCAATCTGATGGTAGTTTCTTTTGCTGTGCAGAAGCTCTTTAGTTTAATTAGATGCAATTTGTCAATTTTGGCTTTTGCTGCTGTTGCTATTGGTGTTTTAGACATGAAGTCTTTGCCCATGCCTATGTCCTGAATGGTACTACCTAGGTTTTCCTCTACGGTTTTTATGGTATTAGGTCTAACATTTAAGTCTCTAATCCATCTTGAATTAATTTTTGTATAAGGAGTAAGGAAAGGATCCAGTTTCAGTTTTCTACTTCTGGCTAGCAAATTTTCCCAGCACCATTTATTAAATAGGGAATCCTTTCCCCATTTCTTGTTTCTCTCAGGTTTGTCAAAGATCAGATGGCTGTAGATGTGTGGTATTATTTCTGAGGACTCTGTTCTGTTCCATTGGTCTATATCTCTGTTTTGGTACCAGTACCATGCTGTTTTGGTTACTGTAGCCTTGTAGTATAGATTGCAGTCAGGTAGCGTGATGCCTCCAGCTTTGTTCTTTTGACTTAGGATTGTCTTGGAGATGCGGGCTCTTTTTTGGTTCCATATCAACTTTAAAGTAGTTTTTTCCAATTCTGTGAAGAAACTCATTGGTAGCTTGATGGGGATGGCATTGAATCTATAAATTACCTTGGGCAGTATGGCCATTTTCACGATATTGATTCTTCCTATCCATGAGCATGGTATGTTCTTCCATTTGTTTGTGACCTCTTTTATTTCACTGAGCAGTGGTTTGTAGTTCTCCTTGAAGAGGTCCTTTAAATCCCTTGTAAGTTGGATTCCTAGGTATTTTATTCTCTTTGAAGCAATTGTGAATGGAAGTTTATTCATGATTTGGCTCTCTGATTTGGCTCTCTGTTTGTCTGTTACTGGTGTATAAGAATGCTTGTGATTTTTGCACATTAATTTTGTATCCTGAGACTTTGCTGAAGTTGCTTATCAGCTTAAGGAGATTTTGGGCTGAGACAATGGGATTTTCTAAATATACAATCATGTCATCTGCAAACAGGGACAATTTGATTTCTTCTTTTCCTAACTGAATACCCTTGATTTCTTTCTCTTGCCTGATTGCCCTAGCCAGAACTTCCAACACTATGTTGAATAGGAGTGGTGAGAGAGGGTATCCCTGTCTTGTGCAGGTTTTCAAAGGGAATTTTTCCAGTTTTTGCTCATTCAGTATGATATTGGCTGTGGGTTTGTCATAGATAGCTCTTATTATTTTGAGGTACGTTCCATCAATACCAAATTTATTGAGCATTTTTAGCATGAAGGGCTGTTGAATTTTGTCAAAAGCCTTTTCTGCATCTATTGAGATAATCATGTGGTTCTCGTCTTTGGTTCTGTTTATATGCTGGATTATATTTATTGATTTGCAAATGTTGAACCAGCCTTGCATCCCAGGGATGAAGCCCACTTGATCATGGTGGATAAGCTTTTTGATGTGTTGCTGAATCCGGTTTGCCAGTATTTTATTGAGGATTTTTGCATCGATGTTCATCAGGGATATTGGCCTAAAATTCTCTTTTTTTGTTGTGTCTCTGCCAGGCTTTGGTATCAGGATGATGTTGGCCTCATAAAATGAGTTAGGGAGGATTCCCTCTTTTTCTATTGATTGGCATAGTTTCAGAAGGAATGGTACCAACTCCTCCTTGTACCTCTGGTAGAATTCAGCTGTGAATCCATCTGGTCCTGGACTTTTTTTGGTTGGTAGACTATTAATTATTGCCTCAATTTCAGAGCCTGCTATTGGTCTATTCAGGGATTCAACTTCTTCCTGGTTTAGTCTTGGAAGAGTGTAAGTGTCCAGGAAATTATCCATTTATTCTAGATTTTCCAGTTTATTTGCATAGAGGTGTTTATAGTATTCTCTGATGGTAGTTTGTATTTCTGTGGGGTCGGTGGTGATATCCCCTTTATCATTTTTTATTGCGTCGATTTGATTCTTCTCTCTTTTCTTCTTTATTAGTCTTGCTAGTGGTCTGTCAATTTTGTTGATCTTTTCAAAAAACCAACTCCTGGATTCATTGATTTTTTGGAGGGTTTTTTGTGTCTCCATCTCCTTCAGTGCTGCTCTGATCTTACTTATTTCTTGCCTTCTGCTAGCTTTCGAATGTGTTTGTTCTTGCTTCTCTAGTTCTTTTAATTGCGATGTTAGAGTGTCAATTTTAGATCTTTCCTGCTTTCTCTTGTGGGCATTTAGTGCTATAAATTTCCCTCTACACACTGCTTTAAATGTGTCCCAGAGATTCTGGTATGTTGTATCTTTGTTCTCATTGGTTTCAAAGAACATCTTTATTTCTGCCTTCATTTCGTTATGTACCCAGTAGTCATTCAGGAGCAGGTTGTTCAGTTCCATGTAGTTGAGCGGTTTTGATTGAGTTTCTTAGTCCTGAGTTCTAGTTTGATTGCACTGTGGTCTGAGAGACAGTTTGTTATAATTTCCGTTCTTGTACATTTGCTGAGGAGTGCTTTACTTCCAATTACGTGGTCAATTCTGGAGTAAGTGTGATGTGGTGCTGAGAAGAATGTATATTCTGTTGATTTGGGGTGGAGAGTTCTGTAGATGTCTATTAGGTCTGCTTGCTGCAGAGATGAGTTCAATTCCTGGATATCCTTGTTAACTTTCTGTCTCGTTGATCTGTCTAATGTTGACAGTGGAGTGTTGAAGTCTCCCATTATTATTGTATGGGAGTCTAAGTCTCTTTGTAAGTCTCTAAGGACTTGCTTGATGAATCTGGGTGCTCCTGTATTGGGTGCATATATATTTAGGATAGTTAGCTCTTCCTGTTGAATTGATCCCTTTACCATTATGTAATGGCCTTCTTTGTGTCTTTTGATCTTTGATGGTTTAAAGTCTGTTTTATCAGAGACTAGTATTGCAACCCCTGCTTTTTTTTTGTTCTCCATTGGCTTGGTAAATCTTCCTCCATCCCTTTATTTTGAGCCTATGTATGTCTCTGCATGTGAGATGGGTCTCCTGAATACAGCAGACTGATGGGTCTTGACTCTTTATCCAGTTTGCCAGTCTGTGTCTTTTAATTGGAGCATTTAGTCCATTTACATTTAAGGTTAATATTGTTATGTGTGAACTTGATCCTGCCATTATGATATTAACTGGTTACTTTGCTCGTTAGTTGATGCAGTTTCTTCCTAGCCTCGATGGTCTTTACATTTTGGCATGTTTTTGCAATGGCTGGTACCGGTTGTTCCTTTCCATGTTTAGTGCTTCTTTCAGGGTCTCTTGTAAGGCAGGCCTAGTGGTGACAAAATCTCTAAGCATTTGCTTATCTGTAAAGGATTTTATTTCTCCTTCACTTATGAAACTTAGTTTGGCTGGATATGAAATTCTGGGTTTAAAATTCTTTTCTTCAAGAATGTTGAATATTGGCCCCCACTCTCTTCTGGCTTGGAAAGTTTCTGCCGAGAGATCTGCTGTTAGTCTGATGGGCTTCCCTTTGTGGGTAACCCGACCTTTCTCTCTGGCTGCCCTTAAGATTTTTTCCTTCATTTCAACTTTGGTGAATCTGGCAATTATGTGTCTTGGAGTTGCTCTTCTTGAGGAGTATCTTTGTGGCGTTCTGTGTATTTCCTGGATTTGAATGTTGGCCTGCCCTACTAGGTTGGGGAAGTTCTCCTGGATGATATCCTGAAGAGTGTTTTCCAACTTGGTTCCATTTTCCCCCTCACTTTCAGGCACCCCAATCAGACGTAGATTTGGACTTTTTACATAATCCCATACTTCTTGCAGACTTTGTTCATTTCTTTTTCTTCTTTTTTCTTTTGGTTTCTCTTCTCGCTTCATTTCATTCATTTGATCCTCAATCGCAGATACTCTTTCTTCCAGTTGATCGAGTCGGTTACTGAAGCTTGTGCATTTGTCACGTATTTCTCGTGTCATGGTTTTCATCTCTTTCATTTCGTTTATGACCTTCTCTGCATTAATTACTCTAGCCATCCATTCTTCCACTTTTTTTCAAGATTTTTAGTTTCTTTGCACTGGGTATGTAATTCCTCCTTTAGCTCTGAGAAATTTGATGGACTGAAGCCTTCTTCTCTCATCTCGTCAAAGTCATTCTCCATCCAGCTTTGATCCGTTTCTGGCGATGAGCTGCGCTCCTTTGCCGGGGGAGATGAGCTCTTATTTTTTGAATTTCCAGCTTTTCTGCCCTGCTTTTTCCCCATCTTTGTGGTTTTATCTGCCTCTGGTCTTTGATGATGGTGATGTACTGATGGGGTTTTGGTGTAGGTGTCCTTCCTGTTTGATAGTTTTCCTTCTAACAGTCAGGACCCTCAGCTGTAGGTCTGTTGGAGATTGCTTGAGGTCCACTCCAGACCCTGTTTGCCTGGGTATCAGCAGCAGAGGCTGCAGAAGATAGAATATCGCTGAACAGCGAGTGTACCTGTCTGATTCTTGCTTTGGAAGCTTCCTCTCAGGGGTGTACTCCACCCTGTGAGGTGTGGGGTGTCAGACTGCCCCTAGTTGGGGATGTCTCCCAGTTAGGCTACTCAGGGGTCAGGGACCCACTCGAGCAGGGAGTCTGTCCCTTCTCAGATCTCAACCTCCGTGTTGGGAGATCCACTGCTATCTTCAAAGCTGTCAGACAGAGTTGTTTGCGTCTGCAGAGGTTTCGGCTGTGTTTGTTATTGCCCTGTCCCCAGAGGTGGAGTCTACAGAGACAGGCAGGTTTCCTTGAGCTGCTGTGAGCTCCACCCAGTTCGAGCTTCCCAGCAGCTTTGTTTACCTACTTAAGCCTCAGTAATGGCGGGCGCCTCTCCCCCAGCCTCGCTGCTGCCTTGCCGGTAGATCACAGACTGCTGTGCTAGCAATGAGGGAGGCTCCGTGGGTGTGGGACCCTCCCGGCCAGGTGTGGGATATGATCTCCTGGTGTGCCTGTTTGCTTAAAGCACAGTATTGGGGTGGGAGTTACCTGATTTTCCAGGTGTTGTGTGTCTCAGTTCCCCTGGCTAGGAAAAGGGATTCCCTTCCCCGTTGCGCTTCCCAGGTGAGGCAATGCCTCTCCCTACTTCAGCTCTCACTGGTCGGGCTGCAGCAGCTGACCAGCACTGATCGTCCGGCACTCCCCAGTGAGATGAACCCAGTACCTCAGTTGAAAATGCAGAAATCACCAGTCTTCTGTGTCACTCGCGCTGGGAGTTGGAGACTGGAGCTGTACCTATTCGGCCATCTTGCTCCATAACAAATAGGGATAATTTACAAAGATTGGGAAACTTTTTAACAATTTGAAAGTCTTCTAATGCTAAAAAAGAGGAATTAAATAATTTAAACATAGGTGGTTGTCCTTGTAAATATCAGAAAAGTGTTTCTTTTACTGTTTCTGTTGAAATTTATCTACTTTCTAAAGAAAGGACACAAAGATACAAAAATGCGTACCCTCCCTTCCTCCCCCCGATGTTGCTAAACTCTTTGTTCTGCTTTCTAATCTCTGCACGTACCAGAGGTTTCATAAGTTCTGTAAGTACATGTTTTTCTTTCTGAGGCCAGGTCACAAGGAATGTTTAAGTAAGATAGCCAGGTCACAAGGTGTGTTTAAGCAAGATAGCCATAAACTGGTTGTGCAACCTGACGCAATATAATTAACTGCCTTTGTGTAAAACTACTCTTCCGCCTCAAGGGTTGTACTGAAATATCAGAAATGGCAGGAACCAATCATAGTTTGCCAAATCGCTTTGTTCAAACTCCAGCCAATCATACCTCTAATTTGTATAATGATTCTATGCCTACTTTCCTTAGACTATATAACATTGTTCGGAGCTCAGTTGGGGAGCTCTCCTGCCCATCTCGTTTCACGAGCAAGTGAGAGCTCCAGGTTCGAACCTGTAATAAAGATCCTTGCTGCTTAGCTTTGACTCTGGACTCTGGTGGTCTTCTTCGGGGAATAAACGGTCTGGGCATAACAAATGGGGGCTCGTCCGGGATTTCCCCCAAGCCCACCAGACCCCCAAGTCAATGGATCTTAATCTGTAGGTAAGCCGACTTTGTCACTGTCTCTGTCTTTGTCTCTGTCTGTCTCCCTGAAATTTCACGAAATCCGTAATCTGTAATCTGTACTGGTCTGTTCTGTAAGTGGCACGGTCTTGGCGGACGCGCTAGAAGACAGCCACTCGGGATTGGTGGGAGACGTTCCCCAGTGCCCATCTGGGGGCCTCCATCCTTGGTTGCCCCATCTGACTCAGGTCGGAAGTCCGACACGTGCTCGCGAATGCTCATCGTTATCACTGTCTGTCCGTTATTGTTAAGTGTTAAGTGTAAGCCCAAAACGAAACATAAAACCTTTTCTTCCCCTTCCAGGACCGGACCTGTCGGATACACCCCTCTGCTTCACACTCATTTTCATCCCCCCTTCTCTTTGTAGGAGCAGTCCAAAGATGGGCAACAACCAGAGCACGCCGCTCTCACTCCTTGTTACCAATTTTAAGGATGTGAAGGCTCGGGGGCATAACTTAAGCATAGAGCTAAAGAAAGGAAAGCTAGTTACTTTCTGCCGTTCGGAATGGCCTTCTTTCAGCGTAGGGTGGCCCTCTGAAGGAACTTTCTGTCTCTCTATTATTACTAAGGTAAAAACTAAGATTTTCCTGCCAGGGTAGTCAGGACATCCTGATCAAATTCCTTATATTCTAGTGTGGCAAAATCTTGTGGAAGACCCACTGCCCTGGATAACTCCATTCATCCTTGAGCCTTGCAAGGTCCTAGTAACGCGACCTACAAGAAAAAGGACTCCCTCTGCTCCCTCGGCCCCTGTGCTGCCAGACAGCCAGGACCCCCTAACGTTAGAACCCACATTTCCCCCACCATATCCGCACCTTATCCCGCAGGACCCAGTCCCCCAGGGTGGTGCTTCCCTAGAGGGAAACCGAGAAGCGGAAGCAGCCGAGAGCGAAAGTAACCTGGGGGGGCCAGCCGGCCGAACATGAGGCCGCGTACAGCGGGACCAAGCTTCCCGACTTCCTGACTCCACTGTAGCCCTGCCTCTCAGAGACATAGGATCGCTCGATGATACCGGGCTCTCCCGTCTCATGTATTGGCCTTTTTCCACCAGTGATTTTTACAATTGGAAGTCCCAAAATGCTCGGTTCTCAGATAATCCCAAAGATCTAACCTCATTGTTAGACAGTGTCATGTTTACTCACCAGCCGACCTGGGATGACTGTCAACAGCTCCTCCGAATCCTGTTCACAACAGAGGAGCAGGAAAGAATCCAAGTTGAGGCCAGAAAGCTGGTTCCAGGAGATGACGGCCAGCCAACTGCAAATCCTGACCTCATTAACGTGGCTTTTCCTTTGACCCGGCCCAGATGGGACTACAACATGGCAGAAGGTAGGGGACGACTGCTCATTTATCGCCAGACTCTAATGGCAGGTCTCCGGGCTGCAGCTCGCAAGCCCACCAATTTGGCTAAAGTATATTCTGTGTTACAAGGTAAGACAGAAAGCCCCGCTGTGTATTTAGAGAGATTAATGGAAGCCTTCAGACAGTTTACCCCTATGGACCCGGAAGCACCGGAAAATCAGGCAGCGGTAGTAATGTCCTTTGTAAACCAGGCAACACCAGACATTAAAAGAAAACTCCAGAAATTAGAAGGTTTAGAGGGAAAGCAGATTCAGGACCTCCTTCAGATGGCCCAGCGAGTTTATAATAATAGGGATACTCCAGAAGAAAAACAGTTCAAGGCAACCAAAGAAATGACCAAAGTCTTAGTAGCAGCTTTCCCCCAGGCAGGAAATGGCCAAAACAGACAGCAGAAAAAGCAAGGCCCTAGGCAAGGATTAGAAAAAGATCAGTGTGCTTATTGCAAGGAACGTGGCCACTGGATTAAAGACTGCCCAAAGAAACGGAGACCAGCTAACCCTACCTCCGTACTCGTTACCCAGGACTCTGACTAGGGAGGATGGGGTTCGGACCTCCTCCCCGAACCCAGGGTAACTTTGCAAGTGGAGGGGTCCCCAGTTCGCTTCTTGGTCGATACTGGGGCGGAACGCTCAGTCCTAACCAAACCAATTGGAAAAATGTCTAAGAAAACATCCTGGGTGCACGGGGCCACAGGCATTAAAAAATACCCCTGGACAACCCAGAGGACTGTAGACTTAGGAACGGGAAAAGTCTCCCATTCCTTCCTAGTCATCCCAGAGAGCCCCTGCCCTCTACTAGGGAGGGACTTGCTGATAAAGATGGGGGCCCAAATCCACTTTGAGCCAGAAGGGCCCAAGATAACTGATTCCCAAAACAGGCCAATATCTATCCTGACTGTCACCTTAGAAGATGAGTACCGACTCCATCAAGAGCAAAAGCCCCCCGATCAGGAAATTGACTCTTGGCTCCAGCGTTTCCCTGAAGCATGGGCAGAAACTGGGGGCTTGGGGCTAGCTAAACATCGACCTGCCATATTTGTGGAAGTTAAGCCAGGGACGGACCCGGTTCAGGTTCGGCAATATCCTATGCCCCTGG
This sequence comes from Macaca nemestrina, assembly GCF_043159975.1. Classification (NCBI taxonomy): domain Eukaryota; kingdom Metazoa; phylum Chordata; class Mammalia; order Primates; family Cercopithecidae; genus Macaca; species Macaca nemestrina. The sequence goes on from NC_092126.1 coordinate 77,195,559, forward strand.
AGGCAAGAGAAGGAATTACGCCCCATATCCGCCGACTCCTAGACCAGGGAGTCCTATGGGCTTGCCACTCATCCTGGAATACTCCACTGTTACCTGTTCGTAAACCCAACAGTACGGACTACAGGCCAGTACAGGATTTAAGAGAAGTTAATAAAAGGGTCATGGACATACATCCCACTGTGCCCAATCCATACACCCTTCTGAGTGTCTTACATCCCGAAAAACAGTGGTATACTGTTTTTGATCTAAAAGACGCTTTCTTCAGCCTTCCTCTGGCTCCCAAAAGTCAAGAACTCTTTGCATTTCAATGGACGGATCCTGAGAGGGGCATCAACGGTCAGCTAACATGGACCAGACTGCCACAAGGGTTCAAGAACTCGCCAACCCTGTTCGATGAAGCCCTTCATGAAGATCTGGGTGAGTACCGGTGGCAACACCCTGAAATAACTCTTTTTCAATATGTTGATGATCTCTTAATAGCGGCCAGGTCCCCGGAGACTTGTGTTCAAGGGACTGAGGACCTCCTGAAGACTCTGGGGGAGCTAGGCTACTGAGCCTCAGCAACAAAGGCTCAGATCTGCAAGTCGGAGGTAATTTATCTGGGGTACCTATTAAAAGGGGGGCAACGCTGGCTAACCAAAGCCCAAAAGGAAACAGTCCTACGCATCCCTAGACCCCAGTCAACACGGCAAGTGAGAGAATTCCTGGGGTCGGCAGGGTTCTGTAGGTTATGGATACCCGGATTTGCTGAGTTAGCCAAGCCCCTATACCAGGCAACAAAGGAATGGCAGCCCTTCAATTGGACGGAAGAGGCTGAGCTGGCCTTTCAGTAAATCAAAACTGCCTTGTTATCAGCCCCCGTGCTGCGGCTCCCTGATGTCTCCAAGCCCTTTCACTTATACGTGGATGAAAGTAAGGGTGTTGCAAAAGCCGTGTTAACACAGTACCTAGGCCCCTGGCAGAGGTCAGTTGCCTATTTGTCAAAAAAATTAGATTCAGTGGCTCCTGGCTGGCCACCCTGCCTCCGGTTAATCGCGGCGACCACCCTAATGGTCCAAGACGCTGATAAACTTATCATGGGGCAAGAGTTGCGCGTTATAACCCCGCATGCCATTGAAGGCATCCTCCGGCAGCCGCCGGACCGATGGATGAGTAACGCCCGGCTCACCCACTATCAAGGACTGCTGTTAAACCCCCTCAGAATAACTTTTCTGCCCCCAACCTCTTTAAACCCTGCTTCACTGCTGCCAAATCCAGACTTGGACGCCCTGTCCCATGAGTGCACTGAGATACTGGCTCAGGTGCATGGGGTGTGGGAGGACCTGCAAGATCGTTCGCTCCCCGACACAGAACTCATCTGGTTCACTGATGGCAGCAGCTACGTCCACCAAGGCCAGCGGTATGCAGGAGCAGCTGTAACGTCAGAGACTGAGGTAATCTGGGCGGAACCCTTGCCTCCAGGGACATCGGCCCAAAGAGCCGAGTTGATAGCACTCACACAGGCCCTCACCCTAGGGGCAGAGAAAAAACTAACAGTATACACGGATAGCCGCTATGCTTTCGGTACTGCACACATACATGGGACCATCTACAGAGAGAGGGGACTATTAACAGCTGAAGGCAAAGAAATAAAAAACAAGCAAGAGATCCTAGCTCTATTAACTGCTTTGTGGAAACCAAAGAAATTGGCTATTGTACATTGCCCTGGGCATCAGAAACCAACTACGCCAATTGCTCGAGGCAACTTCTTAGCCGACCAAACCGCAAAGAGCATAGCAAAAGCTCCCAGTCAGCTCCTCGCGCTCCAGCTCCCTGATCCTGGACCGCGAAATTTGCCATGTTTTCCTGACTATACCGAACAGGATCGCGAATGGATGGACACGCTTCCCCTAAAACAGGTTCAAAATGGGTGGTGGACTGATATAAATGACCAAACCATCCTACCAGAAAAATTAGGACAGCAGGTGTTGGAACATATCCACCGGACAACCCACCTGGGTGCCCAGCGAATGATAGACTTAATCAGGCACGCCAAGTTCAGAATCAGACGCATAGCTGAACTGGCCAGCGATGTCACAACAAATAGCAAAGCCTGCCAACTGAACAACGCTTGCCCCCAAACCCAGACCGCCACAGGAATCAGGTGTAGAGGAACTAGGCCTGGTATCTATTGGGAAATAGACTTTACTGAGATAAAGCCTGGAAAATATGGGTATCAGTACTTACTTGTCTTTGTAGATACTTTTTCAGGATGGACAGAAGCGTTCCCAACTAAGAGAGAAACTGCTCAGGTTGTAGCAAAGAAAATTTTGGAAGAAATCCTCCCCAGGTATGGCTTTCCCGTCCAAATAGGGTCAGACAATGCACCAGCCTTCGTTGCTAAGGTAAGTCAGGATTTGGCTTCCATTCTTGGGGCAAATTGGAAATTACATTGTGTTTATAGGCCCCAAAGCTCAGGACAGGTAGAAAGGATGAATCGGACTCTAAAGGAGACCTTAACTAAATTGACCATGGAGACTGGCGCTAATTAGGTAGTACTTCTCCCCTACGCTCTGTTCCGGGCCCGAAATACCCCTTACAGACTGGGCCTCACACCATATGAAATCATGTATGGCAGACCCCCACCCCTGGTCCCCAGTCTAAAAGATGACTTACTCAAACCTGAAACTGAAAATGTCTCTGAGCTCTTGTTCTCCTTACAAGCCTTACAGAAAATTCACCAGGAAATTTGGCCCAGACTACAAGAACTGTACGAGGCAGGACCTCCGCCGACACCTCATCCGTTCCAGCCGGGAGACTGGGTCCTAGTCAAGCGCCACCGGCAAGAAACTCTTCAACCCAGGTGGAAAGGACCACTGCAAGTACTCCTTACTACTCCCACCGCTCTCAAGGTAGAAGGCATCGCTTCGTGGATCCACTACACACACGTCAAACAAGTGGACCCAGCATCCGACCTTCTCAGGCCGTCTGGAGCACCGGTTACATGGACTGTAGACAAAGCTAAGAACAATCCCTTAAAGCTAACCCTGCGCCGTCATCCCCATAACCGTAACCATGTCTAGTTTACCTATGCTTTTATGCCTTATGCATCTGACTCTTCTCACTGCTGCGCCATCTAATCCCTATGTCTGGAGGTTCTGGCTCTATGAGAACAAAACTCACCCCGGGGAAACCCCCCAAGCGGGTAAACTGCTAGCTAGCGCAGACTGCCCCCCCCCCAGGGTGTAATACTATAGTTTACCTCAATTTCACTAGGTTCCAGATTGCCCAACCAGCAATACCCATGATCTGTTTTGAATATGATCAAACTGAATGTAATTGTAAAAATTATTGGTGGCACCAGAGTGCAGGTTGCCCATATAGCTACTGTAAGATGCACTCTGTCCGATACTGGAGAGAACAACAAGGGTGGTATTTTTACAAAACTGAGTCTCCCGTCACTTACACTTGGATAATTAGAGACCCATGGGACTCTCAGTGGACAACCCCACAACATGGGGGAGTATATTACTCATCAACTAGTACCTGGCCCAGTAGCCATTTATATCTGTGGAGAAGTCTAGTCCAGATTCAACCCTTAATCCATACACAAATCCACAGGCAAGAAACCAAGCTATCACAAGACTTGCAGCCCTTCTCCTGGCTAACCCTACTACAGGAAGGGCTAGCATTCGCCAACCTCACCGGTTTAGGCGACCTGTCCTCTTGCTTTATGTGTGCAACCCGAGGAAGACCACCATTAATGGCTGTTCCTCTATCCTCCCCTCCCACAAACTATACAGGTTTTAACTCATCAATAGTCACGATACCCGATGTGGCCCTGTACCGTGACCCATACCAAGAGAAATACCCCTATTGTTATTCGGCATTTAGCAACAGCCTCTGTAACCAATTGGCTACATACCCTAATAGTCCCATATATGCTCCCCCTGGTGTGTTCTTCTGGTGTAATATGACTCTGTTAAAAACTCTGTCCAAAAGCATCTCTGATGGACAGTTGTGTATCCCTGTTACCCTAGTTCCCCGACTGACACTCCTAACCGCGGCAGAGTTCATAGGCTGGGCAGGGACCGCCCCAACTAAAACTGCGCGACATAGACGAGCAGTTTTTCTACCACTAATTGCCGGAATATCCTTAACCACCTCTGTCGTTGCAGCGGGGTTAGCATGAGGGGCCCTACAACACTCCATGATAGAAAACGACAGGCTGTTACAACAATTCTCTGTTGCTATGGAAGACTTCGCCTATTCCCTAGCCTCCCTTCAGCGGCAGCTCACCTCCCTAGCACAGGTCACCCTTCAAAACCGCAGAGCCTTAGACTTACTCACGGCTGAGAAAGGAGGTACCTGTATGTTCCTCAAAGAAGAATACTGTTTCTATATAAATGAGTCAGGGTTAGTTGAGGAAAAGGTCCAACACCTATACAAACTAAGCTTAGAAATGAAAAAGCAACAATTCACTACAGCCGCTAACAATTGGTGGAGCTCTTCAATGTTTTCCCTTCTGGCACCCCTTTTAGGCCCCCTAATGTCTTTACTACTTCTATTCACTATAGGCCCCTGTGTGGTAAATAAAATTTTACAATTTGTCAGAGAAAGGTTTGATACCATCCAACTAATGGTCCTCCGTAGCCATCACCAGCCTCTCCTGCACCCAGAAAGTGAGGCTACATTATAAGACTCTGAAATCCAAGATTGGACATCCAGTTACTTATGGGAGGGGGAAATGAAAGGACACAAAGATACAAAAATGCGTACCCTCCCTTCCTCCCCCCGATGTTGCTAAACTCTTTGTTCTGCTTTCTAATCTCTGCATGTACCAGAGGTTTCGTAAGTTCTGTAAGTACATGTTTTTCTTTCTGAGGCCAGGTCACAAGGAATGTTTAAGTAAGACAGCCAGGTCACAAGGTGTGTTTAAGCAAGATAGCCATAAACTGGTTGTGCAACCTGACGCAATATAATTAACTGCCTTTGTGTAAAACTACTCTTCCGCCTCAAAGGTTGTACTGAAATATCAGAAATGGCGGGAACCAATCATAGTTTGCCAAATCGCTTTGTTCAAACTCCAGCCAATCATACCTCTAATTTCTATAATGATTCTATGCCTACTTTCCTTAGACTATATAACATTGTTCGGAGCTCAGTTGGGGAGCTCTCCTGCCCATCTCGTTTCACGAGCAAGTGAGAGCTCCAGGTTCGAACCTGTAATAAAGATCCTTGCTGCTTAGCTTTGACTCTGGACTCTGGTGGTCTTCTTCGGGGAATAAACGGTCTGGGCATAACACTAACACTTTATTAAGTGTGTGTATATGTGTAGAGGGTTAAATGTATGCATTTGTGTATCAAAATTATAGTGTTCTTTTATCACACTTTTCTGTTCAAAATGGTTTTTGAATTGTGGGGACACACTGTATTGTTTTATCTCAAAATAAGTGATGAAAAATGAAATCTGACCTTTTATTTTATTTGATAAATTTAAAATCATTTAAATTTCATTAGATATAACAAATATTGATTTCTTTTAGTAATCATCTGGCAAAATATATTTCATAATTCATTTTTCAGGGGTTTTTGTTTGTTTTGTTCACTTCAATGTACTTGACCACAGATTGTCTTTGCCAGCTAGATTATGACGTGGATGTTTTCTGTAAATCAAATGAGATAAATCATTTTATAAAAAGTTTATTGAGACTAAGAATACTTTCATTCTTTCACCCACATCTGATAACACTGCATTAACCCAGATAAGTAAAAATGAAGGTACTGTTAGTTAATTCTCTATCAGGTGTTATGGGTGTATTCTCAGACTTTAATATCCTCAATGACTCTAGTGAAAGAGTAACAAGTCCTTTTCAAAGTAAGGTGTTTCCAATTATTTACTTTTAAAAAAAGATTAAAACAAAGAGGATACAGAGATCCTAGCTGACATATAACAATCTTTTAAAAGAACATTTTTACATTATACAAATATGTTTTGCTTAAGAAATAAGAAAAGTTTAAATAACTGAGTGAGCAATTTCATAACAAAATTTAAACATCCTTTTATTTGTGTAAACATGAATTAACAACTCAAAAAATCTTTAAAAGTGAAAAGTAAGAGTATAATTAATACCAAGTTCTATCTCATTCAATCAAAAGAGTCCTGATAAACTCATTATGAGATGTATATTCAATAAAATTTTAGTTTTTTATTCATAGATGGATAATTGTTTACGGTATTTTAAGCAATTTAGTATTAATAGTAATCAAAATGAATTCCCAATCAGAAGAAATATTTCTAATTTATTTATAAAATAATTTATTTCCATTTATTTATAATTTTTCATTTTTCATTAATCTACCATGAGTTGATTTTTGTATATGGTATAAGAGAAGATGGCCAAACAGTAACAGCTCCAGTCTGCAGCTCCCAGCTTGAGCAACATAGAAGACGGGTAATTTCTGAATTTCCAACTGAGGTACCTGGTTCATCTCACTGGGGCTTGTCAGACAGTGGGTGCAGCCCACAGATCAGGATGAGACATCGCCTCACCTGGGAAGCACAAAAGGTCAGGCAATTCCCTTTCCTAGCAATGGAAAGACATGACAGATGGTACCTGGAAAATTGGGATACTCCCAACCTAATACTGCACTTTTCCAATGGCCTTAGCAAACGGCACACCAGGAGATTATATCCCACGCCTGGCTCAGAAGATCCCATGCCCACGGAGCTTCAGTCACTGCTAGCACAGCAGTCTGAGATCGAACTGCAAGGCAGCAATGAGGCTGGGGAATGGTTGTCCGCCATTGCTGAGGTTTGAGTAGGTAAACAAAGTGGCCAGGAAGCTCGAACTGGGTGGATCCCACTGCAGCTCAAGGAGGCCTGACTGCCTCTGTAAACTCCACCTCTGGGGGCAGGGCATAGCTGAACAAAAGGTAGAGAAACTTCTTCAGACTTAAATGTCCCTGTCTGACAGCTTTGAAGACAGTAGTGCTTCTCCCAGCATGGAGTTTGAGATCAGAGAACAGACAGACTGCCTCCTCAAGTGGGTCCCCGATCCCCAAGTAGCCTAACTGGGAGACACCTCCCAGTATGAGCCGACTGACACCTCATACAGCCAGATGCCCCTCTGAGATGAAGCTTCCAGAGGAAAGACCAGGCAGCAACAACTGCCGTTCTGCAATATTTGCTGTTTTGCAGCCTCTGCTGGTGATACCCAGGCAAACAGGGTCTGGAGTGGACCTACAGCAAACTCCAACAGACCTGCAGCTAAGATACCTGTCTGTTAGAAGGAAAACTAACAAACAGAAAGGACATCCACACCACAACCCCATCTGTACATCACCATCATCAACGACCAAAGGTAGATAAAACCATGAAGATGGGGAGAAACAAGAGCAGAAAAGCTGAAAATTCTACAAATCAGAGCACCTCTTGTCCTCCAAAGGAATGCAGCTCCTTGCCAGCAACAGAACAAAGCTGGACAGAGAATGACTTTGATGAGTTGAGAGAAGAAGACTTCAGATGATCAGTAATAATAAACTTATCCGAGCTAAAGGAGGATGTTCAAACCCATCGCAAAGATGCTAAAAACCTTGAAAAAGGATTAGATGAATGGCTAAATAGAATAAACATTGTAGAGAAGTCCTTACATGACTTGGAGCTGAAAACCATCGCACGAGAACTATGTGATGCATGCACAAGCTTCAGTCGCCGATTCAGTCAACTGGAAGAAAGGGTATCAGTGATTGAAGAGCAAATGAATGAAATGAAATGAGAAGGTAAGTTTAGAGAAAAAACAGTAAAAAGAAATGGAAATGAACAAAGCCTCCAAGATATATGGGACTATGTGAAAAGACCAAATCTATGTCTGATTAGTGTACCTGAAAGTGACGGGGAGAATGGAACCAAGCTGGAAAACACTCTTCGGAATATTATCCAGGAGAACTTCCCCAACCTAGTGAGACAGGCCAACATTCAAATTCAGGAAATGCAGAAAATGCGACAAAGATACTCCTTGAGAAGAGCAACTCCAAAACACATGATTGTCAGATTCACCAAAGTTGAAATGAAGGAAAAAATGTTAAGGGCAGCCAGAGAGAAAGGTCGGGTTACTCACAAAAGGAAGCCCATCAGACTAACAGCGGATCTCTCAGCACAAACTCTACAAGCCAAAAGAGAGTTTGGGCCAATATTAAACTGCTTAAAGAAATGAATTTTCAACCCAGAATTTCATACCAACCAAACTAAGCTTCATACGTAAAGAAGAAACAAAATCCTTCACAGACAAATGTTGAGAGATTTTGTTACCACCAGGCCTGCCTTACAAGAGTTCCTGAAGGAAGCACTAAATATGGAAAGGAACAACTGGTACCAGCCACTGCAAAAGAATGCCAAACTGTAAAGACCATCAATGCTGGGAAAAAATTGCATCAACTAACAAACAAAACAACCAGCTAACATCATAATGACAGGATCAAATTCACACAAAACAATATTAACTTTAAATATGAATGAGGTAAATGCTCCAATGAAAAGACACAGACTGGCTAAATGGATAAAGAGTCAAGACCCATCAATGTGCTGTATTCAGGAGACCCATCTCACGTGCAGAGACACACATAGGCTCAAAAAAAAGGCATGGTGGAAGATCTACCAAGCAAATGGAAAACAAAAAAAGCAGGGGTTGCAATCCTAGTCTCTGATAAAACAGACTTTAAACCAACAAAGATCAAAAGAGACAAAGAAGGCTATTACATAATGGTAAAAGGATCAATTTAACAAGAAGAGCTAACTACCCTAAATATATATGCACCCAATACAGGAGCACCCAGATTCATAAAGCAAGTCCTTAGAGACCTACAATGAGACTTAGACTCCCACATAATAATACTGGGAGGCTTTAACACCCCTCTGTCAACATTAGACAGATCAAGGAGACAGAAAGTTAGCAAGGATATCCGGGAATTGAACTCAGCTCTGCACCAAGTGGATTTAAGAGACATCTACAGAATTCTTCACCCCAAATCAACAGAATATACATTCTTCTCAGCATCACATCACACTTATTCCAAAATTGACCACATAGTTGGAAGTAAAGCACTCCTAAGCAAATGTAAAATAACATAAATTATAACAAACTGTCTCTCAGACCACAGTGCAATCAAACTAGAACTCAGAATTAAGAAACTCACTCAAAACCGCTGAACTACATGGAAACTGAACAACCTGCTCCTGAATGACTACTGGGTACATAATGAAACGAAGGCAGAAATAAAGATGTTCTTTGAAACCAATGAGAACAAAGATACAACATACCAGAATCTCTGGGACACATTTAACACAGTGAGTACAGGGAAATTTATAGTAATAAATGGTCACAAGAGAAAGCGGGAAAGATCTGAAATTGATACCCTAACATCATAATTCAAAGAACTAGAGAAGCAAGAGCAAACACATTCAAAAGCTAGCAGAAGGCAAGAAATAACTAAGATCAGAGCAGAACTGAAGGAGATAGAGACAAAAAAAGCCCTTCAAAAAATCAGTGAATCCAGGAGCTCGTTTTTTGAAAAGATCAATAAAATTGATAGACCACCAGCAAGGCTAATAAAGAAGAGAGGAGAATCAAATAGATGTAATAAAAAATGGTAAAAGGGATATTGCCACTGATCCCACAGAAATACAAACTACCATCAGAGAATACTACAAACACCTCTGAGCGAATAAACTAGAAAATCTAGAAGAAATGGATAAATTGCTGGACACATACACCCTCCCAAGACTAAACCAGGAAGAAGTTGAATCCATGAATAGACCAATAACAGGTTCTGAAATTAAGGCAATAATTAATAGCCTACCAACCAAAAAAAGTCCAGGACCAGACAGATTCACAGCTGAATTCTACCAGAAGTACAAGAAGTGCTGGTACCATTCCTTCTGAAACTATTCCAATCAATAGAAAAAGAGCGAATCCTCCCTAATTCATTTTATGAGGCCAACATCATCCTGATACCAAAGCCTGCAGAGACGCAACAAAAAAAAGATAATTTTAGACCAATATCCCTGATGAACATTGATGTAAAAATCCTCGATAAAATACTGGCAAACCAAACCCAACAGCATATCAAAAACCTTATCCACCATGATCAAGTTGGCTTCTTCACTGGGATGCAAGGCTGGTTCGACATATGCAAATCAATAAGTGTAATCCATCATATAAACAGAACCAAAGACAAAAACTATATGATTATCTCAATAGATACAGAAAAGACCTTTGACAAAATTCAACAGCTCTTTATGGTAAAACTCTTAATAAACTAGATATTGATGGGACATACATCAAAATAATAAGAGCTATTTATGACAAACCCACAGCCAATATCATAATGAATGGGCAAAAACTGGAATCATTACCTTTGAAAACTGGCACAAGTCAGGGATGCCCTCTCTCACCACTCCTATTCAACATAGTGTTGGAAGTTCTGGCCAGGACAATCAGACAAGAGAAAGAAATAAAGGGTATTCAAGAAGGAAAAGAGAAAGTCAAATTGTCCCTGTTTGCAGATGATATGATTGTATATTTAGAAAACCCCCTCATCTCAACCCAAAATCTCCTTAATCTGATAAGCAACCTCAGCAAAGCCTTAAGATACAAAATCAATGTGCAAAAATCACAAGCTTTCCTATACACCAATAACAGACAAACAGAGAGCAAAATCATGAATGAACTCCCATTCAGAATTACTTCAAAGAGAATAAAATACCTAGGAATCCAACTTACAAGGAATGTGAAGGACCTCTTCAAGGAGAACTACAAACCACTGCTCAAGGAAATAAAAGAGGACACAAACAAATGGCAGAACAATCCATGCTCATGAATAGTAAGAATGAATATTGTGAAGATGGTCATAGTGTACAATGTAATTTATAGATTGAATGCCATCTCCATCAAGCTACCAATGATTTTCTTCACATAATTGGGAAAAACTACTTTAAAGTTCATATGAAACCAAAAAAGAGCCCACATTGCCAAGACAATCGTAAGCCAAAAGAACAAAGCTGGAGGCATCACGTTACCTGACTTCAAACTATATTACAAAGCTACAGTAACCAAAACAGCATGGTACTGGTACCAAAACAGAGATATAGACCAATGGAACAGAATAGAGACCCTGGAAATAATACCACACATCTACAACCAGCTGATCTTTGAAAAAACTGACAAAAACAAGAAATAGGGAAAGGATTCCCTATTTAACAAATGGTGCTGGGAAAATTGGCTAGCCATATGTAGAAAGATGAAACTGGTATCCTTCCTTATACCTTATACAAAATTTAATTCAAGATAGATTAAAGACTTAAATGTTAGAGCTAAAATCATAAAAACTCTAGAAGAAAACCTAGACAATACCATTCAGGCCACAGGCATGGGCAAGGACTTCATGACTAAAACACCAAAAGCAATGGCAATAAAAGCCAAAATTTAGAAATGGATTCTAATTAAACTAAAGAGCTCCACACAGCAAAAGAGCTACTATCAGAGTGAACAGGCAACCTTAAGAATGGGAGAAAATATTTACAATCAACCCATCTTGCCGAGACCAGCTCAGTCGGGAGACTCTAACCCAGCAGCGCTAGAAGAATTAAAAACACACACACAGAAATATAGAGGTGTGAAGTGGGAAATCAGGGGTCTCACAGCCTTCAGAGCTGACAGCCCCAAACAGAGATTTACCCACATATTTATTAACAGCAAAGCAGTTATTAGCATTGTTTCTATAGATGTTAAATTAACTAAAAGTATCCCTTATGGGAAATGAGGGGATAGGCCGAATTAAAGGGATAGGTTGGGCTAGTTAACTGCAGTAGGAACCTGCCCTTAAGACACAGATGATTCATGTTATTGTTTGTGGCTTAAGAATGCCTTCAAGTGGTTTTCTGCCCTGGGCAGGCCAGGTGTTCCTTGCCCTCATTCCTGTAAACCCACAACCTTCCAGCTTGGGCATTAGGGCCATTATGAAAAGGTTACAGTGTTCCAGAGCTTTGGTTTACGGCCAGTCTTGGGGCCAGTTTACAGCCCGATTTTGGGGGGCTTGCTCCCAACATGTCTCTCTTCTTTGATTTGCAAAGAGATAAAAGCAAGGTCAGCTTTGTCACAGTAAGCTACTTCTCACAGGAGTCGGGATCCACATCTGCAGACTATACAAGGACAAATAACATAGATTAAAAGCACAGTCATCATTGAAATCACAGAGCTTACAAGTGTTTTTATCCATTTTAATGGGTTACTAACTGTCAATTTGTCTGCAGCTCCTTTAAGCACTCCAGTGCCTGTTATTAAGGTCAGGTGTGCCTGGGATGCTTTAAATATTTGTTCTTTTAATTTTGCTATATCCAAAAACAAGTTTGTAGAGTATCCTTCCAGATGCTTTTTATTCTTTCCCAAATTTTGCTCTTATTAGGAGCATTTAATAGTTTCCAAAAATCTTTATGTTTAGCTCCTAGAGTGGGCCATATCATTTGAAGTTGAAGTGCCACCATACCGCCAAGGTTCCAGATAATGGGAACTTTTGCCATACTTCTTAACATTTCTAACATGTGGTCATTTTGTTCAGATCATCTGAACATAATGTGACTGTGGCATGCAGACTGAAAGGTGCAATTCAAGCTAAACATTCCCTTAGGGGACCAATTAATAATGATTCCATAGGAATCGTTGTGTAGAACTTCTGCCTGTTCTGCAAAGCAATATTCCTAAACAATAAAGTTTGTTTTTTCTAACTGGATCCAATCCTGTTTATAAATAGGTTTTTGAGGGTGGTATGCCTCAATTATAGGAGCAGATTTATTATGGTAAATACTGAGATCAGAAAGCATGTGTAACTGTATCATAGAGTGACTGCATCCAGGCATTATTACCAGCCCTTATTGAAGGAATACTCACAGTAGTGGTGATATAGCTACCATTAAATTATTATAGCTACCATTAAATTATTAGTTGTGACTAGTTGTCCCACTTTCCTCAGGTTTTCTTCTGCCATCTGTGACAGCTTCTTCATCTGTCCCCAGATGGTTGGCTGTATTTGACGGGTGTTGCTCGTGACAGTTGGGGTCCTCCTCTGCATCAGTCTTGACATGGCTGCAACCTGGGGGTCCTCAGGATCCTCCCGGAATCTCTTCCTCAGCATCTGGCTCATGACAAGGTTTCAGGTGTCTTGATGGTATCCAACTCAACTGTTGATTTTTTTCTGGAGAAATACAAGTATAACCTCTACCCCAAGTTATTATTTTACCTATTTCCCAACTTTCTGTTATTGGATCTTTTCACCAAATAATGATAGATTCAATTGTGTATGGGCTGTCCTATAATCCCTATTTTTCCTCCTTTTCTGTTTTTGTCATCAGTTGGTCATCTGTTTGAAATCATAACTGGGCATTTTCAATTAAATGTGTGGAGTGAACCATGTATGAAGAGTCAGAAATCACATTAATAGGCATATCAAAAGCAGTCAATACTTCAATTACAGCTACAAGCTCCGCTTTTTGAGCTGAAGTACAGGATGTCTGAAAAACTACATTTTGAGCCAGAATAAGAAGCTTTACCATTACTAGACCCATCTGTAAAAACATTCTCAGCACCTTCAATTGGTTTAAATTTAGTTTTTTTAGGGAGAATCCAATTAGTTAATTTCAAAAACTGAAACAACTTGGTTTTGGGAAAATGATTATTGAGAACACCCACAAAGACAGCTAAATGGGTTTGCCAAGTAAGACTATTTATAAAAGCTTGCTGTATTTGTGCCTTTGTGAGAGGCACAATAATTTTTCCAGGATCAAATCCATGTAATTTAACAATCCGAGTTCTCACAATCTCTAACATACTAACGATTTGATCTAAATAAGGAGTTAGAGTCCATGAATTAGTATGTGGAAGAAAAAGCCATTCTACTAAGTCCTGTTCTTGGACAATAATACCAGTATGTGAATACTGAGTGGAAAAAAATAGCAAATCTAGAGTCTTCTCTGGATCTATTCTAATTATTTGAGCTTTCTGGACTTGCTTCTCAATCAGTTGTAACTCTGCCTCCGCCTCCTTTGTTAATTGCTGATGGCTAGTAAGACTAGGATTTCCTCAAAGGATAGAAAACAGATTAATCATGGCATAGGTAGCAATGCCTAGAGCAGGTAGTATCCAATTAATTTCAAAGTCATTTAATGTTTTCAGTTGATCCCTATGTATCGTTACTTTCTGTGGCACAACGGTAGTGTCATTTACTAAGGTCCCCAAGTAGGAGTAAGGACTAGTAGTCTGAATTTTGTCAGGAGCTATAATTAAACCAGCACAAGAAATCAAGTTTTGCAAGTGATCATAACATTGGAGTAATATTTCTTGAGTGAGGGCAGCACAAAGTATATCATTCATATAGTGAATAATGTAACACTGAAATTTTTTTATGAGTAAGTTCAATTACTTGCCCCACATACATCTGGCAAATTGTTCGGCGGTTTGACATGCCCTGTGGCAACACTTTCCAGTGATAATGCTTAACAGACTGGAGGTTGTTTACTGCAGGAATTGTAAATGCAAACCATTCACAGTCTTTCTCAGCTAAAGAGATAGTAAAGAAACAGTCTTTTAAATCTATGACCTCATTAGAGGCCAATTTTTTGGAATTATAGCAGCAGAAGGCAATCCTGACTGTAATGTTCCCATAGGTTGTATAACTGAATTGATGGCTCTTAAGTCAGTTAACATTCTCCATTTACCTGATTTTTTCTTAATTACAGAAAATGGAGAATTCCAAGGGGAAAATATTGGAGCTATGTGCCCATTTTCTAATTGTTCAGCAACTAATTTCTCTAAAACCTCAAGTTTTTCTTTACTTAGCAGTCATTGTTCTATCCAAATTGGCTTATCTGTTAACCATTTTACAGGTATAGATTCTGGAGGCTTAACAATGGCCACCATCAAAAATTGTTTCCTAATCTTTGACAGGAACTTTGTTTTTCTGCTTGAAGTGGTTCTTTCAATCCTTGCAAATTTTTTTCTAGTCCTGTACCAGGGACATACCCCATCTCATGCATTGTATGTTGACTTTGAGGGCTGTATAATTGTTCTGGAATTAGAACTTGTGCTCCCCATTGTTGTAATAAATATCTTCCCCATAAATTTATAGGTACAGAAGTTATAATTGGTTGAATAGTCCCAGGTTGTCCATCGGGCCCCTCACAACGCAAAATATAACTACTTTGATATACTTCAGTGGCTTTACCAACTGCAACTATGTTAAATTGAGCAGGTTGAATTGGCCACGTGGACGGCCAGTGCTGTAGAGAAATGATTGAAATGTCCACTCCTGTATCTAACAAACCTTTAAATTTCTTTCCTTGAATAGTTATTTCACAGGTAGGGTGTTTATCAGTAATTTGATTTATCCAATAAGCTACCTTGCCTTGTTTCTTTGTGCTTCCAAATCCTCCTGTTCATTTAATTTCACGTTTTCCCATTTCACAAATGGCACAATCAGATGCTGTGCTATGCGCTCTCCTGGCTCGCTCTGCTTTCCAGGGAACAGAAGTAAATACAACAATTTGAATTTCCCCATTGTAATCTGAATCAATGACTCCTGTATGTATTTGTACCCCTTTTAAACTTACAGTAGACCTTCCAAAAAGTAATCCTGTTGTCCCTGCTGGCAAGGGTCCACAGACTTCTGTTGGGACTTTTGTGGGGATTTCCCAGGCAGAAGGCTCACAGCTTTTGTGTGGCATAAATTTACTCTGGCACTACCAGATGTGGCGGGGGACAGACCTTGTACAGGGGTGAGATAATGGCCTGAGCCAGAATTGCCTCGGTTTAGAATGGGGCCCGGGACAGGCCTCTCAAGGTATTTCTCAAAATTGGGTTCCCATCTTTATCAAACTTGGAGTGACACTGACTAGCCCAGTATTTTCCTTTTTAACATTTTGAACACATTTCAGGATCAACAGTTTTATTTTTTCTCCTTTCTTGTGGCCTGACTCACTGATTTTTTCTGCATTCTTTCTTAGTATGACCATGCTTCCCACGGTTAAAACAAGCTCCAGGAAATGGAGTATTTCCTTTATCCACTCTCACTCCTGCCATTGCCTGTGCCAACAAGGTAGCTTTATGCAGATTACCTCCAATACCATCACGGGCCTTGATATAATCAACTAAATGTGCTTTCCCTCTGATAGGTTGCAGAGCAGCCTGGCAATTGGGATGAGCATTGTCAAAAGCTAATAACTGCAACACTGTATCCTGAGCAGCCAAATCTGCAATCATCTTTTTAAGAGACTCCTATAACCGAGCTATAAAATCAATGCATGGTGTTGCAGGAAGTCAGGGACCCCGAATGGAGGGGCCAGCTGAAGCCATGGCAGAAGAACATAAATTGTGAAAATTTCATGGACATTTATCACTTCCCCAATCAATACCCTTGTGTTTTCCTATACCTGTCTTTACTTTAATCTCTTAATCCCGTCATCTTCTTCGTAAACTGAGGAGGATGAATGTCGCCTCAGGACCCTGTGATTGTATCAACTGCACAAATTGTTTGTAGAGCATGTGTGTTTGAACAATATGAAATCTGGGCAACTTAAAAAAAAAAAAGAGAGAGAGAACAGGATAATAGCGGTGTTCAGGGAACAAGAGAGGTAACTTTGAACTGGCCACCGGTTAGCCAGAGAGAACAGAGCTATATTTCTCTTCTTTCATAAACAAATAGGAGAAATATCCCTGAATTCTTTCTCTCAGCAAGGAACATCCCTGAGAAAGAGAATGCACCCTGAAGGTAGGCCTGTAGACGGCCCCTTTTAAGGCATCCCGTCTTTTATGGTTGAAGCCAAAGGGATGAAATAAGCCCCGGTCTCCTATAGCGCTTCCAGGCTTATTAGGATGAGGAAAATTCCCAACTAATAAATTGTGGTCAGACAGGTTACCTGCTCTCAAACCCTGTTTCCTGATAAGATGTTATCAATGACAATGCATGCCCGAACCTTCATTAGCAATTTTAATTTCACCTCATCCGGTGGTCCTGTGATCTCGCCCTGCCTCTATTTGCTTTGTGATATTTTATTACCTTGTGAAGTATGTGATCTCTGTGACCCACACCCTATTCGTGCACTCCCTCCTCTTTTGAAAATTGCTAATAAAAACTTGCTAGTTTTACAGCTCGGGGAATATCATAGATCCTGCCAACATGTGATGTCTCCCCTAGACACCCAGCTTTAAATTTCCCTCTCTTGTGCTCTCTCCCTTTATTTCTCAACCCAGCCGAGACACTTAGGAAATAGAAAAGAACCCACGTTAAACGTTGGGAGTGGGTTCTTCCGATAGTATGATTCTCTGGGTCCCTGTTTTATAGCACTAAAGGAAGGGTATTGTTCCCCACCTGAAGTGATTTTTTTTTCCCCAAGCTCTAATGCACACTCCTCTAAGCTGTTCAATGGCATCATCCTTCATGACCAGTTGTGCATCTAAACCAGCCCAGCCACCAACCCCCAAATGTTGGTCTGCAGTTATATTAATTTGAGGTTGGGCCTGGGCATTGCTAGCAGCCTGAATGGAAGCTTCATCTGCGCACCAAGTTTTAAATCATAAGAACTGAGAAGGACTTAGACAAGCTCGAGTAAGAGCATCCCAGTCAGTAGGAATCATTCGACTGGAAACAGTAACATTCTTTAACAGTCCCATTACATAAGAAGAACCTGGTCCATACTGACTTATTGCTTGTTTTAATTCTTTGAGTAATTTAAAAGGAAAAGGCTCAAATGCAGCTGTAATATTTCCCTGTTGATCTGGGGGGTGTATTCCAACAGGGAACTGCCAAACCTCTAAATCACCCTCTTGTCTAGCTTGCTGAATTCCTGCCTGAATAGAACTAAGAGCCTTCACTCAAGGTGCTGCTTGAACAGTCACTGGGGCAACTACTTTTTGCCCATGTCCTCCAGAAAAAAAAGATCTGTGGGGTCATTTTCTTCAAAATATTAAGGAGGGGGTGCAGAAGGGTAGGGATGAACCTCTCCTTCCTTTGCCACTTTAGCTTTAGCTGGCAAATAAACATGCTCTGTAACCACTTCTGTTACTTTGCTGTACTCTTGTTCCTCCTCATTATCAGTGTGAAAAAGTTCCAAGGTGAAACGAACCAGACCCCAGACCTGTCCCATTGTTAGCCTGATGCTTCCAAACTCCCCTTCTTACTCACCACAGGGATTGCTTTAAGAGTACTCGGGTGTCCTCCAGGTAGTTTTCCGTTCCAACCGTTGCTCCAATGACCCTTTGACCTGCATTTGAGCCCCCATGAATGGACACCACTTGTCCAGACCAGCTCAGTCAGGGAGACCCTAACCCAGCAGTGCTAGAGGAATTAAAGACGCACACACAGAAATATAGAGGTGTGAAGTGGGAAATCAGGGGTCTCACAGCCTTCAGAGCTGAGAGTCCCAAACAGAGATTTACCCAAGTATTTGTCAACAGCAAACCAGTCATTAGCATTGTTTCTATAGATGTTAAATTAACTAAAAGTATCCCTTATGGGAAAAGAAGGGATGGGCTAAATTAAAGGGACAGGTTGGGCTAGTTAACTGCAACAGCAACACACCCTTAAGACACAGATCGCTCATGTTATTGTTTGTGGCTTAAGAATGCCATTAAGCAGTTTTCCACCCTGAGTGGGCTAGGTGTTCCTTGCCCTCATTCCCCTAAACCCACAACTTTCCAGCTTGGGCATTAGAATCATTATGAACATGTTACAGTGCTGCAGAGATTTTGTTTATGACCCATCTTGGGGCTAGTTTATGGCCAGATTTTGGGGGTCTTGTTCCCAACACATCTGACAAAGGGCTAATATCCAGAATCTACAAAGAACTTAAAAAAATTTACAAGAAAAAATCAAACAACCCCATCAAAAACTGGGCAAAGGATATGAAAAGACACTTCTCAAAAGAAGACATTCATGCAGCAACAGACTCATGAAAAAATGTTCATCATTACTGGCCATTAAAGAAATGCAAATCAAAACCACAATGAGATATCATCTCACACCCGTTAGAATGGCAATCATTAAAAAGCCAGGAAACAACAGGTGCTGGAGAGGATCTGGAGAAATAGGAACACTATTACACTGTTGGTGTGACTGTAAAATACTTCAACCATTGTGGAAGACAGTGTGGTGATTCCTCAAGGATCTAGAACTAGAAATACCATTTGACCCAGCCATCCCATTACTGGACATATACCCAAAGGATTATAAATCATGCTGCTATAAATACACATGCATAAGTATGTTTATTGCGGCACTATTCACAATAGCAAAGACTTGGAACCAACTCAAATGTCCATTAATGATAGACTGGATTAAGAAAATGTGGCATATGTAAACCATAGAGTACTATGCAGCCATAAAAAAGGATAAATTCATGTCCTTTGCAGGGACATGCATGAAGCTGGAAACCATCATTCTGAGCAAACTATTGCAAGGATAGAAAACCAAACACCACATGTTCTCACTCATAGGTGGTAAATGAACAATGAGAACACTTGGACACAGGATGGGGAACATCACACACTGGGGCCTGTCATGGGGTGGGGGACTTGGGGAGGGATAGCATTAGGAGATGTACCTAATGTAAATGTCAAGTTAAGGGGTGCAGCACACCAACATAGCACAGGCATACATAAGTAACAAACCTGTACCTTGTGCACATGTACCCTAGAACTTAAAGTATTAAAAAAATGGGGTCCATTTTCAATCTTCTGCCTATGTCTAGCAGTTATTCCACCACCATTTATTGAATGGGAATTCCTTTCCCCATTGCTTGTCATTGTCAACTTTGTTGAAGGTCAGATGGTTCGTGTGTGGCTTATTTATGGCTGCTTATTCTGTTTCATTGGTCTAGGTGTCTGTTTTTGTACCCGTACCATGTTATTTCAGTTATTCTAGTCTTGTAATGCATTTGAAATCAGGTAGAGTGATGCCTTCAACTTTTTCTTTTTGCTTAGGATTACTTGGGCTATTTGGGCTCTTTTCTTGGTTCCAAATGCATTGCTAAATAGTTTTTTCTAATTCTAGAAAAAAATGCCATTGGTGCTCTGATATGAATAGCATTGATGCCATACATTGCTTTGACCATTTTAGGCAGTATGATCATTTTAACAATATTCATTCTTCCTATCCATGAGCACGGAATGTTTTCCAATTTGTTTGTGTTATCTCTGATTTCTTTCAGTAGTGTTTTATAATTCTATTGTAAAGATCTTTCACCTCCCTTGTTAGCTGTATTCATATATATATATATATATATATATATATATATATATATATATATATACACATGTATATAGTGTGTGTGTGTGTATGTGGCTGCTGTGAATGAGATTGCATTCTTGATTCTTGCTCTCAACGTGGATATTGTTGGTATATAGAAATGTTACTAATTTTTAACATTGATTTTGTATCGTGAATTTGTATCGTGAATTTACTGAAATTGTTTATCTGATCTAGGAGCTTTTGGGTCGAGACTATGCAGTTTTATATATATAAAATCATATCGTCTGTGAGAGGAGATACTTTGACTTCCTCTCTTCTTATTAGATGCCTTTCATTTCTTTCTCTTGTCTAGTTGCTCTGGCTAGGACTTCTGGGACTAAGTTGAGGAGGATTGTTGAGAGTGGACATCCTTGTCTTATTCTGCTTCTCAAGGAAAGTGCTGCCAGGTTTTACCCATTAAGTATGATGTTGACTATGGGTTTGTCACAGATGGCATATATCGTTTTGAATCATGTTCTTCCTCTCCCTTTTTTTTTTTTTTTTTTTTTTTTTTTTTGAGATGGAGTCTAGCTCTGTCACCCAGGCTGGAGTGCAGTGGTGCAATCTCTGCTCACTGCATGCTCCGCCACCTGGGTTCACACATTCTTCTGCCTCAGCCTCCCAAGTAGCTGGGATTACAGGTGTATGCCACCATGCCTGGCTAATTTTTTTGTATTTTTAGTAGAGACGGGGTTTCACCATGTTAGCCAGATGGTCTCAATCTCCTGACCTCATGATCTGCCCACCTTGGCCTCCCAAAGTGCTGGGAATACAGGCATCAAACACCCCGCCCAGCTGGAACCATGCTCTTTTAATGCCTAGTTTGTTGAGGGTTTTTTTTTTTTTTTTTTTTTTCCAAGAAGGGATATTGAATTTTATTGAAAGTCTTTTCTGCATCTATTAAAATATTTCTGTGGTTTTGGTTTTCATTCTGTTTATGTGATTAATAAAATTTATTGATTTTCATATGTTGAACCAACTTTGCATCCCAGGTATAAAGCCTACTTGATTATTGTGAATTAGCCTTTAGATATGCTGCTGGATTCAGATCACTCGTATTTTGTTGAGAGTTTTTGCATCTGTGGTCATCAGAGTTATTGGCCTGAAGCTTTCTTTTTTGTTGTTGTGTCTGTACTAGATTTTGGTATCAGAATGATGCTTATCTCATAGAATGAGTTAGGAAGGAGTCCCTCCTCCTTAATTTTTTGAAGTATTTCCAATACAGTTGATACTAGCTCTTCTTTATAAGTCTAGTAAGTTTCAGCTGTGAATCCACTTGGTCCAGGACTTTTTCTGGTTCATAGGCATTTTATTACTGGTTCACTTTTGGGACTCATTATTGGTCTATTCAGGGTTTCAATTTCTTCCTATTTCACTGTTGGGAGATTATTTGTTTCCAGGAATTTATTCATTTCTTCTAGGTTTTCTAGTTTGTGTGCATAAAAGTGTTCATAATAATCTCTGAGGATTTTTGTATTTCTGTGGGTTTGGTGGTAATGTCTGCTTTATAATGTATGACTTATTTATTTGGATCTTCTCTCTCTTTTTCTTTATTATTTAGCTGGTAGTCTATTAATCTTATTTATTTTAAAGAAAACCAACTTTTGGTTTGTTGATTTATGTATGGTCATTTTGCATCTCAATTTCATTCAGTTTGTTTCTGAGTTTGATTATTTACATTCTTGTACTACATTTGAGTTTTGTTTGGTCTCATTTTTCTAGTTCCTCCACTGTGATCTAAGGTTATTAACGTGAAATTTTTCTAACTTTTTGCTGCAGGTGTTTAACAGTATAAACTCTCCTCTTAACACTGCTTTAGCTGTGTCCCAGAGATTCCGGTATGTTACATTTTTGTTTTTATTTTATTTATTTATTTATTTATTTAGTTAGTTAGTTATTTTGAGATAGACTTTTGCTCTTATTTCCCAGGCTGGAGTGGAATGGCACAATCTTGGCTAATGGCAGCCTCTGCCTCCTGGGTTCAAGCAATTCTCCTGCCTCAGCCTCCCGAATAGCTGGGATTACCACCATTCACCACAAAGCCCAGCTAATTTTGTATTTTTAATAGAGACCAGGTTTCTCCATGTTGGTTGGGCTGGTCTGAAGCTCTCGACCTCAGGTGATCCACCTGCCTAGGCCTCCCGAAGTGCTGGAATTACAGGTGTGAGCCAGCGCACTCAGTCACATTTTTGTTTTTATTTAGTTTCAAAAAATTTCTTGATTTCTGCCATAATTTAAATGTTCACCCAGAAGTCATTTAGGATCAAGTTGTTTAATTTCCATGTAATTGTGTGATTTTGAAAGATCTTTTTAAAATCAATTTCTATTTTTATAGCATATGGACTGAGGGTGTGATCGGTATGATCTCAGCTTTTTTCAATTTGTTGAGAATTGCTTTATGGCCAATCATATGGTCAATTTTAGACTATGTGCAATGGGTGGATGACAAGAACATATCATCTGTTGTCATTGGGTGGAAAGTTCTGTAGGTGTCTGTTAGATCCTTTTGGTCACAAGTCAAATTCAGGCCTCAAATATCTTTGCTAGTTTTCTGCCTCAATTATCTGTCTAGTAATGTCAGTGGGGTTTTTTTGTCTCCTACTATGGTTTTGTATTTATTTGTCTTCATAGGTCTCTAAGAACTTATACTATGAATCTCGGGACTCCAGTGTTACATGCATATATATTTAGAGAGTTAAGTCTTCCTGTTGAATTGAATCCTTTATTATTATATAATGCCTTTTTTGACTTTTATTGACAGTTTTTTGTTTAACACCTCTTATGTCTGAAATTACAATAGCAACTCCTTCTTTTTTCTCTTTTCTGTTTGCTTAGTAGATTCTTCTCCATCCCTTTACTTTGAGCCTATAGGTGTCACTGAAGATGGGTCTCTTAAAGACAGCACACAGCTGAGTTTTGCTTTTTTATCCAATTTGCCACTCTGTGACTTTTAAGTGGGGTCCTTAACCTGTTTGCATTCAAGGTTAATATTGATATATGCAGATTTAATCCTGCCATTATGTTGTTATCTTCTTGCTTTGCAGGCTGTATTGCATGGCTGTTTTACATTGTCAGTGGTCTGTATATTTAAATGTGTTTTTGTGGTGACCAGTAACAATACTTCATTTCCATGATTAGCACTCCCTTAAGGACCTCTTTTAAGGCAAATCTGGTGGTAACAAATTCCCATGTCATTTTTTGGTCTGAAAAGAATCTTATTTTTCCTTCACTTATGAAGCTTAGTTTGGCTGGATGCAAAATTCTTCACTAAAATTTATTTTCTTTAAAGTTGCTCAATATAGGACTCTGGTTTGTAAAGTTACTGCTGAGAAGTCCACTGTTAGCCTTATGGTGTTCTGCCTGTTTTCTCTTGCTGTCATTAGCATTTTTTTTTTTTTTTTCGTGTTGACTTTGGAGTATCTGAAGACTATGTGGACTATGTATTTTGAGGATGCTCAACTCTAGTATCTTACAGGCATGCTCTGCACTTTCTGATTCTGAATATCGACCTCTCTAGTGAGGTTGGGGAAATTTTTGTTGGCAATGTCTTCCATATGTTTTTCAAGTTGCTTGTTCTGTCTCTTTTTCAGGGACACTAATGAGTGGTAGGTTTTGTCTCTTTACACAACCCCATATTTCTTGGAAGTTTTGTTTATTCTTTTGTATTCTTTTTATCATTGTTTTTGTCTGACTGAGTTAATTTGAAGAATTAGTCTTTGAGCTCTGAGATTCTTTCCTCAGCTTGGTCTATTCTGCTGTTAATACTTCTGATTGTATTAAAAAATTCTAGTGAGTTTTTCAGCTCTAGCAGTTTTGTTTGTTATTTCATAAAATGGCTATTTTACCTTTCTGCTCTTGAATTGTTTTCCTGCACTTCTTAGATTCCTTGAATTGAGTTACAATTTTCTCCTGACCGTCAAGTATCTTCATTCCTACCAAAATTCTGAATTTTATGTCTGTCATGTCAACCATTTCAACCTGGATAAAAACCATTTCTGGGGAACCAGGGTAGTCATTTGGAGGTTAGAAGACAGTGACATTTTGAGTTGCCATTGTTATTATGCTGGTTCTTTCTCATCTGTATGTGCTGATGTTCTTTTAGTGAAGTTGCTGTTCTTTGATTTTTTTTTTTTTTTTTTTTTTTTTTTTTTTTTTTTTTTTTTTTTTTTTTTGCTTTTATAGTCTTAAATGCCCTTTAGGGTTTGACTGTAGTATAAGGTGGATTCAGTTGACTAGCTTCATTTCTGGAAGATTTTATGGGGCCAAGGCTCAGCTCAACATTTCTGAGCTGCATACTCTAAACCTGGGCAGTTGGCAGCAGACTTGTTCCTTTATGCTCTGCCTCCTTGAGGTTAAGCACCTGTTATACTGAAAGGGCTAAAGTGTTCCCTGGAAACAAAACTCCCATGGGAAGTGCCACCCAAAATGCTTCATTGTGGCAATGACAGTGAGGTCCATGTTCACACCTGCATCACAGCAGTGTTGATGGCATGGCAGTGTGCATGCAAATTGGTCAGGGCAGGGCCCTGGCGGTGGTGGCAGTGCTGCAGCATGCACAAAGTCACTGGTGGTGGTGGAATGGCAGCATCCTTAACAGAACAGAGTAGCAGTGTCTACACATGCGGGTGTGCCAATGGCAGTAGCAGCACACACGTGCCAGGTGCACAATGTGCTGGGTGCACACAGATGCCAGTGTCCATATGGTGGTGGGGAGGCAGCATGTGCACCCACCTCTGTGCCAGCTGTGGTGGCAAGGCTGGGTGTGTACACATTGACAGGGATGAGGCACTGACTGGAGTGAGGTGGCAACATCTGTGGGTGCACTTGTGCTTGTGGTTGCAGGACAGCAGAGTCCACACACACACTGGCAAATCTGGGGCAGTGAGGTTTGATCATGTGTGTACATCTGCAAAGTTGTGTAGTGGGTTGGGGATGCTGTATTTGGTAGGAAAATGCAGGTCAGTGGGTGCACATTGTCAAAGGACAATCTGCTGGAGCTCCTCAATGATCAAGTGCAGTCTTCCAGTCAAGGAGCAATGGCAGCAGCTTTTGGGAAGCACTCAGATTGGGCATCTGGGGCTACACTGCAAGTGGATTCAGACAGGCAGGGACTCTGGGAGAGGTTGGCAGACAGAGTGGCCCCTCAAATCAGACTGGCCCCATCCCAGAGCCAAGCCACCCTGCTGTGTCCAAATCTAACAGTTAACAAAGGCCAAAGCCACCTAGAGGAGTTTGCTGAGCCTTGGAGTATGGGCGTTTATGGATGTGCTCATTGCACCCTTTCCTGTACCAAACCCTCTGGGGTCCAAACAGACTGACGTCTTGTTCCAGCAACCTCTCAAAAATGGTTTCTCTGTCAACTCAAATGTTTGTAGGGATCAGGGGGTCTTCGGCAGCTAGGATTCTGGAGGTCCCTGGTGAGAGTGGGCCACTCCTTGCCTATTTAACTCACCCCTTTTCCAGGAGACACTGGAGGCCAAAAATGAGTCCTGGTGCTCAGCAGTCTTATACAGGGCTCCCAGCTTCCTCCTGCATTAGCCCAGGATTTGAGTCCTCCCTTCACCCACTCTCAATGACTACCCTCTGAAGTTCTGTTCAAAGTGTGCCAGTCTTCTTGATGGTCTGATCACTCAGTGGGAGATGCTCTTCCTTGGCTGTGTCTAGTTGGCCATCCTGACTTCCCAGTTGTATTTCTATAAAGTTGCAATAAACAATCCAAAAATGAAATAAAGAAAACAATTTCATTTACAATAGCAACAAAAATAACATTTATAAATATTTTTGTCTTTATTATTGTTTTTAATTGATGCACAATAATTTTACAAGTTTATGAGATACAATGTGATATTTTGATGCGTGTATATAATTTATAATAATCAAGTCAAAATAATTAGCATATCCATTACCTTAAACATTTATCACTACTTTATTTTGGTAATATTCAAAACCTTGTATTCTAACTATTTGAAAAAGTACAATAAATTATTGTTTACTAGAGTCAGCTTACAGTTCTATTGAACACTAGAACTTATTCAGCTTATCTACCTATACTTTTGTATTCATTAACCAGCCACTCTCTATTCCCTTCCCCACTATCCGTTCCAGGCTTTAGTAACAACTTTTCTACTGTACTTCCATGATATTAACATTTTTAGTTCCCATATATGAGTGAGAACATGCAGTATTTACCTTCCTGTGCTTGGGTTGTTTTATTTAATATAATGTCTTCCTAGCTCATCCATGTTGCCACAAATGACAATATTTCATTTTTTTCTTATAAAGAAATTTATAGAAAGTGTGAAATGTATACTCTTAAAAATATGAAAAACTGTTTAAATAAATTAAAGAAGATCTAACTATCAGAAACACATCCCATATTAACGGATTAGAAGATTTAACATTGTTAAGATAGAAATACTCCCCAAACTAATCGCAAACTAAATGGAATTCTCATCAGGACCAAGCAGACTTCTTCGTAAAAATTTATGAGCTGATTCTAAAATCCCTATTAAATTACAAAGATCCAAAATAGTCAAAGCAATCTTGAAAAGGAAGAGCAAAGATTTATGACTCATATTTCCCAACTTCAAAACATACTACAAATGTTAATTAAGACAGCTTAGTAATGGTGCAAAATAAACATGTAGATCAACAGAATAAAAATGAGACTCCAGAAATAAACCCATATATTTATGAACAACTAGTTTTTAACAATAATGATGACTCTACCCAATGCGGGAAAAATAGATTTTTCTACAGATAGAACTTGCACAACTGGGAAAATTGCCCCCGGAAAAATAATGAATTTAGATCCATACCTCACACTGCATACAAAAATTAAAAGTCAAAATGAATCCAAACATGAATGTAAGAGTTATAACTATAAATTCTTTAAAAAACTCAAAAAGTGTAAATTTTGTGATCTTAGATTTCATGAATAATTATTAGATGACACTGAAAATATGCAACAAGAAAAAAATAAATTGGACACCATCAAAAATTTCTTAAAAATTGTATTTCAAAAGACACCTTCTAGAAAGTAAAAGGATTATCCACAGAGTAAGATATTTATAAATCATATATCTGATAAAGGGCTTAAATTCAGAACATACAAATAAATCTTGCTACCTAATAAAAAGGCACCCAATTAAAAACTAACCAAAATATATACATAAACATTTGTCTAAGGAAGATACACAAATGTCTAGTGAGCATATAAAAGTACATGTAACATCATGCATCATCAGAAAAATGCAAACCAAAGCCACAATGAGATATCAAACACATCTAAGATGACTAGAATCAAAAAGTCAGATATTAAAAATATTGACAAGGAAATAAGAACTTTATGTACTATGCAATTTTAAAATGACACAGCTGCTTTGGAAAATAGTTTGGCAGTTCCCAAATAATTAAATGTAAAGTTACTATATGGCCCAGGAATTCCACTTTTAGATATACATTGTATCCATAAAAGTGAAAATATATGTCCATATAGAAATATGTACACAAATATTTTTACTAACTTTATTCATAATAGCCAAAAGGTTGAAACAAGGCAAGGACTCATCAATGTATGAATGTACAAACAAACAACAGTAACATACACATTCATTGGAATATTATTTGACCATTAAAAATAATGAAATATTGACTCATACTACAGTACTGATGATCCTTTAAAATATTATGCTAATGAAAAACTAGTTACAAAAGACCATTTATTATGTGATTCCATTAATATGAGACATCCAGAGCTAGGAAGTCTGTTGGGACAGAAAGTACATCTGTGATTGTTAAGGAGAGGGGATGGAGAATGGGGATGGGGCTTGGGAAAAGTTAACCAAAGGTAGGGGGTTTCTTTTAGAAGTGACGAAATGTTCTAAAATCAACTCTGGTGATGACTGCACACATCTGTGACTATAGCAAAAAAACACTAGATAGTACACTTGAAACAAGTAAATTGTAAGAAATGTAAACTAGATCTCAATGAATGTTAAAAATAAAATATGATATCAAAGAACTGGATATAATACTGCTTCATTTTCAATAAAGGAGATATACTTTTCAAGATGTCAGCTTTATACCAGTATGTCATAGTGATTAAATAAATAGGCTGGGTCAGAAACCTGGTTTTCTATTCTAGCTTTACCACCTCCTAAATGTATGTCTTTGATAACATTTTTATCTCTTTGAACATTAGTTTCCTCATATCTACTGAGGAATAATAATAGTCCTGGGGTTACAGTGCAATCCTAAAAGAAAGTAAATAACATAAGGCATGCCAAGTTCTTAGCAGAGTACCTAGCAAAAGATATGTGCTAAATAAATTTAGCTATTTTTATAAAAAATGTGATAGAGAAGACTTCAGTTGCTGAATTTTCAGAGTATCTATTATAAAATAATTCTTTTTGTATAAACTGTATGTTTATAATAAAATAAGAACCTCAGTTTATTTTCAGAATCCCTATAGCTAAATCTCCCATGTTTATTATTTTAACCAAAATGTAATTTTTAACAACTATTTCCTTAAATTTTACATTATTCTGAGATCTCTTTTTTCCTTCTTCACTTAGTCATAAATAACTCAACCTCTTGTCTAAGTTTAACCCATCTGCTAAGACAGACCCAGAGTCTAACAGACCTCATTGTATAAGACTTGAGGAAATCCGGTTAGCAGTGACAAGCATTGGGTCTAATCAGGTAATGAAGAAGCTACTTGAAATGAGATTACAGAAAATCTGAGCCAGATGACTAATGCCTGAATAAAATAGCAAGTGAAGATGAAAGACAATGAAAGAATGTGGTCTACACTAGTTAGAAATCTGAGTGTTGGCCAGGCGTGGTGGCTCATGCCTGTAATCCCAGCACTTTGGAAGGCTGAGGCGGGTGGATCACGATGTCAGGAGTTCAAGACTAGCCTGGCCAAGATGGTGAAACCCTGTCTCTATTAAAAATACAAAAAGTAGCCAGGCGGGGTGATGGGCGCCTGTAATCCCAGCTACTCGGGAAGCTGAGGCAGCTAATTGCTTGAACTTGGGAGGCAGAAGTTGCAGTGACCTGTCAGACTACTGCACTCCAGCCTGGACGACAGAGCAAGACTTCATCAAAAAATAAATAAATAGAAAGAAAGAAAAAGAGAAAGAGAGAGAGGGAGGGAGGGAGGGAGAGAGACAGGGAGGGATCAGAGTGTTATACTCAGGAGAATAATACTTTCAGAACCCAGAGAGATTCTCTACTAACCCAGTGGCCCAGGATATTCCCTTAGGCCCCACCACCCTATCACAATACATAAAGGATAACTGCATCTAAATCTGGAATTTATACAGACTATAAAAATATCAATCCCATTTCCATTTCCCTTTTTTTTTTTTCAGTTCTGTGATTATCCCACAAAAAAAAATGGTGAAAGATCCCCTCCGAAATAGTTTCTGCTCCATATGTTTTATTTCAGCATTTGAAATAGAAAAAAATGATGGCCACATGGATAGCTTAGCTGATTCAGTGCCTAAACACATAAAATCCATTGACTATTTCTTCAGTATATCTGTAGAGAAGAGTCTCAGTTTCTAGGAGCTAATTTACTGTGATAAACATAACAACTCTATATGGAAAGCCATCTCTGCACCATCATGGTATGATATAAAGTCATCAAAGAGAGACTTGGGATAAGGTCTCTATTCTATGTAAAGAAGACTTGGGCTACTTAAAATTTCACTTGACATACTATAATAAGCATCAAAACAATAATTTTCAGTCTGAAAAATACAAAAATGATAACCACAAATATATATTTTAAAGCTAAACACAGTCAAAACTCATAATATTTAAATTAGGATACAATAGCAAGGAGAATATAAAGGCAGTACATATGAGAAAAGATTGAAGAAAGTTTATTAAAAACAAACTCCTGTATGCTATGGTGGTCTTCAAGTTCAATCCTGTGCTTTCTGACAACCATATACGTTAGCACAATCAACAGTTTCCACAATAGTTGTGTCCCAGGAGTACCATAACTACCCCGGAACAAAAACTAAAGACTTTTCTTTCTATTTTTGCCCCTGTGAACTCTGAAAAGGAGGACATTGTGAAAAATGTTTTCAAACCTGGGAATTAAAACAAGGAGGTTCATAGGACTATTTCATATCTCTGTTTGGGTTGATGACATCATATCAAAGTACAGTTTAGAAAAATCTATTCTGCTGATAGCCATAATGTAGTCCCAGGTATGGAGGTTTTCCTGGAATGGCCTAATTCCACTTTACAGTACAGACAAAGAGATTGCACATGCTTCTAGCATGTTCCTAAGTATTATCTTCCTCATCCGAAGACAGATATATTGTTGATCCTGTACTGCAAGTTGTGTTTTCAAGCCTTAAATAAGCTAGACTTAGGAATGACACTTTTTAATGAAAATTGAGTTGCCTAAATCTAAGTCTATCCTTCATCAACTCAAAACTGAGTGCAGTCTTTCATGGTGCAGAGCTAAGATTTTTCTCAAAGCAATATTGGATCCTTTTCAGTTTATGGAAAAGATGAAAAGCTGAAGTCCTAAAGTTTTGTTGTGCCTTAACCTATGTTCATATTAATAACGACTGGAATTTAAGAAAAAAACCTTACCAAATTATTCTCTTGCCCCTTAAGAGAGATGTCAACAAATATTTACAGAAAATGAGCAGTTGCTATGAAACTATACCCAGAGTTAAGTAAATACTGAAGTTTTTAATTATAATTAATTTAAATGTGGAGCAATACCTTCTGAGACGTTTATCTGTGTATTTGAAATTGTTGTTTTGAAAAGAATCTTTTGGGCAGTAGAAATAGCAATGACTTGGTTATTCATTAGTCTTATGTAAAATGTTAAGGTAAATTACATCGTACTACACTAGGGTTTCTCAACTTTAGCACTAAAATGTTGCTTGAAAGTCAAATTTTATTCAGTTGAGAACTACTATATTATACCAGTTGGTGTGAGTTTCTTTGCAGTAAAATGTTTCATTTAAGTATAACTTTCTTTATAATATTCATTCAATTTAATTTGTCTTTAAATTTTATTTTTTACATTTATTATAACACAGGCACTCAGTGAATGGGTGAAGGTAATACATTTAACAAAAAATGGGTATTATGTCCTAAATGTTTTTGAAAATATTTAGAAAAATATATTTTGCTTGAAAATATATTTTTAAACTGGTTTTACATGTTGAAAAGGGCAGATTATTGTTATTGCTCTATTAAATTAACACATTAATGTAAGTTAACAAATAAGATTTGAATCATGCCAAGTAAATAAGCCAAAACTTCCATTCGTTCATTAACATGAGTTAAGGAATGTAGATACAAGGTGTTAATAAAACTTCAAAAGAACAAAACAAAAGAAACTTTGCAGAGTCAGGTTTTTGCAATAAGTTGTCAATCTGAACTAAGGCTGTCAGAATGAGGATCAAGCAAATAATTGTGAATATTAGCAGTGGACAGTTTTATTGCTTTGTTATCAAATCTCTAAGTAAAAAATGTAAACATTCTCATCTTGAAGATTAACATTTGTCATGGCATGCAGTAAGGATGTCATGCATAAATCAGTCTAGAAAGCCTTGCTAATTCTTAACAACTGCGATTATAAAATAGAAGGTGCCTTTACCTGCTCTCCTTTTAATATACAAAAGAAAGTAGTTCCTTAAAATTTTATTTAGGGATCATAAATGAATAAATAAATTCAATTTAGAAAGAAATGTCTTTAAGAAATAAAAGAAGGCCAGGTGCAGTGGCTCACACCTGTAATTCCAGCTCTTTGGGAATTCGTTGTGAGCAGATCACTTGAGTTCAGGACTTCGAGACCAACCTGGCCAACATGGTGAAACTATGTCTCTGCTAAAAAACACAAAAATTAGCCGGGCATGGTGATGGGCGACTGTAATCCCAGCTACTTGGGAAGCTGAGATAGGAGAATCACTTGAACCCTGGAGGTGAAGGCTGCAGTGAGCCTGTTCTAGCCTGGGTGACAGACTGAGACTCCTCTTCAAAAAAAAAAAAAAAAAGAAAAAAGAAAAAAGAAAATTTTACTAAAAAATAAACAACTTTGAAAACTAAATTAAGTAGTAAACTCCAATTCTCTTTACAATGGATGGAAGAAAATAATCTTTGTTTGGAATCTCAACCATGAAAGAAGGGTTTAAATAACTTGATACATTTCTTTTTACCATATTGTCTCAAGCAACATAGATCTGACATTTTTCCACAGAATGAGATTTAGTGTTTGTTAACTGAGAACAGATTGCTCTATTTTCCTTTCAAAATCTCTTTCAAGATCTTTACAGAGAACATAGAAAATCTTATAATTGTGAATTAACATGCAGTTACATGTGAATAGCTAAAAGAACACAGGCACTGCCAATTTTTGAACTTAAAGTTTCTACGTATGTAGAAACCTACCATCTTAGCTAGCGACCACCATGTTGACACAGAAGCATGATTGCATCATGAAAGGTCTTCTGCATTAAATAATTAACCAGTTAACTGAATTGACACGGAATGTGTTCTCCCCACGTGCCTAGTACAAAATCATTACAGATTTCTCATCTTAAGGTACATTTCTCACTCAAGGCTACTAAGAGAGCCAGTTGCATTGTCCTTCAAAAACCAGTACAAATCTTGTATTTATGCAGGACCTACTTTCTAAAACACAAATTCTATTAAGTCTTTTGTTAAAAAGTATTTAGAAGTAGTCCATATTTGCAGGATAAAGCACAAAGTTCATACTTAAATGTACAAAACCCTTAAAAACCTAACTTTCTAGCTATGCCTTCTGCTAATCACCTATATGCCTTCTTCATTCTTGTTATGCACATTCACATGTTTGGTTGATTGTTAATTAACATCTTGATAACTTTGTAGCTTTATTTTATGTATTATTTCAGTGTAGATATATAAACTACAATGTAGACATATTCACACAAAATGCACAAAATGGCATATATAGATTGCAATAAAGTGGGAAATACAAGGGTGGGGACAAAGTAGAATCAGATATAAGCCTAAAATATATGGTCTTCAATGCCTATACCTTTTATTAGGTATATATTTAGTGCCTTTTAACAACTTGAAGAGGGATAATTTTGAATAGATATAAACTTAATTTTTACTGAGATTAAAATATATTAACTATGCAGAATAATTGCATGCACAGGAAAAAGAAGATACCCAGTGATCCACATAAAAGGCATACTGTGATATAGTGAAAAAAATCTCTCCTTAACACCTTCTTAACTTTAACATAGGGCTTCAGACATAATAATTGGACTCTGTGTAGACTCATAGTATGCATCAAGGCACATTTTAGAAAAACTATCCTGACAGGTAAGGAGATGACCTACACTAACTTATCTGTTTCCCATAGCACTCTATTCATCAGACATTTTTGCAGACCTACAAGATTTTACTGCAGTCATTGTTTCCTTTAATTATGTAGCCACTAGACTGCAAGCTCCTTGAAGGAAGTGCTTCTATCTTGTCATACTAGGTACCACAAGCATTTGGATAGTGTTGAGAAGACGTTTTATAAGGCTTCAAAAGATACAAAATCTTTGACGTGCAATGTCTGGAATATCTGCTTTATAATTACAATAGACTTTGAGTTGAAAGAGAAATACTAATCAATTTAATAACTTATTTTTAAATCATTTTAATAACAGAGATTTGCTTCCTATGCCTTGAATTTCAATTCCCCAATTCAGGAAAGATTCTTTTTTATTGATAGAATAAAATACCCTCTATCATTCACTAGCCAACCAATTTTCTTATGATGCGTAAATGAAAACATTGGTTTCTATCCCATCACTTTTAACGACCTGCACTTGGCCTTTACTAGTCAAAGAACCAGGGTAAACTTTCTTTAGCCATTTGGTCAGTGAACTATTTATCTTATTGAAAATATTTTGTAGGCCGGGCGCCGTGGCTCAAGCCTGTAATCCCAGCACTTTGGGAGGCCGAGACAGGCGGATCACGAGGTCAGGAGATCGAGACCATCCTGGCTAACACGGTGAAACCCCATCTCTACTAAAAAATACAAAAAACTAGCCGGGCGAAGTGGCGGGTGCCTGTGGTCCCAGCTACTCGGGAGGCTGAGGCAGGAGAATGGCGTAAACCCGGGAGGCGGAGCTTGCAGTGAGCTGAGATCCGGCCACTGCACTCCAGCCTGGGCGACAGAGCCAGACTCAGTCTCAAAAAAAAATAAATAAATAAATAAATAAATAAATAAAAATAAAATAAAATATTTTGTCTCCTCACTCTGTTTAACTGCTAAAGATAGTTTCGATTCAGACTCAAGATTTCATAATATATTGTCTCCTAGTAACACTGGGGCATTAACGAAAACTCCACAAGTCAGTCTCATATTCAAAATGTGTCATAACTATATGTTTCAGTATATTTTAAAATAAACTATGTTTCAATAATACATATAGCTTTTTTAATCCTAATTTCATCCTTAATTCCAAATATTATTTTTCTAAGTAGTTTGTCTTTCCTAGTGAATTTTTAATAGTGTGTGCTATGCATTGAAAGCAATGAACATAGATATTATTTTTAATTAATTAATTATTCTGGTGTCTACTTCCAAGTGAAAGGCGTTAATCTTGGATCCCATATATTTATTCATATTTTCTTCCTGTCACCCTAGTCAGGGATAGACCCTATTCACTTTCACAATCTGCCCATGTGCTTTCTCATCTGAAATCAGTGTGAGTAGCTGAAAGTGATTGGATTGGTTTTGTCTAATCTCCTTATTAAAATGTTCCAAAAAATAACGATAACACATATTTGGATAGTGGATTTATTTTTTAACAATTTTAATTAATTTTATAACTTCCTTATTAGGGAAGATGTGAGGTTTTACCTTATTGTGTCACCTCACTTTCCTATCTCCACCTACTTAATTATACATTTTAGATTATCTCATTATTAGCCCTGCCCATTTTGTGTCCATTGTGTCATTTTATCTTCTTATCCTGCTTAATTTCCTTAACACCCATTACTGCTTGAGGTTGCATTGTATGTTAATTTTCATATTTATTTATTTTCTATCATTCCTTCATATAATGTAAGTTCCACAAGGACAGGGATTTTTCTCCTTCCCTGTTCTGTTTCCAGCCCTAAGAAATATCTAAAAAATAATATTCAACAATGTTTTGTTGGAGGACCAAATACAGCTTATTACTAAAACTGAAATTCCATATGATTTAAATTTCCTTTTTATTTTAATATTTTTTTCCTGGAATATAACATATTCTTATTTATTCTGGAGTCAAGAATTCCTTTTTTTTCTCCTGATTTTCTTAATTAGGCGCTTATCATGAATTCTTCCCAAACTCTACAAAAGATAAAAAGCCCATTCAATAAGACCTTTAACATGGTTGAATGTATCAGATAATCCCTCATCACTATTATTCTTTACAATATCCTGATGCTCTCCATCTTTGCTCCTTATTAAAATCTGACTTTTCAGTAAACCAGATGTACAGTTGTTGTGCTAGGCATACTGGGAACTCCTTTTGCCTATTCCCTGTTTCATCATTCTTGTTTCCACAATGAGATATGTTCTTCTTTCTTCTCTTGCTTTGTGGAGCACACTGTCCATTTCTTGGAAAAGGGCCATGGTAAGTGTGTTGAACATATTTTAGAATGGTCCCACATGATTTTCATCCCATGATATTTATGCCTTTGTTCGATGTTCCCTTGATCGTGTGCAGTACCTGTGATTTGCTTCTAACCGATGTAATACACAAAAGATATAGGATAATATTACAGTATTACATAACACTGAAGCACCAGTCTTGCTGTAGTATCTCCCTTTCCTTGCTGTATTGATGAAGTAAACAGCCATGTTGGTGAGGCCCACATGGCTAGGAACTGTTGGCAGCTTCTGAGAGGTGAGGTCAGTATCTGGAAGACAGCTGGAAAAAAAAAAAACAAAAACAAAAACAAAAATACCCAAAAAACCCTGAAGTTTTTAATCCTACAACTACAGGGACTAAATGCTGCCAACAACCACATGATTGGGGAAATGGATCTTTCGCTAGCTGAGCTACCAGGTAAGAACAAAGCTCTTGTTAGTCCCTTGATTGGAGATTTGTGAGCCCCTGAGAAGAAGGTGTAGCTCAACTGTGCCTGGACTTGCGACCCCCAAAAACTGTGAAGTAAAGAAAGTGTATTGTTGTAAGCTGCTAAATTTGTAGTAATTGTTTAAACAGCCTAGTAAACTAATACTATAAGTAATGTTTTCAGTCCTTATGGGTCAGATAATTTATTTTTTTATGCGCTAATTTTGTTTTGACTGAACTTAAATTCTATAAAAATAATTTTCTCTCAGAATTTTGAATGCATTGCTGCATTGTTTTTTAGTCTCCATTATTGAAATTCTACTCTAGTGTTCAATAATCGCTTTATGCTGTCTCCATTTTACTGTCAGTAATGGTTTATTACAATATATCTTCCAAAATTATGTTTATACCTCTCATATTATGTTGTCTCTTCTATTCAGCTTATTATCATGTGCTTATATATTTTTAGCTTCTTTCCTCTTTGGGTTTAGAATGAAGAAAATTGAAGACATTTAATTCCTCTGTTGAAGCTATATTAGATGCTCCGTTTAGATCCTTTTTTAGTTGTCTTATGTGTGTTTTTTGGAGGCTCTCGATAACTGCATTTCACTAACATTGACTTACTGTTTTCCACACAAGTTCCTTATAAACAAGAGAGAGAGTCAGAGTGCTTCCTTTTAAAAGAATAGGACATTTTAATGCCTCAGATTTACTGTCACTACCTATCAATTAGATAATTTTCTTTCTTTATACCTTTGTCATTGCCCATCCTGTTCACTTTTATTTGCTTTTTTTCTTTTTCTCTGTTTCTGTTTTTATATTGAATATATCTTCCTTTCCCTACTAAGAACAATGAGAGAACATAAGAAGCAATAACTTTATCAAATCAGGTACAGAATACTGGCACATTCTGAGAACACATTTCTCCAGACATTGTTAATAACCATCCTACCACAATAGCCATGCTTCTGAATTTCAAAACAATTGGTAATGTAAGACATTCAAAGATGTTAATAGAATGAGATTCTCCAGTTGTTTATTCTGATAACAGAGAAAAAATCATTTTTTAAAAATTTGCACATTTGATCCAGTTAGTATACTCTCAAATGTCCATGTTGAATGGAATAAGTATATAGCTCTCCTAAATAAAAATATTAGGCAATTAAAGAAATATTACACATAACTTGGTATTCTCCTAGGAATAACAATTATTATATTTTGTGCATGTGTGTACCCTGATGATAATGACAAGAAAATAAGGTAAATATATTTATCTGGTGGAGCAAGGAAGTTATTAGTGGTGAATCTGGCAGAGTAGAGGTATAAATAAGCTATAAATAATCACTCGTATAATGTCTAGAGTTACCCATATATGTACTTTAAAAATGTTAATTTGATCATAAACTCCTAGACAATAATTTATTCTAAATGGTATAGATAATCTCCTTTTCTAAAAACAATTTCTCCTGAATTCTTCAACCATTTTTTTTCATAAATTCAAAAAGTTATTTGGAGGGCTGAATGAAAACTCCCTAATTGTTAAAATAATTTGTATTCCTTTTAAACAAAAAATATCCTGAAGTGTCAGCAATCATACTATTTTAATACCTAAGTAATAATGGATGTAATACATGAAAATTTATGTAACATGACTCGAGATCTCCAGAAATGACTTTAGCTTATTAAATTTTGACAGTAGTCTTCCACATCTAATGGGTTATCCTTTGGTTCTGTTTACGTTCATTCCAATCATCAACTTTCCCCATGTCTGATTTTCTTTTTATCATGAACCTAGATTTCATCACAATATAATTTCAACTTTGTGCCCTAAAGAAGCATTTCACTCTCCCACCTTATTTTGCCAGAGTTAAATTAGGAGGTGAAATATTTGATCCACATCACATGGTGAATTATTGAACCTGGCTTAAATCTGTGACTCACATCCTGAATCACTTTTTCTAACCTTTTAAGCAATACTTAAATACCTTAAACTTTTTAATTCTTCATTCTTTATCAGAGCATTCTCCTATTTATCTTCCTCAAACATTATCTGTTTCCTATCATTAAGTGCCGTAGATAATTACTACTCTCTACAAAAGTTCTGTTTTACTCTTTTATTTTTTTGAACAAGATTCCATTTGTGGATTCTGTTGGATTTTCACTGCTATGACCTTGTCCTTTTTTTACCATGAATGTGTATATCTGTCACAGTTCATTCTATACCCTTTCTCACCAAATGTACTGCTGTCTTTCTAATTACTTGCTATTGTTAAGGTCATTTCTGAATGTCCTCCAAAGTAATGAGCAGACTAAACAAAACAGTGAAATAAATGTATATATAAATATATCCTTTTGTCTTCAAAATTTACAAGTAGTAAGAAAACATAAAAGCTGATTTTAAGGTATTAATGTGGCATAGCTCAATGTTTCCTATTTTACATGAACACTCAGTAAATATATAATCACTCCCCTAAATTTTTAGTGTTTGAGCTTGCTAAATCCTTAAAATGCTATAAGGTATATATATATAAATTACAGTTATATGAGTTATATGGAAGAAATGAATGATATGTATTTAAGGTGCTAGATATGCAAATTTTCTTGATTTATTCATTCCACACTGTAGACATATTACAACATCACTGTATACCCAATAATTATATATGAACATAATTTGTTAAAAAATAATTAGTTAAAAAATAAAGCTCTGCAGTTTGAATGTTTCTTTCCTCCAAAACTCACGTTGAAATGTAAATTGCCATTTTAACAGAATTAGGAGGTGGAACCTTTAATAGGTGATGAGGTCATGCCAGCTTCACCCTCGTGGGTGGGATTGGTACTATATTAAAGACTGTGTTTAGTCCTCTCTTGCTCTCTCCGCCCTCTGTCTTTTGCCATATGAGCATCCAGCCCTCGTTCTCTCCAGGAAATGCAGAGTACAAGGTGCCATCTTGAAAAAAGAGAATGGCCTCACCAGACACCACACCTATGGTATCTTGACCTCAGATTTCCCAATCCCCAGAACTGCAAGCCAATGTATTTCTGTTATTTACAAATTGCTCTCTCAAGTATTCTGTTATAGCAGCATAAATTGGACTAAACCAGAGTGAATCAAGACACTTAAAATAATTTGTTTATCCTGCTACTATGTTGCCTTAATTCATAGGCAGACCTAGAATATGAATCACAAAAAACATTGTTTAAGTGTTACCATGGTATTATTACTCTTTGGTACGGAAAAAATAAAATAAATTTTTTTTGCCAAAAAAATTCTAGAAAGTAGTATTTTTTCTTCTTCTTCTTTTTAATGCTAGTATTTCCTGTTTTTTTTGTTTGTTTGTTTGTTTGTTTTTTGTTTTTTTTTTTTTTTTTTGAGGCGGAGTTTTGCTCTGTTGCCCAGGCTAGAGTGCAGTGGTGCAAAGATTCCCTGTTATTAATCTAAACATCTCTGCTTGGATTTCAAGGCCATTCTTAATACCTTCCCATCTCATCTAAAAATCATCTCTCCACTTGTACAATATGTACTCTCCACTCCAATGAGACCAATTTCTAGACACTCCCCTTTCCACCCCACTATACTGTAGTGAATATCTGGATTTTTTTCTTTTTCTTTTTTTTTTTTTTTTTTGTCTCTCCAACATCCCCTCCATTGGGGAACTTTATTTTTCTACCCATTTGGGCTATCAATTACATGGTGCTGGTTTCCCAAAACTGGTCTAGGCACTTGACAAATTAGTTATCCAGTAAATCCTACCCACCTAGTCACACTGATTGGTTCAAGGATGGTAAGTTGATTTAAATTGAGTACACCATTCACCTCCCAAAATTGTGCTGGTGCCATAAAAAAAAATTCTTTTTTTTGGTTTTGCTTTCTGTTTTTTTTTTCTGATATTCTTAACTCAAAATATAATAAAAACGTTAAGATACTGATGACATCTTTTTACTGCCATGCAGAGAAAAACTCACTGAAATAAACCTGAGAAAAACAGGAATGCAAAACGGAAATTAAAAGCAGAAAAAAATAAAGAATCGAATGCATTTCTTGAGTCTTTAGATCTTTTTCTATATGTTTCTGTTATGGGAACACATTAATTCATGTGCATTATTATAAGCATAAGGAAGCTTGGGTTGTGTTTTGTCACTTACCAAAAAGTCATAATCAATACACTATGCTGATTTACACCTACATTTAGAGTAAACTTAGTTTCTGGTTTGCCTGGGAAAATTCAAGGTAAAAACCGTTGTCTTAGCATCTTATCCCATTTAGTGTTTGTGCCAATATTTTCCATGTATTTAATAAAACTACATTACTAAAAGGTAGATTAACGAATACTAGAAAGAATTTTGTAGACCTCCACTTTGTACTTCCAGTTTTTGTTGTGAATTCAGAGTGTGAGTACAGTGACTAGCATTTGCACATTAATATCTGCTTTAATATGAAAGATATCTACTGTAACTTGTATCAATCTTTCATTGTTTTACAGATACAAAGTAATGAAAAAGCTGCACTTTCAAAGACAGAGTATGTACTTGCTGATAAAGTGAATTGTCCACAGATGCAAATGCTTACATTAGAGATAGCCAGCTCATCTGGTCTCAGGTGTTAAAGTAAAGAGTATTCCATACTGCTGCCCTTGCCAGTAACTTCTTGTGATAGAAGTTTATGCTGTGTCCTATGTTATGCCATATAAAATACACAAAACTCCAGACAACGTTGGAAAATTTGGGAAATTACTTTATGTACTTCAGAAGTACATAAAATATGTCATAGAAATGAAGGCTCAGGGTTTAGCTACAGAGATTATAGTCTATTTTTTATATAATGTTTTATTATCTACAATGTTTTATTTTATTGTTATGAAATATATTTCTTAATTAAAAATGATTCAAAGTGTTTAGTCACTGAAAAATTATATAATTTTGCAGAATTAAATTTGGCAAACATTCAAAGGAATAATTAATTAAGAATCTTACTTGAAAAATTTGGTCTTGTGAAAACATACATATGAAAGAAAGGCACTCTGAATTTGGGCCAAAAGATGTACTGGAGGAAATTTTTGAGCGAAAATATTTATGAATTTAATACCAAAAAAAATAAATTACATCCTCAGAATTGGCCCTGAGTTTACCAAGTTTCTTAGAACCTGTAACAAGAGTATTTTATAAATTAAAAATACTATTCTCTTCAGAAAAAAAGTCAAAAATGGAGTCAACATTTTCAAATTTAGAAAATAATGTGTATAGTGACCAGATCAGGATATTGAACCTATGCATCCTCTCAAACATTTATCATTTATTTGTGTTGAGAACACTCAAAACTCTCCCTCTAGCTATTTGAAACTATATGTTATTGTTAACTGTAGTCATCCTACAGTGCTATGGAACATTAGCACTTATTCCTCCTATCTAGCTATAATTTTGTATCCTTTAACAAATGCATTATATTTATGGCCACATCATTATGTAACCAATAAAAATACATAATTATCATGTGTCGATTATACATTTTAAAAATAATTTCTTTAAAATGGATAGATTAAAAAAGATGAAAGGTATTTTAGGCAGAAAGAATAATGGTATTACAGGATTTTGTCAATTCTATAAAGTAGCATATTCCAAGTTAAAATACATTTCATTTTTTAACTTAAGAAAGAAAATATTACATTGAAAAATATTGCAGGGAGTTTTAGAAGAAATTTAAATGACTGATAGTTAAGTTTATGTGTCAGCTTAGCTAGTCTATGGTGCTCGGTTGTTTAGTAAAACACTAGTCTATATGTTGCTGTGAAGGAATTTTGTAGATGTGTTTAACATTTACAATGAATTGACATTCCGTAAATAAGATTATTCTTGATAATGTGAATAGTCCTCATCCAATAATAGAAAGGTGTTAAGAGCTAAATTTGAAGTGTATTGGTGTATTAGCCCATTTTCACACAGCTGATAAAGACATACTCAAGACTGGGCAATTTACAAAGGAAAGAGGCTTAATGGAGAACTCACACTTTCACGTGGCTGGGGAAGCCTCATAATCATGGTGGAAGGCGAGGAGGAGCAAATCATATCTTATGTGGATGGTGGAAGGGAAAGAGAGCTTGCGTAGGAAAACTCCCCCTTTTACTAACCATCAGATCTCATGAGATTTACTCACTATCACGAGAACAGCACAGGAAAGTCCTGCCCCCATGATTCAATTACCTCCCACCGGGTCTCACCCACAACTCATGAGAATTCAAGATGAGATCTGGGTGAGAACGCAGCCAAACCATGTCAGTTGGAGACAAAGACATTCTGCCTTAAGACTATAACACAGAAATCCTTTCCCTATTTCCAATTTGATGGCCTGCCCGACAGATCCTCAAATACACCTCAAGAAGCAAAACAGTTTGTTGTATTTGGAATATATTCAAAGAAAACCTTACAGACATTTTCTATGTCCTAGTATGGAATGAATGAAGCAGAATGACTCCTATATTTTTAAACATAGCAAACTATCAGAGAGACTAAACAGCTCTCAACAAGCCAAATGAGAGGAATAAAAAGCACCTATGGGATACTCTCCTCAACCTAGAGGAAGAAAAGGTGGCTGATTGAGCTGATGGCTAAAGGGAAAGATGACATCTATTACCAGACAGATCCACTTACAAATGCCATCATACCATGACAGTCTTGCAAACATAGATCCAACTTTGGAGAGGACGGAAACTGAAATTATTGAGAGTATGGTTTTATGGTTTTGAACTCAGCCAAAGTAATGGCTCAAAACAAAAATTAAGCTTACTTAGAGATAATTCAGTTTTATACTTTAAGGTGAATTTGTAGAGAATTATGTAAAAAAAAAAAACAAAAAAAAGTATGTTCTATCAAGCACCTATGGATGATTAAAAAAAAAAAAAAACTTTAAAGAAAACTAGTTATAGTGGGGACCACTTCTTATTTGATAAAGCACAGGTAAAGGAAAAAAACAAAGAGGAGACCCGGCGCAGTGGCTCACGCCTGTAATCTCAGCACTTTGGGAGGCCGAAGAGGGTGGATCACGAGGTCAGGTGATCGAGACCATCCTGGCTAACATGGTGAA
Organism: Macaca nemestrina; assembly: GCF_043159975.1. Classification (NCBI taxonomy): domain Eukaryota; kingdom Metazoa; phylum Chordata; class Mammalia; order Primates; family Cercopithecidae; genus Macaca; species Macaca nemestrina. The sequence goes on from NC_092126.1 coordinate 77,239,044, forward strand.
ATTCCGTCTCTACTAAAAATACAACAACAAAATTAGCCGGGAGTGGTGGCAGACACCTGTAGTCCCAGCTACTAGGGAGACTGAGGCAGTAGAATGGCTTGAACCCGGGAGGCAGATCTTGCAGTGAGCTGACATCGCGCCACTGCACCCCAGCCTGGGCAACAGAGCGAGACTCTGTCTCGACAAAAATAAATGAATAAATAAATAAAAGATCTAACAAAGTAGAGATACGTCCTGTGTTAATAGATAAGAAGGCAATATTGTTAAAATGTCAATTCTGACCAGGTGTGGTGGCTCACGCTTGCAATCCCAGCACATTGGGAGGCCGAGGCGGGCAGATCACGAAGTCAGGAGATGGAGACCATCCTGGCTAACACCGTGAAACTCAGTCTCTATTAAAAATACAAAAATTTAGCTAGATGTGGTGGCAGGCACGTGTAGTCCCAGCTACTCGGGAGGCTGAGGCAGGAGAATGGCGTGAACCCGGGAGGCAGTGCTTGCAGTGAGCCGATTTGCACCACTGCACTCCAGCCTGGGTGACAGTGCGAGATTCCATCTCAAAAAACAAACAAACAAACAAACAAACAAAACAAAAAACAAAAAAACAAGGCAGTTCTTTCCAATTTGATCTATAGACTCAATGCAATCCCAATAAAAATTCCAACTTTTTTTCTTTATATATTTATAAACAGATTCCAAAGTTTATATGGAGAAGCAAAAGACCTGGAATAGCCAATACAATATTGAAGAGAAGAATAAAGTTGGAGGAGTGGTGCAATCCAATTTCAAAATATACTATAAATCTACAGAAGTCAAGATAGTGTGGTACTGGTGAAAAAATAGGCAAATATATCAAAGGAACAGAACAGAATAGCGAGAAACTGACACACTCAAATATAGTCAGCTGATATTTAACAATGTGAGCAAAGGCAATTCAGTCTTTTCAACAAATGGTGTTGCAACACTGGAATCTGAAAACAAACCAAAAAATCTAGTCACAAGTTTATATATCTTTCACAGAAATTAACTAAAAATGATTCACCAATCTAAATTTAAAATATACAAGTATAAAACTTTTAGAAGATAACATTGGTGAAAATCTAGGCGACATTGCTTTTGGAAGTGACCGTTTATATACAAAACCAAAAGGATGCTCCATTAAAGAAAAAAACGATAGGCCGGGCGCGGTGGCTCAAGCCTGTTATCCCAGCACTTTGGGAGGCCGAGACGGGCGGATCACGAGGTCAGGAGTTCGAGACCATGCTGGCTAACACGGTGAAACCCCGTCTCTACTAAAAAATACAAAAAACTAGCCGGGCGAGGTGGTGGGCGCCTGTAGTCCCAGCTACTCGGGAGGCTGAGGCAGGAGAATGGCGTAAAAACCCGGGAGGCGGAGTTTGCAATGAGCTGAGATCCAGCCACTGCACTCCAGCCTGGGCGACACAGCGAGACTCCGTCTCAAAAAAAAAAAAAAAAAAAACGATAAATTAGACTTTGGTAACATTAAAACTGCTCTGCAAAAGACAGTGTTAAGTGAGGAAAAAGAAAAGTGACATACTGAAAGAACATCTTTGAAAAACATGTGTCTGATAAAGGACTAGTATAAAAATATACAAAGAACTTTTTAAACTTAAAATAACCTTAGTTAAACATTGGGAAAAAAATCTGAACATTCACCTCACCAAAAGAAGACATACCAATTGCAAATAAGCATTAGAAAAATCCTTAACATCATATGTCATTAGACAATTGCAAATCAAGATAACAATGAGATACCATTATTTACCCATTGTAAGGGCTATAATCCAAAGCACTGTCAACAACAAATGCTGGATGTAAAGCAACAGAAACTTACTCCTTGCTTGTGGGAATGCAGAATGGTATCACTTTGGAATAGTGGGCAGTTTCTTAACAAAACTAAACATACTCTTACCATATGATCCAGAAATCACATTCGTTGGTATTTGTTTGAATAAGATGAAAACTTATGTCCATGCAAAAACCTGCACACCAATGTTTATAGTGGTTTCATTCTTACTTGCAAAAATTTGGATGCAACCAACATGTCCTTTAAGAAAAATGAATAGATAAACAAACTGTGGTACATCCATACAATGAAATATTTTTCAGCAATAAAAAAAGACATGAATGAACTTTGAGTGCATATTGCTAAGTGAAAGAATCCAATCTGGGAAGGCTAAATGATATGTAATTCCAATTATTTCACTTTCTGGAAAAGTAAGTAAAAATATCAATCGTTCTTAGGGTTTGGTGGCAGGGAGAGGAAGGAAGAGATAAGCAGCTGGGTCATTTTGGGTAGTGATTTGAGGGGGAGGAGAGGAAGGAAGAGATGAATAGCTGGGATTTTTAAGGTAGTGAAATTGTGTATAATACTGTAATAGTAGACAGATAGCATTATACCTCTTTCAAAAACCATAGAATGTACAACACAAAGAAAGTACCCTGTTAGCTAAGGGTAATGACTTCAGGTAACAATAATAATAATAACAATATTGATTCATTAATGGTAACAAATGTGCCACACTAAGCAAGATGATGATGATGATAATAATAATAATAACTATATGGTTGCTGAGAGCGTGGGGTAGTGGTGGGGAGGAAAATGAGTGTATGAAAACTTAAAGTGTATGTTCCACTTAAAGTACTTTTCTGTAAATCTAAATCTACTCTAAAAAGTAAAGTCTCTTTTTCTAAGTAATGAGAATGTATTATGAACCCCTTATGCCAATAAATTGGAAAACTCAAAAATAAATATATTCTCTCAAAAATATGGCTACAACAGCCGGGCGTGGTGGCCGGAGCCTGTAGTCCCAGCTACTCAGGAGGCTGAGGCAGGAGAATGGCGTCAATCCGGGAGGCGGAGCTTGCAGTGAGCCGAGATTGCAGCACTACACTCCAGCCTGGGCGACAGAGCGAGACTCCGTCTCAAAAAAAAAAAAAATATATATATATATATATATATGTATATATGCTACAACAATATGCGTTTATGGTGGACGGGTGTGAGTGTGTGTATGGGTGTATAACAGGAAGAGAGGATAAAGAATAGAGAGATGTGGGCCACACTGAGAAGGGCCTTACATGTTCTGCTGAACATATAGAATATAGGCAGAAGCAGTTAATAATCTAGTAAATATTTTAAAGCAACACATTGACATCAGAATATTGTACTTACCTATATCAAAATTGTGTATAACTATCACTATATATTTTCATGAATGTTTTATATGTAAAATAGAATAGAATCATGTTAGCCTTTTTACAATTATATTTTTAACTTTTGAGGGTATATAAGAAAAGCATCCCCTTCTTCTTACTCTCTTGTTTTAACTAATAACAAAGAAAAAATCACAGAGAATATACAAAAAAAAAACAAAAAAAAATGGAAAGAAACAAGTATAGGCAGGTTGACTGTACCATGGGGCTCCAATTCCCCTCTCCTCTCAGTTTCTTGTCTTTACTGCTCCCTGCCTCCCAGGATCCCATAGTCAAGGGTACCTGATTTCTGCTTTTTACTGGCAAAATGTATGTAATACAAAATAAATGGAATGCAAAATTATAGAAAACTATCTTATAACATGATAAAACGTAAATATAATCAAATTTATAAAATAAATGTTTTGGATCAGATTTGTAGGAAATTCAAATGCATTTAGTTCCTGTTTACCAGGATTTTTTTTTTTTTTTCAAGTAGGCCAAATGGATGTGAATTACTCCTCTGAGGTAAATTGCTGATATATTATAGGTAGGTAGTGGGGACAATGGGAGATTTCATGAGTAGAAAGTAAATATTTGTCTCTGTTATAGCTAGGTATTTGCCTACATATAAACTGTTAGGGTTTTGTGTCCTCCCTCATCATTTCTATGAAAAGAAAAAGGAGTGTCATCATTTCAAGCTTTAGTACCATTCTGAGCATAGTAGGCCCTCAAAAAATATTGGTGATAGCTGTGTAACATTGAAAGTATAAAACACCTAGACAACAATAATATAGAAACAGATTCATAATTAGCTTGTTGTTTACTTATGACATTCTTTTCTTTGATTTATGGCTGCTACTAAAAGCCACTGATTCCTAGGTCATTTCACCAAAATAATTAAAAATGAAATTAAAGAGCATGATCTAAATGGTGAATATCAAAACCAATTTAAAAAGAGCTTGCATAGCAAGATTGGTGAGTGCATACAAGTAATTTGTCAGTGATTTATGTCAGGAAGCCCAACTGCTTCCTCTTAAAAACACATTGTAATTGTTTCCTAGCACTGTTGTAACAAAGTGTCACAAACTAGGTACCTCAGAACAACAGAAATGTATTGTTTCACAGTTTCTGGAGATTTGAAATCCAAGATCAAAATATGATAGGATTGGTTCCCTTTCGGGGTTGTGAGGAAGAATCTGCTTTAAAGGGTTGTGAGGAAGAATCTGCTTTATGCCTGTCTCCTAGATCCGTGTCCTTTGTTGGTTATCTTTGTCACTCTTTGGTTTGTAAGTTCATCACCTTGATCTCTACAATCACATTCACATCACTTTTTACCTTTATGTAGTACATATGTGCATGTCTGTCCTTGTATCCAAATTTCCCCCTTTTACAAAGACAGCGGTCATGATGGATTAGGGATCACGGTGAGAACAACCAGAAGTTACTCTTGTGGCCATTTTGGTTTTGGTGGGTTTTGGCTGGCTCCTTTACTGCAACCTGTTTTATCAGCAAGGTCTGTATGACCCGTATTTTGTGCTGATCTCCTATTTTATCTTGTGACTTAGAATGCCTTAACCATCTGGGAAGGCAGCCCAGTAGATTTCAGCCTCATTTTACCCAGCTCCTGTTTACAATGGAGTTGCTCTGGCTTACATGTCTCTGACATTCCCTCCCTTCCTTTTATAAGAGAACCCTTAATCTTAAGGATTGTAGAGGGATGAAGGTCCATCCTCTGTAATTTTTTCGGGCTGAATAGGGGAAATGATATTTCTGCCTAACTATGGGGGTCTCTTGCATTCAGGGTAGAGAGGAGCTCAGATACAAAGCATCAATATGGTAAGGTCCATTCATAACTCCTGAGTTTCAACAAAAGGTGGTATCTGGAAGATTAATAAGTGTTTAATTTAAGAAAAGATTCAGTAAACTCCTCCTGTATTCCTACACAAAGAGGATAACAGCAATATATTTCACAGGAGTAAAGCAAAATAAGTAAATTTATTCCAAGTAAACTAAGGTTCTTCATAAACTAGGCAACTGTTGGAACTAAACTGATATTGGGTTGTTACTTGATTGTAATGTGCCCAGAATTTGAATACTGATCCACATTTTTACATTCCCCATCCCTCTTGTTTCTGCTGAACAACAATCAGAGATCTCTGGTTGGTTCACAGGAATAAGTAGGGTTAGCCCAAATTGCAGAAACAAACTTAGAAACAACTAATGAGACTAGAATTTAATAACAAGTGAACCATAGTTCTTGAAACATAATATTTCTCTCTCCAGTTTCCCATTTTTACTAAGGACAAATCATGGTAAGACTGATTTGCTTTATTATACTTGGCCTGATTATTTGTATGAAGTGCAGCAAGAATAATTATTTTTCACATAAGCTCTTTTTCAATTGGTTTTGATGGAACTCTGTTCCATAGAACGAATCTTAGAAAAAAGTTTTTTTAAAGCTGAGCCTGGCCATTGGTTTGTATCCTCAAATACCTACGAGGTGTGTAAATATCTTTCCTCTTGAAGTCCCAAGATAACTTGCAGCTCCTGGACCTGTCAGAAAGTGACCTTTATTCACCACAGGTCAGAAACCCTCAATAGGGACTGTTGTAGGCAAGCTATGAAGTCAGTTCTCCACAGGGCTTTTATTGGCTCTATAAGTCAATTTTAATTCCCTAAAGGAAAACACACTATTCCAGTCAGAGCCTTAGCAAAATAACCAATTTCTCCAATTTTGTGCTGTTACAAAAGAAAACACATTCTTACTGCATGGTTCCTTTTAATAAAAGGAAAGGATGCTTTACCAACCTCGGGCTAGAGGCCCAACTTAGGAGGGTTAGAGTCCTTTCTAAAATGTAGAAGGTTAGAGGCTCCACTCGGTAAAGCCTCCCCCGCACCCCACACCGACCTTTTTGTTTGTTTGTTTGTTTGTCTGTTTTTTGAGACAGAGTCTCACTCTGTAGCCCAGGCTGAGTGCAGTGGCACATATTCGGCTCACTGCACTCTCTGCCTCCCAGGTTCAAGCTATTCTCCTGACTCAGTCTCTGGAGTAGCTGGGACTACAGGCGCCTGCCACCAGGCCCAGCTAATTTTTGTGTGTTTAGTAGAGATGGGGTTTCACTATGTGGGCCAGGCTGGTCTCGAACTCCTGATCTCGTGATCTGCCCACCTTGGCCTCCCAAAGTGCTGGGATTACAGGCATGAGCTGCCACACTGGACAGGTAAAGTCCCTTTAAGAACAGGTCTGGCACTATGGAATGCTCACTGCTATTCTCTTTGGATCAATCTGCCTTGCACTCTTTGGCTGACAGCTGTGGGTAATAGGGTTAGGCATATAGAGGATCCTGGGTCATCAGGAGCTTTTTCCTCCCTAAAAGGGGGAAACTTGAAACCTGATAAGATTGCTGGAAAAGCTCCCTGCTCCACCGACAGCAGCTGACTGAACTTTTCAATGTGGCTGCAATGGGTGGGTCTTTCTCTGGCTTCCCAGATCATTTCACCTTCCCCACCCTGCCACAGGCAGTGCTTTTCTCTCTCTCTCTCCTTTCCCTTTCTTATCTGTTTCTGTTACTCAGGGTGACCATCTTGTCCAGAGACCATGTATTGTAACTCCCAGTTGGAGGTTGGATTAAAGGTGATGGGGCTCAGCTGAAGGCAAATTTAAGCCTTGCTAGTTTGATATTGGCTGCTAAGCAGAGCGGCTAATGTCTGTGTTTTATCACGTTTTACTCTGGCCAGAACGAAAGAAAAAAAAAAATTCTTTATGCTGCGGCTTGGCCCCCAGGGCAATGGTGCCCCAGTCAAGATCACTAGGGCCGCTCAGGGAAAGGGAATCCGGAACCTTGGCATGCCTGCAAAAGGGTAAGAATTTCTTACCGGTCAGATTTTCGGCTTCTCTATCTGTGTGCAAACGGTTAAATGAATGGAAAGAAAAAAATCAGTGTTTATCTCCTCCGTAATGTTTTGATTAAAGGGAAAAAGAATTTAAGGCTAGTCTTAAGTTGGTGTATTTTGTGCTATGAATTCATTTTTCTGTAAAATAAAACATGGGTTTAGAACACCTGTAAGCCCGCTTTTCAAGATGACCCAGCAAGCTGGTCAGTAACAAACTTCACTGCAGGCCCCTGAAACAAACAAACAAAAAAACTGGATGAAGTCTTCACTTTGTTTTATGTCCTTGGGAGCTTGACCTTTTAACCAGGTGGTGGTACTTTCTCTTCTTCTCCGCCTTCCAGGGAACAGGAATTTTAGGGTTCATGTCATAGATAGCTCTAAAAATTATATGAAATGTTGAAAGCCTTTGCAAGCTCAGAATTAACTACTCTAGACTCCTTCTGGGGAAGGAACTAGAGACAGTCCATTGCTGTAGCTCAGTAGTCAAGGTTCAATTCTCCACCTAGGAAATAAGTCGTTAATGTATGTGTGTATTTCTAATTGTTTCTTATTTTTATTATAATAAATTTTATAGGGTACTCAGATATTATCCAACTGCTAAGGAATGTTTTTAGTGCAACTATAATTTTTAACTATTTATTTTCTTTTGAACTATCTTTGTGGGTCATGATGATAAATTAGGAACTATTAGGTACAAATACTTACTAATTTATATGTTGTTTTAGAGGAAAACATATATTTCCTTTCTGACATCTGTACATGCTGGAGTGTTGTTTTTTCTTTTTAAATAAGTAGTTCTGCTTTAATTATAATTTCAAAAGATTTCTACCACTGTCTATATTTATCCAAATGTTTAAGTAATCATCACATGTAGCCATACTATTTTAAACATGAATCAGATTATTTCATTCCCTTGTTTCCTGTTACGGCTGAAATAAATGTACTATCATATTTACAGCCCCAAATACCTTACCTGAAATGGCCTATGCCTGCCTTAAACACACTGGCCTTTTCAGTACTAAACACCACATGCTTGTTACCATCTCAAGGCTTCCAATGTTCCAGGCTACTCCAGGATTATTGCATGGTTACCTTCTTCCAGTTATTTATTTATTTCTTGGTTAAAATTCCCTATTGTCCTGATGGCTGGGATTGGATATAAACACCATATTATCTTCCATTTTCTCCATCTCTTCATTGCCTATCTGTTCTTTTCACCCAAGAGCTAATGAACAAAACATATTTGTTCCAGCAAGATTCCTGGGACCATTAGCTTGACATTTTGGGGTAAAATGGGGTATTTTATAACATAAAAAAGAACAAAACAATGGACAAAACGTAACTTTTGATGAAAAGAGGAAAATTAAAAAATAATGTGCTGTCACTAAACATGAAAATTTTAATGAAACTGAAAAATAATTATCATATAGTAAATAAAATACAGAACACACTAGGCTGTTCGTAGTTCCTGAGGACAAGATATAAAAAGAAAAAAATCTATCTACCTATCATTTACTTATCATCTGTCTACAATGTGATTATAATAAAAATATATTAAAAATTAATTCTGATTGTCTCCAGATGAAATATAGGGGTCCTTACTTTTATCAATTTCTATTGCAATGAGCATGCGATACATTGAATATAAAAATTTTAGACTCCCAAAATATATTACAAATCACAGTAGTTTATGTATCTGTCAATCTGTCAAACAAATTTGCATATATATATAGTTAAGTTAAATATTTAACTTTTCCTTTCAGAATTTATTCATATGCATGACATTTAATTATTATACGTAATATTTGGAGTTTTTCTTCACTTAAGATCTCAAGATCTTTAGATATTACTTATATTTTAAAAAACGTGTATAACTCTTATTTAACATTGATTTATTTGCTTCATATTCTCACAATGAATTCTCAAGAGTGATATTGCTGTGTCAAACATTACGTTAAATTTAAGGCCATCCATAAGCAGATCACAGCTGGATGTTTCTCTTTCCCAAATGATTTCATGCTCTCTTACTACTTCAATTTCTGCCCAGTTTTCACTTGCCATCATGTTGATTAACATCTTAACAATCTCTTCTTTCTGCAACATTGTGTGAGTAAGCACTCTTGCATGAAAAATTCAAAAGTTTCATTTCTTAATTGACAGGTAGTTTATGGTGTTTTGCTTTGTCCTTAATGCCCTATTTTGTGTAGAACATCAGTTACATTTTATTGAAATGTGTAGAGTTTCCTTGGAAAATGAATTTCTAGATAATATTTTTAATATCTTCAAATTTATCCTATATTTTTGCTCACCAACTTCAATTTATCATTTGTTAATTGTAACTGAAATGTATTAATTATTTTTATATTGCTTTCTAATGACTATTCAAAACCAGTCTATTGTTTTTCTGCTTCATAGATTACATAAAAGGAAATTTTATATAAATTAACTGTTGAGCTTGGAGAGTTCTATACTTGATTGTTTCTTGGTTTGTGTGTATCCTTTGACTTTTTTTTTTTTTTTTTGCTAAAATTATCAGAAGTTACTATCATACATTAATAGATGCATTCATTTGATGTTTAATGAATGTCTAAGTGCCATTCACTATTTGATTTGACCTCATTGGAGTTTTATTTACTACTTGTTTCTACTTCAGTTTTTTTTTTTTTAATTATTTTTTATTATTATACTTTAAGTTCTAGGGTACATGTGCATAACGTGCAGGTTTGTTACATATGTATACTTGTGCCATGTTGCTGTGCTGCACCCATCAACTCGGCAATACCCATCAACTCGTCGTTTACATCAGGTATAACTCCCAGTGCAATCCCTCCACCCTCCCCCCTCCCCATGATAGGCCCCGGTGTGTGATGTTCCCCTTCCCGAGTCCAAGTGATCTCATTGTTCAGTTCCCACCTATGAGTGAGAACATGCGGTGTTTAGTTTTCTGTTCTTGTGATAGTTTGCTAAGAATGATGGTTTCCAGCTGCATCCATGTCCCTACAAAGGACACATGATGGACATTTGGGTTGATTCCAAGTCTTTGCTATTGTGAATAGTGCCGCAATAAACAAACATGTTCATGTGTCTTTATAGCAGCATGATTTATAATCCTTTGGGTATATACCCAGTAATGGGATGGCTGGGTCATATGGTACATCTAGTTCTAGATCCTTGAGGAATTGCCATACTGTTTTTCATAATGGTTGAACTAGTTTACAATCCCACCAACAGTGTAAAAGTGTTCCTATTTCTCCACATCCTCTCCAGCACCTGTTGTTTCCTGACTTTTTAATGATCGCCATTCTAACTGGTGTGAGATGGTATCTCATTGTGGTTTTGATTTGCATTTCTCTGATGGCCAGTGATGATGAGCATTTTTTCATGTGTCTGTTGGCTGTATGAATGTCTTCTTTTGAGAAATGTCTATTCATATCCTTTGCCCACTTTTTGATAGGGTTGCTTGTTTTTTTCTTGTAAATTTGTTTGAGTTCTTTGTAGGTTCTGGATATTAGCCCTTTGTCAGATGAGTAGATTGCAAAAATTTTCTCCCATTCTGTAGGTTGTCTGTTCACTCTGATGGTAGTTTCTTTTGCTGTGCAGAAGCTATTTAGTTTAATGAGATCCCATTTGTCAATTTTGGCTTTTGCTGCCGTTGCTTTTGGTGTTTTAGACATGAAGTCTTTGCCCATGCCTATGTCCTGAATGGTGCTACCTAGGTTTTCCTCTAGGATTTTTATGGTATTAGGTCTAACATTTAAGTCTCTAATCCATCTTGAATTAATTTTCGTATAAGGAGTAAGGAAAGGATCCAGTTTCAGCTTTCTACTTATGGCTAGCCAATTTTCCCAGCACCATTTATTAAATAGGGAATCCTTTCCCCATTTCTTGTTTCTCTCAGGTTTGTCAAAGATCAGATGGCTGTAGATGTGTGGTATTATTTCTGAGGACTCTGTTCTGTTCCATTGGTCTATATCTCTGTTTTGGTACCAGTACCATGCTGTTTTGGTTACTGTAGCCTTGTAGTATAGTTTGCAGTCAGGTAGCATGATGCCTCCAGCTTTGTTCTTTTGACTTAGGATTGTCTTGGAGATGCGGGCTCTTTTTTGGTTCCATATGAACTTTAAAGCAGTTTTTTCCAATTCTGTGAAGAAACTCGTTGGTAGCTTGATGGCGATGGCATTGAATCTATAAATAACCTTGGGCAGTATGGCCATTTTCACGATATTGATTCTTCCTATCCATGAGCATGGTATGTTCTTCCATTTGTTTGTGTCCTCTTTTATTTCACTGAGCGGTGGTTTGTAGTTCTCCTTGAAGTGGTCCTTTACATCCCTTGTAAGTTGGATTCCTAGGTATTTTATTCTCTTTGAAGCTATTGTGAATGGAAGTTCATTCATGATTTGGCTCTCTGTTTGTCTGTTACTGGTGTATATGAATGCTTGTGATTTTTGCACATTAATTTTGTATCCTGAGACTTTGCTGAAGTTGCTTATCAGCTTAAGGAGATTTTGGGCTGAGACAATGGGGTTTTCTAAATATACAATCATGTCATCTGCAAAGAGGGACAATTTGACTTCTTCTTTTCCTAACTGAATACCCTTGATTTCTTTCTCTTGCCTGATTGCCCTAGCCAGAACTTCCAACACTATGTTGAATAGAAGTGGTGAGAGAGGGCATCCCTGTCTTGTGCCAGTTTTCAAAGGGAATTTTTCCAGTTTTTGCCCATTCAGTATGATATTGGCTGTGGGTTTGTCATAAATAGCTCTTATTATTTTGAGATACGTTCCATCAATACCGAATTTATGGAGCGTTTTTAGCATGAAGGGCTGTTGAATTTTGTCAAAAGCCTTTTCTGCATCTATTGAGACAATCATGTGGTTCTTGTCTTTGGTTCTGTTTATATGCTGGATTATGTTTATTGATTTGAGAATGTTGAACCAGCCTTGCATCCCAGGGATGAAGCCCACTTGATCATGGTGGATAAGCTTTTTGATGTGCTGCTGAATCTGGTTTGCCAGTATTTTATTGAGGATTTTTGCATCGATGTTCATCAGGGATATTGGTCTAAAATTCTCTTCTTTTGTTGTGTCTCTGCCAGGCTTTGGTATCAGGATGATGTTGGCCTCATAAAATGAGTTAGGGAGTATTCCCTCTTTTTCTATTGATTGGAATAGTTTCAGAAGGAATGGTACCAGCTCCTCCTTGTAACTCTGGTAGAATTCAGCTGTGAATCCATCTGGTCCTGGACTTTTTTTTGGTTGGTAGGCTATTAATTATTGCCTCAATTTCAGAGCCTGCTATTGGTCTATTCAGGGATTCAACTTCTTCCTTGTTTAGTCTTGGAAGAGTGTAAGTGTCCAGGAAATTTTCCATTTCTTCTAGATTTTCTAGTTTATTTGCGTAGATGTGTTTACAGTATTCTCTGATGGTAGTTTGTATTTCTGTGGGGTCAGTGGTGATATCCCCTTTATCATTTTTTATTGCATCTATTTGATTCTTCTCCCTTTTCTTCTTTATTAGTCTTGCTAGTGGTCTGTCAATTTTGTTGATCTTTTCAAAAAACCAACTTCTGGATTCATTGATTTTTTGGAGGGTTTTTTGTGTCTCTAACTCCTTCAGTTCTGCTCTGATCTTAGTTATTTCTTGCCTTCTGCTAGCTTTGGAATGCGTTTGCTCTTGCTTCTCTAGTTCTTTTAATTGTGATGTTAGAGTGTCAAGTTTAGATCTTTCCTGCTTTCTCTTGTGGGCATTTAGTGCTATAAATTTCCCTCTACACACTGCTTTAAATGTGTCCCAGAGATTCTGGTATGTTGTATCTTTGTTCTCATTGGTTTCAAAGAACATCTTTATTTCTGCCTTCATTTCGTTATGTACCCAGTAGTCATTCAGAAGCAGGTTGTTCAGTTTCCATGTAGTTGAGCGGTTTTGATTGAGTTTCTTAGTCCTGAGTTCTAGTTTGATTGCACTGTGTTCTGAGAGACAGTTTGTTATAATTTCTGTTCTTGTACATTTGCTGAGAAGTGCTTTACTTCCAATTATGTGGTCAATTTTGGAATAAGTGCGATGTGGTGCTGAGAAGAATGTATATTCTGTTTATTTGTGGTGGAGAGTTCTATAGATGTCTATTAGGTCTGCTTGCTGCAGAGATGAGTTCAATTCCTGGATATCCTTGTTAACTTTCTGTCTCGTTGATCTGTCTAATGTTGACAGTGAAGTGTTGAAGTCTCCCATTATTTTTGTATGGGAGTCTAAGTCTCTTTGTAAGTCTCTAAGGACTTGCTGTATGAATCTGGGTGCTCCTGTATTGGGTGCATATATATTTAGGAGAGTTAGCTCTTCCTGTTGAATTGATCCCTTTACCATTATGTAATGGCCTTCTTTGTCTCTTCTGATCTTCGATGGTTTAAAGTCTGTTTTATCAGAGACTAGTATTGCAACCCCTGCTTTTTTTTGTTCTCCATTTGCTTGGTAAATCTTCCTCCATCCCTTTATTTTGAGCCTATGTATGTCTCTGCGTGTGAGATGGGTCTCCTGAATACAGCAGACTGATGGGTCTTGACTCTTTATCCAGTTTGCCAGTCTGTGTCTTTTAATTGGAGCATTTAGTCCATTTACATTTAAGGTTAATATTGTTATGTGTGAACTTGATCCTGCCATTATGATATTAACTGGTTATTTTGCTCGTTAGTTGATGCAGTTTCTTCCTAGCCTAAATGGTCTTTACATTTTGGCATGTTTTTTCAATGGCTGGTACTGGTTGTTCCATTCCATGTTTAGTGCTTCCTTCAGGGTCTCTTGTAAGGCAGGCCTAGTGGTGACAAAATCTCTAAGCATTTGCTTATCTGTAAAGGATTTTATTTCTCCTTCACTTATGAAACTTAGTTTGGCTGGATATGAAATTCTGGGTTTAAAATTCTTTTCTTCAAGAATGTTGAATATTGGCCCCCACTCTCTTCTGGCTTGGAAAGTTTCTGCCGAGAGATCTGCTGTTAGTCTGATGGGCTTCCCTTTGTGGGTAACCCGACCTTTCTCTCTGGCTGCCCTTAAGATTTTTTCCTTCATTTCAACTTTAGTGAATCTGGCAATTATGTGTCTTGGAGTTGCTCTTCTCGAGGAGTATGTTTGTGGCGTTCTGTGTATTTCCTGGATTTGAATGTTGGCCTGCCCTACTAGGTTGGGGAAGTTCTCCTGGATGATATCCTGAAGAGTGTTTTCCAACTTGGTTCCATTTTCCCCCTCACTTTCAGGCACCCCAATCAGACATAGATTTGGTCTTTTTACATAATCCCATACTTCTTGCAGGCTTTGTTCATTTCTTTTTCTTCTTTTTACTTTTGGTTTCTCTTCTCGCTTCATTTCGTTCATTTGATCCTCAATCACTGATACTCTTTCTTCCAGTTGATCAAGTCGGTTACTGAAGCTTGTGCATTTGTCACGTATTTCTCGTGTCATGGTTTTCATCTCTTTCATTTCGTTTATGACCTTCTCTGCATTAATTACTCTAGCCATCCATTCTTCCACATTTTTTTCAAGATTTTTAGTTTCTTTGCGCTGGGTACGTAATTCCTCCTTTAGATCTGAGAAGTTTGATGGACTGAAGCCTTCTTCTCTCATCTCGTCAAAGTCATTCTCCATCAAGCTTTGATCCGTTGCTGGCGATGAGCTGCGCACCTTTGCCAGGGGAGATGCGCTCTTATTTGTTGAATTTCCAGCTTTTCTGCCCTGCTTTTTCCCCATCTTTGTGGTTTTATCTGCCTCTGGTCTTTGATGATGATGGTGACGTACTGATGGGGTTTTGGTGTAGGTGTCCTTCCTGTTTGATAGTTTTCCTTCTAACAGTCAGGACCCTCAGCTGTAGGTCTGTTGGAGATTGCTTGAGGTCCACTCCAGACCCTGTTTGCCTGGGTGTCAGCAGCAGAGGCTGCAGAAGATAGAATATTTCTGAACAGCGAGTGTACCTGTCTGATTCTTGCTTTGGAGGCTTCCTCTCAGGGGTGTACTCCACCCTGTGAGGTGTGGGGTGTCAGACTGCCCCTAGTGGGTGATGTCTCCCAGTTAGGCTACTCAGGGTCAGGGACCCACTTGAGCAGGCAGTCTGTCCCTTCTCAGATCTCAACCTCCGTGTTGGGAGATCCACTGCTCTCTTCAAAGCTGTCAGACAGAGTCGTTTGCATCTGCAGAAGTTTCTGCTGCTTTTGGCTTTTGTTGTTGTTTACTGTGCCCTTTCCCCAGAGGTGGAGTCTACAGAGACAGGCAGGTTTCCTTGAGCTGCTGTGAGCTCCACCCAGTTCGAGCTTCCCAGCGGCTTTTTTTACCTACTTAAGCCTCAGCAATGGCCGGCGCCCCTCCCCCAGCCTCGCTGCTGCCTTGCCGTGAGATCGCAGACTGCTGCGCTAGTAATGAGGAAGGCTCCGTGGGCGTGGGACCCTCCCGGCCAGGTGTGGGATATAATCTCCTGGTGCGCCTGTTTGCTTAAAGCGCAGTATTGGGATGGGAGTTACCCGATTTTCCAGGTGTTGTGTGTCTCAGTTCCCCTGGCTAGGAAAAGGGATTCCCTTTCCCCTTGCGCTTCCCAGGTGAGGTGATGCCTCGCCCTGCTTCAGCTCTCGCTGGTCGGGCTGCAGCAGCTGACCAGCACCCATTGTCCAGCACTCCCTTGTGAGATTAACCCAGTACCTCAGTTGAAAATGCAGAAATCACCAGTCTTCTGTGTCACTCGTGCTGGGAGTTGGAGACTGGAGCTGTTCCTATTCGGCCATCTTGCTCCGCCCCCAACACTCTACTTCAGTTTTTAATAGATATGGAATTGAACCTTTATATTTCCTTTACATTTTCAGTTCTCCTTCCAGAATACTCAATTTTACTTCTTTTTTCCTTAGAAAATAATTATTATATTCTATGTGAATCTTTCCTTCTCTTTTCTTTTGTATTCAGTATACATAAACCATAATCACTGTGCCTGAGAGTATTAAACTTCTTTTGTCACTCTAAATATTTATAAATGTCAACATTTTAGGACCCTCACAAACAAGATATATTTCTTCTAGAACTAACACTTTTAGACTTGTAGAAAAGGAAAGAATATAATTTGTAAATATTTATAGGTGAGTGTGTGAATTACTTCTTCCAAGATAAATTAAAAATCCATTTATTTGGTAAATGACCTCTAAGATATAGTTCCTTATTATCATAATTTAGACTGTAGCATGTCTATTCAATGCATTCATTTCTCAGAGGGCTCTGAATAATAGCATACTCCAATTCAGAGTTTGAGGAACTAGGTATATAGAGATGAATACAACCATATTCCATGTGTTTATAACCAGTTTCTAAACTCCTGGCTAGTTTTCTGCTTGTAATTTCAATATATATACAAATTAGAAATAAAATGCAATCTTATACTCTTGTCCAGACATCCCATGAAGATATCTACAAGATCAGACCTTTTCCCATGGTCCACCTGTAAGTCGTTTCAATAGCAGGGATGCTCATTTGCCCACATGAACTTTCTGAATATTGAACAATTCACAGCTTTATGTGGCTATGGAACAGAATAGCCAGACCTGACTGTCCCTGAATAATGCTGTTGTATTATAGAAAAAATAAAATTTAAAGACCATGTATATTTTGTTTTCAGTAACAATATGGGCATATTTATTGACCAGCATGTTATTATCAAATCCCAAGGAATGTTTTGGTTTGTTAGAATATCTAAACCAATGTGACTCTATGATGTTGGTAAATATTTTTATTTTTTTTTGCTCAGTAACAAATATAACTTAAAAGTGCGATTTTATAAAGTACTTTACTTTAAAATTATTTGCATTAACATTATTTATTTGTGTATTATTTTCTAAATTTTGGAAAACGTTGGTAATATATGGAAAATAATATTGTCTTTCCCTAATGTGTCCTATGAGGGATTGAGGGTTTCTGGTTTGGAAATATGCTCCTTAGAAGAGAGAGAGAGGGAGAGGGAGAGAGAAAAGGCAGGAAAATAATCCACGGCTAAATTATCCTAGAAACAAACACACATCAGAAGTAGAGCTAGAAGACAGCATAATCAAACTTCTCAGAAATCCGGAAAATGTTTAAAAGTTTACTCTTTTAAAACTGATTTCTGCCTTTGTTACAAAAGAAGCAGTATTGGAAACATATGCCTATGCCCAGTGAATATGACTCTTCATACATATCATATTGTAACAAATTCCCAAAACAACATTCAGAGTCAGAGTGAAATTATTGTTTTTATTTCTCAGGGAATCATTTGAGTCTAACAGATGAAATGCATTGTCTAATATTCAATGATAGTGAAGAATAATAGATTTTAATTTGAAATATATTAGTAGTTTGCTATGTAACTCAGAAATATGAAGTCTGAATCTTCTATTTTTAAAAATAAAAAGTAGTATATTTAATAAAATATGCTTATACTATATTGTAAAATAATTCAGTCATGATATAATTGTAGTTCACAGAAAATCATAATTGTAGGATTTGTCATATATGACTGTGAAAATAATTTGTGTAATCTAGGAAATAAGACATTTCAGAAAATGGGTTACCTTGCCTCCTGAAAAATGTGTACAACTAAAATCTGAGAATAAGTAAAATTTAAGAAGGAGACTATACCAATACTTTACTAATTATATTCTTTGAGACAATAGTTTCACTGAAGATGTTATAGAAAATAAATTTTATAAACAAGTTTGGAAATCACCGTGTAAACTAATTTATGTAGATTTCAATATTTCAGGATTTCACCGTACATTTTGTATAGCAATTAAATTTTTAATCTTCATAAAGAGATTTCCACATAAAATTTCTTACATTTTTTGCGGGATCATCTCCTGAGATAAACATTTTGACTAACCATTGTTTATCATTTTTGTAGCTATATTAGATTAGACAATTGTTCTTGTGTTTTAGGATCAAAAGTTGAAAAACCATCACATTTTATTACAGCATAAGAAAACAAAAAATGATATTTTTGTCTTAAATATTTTAACAAATTAATTCTATATATCTAACTCAGCATTGTATATTTTATTGCAAATAAGAATGACATAATATAAGCAATAATTAGAAATTACTTTTATTGTAAAACCTGATCATAGCAGATACACCCCAAAAGATAACCATTTTAATTCTCAATTATTTTCAATATTAATGACTAATCTAATTATTAATAATGTTTTAACATGGCAGTTCATTCAGTACTGTTGAAATTTTATTATAAATATCTCTGTTCTATATTTCTAATAAGCATTTGCTATGTGTTAAGTACAAAATCAACTTTCTCAAACATTGCTAATATATGAATAGTCTCAATAGTAATATAAACATTAGCAAATTAATATTAATAAATTAATATTAGCAATATTAATAAAAAACAAATATCCTAATCCAAAAAAAAAAAAATGAGCCTTCTTCTGGACATTTCAGTTCCTTTTTTTCCTTTTCCTTCATTATAATTTCTTTACATTTTTATCTTCTTCTGATATAGATGAATATTACAGTACAAATGCTGTATTTAAAATGAAATACATTAACTGTGCAGAATGTAAAAGAAGGTGTTAACAATTAGGACTAGCTATAAAATAGATCTAAATTTAATTTAATTTATTTATGCATTTTTTTCAGGTCTCTTACTATTAATGAAATTAAGTCATTTTTTGAATTTCTCTTGGCTTACCATGAACTTAATAAAGATGAGCAGAATGGTATTGTATGGAAACTGCTCGTGTGGGGTTTGAAAATGCTGCTGCTCAGAGACACTGGTGATATAGTTTGGACTTGACTGGATCTTTTGGCTTTCAGTCCACTTTCTTCTCCACCTCATCATTTCATTATTGAAGTTGGATAAAATACTTGACTTTTCTATTTACTGTGCCTCTCTAATTTTTTTTTTCCTCATTTCAACTTGTGATTGTTTACTCCCTTTGACTTCAGATGATGACTCTGTTTCTTTATATCATCTAGAACAATCTCGAAAGGTCCTCCTATTCTCCCAAGTCCTAAATATTGAACTTTCCAAGTTCTATTCTTAGGTCATTTTTTAAAATGTTATATTCTATTCAGAGGTTGTTTCATTAACAAGTATAATTTTAACCAGTACCCTGGGTAAAAAGTTGGCTTTTAAGCCAGAAATAGCTGGGTTTGAATATTTAACTTCACTTCCAGCTACGTGACTGGGCAAGATGCTCGATTACCTTCCACCTAATCCTCTCCTTCCTTGCATATCAATGAATAAATAAAGGAAAGTTTGCTAATTGTAGTAATTGCCTGCTAAATTATCTGTCCAGCAACTTCTCTTCTATACTATGAAATTTCCCCCATTTCCCCACTTCATCATCTCAATATCTCAGTTGAAAGTATCAACACCTTCCTTGTTACAAAAGTCACATAAGAAAATTACATGAATATTTGTCTAGCCACCTCTTCTCCAGACAGAACGAAGACTCCACTGCTGATCCTTCTGATATGCGGCTTCTGGCAATTGATCATTGCTCTGCAATTCTTTACATTACTGAAATTCTCATGTCTGCAAAGCAAAATGTAACACAACTTTGTCAAAACAGTTTCTAAAAATTCAAAACATACAGATATTAATGTCAGGGCTAGCAGACTATGCATAATTATCTCAAGCATAATTACATTTTTTTTTTTTTTTTTTTTTTTGAGACGGAGTCTCGCTCTGTCGCCCAGGCTGGAGTGCAGTGGCGCGATCTCGGCTCACTGCAAGCTCCGCCTCCCGGGTTCACGCCATTCTCCTGCCTCAGCCTCCCGAGTAGCTGGGACTACAGGCGCCCACAACCGCGCCCGGCTAATTTTTTGTATTTTTAGTAGAGACGGGGTTTCACCGTGGTCTCGATCTCCTGACCTTGTGATCCGCCCGCCTCGGCCTCCCAAAGTGCTGGGATTACAGGCGTGAGCCACCGCGCCCGGCCATTACAAATTTTTTGATAGTTTATACTGCTAAAATGTAAATGCAAGATTTTAAAATATTTAGTAAAGAGAAATATTCCTACAGTAATTCAGAGAAGTGAATATGTGTAGCCACAGTTAGTGCTGCCTTTTTTTACTATCTAAGCTGCCCAATAGTCTGAAAGCTCAGAAAAATGATTTTTACCAAGTCAGCAAGAGCAGCTTTATCTTTCTGAAGCAATCTGAAAAGTAACAGTTATAGCCTTCTTTAAATAATTCAGAGAACTCCTTGAAATTCAAGTCAGAAGTGCAAATATAAAAATCTGAAATGAAATGTCATAAAGCTTTTCATTTGCATTTTTGGTTTGGACAATTCATGAATGACTAGGTTGGTCTATGTCATTGTAATTTACAACTTTGCAGTGGCACAGATTTTAATTATACACATGATGGAAGTCACATGGAGGGGAGACATTTATTTGGGATATGATCCCAGCTTGCAACACAGCATCAAGAGTTCAGTGCAGTTTCCCTCAATTTCATTTGTGTCTGCTCCTTTAATAAGAGCTCACCTAAATTTTTCATTTATAGTTTGTATGTATAGAATTTGGAACTTGGAAATTCAGGAAGAGGCTTATAAATTTTCGGTTTCTATAAAGATAAGAATTAAATAAACCTCTCTCCAAAAATAAACAAATATTCTAACCAGATCACTACAACACAATACTTTCAAATGAAGCTGTAGTGTGGTAACTCCTATAAACAGAAGACTATATATTTTTGTATAATAATGTTAGTTATAAAACATATAAGAAGAACAAAAATAAGGGTATAAAAGCTTTTGGAATATTTTTCTCTGGCCTTAGTACTGAAAATTAAATACTCTATCAAAAAAGGTTTTTGGTGTGTCTCAGTATATATAAATATTGTGATCCCCAGAATGGTGTTCATCAAATATAAATAACAGTTATTTCTGGGTGATGTAATTTTGGGTGACTTAAAATATTTTCCTTTGTATAATTATTTTCTTTGATTTGAAAATGGCAATGCACTGTATTTAAATTATAGATGATTAAATATGAATTTGGTTCTAATGCCTTTAAAATATTGTACAAGACTTCTAACAGTGATTAATTTTTATGAAGTTTTTAAAATTTTTTTATTATACTTTAAGTTCTAGGGTACGTGTGCACAACGTGCACGTTTGTTACATAGGTATACCTGTGCCATGTTGGTGTGCTGCACCCATTAACTTGTCATTTACATTAGGTATATCTCCTAATGCTATCCCTCCCCCTTCCCCCCTCCCCATGATAGGCCCCAGTGTGTGATGTTCCCCTTCCCGGGTCCAAGTGATCTCATTGTTCAATTCCCACCTATGAGTGAGAACATGCGGTGTTTGGTTTTCTGTTCTTGTGACAGTTTGATGAGAATGATGGTTTCCAGCTGCATCCTTGTCCCTACAAAAGACACAAACTCATCCTTTTTTGTGGCTGCATAGTATTCCATGGTGTATATGTGCCAAATTTTCTTAATCCAGTCTGTCACTGATGGACATTTGGGTTGATTCCAAGTCTTTGCTATTGTGAATAGTGCCACAATAAACATACGTGTGCATGTGTCTTTATAGCAGCATGATTTATAATCCTTTGGGTATATACCCAGTAATGGGATGGCTGGGTCAAATGGTATTTCTAGTTCTAGATCCTTGAGGAATTGCCACACTGTCTTCCACAATGGTTGAACTACAGTCCCACCAATAGTGTAAAAGTGTTCCTATTTCTCCACATCCTCTCCAGCACCTGTTGTTTCCTGATTTTGTAATGATTGCCGTTCTAACTGGTGTGAGATGGTGTCTCATTGTGATTTTCATTTGCATTTTTCTGATGGCCAGTAATGAGCATTTTTTCATGTGTCTGTTGGCTGTATGAATGTCTTCTTTTGAGAAGTGTCTGTTCATGTCCTTTGCCCACTTTTTGATATGGTTGTTTCTTTTTTTCTTGTAAAATTGTTTGAGTGCTTCGTAGGTTCTGGATATTTGCCCTTTGTCAGATGAGTAGATTGCAAAAATTTTCCTCCATTCTGTAGGTTGCCTGTTCACTCTGATGGTAGTTTCTTTTGCTGTGCAGAAGCTCTTTAGTTTAATTAGATCCCATTTGTCAATTTTGGCTTTTGTTGCTGTTGCTTTTGGTGTTTTAGACATGAAGTCCTTGCCTATGCCTATGTCCTGAATGGTATTACCTAGGTTTTCTTCTAGGGTTTTTATGGTATTAGGTCTCACATTTAAGTCTCTAATCCATCTTGAATTAATTTTCGTATAAGGAGTAAGGAAAGGATCCAGTTTCAGCTTTCTACTTATGGCTAGCCAATTTTCCCAGCACCATTTATTAAATAGGGAATCCTTTCCCCATTTCTTGTTTCTCTCAGCTTTGTCAAAGATCAGATGGCTGTAGATGTGTGATATTATTTCTGAGGGCTCTGTTCTGTTCCATTGGTCTATATCTCTGTTTTGGTACCAGTACCATGCTGTTTTGGTTACTGTAGCCTTGTAGTATAGTTGAAAGTCAGGTAGCGTGATGCCTCCAGCTTTGTTCTTTTGGCTTAGAATTGTCTTGGCAATGTGGGGTCTTTTTTGGTCCCATATGAAATTTAAAGCAGTTTTTTTCCAATTCTGTGAAGAAAGTCATTGGTAGCTTAATGGGCATGGCATTAAATCTATAAATTACCTTGGGCAGTATGGCCATTTTCACAATATTGATTCTTCCTATCCATGAGCATGGTATGTTCTTCCATTTGTTTGTGTCCTCTTTTATTTCACTGAGCGGTGGTTTGTAGTTCTCCTTGAAGAGGTCCTTTACATCCCTTGTAAGTTGGATTCCTAGGTATTTTATTCTCTTTGAAGCTATTGTGAATGGGAGTTCATTCATGATTTGGCTCTCTGTTTGTCTGTTACTGGTGTATAAGAATGCTTGTGATTTTTGCACATTGATTTTGTATCCTGAGACTTTGCTGAAGTTGCTTATCAGCTTAAGGAGATTTTGGGCTGAGACGATGGGGTTTTCTAAATATACAATCATGTCATCTGCAAACAGGGACAATTTGACTTCTTCTTTTCCTAACTGAAGACCCTTTATTTATATCTCCTGCCTGATTGACCTAACCAGAACTTCCAACACTATTTTGAATAGGAGTGGTGAGAGAGGGCATCCCTGTCTTGTGCCCATTTTCAAAGGGAATGCTTCCAGTTTTTGCTCATTCAGTATGGTATTGGCTGTGGGTTTATCATAAATAGCTCTTATTATTTTGAGATACGTTCCATCAATACCAAATTTATTGAAAGTTTTTAGCACGGACTGTTGAATTTTGTCAAAGGCCTTTTCTGCATCTTCAGATAATCATGTGGTTTTTGTCTTTGGTTCTGTTTATATGCTGGATTACGTTTACTGATTTGCATATGTTGAAGCAGCCTTGCATCCCAGGGATGAAGCCCACTTGATCATCGTGGATAAGCTTTTTGATGTGCTGCTGAGTTTGGTTTGCCAGTATTTTATTGAGGATTTTTGCATTGATGTTCATCAGGGATATTGGTCTAAAATTCTCTTCTTTTGTTGTGTCTCTGCCAGGCTTTGGTATCAGGATGATGTTGGCCTCATAAAATGAGTTAGGGAGTATTCCCTCTTTTTCTATTGATTGGAATAGTTTCAGAAGGAATGGTACCAGCTCCTCCTTGTACCTCTGGTAGAATTTGGTTGTGAATCCATCTGGTCCTGGACTTTTTTTTGGTTGGTAGGCTATTAATTATTGCCTCAATTTCAGAGCCTGCTATTGGTCTATTCAGGGATTCAACTTCTTCCTTGTTTAGTCTTGGAAGAGTGTAAGTGTCCAGGAAATTGTCTATTTCTTCTAGGTTTTCTAATTTATTTGTGTAGAGGTGTGTATAGTATTCTCTAATGGTAGTTTGTATTTCTGTGGGGTCGGTGGTGATATCCTCTTTATCATTTTTTTATCATACTCTAACCACAATAGAAATCCCAGGTTTCAAGTCAATTACATTTAACAATATTTTTTGACTGGGATTGGGGTTGGAAGAAAATATCCTTTGTGAATTATTTTTTTTCTATTTCTACAACATCCCCTCTTAAGATATAGCTAAATTTATAATGTAATCACAGCCTTGCTTCACACCATATATTTTATATCCAGTTTTCATCTGTTGGTAGACAAATTAGTTTATATAATCAGAAACTACTTATTAAGTTTAAATTTATCATTATTGTTATTATTTCTGTCTTTATTTTCTTTTTTCTTTTTTATATTTTTGTTCTTCAGAGGCAGGATGCTACTCTGTGGCCCAGGCTGGAGGGCAGTGACACGATCATATTTCACTGCAGCCTTTAACTCCCCTTGAATAACTTCGGCTACAGGCACATGCCCCCATGCCTGGCTAACATGGTTTTTTTTTTTTTTTTTTTTTTTTTTCTCCCAGAGACAATGTCATTCTGTGCTGCCTAAGTCTCAAACTCTCCTGGGCTCAAGTGATCCTCCTGCTTCAGCCTCCTACAGTGCTAGGATTACAGGTAGGAACCACTGTGCCTGGCCTAATTATTTGTGATAGCAATTCCTAATAATACCGGTGACTTCAATTTATTTATAATTTATGCACCAGCTTTGTATTACCTCACAGGTGAGTGTGTCTACATTTTATGACTGTAATGGTTACAGGATTCAGTAATTTGGCAAATGTACTCAAATAATAAATGATGCAATAATCAGGATTTAAGACCAGGTCTACTTGACTCTTGCATGTGTTACTATTTTCATAATATCATCTGAAATTAAAATAAAATAGTTAAGCTATGTTAATCTTTTTCTATGTATTAGACTTTATTTCAGTGAATAATTTCCTTTAATCCACACAAATATACATGGTAGATAGTTTTATTGTCAAGTTTTTAGAGATGAAAATCATTACATGTGGTGCCCAAAGTCAAACAACTAGTATTTCCAATAAGGCTTGTTGATATCCAAATACCCACTCCTTCAAGGCTCTCATGAGAAGACCATTAGGATGGAAAACACTTCCCTGATTTTCTTACCAAAGAGCTTCCATTAGAAGAGATTATGTTTTATACAGACCTGGAATAGAAGTCACCATTCTGTAGAGAAAACTATGGGCCGGTGTATGGATGTCTTCAGACATTAGACATGGAGTTTTGCTTGCAGTAATAGGGTCTTTTTTCTGTAACAATTACAGACTTAATTCTAGATATATATTTTTAGTTCTTCTCCTCTAAAATATTACATAAAATTTAAAAGTTCTGTGTGTCAAAATAACAATAACAATCACCGTAACAAAAGTTCTGAGTGTAATTTCAGGTTATACTTTAAAAATCACGGTATTCATTTTCTAATGATGCTGTAATAACATGTCACAAACGTAGTACCATAAAATGCCACAAATGTTACAGTTTTGAACATCAGAAGTCAGAAATGTCACACCAGTAAAATCCAGGCGTTGGGAGAGCTGCATTCTTTCTGGAATGTCCATGGGAAAAATATATTTTTTATTTTTCCAGCTTCTAGAAGCTCCACATATTTTTTTGACTTTTCCATTCAAAGCCAAAAATGGACACTTGCATTAATTTGACACAGACCTCCTTCTGCTTTCTACTTCCGCTTATGAGAAACTCTGTGATTAGGACTTAGGACTTCATAAGTAATTCAAAATAATCTACTCTCCTCAAAATCATTTGATTAGAAAATTTAATTTCATCTGTAACCTTAATTTTCCTTTGCTATGTGACTTAATATATTCATAGGTTCTAGGGAATAGGGGATTAACATCTTTAGAGGGCCATTATTCTGCCCAATACAATTGAATATTATAGTAGACCAAAGATTAATTAAGGTTTCAGATTAACAACCTTTAACTTGATGACTATGACTACTGTGGTCTTGTGTTTGAGCAAAAATACCCAATTTGTTCACAGAAATAATGTATTTGCTGTAGTAATTGTTGCGGTAGTAGTCATTGTGATGACAACTGTGTCAGTGTTTGGTATTTATTGGGATTTAGCTTTTATTATGAATGTAGAATTAAGTATTCAGTTTCCAAAGTTTCACCTTTATAACATTGTTTCTAACAAGGAAAATTTTGTCTTTTTAAGGAAAAGTCTATTTTAAAAGTTAACAATATTTGGAGATAAAACACATCCTGAATCCCATTTTTAAGCAATTTACACATATTAGAATGTGTTGAACTGAAAAAGCAAGCATCCAAATTTTTAGTGCATCAAATGAAAATGTTTCCTGTATCTTGATATTTCAATGCTGAAAATGCTGCTCTGGTCAACTAAATTTTACCACTTAGATGATTAATTAAATGCAGAAATCCACCAGTGGCAACGTATCTAATACTGATTTCTGTTTTATCTGTAAGGTACATCGTTGAAACTAAATAGAAACTAGGAAATGGAATGCCCCGAGAATGTCTATAAAATTAATAACCATTCTACTAAAGAAAGTATTTTCTCTTCTGCCCCTCCCAATCTATGCAAGCACATGTCTCGGCATGAAACCAGAGTACCTGTAGCCTAGCATGTGAGATTCTAATCTCTGCTCTGCCACTTTCTCATTGTCTGAATTTAACAGTTTCCTTATCTTTAAAATAGAGGTAAAAGTATTAACTTTGTGTCATCAGGTGAATTAAATTACATGAATTAATCATCAAAAATATGTATTGAGGGCTTACTTATTGATAGGTATTCTTCTATGTGTGAAGGATATGGCAGTAAGCAAATAAAACAGATTCATTGTCTCAAAAAGCTTGAATTCTTAGGGTGGGAGACAGGTAACATACCAATGTGTAATTAAAGTGTATAGTGTATCTTATGGTAATAAGTGCTAAGGAGGAACCATGGAAGGGGGATAGGGAGTGCAAAGGTGTGGTCAATGATTACCTCATTGAGAAGGAGACATGTGGCAAAGACCTGAAGGAAATGAGGGAGCTAAATAGGCTGTTACCTGGAGAACAAGATGTGTTAAAGGGGAGTGAATGTGCAAACGTCTGAAGTGGAAAGAAGCATGTCATTTCTAAGAACACAAAGTAGACAAGTCTAACTGAAGCAGGGAGAGATAAAGGGAGAGTGGCAAAGGTAAATGTGGAGAAATGGGTTTGCACCAGGGCACAAAGGCCCTGGGGCTCATATTAAATGATTCCTTTTGCCCTAAAAGGAAAGGGAAGCCATAGATAGGTAAACATGGTGGTGATATCATTTTATTTGTGTTTCTATTATAAAGCACTTCAATATATTTAAAGAGGACAGATGGACAAGAAGCAAAAATTGAGGAAATTGAGGAAGACTGAATAATTTGTGGTCTTCTATTGTGATGCTCCAGATCAACCATAACAATAGCTTGTACAGTCATGATGGCAGAGAGATGAAGAACAGGAGATGAAGTCAAGAGAATTTAGGACCTAGAGTCAACAAGATGTGGTGACACATTAGATCTGGACAAACTACTGTCAAAGTTAACTCCCAAAACTTTGTCATGAACTACTGGGTGAGTGGTAGTGTTACATTCCAGACTAAAAACGAATGTCTGAGGAGCTAGTATGGCAATTGAAATTGAATTGGAAAGGTGGGCAAGATCATGAGATCAGTTTTTTTAATGTTTACATTTAAGGCACTTGTGAGATGTCCAAATAACTCCTGTAAAAATGGAGATGAATGCATGAGTGTGAAGACATAATAGGGATATGGCTTGGAGCTTAAACTTGTTGAAATTTAAGGTAACAGCACCCAGAGAAGCAGTGTCATTGGGATTAACCAGGCTCCATCCTGGCTGAAGAAACATTTGAAAAGTTGAAGATCTGGGCATTTACTGACTGCAGAGTTAGAATGTTTTGTCTCAGGTTAGGAGGAGGAGAAATAAAGATCTGTGAAAGGGAAAAGAATCAGGGAGCTTTTGGAAAATGTGGAATGCCTCTAAGTTCGAGTTATACATTTCTGCTCTCAACTATTCTGCATTGATTTCTGAGATAATCTTACTTCCAAATTCTTAGGATTTGGCTTATTCTAACCTCTAAGTATTGCTAATAAGTTTCATATCTTAACTAAATACATGACATAAACTTTAAGGGTAAACGTTACTAAATCTTAGCCTTCTAAATCATTATTTTCCAATAATTATCATATATTGTGATTGTGACATTTTTGCATATTTTATTATACTTATGTGTTTCAAGTGTAAATTTCACCTAAGTGAGCTATCCTTTTTCCCGAACTTAATAATAAGAAATATAATAACATTTGACGATAAGTACAAACTCTGCAGTGATAATTCAATTAACTACCGTAATATATGTTTTATCTTATGGTTAATCTATTTTACTGTCTCATTTTTAAAGTAAAACGATGCTAGCAATTGGTCATTACATACTGTTAATCTTCGTATCAAAATAAAACCAATATTCATATCTATAATAAACAGAACGTTACATCAAAGAATCTTACCATCTATTTTAATACTAAAGTGAGATGACAGATCATGAATAAAATATCATGTCACGGGGTCAAAATCTTAACCAGAAAGAGGGCAGAAACATAACTGAGAAATAAAATTTGGAAAGCTCTAGGTGGTTAAGGGAATAATTATAAGATCAAAGGACTAATAATATCAAGTCCTACATGATATATCAAGTTAAAGAAAACATATATACAGCTATCTGGAGAATTTTTATTATTATTGAAATACCTAAGAATGTGACAAAGAGATACGAGAACAAACAAGTAACAAAAGAAAAAAAAATCATTAAAAAATACATTTTGGACAATTTCTCCAAACTTTAATTGGTCCTGAAATATAAAGTACTATTTGATTTTAAAAAATAAGAAAAATAAATAAATTTTGCAAGAAAACAAAAGTTAAGAGAAAAAAATTAACAAGCAACTGCAAACTATAGTACTTGTTAATGGTGAGATACTACACATAATCTTAAGAGAGACTATGAGAGGTTTCGTTTATTGATTACTTTGCCACTTCCTTCAGTCTCTGGGATCTCAGTGGTATCTAGAAAAATAAAACATACTATGGGCTAATAAAGGAGTTTATTTCCCTTATGGTTATATTGAGAGGTGACAACGTGCTAGCAGCCCTCACTCTCGGGGCCTCCTCGGCCTCAGAGTCCACTCCGACGGTGCTTGAGGAGCCCTTTAGCCCACCACTGCACTGTGAGAGCCCCCCTCTGGACTGGCCGAGGCCAGAGCCGGCTCCCTCTGCTTGTGGTGAGGTGTGGAGGAACAGGCATGGGTGGGAACCGGGGCTGCCCACAGCGTTCACGGGTCAGCGTGAGTTCAGGGCAGCTGCAGGCCCTGCACTTGGAGTGGCCGGCCAGCGCCCCTGGCCCCAGACAGTGAGGGGTTTAAACCCAGGCCAGCAGCTGCAGAGGGTGTGCCTGGTCCCCCAGCACTGCTAGCCCGCCCACACTGCGCTCAAATTCTCACCAAGCCTCACCACCTCCTCGCGGGAGCCCACCATGCCGGAACCCCTCCATGGTGGGCTCCCACGTAGCCCAAAACTCCCCGAGGGGTGCTGCCCCATGCTCCACAGAACCCAGTCCCATCCACCTCCCAAGGGCTGAGGAGTGCAGGCACATGAGGCAGGACTGGCAGACAGCTCCTCCCTCAGCCCTGGTGCAGGATCCACTAGGCAAGGCCGGTTGGGCTCCCGAGTTGGGTGGGGACTTGGAGAACCTTTGTGTCTAGCTAAAAGATTGTAAATACACCAATCAGCTCTCTGTGTCTAGCTCAAGGTTTGTAAACACACCAGTCAGCACTTTGTGTCTAGCTCAAGGTTTGTAAATGCACCAATTAATGCTCTGTGTGTAGCTAATCTAGTGGGGAGAACTTTTATGTCTAGCTCAGGGATTGTAAATGCACCAGTCAGCACCCTGTCAAAAAGGACTAATCAGTTCTCTATAAAATGGACCAATCGGCTCTCTGTAAAATGGACCAATCAGCAGGATGTGGGTGGGCCCAGATAAGGGAATAAAAGCAGGCTGCCGCAGCCAGACCGCCAGCCTCAACCCACTTGGGTCTCCTTCGGGAGTGTGGAAGCTTCGTTCTTTTGCTCTTTGTAATAAATTTGTTGCTGCTCAGTCCTTGGGTCCGCACCACGTTTGTGAGCTGTAACACTCACTGCAAAGGTCTGCAGTTTCTTGAGGCCAGTAAAACCACAAACCCCCTGGGAGGAATGAACAACTCCAGACATAGTGCCTTAAGGGCTGTAACACTCACCACGAAGGTCTGCAGCTTCACTCCTGAAGTCAGCGAGACCGTGAACGCACCAGAAGGAAGAAATTCTGAACACGTCTGAACATCAGAAGGAACAAACTCCAGACACACCATCTTTAAGAACTGTAATATTCACCGTGGGGGTTTGCGGCTTCATTCTTGAAGGCAGTGAGACCAAGAACCCACCAATTTTGGACACAATATGACTTACATTAAATGTGAAACTTATATTTAAAATCGTAATTACCCACAGCAAGAAGTACCTTAGTCTGCTCTGTAACCTTTCAGAATGCTCAAAAGATGACGCTTAACATTCCCCACCTTGTTGAACAAAAATATCTCCCAGAGACAGTTCTTCTCTCACCCCTTTGATGTAAGTAAAACATATCAGGTAGACTAAGACACATTTTATTCCCGAAAGAGCATTACTGATACTAGTTTGCCCCTCTCTTATTTTCAATTTCTCCTCACCTACCATGACATTTTCAAATCTGTGCCAAAAGGAAAAAAAAAAAAAAAAAAAAAAAAAAAAGCAATTTTCTCGTTATATTTATTTATTCTACTTTTTATAAGATATTTCCCAGACAACCACTGTTTCTATTTATGTCAAATGCAAATTTGCCCTTGGGATGACCTAATAATCAGAAAAAAAAGACAACAGATTTAATTTCATGGTATGAATGGGGAAAATCAGAGAAAACAGAAATGTGCACAATTTTTACATAGCTCAGGTTTAATTTCCACAAACCTGCCCGTTTATTTTTATCTTTTCATGTTGTTCTAAAGTATTTAACCTCAAATTATATGGACAGATGATTGATAGATACATAGAGTATATATTAATTTTCCAAGAAGTATCTTGCTTAATATATATAAGATAATTTTTCTAACTATGAGCCCCAGTGAAATTAATACAGTGGAGGAAAGGAAGGCCTTTAGTGCCAACAATGTGGCAAAAGACAGAAAGGTGAAGCAAAAGGGAAAGAATATAAAACACAGGTCTTTCATCAATTTTCCCCTCTTTGTATGTGCCATTCCTCCATGGAGAGAGTCTGTTCCTTCAACTCCAGCTCTGTGAAATGGTTGGTTTGTAACTTTTTCTAGTTGAATCACTTCGTGACTCTTGTAGCTCTGAGTTTCTACAGAGGAAGTCCAAGCAACTCAAAGTGTAGAGGGAAAACATGAGGATAAAATCTAAGACAACAAATGTAAGTAAAGACGTAATCCATTTCCAGCCAATCCAGTCTTCAAGTTGCTCCAGTGCCGACCTACATCTGACTGTCACCATACGACATACCCCCATGCAAGCTAGTGGAACCATGAAAAATAAATTGTTTTAAACCACAAAGTCTGAGAATGAGTTTTTGTTTTATTTTGCTTTTTTTTTTCTCTCTCTCCACAGCAACAGATGAGCAAAACAACAAATGGGACTGAAACCAAGAAATGTGGAGAGAAGATGAAATACACAAGTCATGGGTAAGCAGTGGCAAAGGTTGGAAAGGAGAAAAACCACTGGTAGTGTCTGAATAAAAATGGTAATAATAGAAAAGGAGGAGAAATGGCAGATTTAAAGCTACCAATTCTCTAATGAGCCTCCTCTTTTTTTTCTTATATTATCTTACTTCCTTGTGTATCTTAATTTATTTTACATACAATAAAGCCCACTGCCTGAGTTCAGTCTCTTGCAATCTGATCTAACAACCTAAGATGAAAAAAAGTCTATGCCCATCAAAGTTGGCTGCCAAAGCTGCTACAGTATAGAGTCTATCAATATTTACTGGAAATGCCCATATTCAAGTGTCAAGGAGACTTGAAAACAACCCTACGTCATCTCTATGTGCCCATCTCTCACTTCTTTGCAATTCATAGAGGCCCACATCTCACAGTAATCCTGAGATTGATCAGAGTTCAATGAGAGAAATGAATGAAAACGTCTTCGGTGTTTCCCTAGTTGGCTAAATTTACCAAATGCGGTGCCAGTTTGCCAGGTTACGTTTAGAAAGGCTCATAGCAAAATTATTCTTCAAGTGTGAATGAGGTATTAAAATTTTCTATTTACTCATATTAACCCTATAGTATAATTATAGAAACCTAGATTTGGGGTCTACTTTGTTTTGTTATATAAGTTAATATCGGAAATTTACTGTTCAGGTGTTTGCAGTGTTCTTCAACTTTCTGAATAGTCATGATGCAGTGAAAAATGTACAAAACATGTAATGAATAAAGCTTAGCAGTGGGAGGTAGTATGTTTGAAATTTATTTCTGCATGAAGTTTTGCCAAACAATAAAACAATTTTCACTGCCAAAACCAGGTAAGAATTCTCAAGTAAATATGAGATTATAGTTGTATTTTAGTATTTTATAATCCTAATGCCATTTTTATAAGAAAAAAATATTAGATACTTGAAGTATAACAAAAACATTTATTTGCATTTTAGAAATATTTTTTCTTTTATTTTCATCTGAACAGATTGATACATTTGTCATAAGTCTAAGTAAGGTGTTTTCAAAATGTAATGTGATCACAGCTTTTTATTATGCTTTTTGTGAGCAAGACATCATTGTAAGAACATTGAAGATGGAAAAAAGGAGTAAAACTTCTGTCAAAAGAAACTTAGAATCTACTGACAGATAAAATACATAAACATTTGAATAATTTTATTGAAATTAAATATACAAATATTAAATTAATTTATTGATTATGCTTTATATGGATAATTGTCAAATAACAATAGTGATAATAATTGCAAAAAATTTTAATTATATTTAAGAGGTTTTAAAAGATACGTAAATTGGCCAGAAAATGTGATGAAAACAGCATTCTGAAAATAAAGCCCAGGAGACAGCAGATTTAGATATATAGAGATACTTTTCAGTAAATGACTACCATGTGCCTAGTGGAGTGGAAGTTCCATGCGTGCTGTCAATAGCTCATTAAATAGGCCCCATCCTAACCCCTATTATGTAGATGAGGTAACTGAAGTTTAGAGAGCTTAAGTGAGGTGTTACAGTGCTTTGGTGATATGTGCGGTCAAGTCAGTTTTTTTTTAATGTATTAGATATATGGCCTTGGGCAACTTATTTAGCCTTCTGTTCCTTACATTCCTCATTTATAAAATGAGTAAGATGATACTGCATACCTATTAAATGTTAATGAAGACAAATTAAGATGATATTTAAAAATTATCATACCACATAGTCGTCATTTACCAGTTGGTGAAATATGGATTCAGAAACAGAAATTCTGATTTCACAGCCGCTGTCCTAACTCACTCTCATAGTTTCAAGTTGCAGAGAGCCTCACATGATGGCTCTTTCATGATGGGCTAATGGTTTTAAACTTTAACTGTGTCACAAAGAAATGAAGAACTTTTCAAGTATAGTGAGAAGTAAATGAGGAATCATGACGGTGAAGTCTGGAGACAGTTTATCTGGAGGCAGTGTTTAGGGTGGATTACAGGATGAAGGTTTGAAGTCAGGGAGTCTAATTACAAATTGTTTTCAATGATACAAACGAGGTAATGAGGATCTTCATTATGTGATAGTTGTTGTAGAGAAAAGGAGGGACAAAATTAATAAATGCCATTGTGCAAAAAATGGATGAGGTTGGATGGACGGGGTTGAAGAAATTATAAACAAATAAAAAATAATGTCAAAATTTTCAAGGGCCAGGCATGGTGGTGCATGCCTGTAATTGCAGCACTTTGGGAGGCTGAGGTGACAGGATCACTTTAGTCCAGGAGTTCAAGACCAGCTTGGACAACATAGGGAGATCCTATCTCTGCAGAAAAATTTTAAAATAGCTGGGTGTACTGATGCTTGTCTGTAGTCCTAGCTACTCAGGAGGATGAGTGAAGAGGATTGCTTGAGACCTGTAAGTCAAGGCTGCAGTGAGCTATAACTGTGTTACTGCACTCCAGCTTGAGTGACAGAGTTAGATCCTGTCTCTAAAATAATAACAATAATTAATAATAATAATACACGAATAAATACAAATTTCAAGCATCTGTCTATAGAATTTTGAATATGCAATGAAAGAAAGGAGGGGGAACTGTCTTGGGGGAAAGGTGAGATTAAATGTGCTCAGTGACCTGCAAACATTCTCTGATCTTAATTTTATGTCTTATAGATGTTACATGTTCAATTTCTGATTGAGTGAGTTTCAGAAAACTAAAGCACATGCCAGTCTGACCATTTGTGTAACTTAAAGAGGGTTGTGGTGGAAAAGAACATATAAATAAGTTTGCTTGAATATGTATGAAATATCCACAGTGGTATATATAAGAAGATGATACATTGCTTGTGGGATAAATGAATACTTAGTGCCAGGTGTTTCAGAGAATAATTTCACTACTTTTTTTTTTTTTTTTTTTTTTTTACTTTTTGAGCCATGTGACTATATTGCCATATAATACATTTTAATAATTAAAAAGTATACCTTACCTCATAGGCAGATTAAACATGAGTTTGAAATTGAGCGTAAAAAAAGTATGGGGGTTGCTTATGTGATAGTTGTTCTCATTAGGAGGATACTTGAAACCAAAAGAATTAATAATATAATCAAGAGAGAACATGAAGCAAGAGACCAGCAGAAAACTATTAGCTGAATCTTGGAAAATGTCAAATTAATTTGGAACACAATGACTTATAAAAAGAACATCTATCAGGATTTGATTGTATATTGTCATATGGTTTCAGAGACAAGGATATTTACATCTATTCTACGGTTATTGCTGTTAAGATAATCTTTGTCCTAGATATAAAATTTACGGTTATGGAGTGTGTTATGCTTATGTATTAACATTTTTTTTTTCACATAATAAGACAAGGACTTCTTCAAGAAAAAATATACAGGAACTAAATGTAAACCACCAAACATGTTTCTATATAACTCATCTTATAAAACCCTCAAGTTTAATAACTTTTTATTAAAATATATATATAAAATATACATGTAAAAATGCATGCAAAACTACATGTAGAGCTAAACAAAATTTTGCAAAAAGAATCCGTCTTTCTTGCTCGCTTGCTTTCTTGATTTTTGTCACTATTTATTTATTTCTTTCAACTTTTAAGTTCTGGATACAATGAACCCATCTTTAAAACTAATAATGTAATCAAGAAAAATAATGTTGCCAAAACTCAGAAAGCACCTCTATGTCTCTCCAGTTACTACCTCCATGAAGGCTGTGAATCATGGCTTCTACCACAATTAGTTGGTCTTGCCTGGTTTTTTATCTCTTTATATACTTGGCATCATATTGTATGTTTGCTTTTGTATATGACTTCTTTTATGGTAAAATTTACACTTTAGGTGTGCAGTTCTGCAAGTTTTGAGAAACTCATAGAGCTGTGTAACTGTCACCAAATTAAAGATATAGAACTGTTCCATTATCTGAAAATGTTTTTCTGTGGCCTTTTTGTAGTAAATCACTTATCACACTCCATTCCCCTGATAACCCTGGTCTAGCTTCTGCCTCTATCGTTTTGCCCTTATATAATGTTTTCAGAAAGGAAATCATAAAGTTTTGGCTTTTGAATTTGGCTTCTTACACTTAGTGTAAGCCATTTGAATTTCATCCAGAATTTTACACATATCAGTAGTTCATTTCATTTATGGGTGTATAGTAGTTTATATTTTAAAATTCTAAATAGTTACTTTATTAGAGCCTCTTTTATTATTATTGTTATTATTATTATACTTCAAGTTCTGAGATACATGTGCAGAAAGTGCAGGTTTGTTACATAGGTATAAATATGCCATGATGGTTTGCTGCACCCATCAACTCATCATCTACATTAGGTATTTCTCCTAATGCTATCACTCCCCTTCCTTCCAGCTCCCCGATGGGCCCCGGTATGTGATGTTCCCATCCCTGTGCCCATGTGTTCTCATTGTTCAACTCCCACTTATGAGTGAGAACGCATGGTGTTTGGTTTTCTGTTCCTGTGTTAGCTTGCTGAGAATGATGGTTTCCAGCTTCATCCATGTCCCTGAAAAACACATGAGCTCATTCTTTTTCATTGACAAATGGGATATAATTAAACTAAAGAGCTTCTGCACGGCAAAATAATCTATCATCAGAGTGAACAGGCAACTTACGGAATGGGAGAAAAATTTTGCATTCTATCCATCTGACAAAGGGCTAATATCCAGAATCTACAAGGAGCTTAAACAAATTCACAAGAAAACAAACAAACAAAACAACCCCATCAAAAACTGGGCGAATGATATGAGCAGTCACTTTTCAAAAGAAGACATTTATGGAGCCAACAAACATATGAAAAAAAAGCTCATCATCACTGATCATTAGAGAAATGTAAATTGAAACAACAATGAGATACCATCTCATGCCAGTTAGAATGACAATCATTATAATGTCAGGAAACAACAGATGCTGGAGAGGATGTGGAGAAATAGAAACGCTTGTACACTATTGGTGGGAGTGTACGTTAGTTCAACCCGTTGCGGAAGACAGTGGGGCGATTCCTCAAGGATCTAAAACCAGAAATACCATTTGACCCAGCAATGGGGTTTATAATCCCAAAGGATTATAAATCATTCTACTATAAAGACACATGCACAGACATATTTATTGCGATACTATTCACAATGGCAAAGACTTGGAACGAATCCAAATGTCCATCAATGTTAGACTGGATAAAGAAAATGTGGCACATAATGGCTTATTTATGCATCACCTAGTTGAGAGACATTTGGGTGGTTTTTAGGTTTTGGCAATTAGGAATAAAGCTGCTATAAGATTTTACAAATTTTTTTTTCCTGTGAGCACAGACTTTTGTTTAAGTTAGATAAATACATGGAAATGAAATAGCTAGCCAAGATAGCAAGTGAACACTTAAATTTTAAGATTCGCAAACTCCTATCCAAGGTGGCTGTACCATTATTTCCTTCCCCTAAACAAATTTTTTTTTTTTTTTTTTTTTTTTTTTTTTTTGTGAGATAGAGTTTTGCTATTGTCAGCCAGGTTGGAGTGCGATGGCGCGATCTTGGCTCACTGCAACCTCCATCTCCTGGGTTCAAGCGATTCTCCAGCCTCAGCCTCCTGAGTAGCTGTGATTATAGGCACCTGACACCATTCCCGGCTAATTTTTGTATTTTTAGTAGAGACTGGGTTCTAAACACATTTTTAAAAAATTATTTCCTTTGTAATTTTAATGGGTATGCAATATATGGATATATATGCTGTTCTTGAGATATTTTGGTACAGGTACACAATGTGAAATAACCACAACAGGATAAATGGTGTATTCATCACCTGAAGCATTTATCCTTTGTGTTATAAACAATCAAATTATACTCTATTAGTTATTTTGAAATGTATAATAAATTATTATTGACTTGGTCATCCTGTTGTGCTATCAAATAGCAGATATCTATTTTTTCTAAATATTTATTTGTACTCATTAACTATCCCCACTTCCCCTCCACCACCCACCTACCACCCTTCCCAGCCTTGGTAACCATTGTTCCTCTCTTGACTTCCGTAAATTCAATTGTTTTAATTTTCAGCTCCCCAAATAAGTTAAAATATGTGAAGTTTGTCCTTCTGTGCCTGGTATATTTCACTTAATATAATGTTATTCAATTCTATCTATGCTGTTTTGAAATGACAAAATCTCATTCTTTTTTATGGCTAAGTAATACTCCATTATGTATATGTACCACATGTTCTGTATTTATTCATCTTTTGATGGACATTTGGCTTGCTTCCAAATCTTGGCTATTGTGAATAGTGCTGCAATAAACATGGGAATGCAGATATATCTTTGATTTGCTTTCTTTTGGGTACATACCTAGCAGTAGGATTGTTGAATTGTACGATAATTCTATTTTTAGTTTTTTGAAGAAACTCCATACTGTCCTCCATACTGACTATACTAATTTACATTTACATGAATAATGTAAGAGGGTGCCCATTTTTCACATCCTCATCTACATTTGTTGTTGTCTGTCTTACTGGGATGAGATGATATCTCATTATAGTTTGAATTTGCATTGCTTTGATGATCAGTGATTTTGAGTACATTTTCATATGCCTGTTTGCCATTTGTATGCTTTCTGAGAAATGTCTATTCAGGTCTTTTGCTCATTTTCATCAGATTATTAGATTTTTTTCCTATTGTTTGAGATTCTTATATAACCTTGCTATTAATCCCTTGTCAAATGGATAGTTTGCAAATATTTTGTCCCATTCAATGAATTATCTCTTTATTGACTGTTTGCTGTGCAGAATTTTTCTAACTTGATGTAATCTCATTTGTCTATTTTTTGCTTTGATTGCCTGTGCTTGTGGGATATTGCTCAAGAAATCTATGTCCAAAGTCCTAGGGAATTTCCCCAATATTTTCTTTTCATAGTTTTATTATTTCAGGTCTTAGATTTATGTCTGTAATTCAGTTTGATTCAATTTTTCATGAATGAGATTATGTCTTTCTCAGGAACATGGATGGAGCTAGAGGCTATTATACTTAGCAAACTAATGCGGGAACAGAAAACCAAACACCGCATGTTCTCACTTCTAAGTGGGAGCTAAATGATGAGAACTCATGAATACCAAGAAGGGAATGACAGACTCTGAGGCCATCTTGAGGGTGGAAGGTGTAAGGAGGGAGGAGATGAGAGAATGAGAAAAAATAACTACTGAGTACTAAGTCTAATATCTGGATAATGAAATAATCTATGCAACAAACCCCCATGACATGAGGTTACCTAAATAACAAACCTGCGCATGTACCACCGAACATAAAATAAAAGTTAAAAAAAAATACTTTGAGCTAAATGAGAATAAAGGCAAAATATAAAATTACGCTTGTGGAAGTCTGTTAAAATTATGATTAGAAGGAAATGCCTAATATTATTAAGATGGCAGTACTCCCCCTACTGAGCTAAAAATCAAAACATACTCTATCAAATCCCACCTACTATTTTTATAGAATTTTACAAGTTGATTCTCAAATTCTTAAAAAAATCAAGAGACACAGAATAGGCAAAACTATTTTGGAAAAGAAAATTATTAGTGGACTTGTACTTGCTGATTTCAAAACTTAACCATGATGCCAGAGTAATCAAAATAATGTGGTACTTGGATAAAGGTGGACATACTGATCCATCGAATAGAATTGAGAGTTTTTAAATAAATCCATTAACTTATGGTCAATTTATATTTAAAATTGTGTTTATAATTCACACATAATAATTGTACATGTTTATGGGGTACAGAGAGATATTTCAATACATATATACATTGTATAGTGATCCAGTCAGGGTAGTTAGTATATTCATCACCTCAAACTTTTATTTCTTTGTGGCTGTAACTTTCTTTCTTTTTTTTTTTTCTTTTTTTTTTTTTTTGAGACGGAGTCTGGCGCTGTCGCTCAGGCTGGAGTGCAGTGGCCGGATCTCAGCTCACTGCAAGCTCCGCCTCCCGGGTTTGCACCATTCTCCTGCCTCAGCCTCCGGAGTAGCTGGGACTACAGGCGCCCGCCACCTCGCCCGGCTATTTTTTTGTATTTTTTAGTAGAGACGGGGTTTCACTGTGTTAGCCAGGATGGTCTCGATCTCCTGACCTTGTGATCCGCCCGTCTCGGCCTCCCAAAGTGCTGGAATTACAGGCTTGAGCCACCGCGCCCGGCCGTGGCTGTAACTTTCAAGATCTTCTTTTCTAGCAACCTTGAAACATGCAGTTGATTATCACTGGCTATATTCACTCTACTACCTGATAGCACACTAGAAATTATTCTTCCTATCTAATGTAACCTTGTACCTGTTGACCTATCTCCCTTCATACCCCCTTCATTTCTCCCATTCCTAGCCTCTGATAACCACTATTGTACTCTTCATTTTTATGAGATAAGCTTTTTTTTTTTTTTTTTTTTGGTATTCTCTTAATAAGTGAGATTATCAAGTACTTGTCTTTCCCTGTCTGATTTATTTTATTTAACATTATGGCCTCCAGGTTCATTCATGTTTTCACAAATGACAGGGTTTCATTCTTTTTCATAGCTGAATCATATTCCATTGCATATATATACCACCTTTTCTTAGCCACTCCTCCATTATGATCATATTGGTTGATTCATTCCTTTGATTATTGTGAATAGTGATGCCATAAACAAAGGGGTACAGATATTTTTCAACACACTGATTTCAATGCTTTTGGATACCCAGTAGTGAAATTTTCCAAATCAT
Source organism: Macaca nemestrina (assembly GCF_043159975.1). Classification (NCBI taxonomy): domain Eukaryota; kingdom Metazoa; phylum Chordata; class Mammalia; order Primates; family Cercopithecidae; genus Macaca; species Macaca nemestrina. Next base: position 77,279,592 of record NC_092126.1, read on the forward strand.
TTTATAGTTCTATTTGTTAAGGACCTTCCATACTGTTTTCCATAATTGCTATACTAATTTATATTCCCACCAACAACGTAAAATATCCCTTTATTCTATTTCCTTGCCAGGATCTTTTTTTTTTTTTTTTTTTTTTTTTTTTTTGTCTTTTTTATAAGAGACATTCTAACTCAGGTGAGATAATACTCTTTGTGGTTTTCATTTGCATTTTCCTGATGATTAGTGATGTTGGACGTTTTGTGATGTATCTGCTGGCCATTTGTATGTATTCTTCTAAGAAATGTGTATTTAGGCCTTTTGCTCATTTGTAAATTGGATTATTTGTTGTTTTTGGTATTGAGTTGTTCGAATTCTTTGTATATTTTGGACATGCACCTCTTGTTGGATGCACAGTTTGCAAATATTTTCCCTCATTCTGGGGAATATCTTTTCACTTTACTATTGCTTTCTGTGCTATAAAGATAACTTTTAATTTGATATAATTATGTTTGCCTCTTTTTGCTCCTGTTGGCTGTGCTTTGAAGGTTCTATCCAAAATTTCTCACTCAGACCAATGTCATGAAGTGTTTTTCCTATGTTTCCTTCAAGTATTTTCATAGTTCAACTCTTTAAGTCTTTAATTGAGTTCATTTTTATATGTGCTGAGAAATATGGATCTGTTTTTTTTTTTTTTCTCCTGCCTGTGGCTATCCAGTGTTCCCATCACTGTTTACTGAAGAAAGTCTCTTTTCCTCAATGTGTGTTCTTGGCACCTTTGCCAAAAATCAGTTGACTCTAAATGCACAAATTTATTTCTGGACTTTATTCTGGTCCATTGGTCTATGTGTATTTTTTTTTTTTTTTTTTTTTTTTTTTAGTCAGTACCATGCTGTTTTGGTTACTACAGCATTGTAGTTTATTTTGAAGTCAGGTAGTATAATGCTTCCAGCTTTATTCTTTTTGCTCAAGATTGCTTTGGTTATTCTGGGTCTTTTGTGGTTCACTACAACTTTTAGGAATGCTTTATCTATTTCTGTGATGACAGTTATTGGTATTTTGATAGGGATTGCATCAAATCTGTAGATCACTTTGGGTAGTACAAATATTTTAACGTATTTTCACATTCAATTTATAAGCATGGGTTATCTTTCCACTTATTTGTGCTTCCTCAATTTTTTCATCAATGTTTCTGGTGTTCCTTATACATATTTTTTCCCTGCTTGAGTAAACTTATTCCGAGATTTTTTTTTGTTGTTGGTGGTGATGTGATTTTTATGTGTGTGTGTGACTATTGTAAATGGGATAGTTTTCTTTTTTCAGATAGTTCACTATTGGCATATAGATATTCTACTAAATTTTGTAGGTTGATTTTGTATCCTGCACCTTATCTGAATTCATTTATTAATTTTAATAGTTTTTGGTGCAGTATTTATGTGTGTGTATGTGTATATATATATATGTACACACACATATGATCTTATCATCAGCAAACGGAGACAATTAGACTTCCTCCTTTCCAATTTGAATGCCCTTTATTTCTTTCTCTTCTATATAAAGCAAACTAAGCTAAGGAAATTTGAATCTCTAGACTGACGTTTGTGTACTCCAAAATCCATACATTGAAAGCCTAATATCCAGTGTGACGGTATTTGGAAATGGGACCTTTGGGAGTCACTTACATCATGAAAGTGGAGTTCTTATGGTGGGGTTAGTGCTCTTATAAAAAGAGACGCGAGAGAGTTTGCTTCCTCTCTGTTTGCCATATGAGGTTACAAAAAGATAATTGTCTGTAAGCCATAAAGACTGCCACCATCAGCAATGGATCTGCTAATGCCTTGATCTCAGGCATCCCAGCTTCCAGAACTGTAAGAAATAAACGTTTGTTGTTTAAGCCACCCAGTCTACAATAAATTGTTATAGTAGTGCAAGCTAAGACAATTTCCATTAGGAAAATAAAGACAAAATACACATTTTATATACTTACATATGTTTATTCTCTTTTTCTAATGAAATATACATACTAAGAAATAATTAAATCTTGTGTAATTGTTGTTACATATCTTAAATCTGCTAAACGTTGAGAAAAATATAGTATATAATTTATAATTACATAAAAATTTATTTAATTTAAAAATCATGTTTAAATTATATCTTAGCTATTTACATACATGTTTAGTAACTAGTTTACAATTGTAGCTGATGCTTAAAGAGGATAAATAGGGCTATTAGAATTTTGTTAAATATGCCTTAACATTGAATCCAAGTCACATTACTATAATAAAATTAGCATTATCATTAATGAAATAGCTTTTCGATATTATGAAAGCCATATTTTGTACAGTACAAGAACCAAGTGAAGAGGGAAAGTTGTAAGCGCTGTGAAACTTAAATCCTGGTGTTTTATCCCATTGACAACTAAAATTGCTGGTGATCTTCATGACCAGTTGATTTCTATTGGTTCTTCTAGAGTAACATTGTTCTGGGTCAGATCAATATTTAATATCTAAAAAAGTAAAATGATAATTACTTGTTTAATCAGAACCACATTTTTCTTATTTTAATGAATGATATTTCAAAAACAAGTTTTCTAATAAATAGTATATACCTTTATTTTCTTTTATATCTTGAGAAAGTTTTACTCTAGGAAAGTTTGCAACCATTTCAGCAACAATTTCACCCAATCTACCCATTTTATCTAAGGTTAAAATAAATCTCAGAAAGGTGGAGTTGCTGTCAAAAGATACTGAAAAACCCGTAACTCTTGGTCAATTTTATTGATTTCTATGACTTTACTCTTTTCACATAATTTCTAAATATGGAGTTATTTATAACTGCACTACATGAATCTCAATGCATCCCTTTTTCAAGTATTATCCAGACATTTTCAGTCAAAGTTTAGATTTAAAAGTGTTATTTTACCTCAATCAAAAAATATTTTATGATGCTTAATTTATTGCCAGTGATTCAATTTTGCATGTGTTACTTTATTTCACTGGAGATAATCTGAAGTAGACTGTAGAGAGATTATTATCTCTATCACGGAGATTATTAAGTTGCTGTAGTAAAATGATCTTCTGTCATAGTTTTATGATATGATGATTTCAGAAGACTTTACCATTGCTGCTTTTTGTCCAATGAACTGACAAGATTTTCTGTGCTTTAGCTCAGCAAGTTTGGATTCAGTCATCAAATATGCAAGAGGAGGGGAGGTGAATCCTTTACTGCCTACCACATACCAGGCCTTTTCATAAGGACTTTATAAAATTTAATCTTCCTTAAAACACAGCATATCTGGATTAATTTACCACACTTGATAAATGAATTTAAAAAGTAATAGTTAAAGAATTGAGTATTCGTTAGACAGGTTTAAAACAGATCTAAACTATTTTTTTAACTTAAATGTAGAAAGCAAAAATACACCACGTAGCTTTTAATACTTTTTACAAAAATCAGTTGGACATAATTGTTTCTACAAAAATGTTTTAAAAATTATATTGCTAGAGCAATTAAATAATCTCTGTCATAAATTAAAGGGCAAGCAGGGTAGAGAAAGAAATTGATCATCCTCTCTTCCTTTCCTACGTATCTATGAAGGCTTGGAAAACAGTAATTGCTCATAAATATTGAGTTTATTTAAATACATTTAGAAGGAACTGCTCAGAGTTGTTGGTTAAAGTAAATGTATATTTCGTCATCACTGAGGTAATGAAACTCAAATATTTGTTCTCAATGCTTAAAATTCTTTGTGAATGTTTTTAAAGAGAGTAGAAAAAGTGATTTTTAATGGTTTGTTTTTACGCTACATATTTGATCAAAACGACCTTGAAATAACACCCCAAAATATTAAATTATCTTATTTGGCATTGTTTATTTACTTTATTTTTACCATAAAAGTTGTGAGCTTAATTTTCATCATTGTAATTAGTAAATAAAAAGCAAGACATTATTTAAGCCAAACCATCTTTTATTTATCTGATTGAACATTGGACCGTCCAAAAAAGTGATTTCTAATTGTGATTGATAACTATTGAGTAGTTATTTTGGGGAATTAATTTTACTTCTTTGGGGACCTAATTTCTTTGTCAGTCACATAAGACTACTGGACTAAATCAGGTATTCTGGAATTTTATAAACAAATCAAATTTTAAAAATAAAAATATGAGTGTAAGGCACTAAGATATTAACTTTTATTTTACTGGGGAAGGACACATTAAATATATCAAAGTTGGGAAATTATATTTTATACTTCCCATCCTTGATATAGTTTTAAGAAAAACAGCGAGTTGTACTGCAAAAGCAGTAAGAAAAACATAGTTCCATATTAAAGGAAAACCCCACTTGTCAACAAAACAGCAATAGCAGTAGGATGCGTGTTAAGTTTCAAAAAGATGGAACAGACTTTCAGGTGCTGTTTAACTCTGGCATTCTCTGACACCTACAAGGATCTAAGACTGCGTCCAAGACGGACTTTTTTTTTTTTTCTTTTTTAGGTTCAAGTTAGTCAAACAACTGACTATTTTAGAAGTTAAGTTCATTTAAAGTGACTGATTAATGGCTCTTTGTTTTTACCCAAGTTTAAACAGAAAGGGTGGGTACACACACATTTACACAATTTTAGTAGTGCATAAGTGCATAAGTAGGCCTAAACTTAAAATGAACACTTAAAACAGTTAGCTGTTTTCTAGAATATGTGTTTGAAATTCACCTTTGCAAGCCATAGATTCACAGAATTTAGAACCGGAAGGAGCTTAAGAGATTGATCATTTACTTGATTTTTTTTTTTTAATTCAATTAGATACAACAAAAGGCCTAAAGTTTTTTGTTCAAGGTAAAGAGCTAAATACTGGCAGCAATGATGCTTTAACACAAGAATCCTGACTCCTTGTGTAGTATCTGTATCATATGTATCACATTCCTGTATTAATGGGTGCTGACAGTTTCATTAAGTTTGCAAGAATTTTCAAATACATTTTCAAGACATATTCAATGCTTAAATGCAGATATCTTATTTTTAAAATGTATTTTCTGAGGCACTTTATCATATAGGGATAACAGTTATTTTAAGTTTTAATTTAATTTTGCTTTGATTGTATCATAATAACAATAAAATACATGTCATTAGATTGATTTGTATGACAGTTTATTAAGGATAATAATAAGGAAATAAACATGGAGGCCCAATGAAAAGGAATATATGAAGAATGTCGTAATAGACTCATAATTATGTTTCTTATGGATGAGAGATATAAGAAGTCCACGTAGATGCTTTAAATACGTACGTTTTTGAAAAATATCTTTTTATGTTACTTACCAGCTTGGTATTGTCTTCATTAAAAGGAAGCGAATTTTGATTTCCATTATACCTTAGAGTAACCACATTGACAGGAGTTCTTTTCCCCCATACATGAATGGACCCAAGCCTCGTTTCACTTTTATTTATGTAACCTCTTTTCAATATAGTGCTTGTTAAGGTGGTCTGTAAGATAAAGAAAAAGGAATAACATAAACACTTCATTTGCAAAAGCAATTCAATCTAAAAAGAAATACACAAAAGTATATTTCATAGTGTAATAAATTGTTTATCTGTGTATGTGATATAAGGTATTTTATATAATAAACATGAAAAAACTTCAAATGTTCTTCCTTTTTTCCTATGTATCCATTTATTGAGACAGGGTCTCCCTCTGCCACCTAGGCTCAGAAAGTTTGGATTCAGTCATCAAATATGCAAGAGAAGGGGAGGTGAATTCTTTACTGCCAGGCTGAAGTGCAATGGTGCAGTCATGACTCACTGCAATCTCGAACTCCTAAATTCCAGTGACCCTCTAACCTCAGCCTCCTATGTAGCTGGGACTACAGTTGCATGCCACCATACCTGGCTAATGTTTTTATAGAGATGGGGTCCCACTATGTTGCCCAGACAGATCTTGAATCCCTGACCTCAGGCAATCCTCCCATGTCAGCCTCCCTATGAACTAAGATTACAGGCATGAGCCACCCCACCCAGCTGTGAACTTCAAATATTCTTTAACAGAATTGCATATAAATAATCTTACATACCTGGTTTAAATTAAATTGTACAGATAAATATAGGTCTCTTTCATAGGTGTCTGTAGAGAGAGAGAGAGAGAGAAAAAAGTGATATATTGTTATTTCCAAAGAAGAACCATAGTAAATACCTGTATACTTTGCTTCTCTTTCCCAGTATAAACAGTAGCAAATAGTATCAAGGTGTATCTACTTTTTCTCTAAGCCTATTTAAGTAATTCAGATACAATTCAAGAAGCCCTGGAAATGAAGGATGAGTCACCAGGTAAGGTCCTAAGAAGACAAGCTAGGTGGTATATGTGTGTGTAGGGGTAATGATAAAGCAGTAACAAGTTGAAAATCACTTTCACATACAACACTGGGAAGGTGGCAAGAAGTGCACAAGTAGTCCAAAAATAAACAGAATTCAGTGATGATATCAATGGACACTTACTTGCCACCTTAGTGACTGACAAAATAATATAAAGGAAAAAAAGACATGGTAGCAACACATTCTAATGTCATTTGAAAAAACAAATTCAATTGTTAAGAGATTGTTACAGGTCAACTAAAATTAAACTGACAAAATATAGGTTTATAGCAACCTCTTTATGGTATAATCATTATTTTTTAGTTTTTATTTTTTGAGACAAAGTCTGGCTTTATCGTCCCAGCTGAAGTGCAGTGACACAATCATGGCTCACTACAGCCTGGACCTCCTGGGCTCAAGCAATAATCCCACCTCAGCCTCCTAAGTGTCTGGTACTACAGGTATTCACTACCATGCCTGGCTTTTTAATTTTTTTTTATCTTTGTAGAGACAGGTTCTCCCTATGTTGCCCAGGTTTGTTTTGAACTCCTAGACTCAAATGATCCTTCTGCCTTAGCCTCCCAAAGAACTGAGATTATAGTCATGAGCCACCATCACCAGTTTGAAGTATAATCTTGCTGTATTTAAAACCCATTTTAATGATAATCCTAGAGCTAAAACTTGTTAAATGCTATTTATCAAATTCTAAATACTTTATCACATTTACTCTGAAAGGTATGTTATTATTATTATTCCCACTGTATAGAAGAATAAAGTGGCTTTCAAAGCAGTTAAATAAATTGCCAAAGGTTAAAAAAAAAAAAAACCCATAAAAGCTAATTACTGTCAAGGTCTGGAATCAAGCCCAGTTTTCCTTGGCTTCTAAGATTGTATTCCTATGTAAAAACACAAATAAGCATACATAAGATAGAAAGAGCAAAGTAGAGTGAAATAAATAAAACAATATTGGAGTAACATTGAAAGAGCAATATATTTTAATTCTCTTCTCTCCTTATACATATCAGGGCTGTATTCATTAACCCACTAAAATTAATTTGCTATTGATTTTACCTATACTAAAATGGATATTCTGCCTAAAACTTTTTTATATATGCTAATGTATGTATGGCTAATTTAATATGTATTACAAGACATATAAGTGTCAATATTCCTTAACCATTTTAGTTCTTATTTTCAATATAAAATTACAGCTTAAGTTTTCATGAACAAACTTTTAAGTATAGAATTCTGAGTTAAAAAAGCAAAGGTGACAGCTATTAGGAAGATATGGGTAGCTTTGTTGTTTTTAATAAGAGGAAGAAGTATCTCACATATGATCTTAGGGACACACACATAGCTATTTCATTAAGATAAGTAGAAAAATTAACATTTTACTAAGCTCTAACTTTATTAATCAAGAATGGTCAAAATTTACTTAATGTTAAGTTTCAGAAGTTCATTTTGATTTACCTTTAATTATTTCACGATAATTTGTTACCACATTATAATATATCACAAAATTTGAACATATTTGTTTAAAAGAAAGAAGTCATTTCAGATAGGATGCCCATCAATTAGATTGTTGCGTTTGCTGCGAGAGAAAACCTCTTTGGAGATTCTGATCTAACAAATCCAGAGAATAAGCTTTTGGTATATATGATTATTGCTGTTAACTCAAGAAATTTCAAGGGATTATTTAAAAATATCTATACTTAATTATACCAAGTATACTGATATTGTGAAACATAACAAAATAAGTAGACCCAATTGGCAAAAAGCTATTTTTTATACTTGCATGAGGAGATCATAGAGAAATATTTGAATTATGCTCAGGGACTTTCCAGTGATTACAAAAAGTCTGCCATGAAACTTGAATAGGGTAAAGTCCACACCAAATGTTTTCATCTATGCCTTAGTTTGATAGGAAGAGCTGGAGAAAATTCTAAGAGAAGTTTTGTCTACCTAACGGATAAAATGAATTGACTTAATTTGTTAATTATGAGATTCAAAGATCCCAAGTTGCAGACCTAAACTTTACACCCTTGGGAAATTGAAGGCAAATTTCCTGTTGGATGCAAAGGGAAAGGCTGAAAACTTCATAGACCCTCAATTGTTGCAGTAATGAAGGTCAGAGCTCTAAAAGCAAAGGACTAACTCATGTTGGTATCTTCACTTTCTAAGTTACAAAATGTTATAAAGAGGGATTTATTTTTCCCAAGAATCTTGCTCTCTAGCATACAATTCTTCTATCAACTTTATTATACTTATTTACTAATGGATTATTTCTTATGGTTGCAGAATATTAACTATGATTCATCTTAAAAGATAAAAAAATGCATGTCTTTGCTATTAATGAGAAAACTATTATCTTTGGATAAGTTATTCAAATTGTAATATTAAATTGTAGAGAACTATCAACTTCACACAGATGTCAGTTTTTGTGATTAAAGTTTGTGTCAAGAAAATGTTCAGAACGCTCATCTAGTAGTACTAACACTATTAAATGGCAGTCAGTAAACCTATCCTCTATCAGTGTTTACATACAGCATAAAAATCTCCTATGGGAGATTTCTGAGTTTCTCCTAAAATTAATGAAACTTGAATGAGTCCTATAATCTGCATTCTTAGCAAGCTGTCCCAGGTGTTTCTGATAACAACAGCTAACGGATTTCACATGGCTAGGAGTTTAGAAGTTTAGTATGGTCTGGAGGAACAGTTATGAATGGAATAAGCCTAGATCTAACGTAAAATATATCTCCTCATGTAAAAAAATGCCAAATACTAATAACAAAAACAAACAAGCAAAAACAGTAGACATAAAAACACGGAAATCAAATTTACTTGAAATTGGTTTCTGGACTACCTCCTTGTTGTAGAGGCACCGCTTGTGCATTTTGGGGGCTCAGAAAGTGATTTCTTAAAACAAAGGTCCCAGAAGCAACACTGGAAGCAAAGTTTCTCCCTGACCTTCTCCTGCCTTCCTGTCTCTTGCCCCTTATTCTCTAGTCATAGAAACTAGAATTCCTTTTCCCAAAGGCGAGTCATAGAAACTAGAACCCTTTTCCCCCAAAGCTAGCTATAAAGCCTAGAAATGTTACTCTCTTTCCCTGCTTTTCTGTAACAGCTGGCCATGAGGAAATTAACAACCTCCTTCCAGAGGGGTCTCACCCCATACCTGAGAGGAAGAAACGCTAAAATTAATAATCCAACAAGAATGTGGACAGGCCTTGCTAGATTTCCTCACTCAATCTGTTTCCATTAGCTTATACCCTTTTTGTCCAATCACATTTCTACATGGCAGTTCCTGTTTCACTGAAACTCAGAATACAGTCTGAGAGCGTTCTCTGTGTCTTTGTGCCTTTATTCTGAAGGTTCCTGTTTCACATAAAACTATGATTACATATGCTTGTTATGCTTTTCTCTTGTTAACTTGTGTTTTGTTATTATAGAGGTGTTGGCTCTGACCTTTATGGTAAATGAGGAAAAGTATCACTCCTTTTTGTCCCTACAGCATCAATATTTTGCACATATAATAATGTGGTTATTCAGCTAAGTTAACTTTATATATATGCCAAGTGTCTGTTATGTGAATAGCACTGTGCTAGCTTCTGGAAGTACAAAGATAATAGATACGTAATTCCTGACCACACAAATTTCTTACCTAGGCACTTACCATAGGGATTGACTAATTTAGGATAAGAAAAGTCTTTAAATGTTTGTGACATTGTTTATCTATTTAACTTGATTCAGTGAATTTAGTAAAAACTTTTAGCCTTGAATGATATTAATAGCCTTGTACTCAGCTTCCAAAGAAAAATAATAGAAAACATAAAAGTAATGTGATAAAATATGTCATCAATTAAATTTATCTACTAAATAGAGCACTCACCTATACTCTCTCCATCATCCCAAAACAGAGAACCCTGTGCCGTCTGATTATCATCTGCAGCAACAATGAGCTTCATGTATTTTTGTCGACTATAAGAAAGAAATATATAATTTTACCCATGTTTGTAGGATAGCGTATGTCTAGGTATGATATCATATGAACATAAGGATCTACAGGAACACAAGCATTAAGGAGTGTGCAAATGACTTAGACCGAGAAAATTAAAGCATTCCCATTTTTTCTAAATTAGTTAACAGAAATTATATAAAACAATAAATTTTTTCGTATTTAGCTGGGTGCAGTGGTTCACATCTGTGATCCCAGCACTTTGGGAGACCGAGGCAGGCAGATCATGAGGTCAGGAGTTCGAGACCATCCTACCCAACATGGTGAAACCCCGTCTCTACTGAAGTACAAAAAATTAGCCAGGCGTGGTGGCGGGTGCCTGTAGCCCCAGTTACTTGGGAGGCTGAGGCAGGGAAACTGCTTGAACCCAGGAGGTGGAGGTTCCAGTAAGCCAAGATTGCACTACTGCACTCCAGCCTGGTGACAGGGCGTGACTCCATAAAAAAAAAAAAAAATTATTCGTATTTAATAGGAAATATCATGCATGCCTTTTGATCTCAAGAGTTAACATAATGTAACAAATCAAAAGTGGCCTCATTGAAAGTAATTAAAACCACGTTAAGTTTATTAATATATTTCCTCATGCCTCTCTTGGGTAATCCTGTCATTAAGCATTAAACATGAAACAATTTTAATAGCATTTTTAAATCTTTTATGACTTAAGCCTTCCTCAGATTTCTGTACATAAATAACTGAGTTATCACTGGTTAAAATTAATAAGAATGTATAAAGTAGTCTCCAAGTTCTAAGTTACGTCCTTGTAATAGACAATACCTTTCAAGCATGTTTCTACATAGGGCTATTTGTGAACTAAATACTTGCTTCCATGTTAAATCTCCAGCAATCTTTGAGAAGCAACTTGATTTAGCAGCCTCATATTGTTTGAAATAATTTATCAGATCAAATGTTTTAGCTGTCTGCCTTTTCCAATCACAAATGCTAAAGAATATATGGCCATGGAAGTCTCCTAAAATTTCCAGAATCTCTAGAGTTCAAATCTCCACAGTAATTTGATATTTTTCAGTGAAATATATTAACATATCTTAGCATGAATAGGTATATGAATTTCAGTTCACAGTCACTAGGGTTTAAAAATAATTTAGAAACATCAAAAATATGGCTTAACCTGCAATTTCCCGACATATACTAAAACTTGTGATTAGAAAGAGTTTTACAACTTTTTATACTGTACAATGATCTGTCTTCTCTCTCATAAAAAAAAATAAGGTTTATTCAAGGCACAAGTTATGAATGGTCTCCTCCATGAAGCCCTCACTTTTCAGGTACAATGATGTATCTCCTGTTTAACTGATATTAGGATAGAATATTAGTAGAAACGGACCGGGGTAGGTCGAGGAGATTAGAATATTCTGTTCATGCCAACTGGGGCTGTCAGCATATAGATGACCAAGAGATGATACAGCACAAAAAGAGAAGAAAAACAGAGACCGCGTCCTCTAGAACTTGAATGTTGAAGCAAGGAATTTTGCAAGGGAAATAAAGATTGATTGGAATAAGAAGTTTACACCTACGTCAGTCTGAGAACACAGAGCAGATCCATTGTCCCTGGTAAATTGGACCTATTGCTGAATGATAGAAAGAGAAATCCAGGTCGAGGTACTCAGGCAAAGAAGAGAAGGGCCTGGCCAGACAATCAGTTATAAAAATGGTGCTAGACAGAAAATCTGGGATAGGCTTCATATTTATATAGGACAAGGTCATTAAGAAACAGGTCTGGAGTTCCAGACCAGCCTCACCAACATGATGAAACTCTGTCTCTACTAAAAACAAAAAATTAGCCAGGCGTGGTGGGAGGCACCTGTAATCCCAAATACTCAGGAGGCTGTGGCAGGAGAATCACTGGAACCTGGGAGTTGGAGGTTGTAGTGAGCTGAGATAGTGCACTCCAACCTGAGCAACAGAGCAGGAGTCAGTCAAAAAAAAAAAAGAGAGAGAGAAAGAAAAAAGAAAGAAAAAGAGAAAGAAAGAAGAAAGAAAGAGAGAGAAAGAAAGAAAGAGAAATAAAGAAAGAAAGAGAAAGAGAGAAAGAAAGAAAGAAAGAGAGAAAGAAGGAAAGAAAGAAGAAGGAAAGAAAGAGGAAGGAAGGAAGGAAAGAAGGAATGAAGGGAAAGAAAGAAGGAAAGAAAGAAAGAAAAAGAGAAAGAAAGAAGAAAGAAAGAAAGAAAGAAAGAAAGAGAAAGAAAGAAAGAAAGAAAGAAAGAAAGAAAGAAAGAAAGAAAGAAAGAAAGAAAGAGGAAGGAAGGAAGGAAAGAAGGAATGAAGGGAAAGAAAGAAGGAAAGAAAGAAAGAAAAAGAAAGAAAGAAAGAAAAAAAGAAAGGAAAGAAAGAAAGAAAGAAAGAAAAGAAAGAAAGAAAGAAAAAGAAAGGAAGGAAGGAAGGAGAGAGAGAAAGGGAAAGAAAGAAAAGAAAGAAAGAAAAAAGAAAGAAAGAAAAGGCAGAGGAGAGGACAAGAAAAGAAAAGAAAAAGGAAAAGAGAAAACAAAAGAAAAAAGAAAAGGAAAGAAAAGAGAAAAAAACAGGTCTGGTTCCTCTTGGATGGCAGGACACTTAGTAGTTTGATGGAGTAGTGATACTGCCCGTGAATGTCTACATTTTCATGGACTATAATGAGTCAGGAAATATATCACAAGACAGACAAAGAGAGGCAAAGAAAGGGAAACAGAAAATTAATGGAAAAGAAAGGGACACCTCCAAGCTATACTGACTTAAAGTTTATAAAAAGGTTCATCAAATGGAATATTATTCAGTGCTAAAAAGAAATGAGATACAACCCAGGTATCTCATGGAGGAACCTTAAATGCATATAGCTAAGTGAAAAAAGTCAAATTGAATGGTTACATACTGTATGATTCCAACTATATGACATTCTGGAAAATACAATTTTATAGAGATAGTAAAATACCAGTGGTTCCCATGGGTTGAAACAGCGATGAATAGGTGGCAAATAAAGGATGTTTAGGGGAGTAAAACAATTCTAAATGACACCAGTGGTGGATGCAGGTCGTCATACATTTGTTTAAACCCAGAGAATCTACAACATCAACAGTGAACCCTAATGTAAATTATAGTCTTTGGTGATAAGTGTTAGTGTAGGTTCAACGACTGTAACAAATGTGCTACTCTTACGGGGGGTGTTGAAAATGAGACAGGCTATGCACGTGAGACAGCAGAGGGTAAATGGGAAATCTCTGGACCTTCTCAATTTTGCTCTATAAAATTGCTCTAAAAAATAAGTCTTTTAAAAAAAGTTCATCAATATTTCATGTTTTCATAAAATGATCTTCATAATACTAGATCTTCCACATGTCAGAAGCAGAAAAGTAGGGTAAAACCTTGTTGAGGCAATCATTCAAAATATAAGACATTAATTTGTCATTACTTCTGCATATTATAGATAGATCATAAAGGTTTAGTTTATATTTTAATCTGGGAAGCTTTCTTACTTTAAGAGGAAATATCCTGTTGGAAGACAGTCTTCCATGGGTCTCTTGCATTTTTGTATGTCATATGCAGAGGCACTGACAGCCTGTCTTCTGAGCTGTCTTTTCAGGGATGTTTTAAAAGTGAATAGCATTGAATGGCAGGGTTTAAAAAAAATTCTTAATATTTCTTCTTACTGTCCAATATAAAAAAGATAATCTTTTTTTCAAAACAAATAATGGACAGATTTGTTTGTAGTCTTATTAAAGACACTGTTTTCCTAAACTTGGGATTTCTTGTTTGTGACATAGACCCCCTACATGTGCAACGCCTGCCTGGGCCTCTCCATGTCATCCCCATGGGACTTGGTGGAAAAGAAAACCTGATGCTAAGATAAAGTTCCTGTTTCTTGCTATGTCATAAACCACAAACACCTTTGTCTCTGACCTGGCAATCATAGTACTGGGGCAATGTAGAAGCTTGGCAATGGGGTAAAATTTCAAACCTTTTCTATTTCTTAACAATGCTAGCATGTTGTATCTCATAATTTAACCTGAGCTTTGTAAACAGTTCACTTACCTGTAAAATGTGTTTTGAGCTGGCTCTTGACATGGTAGGATGTGACCACCACGGACATGTAGGTTTATTGTCTCAAAAGGAGCATTAAATGTATAAAATTGTCCTCTGACACCAATATCTTCGCCCTGGAAAAGAAAGGGATGGAAAGAAGAACAGGTGGAGCAAGAAGTGGAATCATCAGCAACATTGGTACTTGAGGATATACATTTTAAAAAATCAAATGATACACTTTTAGATTTAAAAATTAACATTTATTCAGAAAATCTTAATTTGTTTCACTGTCGTAACCATTTTACTCTCTCTCTCTCTCTCCTTCTACATATATATATATATATGTATATATGTATCTCATAACATGATGTTGTATACCTTAAATATACACAGTGGAATTTATTTTTTAAAAGTATATCTTTAGAATCTAGTTAAATATAAGTCTTTATGATAGCTTTGAAAGTCATTTATAGTGTTGTTTTTGTGGAGCTCACATGCCTAAAGTGTGTGGATTTTTGAAAGGTCACAAAAGCTCTCCTTGACTTATGTACATTATTCTTGGAAGGACTGCACTACCTTTAATGATCATTTTACATATCCAATAAAAGGCAATTATCTTTTTGTGTGTAATGTGTAATTACCATGTTTATTTGCTAAAATAAATCAATGACTACACAACAAAGTGCAGCAGAATAAATTAACTCTCTTTCACTGTGGGTTAATCCAGTTCAGTTATAATTTACCAGAAATGTTACTTTCCACTCTTTTTAAGTGGAAAGTAAATCCAACACACCATTAATGAAAAGGCTGGGACCAAACAATTACCCATTTCTGTTTAGTCAATTCCCCAGAATTCCTTAAATACTTACTGTATGGTAGTCAAACCACCGAGCATTGGGGACGTAGGCATTTACAATTTGAACATACTGGAATGTAAATAAATAGCCATTAATTGTATATAAACCAAATAAAATTTTGTAAACAAAAATATGTGGTAGGACTTACAGGTTCCAGTACTGGGGTAACCATAAACGCTGGACCCCATAAGAACTGCTTGAATATATCCCAGGTTGGTTTTTCATCAAAGAACCTTGACAAAATTATCACAAATAATTAAATTAAAACAAATAACTTTCTAATACCATAAAATCATTATTCAAATCATATTTTGTATTATAGACTTTTCTGGATTAAAATAAAAACAAAATGACAAAAAAAATTAAAAATGTATCAGTTGGATTGTAATAGTACAATGTGCAGCAGCATAATGCTTTATGAGTAAATCTAGACTATGACTAAATTTCCTGAGAAAATAGAGAATTGTGATGGACATGTAACATCAACTAAATGAGAAATTACTTTGGAAGAGAACTAATAGAGGTACAAATATTAACTTTGTCTAGTATATGATCAACAAGTTAAAAAGCATATTAAAAACACTCTGGAAGAAAATTGTGAGACATATTATAATAATTTTAATTCATTAATTTTAATAACAGTTTGCTTATCCTACTTAATAAACTCTCTGAATAGTAGATTTACATGTTCCTAAAGGCTCTGTAAGATGTTAATGGATTTCTGAATTTGAGATATAAATGGCTAGGAAAAACAAAAGTTTTTTTTTTTTTTTTTTTTTTAATGTTTTAAGAGCCACTGTTAAATGTTAACATTTCTTCTCCAATTGAAATGAAAAAGAAAAGTTATAAAATTTGTTTGTTCTTTTGCTGTGGTTTTGTTTTGTCTTATTAAAAGCTGAGATTAATGCTGAATTGGAAAGCTGGGCTTACTCCTCCATAAAATCATGAAAGTAGGAACTCAGGTATTCTCAACAGGACAACAGTCTGTATAGTTAATAATAATATTTCTGACTAGTGACTCAACCCAGAGCTGATATGCCGATTATCCTGGGAGGTAAATAGGAATAGCAAAAAGGGTAAAGTCTGTAAATAAAAAGGAGATCAATAAAATGTTATCAGAAATAAAGAAGGGATTATGGTAGATGACAAATTAATAAAGCAACCAGAACATAATTTGAATCCAGAAAGAATCTTTTGTTGTTGTTTTAGGAAAACTGGATCACTTATCTTGTCATCAAAAGAGAAGGCATACCAATTAACTTATTTGGTAAATTTACTTTGGGTATTTTTTTTTAATTTAGGTAAATATTTGCCTTTTTAAAATGCGCTTATCAATAGTGAAATCTAACAAATCAGCTCATTCAATTATGTTAGTAATATAGGGTGCTCAAAAAGTTAAATATACTGTGATTATTCAGGTTTTTTTGTTTTTATATTTGATTGCATGTTTTGCTTTTTGTGATATCTACAATAAGAATTTGCTGTATTCAACTTCAAGTGGGTAAAAATTTTTGCAAATATGTTCCATGAAATATAATTTTTAAGGTTTGGTCATATATAAGTTTGAGCTTTAAGAGGTTAATCCAAAACAAATTTATAAGGCTAATATTGACACTGTTCCTGTATATCTTATTGGGATACATCAAGGAAAAGGTGAGATGGTCTCCAGTCAGACATCTGTATATAGCAGATTACATAACTGCAGTAAACCTTGATTAATTAAATCATGAGAGGCATTACTTATCTCCCTACAAATGTTGAGAATACTCAATGTAAACACATATACAAAGCATGTAGAACAATACCTACTATACAGTAATTATTCTGAAATAGAATTATTAGTTTTTAATAACTAATGAATATGTGGTTCATTCTTCAATGGTTTATGCTAGACTATTAATGGACATATTTGTGTAAATGCTTTATTAATCAAAAATGCATGCTAATGTAACAATGGAAAAGTTAACAATCTAAAATGTTTTATATTGCACTATAAGAGATCATTGGACAAATTAAATGAAAAGTATCTCTCTGTGATAAGAGAAAACAAACTTTGTACTTACTCATGCAAAAGGGGTCGAATAACAGTGCCACCATTAGCATGAATTTCATGCATTTGTGTGTAGAAATAGGGCAATAAGGTGTATCTAATATTTAGAATATTCCTTGACATTTCAGCAAAAGTTTCATTCCAGGAAGCGGGATCTTGTCTCTGAAACAAAGCAAAATAACATAGTTATAAACTTTTGTCTTTGTTTAAATCATAATATTCATATTTGAAGAACTAAAAAGAAATGATATTAATTTATTGTCATGTGCTATGTACTTTCTCCCCAAAATATTATGCAATAATATTTCTGTCACATGATAAAGAGAAAAGGTACACAATATTTTAATAAGATAAATTCAAATTAAGTCCATGGCTTGTTAGTTTAAGTGAACATATCCAGAGAAAAGTTCACATTTTAATAGATGACAAATATATTGTCAATTAGGTGATAGTCAGTGTTAGAGTGATAGGTATAGGAGAGAAATGGAATGATACGTTATCCAAAGTGAATTGAAATAAACACAGACAAGCAGAGCAAATGATGGTGACCACGTACATTGTGGGTCCTCAGGAGAAATGAACAGATTGTGGTACTAAACTGATAGAAGAGAAGGCATAAATTTGAATGAAAGGAAAGAACATGCCTGAGTATTCTCTGGAATGCACACTCCAGCTCAAAAGACTAAAATTTTTAGTCTAAGATTTAGAGTGGAAGGTTGAAAGTCTACAAAAAAATTCTTGCACATATTAGTTTAAAAATAATAGGCAAGAAAAGTTATTACTATTTTATATTTTGATTTGCACCAGGGGAATAAACAAGGCTACCACAAAGCTCGAGGTAACATTTAAATGTTTTTCATTGACATCAGCATGACTGGGGCCCTTTATAGTTGTGTCATATCGATGATGATTCCAATTTTTCTGTATTTTCAGGAGCAAGAAAGTTTGAATGAAAATTTACTGTCATAGCTGTTATATGCAGTATTAGAATACAGAAAACCTTGAAAGTAAAAATGATCCAAGAACTATAAAACTATATGTGATCTTATTACTGATATTTCCAAAGTAAAAGAAGAAGAAAAAAGGCAAAAATCATTATCTGTTGCTTATTGACCTCATTGATATAATTTTAGTTTTAACATGTTGATACACAAGCATCTAATTATAAACCATACAATTCGAGTAATACATTTCAACAGTTCATTTGTACCAACTCATAGTTAAACTTAAGTAGAGGTTTCTGTCCTCTAGATTTTTATTTAGAAATACTTCCTCAGTCATTTCCTCCTTCTGCATTTGAATTTTCCTCAAACACTCCAACCACATTACAATCTTTGGGTATTTTACTTTGTTCCTTCCATGTGGAATTCTCCGTATATTTATATTGGTTATTGTTCCCCACACCCATCTCTGTTCTAGTATTTCTTCATTTAATATGTTTCTGAGCACTTTTCCTAAAGCAGAATCTCTGTAAAACTCCATCACTTTAGCTTAATATATTTTTCCCTTATAGACATTTATTTGTATCTGACCTATTACATATATAATGGTCTATTATTTATATCCCTTTTTAGAATATATAAATCATTGGAGCAAGGACTTGGTAAATATGAAATGGTATACTCTCAATAAAGCATCTCTGTCCAAGCTTTCATTGATTCATGCTCTACTTTCCCAGTATTACAGCTTTCTAAATTGCATTATTGACAGCAGATTTTCCTGTTGAGATATTGCTGTGTCATCAAGTTATGTCTCTATTGTCCAACTTTCAAATTCTTTCAAAATGTGGTTCCATTCTGCCTACAATCCTTGTATTTCAGCATTTTCTAAAATAAATCCTACTGTATTTCTACCCACCTTTCCAGTAGGGGGGCCATATGGATTTCACAGCATATCATGAGCTCTGCCATTTATTTACTATAGGCAGAACACATCTTTTAAAGCCCAGCTCTGTCTTTAACCTTTCCATCATGTGCATTTTGCTAATTTATCATTTCTCTGCATTTCTTCACTGAAAATCAGCATCATGAAATTTAGTGCTTATTTAGATATTGGCTCTAACTGTTCATAATTTTCCATAATTTTTAGAGGAGGGTGAGGATTGTTACTCACACTCCAACTTCATATAGGCCCTGGTGTCTGTTGCTCTCCAGTTACTCAAAAAAAGTTCCTCCAGAGAATTTCCTCACTACTCCAAAATTATATATAACATCAATAAATATGCCAGCTAAATAGGCCATGTACACTAAAGTATAATGAAGAGTAGCCCAAGTAAGAAAATATTGAAAGTAAATGTAGTAATTACATACCCTAGTATTTGCAATGTTGTGATTCCTTGAGTATGGATAAAATGCTCCAAGTTGCATCCAGCGGGTACAGAGATGATAATCTGAGTTGTTGAAGAAACCACAGATGTCTGCTCCAGTCTAAAATACATTGCTATATTTAGTTAAATTTGAATAGTTTATGAATATTTATAATTTATGAAGATAAAAGGAATAAAACTACTTACATATGATATTCCAAAGAGACTAAATTCCATCATACCTACAAAAGTTAGAAAATATATCTTAGAAAGTTATTATTTCATGTATTTTAATATTGGTTTTTATTTCTACTTATGAAGATGTTCTCTTTTTAATATCAACATCCAAACATGAAACATTTTTCAGATTATGAATGTAATTATCTCATAATGCTTCTCATAATGCTAATACATTTTGACTTTGTAGCATTAGTGATATTTACAAAAATGAGATACTATAAGCTTCCTTGACACTTGCCAGGCGACATATTCAGAGAACAAATACATTATGAACACATTATACTGTGAGAAGGAAGTGGTGTCCACAGTTTCATTTTTGAAAATAAAGATGCTATTTCTGCAGTCATTTAACTATAGGTCTTATTGAACTATAGGTTAAATTTATTTCAGACTATCATTTGAAACAAATTGAATCATCCTTATTAAACAAAATCCTCTAAGGAGTAATCAATTCTATAAAATAGAATGAATATGATTTCTGAGTTCTTATTTTAAAGGAATATTTCTAAGAATTAATTGTTTTCCTTGAATTTATTTATCAACAGTGAAAAAATTTTAAGACTAAACATAGAGCACAAAAGTATCTATTTCCCTATTAAAATGATAATGTCTTATTTAGCACTTATTCAATTATTGTCACAAATTTCTTTTCAAATTTGCTTCGAAATGTTTCATTTTTTAGCATCTATCAGTGATTTATATTCCCTAGAATCTAGAATCCTTTAAATTTTAGTTTCAGAAGTACATTTGCAAGTGTATTATTTAGTAACTTGCTTGTCACAGGGGTTTTGTGTACCGATTATTTTGTCACCCAGATACTAAGCATAGTGCTTGACAGATTGTTACTCAATCCTCACCCTCCTCTCACACTCCAACTTCATATAGGCCCTGGTGTCTGTTGTTCCCTTCTTTGTGTCCATGTGTACACAGTGTTTAGTTCCCAGTTATAAGTGAGAACATGTGGTATTTTGTTTTCTGTTCCTGTGTTAGTTTGCTTAAGATAATGGCCTCCAGCTCCATCCAGGTCCCTGCAAAGGCCATGATCTCGTTTTTTATGGCTGTATAGTATTCCATGGTGTATAGGTACCACATTTTCTTTATTCAGTCTACCATTCATGGGCATTTAGGCTGATTCTATGTCTTTGGTGAATAGTGAATTGGTGAATTCCATGTCTTTGATGAAGAATGTCTTTTGTGAATAGTATTGTAATGAACCTTCCTGTGCATGTCTTTGTGATAGGATAATTTCTATTCCTCTGGGTATATAACCACTAATGGGATTTTTGGGTTGAATGGTCATTCTGCTTTTAGCTCTTTGAGGAATTGTCACACCGCTTTTCACAATGGTTTAATTAATTCACAATACCACCAACAGTATATGTGTCAGCTTTTCTCAACAACCTTGACAGCATCTGTTATTTTTTGACTTTTCAGTAATAGCCATGAAATCTAGAATTTCTAGTCATTTTTCTTTATTGACTGTAGATGTTATCTTTGCCAGCTCCTGCCCTTTTCGGCAAGGAATCTGAGGCCAAAAACAATGGCAGTATTTCCTCAAAATAAACTAGTTGGAGATCATTAGTTTCTGCACAGCACCCTCATCCAACTTCCTGGCCCACTGTCTTTTTCTGATGCTCTATGCCATAAAGTATGATGTGAAGAACAAAATTCTGAGGACTTACAAATTTTATGACCTAGCATCAGCAAAGGTGAATATCTAATAGAAAACACAAAATAATAATAAAGATGGTGACTTTCACTTACCAATGATTGATTTGTCCATGTTGTCCCATCGTGCATAGTTGTCTCCAAGCCAATGTCCTCCCCATCGTCCACCAGTAGGATATGTGGAACGAGAAATTACAATCCCTCTTTTTCCCGTTGTCCTCTGCAATGCACTAATATAGTGGAGAAGTATTTTTGAGTTTTTACACGAGATATTTTCTCCAAATATATCTACTTATGACTACTTTGTAAAAAAAATAGTGATCCGTGGTGCTTATATTGTCTCTTATTACAACTGGCTGTTGATAAGTTTGTCTTCTCTCATTAAACTATAAAATCCTCAGAAGCATAAAGGACATCTTTTTCCCTTCCAACATTTACCAGAGTGACATGCAGGTATTAAGAGGCCTTTATATATTCCTTCAATGAATACAAGTTAAATCAACTATTAATTGAATGAAATCAACAAATTCATCACATCAAGGTTTTATTTTACTTTAATGTATTTTTAATAAAGGCCTATGCTCTAATTATTCGTTGCTCCAATCCTTCTCAACTGTAACATATCAACACTTAATGTACATATTACTGTGCAGAGAATGCCTACTATCATACTCTTTGCTTTAAAGGGTTAATTTGATGAGAACAAAGTATTCTTGGGTCTTAAAACTAAAAATAATTGATCTATTTCAAGTGTAGAATCTATTGGAAGTAAGATCTTCTCAACAGAATGGGTTGTGTAAATGAAATCATATGATTTATTTCCCTTCTCAGTCTTTGGAAAATTAATTTCATGACATGCATGTTAAAATATGTTCTAGTTTTAGAAAAAAAGCAATAATTATTTTATATCATCTGCATCTATTTTCCTCTATCTCCCTTTTTCTCCCTCTGTCTTTCTCTCTGACTGAACACTGAGATTACATTATAAGAGTATTAATAACATTTTACTCTAATATTAGTTGGAAATAAAAATTTTATTTTTATATTACTCAAATAATTTGAACATGAATTAAAGCTACAGAACTATCTTAGAAGAAGATACCACAAAGACATAATCAGGCGGACTTTACTGGGCACTAACACATTATCAACAGCATTGAATCATTTCCTTGTTACTGCTGGATCCCAGTGTTTGTATATATATAAAGCCCCTTCCATGACACCGTGAGATTCCTAAAATCAAGCACGATACTTTAGTCTTCCTTGCAGCCCTTATATCTAATACAATTCTTGGCATGTAAGCTCAAGAAATTTTGGAATTAACAAATGTCTCAAGTCAAAAGTACAGGAAACTAAACATGTATTAAACAGACATAATATATTAAAACCATCGTTTGCTAATAAAGGCAATATTATGTTAGTCAACTTAAAACTTTCTACTTCTAAATTGTCACTCTTTAGAAGACCAAAAAAAAGAAAATGATCTTCACTGCTTTATTTTTTCATAACAAATATAAAAGTGCCATTTAGGAATATTAATCTTTTAAATATACACTACATGCATTTTTTGAAATTTAATAAGAAATAAATATATAATATGAAGAGTAATAATTGGTGATAATTCTATAAATTTATATGAAAATGTATTTTTGGAGTTTAGTTTGCAAACAAAATTTTGTTTAATATAAAAATTATTTACAAGGACAGGGTTGTCACAAATTCTTAATGTGTTCATATGCAAGAAAATTACGTTTCTGAAGAATTTCTTTTTTTTCTCTATTATATACCTTACACTTGCAAAAATTATTTACTGATGCTTTAAATTAACAGCTGAATATATGCTTTCTCAGGTTTCTGATTGATAAGGATACTACATAAAGTAGTTTCACACAATGGGTACAAAGTTATAGTTAGATAGGAAAAATAAATTTAGCAAAGTGACCATAATATATTGTATATTTCAGAATAGCTAAAAGAATTTAAAATTTTCTCACTACAAATAAATGATAAATATCTGAGAAGATAAAAAGCTAATTAGTCTTATTTGATCATTTCACACTGTATAATGTGTGAAAACATCACAATGTGCTCCATATTTACTATTGTTAATTGTAAATTAAAACTATAAAATAAATGAAGTATTTTCATAATAATTTTCTCTTAAGGGTATTCTAACCTCTTATATAAGAGGAATCTCCTCTGTAAACCCTCACACAGAATATTTATTTGGCACCACTAAAGATATAAATTTCAAACATGGTAAATATATTATAATTATTTCCAACATTGTTTCAATTTTACAAATTGCTCAGTCACAATTAACTTAGTTTAAGTTATTCTTGAGAAACACCTTTAAGCCAGAGAGCTTGTTCTTTGTTACCACTTGACATTGGAGAGTTCAGCTTATAGGAAAGAGATATTTTTGTTGTGTGTTTATTATTGCCTACATGAGCATTTTCTTGAAATATATTTTAAAAATTAGAATATATCTTTGATTATTATAAAACAGTTTTTTATAGAAGTAAAACAATTTAGAAACTCTACATGTATATTACAAAAATGAAATATGTGAAGAGAATATTAAATTTAAAAATTTTAAACATATTTTTAAGCTTCCAACAATAAATGAGTATCTTTATTTTAGTCATAGTTTCTAAAAGAAAATGTTAAATTAATTAACTTGACTATTATCTTTAATTACTGATGAAATCAATTTATAAACATTTTCCAAACACTTCTATCTCATGACTGGATGGTGTTAAATTATTTTAGAATATAGACTGGTGTATAGTAGAGAAACGAAATTATTACAGAATTGTTATCCTCAATTTTATGAAAACAACTGTTTGAAAAATCAAGGATATATTATTGAATTATTTTTGAAGGCAATATATTTAGTATTATGTATTTAGTATTTATTAGAAATATATATTTCCCAATTCACATTTCAAATAGTCACCATTAGATCAGAAAATGTAATATCTGTTTTAACTTTGAAATTGGATAACAAGTATTTTGTACGTTAAAATATTTTCGTCGCGTTTTAGTGTATAATAAATTAGTGAAATTTGAAATTTCCTTTAGTAAGAAGACAATGTGAAAGACTATATAATGGAAAGAGTTTTATAGATTCATATCTCAAATTTTACATTTTGATATACAAACTGTATCAATGTTCCATTCATCTATATCATTCAGAATCTAATGTCTAGAAGACATGCATTTACTATCTGGTCTGGAGATGTACAGCTGATTAATAGAAAGTTACAGCTATAACTAAAGTAACTTCTACGTTAGTGAAGAGGTGAGGTATACTGTGTTTGTTTTTCATAGACTAGTTTTTATTAAAAAAAAAAATACAAGAGACCACTTCCTATAGTTTACAATTCCCCCACTTCAAAAAGACACTCTTATTTTTTCCAGAAAGTTACATTAAATATAGCAAAGCAATGTAATTTTCCAAGTTGCAAATTATCCCCATTTATAGGAATATCTGCAAAAATAATTTATAACTATTGACTTTTTCCATTCCATTCTATGATTATAAAACTCTTGGGCACTTATTTAAAAATTATATATTTAAACACAACCTAAGCATTCAGAGAGAGTCAAAGACATTTAATTTTCCAAGTCCCCTCTAATGAATAGTGTGTACTAATCCCTAACATCTTTAAAGCTATTGGTAAAAATGAAAATATATGTGTAGTTACATAATCCTTGAATATTTGTCTGAAATTTAAACCCATAATTTAAAGTAGATTTTTAAATGTATTTCTTTCTACATTTGAAGAATAGGCTTTATTTCAGTACAACATTGAATTTTAAATTACAAGAGACAAGAGCAACTGAAGACTCAAAACTTTTGGTGTGGGATTTCTATATGAAGTTTTTTCTATTTGCCATTGGTGTCCATGATTCTTTCTGTAAAACTATTTGCAGTTTCTCAAGCTGATTAAATCCCATTTCTGAATCCATGCAATCTCTTCTTTTGTTGGGTTTCTTGTTTGTTTCATGTTAAGTGAAAGAGCACAGTATGTCAAGAAATAACTAAATGTCAAATATGTGGCAGTTTGTAAGACAGAAAATATGTCACTAAAAACCAAAATGCTGTGGTCTGTATAACTTGAGAAAAAAAAGTGTGTTTATAATTTGTTCAGTTTTCCTCAATGATAAACAGAAAGACTTTACTCTTTATAATTTGTTTACATGTAACATGTACCTTATTTATAGTATTCTTTTACATTTGTCAAGGTCTTTATACATGTGATTAATAATTAGTCTCTAAAATTTTCTGAGTTCAACACTTTTTTGTAACTGAAAAAATTAAAATATTAAGAAAGTATCTGAAACATGAAAAATTTAAGACTGTATAAATTAGGCTACTTAATACTTAATCCAATTAATCTGCTCAATTTAAGTAATGTGGTTGAAACTTGCACTGAAAAATTTTATGAACAAGAGCAAAATTAGCACTAATAAGTATATGTATATTGATTTCATTTTCAAGGATATTCTATGGAAGATTGTGCTGACTTCCTCCTCATAATTTTACTTAAAAGTAGAAAGGGACCTCACATATGTTTTAAATATCTCTGCATATGGACAATTTGGAAATTTACCTGTATCTACCTTGAACTTATCAAAACAACTTTGATACCTGTGATTATAACAGGATAATGATGAATTTATTTAAATTTACTAAGCATCCACAATGTGTCAGGAACCATGTTTGACTCTGTAATGTGCTTCAGAAGTATACTTATTTCCTGTCTTCTGTGGAGAGGAATTATTTTTTTCAATTTTTGTTAAGCTACGTAGTTTCAACTCAAAGCACATAATTTTTGCCAATGAGATCATCAATTTTAAATATTTTGTTCTTTTTAATGTCTACAGTTTTAGTTAAAGTAAATTTAGCTGTTGATAATTATGCCCCAATATTGTGTTCCAGAAGGACTAATCAAAAGTAATATTTGTCCCAATAAAAAGGCATTGTTAAATGCCAGTTTGTTCACTCTTAAAATAACTTAGTGTTTTATTTTTGGATTTGGTGAACAAGTGAATTTTTGGTAATACATTCATCTATTCTGAGTTGATTAAGAGTTAATTGCTAGAAATAAGATAAGTAGGTTTTACTAAGCGAGAAATGTTATCCATACTCTTTACTTCAAAATGCTTTTAATTCTTTTATCAACTTCAGTTATTTGTTAGAACAGAAGTTTTCAACCCTGTGTGCTCATTAGAACTGCCTGGAAAAATTTTAAATATTCAGATGCTTAGGTTATGAAAGAGAACAATTAAATAATAATTTATTTAAAAATCACAAGCCTTCTGGTAATTGCAAGTGAAAAAAATACAACAGATATGCAAAATATAAAAAAACAAGAAATCAAATAACACTAGAGAAAAAGGAAATAGGAAGAAATGAAAGAGGAATGAGAAGACAATTAAACAACCAGAAAACAAATAACAAATGATCGGAGTTATGTCCTCACTTATCAGTAATGAAATTGAATATAAATGGACTAAACGCTCCAATCAAAAGACACAGAGTGACTGAACAGATTAAAAATAAAGACTTAATGAAACAGTCAACAAAGTGAAAAGATAAACCACAGAATGGGAGAAAATATTTGCAAAATACTCATTTGACAAGGGATTAATGACCAGAATATATAAGGAGCTCAAACAACTCTATAGGAAAAACTATTAATATTCTGATTTAAAAATGGGCAAAATATTTGAATAGGCATTTCTCTAAAGAAGATATACAAATGGAAAACAGGCATATGAAAAGGTGCTCAACATCATTGATCATCAGAGAAATGCAAATCACAACTACAATGAGATATCATCTCACCCTAGTTAAAACGGCTTTTATCCAAAAGACAGCCAGTAACAAATGCTGTGGAAGCTGTGGAGAAAAGGAAAAGCTCTTTCACTGTTGGTGAGAATGTAAATTCATACGACCATTGTGAAGAGCAGTTTGAAGTTTCCCAAAGAACTAAAAATACAGCTACTATATAATCCAGCAGTCCTGCTGCTGAATATGCATCCAAAAGAAAGATATATCAAAATGATATCTGCCGTCCTATGTTTATTACAGCACTGTTCACAATAGTCAAGTTCGGAAGCAACTTTAGTGTCCATCAACAGATGATTAGATAAAGTAAATACGGTACATATATACAATGGAGTAATGCAGCTATCAAAAAGAATAAAATTGTGTCACTGGCAATGACATGTGTGAAACTGGAAGTCATTAAATGTTAAATGAATTAAGTCAGACACAGAGAGACAAACTTCACCTGTTCTCACTTACTGTGGGTGCAAAAATTTTAAAAACACACAACACTGAAATCATGTATATAGACAGTAGAAGGATGGTTACCAGAAGCTACGAAGGGTTGTGTGGGGGTGAGGGGAAAGCAAGTGTTATGGTTTGGCTTTGTGATTCCACCAAATCTCATCAGGGATTGCAATCCCCACCTGCCAAGGGAACCTGGTGGGAGGTGATTGCATCATGGGGGTGGTTTCCCCATGCTGTTCTTGTAATAGTGAGTGAGTTCTCATGGGAGCTGATGCTTTTAAAGTATGGCAGTTCTCCTGTCACTATCTCTGTCTCCTAAAGTCATGTAAGATGCACCTTGCTTCCCCTTCACATTCTGCCATGATTGTACGTTTCCTGAAGACTCTCCAGCCATGCAGAACTGTGAGTCAATTCAACCTCTTTAAATTGCCCAGTTTTTAAATAAACATCTTTAAATTACCCAGTCTCAGGTAGTATCTTTATGGAAGAGGGATAATAGACTAATACAGCAGGGATGGTTAATGGGTACTATATATACATATATGTATATATAGTTAGAAAGAATGAATAATATATAGTATTTGATAGCACAACAGGATGATAGTCAATAATAGTTTAATTGTATACTTAAAAAAAAAAACTAAAAGTTTAATGGGATTGTTTATAACACAAAGGATAAATGCTTGAGGGGATAAATACTTCTGTTTTCCATGACGTGATTATTGTGTGTTGCATGTTTGTATCAAAGTATATCACTTACCCAATATATATGCACACCTACTATGTGCACGTGACACTTTAAAAAAAAAATCTAAAACTTAAGAAGAAAATCTCCAAGTGATTATAATGAGTAGTTAAAAGCCGGGGATCTACAACTGTGGTGTCTAATATGGTAGCCACTAATTATTATTTCATATGTAATTATTTTATATTACTTAATTAAAATTAAATAAATTTTAAATTCTATTCCTGAGTCATACTAGACATATTGTTCAATGGCCATGTATGGCTGGTGAGTACCACATTGGCACCCAGGATTATAGAAGATTTCTATGTATTTATTTATTTTTTCAGCCAGGTTCTTGTTTTGTTGCCCAGGCTGGAATGCAGTGGTAGGAGCACAGCTCACTGCAGCCTCAACTTCCTAGGCCCAAGTGATCCGCCTGTCTCAGCCCACCAAAGTTTTGGGATTACAAGCATAAGCTACTGTGCCTGGCCAGAAAATTTCAATTGTTGCAAAACTTGTGTTGGAAAGTGTTGATAAAGAATTGATTTTCAGTGAATGGTCTGTATTCCATCATCATTGGCCTTACATAAATGTTTGTTAAAAATGCAGATAATTAGTATGATCATTAATATTTCAGAAGTTCAAGATCA
Source organism: Macaca nemestrina (assembly GCF_043159975.1). Classification (NCBI taxonomy): domain Eukaryota; kingdom Metazoa; phylum Chordata; class Mammalia; order Primates; family Cercopithecidae; genus Macaca; species Macaca nemestrina. The sequence goes on from NC_092126.1 coordinate 77,308,738, forward strand.
TTAAAAATGCTCTTATTTACTAATAATAAATTTATTTATTTTGTGTTTTTATTTTTATTTTGAAACAGAGTCTTGCTCTGTTGCCATGCTGGAGTGCAATGGCACAATCTCGGCTCACTGCAACCTATGCTGCCCAGGTTCAAGCGATTCTTGTGCCTCAGCCTCCCGAGTAACTGGGACCACAGCTCTGCACCACCACTCCTGGCTAATTTTTCGTATTTTTAGCAGAGATGGAGTTTTACCATGTTGGCCAGGCTGGTCTTGAACTCCTGGTCTCAAGTGATCTGCCCGCCTCGGCCTCCCAAAGTGCTGGGATTACAGGCGTGAGACACTGTGCCTGGCCTGATAATGAATTCAAATAACAAATTTAGGCAAACATTTGGTGCTTTATGTGTTAATGACATCAAATTATATGTTATTAATTCATTTACTAACATTATTAGTATTATTTATTGAGCACCTACAATTTGCCAGACACTATAATGGGTACATAATGAGGAACAAAAGACAAATGGTCTAGGATTTATTTTGGGATAGTATAAAAATTAGAATAATAACAATAAAGATATTTAGATAAATTAGATAGAAAGAAACACAATTTTTCTAAATTCTATGAAGGAAGAAGTTACAGAGAACAATTGGAAAGTAAAGAGATACAAGAGAAGATTGTTGGGATGGTTAAAATGATAGCATTAAATATAAGATCCAAAGAATAGAAGAGTCCGAGGGGATAATTCAGAACATTGCTTACTCAGAAGTAGGTTTCATTTGTGACCATCCATAGAGATTGTGAACATCGTAATGCAAAACTGATGTTCCATCACTAAGAATCTGCTCAGTTTCCATGCACATTGTTCTGAAATGTAATCCATCGGTTCTTTTTGTGAGTTCTGGAAAGAATCAATGAAAAAATATTAATGTGTTATACAGTTCCCTACAATGAAACGTGTAACTCATAATTATGTATTCTTTGGCAAAGATATTAATCAGTGTTTTATAATAGCTATTTATATTTTAACCATGGGTATACTTTGTATGAGTTAATTATAAACTTAAATGGTCTGAAATTGTAACTGAATTACATGAATTAATAAAAACCTGGAAAATAAGTACACTCCTCAATGTCTACTCTTTCTAGTGCATTTAGATGGAAAACACTGATTAGAGTCTTATTAAAAATTCACTTGGTATCATAAAGCCCAGAATTTAAGGGCTAGGCAAATGTTATAACACTGCCTTTTGATTCACTTTTTCTCAGTTTAAGATTTTTTTCCAGAGTTTTGCCATCACTTTATATGCTAATAGTTTGCGACGTTTTCTGCCTGCATAAGAGAATGATGATGAATATGAAACATCACATTAATCTTCATTTCCTTCTATGTCAAAGGTAAACAGAGAAGTGTTAGTATTCTTTCCCTTATCCTTAGTAAAGAAACACTTAAAAAAAATCCTTTCAAAATAATTTCATTTGTTTATCTTAAAGAGTATTTAACATTTTTGAATTTGGGAAAATTATTAAGCCAACCAAAATAACAAATTCAAACAAATTTAGAATTGTGCTTGAGTAGATAACATATATTTGTAGATTTTTTTTTTCTCAAAATAGTGTTAAACAATATTGGTAATGGGTTAAGGTGTGGTCCAGTGTGTGGGTGGGTAGTGAAAATTGGGTGTGTAAATCCTAATCCCTACATTCTATATATATCTAACATATATATATGTTTATATTATATACCTATTAAATAATAATAACATGATAATATCAAAGGCATACCAACAATATTGTACCTGGGAAATAAGGTGGATAATTTAGTTTGTCATTTCTGCATTGATTAATAGTTGTTCCATTTACAAAACTTGATGGCTCATTCATATCCTTAAAAAAAAGACGACAGAGAAAGGTAAACAAAAAATAAATTTACAACATATATTCTGAAAAGAGCTAGTTCAAAAAGTAAGTAGGTTGGCATATTTGAACAATGTTACATATACTCACTATCCTAAACAAACAAAATTATAAAACATCTCAATTATATTAGTTTATCTCGTTCGCTTTTTTCAGTTTCCTTTTGAAAAATAAAATGTTCTATTTTCTCTGTATTATTCATTATACCTATAAAAAGGTTTATTTTCATATTTTTAAGACCTAGCTTTATAATAGTATGTGCCTTATCATCTCCTTCCCCTCCACTCCTGCCCTGAGCCTGATACCAATTGCTTTTACTGCTAAAACTACAAGATATATTAATAGTTTACAAATGCAGATAATTTCAAGAAGTATCACCATTGAGCACATATCTCAGAATCTCAGTAGTCATATATAAAAGAATCATGATCTAAATAAATAAGTAAGCTACCATTTAAAATGGATTGCCTCCACCTGAAAACAGATAATTTTCTCTGGATCCAGATGTCATTCTCAGGAATATACTTAAGAGAATCCCTTTTAGTATACCAATTGATACATGTAATAAACATAGATGTTCCATGAATTTTTTAAACAAAATATATGCTTTATAAGATCTTATAGCCACAAAATTTCCACATGGTGACAGCTGTATAAAGCTTTCTTCAATTTCAAAAATAAGTAAATTAACGCTTTACCCTGGAAAAATCAACAAATTAAAAAATTTCACCTCCAGAAACAGAAATATATTACATCACATTTTCTGTATTAAGCACTTACTTGTAGCAAAGTAAGTTATTTTTTGCTATCTCAAAAATATATTAATAAAAATTTTACTACTAACATTTTAAGGTTACATCAAAAAAGAAACTTTAAAAGACAATGTTACCAAATTTAAGAACTTTTTATTTCTTATACAAAGGACTAATAGTTATTTAAGCCTGAGACTTATTCCTATATTAGGTAAAAGTAAAATAAATGTTTACAAGTATTTATTAATATATATAATAAGAGGGTATTTTGCTTTTTGAATTTTGCAAATTGAAAAAGTCCAGGAAATAGCATCCGTACACATAAATTTAATTTTTAAAACTGTAGCAGTCCTTTGCATAAGAAAATTCTATGGCGGAAAAAAGTGGACTAGTTTTCAAATAAAATATTTTATTGACATTATTTGAGCCAAGTATGAATTTTGCATAATCACTGTACAACAAATAACTTAAAACGTAGATTGTTCAAAGTTGACTTACAATCCACAAACCATCAAACTTCATCTTTTCATTGTAAAAGTCCACAATTTCTCTGGCCCACCACTCTGCTGTGGAAGTCCTGAAGAAATCTGGAAAAGCTACATGAGCTCTGGAAGCCTGTAAAACCAAAATTTAGACTCACATTTGGAAAGTCTTAAGAGAGATTATATCCATATAAATCTAAATGTATCTGGCAGATTCACAAGTCATGTATGACTGATAATGAAGGCAATTGACATCAACCTTAATTACATAAATGTATGTGGTTTCTTCCTCATCACTTTAATAAAGAGGGACGTCAGTGGAGAGAATAGAGCCGTCTTGGGATCCTATGTGAATTATAAAGGAACAGTTCAGAACCCACAAAAGCATCTTTTTAGTGCTTCCTAGAGTAATGGGGAAGCTTTTTTTTTCACTATTACTGTAGAGTCCATACTTCAGGTTTACCTTTATGGAGCACAATGAAAGAGCAAAGGGCCATAGTAAAGCCTGTTTTTATACAGCTTCCTCACTTCCCAGAACCATCTCACAACCCTAATCAACTGCTTCTTTTTCATCTTTCACTTCTAATCCTTTTCATCCCAGCAGAGAGGAGGTGTTTTATTCCAGTCTCTACTAAGAATATTCCCTACTTGCCAGTTGAAACATATAAGTTCCAGTGTCAGAGTAACCGTGCCTTAGCAAAAGATTGACCTGCAGCTAAGTTAATTGGATATGTCTCAAAAACATGACATGACAACCTGGATGCTTTTTTGGCACATGTTAAGATTCTGTTGTAATTGCCTTAACAGTCTTCTCCATGAACAGGATATCGGAGGACATAAAGGAAATGCACAGAGTGGGGAATATAGAGATTTACAAAATATGTATGATGGATTTTTTTTTTTTTTTTTTTTTTTTTTTTTTTTTTTTTTTTTAGGTTGAGTTTTGCTCTTGTTGCCCAGGCTAGAGTGCAATGGCATGACCTCAGCTCACTACAACCTCTGTCTCCCACGCTCAAGCGATTATCCTGCCTCAGCCTCCAGAGTAGCTGGGATTACAGATGCCCCCGACCACACCTGTCTAATTTTTTGTATTTTTAGTAAAGACGGGGTTTTACCATGTTGGTCAGGCTGGTCTCAAACTCCTGACCTCAGGTGATCTACACCCCTCGGCCTCCCAAAGTGCTGGGATTACAGGCATGAGCCACTGTGCCTGGCCTCTGATGAATATTTTTAAGAGTAGAAAGAGATTTACTTTTATCATCTTACCCATTAATTACATTTTACTCATAAGGACAGAAGGCTTGGTGGGATTATATTGAATATTTTCTATGCAAGAATCTCCCTTATGATAATTAACAACAAATGGTAGCGCCAGATCTTGTTTATTAATTTTCACTTTTCTGCTCTTTACATAATTCATTTTTTTTTTTTTTTTAGTTTAACTTATTCTATTAGGTGGCTGCTTCTATCCCTTAAATAAAAGCATTGATTATATCCAGAAAATCAGTCAGGTACATGTAATCCAACATTCTTGATACCTTTTGTGGAAGAGAATCCGAAAAGATTCTGCATAAGCCATTCTACATAAATTGACACTGTCCTCTAATACCTATATAAAAATGGATGCTTTTCTCTCTAGTGGTACACAATATTACTCAAGAATAGTTGGCAGAACCCAAGTTGAAATAACACTTTTTCCTCAATGACAAAGTTTAGTAGGTTCAATTATTTGACTCTGTTTTGGAAGTAGTTTGGGGTAAGTTTTAAGCTCCCAAATTTTTTACACTTACCTAAACTTGTATAATTTAATGATTATAAATTCATCTGGCTAAAAGAAGGATCACCAGCTCTTAGTTTTGTTGACATTTTTCTATTCATTTTGTATTTTTCTTTTAATTTTTACTCCTCTAATCCTTATTCTCTTCCCTCTGCTAACTTTAAGTTTATTCTTTTTCTACTTCATTGAGAGGTAATGCTAGGTTATTTATTAGAGATTTTTATTATTTTTAATGTGGGTGTTTCTTGTCATACATTTCCCTCTTAGTACTGCTTTTGCTGCGTCCCAGAAATATTTTTGCTATGTTGTATTTTTATTTTTCTTTGTCTGAAGAAATTTTCTAATTCTCTTTTGATCTTTTCTTTGTTCCACTGGATGTTCAAAAGTGTGTTGTTTAATTTCCACGTATTTGTGAATTAATTTATTTCCTCTCTTTTTCTGATTTCTAGTTTAATTTCATTGTGACTGGAAAAGATAAATGGTATGTTTTCTATCTTCTTACAATTTTTAAGGCTTATGACTTAACCTGTGATCGCTCTTAGAAAATGTTCTATGGGCACTTGAGAAGAATGTATATATGGCTGCTTTTGAGTGGAAAGTTCTATGTATGTCTGTTAAGTCCATTTTGCCTACAATGTTGTTAAAGACTGCTGTTTCATTGTTGATTTGCTCTCTGGTTGTTCTATTTATTATTGAAAGTGTGGTAACAAAGTCTTCAAACATTATTACATTGCTATTTCTCATTTCAGTTCTGTTAATGTTTGCTTTAAATATTTAAGTGTTTTAATGTTGGGTGCATGTATTTATAATCATTGTATCTTCCTAATGAATTGACCCTTTTGTCATTCTATAATGACCTCTTTTGTCTTTTGTGACAGTCATTGACTTAAAATTTATTTTCTCTGATATAACTATAGCCACTCCTGTTCCCTTTTGGTTATCATTTGCATTTAGTATCTTAGTTATTCCTTTTGCTTTCAAGAATGAATGTTTAGGATATTATACTGAGTAAAATAAACCAGTAACAGAAAGACAAATGTTGTATGACTCAACTTACATGAAGTATCTAAAACAGTTAAACTCATAAAACATAGGGTAGAATGGTAGTTGCCCAGGACTGTAAGTGGAGGGAAATAAGGGCTTGCTAAGAAACAGGCATAAAATCTCAATTATGCAAGGTAAATAAATTCTAGAGATCTGCAGCACAACATTGCCCCCATATTTTACAATGATTTATTATATGCATAAACATTTATTAAGATGGTAGGTCTCATGTTGAGTGTTATTACTGTAATAACTTTTTTTTTTCTTTTTCTTTTCTTTTTTTTTTTTTTTTGGTTGCCCAGGCTGGAGTATAGTGGCGTGATCTAGGCTCACTGCAAGCTCCACCTCCCAGGTTAACACCATTTTCCTGCCTCAGTCTCCCAAGTAGCTGAGACTACAGGCTCCTGCCACCACAACTGGTTAATTTTTTTTTTTTTTTTTTTTTTTTTTTTTTTTTTGTATTTTTAGTAGAGATGGGGTTTCACCATGTTAGCCAGGATGGTCTCAAACTCCTGATCTCATGATCCACCTGCCTTGGCCTCCCAAAGTGCTGGGATTATAGGCATGAGTCACCATGCCAGGGCATAATTTTTAAAATAAAAGAAGGAATGCTTGGATTAAATAAAGCAAAATATAAAATTGCTTAATAGGCTGACTTATACTTTGTTATTGAGGAAAATTAGGTAAATTTGATCTAAATATGGTCTGATATAGATAACTTAAAATGGCCATCTATTTTTAAAGAAAAGAATTCAAATTGAGTTAATGATTAAAATAATGAAGTCTAAGTTTTGAATTTCTTTTCATTATATAGTTAACCAAAGTAAAACTTACATTAACAGCTTCATCTTCAGTTAGAGTTTTATCTATTGTTATATTGGGCAAATCTGGCCAAACCTACAAGAGACAAGACATGGAAAAGCAGATCAAAACATAGTCAGCATGATAAGATTCCTATGTAAATGAAGTGTAATGGAGTATTAGAGGCATATTATTAACTCAAAGTCTTCAGATCTGTAATCCCTTCAAATATCATTATTATTGGCATACATATCATTTGCAAACTATTCCCATTTTCCATGTTAGTCTACTCTTTAATATGGCAAATACAAAATAGAAATGTCAACCTTTATGGTAGTTAGTGATTTTGAAAATAATACATATAACCAAAATGTTCTGGTCAAAAAAGAATATGAAAAATATATGCTAAATTTAATTTAATATAGTATATTTGAACTACATCTAGAATTACTCCAGGGTTAAAAACTAAAAGCAGGTTTTTTTTGTTTGAAAGGAAGAAAAGATCTGATTGAATAATGTCATGCTGAGTCAAACATCCCATTGACTTTCAGAATTAGTACTAAATCCTCCTCTCCCTTCATCCCACCACTATTCTCAGCCTGACCTCATTGCCTACCAACATTTTTTCTTCCTTCTCCTCCAATCAGAAACACACAAAACAGAGCTCAAATTCAGTTTGCCAAAAGTTCTGGAAATTTGAATCTATATTGTTGAAGTTAGAAAGTCATATATAAAAATATAAATAATCCATCAAAAAGAAATTATTTACAAGAGATTAGCTACTGACAGAGAATAGTGCTCTAAAGGAAGGGGAGAAAGGGTAGAAATCTGACAAAATGTGTAGAAATACAGAATGAGGAGAAAGTAGGGAGTTTAAAAAAAAACCTTCTGGACTAATATGCCTCTCAAGTAGCTGGGGCTACAGGCATGCACCACTATGCCTAGCTAATTTTTAATTATTTTGTAGAGACAAGGTCTCCCTGTGTTGCCCAGGCTGATCTCGAACTCCTGGGCTCAAGAGATACTCCTACCTCAGCCACTCAAACTGCAAGCATTACATGCATGTGCCACTGTGCCCAGCCCTGTCTATACTCTTCACTCAGCTTTCTCTAATGTTAACATGTAATATAACAATAGTGAACTTATCAAAACCAGGAAATTAATGTTGATACAGTACAACAAACATTTACTGAACATGTTTGCATTTCACAGATAATCACTAATGTCTTAATATCAGTCCAAGATTCAAAAAGCCTCTCACATTTCATTTAACTGTGTCTCTCATCATAGATTTTTTGAGGATTTTATCATTGTTGTTCATTCTAGTTATTACTATGAGATTTTTTCTTGATTGCTTTATATAAAAGTCAAATCAAAATATTTTTGTAATATATTAATATATCAGGTCTGAATATAATTGCTTATATAAAATACAGTGAATTATACTTCATGATCTAAGTTTTAACTATAAGTATAGCTGTCAAAACATGTTGTTGCTACTATTAACAATATGTTTTTAAGAGAAGTGAACATTTAAATATCTTGCAGTACAGAATAATGAGTAGCCATATTACTAATGGTAGTTTTATAATAAATTACAAGTGGTACCAAGAAATATAATAAAATACATCTTAAAAATTAAACAAATCATATTTGGACATGTGATTTATATGAATTCTTTCTTTGTGTCTAATAATTTGGAATGAAGCAAAGACTACACATTATTTTATTAGTTATTAAATCATTACATTTCTGTATAGCTCTCATGAACGTTTTTAACTTTTACTAATTAAATGGAAACTTTCATTGAAATATAATTTTTATTCCATTTCAAGATATCGATTTAGTACCTTTGCCCAACAAATATCATTGGTGTTTGGCCATTTGACAAAGACATCATTCTGCTGTCCTCTTTCAAATGCAGGGTAAGTCCTTGTTTCATTTCCTGAAATTGCTGGATCCTAAAATTAAAATGAAATATAAACAAAGTACACATGAAAAAAAGCATAACTACTTGGACAGTGGTTATGAAGCATAAGTTTTCATTACTACATTATCATAATAATGTGCTCTCACATGAAATGACAAATGATATAAACATCAGTGTTCTAGCTAGATTGCCCTCCAAATTTCTTAGAAGGAAATTCTAAGGACTGTCAGAAATGCATTAGCTATCATTTCAAGCAAGATTAGTAGAGGTTTTTGTTTTTATTTCTATGGTGAGCTATCTGGCTACCTAGCTTACTTCCTATGTTAGTGATAAAAAATTATCTTCACTGAATCACCAATCTGAAGGCAAATTTTTAAATACAAAAAACATCAGAAGCAATACCAGAGAATGACTTAATAATTATATAAAAATAGAAACTCTACCATGACATTTTGATAACTCCCATAAATAGAGACCTATTTGTAGCTTGGATGATAACTAGAAAACAGCTTGCCTTTAACTCAGTTTTGGATTTAAACCTCTAGGGATATACCGAAATAAAAAGGTAGCTGATCACAACCCATGCAAATAAAATGAAGTGCTAAAGGAAAAGAGTTTTAGATTTGGGAGTATTATCCAAAGTTATATACTTTCTATTTTTGAAACACCTTCCTCCTCCTCATTTTAGGAGAATTAATAGAAACAAGAAATAAGACCCAGATAAACTCCAAGTACTGACCAGGATAATAATGTATCTCATTCCTTCTCCTCTTATTTTGTCAACAAACTGAGGAAGGTCCTGGAATGCTTCACCAATTGTAAAGTCTAGCTGCCTTTCCATGTAATCAATGTCTGTGTACTGAACATCCTGAAATACACAAAAAATCATCACAGTATGGCAAAAAATACAAAATAGTAAATGTATCATATTTTATTATACCTATAAAAGTAACAGCAAAATGAAAGTTTGAGTTCCTCCTCACTAGATCTTAAAAAGAATTAAGTGGTTTACTGTTCAAGGAATAAAAGTAGCATGTAAAGATATGAGGTATTCTAAGAACAACTTTCTATAAATGTTCTGTTTTGTTGACAGTTCATTTAGTAATTTTGATTTAGAGGTAAAAACTGTTCTAAATTGATATATATTATGTAATTTTCAAAGGAAACAGACACTGGGCAATAGTATTTATGATGGTATGAAATTAGGTTACATGACAAATAGGAATTTTGTACAGTATATACAGAAAGAAGTGTTGCTGTTTCTGGGAACTATACAGCAAATGTTGGATAATTTCAAATAATTCTAATATTGGCAAAAAGAGTATTACCAATTACATCAATTACTATGATTTGATTCTTGTAATATCCATCAAAGTCATTTTTAGGATAATAGCCCTGCTTATATAAACAAGAATTGCTGTAAGATAGGTAATTGCAAGTATGTTTAAACCAACAAATATTTGCATTATATCATGGAATATTCAATTTAAGCCTAAATACAAAATTTGTTAATTATTTTATATTATTTGACATTATCTCAATTTCTTCTTCGAGGTATCATAGAAAGTATGGTCAATAATGTATACCTCCTTTTAAATAATAAATTTCCACTTGCATGTTTCTATATGGTCAACATACATAATTAATTTCCCATGCTAGTTATTCAGGAACCCTATATTGGACCCTACTATAAATACCAATATCTTATAATGAGGTTTTTCTTATTGTTCTTAGAATGAACTCTTATATATCAAGTCTTCTATATTTTAATGTTTAGGTATTACCAGCAGCAACCCAAGGTTCCTTAATTTTGCTAAATAATGAGGAAATTTAGAGATTGATCATTTGTGGATACTTTGGAATATTTAGCTTCCTGAATATTGAGTGAATCTGTATTATATATTACAACTATTATCTATTCCAGGGCAAAAAAAAATTATTTCCACATCCAACTTGTTCTCCGGTTGATGATACAGATTCTTATCTTGTTGACAATACACATTTCTGTGAACTCTTAACATGAAGAGAACATAGTGACTGTCTGTGCAACCCAGAGTTTGTGAGAGGAAAGCAAGTGCACAGTGACTTGTTTAGCACAACACAGCATGATATAATTAGGGAGGGAAAGGTAAAAGGAATGGTATTTCTTCCTCTGTTTTATCTGTCTGACAAAGACACTGTATATAAATCTCATACCCAATACATAAGGTGCTAGTAAAAAAACAAAGCATGTCTAATTAGTTTAAAGTATAATGCTTAAATTAATTTTAAAGTATACATGTTTAATTATTTCATTCTACTTTTACATATTACATATTTAACATTGTTTTAAAATTAATATACATACATAGGGGATGTTCGCAGCCACCATAGCGTCATATAATTCCCGAATCTCTGAAGTGTTTGCATATCCATAACGACATAATTGGAATCCCAAAGCCCAATAAGGTGGCATGACTGGATGGCCAATTACCTTTAAAAAAAAATTCACGTGTGAACTAAGAGAATTACTTGATGCTATAAACATTTTTAATTTTGTTTAAAGAAATATGCAACCATACTTCATGGTATTGCTTTGTTGAAACTTCTGGAGTTGGGCCCAAAAACATATAAAAATCCAAGATTCCTCCAACTGTGCGGTAAGTTAGAGCAGGAGTTGGCTGGAATGTAACATCTGGAAATCCAAAATAAGATTCCATTTCTATCTACATATATTAGTTTATAAAAAAGTCACGCAAAATAAGAGATATTCAACAAATGACATTTTTACCCATTGCATTGCTGTTGAGTAAGAGAACACCGTGAGCATTGCCCTCCTCTTCCAGAGCCATGTAATAGGGATGAAATCCATAGGAATTAAGTTTGTACTGAAATATAAAAATTAAGCACAATATATTTTAAGTAACAATAGCATGTGAATTTAATCAATGTTATTTTACAATTTATTATATAATCAAGCCGTGGTATTTAAATTCCTCTTTTCTCGAACCTTAAACCATGCTTCAGTTAAAATAAATGTGTCTCCCTAGAAAATAATTGTTTAAATTTTTCCTGCTTTAGAGTAGTTTACAAATATTTTATATAATATTGTATATTATTTGTATTTTATATATTTGTATATTAATAGAAATTAATTTCTATTAATATACAAATATGTAACAACCACAAATGCTTCCACATTATCTGATGTAGAATACTATGCCATTAGAGTAGTTTGGTTTCTTTCCAAAGGTTATATGTTTAACTTATCTATAAACTGGTATTTTTTCCATAGTAAAATGTCCTAGAAATGATAAAAGTGATGAATACAATTAAACTGTCCAGAAAATATCTTGTTTATATATTTTATATTTATAGAACATTTACATTTTTATATTTATAAAATATTTAATTCATTGTTTCATACTGTAATCATAGTCAGATATTATTAGATTATATACTTTTGATTCTTAATATAATATATAAAATTACCATTGAAAGTGATTTTGTAGTAATTTATTTTCAGTAATATACAAAATTACTAGTGAAAGTAATTTTAGATATCAATAATCAAAAGTATATTAATCTAATAATATCTGTACAAATGCTGAAGGGATTTTAAGAAATCAGTTTTGGTAAAACGTATTCTTTCAAGTTAGTGTTAATAGAAAACAGCCTTCAATAACCTAACTTTGGAGTATTATGTTATAAATGCAAGCTCTTTGAGCACCTAACAATAAAAAATGCTTACAATAGGATGCAAACTTATAGTATGCTACTGAGTATATCCTTTTAAGTACACATCACATGTGAAAAACACAAATAGAATAATTTTTGTTAAAATATATTTTTATGTTTGGAATATTATAGATAATATTATTTGTTGTACAGTACATTAAATATTCATAAAATGTGTTGTATTAACAAGACAAATCTTTGGAAAAAGTGTCATGAGTACATAAAAATACATTGTAAAGATGTAATTTGCAGTTTGGCCACATAAAATTATACAACTGCAACTGTGGTTTATAAAGGGAAAAAAGATCAAATCAGTATCTGAGAAGTAAAAAACAATCAAGGAAACTGTTAGGCAGATATTTTCTATACTGGAGTAAAGGTAAACTTGACTGGGAATACAGAATCAGCATATCCTTTCTATGCATTTGAAACAGTTAAGGTATTGAGTCAAAACCTGGCTTCTCACAGTAGTCAAGCAAATTGTTATCCATCCACTCCTCTGCTTCCACCTGTAATTTCTGGTGACTTTTTGGGTTTGTTTCTCAGAAAATTGCTATAGCTGCTCTGGAGATTGCTAACTAATGCCTTTGTCATTACTTCAATCCTAAAGCACAGGCCTATAAAGAAGTCGCTTGGATTCTACTCATGGTCTTAGTTGCCTCATGGAGTGGTCACATGTTGGTACCTACACCAGGGGGTTGGTCTCTTGTGAACATTCCCCAAGTATGCCAGTTCAGATCTCGCTTAAATGCTGTATGTTCCACTTCCCCAAAACCATATATGTATTCTGATGGCAGGCGAGTCGATATTTGAATGAACTGATCATTAAAAGCAAATCCAGGCAGCGAAGAATCCCAACTGAAAACAAAAGAAAATAAAGCTATGTCTGTCAAAATATATGCAAAATAGTATCACAAATGATAATGGTAATTCTTTCTTAAATTATCAAAAAATCAATATTTTTTCTATATTCCTAATTATACCCAGGTACCAAATGGAAATAGATAACTATTCTAATACATTTTTTCTTTTAGCTAAGTTAAGGAATATGTAAAATATGTTTCGTACACTTATAGGGGAATCATAAATAATATGATTGTACATGTCCTTCTTTAGACAAGTATTCCTTTTAAAAATAAAATTAATATGAAATCATCAATGACTCAGTAATGTGTGACCTAGAAATTAAAAGTTCTCAATTTTCTTGCTCCCTTGAGTTAATCACAATACACTTTTTTCTACATGTAGAATAAAAATAAATCAATATTATAATGAATTTTAAGTTTAATGGATATTTAAATGTTGAACTCTTGCCAATTACTACTCCCAATTGTGTTTTTCTTCCTTTATTTTATGTTCATAAAAATAGTTGTGTATGAAGTAATGTGTTTCAAGAAACATATTATTCAACTCATTTGCAAGAACATAAAGGAGGATGGAAAGTAACATTGGCAAGGAGAGGAAACGTAAGTATTACAAGTAATCTGGGCATATTTTAACTTTTTATATTTATTATTTTGGAAAACTAATTGAGAATAATGCTTGCCAAATGACAATGAATAATGCCCTTGTACCAAGATATTTTTATAAAATGACTTAACTTCACATGTTTTTGAACAAAAATATTGTCATAACAACAAAATTAATGATCCAGATATAGTTTTAGTCATTATTTGTACATATCCTGACAATACCAGAAAACATCCTGATAACATCATCTAAGGAATGGCATGGCAAACTTAAATTACATAAAAGTATATTTCAATATATTATAGTTTCTAGATATTTTGAATAAAGACCATAATTTTAAAATTAAATTTATTCATTGTAATATAAAAATATATCTAGACTTATGTGTTGTAACTTATTTTCACTAATACATGGCAGATAAATTATTAATTCTATCAGATTCAAGCACCAATAAACTATTTCAACAGTTTTAATAAATATTTACTTCATTTGTTTCCAAATACTTATTTTTGCCAACACTCATCATGCTTTTTAAAAGAGGTTTTGGTTTTGGTTCTCAACTTGATTAGAAGAATGAATCTGATACTAATAGTGAAATTGAACACCTCTAAACTGTAGATAAAATTGTGGGTCAATCCTTTAAAATAGTCCCATGGACTATGTTTAGCTAGAAATATTAAAATGGGCAAAGTTATTTAACACAACTTAAATTTTTTTGTGTGATGCTACTCTAGGACAGTGAAGGTTGTTAATCATTTTACTTTTCCCATCCTAAGCTGAAATTAAAATATCCTTTATATCAAATCATGGAATCACTTACATAACTCTTCCACTGCTTCTGCGTCGAATCTGGATGCCAAAAGGATTTTCCTTGATTTCAACATCATAAAGTCTGTTTTCATAAGTACTTATTGGGGCGTTTGGAATGTTTAATGGTACTGGAACTTCATATCTCTTATTTTGGGGATCGTAAATCTATTGCAGATAAGTAGTAAAAAAGTTTACTCTGATTGCTGACATAGCATGTACATGTCATGAAATAATTTAAATAATGGCTCAAATAAGAATATTTAGAATTTTTCTCCATATAATTTCTAACTCTACATTCATGGTCCATATAACCATATCAATATAGAATTTCATATACACATTTATAATGGGACCAAACTGAGTACTGCATTTTTGAACCTTTAAAAATTGTTTTGTGATTTGTTTTCTATACAATAAGATCAAAACAGAAATTTTAGAGCTAAATATTCTACAGTATGGGTATACCAAAATTATTTCATGGTTAAAAACAGAAGTTGTTTCAATATTTTTTGTCATACCTATGATTATACAATAAACCCTAATGCTAATTTATGTTTATTTGTGTTTTTATTTCTTCAGCACATTTCTTAAATACCTCTAGGGACTGAGTATACTTACCATTTTAGGGTCTTTGATAACTATTGACAAACTGCTTTCCAGAATTTGTTTACTGATTAATATTCTCACCAAAATGTGTACTCTAGTGCTAATTTATGTTAAATTAAAAGCATTTATTTTTCATTGTTATTCATTTCATTTCTTATGAGATTTCATCTTTTTCTACATTATTAGCATTTATGTTCCACTGTACTTTAAATTGCATTTTGTTCCTAGAATTTTTAATGAGTGTAATTATCTTGATATTTTAGTTTCTTCTGTTAAATGTCTTCTTATGAGAGGTTTTGATATTTTTTCTTGATTACATGAGTTGAAATTGCTTTCCCTAAGTCACATATTTATCAGATATTTACCCATTTTTTGTCTTCTAATTGTGTATAGTGTTTTTCCATGTGAAAACATGTTTTATTTGTATGTAAGAAAATGTGTAGATTTTTACCTATGTCACTTATGCCTTTTTATCTGTGGCTTGAAAGGCCTTTGCTAGCCAGATACAAAATAAATATGCAGTTAAATTTGTTTTAGGCTATGTTTAGTTTTCACATGCAACTCATTCTAAATTTTATTTTAGTATATGATAGAAAACAGACACTTTTCTATATAAATTATTAAATAACCTACTCTTCATTATTAATTTGCAAACCTTTCTTCACACACACGTATCTTCTATGCTTTTGTGTCATCACACACACACACACAATCTTCTATGCTTTTGTGCCATCACACACACACACACACACACACAATCTTCTATGCTTTTGTGCCATCACACACACACACACACACACACACAATCTTCTATGCTTTTGTGCCATCACACACACACACAATCTTCAATGCTTTTGTGCCATCTCGTTTCAATAAACAATCAGGCAATTCTATCTCCAGTTCCACACTGTTTTAATTATGTGAATTTTTGTTCTTTACCCCTTGCTGAATTTTAACCATTGCATGGTGTTTGTTTTTTCAGACAAACTTACAAGTTATTTTATGAAGTCTCGAAAGATATTTCACTAAGATTTATATGAAAATACTTTAAAAGCAGCGATTGAGCTCAAGTGAATTAACATTTAAAAGATAATTGACTCATTTATAATTTTAAAATACTTAATATGAACATTTTTAATAGTTTTTCTCCTTATAGATAGTCCATTTAGTCCTATAATTTTTGATGATTTATTATTTGATTTTTTCATTTGAGTTTGCTAATGAGATTTGTTGCCATTTCTGCTTCTAAATAGTGAGCAACAATGTACGAGAAAATATCTTTGGAAATTCATTTTACATCTAGTTATTGTGTTGATATTTAAAATTTCTAATACTATCTTAATGGAATCCCTTGGGATTCTTAAGTTACAAAAATATGCTATCTCTAAAAGTTGAATGAAATTATTGCTTTGGTATGTCTTATTACATTGGCCAGAAAATTAAGGCCACAACTTAAAAATAGTAAAAAGAGTAGGCATCCAATTTTGTTTATTTTAATGACACTATCAGCATAGTTTGATAATAAATGACTTATGTATTTTGCAAGAATTTAAAGGTAGTTTTTAAATCATCATTGTATTAATCACAAAGTTAGCAAGAATGATCAGTTTCATTTCTTGGGCACCTAGCTATGAGTTGTGTAGGAAAAAATATTTTTATAGAATCAAAATATTATCAAAACTGTTAATAACCTTTAATACTACATTAAATATCAAATCGCAGAATTATCCAAAATCTCCAAAATTACCCAAAATCAAAACTAGCTTTGAGGTAGTTTATATCAAGCATACCTTAAACTGCAACATATCATTTTTGTGATATTTCACCTCCACACGAAGAGTTGAGATGGGGTCAGAAGGTAACTTTATTCTAGCATTTGCAGTATTTAGTTGGAGGTCAGCTGTTACACCCATTGATGAATAGTTAGTTGACGTGACTGAATAAGAGTTATTTTGTCTGGGAAAGTAACACTCAGGTGCTTTGGATAGAGAAGAATCCTAAAAACACAATGCAAGTTCATTGCCAGAAATTATAAGCCTTGTAATATTCGACTCTTTAAAATTATATTGATGTTTAGTCACACATTGTATGGTTTACAAGTTTCATTAATAAAAAAATGAAATAACAGTCATAACACAAAATATATTATATGTAATTTTGGATCCCATGTACTAAAATTTTATACAAAATATTTGCATTTACGCTCTACAGAAAGAACAGTAGAGCAGAAGGATCAAATATCGTACTTTTTTAATTCAAAAAATAGCATTAAATTGTGTCGTCTGCAAAAGCAAGTATATTACTAATACATTTTGATTCCATGTTTGTTCTTACTCTTCATATTGATTATTGATTATTGTGTATAAAAATGGCATTATGACATGCCTCTAAAGGGCAAGTGGTAGAGTCCTTTTACTTATAATGAAACTCTCAATCCTTCTTTTCTTAACTTACTGCTATACCGGTCAATTACATCCTGACCTGGATTTGAAATAGGAACCCTGGCCAAGAATCAGAGTTGATTGGTTTACATAGAAGTGAGAGACAAAACCTAAGAAAATTATAAACTGTGGCATTGATGGCTAGTTTCCTTACCACAATCCATTCTCCCTATCTTCCTTGATTATTATTATATTTTGCGGAGAAATATATTTATCTACATTTCCAATTTCCTTTTAAAGAAATTGTATAAGTCCTCCTAAAAGCTCTTTAAAAGAAAGGGGCCTAAGCTGACTAAATTGAGATACTCTGTTTGACTCACCTTCTTGAGGGCGTACTGTCTGGCTTCTATCTAAAGTGAACAATTTCATCTGTGTACCCTATCCCAGGCCTCCTTACCTATAAAAATATTTCTTCCTCAAATCTCCACCCTCTCTTGCATCAAAAATATTACATTCATTATGTTATTTTTAACAGCATAAACTGATTTTATTCATCTCATTTTTTTGAAGTAAATGTCACTTCAGTAGTTTCTCTGACTACTGTTCTATTTTTTCTGCTTTATTTACAGCAAAACATAGAAGTGTTCATCATACTCGCTATCTCTAATGTGTCCCTTGATTTTCTCTTGAATTCACTCTAACCAGGCTTTTATCCCTAGTACTACATCTAATGTTTGCATGCCAAAGTTACCAAAGACTTCCATGTTGCCAAATCCACATGTCAGTTTCCAGTCCTTATCTTACTAACAAACAACTGGCATAGTTGATCATTTCTTCCATTCTAAATGCTTTGTTCAATTGGCTTCCAGGACCCAGCATGTTATTTCCAACCCAATACTTGAGCTGTTCTTTCTAAGCCTCCTTTGTCATTTCCTCCTTGGCTAAAGTTTGTAATCACCCAGGGTTTAGTCTTTGAATACTTCTCATCTATTCAAGCTTATTTTGTTGATGATATCATCCTACCACATGGACTTAAACAAAGAAATGAAAGTCTCAGCAGTAGAATCATACAGGCAGAGGAAAGAACTTCAACGCTTGAAGATGAGGTTTTTGAATTAACTCAGTCCAATAAAGACAAAGAAAAAAGAATAAGACAATATGAACACAGCCTCCAAGAAGTATGGGATTATGTTAAATGACCAAACCTAAGAATAGTTATTGTTACTGAGGAAGAAGGGAAATCTAAAAATTTGGAAAACATATTTGAAGGAATAATCAAGGAAAACTTCTCTGGCCTTGCTAGAGACCTAGAAATCCAAATAAAAGAGAGCTCAAAGAATACCTGGGATATTCGCTGTGAAAATATCGTTGCCTAGACACATTGTTGCCAGGTTATGTAAAGTTAAGATGAAGGAAAAAATCTTAAGAGCTATGAGGCAAAAGCACCAGGTAACCTACAAAAGAAAAGAGCATGTTTCTCAGCAGAAACCCTACAAGCTAGAAGGGATTGGGGCTCTATCTTCAGCCTCCGTAAACAAAACAATTATCAGCCAAGACTTTTTTATCCAGGGACACTTAGGTTCACAAATGAAGGAAAGATATAACCTTTTTTCAGACAAACAAATGCTGAGAGAATTGACTACTACCAGAATCAGTACTATGGTAAGTGCTAAAGGGAGCTCTAAATCTTGAAACAAGCCTAGAAATACACCAAAACAGAACCTCTTTAAAGCATAAATCTCACAGGACCTACAAAATATAATTTAAAAACACAAGGTATACAGGCAAAAAATAGCACAATGAATGGAATGGTACTTCACATCTCAATACTGACATTGAAAGTAAATGGTCTAAATGCTCCACTTTAAGGACACAGAATAACAGAATGGATAACTATTCACCAACCATCTGCTGCCTCCAAGAGACTCACCTAACACATAAGGACTCACATAAACTCAAGATAAAGGGATGGGAACAAAAACATTCCATGTAAATGAACACCAAAAGCCAGCAGAAGTATCTATTTTTTATATCAGACAAAACAAACTTTAAAGCAACAGCAGTTAAAAAGGCTAAGATGGACATTATACAATGATAAAAAGCCTTATCCAACAGGAAAATATCACAGTCCTAAATATATATGCACCTAACACTGGAGCTCCCAAATTTATAAAACAATTACTAATAGACCTAAGAATTGAGGGAATCAGCAACACAGTAATAGTGGAAGGCTTCAATACTCCACTGATACTACTAGAAAGATCATCAAGATGGAAAGTCAACAAAGTAACAATGGATTTAAATTATACCCTGGAAAAAATGGACTTAACAGATATTTACAGAACATTCTACCCAACAACCACAGAAGATGCATTCTATTCATCAGCACATGGAACTTTCTCCAAGATAGACCATATGATAGGCCACAAAATGAGCCTCAATAAATTTAAGAAAATTGAAATTATATCAAGCACTCTCTCAGACCACAGTAAAATAATACTGGAAACAACTCTGAAAGGAACCTTCAAAACCATGCAAATACATGGAAATTAAATAATCTGCTCCTGAATGATCATTGGGTTAAAAATAAAATCAAGATGAAAATTTAAAAAGTCTTTTAACTGAGTGACGATAGTGACACAGCCTATCAAAAGCTCTTGGATACAGCAAAGACAGTACTAATAAGAAAGTTCATAGCCCTAAATGCCTACACCAAAAAGTCTAAAAGAGCACACACAGACAATCTAAGGTCACACCTCAAGGAACTAGAGAAACAAGAACAAACCAAACCAAAACTCAGAAGAAGAAAGGAAATAACCAAGATCAAAACATTACTAAGTGAAATTGAAACAAACAAAAAAATACAAAAGACAACTGAAACAAAAGTCTAGTTCTTTGAAAAGATAAATAAAATTGACCAATCATTAGCAAGATTGATCAAGAAAAAGAGAGAGAAAGTCCAAATAAGCTCAGTTAGAAATGAAATGGGAGATACTACAACTGACATCACAGAAATACAAAAGATCATTCAAGTCTACTATGAACACCTTTACACACAAATTAGATAACCTAGAAGAGATGGATACATTCCTGGAAAGACACAACCTTAAATCAGGAAGAATTAGATAACCTGAGCAGACCAATAACAAGAAGTGAGACTAAAATGATAGTAAACAATTACCAACAAAAAAAATGTCCAGGATCACATGTATTCATAGCAGAATTTTACCAGTTATTCAAAGAATAATTGGTACCAATCCTATCGACATTATTCCACAAGACAGAAAAAGGGGGAACCCCCCTTAAATTGTTCTATAAAGTCAGTATCACCCTAATACCAAAACCAGGAAAAGACATAACCAAAAAAGTAAACTACAGACCAATATCCCTGAGGAACATAGATGCAAGAATCCTTAACAAAATACTAGCTAACCAAATTCAACAACATATCAAAAAGATAGCCCAACATGATTAAGTGGGTTTCATACTAGGGATACAGGGATGGTTTAACATATGCAAGTCAATGAATGTGATACACCACATAAACAGAATTAAAAACAAAAATCACAGGATCCTATTACAGCATTCCATTTTGATTAAAACTCTCAGTAAAATCAGCAAACAAGGGTCATACCTCAATGTAATAAAAACCATGTGACAAACCCACAGCCAACATAATACTGAATGGGGAAAAATTGAAAGCATTCTCTCTAAGAACTGGAACAAGACAGAGATGGCCATTCTCACTTATTTTCAGCATAGTACTGGAAGTCCTAGCAAGAGCAATCAGACAAGAGAAAGAAAGAAAGGGCATCTAAATCAGTAAAGGGAAGTCAAACTGTCGCTATTTGCTGATGTTATGATCATTTACCTAGAAAACCCTAAAGCCTCCTCCAAAAAGCTCCTAGAACTGATAAAATAGTTCAGCAAAATTTTCGGATACAAAATTAGTGTGCAGAAATCGATAGCTCTTCTATAAACTAAAAAGAACCAAGCTGAGAATCAAATCAAGAACTCAACCCGTTTTACAATAGCTGCATAATTAAAATAAAATAAAATAAAATAAAATAAAATAAAATAAAATAAAATAAAATAAAATACTTAGGAGTATACCTAACCAAGGAAGTGAAAGACCACTACAAGGAAAACTACAAACACTGCTGAAAGGAATCATATATGACACAAACAAATGGAAACACATCCCATGCTCATTGATGGTTAGAAAGAATATTGTGAAAATGACCATACTGCTGAAACAATATGCAGATTCAATACAATTCCCATCAAAACACCATCATTATTCTTCACTGAACTAGAAAAAACAATCCTAAAATTCATATGGAATCAAAAAAGACCATGCATAGTCAAAGTGAGAATAAGCAAAAAGAACAAATCTGGAGGCATCATATTGCCTAATTTCAAACTATACTATAAAGCCATAGTCACCAAAATAGCATGGTACTGTATAAAAATAATCACACAGACCAATGGAACAGAATAGAGAACCCAGAAATAAACCCTGATATCTACAGCCACCTGATCTTTGACAAAGCAGACAAAAACATAAAGTGGGGAAAGGACATCCTATTCAACAAATGGTGCCATAATAATTGGCAAGCCACATGCAGGAGAATAAAACTAGATTTTCAACTCTCACCTTATACAAAAATCCACTCAAGGCGGATTAAGGACTTAAATCTAAGACCAGAAACTACACAAATTCTAGAAGATAGCACTGTAGACATTGGCTCAGGCAAGGATTTGATGACCAAGAAACAAAAGCAAATGCAATGAAAACAAATATAAACAGCTGGGACTTAATTAAACTAAAGAACTTTTGCAGTGCAAAAGGAACAGTCAGCAGAGTAAACAGACAACCCACAGAGTGGGAGAAAATCTTCACCATCTACACATCTGACAAAGAACGAATATCCAGAATCTACAACAAGTTCAAACAATTTCACAGGAAAAACAAGCAAGCAATCCCTTCAAAAAGTGAGCTAAGGGCATGAATAGACAATTCTCAAAAGAAAATATGAACAAATGGCCAACAAACATATGAACAAATGATCGGCATCACTAATGATCAGGTAAATGCAAATCAAAACAACAATGTGATACCACGTTCCTACTGAAAGAATGGCCATAATCAAAAAATCAAAAAATAATAGATGTTGGCATGGATTCAGTGAAAAGGGGACACTTCTACACTGATGGTGGGAATGTAAACTAGTACAACCACTATGGAAAAGAGTGTGGAGATTCCTTAAAGAATTAAAAGCAGTACCACCATTTGTTCCAGCAATCCCACTACTGAGTATCCACCCAGAGGAAAAGAAGTAATTATACAAAAAAGATACTTGCAAGTGCATGTTTATAGCAGCACAATTTGCAATTGCAAAAATGTGGAACCAAACCAAATGTTCATCAATCAATGAGCAGATAAAAAAACTGTGATGTGTGTGTGTGTGTGTGTGTGTATATATATATATTATATATAGTTATATATAGTTTTTTATATATATAACATTAGCATTATATATAACATTATATAGATTTAACATTATATATATATATATATCACATTAAAAGTATTTAATGGGAAAGATAAAATTTCACATGTTCATGTTTAGAAGCTATTTATGCTTTAGTAAGATGAATTGTTCCCACCTGTCCTTCATATTTGTTTTGATAAAGTTAGCATATTTTGAATGTAAAGGGGAATGGATGTGAATCTGGCTGAAGAGAGGCAACTTAAAGAGAAGGTTCAGAGAAATGAACTTCATCATTTGATTTCTGTTGATTTTAAAATCTTTTCTCCTCTTCACTTTTTCTCTTCTTATATTCTTCCCTATTCTTCACTAGTGATACAGATTATGCTGTTTTAACAATTAATGCAGAGAAATCGGGATAATTTCTCTGGAGGCAGAGATTCTATGCATCTCTTTATATAAATGTAAATGTCTCTGGAAAATTGCTGACAGATATGTCTTGACTCATCCCAGTGATATAACAAACGCATTTAATTATTTAGTTATATTAAATAAATGTAGCTGTTGACAAAACTCAATGATGTAATGAAAAGTTCAGAATTTGAAAAACAGGCATAGCAAGAGGGAATGTTTTACAATGTCCTTCCTGTGACATTGGTAAAAACACCTGCCACCCTCAGCCATCATTATTTTGTTAAAATGAAAGTCAAAATAACTGGCCAGAGATTACCATCCTTAGTGGAAAAGAACTAGCCCTCTACTCAACATTATATATCTTAATAACTTGAGACAATGATTTTGAAATAGTATCCACTACTGGCATATCTTATCCGAATGAGCAAATCCGCTACAGTCAACATCAAGTAAAGTGTAACAGACAGTATTATTTTATCAAGTAAAGTTACACTATCCGAAGTGCCTGGAAAGCAATTTACGCATCAATTCAGCCTGGCATTTACTAAGATATGTCTTTGGATAATTAATTAAAATAAAAGTGAACTGCCTGTCAGAGACGCTAACTTCACATTCCACATGATTATCTAATTGAATTTAGTTTATATGCTGCAGATTTAAAATTATAACATGTAAAATTTTCATTGAAATGTTTATGTGAAAACCATATCATGAGTAATAATTAAAATTATTATTACCGTTTTCCATACACAGCCACGTTGTATGCACTTTTGTTCAGTTGCCAAATCTGCATCTGGATAACAATTAAATGTTTCATTTTCTGAGAAAATTTGATTCCATTGAACACGAAAGTTTATTCCAAGGTTAAGGTTGAGATCTGCAATTAGGAGAACCTTTGAAGACAAACAAACAAAACACACAAACAAACAAAACTTTTGAACACTGTATCTGATCATCGGATGATTTAAAAAAAAATTTACATTTTATGAAATGTGGCAATTACGGCAATTCTTCAAATTAAATCATTAGTAGTTTTGATAAAATACTTTAAAAATAGAATTATATATATGCAATATATATGTGTGTATTTATGTATATCTACATATATGTACATATGTATGTGCACACACATACAATTATGTCTATAATTGGGATTTCAAAATTATGTTTATTTCTTATATACCTTGGGAATAATGTGAGCAAATTTATCCCACACCCAGATTTTCATCTGCATAACTTACTTTTTGATATCTACCAAACATAGTTGCAAAACTTTACTTTGAGTAATGAAAGTTCATATAAAGATCAATCTATGCACAGCAGAATTATAAAGGTATACTACTAGTGTTTATGTATATATATTTATAAACATAAAAGTAGACATACAAATAGCCACAGACAGACCTTTATATTGTATACCTAACCAATATAATTATTTTTTATTATTCCCTCTTTTAATCTCTATTACAGTCATAAAGTTCACAATAAGCTTGTATTGCTTAATTTATATCAATTTGTTCTTATAGTGCTATGAAATATAAATCATAATATACCTACTAAATAAAAAATAATTAATCAGTACATTCTGAAAATAAATAATTGAAAAGCCCTGGGCCAGAGGTCTTATGAGTTAGATAGAAATATTATAAGACAATATTCTATATCTTAAACAATTCAGAAATTATTTATGGCAATATTACTAATAATTTGGTATTATATAAATGGAGAAAAGGTAAATGACAAAAATAATTGCTTTCATGTTTTTAAATATTACAGTCTCTTTTTTAATACATCAATCTACTACCCAAAGCAACATTATGATTGAAATATTACATTTTGCAAAAGAGAAAACTAAAATAATGAGAGATTTATTTAATGTGTTTAGAAGCAGAGATAGCAGAGCTGGAATCTGTGCATCCAATAACACTGCATCCAATTTTGTTATTCTTTTCCCCTCTATACTACAACTATCAAAAGAAACAAAAATCACAACACAAGAAGGCTTTCTACAGGAGAAGAAAAGTGTAAACGCAAAATTGAAGTCAGAAGAGTACAAGATATATTTTGAGGACAATGACACCTCACTAAAAAAAAACAGGAGAAAGACTAAAGAAATGAACTGAACCAATATATTGAAGAGTCTAAAGCAGCTAAAACATTTGGAATTTCTTTTGTGTGCAATAGGTAGGTTAGAGTTTAGATTAGAAGAATTTTATGGAAAATATTAGCAAGGCCCATATAACTAGTATGCATGAGAAAATAAAATCGGGAGAGAGAAATTGCAAGGAGTTCCCTTCATGTTGATATCTAAATACAAATTGGATTGACGTAAATTGGAATATTATTCAGAAAAAGTGAAGAAAAAATGAAGGGAGGAAGGAAGCAATGAAGAAAAGGAAGGAAGACACACTGAGAGGAGAAATATAAGTGCCCGAATGGTTATATAATGTTAAATGTGAGATTATATGATAGCTAAAATATTTTAAAATATTGAAATTACCTGGTTAGAAGCATCATACGTGAAATTGGAATGAGCGCTCATTGGTTGATTATTTTCTGCCACTGTAACTTCTGTAACAATGTCTGTCAACCCAAGGATTTTTACAGTCTGAAATGCTAAGGTAGTTCCTTCCTGATATGATGAATGTGTGCACACAATATCTAATGTGTTCTGGGAAAAATAGTATATGATATTATATATTAGGTCATCAGATACACACCTGAAATAACAATACCGATATGACACAGCAAAGAAAGGTCATCATCTACACCTCTATTCCTTCCAGCTCTCCTCATCCAAGTAGCACATAGAAATATACTCATTAATAACTATTTTAATTTATATATATATGCCAGAAAATTTTACTTTCAGAGACAACCTTAATTACTCATATGCAACACATATATACTCATTCTTATTCTAGTCCTAACATTGATGAAGAATAATTTAACTTTGTCAAAAGAGAATGTATGAAAAAACCAACATCTATGAAAAAAATCACTTCTATTAACTATTCAAAATTTAATAAACCAAAATCCACACCAATTATTACTGTGACTAATTCATTAAAATATTTTCAAATATGTTGAAATTGTTTTCCTAGGGCATGTCGCCTAAAACCAAACATAACATGTTAAGAACTGTAAAGGTTTCTTTGCATCAATTACATGATCACAAACTTTATAAAATTTTAAGATAATTTGTTTATAATTTAACAATTTAAATATAACAATTTAAATGAACAACTTATTTTATTACATTCCATTAAAATCTGTAGGCAAATGTGAACACCTTTTCCAAAATATTCACCATAAAAGAATAACCTAGGCATGAACAAATTATACATTTAGCTATAAGTACAAAGAGAATACTTACATTAGAAACTGAAAATGTATATAATATGTAGCTGCCATTTTGTATGGTATCTGAAATGAAATATATCATGATCAGTACAAAATGTAATGTTAAATTCTCTGCTCTGGTTTTACACTTATATAACACTTAAGAAATTTGAACAAATTAGATTCTGTTTATTAATGAAGCATCTCAAACATTTTCTCTGTAAATGTTTTAATTTCCTCTAACTAATATAATAATGGTTTTTTATTTTCACAGCGAGTAGAGGTAATGAATGCATATTTGCCTTGTTTACTTTTTCAAAGACTACCAAGATATTTCTGGAAATTAAGAGAAAGCCAAACTTACAGGAAATAATATATAATTAAAAATGTATTGTTTTGAATG
The DNA here is from genome assembly GCF_043159975.1 of Macaca nemestrina. NCBI lineage: Eukaryota > Metazoa > Chordata > Mammalia > Primates > Cercopithecidae > Macaca > Macaca nemestrina. The sequence goes on from NC_092126.1 coordinate 77,336,065, forward strand.
ATATTCTCTCCCTTGTAAACCTCATAACAGTAAATTTTTCTTAGGAAGACATGGCATACTATAATATATTTTGCATCTTTATGTTTATTTTTTTCTATTATTTTTGTATTCAAGGAAAAAATAAATCTGGAGACACGTTGAAGACTGAAATAAACCTTAATCTATAATTGAAATAAACTTTAATGAGGAAGATGGATGAATACAATGATTCTGTACCATATATAATAAAACTTTTATTCAACATATCTCTTTAAAAGAAAAACTGAAGATAAGGACTGAAGTAGTTTGTCATAAACAGTGTTAAAATATAAAGGGAATCCTAGGATTCATATAATATACTTTCCACAACATTAATTTTCTTACAGTTTTAGTCTTAGGAAATAAAATTATATTCAGAACCTGAACTGAAGATCACTTTACTGTCTCCATGTTTGCTTACAAATCCATTAATCAGAATTCTGGTTTTCTTTCACTTTTTAAATGCACATAGCTACATAGGTATCATATTAGATAACTGACTGAATTATATTATTCATATTCTTAGCTACTTACCTATATGAAAGTAAGCTATTCATATGCATCTTTATCAGTAGACAGTATGTATTTGGAATATTTATATAATTTGAGTAATAGGAATAATCTTATAATTGTACCACACATGCTATCAATGGAGGTATCATCTCAACAACATTGTTTGATTGATAACTACAAATAATGTAAGTTCAGCTGAAATCCACTTTTATAAAACTTCCATGCAGGAAGTTTTTTGGCTTACTACATAAGCCAGAGAATAGGTTTGGAATCTAATCTCACGGAAGGGCTCACCCTAGTGTGTTTACACCCCAGAGTATTTTAAGAAAGAGCAAGAAGGTTGGTGTGCTGAAATTGAGAAATAGAAAGCAATACAGGATAATAGATGTGTGGGTGCGCGTTTGGGGTGTGCGTGTGCACATATGCAAATGTTAAAGCACAAACCATAAGCTCTCTAGGTCTCCATAAAACACTGTCTCCTAATTGAGTAAAATGGAGGATCATTAGAGGGTTTTGAGAAGAGATGCAATTACTGGAATCACCTTTTTAAATGATTATCTGCTGGATTGTAATAAAATTTAAAAAGGGATTGAAAACAGCTACAGGGCAATTAGGAAGCTATTGTCCTAAATTAACATGAAAGATGGTGGTGATAGTGGTGGAACTGATGAGAAGATTCAGATCAAAGTAGAACCAATGAAATCCTTAGGTTGTGAGAGAGAATAGCCCATTCCAAGGTGTTGGCATCTGGAGCAATGAAGTTACCATCAACTGACAAAGGGAACACCATAGGTGGAACAGATATATGGTGGTAAGATCCAAGTTCTATCTTGGCAGATTATGTTTTAGATTTTTATTAGACAAACAAATAGAGAAGTACATAGAAGACTGATTTGGAGATACAAATTTGGAAGTCAGGTAAATGGTATAAAAGACTACATTTATCAAGGAAAGGACTACTGGTAAAGAATAATAATAATTGAAAGACAGAGGACATTTATGATTAGTAGCTGTTAATGATATAAGTAATTCACAGCTTGCATTGAGAAAATCACCCAGAGAACAGATCTTTCCTTCGAATAAGTTTGATTGCTAATGCATTGATATAAGGCCATAAATAAATGTAATTTGTTTAAATGAATGTTAACTGAGGGTGAATATAAGTCTTAGGAGAGAATTACAGAATCCTGTGGTAATTTTTAAATACATACATTTTCAAAAATACATAAATATTCACGTTTCATATACATTTAAAGGCATTTAGGATAGTCTTTTTTTTCTTGTTGTCCTTCTTATATTTATCTGTAACTCTTTAAAATTTGTACAAGGATATTCCTTAATACACCTAAGAAGTAGTTAATTAAAATAGAAGATAAATTATAATCTTTTGTACTCATATATAAAACACATACCTAACAGCCCTCTATTAGAAGAAATGAGATTTTTCTAAAAGGTTTCTAAAAATGTATAAGGAAAATTGTAAGTGAATAGTTAAATACAAATAGGCAAACTTACTATGGCATAATTAGAAATACCATAGCATAAAATTACTTTTAAATATTTCCTTTGGTATACTGAATTCTCAAGGTTGGAGCTCAAGAAATACAATGAAAGATAATAAGGAAAATAAATTGTAAACAATTGATACAATGACATTCTTACCTCAAATAATTTGACATTAAATAACTAAATCTTTAAATATTGGTTTTATTTTCTGTTTACAGTGACAAAATTTTAGTTATAATCACTCTCTTACTTCAAAACAGTTGAAAATATAATGCAATTTGTATACCTGAGAATTTATTGACTATTTTAATCTAAAAGATAAAGATAGATTAAAAAGTCTTGTCAAAGACTTACAACAAACAAAAGCACAAAACTGGATATTTTAGTTAAATATAGATAAAGCAAATAACAATGGTAAAATGTTTAAAGTAACCTAAAAACCTGCAACAGATAAAAATTTAGGAATTAAAAATAAAAATTGTGATATTTTAAAAATGAAAAAACCTATATCAATAAAGCCAAAACTTCCAGTTACCAGAATGAACATTTAAAGCATATCGCTTTCAGACTTACCTTTAGTTTCTCCATCATCCCAGAAAAAGTCTCCTTTGGCTGAGTTGTTTTCATCTAATGCAACTATAAGTCCTAGAGGATTCTTACGGCTATTAAGAAAAATTAGATGCATATATGATTCAAAATAAATGCGTAATAATACAATATCCTATAAATAAGTCCACTTCGACCTGTCTGTTTTATGGGTCCTGAATTCAGTAAGAAAATTGACATCAATAAATTTGTATTTATATGTATTAATAATTTACTGATATCAATGTTCTTATGTGATTACAGAAGTACTTTATACATGTAGAAAATGAGTCAAAAGAATAAATGTAGTAAATGCAATAATGGATTTTTTGAAGGCTGAGATACTTGCAAAATTGAAACAATGTAATATTTTCATTCAAATAAGAAAAATTAAATGTGTCATATTAAGGCTCAACTTAACCTGTATAACCCTAAATCTCAATGTCTACTTCTTATGAGCAAAAAAATTTAAAAAAGATTAAAATTTAAAAAGTGTTTAGTGGAATCTGTAAGAATATTATAAATGAAATTATTACAACAGGAGAAATGAGATGTAGTCAAGAAATATGTTTGTTTTTAAGTTATATTTTACCATAAAATATTATCTCCAAGGCTATACAGTCCAGGCATGTCCTGGACTGTATAGGATGTATTCCTTCCAGTATGCATTTACCAAGTTATATGTTGCTGTTGGTCATTACAGCTCTCATGTATAACAATTTTTTGAGAACATACTCGTGAATCAGTTACATTCTAGAATGCCAAAACAGTTAAATTACTAATTACTAATGCGTATCGCTAACATACTACATAAAAGAAAATAATAAATAACATAATTTCAGATATTCTTAATGTTATGAAGAAAATACAGTAGGGTAAGAAATAAAGAGTAACTTCCTGTTGGGTTGTGGCAGAATAGGGAAAAGTATGTGAATTCAATACGGCACTTTCTGTGCTCTTTGTATTCAGAATGAATGATGCGAAATGGAGCACTAGCATTTTCAAGTTTCTTTTACTTTTAGAAAATATTTCTGAGATTTACACTTAGTGAGCAATTTAGTTTCTCTCTTGCTCTTTACCTAACATGAAATATCCCATTCATTTATGAACTTAAAGCATTTTAGCAGAAAAAAATACATTGGGATTTATTTATGTATGGAAATTCAAATATGTAAAAATTAACAAATACTTTACTCAATTATATAACAAACATTCACATTTTGTATATTTATTAAGAATCAAATATTATCTTTAATTATGCTAATGTGAGTAAATTTTTGATACAGGAAGTTAACTTCTAAGTAAATTAGAAATTTTGAAAATCAAGATATTTATAATAATATAAATAATTTCATTCTTTTTATAACTACAATGGTTATAGTTCAGTATTACCTCTGTGTGTCAAATATCTGCAGGTGAAGAAGCTAAATATTATCTCTGATTCTTAACACAAATATGAAATATTAGAATTTGAATTTTATTTTAGATTTCAGTTAATGATTTTTCATTTTACCTTGCTGTTGTTGTTACATCTGGTTCTTGAATGGGGATGATATAACCTCCTCTAAGATGTAATCCTATTTTGTCTGCTGGAAGATACATATCAACACGTTGTTTCCTCCATGGCCTTTTTGCACCCTAATAATTGGAAGATTACAAATATTCTTAATATTATTGAAGACTTTAAACTCTATTTCACAAGAATTAAAAGGTATGCATAGAAACAATTTTTATTATGAGCAATTTATGTCATCCAAATGAATACAATATATTGTTTTCTAACTTTAGGAGAGTTTTGTTTTTTTTTTTTTTTTTCCCCAGTTTGCTGAACAAAGCAGAGGAAAAGTAAGTTCACTTTCTCAAAAAAAAAAAAAAAAAAAAAAAAAAAAAAAATCAACATAAAGAGACTCATTTTCTTTCTACAATAATTAACAGTACTTTAATTAGCTTTTTTATTCTTTGTTATGGTTTAAAGTTAACTATGTCTTTAGGAAGGATTTTCTTAAAATCATTATTCCTGTAAAAATAAGGGTATACTTAGCCAATGTAAGTGATTTATGAAATAATATCATTTAAAATAAATAGTGCTCAAAAAGTCTTGTTTAGTTGAGAAAAATGGATGGTGTATATGAGTGCTGTTATTTTGCCTTTTCAAGGTTGAAATAAAAGCCTTTTTCAAATATTTGAATATACCATATAAAAACAAATATGTAAGATTAGCTCAGTACTCAAGTCTTCTGGCAATAAGATAAATATGTAAAATAAGAAAAAGCATTAAAATAAGTTGCCACTCTTTCCTAAATTACTGCTAACTTTTATTTCCAAAATTTAAAAATAAATAATATCTATTTATGCCAAATAATATAACTTCATATTAGAGTCTAGCTCATGCGCAAAAAAGGGTATACTTATAAAAATTTTGACATATTTCTAAAGTTTGAAATTATTATTTTTTATAGTTAATAACAGAAATTCTAAAAATATGTATGCTATATAGTTAAGTTTCTATGGAATTAAGTTTCTATGTAGAAATGTTTAAAAATATACTTGTGAGTCCATTAGTATGTTAAGATTACTTACAGATTCGTAATCATACCAAACAGCATCAGGGATGTAGGCACTCACGGTATCTGCTCCCTAAAATAAAGAAAGATAATATGTATTTTTTTAATTTCAATTTTTAACAGAGAGGATCTTGTCAAATATTAAGTTGGGTTTTCATAGTCAAGGGAAAAAAATTTTATGTTGTTACACTCCGATATTTCCTATAGATAATAATCAAAATGCTATTTTATTAGCTTTAGATAATACATTATAAAACTTATAAAAGCAAAGAGGTAAAGAAATAATTAGTTTAGATAGCAATTAAAATAATGTATGCATACATGTGTACTGTTATAAACCACATGGTCATTGTGAATGTGAATATGTTTATTTCTGTTTACGTCCATGGACACATACACCTTTTAAAAATAGGTAATAATTACCAACTCACTCCAGTGTTTCTCTAACATTTTCATCTGATCAGCAAGTTTTCCAGTTCCTCTTTATTTACAATTGAGCACAGTTTCAACGTATATGTCTACTTAAATGAGAGCCCTTTGTTATTATGATTTGATTTTGATTCTATAATATAGTTTTTTTTTTTTTCAGGAGAACAATAACTTCATATAATTTTCCTGTCCCCAGTTAGATATTACATATTTGGTAAGCATAGATCTACTTAATATTTTTATAACTTTTTGAAATTTGTTTCATATCATAGAATTCCAACTTCATATTTATCAGCTTGAAACAATCCACTGAGTATCATCTATTATTCAGATGTTTTGTAATGTAGGGTCGATTTAGTTGTACAAACTTCAGTTTAAACAATAAGGTTATTAAACCTGTAGAGCCTACCTGTTTTAGAACAGGAGTAATAAGTAATGCGGGGCCCCACAAAAACTCAGTGTCCTCAATCCAGCTGTTCATATCGTCATAAAACCTAAGAACAATGACAATGTTTAAAGTATAATAATGAAAAAATAAATTTAGCCAAATTCCTGGTTCAGTTTATCTTTTCAGTTTTTTTTCCTGGGAATTGTTATTATCTTGAATTGTGCTTGTTTCAGATGACATTTTGAATCCATAGTTCTTACATCCTTTATTATTCATCTGACATTCAAGAAGGAAGGGAGGAAGGGAAGAAGGAAGAAGCGGGGAGTAGAAGAGGGAGAAAGGAAAAGGAAGAAATGAAGGAAAGAAGGAGGGGAGGGAGGATAGGAGGAAGGAACGGGAACAAAGGGAAGGAAAGTAGAAAGCAGGGAGGGAAGGGAAGAAGGAAGGAAGAAAAGAGAAGGAGAAAATAAATTTATCTCGTACTCAGAAAAATCTATCATAGATGACAAGGTTACCTTTTATTTATACAAAAACTCTTCTGTTTAATTATTTTCTCCTAAAAGATAGATTCATAAAGTATAGGAAATCTTTCATATTCTACTTTCTTCACTTAGAGCTTTTTCATGGTAAACTCTAGTTTTTACCTGAATTTAAAAGGATCTTTAAGTCATTTATCACAGAAAGGCCCCACTCCGGTCAAAGATATATGCAAAGATAAACACAATTTCCCTTTTTAGTAAGTACTATACTGTACTCTTGATCTATGTTTAGTTTATTGTTTCAATATTTAGTTGATATATTTTTAATAATATTATGCTTAATCTTTCTTACTGATGTAATATCCTAACATGTTTTATATCTTTTCCCTGTAAGTTCTATTTAATTCTCTCATTTCTACCTAAATATTATCCAATTAATTATATTTACTAGTATCATTATATAGCTCTTCAAATCATCTATACAAATGTAAAAACAAGCATCAGAAATTTAATTTATATCTTGATTTATCTCTATTAATCTTTTCTGTATAAGTTTGAAAATACTTTAAAAAGTATTATTGTAATTATTGTACGTAGTACTCACTCATGAAGAACTGGTCTTGCTACTGTTTCTCCAAACACATGAGCTTTATAAAACAGAGTGTAGAGGAAGGGTAATAAGGTGTAGCGAATAGTTAAATAGTGCCTTGATGATTTAACCAAAAGCGAATTCTGCCCAAAAAATGCAGGATCCTGATGCTGTGAGATAGAAAGAGAAATTAAAATAAGAAAGCTAAAATATGAGTGAAAATTAAAGTAGAAGCATTTTAATCTGCTTTTTAAAGCAAACTACATAAATTTCAGCTTGTTTATGAGAAATTAAAATTATTCCAATTTCATCATCAAAGTGTTTGAATGAATATGTCTAGGTTTTGTTATATGTTTTAATTAAACTTAGTTTTGAAGTGGACAATTCAACATATTTGAAGTATTGCCACAGAAAAAATAAATATTTTTTAACAAAAGAGAATTTTTATCTTGTAATTGTGGTAGAATGAATTATTGGCATCAATGTTTCATGCTTCCTTGTACCCACAGCCTTTATCATGGAATGTTGTAATCCCTACCAGTGAAGGTAGAGTGTACCTACCCACGCTTTGACTTGGCGCTCAGTCATGCAATCCACTCTGGCCAATAGGATGTTATTATATGTGATACATTAAAGCAGAGGCTTGAAATAGACTTGCCTAAGGACTTACTGTCTTGTGCCATTGCTATTAGAATTATCACAGGTAGGTTGCTGGCTCAGGAACACAGGGAACAGAGCTACCTGGACAGCCTGTAGACTTACAATTTGAAGTGCAGTCTCTCTACTGAGCTCAGGCTAGAAAAGTGACTCCTTCAGCCAAGTAACACTGATATGGACAAGCCGGTTTAGGTCTCCTGCTTTTGGTAACGATATTAACTGAAGACCTCAACTACTGTCTCCCTGAATCCACTATTAAGTTTGCATTGAAAACCATGTTTCTCAATGCTGCTCCCAGCCTTAAATGAGTATAGTAAGAACACCATGCAGACTCATTCCTGGGAGATGCAAGAAAGGTCAATGGTCAGCTTTCCCTTAAGGACTCCCCACTCACCTGACTGAAACTTGGTTAGAACTAGACTGCAATTCGGAATTCTCCCTCCCAAACCACCTTCCCTTCACCTTCATCAAGTTCAGACCTGAACCGTGGTCTGCAGGCTCTCCCCACTTTCTCATGCTCACTCTCTTTGTCATTCACATTATTTCACCAATAAATTTCAAAATTTATTTCTGTCTTATCATCAGCATTTTGGAGAACACAAATGAACATGGAGTGTCATGCAATTTCTATGAACATGGAGTGTCATGCAATTTCTATCAAAATCTCCCATGGATGCACATTTCCTGAAAATATCATTTAGGTGTATTAAGAAGAAACTAATCTCCAATTTGTACCTTTTAATTCTTTTTGATCATGCCTCTCTCCAGGCTGAGCTCAGTAGTTGTGTCTCTTCTCAAACACAATATAAGCCCTGTATGCAACCAGTGTGTAAACATTGAATGGTTTCTTAACCAATATGTACTTAATTGACGTAATAGTTTAACTGAATTTTATTATTCTCTCTGAAAAACATGCTTATCATGATGAGCCAACAGTATCCTGAGTTCCCAGGGCTGGTAGACTAGCTTTGTACTGTCCTGCACTTCTGCTCCTACCAGTCCAAAACTGTGTTCTAAAAGTGTTAGTTTTGTTTTTGTCCCTATGTATTCATTCCAGTTCTATTTATTATTGAAAGACACTGGACTGTAATTGTTTTGTGGGTATCTTTAAATTCTTGTTTCATATTAATTAAACAAAAACTCGAAATCCATTATAGTATATTATAACTTTTCTTCATATAAAAGTTATCTGGAACTTACATTGTTAGAATCCAAGAATTCATACTCTAAAAGCTTTGGCTCTAATTTAAAATACTGGTAATCTAATACATTTGTACAGTGTATGCGTTAGTCTCAACTAAGATATTTGTGCTGTGACTACATTTCATTTCATGATTTCCTTATTTAACCCTTTTTTTTAAATGTAAGAATATACAAAATATTTATAGGACTTGAGAAAGGGACTTCTAACAATCCTTTATAAATTATGCTGCTGCCGGGCGCGGTGGCTCACGCCTGTAATCCCAGCACTTTGGGAGGCCGAGGCGGGCGGATCACAAGGTCAGGAGATCGAGACCACAGTGAAACCCCGTCTCTACTAAAAATACAAAAAATTAGCCGGGCGCGGTGGCGGGCGCCTGTAGTCCCAGCTACTCAGGAGGCTGAGGCAGGAGAATGGCGTGAACCCGGGAGGCGGAGCTTGCAGTGAGCTGAGATCTGGCCACTGCACTCCCGCCTGGGCGACAGAGTGAGACTCTGTCTCAAAAAAAAAAAAAAAAAAAAAAAAAATTATGCTGCAATCTTTCAGACCATATACTGTATAGATTTAATTTAAGGAGATTAATAAAAACTATGGTTGTGTTTTATTTCACAACATGGAGAACAAGAGGCACTTACTTCATATCCATCAGCATTATGGTTTCTGGAAAATGGATAAAATGCCCCAAGTTGCATCCATCTTCTGCAAAGCTCTTCCGTGGTTTCAGCCACAAATCCACAGATATCTGCTCCAACCTAAATAACAAATATATTTACTATTTATAATATTAAGATTCTCAAATTTGGCTAGAGCATCACACTGTATGCCTCAACTGATTAATGTGCATTATTTACAATTTGCTTTACTCCTTTTATATGCACTTCCTTAAACTAATTTATTTTCCACTTTTGCTCCATCCTTGTCTCTAGTTGCATTATTTTACAAGTTTCCTTCATTGTCCCTTTATGCATTTTCTTTGCCTTTTGTATTTACATTTTACTCATTTTCTATTTTGATGTTCTCATTAATTCATTGTAAAAGATGAAATTATTGTATTAAAATATGTTGCTTCTTAATCCCAAAGTAACCTTCTTCGATCTGATTTTTCCTATTTGTAGTATAATATGTAACTGTAGGAATAAAATAATAACAAACTGTGACCATGTGTTCATGTTGAGCTTTGAAATTAATTATTCCAAATAAAATTGAGCTGCTTTGCACAATGTGTACCCATATAAGACCGCATTATCCTTATTCAAGGACTCTCCAGAAAATATTATCCTGAATTTAGAGTTTACCATTTACAAATATTTCTTTATTTTTTCCGTGTAAGTATATATGTATCTATAAACACTATATAGCATTGTTTTGCATGCTTTCTTAACTGTATAAATGACATGTTGTATGCATTGTAATGAAATTTCCTTTTTGTGTGAGATTCAGTTGTATTAATGTTGCTCTAGTTCTCCAATGTATGGGAACTCATGAGTATAAAAATTCTTTTTTTTTTTTTTTTTTTTTTTTTTTTTTTTTGAGACGGAGTCTCGCTCTGTCGCCCAGGCTGGAGTGCAGTGGCTGCATCTCAGCTCACTGCAAGCTCCGCCTCCTGAGTCTACGCCATTCTCCTGCCTCAGCCTCCCGAGTAGCTGGGACTACAGGCGCCCGCCACCTCACCCGGCTAGTTTTTTGTATTTTTTAGTAGAGACGGGGTTTCACCGTATTAGCCAGGCTGGTCTCGATCTCCTGACCTTGTGATCCGCCCGTCTCGGCCTCCCAAAGTGCTGGGATTACAGGCTTGAGCCACCGCGCCCGGCGAGTATAAAAATTCTTCTGTGAAATTTATATATAGGCTGAACATTCCTAATCCAGAAATTCAAAATCTGAAATGCTTCAAAAAAAAAAAAAACATTTTGAGTGCCAACATAATGCCAGAAGTGGAAAGTTCCATACCTGACCTCAAATGACAGGTTGCAGTCAAAACTGTTTCCTCAACAAAATCATATAAAATTACCTTCACACTATGTGTGTAAGGTGTATACGAAACATAAATTTACTCCTTTAAGACATTTTGTTGCATATATGTAAACACTAAATTATCTGAAAATACCTGAAATCTGAAAACTTTCTGGTCCCACATATTTTGGATAGGGGGTACTCACCCTGTATAGATATCCTTGTGAATATGTAAAAAATGTGTTCTTACTCTATGGTGAACATACACAGGATTATTTTTCTTTTTTATTTATAATGTGCATTGTATAATCAGAACTGTTTGTAACCATTTGCAAGCACTATAATAGCACATGAAGGTTCCCCTTATTCATTTTCTTGCCAATTCTTGATATTTTTCAGACAAATTTTTATCATCTTTCTTCATAAAATATATCTCACCATGGTTTTTACTTGCATTTCTCTGATTACAGGGAAGTTGAGAACTTTTTCATATTTTTATTGGGTCCCGATAGATTCCTCTTTCTGTAGAATTTCCTGTTTATATCTTTTACTTCTTTTCTATTGTTCTTAATTTTTATAGATTTAAGGTAGGCACTTCAAACTGAATATCATTTATCAACTATGTGAATTGAAAATAACATTTCCTGGTCAGTTGCTTTAATTTTTAACTTTTCAAATGGTCTTTTGAGGAACAGAAGTTTTCATTTTGCTGTAGTCAAATTTATACGTGTTTCCCATAAGATTTGTTCTGCTTGTATTCTGCTTAAGTAATTATTTCTCTAACCTGATGTCATAAATTTATCTTTCTATATTTTCTTCTGAAATGGATAAAGTTTATGTTACACACATAGGTCCCTAAATCTATCTGGAACTGTTTATTGTGCACGATGTGAGAAATTGACACATTTTATATTGTTTCTTTCTTTTTCTTTTATTATACTTTAAGTTCTAGGGTACATGTGCATAACGTGCAGGTTTGTTACATATGTATACTTGTGCCATGTTGGTGTGCTGCACCCATCAACTCGTCAGCACCCATCAACTCGTCATTTACATCAGGTATAACTCCCAATGCAATCTCTCCCCCCTCCCCCCTCCCCGTGATAAGCCCCAGTGTGTGATGTTCCCCTTCCCGAGTCCAAGTGATCTCATTGTTCAGTTCCCACTTATGAGTGAGAACATGCGGTGTTTGGTTTTCTGTTCTTGTGATAGTTTGCTAAGAATGATGGTTTCCAGCTGCATCTATGTCCCTACAAGGACACAAACTCATCCTTTTTATGGCTGCGTAGTATTCCATGGTGTATATGTGCCACATTTTCTTAATCCAATCTGTCACTGATGGACATTTGGGTTGATTCCAAGTCTTTGCTATTGTGAATAGTGCCACAATAAACATACGTGTGCATGTGTCTTTATAGCAGCATGATTTATAATCCTTTGGGTATATACCCAGTAATGGGATGACTGGGTCATATGGTACATCTAGTTCTAGATCCTTGAGGAATCGCCATACTGTTTTCCATAATGGTTGAACTAGTTTACAATCCCACCAACAGTGTAAAAGTGTTCCTATTTCTCCACATCCTCTCCAGCACCTGTTGTTTCCTGACTTTTTAATGATTGCCATTCTAACTGGTGTGAGATGGTATCTCATTGTGGTTTTGATTTGCATTTCTCTGATGGCCAGTGATGATGAGCATTTTTTCATGTGTCTGTTGGCCGTATGAATGTCTTCTTTTGAAAAGACCAAATCTACGTCTGATTGGGGTGTATATTGTTTCTTAAATACTGAGTCAATAGTCCATGTAAATAGTTGATACTTTCCTTCAGTGCTGTCCTTTAACAAATTATATATGCATGGGCCTGTGTCTTATATTGCCCTGTTAATCTATTTGCATATTCACAGTCCAGTATTGTTGTGTTAATAATTGTAGCTTTATCTGGTTAGAACTAATCCTCATTCTTTTTCTCTACTTCTTTAAAATGTATTGTTTTCCATATGAAGTTTAGAGTCATCTTTTATGTTTCCCAAAATCCCTTTTATTGTTTAAATTGGAATTCCACAAAACTTTGATAACATTTTGTAGAGAATGCCTATTCCTAATATATTGAGTCTTCTTATTATTGAACAGGGTATATATTTAATTTACTTAGCTATCACTTACATTTTCTCAAAAAGTCCTACATTTAGTTTTAATATTGACTGTTGGTTATGGTTTATTAATTGGTTGTTATAATAAATGACACCTTATTACTAAAATACATTTGAATATTGCCTGTTTTTCCTTCCTTTTTAACAAATATGCTATAAATTAGTCTATTTTATTAAAAGTTTTGAAGAACTGCCTTTGTATTTTAAAATTTTTCCTCTAGAGATTTTGCTTACATTGCATTAATTTTTTCTCTCAGCTTAATTACTTATATCTTTCTTTAGGTTTATTGTTTTTCTTCTTCCACTTTTTAAATTCATGCACTTCACTAATTGTTAAGCGTTTCTTTCTTTTTAAGTATTTAAATCAGTAGGTTTTTCTTTAAATACTAACAGCTGAAATTTCCCAAGATTTAATAAGTAAAATTGTTAAAAGTTAATTTTCTAAGGTTTTTTTGTTTGTTTGTTTAATTCTATTCAGTTTATCTTTGACTCATGAATGAATTTGATAATACGTTTTTCAATATTTTTTTCAGACAGGGTCTCAAAAATGTGAGTCTCAATCTTGGCTCTGTGCAACCTCCACCTCCCAGGTTCAAACGGTTCTCCTGCCTCAGTTTCCTGAGTAGCTAGGACTACAGGTGCCTGCCATCATGCCCAGCTTTTTGTATTTTGGGTAGAGACAGGGTTTCACCATGTTTGCCAGGCTGGTCTCAAACTCCTGACCTCAAGTAATCCACCTACCTCGGCTTCCCAAAGTGCTGGATCATAGAAGTGAGCCACCTTGTCCAGCCTATTTTTCAATTTTCAAACACATGTGGGGGGTGTTACTTTTATTGATTGGGTTTTTGGTGTTTGTTTTATTTGTGCATGTGAACAAAAACAAATCACTACAGTTTTATAATACTTTCTACCTTATTTTTGTTATGTAGTGTCTCTCTTTAGTCTTGAATATCAACATTGGATACTACTTTTTTTTTTGTTTGATAGAGTTAGACTTCTCAGATATTTTATGTTCACAATTCCTAGTACACATTTTCTCCACTTTTGAAATTTTAAACATTTTTTTCTGTTCTTATGTTTTATATTCTAAACAAAAGATTATCTTTTAAAATCTAAACTGGTAATCTAGTATTTTAAATACAGTTAGACTTCTGACATTTATTTTTATAACCAATATATTTGAACTTTTCTTCACCACCTTATTTTTTTCTTTATATCTTTTATATAAGCTTTTCTATGCTGCGTTTATATTTATATTTGCTTTCCTCAATTATCCTGATTTCACTGAATTTTATTAGTACTACATTCTCACTTTAATGGTATGAAAATTATAGATGCCATCTGTATTCTTATTTTCTTCATAAACTCAATAAAAATAAAAAGCTGAATTATTTCTGTAGCATACCTTTTGATCATTTTACTAAAATTCATTAAGATTACATTAAAAATTAACATAATTGTTGCTTTTATGAGGAATACTGTATGCAACTGTCTTACCAAAGGTATTCCAAACAAACTGAACTCCAGCATTCCAGTTATAGACCATTCCATTTGTTCCCATGAAGCAGTATTGTCTCCTAACCAATGTGCAGCATGTCTTCCAGATCCAGCAAATGTTGAGCGGGTAAGAATGAAGCCTCTCTTATTAGGGAAAACTTTTTGTACAGCTCTAAAAATAAAACCAAATTAATTAATAAAAATTATTTTAAAAAATAAAGTTGGCATTTAGATTATAAAATTTCATAATTCCAAGCCATGTGATATAGTTTGGCTGTGTCCCCACCCAAATCTCATCTTGAATTGTAACTTCCACAATTCCCACATGTTGTGGGAGAAACCTGATGGGAGGTGATTGCATTACGGGGGCAGGTCTTTCCTGCACTGTTCTTGTGATAGTTAATGATCCCCATGAGATCTGATGGTTTTAAAGAAATGGGAACTTCCCTGCACAAACTCTCTCTTTGCCTGCTGCCATCCACATAAGATGTTACTTGCTCCTCCTTGTCTTCCGCCATGATTGTGAGGCCCCCCGACCATGTGGAACTGTAAGTCCAGTAAATCTTTTGTAAATTGCCCAGTCTCAGGTATGCCTTATCAGTGGCATGAAAATGGACCAATGCATTATGTCATAATATTTATAATAATTATGTCAAAATTACATATCAATTTTGTATGTCACTACTAATATTTACTTATTTAAATATATTCTGGTAAAATATAGTGAAAGGGAACTTTTAGAAATCACTAAATTTTGAATGACTCCAATCATCCTTTACCAAATTAAATAAACATGTGCATTTGGTATCCACTCAGCATTTGTTTTTGAAATATATGATTTAAACTAATTGAATTCCCTTATAAATAGAAAATATTATACCTGAACTTGAACCCAATACACTTTTTGTAGTGTGGTGACTCCAATTATATATTCATTTCTACATCTTCAAATATTAGCAGACAAGTTAGGGATAAAAAGTATTTAAGAGGGTTTTGTTTGTTTGTTTGTTTCTAGAAGTTAACCACTGTCCACAACTACAAGCATCACTCATGTTACACAACTATTATTTATAATGTTTTCATAATTGGAAGCAATTAGGAAATGAGTAACTATATTCTCAAGTGCTTTTCCATGTTATAATCTTTATTATATTGAAACATAGCCTATTTTTTCTTTCCTAGGATATATTAAGTTAAACACCGCTACATGTAATACTCTATTGAGTTTACAAAGTAAATTAACACCATGAAGACAGTGTTTAAGAGTTTGAGTATCAGTATGATTTAGGACCAGAAAAATATAAATTTGATTAAACACTCAATCATAACTGTTTAATTATGAGAAAATCGTAAGTATATTGAAAACAGTATTGGGTTTATTGACTATAATATCACAGGACCATAAACGATGCTTGAAAATTAGCAGCTAATGAACTTATTATTGTTTTCTTCTTTTGTTTAATGTCATATTTTATAAAAAATGTACTGGAATATTACTTAGAAGGATATTAATTTGAAAACTATGTTTTAATTAAAATCATTCTTTTTGAAAAATAGTTAAAGACCTGTTCCTGGGGCAATATTTTCCCAGGTCAGCTGTGAGATTCAAGCTTAAAACACAGTTATATTCAGAAATGGTAAAATTTTGAAGGATAAAAGGATAATTTAAATCTAGGAGTTAAAATAAAGGGTCTCAGTTAAATATATATATATAAAAAAATACATATAAATAGTCAATTTTTTTTTTTTTTTGAGACTGAGTGTAGCTCTGTCGCCCAGGCTGCAGTGTAGTGGCACGATTTCGGCTCGCTGCAACCTCCGCCTCCTGGGTTCAAACTATTCTTCTGCCTCAGTCTCCCAAGTAACTGGGATTACAGGAGCCCGCCACCTCTCCCAGGTAGATTTGTATTTTTAATAGAGATGGGGTTTCACCATGTTGGCCAGACTGTTCTCAAACTTCTGACTTCAGGTGCTCTGCCTGCCTCGACCTCCCAATGTGCTGGGGTTACAGGCGTGAGCCCCCGCACCCAGCCTACCACGTCATTCTTAATAAATGAGTCTCAAATTCACGAATATTAGTAAGAGAACTGATATTATGAATGCCGTAACTTTTCAGCAGGCATAAAATGTTATCTTTCTTTTTCTTAACTTTACTATTTCCTATTAATACATTGATAAATTATCAAAAACTTTAAAAAAATATGAAAGAATTATTTGAATGCAATTTCACTTACTGCTCTGTAGCTATAGCCATGCTGTATCCATAGAGGCTATGAACATCATACTGTTTCCCCCAGTTCTGCACAGCATCCATGCAAATTGTTTTGGAATACATGAGTTTGTCAAGAATATCTTTGAGAAAATACATAAGAAACATTTCTTATATTTTTCCATTATAAACATTATAATATATATTTTCCATCATAAATGTTATATCCCATTTCATTTGTGCTATGAAATTCCATATTTGGTCGAAAATGATGAAAAAGGACAATTCAGTTAAACCTAAACTACGTTCAAATTAGGTCCTCATCTTTCACTCTTGCTAAACTTGGATTAACTATTAGATTTATATTTACATTGGTAAATACTCTGTTTTCTAACTTCAATAACAAAATAGCCTTTAACAATATAGAAATATACCTACACCCAACTATATTGTACATCATATATTTATGGACCCATTTTAAAGCCTTATAATAGATTAGTCTATTTTAATACAATCTTAGGCAGAGAATATTTGGCTGAAGAAAAAATAAACAAGTTGATTTTATGGTTTTAAAACTATACCAAAAATTGTAATTTAGAAATATATACTAGAAATTACCAGCAAAACAGAAAATTATTCTAAATTAAAACAGTAATTAGATAACCAAATAAATTTTACCAGGAGTAAAAGGTGGATAATTCAATTTGTTGGCATTGCATCCTTTTGTTGAACCTTGAATAAAGCTGGAAACTTCATTCATGTCCTGAATGGATACAAAATGAAGAACCGCAGATTTTACATAATTACAAATCCTATTAGCAGAAACTCTCTACTTCTTTGAAAATGTTTTATATAAGATAACCATAATGCTCATTAATTCCTAGAAGATAAATATAAGCTAACAACCTAAAAATAAACAGAATGCCTGTATCAGATAAGTATCTTAGATGGGATAGAGAGATTTTAAACAATCAAAATGTAGTTCATGTATCTAGTTTTGATTTTATATATATATATGATATTACTTATAAGTATTAAGTCATTTCCAAATAGCTGTTAGTCTTCTCATTATGAGTCCATTATTATACACATTCTTTGCATATCCATTGATTCAATGTATTTTGTTTCATTTAACCTTTATCTAGTTTCTATGATGTGCTAAGCACATTGCTAGAGGCAAAATTTGCCTACCAACAGCTCCTATACACTCATAAAAGAATGAAAGTTTTAAAAAGGCAAATAGACTTTAGTGTTTTAATTAAAATAGTTATGGCCTCACAGAATCTCTGAAACACTCAGGGAAACCTAGGTCAGCACGATCACACTCTGAGAACCAAGACCTAAACAGCTCTTGAAGAAATAGTGGTGGGATATTATGTTCATGGATTTTCTAGCCATTTTAACACAGGCCCCAATCTTGTCCCACTACCTACGAGCTGTGTGACCATAAACCAGTTAAGTCTTTGCACTAAAAAAAATAAATTTTATAAAATCATATATTACCAAACATATACTCAAGAAATACGTGTTTTGTCTTTCTTCTCTGCAAACTGTGTCGAGGACTTCTATAAGCCTTGTTTTTCACATCTCTATAATAAATTGTCTCCTTTCATATAAAGGCATCACATTCAGTCACATCCTTGTCTCTCTGGTAATTTTACTTCACTCAGAAAAAGTAGATTTTCTTAATTACATTTCCTTTTCCCCATCTACATCATGCCCATATTTTAAGACTCACTGCTTTTCACCTTTTTGAATCCTTCCCCTCTTATTTCAGCTTTCAATCCTCCCTTTAACCTTAACACTCCTATATTAACTTTACAATCGTTAAACCTATCTTTTATACTGCTTTCTGAGACTCCCCAAATAGATAATATTTATCAACAGATTAGAAAAGATCTGAGACTGATGGTGTCACTTAAAGACACTAATAAAATAATTTTAAAAATGTAATGGTGAATCATTTGTATTATAGTTAGACATTTCTTTCATAAAATTATAACTACAACTAGACTGATTTAGTTTGCAAAAGCTTCCCTAAATATTGAGTTCTTCTGACCGAAGCCCACTCAATATGATTATTCAATTCTGTTATTCTCAAAATATTCTCATAAAAGTGTCTAGACTGTGGATATAAAAAGAAGCTAAGGAAATTTGATACATGGAATTGAAATGATAAATTAATAGTGCTCAAGGGAAAAAACAATAGATTTGTTATCATGACAGATTTAAATGGTATATATTTCCACTTCCCAAATGTTTTCAGAGTAAGCAGAAATGAGAGAAATTAATATAGTTATTCCGAAGTACAAAATACCTAAAGCTACATTTAGTTATTTTTTTGAAATTGTCTGGAATGTTATATTCAATTTTGTTTCCTATGTCCAGTAGAAATTAATAATGGTATATACAGCAAATAAATGTAGGTAAACTACATTTTTCTTCATGATTCCATCAATAAAATTCAAGTTTTAAAAAATTGCTGCTGAAATGTATAATTTGGGAATAGTGAGCTGCATTATTTTAAATTTTAAGAGTCTTTTTCTAAACAATTTTAACATCTGGGTATATAGTATAGTTGAGGAATTACAAGGGCAAAACACTCAACTATGATATTAATATCATTTCTATTTGAGCTACATATGTGTAAATTTGCCATAAATTTCACAAAATCTTTCATCACTGAAAGTAAACATTATTATGTAATTTAATGATGAACAAATTTTTTTAGAAAAAAAATTAATTGGTTTTACTGAAAATAATTGACAAAAATATTTAAAAGTTTTATTTTACGACCATTTTTACATGATTGAATCAGAATGTGATTATTTTGCCAACTCACAATAAAAGGGGAAATAGTTTTTTGAACCAATAATATATATTTTTAGCCTGCTGAGTCAAAAAAATAACATTTTTCATAATTTTAACCATATTTTACATAAAACATGCCATTTAATATTTTAGTAACCTTCCTTAAATATGTCTAAAATATGTCTATATAGCAAGACTGTATTAAATTAAACTTACTACACATATTTAAAAGAATTTATCTATTGTAGTGTATTTTTAAGTGGCATTTTGAAAATTATAAAAGCACTTTAATTCTGTAACATATCCAAATGATTTAAGTGAAACTATAGTTATTTAGTATTAGATACCAGTGCATTAAATTAACATTTTTAATATTACAAGTAGATTTGGAACATTGTAGTCATGAGGCAAAAGCCTCAGTAGACTGATAGTAATAAGCATATCTAAAGTTATGTAGGTGTCATTCAAATCATGTTAAGTCTATTAAAAACTTTTTTTTGAGGCTGAGGTGCTACCTACCAGCCTGGCCAACATGGTAAAACCTTGTCTCTACTAAAAATACAAAAATTAGCCGGGCGTGGTGAAGTGCACCTGTAATCCCAGCTCCTCGGGAGGCTGAGGCAGGGAGAATCTTTTGAACCTAGGGGACGGACGTTGTAGTGAGCCAAGATAGTGCCACTGTACTACAGCCTGGGTGACAGAGCAAGACTGAGTCTCAAAAAAAAAAAAAAATTGTCAACTTTGTTTCTGAGAATGTACCTCAAGCTTCTTTAAAATTGCTTGAAAATTGTGATAGTATTCTGATGGCATTTTATACTCACATTTAAACTAAATCTAGATGAATATAGCCCTGTTTTTAAAAAAAAAAAATTGTAAAAGAATTTCATTTTTATAAGAATTACATGAAATGTAGAAAGAATATAACCAAATACGCTTCTAGCTATTTGGATATATAAAATTATTTGGACATATCTTCTTAATAAAATTTATGTTTCCAAATACTATGCATTAAATTATTCAGTTTTTTCATTGAATAATTTTTCTTATTAGATTTTTAAGAATAGAACCAAAATAACAACATGATATCAAAACATGTGTATGTATTCAAAAAATGGAAATGATATTTTAATTTTTAAAATATTGACTAACACTTTTGTTTTGAAATCATAGCTTTGGTCTTAAGTATACTAAGTACAGTAGGCTTTTGTTTCTCAACTATTAGGGAATTATCTCTCATAAAAAAGAGAATTCAAATTTATTATATTTTATACACAAAAACATATTTCAATGACAATTAAGCTCACATCGTTTCCCAAAGTGATTTTAATATTTAAACTTAAAATTCACAAATATTAGCATGGAACTAAACTGCAAATCTAGTAAATTATAAAACTATTTTTATACTTGACATAAATTTAAAACTTTATCAGTTGAATAACAACTTGTTTTAGCTGGATCAGAAACAATAATCCAAAGAAAGTGAAATAATTAGATAAACTGCTTAGCAGTGTGATATGGCAAGTATTTAACTAATAGCTAGAAGTAAAATATCCACTGTTTATCCATTATATGTATTAGTTCACTGAAGTTCATTGATATTTGAAATTGCACTGCTTTTTATGTTGTGTTTTTTTGTTTGTGTGTTTAAGGCTTAGTTAAAATGCTTCTGTATCAGTGTTGGAAATACTCTGCCTTTCTCAGATAACCTTCTCTCCCACACTTTGGAGGTCAATCAGGAATTTCAGTTTTCAATGAATGCAAGAAATGCAATATTCTGTCTTTCTATAACACAATCAGGCTCTGTCTCACTATTCCTACAGTATTATTTATACTTGTAACTTTGCTGTAATCAAAGTGGCTCCTAACTAGGAAAAAAATAAAAGACTTAAGAAACTTTCAGTATCAGTTAAATAATACAAGAACTAGAACTTAAAATAAAGCTCAAGATAACAGTATTTTTTTTTTATTTCTACCAATTGCTGGTTATTAGTGGTGTGATATCAGTGATTTTATGTTAAATAACTGAAACCTTTTCATCTTTTTGTCACTGTCATCATAGGAGTTCTGAAAATTATGCTAACCCTTTACCCAAATCCATATTGTCAGCAGAAAACATAATTTTTCCATCTTTGTAGTCCCAACAACATGTCTGATAGACATATGGTGCAAAATAAATATTTGCTAACTAAATGATTGATTGATTTAATAAATAAGGGAATAATTAGAATAACGACTGAATCAATAATGAGCACCTAAGGAAAATAGAGATGGTGTGAACCTAAAACACCAAAGAAAATATAGCCATCACTAGTGTGTCCATTATGTATTTTTTCAAAATTATACTCAGTTGTAATTTAGTTTCCATGCCTAGCAGCAGGCCTTCAATAACTACAGATATACAGCTTCATTAAAGAAACTCTTAAACACTTGTATTTTTTTTTTTCTGTTTTGAGACAGAGTTTCACTCTTGTTGCCCAGGGTGGAATGCAGTGGCACCATCTCGGATCACTGCAACCTCCAGCTCCCGAGTTCAAGCGATCCTTCTGCCTCAGTCTCCAGTGTAGCTGGGATTACAAGCATGTGCCCCCAAGCCCGGTTAATTTTTGTATTTTTAGTAAAGACGGGGTTTCAGCATGTTGGTCAGGTTGGTCTCGAACTCCTGACCTCAAATGATCTGCCCACCTCAGCCTCCCAAAGTGCTGGGATTACATGCATGAGCCACCATGCATGACTGTATTTTTCTTTAATAAGTTTATGAGCAAACTAGGATTCTGTTTGTTGCTTTTTTTAAATACAGTAATACTTAACCTATTGCCAATTTTTATTTGTTCTGTTCCATAGCTTATTAAAGAGAAGTCTCTAAAGGACAGGGGCTTATTCAGCTCATATTGCTGCTGTTGCTTGACTGTTAAAAACTTTAATAAATGTTTTGCTAATTGATAAGCAATAGGTTTATCACCAAATTTTATTAACTAATTTTTGGGTAAATTATTACACATAAAGGAACAAAACCTTGGATACAGAAGTAAAATTTATTCTATAAAGTGTATTGCTAAAAAAGAAAAACCTTAATTGGCATTTTTTTCTTACTTATGCATATGATGGGTATACCTATATATTCTAGGAAAAAACATTATAGTAGCTTTAAATTTTATGTTGAATACATCAGAAAAAATATATTTTGCTGACTTAGTAATTTTTACAGATAAATAATTCTACAGTTATTGACCAAAATTGTTGGTTTAAAATAGCTACTTACAATCCAAAGTCCATCATATTGCACTTCTTGATGGAAAATACTGCATTCATTTGCCCACCAATCAATGCAGTTTGGATTAGTGAAATCAGGGTATACTGTTAATCCTGGCCATACCTAGAAGAATAGATCATTCACATATATACATAAAAAAAAAGAACAATAAATCAATGGAATTTCAAAGTAAATAAGTTGAGAATAGTAAAAAATTAAAGTTATTCTACTTCTTTCGGTATATATGACTCATACATTATCTAAATTTACAAGAATATCATGACTATTTAAAACGCATTTAAAGAAGAGCAGTAAAAAGAAAGTGAAATATGAAGCATTTAGGAAGAAAAAATTATCAGAACATGGCATAAGGCTGCTATTTTAAGTGTAAATTTGTTTTTGAGCATCCTTGTAGGATAGCTTAATAAATACACAATAAATATTCTATATAATATATTTTATATCCCATAAAATAAAGCACATTAGCTTATTTCCAAAGGCAAACATTAAGTGTCTTTATGTTTATTGTTTATGAATAAACATGAATATGATACATACTGGGCACTATTTCAAGTACTCTCATAATTACTAACATATAATCTTCATTAGAATTTTTGAAAGCAGGTACTATTTTTATCACCACTTACAGATGAGGTAGGTATTATAATTAAAGTCATTTTGCAGATTACAGAAGTAATGCAGAGAAGTTAAGTAAGTTGTTCAAAGTCAAACCACTAATAACAGGTACAGCAGCAATTTAAGCCCAAACACTCTTACATCTGAGTCCATGCTGTTAAACACTGTGTATTATGCTGTCTTTTTCTGATTTATGCTTCTTGAAATTATTTTATATTATTTTACTTATTACTTACAATAATAACATTAGGCAAGCAGAATTTAATTTCAGATAAATTGAGCTAAATTATATTGTTTTGTATCCAAATATTTCAAATTGGCTGTCTGATCTGTCCATAAGGAACAAAGCTGGTATTAACATGTATTCTGTGAAATATCAGTTAAGGGTAAGAAACTGCATGTTTTCTTTTTTTGCAGAAGGAGTTCATAATTATTTAAAAGACTTTCACCAGAAACTTTAAGTTGGATGAATGTGATAAGAATGAAGCTTACGGCAGAGAGACAGAACAAGATGGCTGAAAAGAAGCCTCCAATGACCGTTCCTCTGCAGAAGCACCAAATTGAACAACTACTCCCACACACAACAAAGCACCTTTTTCAGAACCAAATTCACATGAGTGATCACAGTACCTGATTTTAGCATCATATCAAGGGAAGACTCATTGAAGAGGGTAGGAAAGAGAGTCTTGGAATGCATGTACCACCCCTCTCACATTCCCCAACAGTGTCCATGGTGCATGGAGGGAGAATCTGTGCACATTGGGAAGGGACAGCAAAGCGATTGTGGTCTTTTGCATTGGAACTCAGTGTTGGCCTGCCACAGCGGAAAGTACGAAGGGGCAGAAATCAGCTGACACCCATAGATGGAGCATTTAGAACAGCCCTAGCCATAGACTATGAGTCTGCAAGAGTCATGGCATTATTGGGCTTTAGGTGCCTCCTAAAGCAGATACAGCTGCAGTTAACAAAGACTTAGATCACAAAATCCAAGTCCCTTAGAATACCTGGAAAGCCTATCAATAAGGATGGGCAAAAACAAGCCTACACTGTGAAGACTACAATAAATACTTAACTCTTCAATGCCCAGACAATGACAAACATCCACAAGCATCAAGACCATCCAGGAAAACATGCACTCACAAAATGAACTAAATAAGGTACCAGAGACCAATCCTGGAGAGACAGAGATATGTCAACTTTCAGACAGAAAATTTAAAATGCTGTTTTGGGGAAATTCAGCGAAATCCAGGATAACATGGAGGAGTTCAGGGTTCTATCAGATAAATTTAATGAAAAGATTGAAAAGATTAAAATAATTTAAAAGAATCAAGCAGAAACTCGAGCTGAAAATTGCAATGGACATACTGAAGAATGCATCAGTCTTTTAGTAGTAGAATTGATCAAGCAGAAGAAAGAATAAGTGAGCCCGAAGACAAGCTACTTGAAAATACACAGTCAGAGGAGACAAAAGAGCAAAAGAATAAAGAAAAATGAAACACAGCTACAAGATGTAGAAAATATTCTCAAATGTGCAAATCTGAGTTATTGGCCTTAAAGAGGAAGTAGAGAGAGAGAGAGGTAGAAAGTATATTAAAAGCGAAAATGATAGGAAAATCCCAAACTTACAGAAATATATCAATATTGAAGTACAAGAAAGATACAGAACACCAAGAAGATTTAACCCAAAAGAGACTACCTCGAGACATTTAATAATTAAATTCCCAAAGGTCAAGGATAAAGAAAGAATGCAAGAAGCAGCAGGATAAAGGAGACAAATAACCTACAAAGGAGCTCCAATATATCTGGCAGCAGACTTTTCGGTGTAACTTTACAGGCCAAGAGAGAGAGTTGCATGATATATTTAAAATGCTGTAGGAAAAATATATATATATTTTTAGCAAAGTATATATATTTTTAAAATATCCAGTGAAAATATCCTTCAAACCTGGAAAAGAAATGTAGCCTTTCTCAAGCAAAAGCTGAGGGATTTCATCAACACAAGACAAATCCTATAAGATATGCTAAAGAGAATTCTTTTAGTCTGAAAGAAAAGAATGTTAAGGCCGGGCATAGTGGCTCATGCCTGTAATCCCAGCATTTTGGGAGGCCAAGGCGAGCAGATCACGAGGTCAGGAGATCCAGACCATCCTGGCTAACACAGTGAAACCCCGTCTCTACTAAAAAAAAAAAAAAAAAAAAAAAAAAAAAAATTAGCCGGGTGTGATGGCGGGCACCTGTAGTCCCAGCTACTCTGGAGGCTGAGCCAGGAGAATGGAAAGAAAAACCAAACAAACAAACAAACAAAAAAAAAAAACGGATGTTAAGGACTAAAAAAAGAAATTATGATACAAAACTGACTGGGAATAGTAAGTACACAGAAAACACAGAATATTAAAACAATACATTTGTGGTATGTAAACTACTTGTATTTTGAATAAAAAGATTAAAAGTCATATTTATAAAAAATAACTACAACCTTTCAAGACAGACTGTATAATGAAATATAAATGGAAACTGAAAGTTTAAAAAGCAGGAGGATGAAGTTAAAGTGTAGAGATTTTATTAGTTTTCTCTCTGCTTGTAAGTTTGTTTATGCAATCAGTGTTAAGTTGTCATCAGCTTAAAATAGTGAGTTGTAAGATACTATTTGCAAGCATCCTGATAACTTCAAATCAAAATAACTACAACATATACACAGAAAATAGAAAGTAAGAAATTAAAACACATCACCTAATAAAATTGCATTCACTAAAAGGAAGACAGAAGAAAGGAAAGAAGATAGAGACAACCATAAAACAACCAGAAAACATGTAAAAATAGCAGGAGTAAGCCTTTACTTATCAATGATAACAATGAATGTCAATGAACTAAATCTCCAATAAAAAGATATAGAACAGCTGAATGGATTAGAAAACAAGATCTAATGATCTATTGCTCACAATAAACACACTGCACCTATAAAGATGCACAGACTGAAAATAAAGAAATGAAAAGAGATATTCCATGCAAATGAAACCATAAAAGAGCATGAATAGCTATACTGATATCAGACAAAATAGATTTTCAGACAAAAAATATTAAGAGAAAAAGAGCATAATTATATAATAACAGGATCAATTCAGCAATTAATGTATATATATCACACATATAGCACACATATATATGTGCGTATATATATGCATCAAACACTGGAGCACCTAGATGTAAAAAACAAATAACTAAATAGATAAATAGAACTCAATGTAATAGAGCTGGAGACTTTGACACCCCGTGTTCAACATTGTACAGATCATCCAGACAGACAGAAAACTAACAAAGAAACATTGTCTTTAATCTTTATTATAAATTAAATGGACCTGATAGATTTTTACAGAATATTGTATCCAATGGCTACTGACATTCTTCTCTTAAGCACAAGAATTATTCTCAAGGGTAGACCATATGTCAGGTCAAAAACAAGACCTAAAATTTTTTTTTTTTTTTTTTTTTTTTTTTTTGAGACGGAGTCTTACGCTGTTGCCCAGGCTGAAGTGCAGTGGCGCGATCTCGGCTCACTGCAAGCTCCGCCTCCCGGGTTCCCGCCATTCTCCTGCCTCAGCCTCCCGAGTAGCTGGGACTACAGGCGCCCGCCACCGCGCCCGGCTAATTTTTTGTATTTTTAGTAGAGACGGGGTTTCACTGTGGTCTCGATCTCCTGACCTTGTGATCCGCCCGCCTCGGCCTCCCAAAGTGCTGGGATTACAGGCGTGAGCCACCGCGCCCGGCCAACTTAAAATATTTTAATCGAAATCATATCAAGTATTTTCTTCCACCACAATGGAATAAAATTAGAAATAAATAACAAGAATAACTTTGGAAGCTACATAAAAACATGAAAATTAAACAATATGCTCCTGAATAAACATTGGGTCAATGAATAAATTTAGGAAAAAATTTTACAAATGTCTTAAAACAGCTGATAATGGAAACACAACGTACTAAATATATGGGATAAAATGAAAGCAATGCTAAGGGGAAAAATTACAGCAGTAAGTACCTACATTAAAAAAGTTGAAAAACTTTAAATAACCTAATCATGTGTCTTAAAGAACTAGAAAATCAAGAGCAAACCTAACCCAAAATTAGTAGAAGAAAAGAAAAAATAATGATCGGATAAGAAATACATGAAATTGAAAAAAAAAAAAGTATAAAAGAGGAACAAAATGAAAAGTTGTTTTTTTGAAAATATAAAAAAATCAAATAACCTTTAGCTAGACTAAGAAAAAAAGCAAGGCCCAAATAAATAAAATCAGTGATTGAAAAGGACACATTACAACAGATAACACAGAAATGCAAGTAATTTTTAGAGGCTACTATGAGAAGCTATATGCCTATAAATTGGAAAACCTAGAAGAAATGTATAAATTCCTAAACACATACAATCTACTAAGATCAAGCCATGGAGAAATTTATCTGGTATATCTTTACATTTTATATGACTTCTTATAAGAACTGTTTTATAAATTCTTTGATTATTTTCTTCGTCTAATGTTTTCCTCCACAATTAAAATACAAAATTCAGACTTGAAAGCAGACATACACACATACGTGCGCATGCACACACACACACACACACATGCACGTCCACAGAAACTTCATCGTTTCAGAGAAGAAAATTTGAGTGACACAATTTTAATAAATATATTTTACCTCTCCAATAATTGGTGTACTTCCATCTGACTCATTTATCCACACATGTTGTGCGTTTCCCCTCTCATAGGATGCATATGTTGTTCCATTGGCACGTCGACCTATGGAAATTGCAGGATCCTAATAATAGAAAGAAGAAACTATGCAAAAATCTATTAACTTACACATGTATAGACACTAAAAATGTATTAATGTATTATTGATTATTACCAATATGATGACATATTTCTGCCCATAGTTATGCAAATCTTGCACAAATTGAGGGAGTCCGTTAAATGCAACTTGATCATAAGTAAAGTCTTTCTTGTCTTCCATGTAGTCAATATCAGTGACCTGTGTATCCTGAAAGTTAGAAGATTGTATTTCAATACATAGTACTGAAAGAGCTCTCAGTCAGGTCAATCTTTAACTCCAATGAATGTGTATTATAAACATAATCTTTAAAAAATAAATGAACATCCATCGTTTTCATTTCACTAAAGAAGCAATTGTATTGTTTGTAAAACTGGTTTTTCTAATTATTAAGTACAAAAGCATTAAGTGATTATTCATATTTTTCAGTGATAATGACTAGATATGCATTGTTTTTATATACATAGATTTCAATGCACAAAAATCAAAAACTTACACATTTCAGCATTTTTTGAAAATATATAGATTCTAAAATTAAGTTTTATTTTTAAAACTAAAAATGGTTTTGTTTACAGTGGAATATGTATTCTGTTCTAGTATAACTAACAATCGGTTCTTCAAAAGCATATATTTGTACTTTCAGGAGGCAAGGGCATTGCATATGAGATAAAATATGCTTTACAGTTAAAAGGTAGCCTTGTAATTATATTATATAATGTATATAGTAGATATTCGTGACAATTTCCTATAGCTATTATTATGTGACAATATTTAACTCAAGTTATATATTCCCACGAACTCTTCATTCTACTTACAAATGGTATGCCAGCTTCTCGGTTTCTCCTTACCACTTCTTTCACTACATCTAGTGATTTATAATTCCAGCGACTTAGTTGGAATCCAAGACTCCAATATGCTGGCATTGCTGGCAGTCCAACAAGCTTAAAGTAAATGAGAATATAATTAGTTTGAGTAGAAAAAATATAGTTAGCATTAATAACCAAGGTTAATGTGCCTTTTATTTTCTTATGTCTCTAATATTCATTTAAGTTTATATAATTTAAACAAACAATTAGTGTTACCTGGATTCTAAACAATTTCCTATTCTATTTGAATGTGTTATGAAATTTTTAACAAGTTTAAGTCTTATACTTCATGTTTTAGTTTCTGCTTAAAAATTAGAAAGTGCAGCATACCAAAAAGGAGCATTTGCCAAGATATGTTTCAAGTATTGCAGAAAGTTAAATAACAGAATACAATAAAAACAACAAATAAATGATGATAAAAGGGAAAATTTTCCACCACCATCCTATTTTCTATTACAAGTCACCATATAAGAAAAACAGAAAAAATGTTTGAAAGTACAGAATTTCTGTTTCCCTACATTTTAGCACTTATCTATCTCCTGGTTTGCAAAAATGTTAATAAAATAAATGTTCTGCAGTCCTCCCACCCAGTTATTGCATAGACTCTTTCTTATTCACATGCAGTGCCTCAGCTTCATTTCTTCCTCCTGGGGGCAAATGGATTGCCATCTCTTCCTATTTCTGTAGTGGCCCAAGCAAGTTCAGTGCAAGAGAATATCAGTGTTACACTACAACGAATGATATAATTTTGCACATGGAAATTTGGATGTAACTGGTGTTATTTTTTTCCTCTAAAAACTGAGTATTAGGTTATATGTAATGCATAATCATACTTGACATAAAATTTTTTCTTTGGTTTAGGCATATATATATATATATATATATATATATATGTATAGGATCCATGATTTCTAGGTAACAATCAAGAAATTACTCATGTTGGGTTATTGTTTTCTATTCTATATATATATATATATATATATATGCCTAACCAAAGAAAAATTTTATGTCAAGTATGATTATGCATCACATATAACCTAATATTCAGTTTTTAGTGGGAAAAAATAACACCAGTTACATCCAAATTTCCATGTGCAAAATTGTATCATCTGTTGTAATGTGACACTGATATTCTCTTGCACTGAACTTGCTTGGGCCACTACAGAAATAGGAATTTCTAAATTCATCGGTTTTCCCACAACTCAGTTACCTCTAGAATTTTGACCAAAAGGATATATGACCTCTACATTTATTGCCTATTCTCAGTGTTAAATAAGATCGTTCCTTTTGCTTTACTCCATCATATAAAGTCATGAATAAGTAAATATTTAATATTCAAAATCTCAATGAAATCCAATTATCGAACTCAGCTGCCTAGAAGCAAGAAATTTTGAATTCAGAAACATAGAAACTTGAGTACATATAGAGTTCATTGGGAAAAGCAAAAACCACCCAGCTGCATCTTAAATATGTTAAGATTTTCAAAAACATTTAGCTAAGAGGCCCCTAATATGTAAAATAAAGTCATCTAAATATGAGGTCATATTAGATGAAATAAAAGTATGCAGAAAAAATTTTATAAAATAGACCTGAAACACACCTGTTGATACTGTTGAACTACTTGTTCTGGTGTATCTCCTAGAAAGATGTAAAAATCCAGAATGCCACCAGTAACTCTATATGTTACTATTGGAGTAGGCTGGATAAAAATCTCTACAAAATAAAATTGGGAAACTTATAGGTAAATCGTGAAAGGGCTTATAGTAATGAATTGCAAATTCCATTTAAATTAATTTGTATTAACTACATTATTTTACAATATTTTGAAATAAGAAATAATGAAATATTGAATGCGGAAATAACATAGGGAAAAAGTAAAACGCCAACATGTCTGAGGCTTATAATAAAATGTCCCAGCTATTTTCTTTCACAGATGGTGGCAAAAGCTCCCCCTGGATATTGCGTTGCAAAGGGTTAGTTGCAAAGGATTAATTCTCTGACACCAAAAGATGTTTCTCTAAAACTGCGTTTTTAATTAGTCATTTAAATTGAAGATTCTCTGAAAGGTCATATTATCACATATTAACTTCTAAAGGACAAAGTGTCAAAAGTTTTAATTTAACTTTTCTAAATATAAGACACAGTAATTGACTGGATAACCATGTAATAAACTGATCTTGCTGAAATGTGATTAATTTCTTCAATTTTTTGTTATCATCAATTCACCTATTAAAGAGATATTATACTCATAATATTAAAAACTAAAATACTACATTATATGAATTATGATGAACTAAAAAATTTACTCTTCTATTTCCATGGACATCTTTTTTATTTTCATTTGTAGTGGTATGTTTACTTATCTAGACAAATGAGATTGAGGGAATGAAAATACCGATTGGCATGGATGTGTTTCGGTACTCCTCTGAAAGGAAAATAAAGTGCCTGAATGCCACAACATAGCATACTCTCCCCATAATAGATGCACTGGCATGCAAAAATTGATTTTCTCTTTAATTTCAAAATCTACTTATAACAATTTCATACATTAATATTAACTATAATAGAGTTTGCTCTGACATACAATATGCATGATTGAAATAAAGAGAGCATTTAAAACATTTCAAGTGAAATCTATAAATATATTATCAAATAAATTATTCTTACCCATTGCATTGCTATTCATTAAGAAAACGCCAAATGACTTTCCAGATGTATCTTCAATACACATAAAGAATGTTTGATGGCCATATAAATTATTATTATTCTATAAGGCAAGAATGTGAAAATAAAATTTTCAAATATATTTAAAACAAAAAGATTATATATTTTATATGCTCTTCATGAATTAATTTGTTACTATAATTTATTTCCCATGTTTCTATACTAATTGTCTTCACTATACATACCAATGAAACATTATAGGTAAAACAAAACTTCAGACTTTTTAACATTATTAATATAGTAATGTATAAAATATATAACATATACTATTAATATATTATTTAACTGTCCTGTTTATTATAATTACATTAGTTTTAATAGCGTATGCCCAGGTGGGAGGATCACGAGGTCAGGAGATCAAGACCATCCCGGCTAACTGGTGAAATGTTGCCTCTACTAAAAATACGAAAAATTAGCTGGGCGCGGTACATGCACCTGTAATCCCAGCTACTTGGGAGGCTCAGGCGGAAGAATTGCTTGAACTCAAGAGGCAGAGGTTGCAATGAGTCCAGATCATGCCACTGCGTTCCAGCCTAGGTGACAGAGCTAGACTCCATCTCAAAAATAAATAAATAAAATAAAAAATTAAAATAATAACTTAGTCATGATAAGGTAATGGCATGTTTATCGATTAGGCCTCATGTACGCCCAAGGTACTGCAGGAGCTTCCAAAATGATATGTACCCTCATAAAAATTTAGTAGTCTGTTTCTTGAGAGCTGATGAAGAGCTTACATGATAGAGACAAACTGGAAATACACTGATATGGTGAAAGGAAAAAGACTTCCTGACTAAGTGGATATGAATTTTTAAAGGAAAGAATGTATGTAAATTAGCTCTGACATTCTCTCTCTGGTGTTAATTAATTAATCTCACTCTGCTGTAAACAGAAATTAGTAAAATTCATTAGAAATTCTGTACCAAATGAAACTCTTTAAAACAACTACTCACTGGTTTATTTTTGATATAGAAGCAGCATTGCCAATTAAAAAGAAATAACTGACAAACATTTGATCAAAGTCAATCATGAATCAAAAATATTTTTTAAAGGTATGATGTTTGCTCTCAAAAATCTCACATTTTTGAGCAAAAAACATAGAAACAAACATATACAGGAGTAACACACTAATATGATTATTATACTAAGTCAAGTATAAAGATAAAGACTAAGTCCTTATTGGAGAGTTTGGGAGAAGTTCTTACAAGATCAAATTTCGGTTGAGAGCTGAATGATATAATATGAGTGATGAAGAACATCAGGTTTCTGTACTTATCAGAAAAAAAAACAAACTGTGCAAAGATATGAAGTTATGGAAAATGATCATATATTGTAGAACAATAAGAAGGACAGAGATGCACGAAATAGTATCTGGTAGCTAGGCAGACATTATGTTGTATGAAGATATGTAAAACAGAATTATTCTAGTGCAATGGCTAGCCATTGATGGATGTACAAGGGTGATTTGAAAAGGAATAATAAAATATGATCATGAAAGTCAAAATAAACCATTTATAAACTGGAAATCCCATGAAAAACTTCACAAAATCTGTTAGTCACTGAGTCCATTTAAAACCTATCAATTGTCACTCTCAAGCTAAACAATACAACAATAAGCTTTTGTATTGGTATCAGTGACATTCAAATAGTTTAGTTGATCAGTTAAAATAAACGATGTTTTCAAATATGCTAAGATTATCATCTGCTGCACTATAATGATTATATTTATAACAAGAAAAATAGTTTCTTACATCACCGGGAAGTTGATCTCGAGTAAAAATTGGCCAAGTTTTCCAGGATAAATCATGACGAAATCTCTTATGAACCTGTTCCCCAATACCATAAATGTAATCACTTGGAAGACGGGTTGAGATCTGTAAGTACTGGTCAGAGTACACTAAGGGACCAATGCTGGTGTCAAACCTGCACCGTAAAAGAAATAAAGAAATAATCATATAAAAGAAATAAAGAAATAATCACCATAAAAGAAATAAAGAAATAATCATATATTAATCATATATAAATAAAGAAATAAAGAAATAAATATATATATGTAGTTCTACCAGATACAGGTTTATGTTAACGTTATCCAGAATATTTCATTTTAAACACACCTGTGGTTAGCTTTGGTCACTTCTTAGAAACACACACATTACCCCATAAAAAAAAATTGTTCACTGCATCGACACAATTTTTGCCAATATCTTTCACATCCATTTCTTCCTTTACTTTTCATCACAAGTTTAAAGCATAACTACCATTATCAATCACATTTCACAGATGACACAAACTGGGATAATTAGTTGATGTTTTTAGGGACCACAAACTGGTTGGCAGGAGAGCCAAGTTTCAAACCCAGTTCTGCTTGCTCTGGGTACTAGATTTTAAAATACAGTATTTTACTGGCTTCCACCCTTAAAAATTAAGTTTGAAAGCATTTTTCCCCTAAAAAAGTTTTATGTTTTATGCAGATGAAATAGGTACTACAAGAAATGCTAAATGACGTTTAAGATTTGTATGCTTTTATTTTTATTGACAATTAGTTATTGTATATACAGTCAACCCTCCATATCTGTGAGTTCTGAATTCATGGATTCAACCAACCAGGGATGGAAATTATTTGAGGGGGGGAAAAAAAAAGAATGGTGTATCTATACTAAATACATACAGACATATTTTTATTATCATTCTTCACTAAACAATTTAGTATAACAATTCTTTACATATAATATACATTGCATTCATTATCATAAGTAATTTAGAAATGATTTAAGTATACAAGAGGATGTGCGTAGGTTATATACAAATACTACACAATTTTATATAAGGAATTTGAGCATCCATGGATTTTGGTATACTCAGTGGGGGAGCGGGGATTGTCCTGAAACCAGTCTCCATGGATACTGAGGGAGGTCTGTATTAATGGGATACAATGTGATGTTTTGATACACATGATTTGATGATAAAACTAATTAACGTATCCATCACCTTACATACTTTTTACTGCAAATATTTAGAATTTATAGTAGTCTCTTAGTACTTTTGCAATATACATTAAATTATTATTTTATTATTAGCTATAGTCACCGTGTTGATTGGTCTCAAAAACATGTTGTTTCTGTCTAATCATTTGATCAACATCTCCCCATTCTCCTCCACTCCCAGCCTCTGGAAACCATAATTCTACTTTCCGCTTCTATGATTTCAACATGTTTTAGATTTCACTTATAAGGAAGATCATATAGTATTTGTCTTTCTGTGTCTGGCTTATTTCACATGGTATTTAATATTTTTATGATTTAACATAAAGTCATTAACAAAAGTACTAAAATACATTTAGTAAGAGTAATTGCTGAGATTTAATCTTGACAATTGCTTTATTAGCAATTCTTGGGGATACAAGGGCATTTATCTTGAAACCATTCATAGGAAATTACTAAATCTCTTGCACCTACACACCTCATACAATCATAATGAAGGTGTTCAGTCTATATTGGATTCTACATATATATAAACTATTTTAATATTAATATGGGAACTAACTCCTCTTTCATCTTTGAATAGTAACTGTCTGATTCTACAAATTGGCAACAAAATATGATAAATATGGGGGAAAGACACAAGAGCTATTCTATGTATGTACAAATATATGCAAGACTAGAGTTGCATTAGTGAAGCTCTCCACCTTCATCTTTGTTCAACCTTTATTTGTAGATTCTGATTTATGCTCCAGCATCTTTCATCCACAAGAAACCAAACTCTTTTATCACTGTAAACTTTATAAACCTATCCACTTACCCTCTTTTGGGAGGAAATTTATTTCTACCAAAAATGTCTTGAAATTAAGACTTTCCAATTCTATAATAACAGAATAAACTCATATAATTGTAAAATAATATACTTACAAAATTTTACCATTGCTTTTCCTAATAACTTGGATGCTAAATGGGTTTTGGGTAACATTCACATCATACAGTGTATCAGAAACTGTGGGTCCAGTGAACTCTTTTACGTACTGATGAGGAACTTCATATCTTCTATTATTTGGATCAGTAATCTGGAAAGATTTAAGCAAATTAACATCACTTGATTCTAGACTTTTATTTAATATTCCATTTCTGAACTATTAAATGCAAGTTCTGAACAAAAAATAACGTGGTGATTAGTTTCATAGAAGAGTATTAATCTATTCAGAACCTTAATTTTAACATTTTTGAGTGGCTATGCACAAAGTGTATAAATATTAAAGAAATACATAGATTTAGCTGGTTATGAAGTATTGTGTATAAAATTAAGTACAGATTTTTACTGACTGATATAAAAATGACAGTATTACCAAATATTGATTACTGAATACTAGTAATCATTCACTGTATACTAGTAAATCAAGACACTAAATACTAGACCTTTGTGAAGTTAATCATTCTCAATGCTTTTCAATGTTTGGGTCCTTATATAACTATATAAAGATAAGAAACTTATCTTATCCATAAAGAAAAGAAATTTTGTTTAAAAATTTTTAGAGAAACCAAAAAGAAGTACTGAAATAAAATTGAATCACTGAGAAAAAGAAAAATTTGGTTTCCGTGAAATTATTGCTAAAAGGTGATGTACAAATAATTTGGTGCTGTTTTTACTTCCAAATCCAAAATATTTATACTAGTAAACTACATTCTTAAAAAAAAAAAAGAAGAATCGTACTTTTTAAAATCATGAAGAAAATTTATAATCAATGAAAGAAAGTATTATGTTAGATGTATACAACACTAACACTTTTCTCAAATTAAATTTTAGATTAATCTTCTATCATAGCCTGTAGTTTAAATAATAATAATTTTTAAACGTTTCTTGAGAATGCTTATTTTCTTCAAGGCACTGAGCTAAATATTTTGCATGAATGATATAATTTAAATCCTTCAAAAATAAGTACAGAGCACACTATTATTATTTGTATGTTATATTTGCGTAAACAATCTGAGAGAAGTGCAGTTTAATTAATCCTTCGCCTTGGAATAAATATTTCTCAAGAGAGAAAATATATTTGTAGGATGAAAGGTGTGTTCATCAAATGTCTCACTGCAAGCGCCACCTCCCGGGTTCACGCCATTCTCCTGCCTCAGCCTTCCGAGTAGCTGGGACTACAGGCGCCCACCACCACGCCCGGCTAATCTTTTGTATTTTTAATAGAGACAGGGTTTCACCGAGTTAGCCAGGATGGGCTCGTTCTCCTGACCTCGTGATCCGCCCGCCTCGGCTTCCCAAAGTGCTGGGATTACAGGCATGAGCCACCGCGCCCGGCCCATCAAATGTCTTTTAGTATTAAATCTTCTTTGGAAACCTTAAAAACCG
The DNA here is from genome assembly GCF_043159975.1 of Macaca nemestrina. Taxonomy (NCBI): domain Eukaryota; kingdom Metazoa; phylum Chordata; class Mammalia; order Primates; family Cercopithecidae; genus Macaca; species Macaca nemestrina. The sequence goes on from NC_092126.1 coordinate 77,373,256, forward strand.
AACCTTGAACCGGAAACGATTGGGTGTCTGATTTTGAGTTGTGAAGAGAACACTGTTGATGTCATTTCCAAATAGTGTTGGTGAAGGTATCCTGTTTAATTTGGCTTCAAGTCCTTAAAGAATAAAAAAAGCTGCCATGAGTGACTTGATTTATAATGTTAACAATTATTAAATATATTTATGTTACTGTATTTACCACAAATGAGTACTTTTTAAATTTGTTACAATCATGCAAAAATAAGAAATTTGAACATTCTCAGGAACATATTTCTTATTTGATTCTATTTAAGGTATTTTTCCAAAGAAAAAATTAAGGCACATTTTTGCTTCACTTACAATATATCATATTGAATCAACACGGTAAAGGACTTCTTACCAATACTTGTTGTTGTCTTTTCTTGAACATTATAACCATGATTATCAACGAAGAAGCACCAAGGAATAAGAGAGTCATTCCATGGCCTCCAGCAGCAGCCTCTCTGTGCACAAATTCCCTGATAAAATATTTTAAAAGGAATTATATCATTAGTACTATTATCAGATGTCCCAGTCTCTATTTTTCCAATTAATTTTTAAATAATCTAATTTTTTCAAATGTATAATATGGTAAAATAGCATTTGCTCTTTTGTTTCTTTTACCTGGAAGAAATACATTTAATAAATTGAATTAATTATACCCTGTCAGAAATTTATGACCTGAGATGTGATTATTAAAATCACGTATCTATACAAATTTTTGTAAGCTCACGTATTTTAAAGAAACCTGATCTCCAAATGATTATAATTTATTCTGTTGTCATGGTATTCATATGGAAGAACTGAAATATTTATTTTGTACTAATTATCTATCAAGCTGAAATTTAAACTAGAAGGATGAAAATATGGCCCTGAATTTAAAGCCACTTAAAATCTGTAAGGGATTTAATTCTACCTACTTACTAGTTCAATATTTAATTAAACTATCTTAACTAGTTTATGTGCCGGTATCACAAGTAGTTGCTGAAATTGCATTCAATTAATAAAGCAAAATACTGAATTCTCAGTAATTTTATTATCCATATGAAATATTATGTGGTGAAAGAAAAATTATAAATGTTTATATATAAATAGTTTAGCTAAATATTGACGCTATGCATGAACAGCAGTATCATTACAAGTCTTCTTACTATGTAAATTTAATAGTGTGACACACTTTTATAATTCGAAAAATTGTAGGATTTTCCCCTTTGCTTACTTTCCATGAAAATAAGTTCTTAAAAACCTCCATTTTAATCAGCTGAAAGTGTGCACTAACCTTTCTGCTATTTCATCCTCAAATTAAAATGGTATCAGATACAGACACACACACACATATATAATATATATAGTATATATACTATATATTTATATATTTTATATAATATTTAAATAGCTAAGTATATGGAATATATGTATATTTATTATATATAAAATATAGATTTTATATATTCATTTATATATTAAAGTATATATTATATATAAAATATATATTTATATTAAATAAAAATACACATATTTTTATTTTTATGTATAATAAAAATACATATATTATTATATACATATATAATTATATATAATATATTTATATATATAAAATCTCTCTAAACACCTTATATACATATATGTGTGTGTTTGGGTATATATTTATATATTTATACCCAAACACACATACACACATATATATTGTAAACTGGGGTACAATTGGATCTAATTACTTATCAGAGCCTAAAGTGTGTGCAACTTTTGATCTGGCAATTTTATCTCCAGTTATCTAACCTGAAGAAATACTCCTAGCAATACAAAGAGACAATTGTACAATACAAATACAAATACAAAAAAATATTATTTACAGCAGTCTCTACGAAAGATTTGTATATAAAAGTCTAAATACATTTACATAAATACATATATAAACACATAAAGGTGTTAAGTTTAAAAAATAAAATGAAAGAAATAAGCACACTATAATCACAATTTAAATAATTAAAAAATATAGAGTAAAATAGGCTTACATTCATTTCCTGAAAATATACCATATTATTTTCCTATGGCTTTCATAAAAACCTTGGAAAAGGTGGCTTAAAGCAACAAAAATTTACTCTCTTACCGTACTGGAGGCTATAAGTCCTAACTCAAGGTGTCAGCGCAGCCATGCTGCCTCCAAAGGCTTCACAAAATAATTCTCCCTTGTCTCTCTCTAGCTCCTAGTAGCTCCTGGCAATCCTTGGCGTTCCTTGGTTTATAGGTGTATTTTTCCAATTTCTGCTTCCATTTCACATGGCTTTCTTCCCTGTCTGTTTCTGTGTGTGGTTCCTTCCTCTTATAAGGACATTAGTCATTCAGCCCAGGGCCCAACTTAATTCACCACGACTACATCTTAACTAATTGCTTCTGGAAAACTGTATTTCCAGATAAGGTCATATCCAACAACTCCAAGTAGATATGAATTTTTGAAAAACATTATTTAACCTACTACATATACACACCAATATATTAATTAAAAACATATATATCCCTGTTGTTGCTTTAAAAATATTGGTAATTTTAGTTTATCTTGTGAAGATTTTGATACTTGTTATTTATGTTTAGTTGTTCTTCCTATTTTTCAGGTCTCATTATTTTTAGTTTCTTATCTAATTATTTTCCTTTTGGCTTCATTTGACACAGTTAAACTCTAGCAAATAAAAGTATAATAAATTTATCATATTGTAACATATTTCATCATATATGATATACAATTATGTGATTATATTAAATGTAATAATTTTATATGTAGTAACATATGTGTATACAATACATAGATATGTATATTCACTGTATTATGCCCCCAAAATTCATATGTTGAAGCTCTAACCCCCAATGTGAAGGTATTTGGAGATAGGTCCTTCCAGGGATTAATTAAGTTTAAATAAAAATATAAGGGTGGAGCCCTAATTCATTAGGACTGGTGTCCTTTTAAGAGAAGGAAAAGACAACAGAGATCTCTCTCTCTGCACAAAGAGGAAATACTCATTGTGAGGACAAAATGAGAAGGCAGCTGTCTACAAGCGAGAAAGAGAGGCCTCACTAGAAACCAGCCTTGATGATGACACCTTGATCTTGGACTTCTAGCCTCCTAGATTGTGAGAAAATAATTGCTATTGTTTAAGCTAACCATTCTGTGGAATTTTGTTATGGCAGCCTGAGCTAATGCACTTTGCATGGAATTATGGCTGTTTCCTAGGTAATCATTTGATTATTCTATATTTTCTCATCATTGTGCACTAAGTAAACATGCCCTTTCTAATATACAATAAACATGCCATTTCTAGTATACAATAATTTATACAGTAAGTTTAATATAACCAATTTTCAAATATTTAACAATCATGATCTATCCTCATGTATATGAAAATTCAAGATAAATCTTTTTTTAGTTAAGGAAATTTTTTGAAAATCATTACTTTAACCAACTTCAATCTCTATCACTACATTTGGAACAAATAATATTTAGTCAGATGGAATGCTTCTCATATTTAAAAGAGTAAGTGTATATATTTAAGATGAAAATTATTTATTTAGTTGATCACTTAAGATGGTGGAAAATTAACATTTGAAGTATTTTAAAGAATATTTAAGGTGTTTAATGAAAAGTATTATTAAAGATATATAACTATAAATAACAACAACAGCAACAACAACAAAAAAAAACCTGAGTGACAAAGATTGAATAAAAGTTGTATTTGAAAATTGCAACATCTCCTAAAGCAGAAAAAGGCAAATATCTAGGCCCATTTTCTAATTTCAGGTAGATTCCATTTTTCATTCCTTTATTATTTACTTTTTAAATCCATTTTGTATAATAGAAAAATACAACCTTGAAAATTCATCCACTTAGAGAAAATTATGACATGCTCGTTAAAGAACAGTGACTACTGAGTTCGTGAAACATGAGCTCACACTGAACTTTGCATACTACTATTCTAATTCCAGTTTTGCCTGTAAACTAGCAAAGTGACATTGGAGTATTAATTTAGCCTTGAAAAACACTCTAAGCTTCCATATAAGTCCAGAACTTTATGAATAAGGTACCGCTTAAATGATAATCTCTTTAAAATCATTTTGTTAAGTTGCACTTTCCTAGTTAAAAATGTCAAGAAAATACTCAAATTCATTTGAGATATACTAAGTTAAATTTTTAAAACTGTAAGTTGTCATTTTATAAATAACAAGCATAAATATATTGGCTGAAGTTTAACTTGTTTACTTCACAAATATAATTTATTACACACTGAAAACATTCTTCAGCAATCTAGCAATCTAACAGTTTAAGTTGACAGTAAAGACTAATAGTAGGCAACAAAACTATAAACCATTCACTTTCAAATGTTGTTTCCCTATAAGACCTTCAAAACCCATATTGTTCCTCATAGAATTATATGTTCAACTTCAATCATTTCTTTCCTTCTTTCTTTCCTTCTTTCTTTCCTTCTTTCTCTCTTTCTTTCTCTCTCTCTCTCTCTCTCTTTCTTTTCAGATGGAGTCTCGCTCTGTCACTCAGGCTGGAGTGCAGTGGCTCAATCTCGGCCCACTGCAAGCTCCACCTAAAAAGGTTAAGTAAAGAGAATATCTGGCCACTTTCCTCAGTGTATCACAGTAAATACTATGTTATTTAGCTATTCTATCAGTGGGTAAGCTATAGGGCCTACTATTCATAGTATTACTCTAAGGAAAATCTCATCTCTTTCAAATTTGTTTGTGGCAAATTAATTAGAAAATTATATGCTTACTATGATGTAGGGAAGATAGAATAGGAACAAAATAAATTTTATAGTTTATTCAGTTAATTTGTGTGTGGTAAGGTGGAGTGGAGAAGGTGAAATTTATAATTGCATATCATATTTGCAAATGCAAATATTTGCAAAATGTCAGTACATAGAGTCAGCCCTCTGCATCTGTGGATACAGCAAACTGTGGATCAAAAATATTTCAAGGAACAAAAAATACCAACATGATAATAAAAATAATGTAAACAAAAAACTGCTGTATAACAATTATTTGCATAGCATTTACATGGTATTAGACTTATAAATACTCACAGATGATTTAAAGTATACAGGAGAATGTGCATAAGTTAGATGCAAATACTGCCATTTTATATAAGATATTTGAACATCTGCAGATTTCGATATCCTCAGAAGTCCTGAAACCAATTCCCCAAGGATACACATGTATATGTGCATATACACCCACACACATAGACCTTTATTCCCACACAGATTTCCCACACAAATCTGTGTGGGAATAAAGGAAGATTGAACGTGGTTTACATGAATCCAATTGGTTACCGCTAATTTTCTCCATTTTCTCTTCTTCACTTCTAATTGCTAAATTAAAAACAAATAATAATTTTCATAAAATGAGTATCATTTTATGTTCCACAGATACTTCTTAATGCTATTATTACAAATACTCTATTGGAACATACATATCATCTCTTAAATGTTCTATATTATCAAAGGTATACTTTCTTCAATAAGTAGATTTGAGATGATAGAATTTCATGAAGATTTATAAAATTAATGATAATTTGTTAAATATGGATGAATATTAACTTGCTAGTTTAAACTGAGCAGAGATAAAGGAAAGCAAACTCAGTAACTTCTATTATCTATCATTTTTAATAGAGAGCTATGATAAAAAGATAAATGCAGCCTAATTTATGTCTAGCTCTTTATTAAATAAGATTGATCTTATATTGAACAATTATCTTAATATAATAATTTACATATTCATTAAAAATAGTAAAGACTTTTGTTGCAGACCTCTGTTGGGAATTGTTCTGGAATGCAGTTTATTCTCACATTGACAGGATCATTTAACACATTTGGACATTTTCCTGAATCAGAAGGATTTGTAATCGTAGGAGTAATAGTTGGAGTTGAAGTAGAATCACTAATTTCTGGGGGAGGAAAAAACTCAATAAAATAAAACATGACATTAAATTAATTTTCTCAGATTTTTCAAGTAACAAGTACTTTTTGAAATAATACATGAATTCATATAAAATGAAAATTTTCAAATAAATTTTGCATTTAAAAAAGACCCACAAATTCAAGCACTAGTCATCAAAAGGAAAAGATCCAATCATACTTTTAAAATTGACAGTGTAGAATCCTATTGTCTTTTTCTTCAGAAATACAAAATATATTTACAAAACAACTTGGTGTAGATTCAAAAGGTAACAAAATATACATTCATACTGTATTTACAACTTGTATTTTATAGCTTAAGAAACAAGATGGAGCAATATGATTTACGAAAAGCATAAAGAAAAGGTGAGAAGAAATTAGAGAAGAGGAAAATAGGTGAAAGTACGTACTTTCAAGGGAATAATTTGATAGGTAGAGTAGAGAAAGCTGGAATAGCAAAGAATGGTAGATACCAACTCCATATAAATAACATTCCAGCAATGAGATATTATTAAAATCTATTGCTTCATAATAGAGTAAGCTCTCAGTTTCTGGAAGTAGGCAAAACAAAAGACTACCAGGAATAAGAAATGCTAACTATAGTCTAGAAGATAATGTGTAACATCTTTTACAAGGCTGGTTTGCTCAAGAGAGAATAATGAAGAGATTCAGCGTTCCGTATGTACCAACTCTAAATTAGAATTAAAATATTCAGAAAAAAGATAATTAAACTATCCAAGTCTTTTTTCAACTTTCCTCTACCTGCCTTTTTCATACAACCTCTCTCTCCTTAAAATAAAATCTAGCCAGAACAAAGAATATATGCTCAAATCCTCATTTCCTTTGCAAGTGTGCAAAGGCTGGAGCAAAAACCCAGGTTTTCCCACTAATGAGATGATGCTCACGCCAGTAAGCTATTATTCCACCTTACATTAACGATTTGATCCCATTGCCTCTTTGCTCTTTGTCAAGTAGCTAGGGAAGGCAATTAATGTCAAAGAACATGGATTCCTTAATTACAATAGCTCGTCATTGAAATAACTTGAATATAATGAATAGAAAAAGTTGGAGTAGTTGTGTAACTGACCCTGGGTTTTTTTATGAGTGTTTCATCTTACACAGATTATTTTTTAAAACCTATAACTATTGTGGAGTAACTTCCTCCTAACTTCACGATAATGTAGACATGCTTTTAATGCACTACTTACCTTCAACAGCAGGTGTCTTAGTTGCTAAAACAACAATTAGGGCAATAGCTATTATAGTAACTATGACAAAGAGGGCAATCAGAGAGATTTCTAATCCACTAAATTTCTTTCTTGCCATCTAAAAAGAGAAAATAATATATATTTAAAATGTAAAATATATAACTATAATAAACCACCAATAATTCTCATGAAATTACATACATTCTTTTTTTTAGTAAGTACAATGCAGAGTGGCAGACAGCACTTCCATAACATCCTATATTAAGCACCCACTTAATAATATATTAAGCATGTACTTAATAACTTGTAACTTATCCTCATATAAAATGTAAGCAATACATGCAATTTAAAGTAAAAGGAATGAATTACTGATGTGCATTACAGTAGTAGTATGCTGAGATGAAAATATAGATGGAAAAAATATATTCAAGTAGGTGTGCATTGCCTTCTCATTTAGAGCATTTTGCAAGGCAAAGGCTTCCATTTGCACTGTTTCTCAATTCTCACAACAATTTTATGAAGGAAATAGTTATTCATATTTTATGAATTAGGAACTTTAAGCTTAAGAGAGAATAAGTTATATTTCAAAGTTTAAAACTTCAGTTTTTTTCTTGAACTCTCGTCTCTCTAATTCCAACACTACTTTCCACAATGATACTGTCAAAAAGAACATAAATACATATATTTCATAGAACAGTATATATTTGCGAGTTGCTAGTCTGTTTAAAAATCTTTTGAATTATCACTAAGTTCCTCCATCAAACAGCAGCAAATTAGATATACAAAACTCTCATATCAAAAATATGTATTTATTATTAGATGGCATTATACTTTTGAGGTAGCATATAGAAGATACCCAAATGTAGACTGGAAAGAACACATCTACAATAATTATCTGAAAGTATATTTGTATAATTTAATTTTGACCACATATATCTTATTTTTCTTAGTTCTCAGGTTTCCATGGATTACCTGTATTCCATGATTTTAATATAAATCTTAATTCAAAGACATATACCAAAGTAGAACTTGGAACTTCTACAGTAAATGCTTTAATAAATTACTGGGTTTAAAACCATTTTTTTTTTTTTTGGTCTCACAATGATCCCTGTTCTGTAACTGTGTCAACTCAAGTGCCCAGTTTTCCCAACCTAAACATCTTTTTTTTCCTTCTTCCATAGGTTTTACAACATTCAATCATTCAGTAAGTCCATTTGACTTTATCTTTAAAGAATTTTTAGAATTATGCCTTCATTTTATTCCCAGTACCACAGCATAATTTTTAGATAACACATTGCCTTCATACCTGCAGTTCAGTTTCAATCCCTGCTCATCCACTCTTCTAGGTGAATTCTAAATTTTTCTCAATTCAGATGTCATGGTGAGTTCCTTACTACTCTGAGGCAGAGTTAATCTAGCCTTTCTTCATTTACCATAGCATAGGAAATGTTCATTGCAATTATTTATGTATATGTCAATTTCCTCAATTAGATTGTTACATTTTTGTTAGCAAAAATCGTAAAAGTAGTCAGAGACTAATATTAAGTAACCAAAAACTTAATTTTTTACTATAGCTTATAAATGAATATCTGCAGATTAGCATTCATTCTTAGTATATAATTTTCTGTTACAGATATGTAAGCTTATTACTGCATCAGTAATCTTCGAAGAAAATGAATGTAAACTAAACAGAGCAACAGGTAACATATAAAGCTGTTTGAAAAATGAAGCCCAGTTGCTTGATACTACGTTGAGAATTGACAAAGTTAAATTTAGTGTTCAACTTTCAATAAGTGTAAATCTCATTTGAAGTGATAACCTACTTTGCTACCAAGAAGTCAGTAATGAGAATTGTGTTTTCTTTTTTGACAAGGGAAATCTTAAAAAAATGCATTTTTTGTCATGAGTCAAACTCTCCTTTGTCTAGAAAAATCAAAACAAAATTTAAAACAATTGCTTAAAATTACTGTGATAAAAATACGATCCCTGTAATTTTGGATTACAGTAATTTTAAACAACTCTTCTTGGAAATTATATATTGATACCCTTTCTCTGCATATTTATTATGAAGATGAACAATATTGTATAACAACTTGAAGAATGATCTTTGAAAAGTCAACTAGGAAACATTAAATGTTTTATAAATGTAGCATTCTGCTCTATATAGATTTTCTTAGAATATATGTAAGCATACTTTATTATTCATCTATTTTTCAAAATCTCAATCAACTTATTTTCTTTCATATAGAGTCATTAAACAAAAGTTGTTATGATTCCACCTAAGTCTTACAAAAGTTATAGTGAAGAGTTGGGCCAAAAAAAAAAAAAAAAATCCTGTGTTTAAAACAAATTAGAAATGTGTTTTCCTGTTTAATACAAGGTACTGCATGTTTTAAATGGCAACTTAAAATATATGATATTGCTATTTTAACCTAGTGCAGACAGATGGGAATACTGCTAACACAAATTAAGAAAAAATATAATTAGTTGAAAACATAAAAATAACAAAAAAAAATGAGCTATAGACTTACCTTATTTCATAGCCTGTTCTGTTTGCTGTGTTATACCAGACTTGGATAAGGCTGCCAAAATAATGATCAAGGCAAGTTGCTTAGGTATATATTGAACTACTCATAAAGTTTTATTGCACCCTCATCAGCCTATCAGTGTTTAATAATCTTCTGCTCAACATGCAATTGTTAAAAGCCTTAACCCTGAAAGAAGTTTACATAAGTCTTTCTCTCTGGGAATGTAAGTTAATTAGTAATTGTACTGTCAGATAGTCTTTGATTTCTCAAAGCTGTGAACTATTATTATCTTAAGAACATAAAAGTAGCTCTTTCTTTTTTTTCTCTTTTCATAATTATATTTCTTTTATATTTAGATGTTCTTATAATAACTATTTTGTCTCATTGTGTGCAATTTAGATCTTCACTGGAAAGTAGAAACATATTTGAAAGACAGAATCTGTAAAAAATTTGCAGGATATAACAATTAGAAGGTAATATTTTGTAAAAAGTAATTATTAAATAAAAATTATTCCCTGTGTCTTGTCTTCGATCTTAAGGTTGAAAAAGTGACCAAATCCTTAAGTATAAGACATAAAGTAGAGGTGTACAGATAAGTAATTTAGATATAAAGTCAACATATTTATCTATTTATTTACCATACATAGCACTCATTGAATTATAAAAAAATCATATTGTAAACCCCTCTCATTTTATATAGTAAAATTTATAAAATTAATTACACTACTGGTTTAAGCTAGCATAATGTTTAAAAGCAATGGATTTGATATAAGAGATTTGGACATAAATGCTGACTATACTATGTTTACCTGAGAAATTGTGGGAAAAATACTAACTATAAAATCACTAAGAGAATTATATGAGCTAATATTGCTTATTATTATTGACTTCAATTTGACTCTGAAATTATTAGAGTCTCAGCTTTGCATACCATCTGGACACTACATTTTCAACAAAATATATATTAAAATAATGTGTGTGCATAAAGTAGAGCAATTAGGCTTTGAAATACACTAAATATGAGTCTAAAAAGAAAATTTTAAAAGATTATGCATGGATTTCTGTAAGACTCAGTAGCTATATAAAGGAGAAATTTCAGTATATAAAATCAGTTATGTAACAATAAGTTTAAAATCAGTCTAGAATGATCTAAGTAGGAAAAATATAACAAAACTTTTGAGGAATTTACTCTCTGTTCATACGCCACATTATTTTATATGTATAAAATCTCACTAAATCAACCCAAAGCTCCTAGAACCAATAGGCAAGCAAAGCAAGGTCACAGGATATAAGGTCAACATACGAAGTTCAATCATAATCCTAAATAACAGCAAGGAACAACTGGAAAATGAAACTAAAACATAGATATAGACAGAGATGTAAGTTGATAGGTAACGAGATTGTCAATTAGAGTAGCATCAAAAACTGTTGATGAAAAAGTTAAAGATTTTAAAAATTGAGAGGTATGCCATATTCATAGATTGCAAAACTCAGTATTCAGCTGCCAATTTGCCACTATTAGATCTACATATAAAATATAATCTAAATCAAAACTCCAAGAAGTAAATATAGACAAGCTGATTGTAAATTTTGTATATCAATTTGTATAACAACTTTATTGATAATTTCCCCTAACTGGAAACAACCAAAGTGTCTGTAAACTCTGGCATATCCATACAATAGCAAACTACTCATCAATGAAAAGTTATAAACTACTGATTTATGCAACAACATTGATAAATCTTATATTTCAGATCAGTTGTTTTCCCTTTCATTTTAGTTATCTGATAGATTCAAGAGAAATGGTTAACAACTTGTCTTTTTATTTCTTCTTTTAAAAGTGAGAGCAAAGATTCTTCCCAGCTTACCACATCTTTGAATTGAAAGGGTAAACCTCTGTCAAGTTTCAATTAGTCCACCTTTACATGTTCCTTTACATATAGAAATATTTTAAGTAACATTTTTTGTTTTCTCCAGTTAAAAATTTTGTGTGATTTTGAATTTGCATATCTTCCATTGCATATCCTTATCTCCCTCTCGTGTGAGACAAACCGGCCTTTGCTTTAAGTAATTACTTCTGCCACCCTAGCTCTGGTTCCAACAGTGAACCTCAGTCAATACAATAAGGTGTTCAAAAAATGCTTAGAAGTTGAGAACACCAAAATGAATCATAACTTCATACTGGTGATTGACACCTAGTGTAATTAGAACAGATTGTTCAACTACTGTCTTTATGGAGTATTACGTACTTTGTCTTTGAAATGTACATGTCAGAATTGCAAACGTATGGTAGTTAAATCATGGACATCAAATATGCACTTTAGGTTAAAAGTCATATGATTTAATATACTAGTTTCATATGTTACTTGCCACCAGGATGCAACAAAAAGACAAAATCGAATTTTCACAGTAATAATACAAAGATACTTAAAAATATTAAATAATAAAAAATGTTCTGCTTCTTTTAGAGGCCTGTGAAAAAACTAAAAAGGAAACAGCCACATGGTAAGAGAAGAAGGAATGGAAGAAGCCTCTAGGAGTTAATTTGTTTGAGTTCTTCTTCCTAGAAGACAGAAAAGAATGCAATAGAACACAAATATAAAAAGGCAAGCCAAGGTTCCTGCCTGGGTCATAAAAAATATTGGATACAAAGGATTTTAGAAGAAGAAGGAGAAGACAGTCAGGGGCAAGACACCAGCACCATTAGAAAGACCAAAAGATGGAGAGTTATGTGAAGAGCTTTCAGAAAATAGGACATATACAAGTGCTGGTATTCCAGTCTTACGCACAGATGCATAGATAAATAAATAATAGCACACATTTGCTAGTAAATAGCACAGATGACTTTTTACATGTATCTCTAGATGTAACAATTCTTACAAGCTTCATGCCCAAATTTCCAGATATCTTCAGCAGTCTAAAGTGGAACTCTTTACCATTTCCATCAAGACCATTCTTTATTTATCTCTATTTCAATTGATATCTCTATTTCTCCCTAAGCAACGTGAGTGCAAGACTCTTAATTCCTTTTTGTTAAGCATTATATGTTGACACTTAATTCTGCAAGTGCTTTTCCTCAATGTCTCATATGTAATTCTATTTACTGCTATTGGTATAATAATTACATTATTGTAATTGTTTCCTAACTGGTTTCCCAAACTCCAGTTATTCAACTTATCTCTTTTCTCTAAAGTAAATCCACCCACCTTTCACCATAAAATAATTCAATTCATTATATTCCCAGTGCAGTAGTCCAATGATACTTAATGCCTAGAGGTAGAGAACCAAATTTCTTAACCTTTTATTTAAAACCCTATGCCTTTCATATTTACCATTTCATCTCCCCTGCTTTTCCCTTCATAACAATGTGTGTCACGCTTGTAGTATAGTGCTGTCTTAGTTTGTCTCATATTAAAGCTATCCATGATTGCTTCAATTAGTCATATGAGACTGGAAATGCAGAGAGAGTAAGGACAATGCTTTCCCTGCCTTCACTTAAATCAAAATGCTTTTCAGGATGTTTTATATGGAGTAGAATATAGCAGTGACTGCCACTTGTATACCCATATCAATTCTCCCTTACCAAAGCTCGCCAGTTAAAGTCTATAAGGAACACAAATGTGGTCGAACAAGGAAGAGCAGGGTGTCTTAGTAACAAGAAGTGGAAGGGGCTTATTATAGGATTTAGACTTGTACTGTGTGACTATAGAGGCTAAAGAAAGGAAGGCTAGCTTTGAATTGAACAATGTCCAGAAGTAAGAGCAATTCAGTAATACAGTTGCCAGGCATCATAATCTTTGTTCAGGACGTTGGAGGAAAAAAAAAATCATGCTGGGGATATCATTGGTAATAAAACAGCAACACACTCAAAAGTCAATTTTTGCAGCTACAATATGGCCTTGTTAAAAACATGGTTTATTGTAATCTGACCATTACCAGAGCTAATTTTTCATTTTCTCTCTTTTCTTTCTTTTAGTGATAGAACCGCCTACATTTAATAGGGTATGTGACTGTCCAGATTATGCCATTAAACTGTTCATGCTGCTAATTTTGTGTATGTAGCTGAATTCCCGTCAATGGGATGTAAGCTGATTTCATGCGTGTGACTTCCATAGTATATATATATATTTTTTAAGAAACACCTTTCTCTCCCTCATCCTTTACTTCATTCTATGAACCAAACACATATGCATTTCTGTAAGTCAGCTTTGACCACGTATTTTCTAGGAGGTACTGCAGTAAAAAGTTAGAAGTCTCATAAGATTCCATGACATCCTTGTGGAACATAGCTACCTGTCTACCCTAGATCGTTCACCTTCTTCTGAATAGTAAATGAAAAATAAATAATCTATCTTCTTTTAGCCAGTGAACATTTGAATCTTTTCATTAGAGTAGCTTGTTTCATACTCATCTAATAACATAGAACAAGATATTGGCCATTGAATTATGAATTCTAACAATAAAATATTAAGTGCATCTACTATGGATCTAGAGGTTCTTAGTTGTATGATATGCATTATCTATTACCTTCTTTGACCTTCCATTATGTAACTTGCCAAGTATTTTTATGAATCAGGAAACTATTTGCATAGATACACTGCATAAACTTGAAAGACTAAGAAGAAATAATAAAACCCAAAAACCTTAAAAGGACTATAATATCATTATAGATAATTATAAAATGAAACAGAAAATGAAAAGGAGTTTCACTCATGCTTTGCTGTTTGATGACAAAAGTTTTATTTGTGTTGTCAAATCTTCATTTTTGAAATGGGAACTGTGGACTTGGATGGTGTTATGGTCCAAAGGTTTATGTCCCCTCCAAATTCATATGCTGAAATTCCTACCTTAAAGATGATGCTATTAGGAGTTGGGGCTTTTGGGAGGTGATTAGGTCATTGAGATGCAGCTCTTGTGAACGAAAATAGTGTTTCTCTATAAAAAAGCCCCCAAAAGAGCTTATGCCCCTTCCACCTTGTGAAGGCACAACATGAACGCACCATCTATAAACCCAGGATACGGGTCCTTACCAGACATCAAATCTGGCAGCATGTTGATCTTGGATCTCTCAACCCTCATAATTGTGAGAATTAAATTTCTATTGTTTGCAAACCATCATGTTTATGGTATTTTGTTACAGAAACCCAGATAGACTAAGATAGATGGAGAAGAGCTGGTTCATTTCAAATGTAAATTCTTGGAGAACTCCTTCAAGTTATATTTAAAAAACGTTCTTTAATCTTCACTGAAAAAAATTGACAAAACAAATTGCTACCTAGTAAATTTCAGTCATTTGATATGTAAAATTTTTTTTCTGTATAATATTATCCATGCTATGAAATACGCAAAAATTAAACTAATAAAAATGAATGTTTGAGAACAATATTTATAATTATCACTATAAATATTATAAATATAATTGAAAATACATTTCCTTCCTGAAAGATTCCAGTCCTAAAATATTCAACTTGTTAATAATTTTCTTCATCCTACTTCCATATTTTATTGTAGGAAATTTATTACAGAAAATATCACTTTTGGGATATAAAATATTTGTTCACATATTAGAAAATTCTGAAAAGACTAGGGACAGTAAGAAATTTAAACTGGACATTATTTCTCTGTAATGGTTATTAACTTATACATTCCTGAAATAGAAGTTTCACAAATAACAGTAAACATAAATAAAAATAAAGTGAGGCAACTATGAAATTAATCTGCTCTCCTAAGAGCACTGTGAGGCTTACCTACTTTTAATTAAATATTTGACAGAAACTCATGGCCATATTTCTTTGACAAATAAATTGAGAATTCTAAAACCAGCTTAGAAACTTGTTTTTTTTTTCCAAATTTCTCTAAGGTTATTGCTATACTATTAAAGTTAATTGGTAAAACTTCATAGACCTGAGTGTTCACCAGATTCAAACTAATTTTTAATTCTAATTCTGTGAAGGTTTTAACAATGATAGTAAGTTATCGATGAAACAGGGACTAAACACTTACTTTCTCTTTTCTTCACACATAAAACCTAATTGGAATAATATTTTTACTTAAATAGCAGTTACTAAAAGTACATTTGAAATCAATTCAAGTATAAATTTTTCAAAAGTAACGAAGCAGTATCTATAAGTAAGCATCTCCAAGACGTGGACCTTTTTAATTCTTCAATCAAGATTACAGCAATCATCTCCCAAAACCCCTTTTTGTATTCATCCATATAAGCAATTATTTCTAGAAACATAAGTTTTTGGGCACAAAATGTGGTCTCAATTGCTCATTTAACTCAAATGTTTTCTAAGCCAATGACAACCAACAGAATGAAGAAACACTGTCCAGCTCTAAAATTCATACTTACCACATTTTGAGATTTTTATGACCATTCTAACCTATCGGTATGTTACATAATGCCGTATCTGCATTAGGGAGAATAAACGAATGAGTAATATTCCCTTTCTACAATCACTACTTCATAAAGAATATGTGCCCTTCTACTGGGTGCAAAAGTCTCAATTTATTAAACTCTTGATGAAAAAAATGGAAAAGTGTTCTATTAAAATGAGAGAATAAGCCATCGTGAAGACATTGTATGTTGTTAATAAACTTCTTTGATGTTTTCAGAATATACAAGACAAGTGTTACAATACTAGCATTGTAATTACTTTCCCCAGAATATGCGAAGATCTATAGCTACAATATGATATCAGACTAATAGTTGGGGTTCATTTTAGGTTTGCACTGTAGTACTCAAATTATATTAAAAGAAATCCTGGCTGGACTTGGTGATTCACCCCTATAATCCCAGCACATTAGGAGACAGCGGTGGGTGGATTACTTGGGGTCAGAAGTTCGAGACAAGCCTAGTCAACATGGTGAAACCATGTCTCTACTAAAAGTACAAAAATTGGCAGGGAATGGTGGTGCACACCTGTAATCCCAGCTACTTGGGACGCTGAGGCAGAAGAATTGCTTGAACCCAGGAAGCAGAGGTTGCAGTGAGCTGAGATCGCGCTACTGCACTCCAGCCTGGGGCAACAAATTGAGACTCCGTCTCCAAAAAAAAAAAAAAGAAATCCTAATTGAGAAAAAAATCCATGTTATATGTCACTTGTAATGTAATACATGAACCTAATGAATTGTTTCACTCTTACCCAAAAAAAGATCTTAGAAACATCTCATACTGTGCTTTGGATAGGAACTAGATTGCTGGCACAAGACTGAAAACTCACCACATCAAGACATGCTTTAATGGAAATAATATGTCAGCATCTTTCACAAATACAGAATTGTTAGGACTTTCTACTTTTTTGATAGGTTAATTTGGCAACAAGATTTTTCAAAAAGTAGTTTGTTTATGCTTCAAAATGTCTAGATTCTGCCTGCTGCACAAAATTTAGAAAGTTGGAAAGGACATAAGGCTACCACATTTATAAGAAAACAGTTGAATACTCTTCAAAGATGCAACTTTTCTTGAACCCATTTGACAGTTGGAGTTACAGTAAAACTATTAACTCAAAATCTGAATAAAGCCAGAAGAACCCAAAGAGTTACAGGACATCAGCTCTTGTGTACTTGAGGCAGATGGGCATCAATGCCATGCAAGCCAGTAAGGAGAATACCACTGAAATCTGTAATGAATTGCTAAAGGCTGAGTGTGGGCAATCATGAAAGTGTGGGAACTCTGGGACCCAAAGGCACAGGGGAATTTCCACCCACTCACGAGTTCTCATGCATAGAACTGCAGACTGGGTGGAGAGTTTTGAGAAGCCCTCCCTTACGAGACAGTTTTAGTGGAAAAGAATGAAAAGTACAATATCCCACCTGCTCCTCCACAGAGCAAAGGCCTTAGGATGCTGGGAAAAGATAACAAATCTGGTGTCCTTGGGACACAGATGGAGACCTGAAGCTAGGGGAATGAAATAGAAATAAACAAACAAACAAAGAAAAAAAAATTCTCTTGGAGAATGGGTAGAAATATATTTTGGACCTGGACCACTAGGAGGGTCTCCCTGCCCCTGGGTTGGGACAAAATCACTGAGAAGACCATACCCTTGAGACCCAGGTACACAGCACCTGCTATAATGGAGTCCAAACTGGAAGTGAGAACAACACCCTTATCAAACCAGGTAAAGAGCATTGAGAAACAGAGAACAGCAGTCTACTGTTAAGGGAATGGTCAAGAGCATGGAAAGACATCTTCTCTGAGGCACAGAGGAAAATATATGACCTAAAGCCAAGAGTCAGCAGATATCGAGAAAAACACACTCTGCAAGCCAACCATCCTTACGGCCACCCTTGTTTCAAACTTAAGGTGATTCTATAGATATTTGAGCCTGCAGTTCATTAGGGTACTCATAGAAACAACAATATCCAAACCTTGTTTAGCTCCTAACTAGATTGACACAACATTCCACAATAAAGGCCTAGCAAAGGCAAAAATGCAACCACTTCCTGGCATGAGTATTATACTATTTACCTCAGGCCCCACTATCCTACAAAAGGTATCTCAATTTAATTTCACTATCAGATTTATATTAATTATCCAACCATGCTAAATAATGTGTGCCCATAAAAGCATGGATAGTATAGTATCCTCCTTTGTTTGCCTTATACAGTAAACATATTAGTGATGGCATATTAGCTGATTAAAATGTATTGAGGCAGATTTTTGGTGATACAATGTGATATGTACATTCTGTGAAGTTTTAATGCCGGAAGGTATACTACAGGAGAAATGCTAACCCATGCTTATTTATGTATATATGTAGGAATTAAAATTCTTCATGCAAACTATTTGTATTTAAGACAATAAAAATGCATATGTATATAAAATTAAAATAAAAAATAAAGGGCTGGGTGTGATGGCTCACACCTGTAATCCCAGTACTTTGGGAGGCTGAGGCGGGTGGATCACTTGAGGTCAGGAGTTCGAGACACCATGGTGAACATGGCAAAACCCTGTCTCTACTAAAAATACAAAAATTAGTGGATGTAGTGGCACGTGTCTGTAATCCCAGCTACTCAGGAGGCTGAGGCAAGAGAATTGCTTGAACCCAGGAGGTGGAGATTGCAGTGAGCTGAGATCGCACTGCTGCACTCCAGCTTGGACAACAAGAACGAAAGTCCGTCTCAAAAAATAAATAAATAATAAATAAATTTTATAAAATAAAAAATAACAAAACATGGATCAAATTGCTGGTAGCATTAAAATTCAGAATTAAGAACCTGAATTGAATATCAACCTTTTAAATGTTTTTTTAAACTTTTTAACATGGTCTAGCAATTTCTGACTAAATTATTTAGAAAAATATATTAAGAGAATGGATAAATATTCCTACACTTAAATACTAAGAAAGAAACTTCAACTATTATTGGGATTCAGTTTGTATAGATATTTACTATAAAATCAATATTTCTTTGAGGATCAAAGTAAAAACATTATCAAAGTAAAAACAACATTTTTGACCATCACCCTAGAAGTGAGACCTTTGACCCATATTTAAAAGAACTTTTTTAGACCAGGCATGGTGGCTCATGCCTGTAATCCCAGCACATTGGGAGGCCGAGAAGGGTGGATTATGAGGTCAGGAGATCGAGACCATCCTGGCTAACATGGTGAAACCCCGTCTCTACTAAAAATACAAAAAATTAGCCAGGCGTGGTGGCACACACCTGTAGTCCCAGCTACTCAGGAAGCTGAGTCAGGAGAATTGCTTGAACCCGGAAGGCAGATGTTGCAGTGAGCTGAGATCACGCCACTGCACTCCAGCCTGGGTGACAGAGTGAGACTCTGTCTCAAAACAAACAAACAAACAAACAAACTTTTCCACCTCCCAAATTTGCTATCTTGGTTTTACCTTTTTATGGTGTTTTCTTTTATTAAATTGGTATATTCATCTTCTTTGAAGAATATTGTTTTGGTTGTCTTTAGTTTTCATACTGGCAAATTTAAATCAGAAGATACAAAAGAAAAACAGAGATGCCCTTCTAGAATTCAGAAGAAAACAATAAAGATATAAAACTAATGAGGAAGTAAATATTAAATAGAAACAGTAAGACTAAACTATTGATTTATAAGCAAAAACGAAGATTATGTTGGGAGAGAGGGTTAAGGAGTCACTGCTTGGGAGGAGACACCAATGCCTCACTGAGATGACGTTTATGTCATGATCAAAATGACAGTAGAGAGCCATCTTGCACAACTCTGGAAACAGTGTCAAAGAGAAGCCACCCCTGGCACAGACACTCACAATTGAAAGTGAGTCTGGCAGAAGAAGGGAGAAAGGGGGGCAGTGTGGCTGTAGAGATTCTGAGGGTGGGGAGCAGGACTTGAAAGGAAGGATCCTGGGCCCTGGGAGATGAGGTTAGTGATCTGCTCTTCTTTGACAACATCACCCCAAAGCTTAGCATCTTTAAACAACAACTACTTAATATTTCACAATTTGTGTGAACCGGAATCTGGACACCAGCTTAGCTGGGTGTCTCTGGCTCAGGTTCTCTGAGGAGGCTGGGACTGTGGTCTCAAATGAACCTGCACTGGGGGAGCTTCAGTTCATGTGAGTATTGGCAGGATTCAGTGTGGACTGAATTTCTCGCTACCTGAGTTCCTCCCTGTCTGTTGGCCTAGGCACTCCCTCGGTTCTCTGGCATGTAAGCCTCTGCACAGGGCACTTTATAACATTGGAGCTCACAACCTCAGTTTGAAAAGTACAACAGAGAGGCACAGAGAGAAACAAGAGAGAAAGAGAGAGACAGAGACAAAGACAGAGACTAAGGAAGGAAACACAGGACAGACCAAGAATGTACAAAATCACTGCTGTTTTTGTAACAAAATCTTGGGAGTTGCAATAGACAATGTTTTTCTCCCCAAAATGCACATGTTGAAATTCTAACCCTCAATGTAATGGTATTAGGAGATGGGAGTTAATTAGGACCTGAGGGTGGCGCTTTTATGATTAGGATTACTGACTTTATTAAAACAAACAAACAAACAAACAAAAACAAAAACAAAACCGGAGCACTCCCCTGATCTCTTCCAGGTGAGCATACAACCTGAAGCCTGCAGTCTGCAACTCAGAAGAGTCCTCACCAGAGCCTGACCGTGCTGCCACCCTGATCTCTAACTTCCAGGCTCTAGAATTGTGAGAAATAAAATTGTGCTGTTTATTTAATTTATTTTTTTTTTTGAGATGGAGTCTCGCTCTGTTGCCCAGGCTGGAGTGCAGTGGCCGGGTCTCAGCTCACTGCAAGCTCCGCTTCCCGGGTTTACGCCATTCTCCTATGCTGTTTATTAAGATATGCATATATATTGCTTTACATGTAAAAATTTGAAACTTTAAATGAAAGGAACTTTTCAATCATTGATGTACACCTATAATAAGGACACAAAGAAAAATGTGCATATAGGTATGCATAATTATGTATGTGACATACTTGATGTAATGTTATTGTATAATACAGAATATATGTAATAAATATAATAATCATATATGTAATATATAATCTGTTATATAATTTCAAATACCTAATATATAACTATATAATATACTCATGTATGTAGTTAAATAAATACATTTATGCATTTAAAACACATTTACATAGCTGACTATATATGGATTATATATACTATAAGTGTGATTATACAGGCCAGGCGCGGTGGCTCACACCTGTAATCCCAGCACTTTGGGAGGCCAAGGCTAGTAGATCACAAGGTCAGGAGATCGAGACCATCCTCGCTAACATGGTGAAACCCTGTCTCTACTAAAAATACAAAAAACTAGCCAGACATGGTGGCAGGTTCCTGTAGTCCCAGCTACTCGGGAGGCTGAGGCAGGAGAATGGCGTGAACCCAGGAGGTGGAGCTTGCAGTGGGCAGAGATCACGCCACTGCACTCCAGCCTAGGTGACAGAGTGAGACTCCACCTCAGAAAAAAAAAAAAAAAACTGTGATTCTACAGCTTATATAAAAAAATATAATGTGATTGTATAATGTGTACATCATTATATATAACTTTGTATATTTATATTTAATTTGCAAAGACCATGTGAAATTTTAATTTCATGTAACTTAGTTTTGATTTTCTTAATTTTTAAAGTTTAATTTTTGTTGCTGTTATTGGTTCATTGCCTCAGTGTCATATCTACAAAGTCTTTGCCTAACCCATGGTGACTTAATTTTTAAATACTGTGCAAAATCTGGCAAGATTTATTTTTTGCATATGGTTGTACAGTTTTTCCAGTGCCATTCATTAGAAACCAATTTATTCTTTCTTCATTGAATAATTTTCATACCTATATTGAAAATATGTTGTCTATATAAGTGTGGATCCATTTCTGTACTCTATTCTTTTTCAACGATCTATGTCTAGCATTTCTCAAATGCTACACTACCTACTGTTTTAGAATAATTCTTGAAAACGGGTAAAGTTCACTCTCTAGATTTGTTCTTTTCCAAAATTGCTTTTTTTATTTGAGCTCTCTTTCTTTATATACATTTTAGAATCAGTTTGGACATTTCTACCAAGAATTTCTGCTGAGATTGTACTTGTGATTGCCTTGAATTTATATATAAGTTTAGAGATATTACTTCATAACAGTATTGAGTCTTTCAATCCAATAACATGGCATATCTTCCCATATATTTAGGCTCTCTGACTTCTTTATTCAGAAGTTCTCAGCATGCAGATCTTGTTTGTATTTTCTAAAAGGTATACCTTAATGTTTCTATGTTTCATGACATTAGTGTAAAAAAGTCTTATATTAAATTTTAATTTTAATGGTTAATTATAGACATATTAATGAATTTTGTATATTGATCTTTTATCCTGAAATTTTGCTAAACTCACAGAGTTCTTGTATCATTATTGATAATCATTGAGACTTTTACAACAATGACCACGTTGTCTGCTTATAGAGTAAGTTTTATTTCTTTTTTTAAAATGTTTGCACCTGTTATTTCTTTTCCTTATTTTATTGCACTGAGACCTCCAAAACAATGTTAAATAAGGGTGATGTGACAAATCATTCTTGCCTTGTTCCTGATCACAGAGGAACTCTGCAATCATGCACCATTTTAAATAATGTTATTTATAAGGTTTTTCTTTATAGATACTCTTGATCAGGTTGAAAACGTTACCTTTCTTGTTTGCCTAAATGGATGCTAATTTTTACTTAAAGCTTTTCAGCTTGTATTGAGATGATCCAATTGCTTTTCTTTCTGTTAAACTGGTGAATTTCCTTGATTAGTTAACTAATATTAGAAAAAGTCTTCCATTTATAGAACAAATTATACATGGTCATATGTATTATATTTTCATAATACATATGGTTGGTTTGATTTTCTAGTATTTTCTTGGGCTTTCATGTGTCTGTGTTCATGAGGATATTGGTCTCTAATTACTTAGTCTGGTTTGATATCTGTGTAAAGCTTACCTCATACAATAAACAGGGAAGTGCTTCCTCTTCTTCTATATTCTTCCTTCTCTTCAATATTTATAAAGTATTGCCATTATTTCCTTCTTAAATATTTGTTAGAATTTATCAGTGAAATAATCTGATCATGGAGGTTTCTTTATAGCTAGATATTTAGATATAAATTATTTTTTCATAGATATTATAGTCTAGTAGCTATATACTCTGATTTAGAATGTGAGGTCAGATGTCATCATCCAATATAATGTGAACGATAAGAAATTTGGATTCACTAAATTCTGAGTGGAATTTTTTGCTCATCTATCTGGTTTAGACCCATTAAAGACTGCATGCACATCTGAGCAACCAGAGTAGTAGAAATAAATTTACCAAGTGTTTGATTAAGTAAATTGATCATCACAATTTAAAGAAAAACTGCATAAATTAATTATGCATAGAGATACTGAAAAGATATTTAATAAGACTATGTAACAACATTAATTTTTCATTTTCCACATAAATGAGTTATTCAAAATAAAAATTATTGCTTTATTACTTTTATATATATATTCAATTTTATGGATGTAAATTTACATAGCTTTGCTTTTTCCTGGGCAACTACCATTTATTGTGGGGTGAAAGGTACCCAAAATGTAAAATGTAAAAAAGGTTAACCGAAAGTTAAATATTTTCTCTTAAAAAAAAAGGAAAGTCAAACAAATATTAAGCAGGTAATTTAGTTCAGGTAAATAGAGTAGGTAAATAATATCATTATCAATGCAGTTAAAATATTTTGGTAGATCATTTTTGTTCAAGATAAAATGGAAACAGCTTGATTTCAGCCTTGGAGTCTGATTTTATAAAGAGTCATAAAATAAGTAGAGAGACAACTTCTAGAAATTCTTGTTTAAATCATGCTTTTCTTTCTTTAGAACTTGCCACTTACTTGTCATGTTAATGACACCAAAGTCCCTCATAAAAGTCAAATATAGCTTAAAGGCATCCCTTATTTCTCTAAATTAGAATAAATATTTAATTAAGTAAATTGAAGTGAGAAAGAAAATCTTTTTTTTTTTTTTGGTTTTCAAATATTTTATAGAGTAAGTGCAATTTTTTTTCACAAATACATTATGATTTCCAAGAGACTTTCAGTTCTGAAAGCTAATTGCTATGAGATAGATTTTGTACCTAAAATTTATTTATTCATCAATATTTAGCAACTTTTTATCAGACATTGTTTTAGGCACAAAGTTTAAATAGCAAAAATGACAATACTTTGCTCAATACACAATTAAGTGGATAAGAGAGAGAGACAAACAGTAGTTAAAATACAGTAATATTTAACTCTAATATCCTAAAGACTTAGAACATAAACATCTCGAATCCAATTCTTTCCATCTCTCACTCTGCTTTGTTTATAGCATTTTCATTTTATTTTGTTTTTGGTTACAACCTTTAATAAGTACAAAGGAATTTGTTGGAAACCAAAAAAGTTTACATCCTCATTTCTAAAACTAAAAATAAAACAATATAAATAGTTATTGTATGTTTATTTAAATTTTATCTTTGTGTAAATAGTTCATTGAGTTTAAGCCACAAATGCAGTTCTTCCTATCCTGAGATTACGTTTCCTTGTCTTTTGATACATTTGATAGTGTATTTAAACATAACACATTTGATAATGTATTTTAAAAAGTAAAGTGTATAAAGATCAAATAAGATCGATATGATTATCACCGGCAGTCACAGTGCTTTCCAGAATGAAAGTCTTTGCTTTTGCAGATGGTTACTGATTTTTGTTTTTTACTTTTTTATTTTGATACTTTATCCTCTTAATTTCTGAGATCTGATGTCCTGTATGAATAAATAAGAAAAACACGGATGCTTCTTATTTTCTCCTTATTTTATACTTGTACAATAATTGTAACAGAATAAGATCATGGGGTTTTGGGTTTGAAGTTTTGCCTGTGTTTGTTTTTTTTTTTTCTATAAGTTCATATTTTATTCACTTGAGTTATTGTAATCGAAGTATTTCTTTAAGATAATACACATGAAATAATCTGTAATTCACTATGTGATTTTTTATGGTTTTTTAAATCATGTTTTCATTTCTCATAGTGAATGGCATGCCTGACATGTAAATTGGTAAATGTTAGACAGAGTTACGTAGTAAACCTGAACAAAATAAACCTTCCTAAAATCTGCTGATGTTCGGAAAGTTACCCTATCAAATCAGTGAGGGGAAATTTATTTTTTTTACTTAGCATAAAATATTTGGACAGGCTGCTATTATAAGAAATGTAAGTTTAAAATTTTAGAAGTAATTTCACTTGAAACCTCAATAGACATACAATCATTATATTTCATATAGCCCAGCACTGATATTTAAAGTCTAGACTCCTTAAAGGTCAGGTCTAATGCCCTCACTATAATGAAGACTTCTTTGAACTCTTCCACCCCACTTGATTTCCCCTAGCTAACAGCAGTTTCTCTCTCTGAAACCCCATTATGGTACATTAGATTCCTCTTATCTCCCTTTTCCTGTTTTATAAATATTTGTGTATATTTGCCAACCATCTTAATAACACTCTTTTAGTGTTCCAAACATTACTCAATGTGTTAGCAAGTTCTTCTTGTTTACATATGATTACCTCAGTGAATAACAAAAAGAACTTAGAGTTTGCTTAAATATAAACACCACCATAAAATAGATTGACATTTGAAACGAGTGTCTGAGAAAAGCAGGAGAGAGAGAAAAAAAGAAAGATGATAGAAAACATGAAATATGATTAGAAGAAACCAGAATTGATGATAACACAAATATTGATGATGTAATTTCCTCAGTATTCGAACAGATCATAACAAATTTTGTTTTATGCTCTCTAGTAGTCTCTGCGAAATGAGTCAGACTTAGTTATGTAATTTCCAGTGTTCATAAATAAAATCAAACCAGTTGTCCACAAAACTCACATAAAAAATATAAGTTTCTTATATTGAGAGTGTAAATATATTTATCTCATGGGTCTTTGGGTATAGGGTACAG
Source organism: Macaca nemestrina (assembly GCF_043159975.1). NCBI lineage: Eukaryota > Metazoa > Chordata > Mammalia > Primates > Cercopithecidae > Macaca > Macaca nemestrina. The sequence continues at coordinate 77,399,411 of NC_092126.1, forward strand.
GAAAGTAAAGGATATCACTTCTCCTTGTTACAGTATTTAAGGCAATAAGTTTCATCCATTTGTCCTTTCAATATAGGCCTAAAGAAAGATGGGTCAGAAGTGGTTTGGCTATGTCCGCACCCAAACCTCACGTTGAATTGTGATAATGCCCATGTTTCAAGGGCAGGGCGTGGTGGAGATTATTGAATCATGGAGGCAGTTTCCACCATACTGGTTTCATAGTAGTGAATAAGTCTCACGAGATCTGATGGTTTGATAAATGGAATTTCCCCTGCACAAGCACTCTTTCTGTCACCATGTAAGACATTACTTTGCTGCTCATTTGCCTTCTGCCATGATTGTGAGGCCTCCCCAGCCGTGTGGAATTGTGAGCCATTAAACCTCATACCTTTATAAATTACTGTGTCTCAGGGTATGTCTCTATGAGCAGTGTGAGGACAGACCAACAAAGGGTCTATTCAGGGAGGTAGTTCAGTATAATCAATTTTATGATCAAAATCATGGCATTGTACGATTAAATTTCTGCTTATCTTGCTTAATCTAAGTACAGTTAGTAGAATACTCAATCTTCCTGTTTTCAATTTTTTATTTTCCTACATGTTCTCCTGTATACTGACACTACAAACTACCTTTATATTCCAGTCTAGACTTCTAGACATCAGCAGATGAAAAAATATTCTAAGCAATTATAAATTGAGCTACCCAATGCTGCCTAGCAACTGTGGAGTAATCTTTGTGAAACTACCATATTTGAATATTTTATTGAATTTTTCTCATATTTTTTAAATGGAAAAAAAGAGCAAGTTTTAATATCAGTGATCACAAAGTAGAGGTTTCATATAGTTAGGACATTTAATTGGGATAATCCAAGTAGTACTATTTGAAAAAAGAAAAATATCTTTAGGTGTGATTAAATCTGAAAAAATTCTCCTCGATCTATGCCTCAGTGAATTTAAGTAAACTGATCATGGTTTGAAATGTGAAAAAATATGCATGAATTCCCAGAAATACATATTATGGTATTAAAATAAGAAAGATATAATTTGGGATCTTTTAACATGTTTTAGATCTCTGGAAACATAAAAGTTTAAAACCGGAAGACTAACTCTATTACTCACTATCAGGACTACATCGTGTTTCTTGCTCTCTGGTTTCCAAAGTGAAAGATAAATAAATTTGAGCGACAACAATTCAACTGTATACCCAAGGAGGTTCAGTGTGTGTGTGTGTGTGTGTGTGTGTGTGTGTGTGCGCGCGTGCAAGTATTTGAGATATAAATGTAAATACTATCCATTACCCTTTTTGTCCTATTTTCTCCTTCCTTAAAACAGGCATTTTTGAAAAACAGAAAAAAGAATACTAGAAAAGAAATTTATGAGAATGTATATATTAAGTTTATGATATGAGAAAAATAATTAAAATAATATGTTAAGGCAAGTATCTTCAATATCAGAAAAAGAAATATTAAGAATTTGGATTAAACTTGAAAATAGGTAAAGATATTAAGAGACATGGTATAACTAAAATAATAATAATAAATGAGTCCATCTTAGCTTTTTGGTGATTTACAATATATTTAGGTGTACAGCATAAACATAAAATTATTTGTGCAATTTAGAGAAAAAATTACTACTGAATAAAACATTTGATTATATCGATCCTTACAGTACTTACATCTTGAATACACAACTTGTCCTAAAGGGAAAGCATCTGATATGACTATCTTTAATCATAATTGATTACTGATTAATAATCTGTAAGAAAATGAATTCATCTGCATCGGATATAACTTTCTGTCATGAACTGGCAATCAACAATTTATAAATAAATATGTATATATGTGTATATATATACATATGTATTTTTTCTTTTCTTTTTTTTTTTTTTTTTGAAACGGAGTCTTGCCTCTGTCGCCCAGGCTGGAGTGCAGTGGCTTGATCTCGGCTCACTGCAAGCTCCGCCTCCCGGGTTCATGCCATTCTCCTGCCTCAGCCTCGCGATTAGCTGAGACTGCAGGTGCCTGCCACCATGCCCAGCTAATTTTTTTTGTATTTTTAGTAGAGACGGAGTTGCACCATGTTAGCCGGGATGGTCTCAATCTCCTGACCTTGCGATCCGCCTGCCTCGGCCTCTCAAAGTGCTGGGATTACAAGCGTTAGCGACCGTGCCCGGCCTATAAATACATTTTCAATTATAACTTAAGGTTATGAAAAACATTACATTTTCTTTTATCTACAATTTATCTTTACTTTTGTTTTTTACTTTATATTTTTTACATTAATCAGGATATTTTTAGAAAGTGTACATTACCGGAAAATAAAGATACTTTACTGCTTCTCAAGGATTGGTTATACCAAATGGATAAAGTATTTGGGATAGAAAAATTCCATTAGAAAAGATATAGCTAGCTGATTCATAAATGAAGCATTTCTTTTTACCAGTATATTAGCTAAAATGAAATTAGATTTATATTTGTGTTTTTCAGATATGATTTCAAGGAAACAACGTTTGCCTTTTAAAAGTGGAATATTTTTCATAATTGTAAAGGGAATATTGAGCATGTCTTAAAAGAATAACAAAAATAATATGGTTTATTGAATTGAAAATTACTTTAGACCTCTGCATTTTCTTAAAATCCTTTCCCTCAGAGAATGTTTTCTTTAATTATTATTTGTATGCTGAAAACTACTAAATTTGCTTTTCTAATTTTTCTTCTCATCTAAACTACTAGGTCCCAGACTTTCTATTGTACATTTTGTCTAGTATCATCTTCTGACCTAAGCCACAATAGGCCTAACAAAATGCCACACAGTTTCACTTGAATGTGCGTCTATGTTTCAAAGTCCACAGTTCTGAAACCAAATCCAGTATTCAGTATTCTTTCTCTCAACTTGCTCCTAAATTATTTCAAGACCTTTTCAGTGCTACTATTTCTAAAGTAACCATCCTCAATACCTATTTAACATCTTTCATTAGATAGGTGACTTCATGTTAGATCTTGCATGAAGCTTCTGATCATTTTAGCTGTTAAGCTTTTCCCATTCTCAGAATTTCTATAGAATTTTAAAAATACATTTAATATTAGGTAATTTTGTTTCATTCCCTAATGGTTTTATATATGTGGATTTAGCTATGAACATTACGTGTTACCTAAATAACTTTTAATCTTAACAAAATTATGCTAAATATAACCCATAATTCCGGTTTTACCAATGGTTTCATGAGACTGAGAATAATACGCCTATTTCAAAGTTGTACAGAACTTTGGTTTAATTCTACTCTGATGTATAATTTGTAAAACTTTCTACGATTGTATTTTCTCCTAATATATCATGGAACATTTTATTTTTCTTTAAACCATGTCCAACTCTGAAAATAAAGTAGATAATGAATAGCTGTTGGTAGATTAGTAAAGAAAAATCAGTCTTGCAAAAATGAAGCTATTCTTTTTTATTGCTGTTGCTGTTTGTTTTGTTTTGTTGTTGTTGTTGTTTGAGACAGAGTGTTGCTCTATCAGCCAGGCTGGAGTGCAGTGGCGTGATAGCGGCTCACTGCAACCTCTGCCTCCCGGGTGCAAGCTATTCTTCTCACCCTCCCGAGTAGCTGGGATTACAGGCGCCCGCCACCATGCTCAGCTAATTTTTGTATTTTTAGTACAGACTGGGTTTCTCCATGTTGGCCAGGCTGGTCTCGAACTCCTGACCTCAAGTGATCCACCCGCTTCGGTCTCCTAAAGTGCTAGGATTACAGGTTTGAGCCACTACGTCTAACCCTCGAAACTATTCTATTTGATGATAAATAAAGCAACACTATTCTGAGGGAATAATAAAATCATTGTCTATATATGAATATATTCTAGGTTATTTATAGACACAAAACCCATTGAATCATAGATAATAAACACAAAGTAATAAAACATAAAATCAAAAGGCTGACTGCCAAATGTCACCATAAGAAAAGATAAGACAAAATATTTAAGAAGGTGTTAAAAAGGACATCTTTGATTAGTTTTAAATTTTGTATAATGCCTCTTGTATATTATTATTAGTTAATGTCATTATTGTAGTGAAATATCAAGCTCAGGAAACACTGAATTTGTTCAAGATATTCTCTTTTATCTTCAATAGAGATTGGCTAAATGAAAATCATAGTTATAAAATCTCAAAAATCTTTCCTATTAATGGAAAGATCCCAGACATGGGAAATAAGGACTGTCTCTCATGATAAAAGGGAGCATAGAGTTTGTTTTCCTTGCTCTCAGCAGCAACATTAACTGCCAGAGATAATTCACTGGAAAGCAGCGAAGTTGTGGGTCTAGCAGTGCTGATAGAATCCTAACAAGATCATTTTCAGGGCATTATCATAGCTGTGTCTGGCACTACCTAGCATCCTTTAGTTTCTACCCACTTTCTGAATGTTTTGTTGATACTAAGAGATGAAGTCTGGTCCCTGATTAAAGAAAAAAAAGCCATGCAAAAATTAGGTTTATGATCTCAGTAAGCATCCATATTGCCTGAATATAAACAATAAAGGAAACAAAGAATTACTAGAACATCTCCTCAAAATATTGGAGAATGAAAAATTATTCAGTTCACATAATGATGTTCAAAATACACTCTAATTTCTCAAAGTCTCTTTAGAATGTTAAAATGTCACACAATTTATTTATCATGTAACAATACACATTTGTTTTAAATTAGTGATATCCTCATAGGGAAACAGTCCTTTTCACAACACGCAGTTAAACAGAACAGTTTGTCCTTGGCAATTTCCAGTGACTGCCTCCAGTCACCTGGGCAACTATCATGTCTAAAAGCTTACTTAGAGACACTTAAGCCACAATCCAGGTGAAGGACCATGAAAAGGTTTAGCTTTTAACCTTGCATGTCATCAGAAACTCAGAGCAGCATCAGTTAACACAAATATACCTCCATTGAGGAGGAAGCTTACAAACAAGAAACGCTATACGCCTGTATCAATCAGTAGTTCAGGGGGATTAGCAGTTCCATAAACAGCTCATTTCACGTCATTGTCATGTCCCTTCAGTCTGCTTCTCAATCCCCTGCCTCACTTCATTTTTTCCACTTCTACTTGTTAATTAAGGTGTTTATTTAAATATATATATATTTGATATAAAGCTAATTTTCCTTAACCTTGGAATATAGGCAGAAATTTACAAGTTTGTCTCGGGAGCTGGATCACATCTTTATTTGAGAAGGACTATACACTAATGTGACCTAATTATCTTTGTGTTTCTAAAGTGTCTGTACTTCATAAGCAATTAAAAGAAGTATGCTAAAATCATGCAACTTTAAAACTGGGTCTATTGATAAGAATTGTATTTCCTAACACTCCATAAGTAAGTTGAAGTTGAAGATAAGTAATAGTTAAAATGTAAGATAACAGCATGCTAACAATTATGATATTGTGAAGTAATGATCAGTTTATTTGGTTGTATCTGCAATTACAATCTAGTTGTTTATTTACCTAAATTTTAATCACTTAGGATCTATATGTGAGCATGGGCCGTTGTGTGTAGCTTAGTATTTGTGCTACTGCTCAATAACAGAGAACATTATATAAACATTTTTAAATTCATGAAATTCTTATTCAGCAGGACTATCACATTCATAAATGTGAATATTTGAAAATGTTTAATGTGAAAATTCAATTGAACTTTTCTTTAGATATAAAAGAAAACAAAATCTAAAATCAAAACTTTTTTGAAAATGCCTTTTTATGTTCATTGTGTCAGCCTACAAAAACAACTTTTTCATTCTGCTTTACTGGCGTGATAATATTTTGAGAAGTCTGGGAATTCAGGTACATAATAGAAGAAATAATGGTCTACTATTTGTTATACCTCACTTGATTTTGAACTATTATTCAATCGTTTTATTTCATTCCTGAAAATTAAAACAATTTTCTGTTTCATTCTTGTTAAATGAGAAAAAATAAAAGAGTAAAACAAAAGAGAAAAAGCAAAACAAACAAAAGGAAAGAAAAAGAAAGGAAAGAAAAGAAAATGAAGAAAAATAGACATCATATTGAGATGTGTCTTCTTATCTAATTAAATGACGCTCCCATCAAATTACTTAAACCAATGAAATATTCAAATAATTATCTATCTCTCCCCCAAATCCTTAAGGGATAATATTCTGCATATTTAAAGTATGAAGCTCTCTATTGCTCTCCAATTGCAGATAATTAATTGGCTGAAATTATACTCAATTACCTACACCAACTTTCTTCTGAAAACATTCTTACTTTGCTTGAAAAGCAAGCATCTGATTTTGATCAGCTGTAATTATCATCTTACAAGAGGATTAAGATTAATGAATGACTATACAATATTTTGTGTCATTAACTTGTTGATTCCATTTATGATACTTCAGAGAATATGATTCAATATTATTGGGAATTTCTCATAAACAAAATTTTTACATAGAAATCAAAAGCTATTAATGAAGAAGAAAATGAGAAGATAAAAAGAGTGATTGCAAGGACAAGTCTCACTGAACTTAAAGTTTACAAAGTGCATATTTAAATGATAGAAATAAAAGGTAAAAACAAAAACACATAGATGAGTCACATGAGTTTTTAAGATAACTATGTGGAGTCATAAGTTCTAAATTAGAAGCTTGTGAAAATTACTAAAACTCATAAACTACATTTGGACTGAAAAATGAATAAAGTATTATTCTTTTTGGCAAATGGTGAAATAATATTATATGTAATATCATATGACAGACACTACTTTATTCCTTTTATAGGGGATTATCTTCTCTGGCAAATAAAATAATTTTCTCACTAAAATAGTATGGTGGAAGAATAAATCTCAATATAGCTGAAGATATACAAGAGTGCCTGGCTTCCATAGTATGGGATTAAGTCTCATATTCTGGATTAGCTGTATCTCAGATTACTTCAAAATCATAGAAAAAATGCTAATCATTCATTGTGGTAGAAAGATACAGAGATGGTGCTGTCAAAATGAGTACATATGTTTTCCTTCAAAGAAAGAACTAAAACTGAATCTATGAATTAAATACGATTGACTTCGCATATTGATCCAGCTTAAAATTTCGTAACTGTTTAGGAGTATTTCAGTGATTTTTGTTCAAACTGATTTAATGAGGAAAAAATCTGGAATATATTATTTTGAGAATATTAAAATAATTTGGGATAATATGATATCAGAAAAGTATCTTTGTTGGATTCATCAAGCCATTTATGAATAACATCAATTCCATTTAAGCAACATTTTTAAGTGGGGTGAATGAGAGAATCAGGAAGAATTCAAGTGTCCACATATAAGCAATTAAAAATGTATCTGGTGATAAGTTTATGGGCGATATGAAAGGTATATTATTTCATAATAAAATTGGGGGTTCCATAACCATTAGAAGAGCTATACTTAAAGTGAGTGAGTTTCTAAGCTCACACGAGCCTGAAAGGTACTATAACAAAATTTATAAATAACATGAAATTGCTATTTCATAAATACATTTTATATAAAACAGTGCAAATAAGAATTGTGTACTTCAGACAGAAAGTGTAACAAAATGTGATAATATCTTCTGTATCTATTCTGTTTTTTGCACTAAAGCCCTTTTATCCTTTTTGTTTAACTCAGATATGCATTACTTCATGCCTGCATTCTTATGGCCTCATAACTGGTCTCTTTGATCTTGTAAGTTGACTCCTCTCCATTTCCCTTGATACTGAAGTGATGTTTCCAAGATTTATTACAGCAAATAAGGACATGACAAGATGCTTGACATCATTGGTCATTAAAAAACTGCAAATTAAAGCTACAATGACATACTAACACAAACCTTTTAGAATGTATAAAATTAAAAAAAAAACTCATCATAAATGATGATAGTAAGGATGTGGAAGAATTGAACTCTGTACAATCACTTGGGGAAATAGTTTAGAATTTTTTAAAACTTTAAATATCACGTACCATGTTACCAAGCCATTCTACTCCTAGATATTTACCCAAAGGAAATGAAAGCATAGATTTCTATAAATACTTGTAAATTAATGTTTGTACCAGTTTTGTTTGTAATAGTTAAATACTAGAAACAACCTAAATATCCATCAAAAAGTGAATTGATAACACATTGTGTTATATCCATACAATGGAATACATCTTAATGAAAAAAAGAAGAAAAAACTGAATGGACTATGAATGGACTTGTAGGGGATCAAAATCACCGTGCTAAAATATGCCATGTTGGCATAATAATTATTTTAAGCTACAGGCAAATGAGAATCATCAGATACAGAAAAAAGTTTTCTCAGAGCTTCCCTTATCTTACTAAAAGCAGAAACTTCTGAAAAGTGAGGAGTGCCATAAATATCCTAGCTCAGGGAAGTTTTATGGTCATAAAAAGAACAGAAAGTCAGGGCCGTATGGACCTTCACAGGTAACCTAATCAGTTTCCATTCCATCACCCCATATATTAATATTTATCTTCCCACAGTTTGTTGCCCTCGAAATCATAAACTCCCTTTTCTCTAAAAACTTGCCATTCTTTTGTTAAGTTGGTATGTAAGGCCAAGTTCTAGCCAATCCTTTCAATTACTCATCTTTTAATACTACCATAATGCATGTTAATAATTTTTTTTTCTCTTGTCAATCTGTCCTTTCTTAATCAAATGTACAGGGCCTCCAGTGAATAATTTAAAATGAATAGAGAAAACAGAATTTTTCCTTCCCAGTACATTCACAGCATGGATTAAACAAAAATGAATATATAGAGTAGGACTGCATTTATATAAAATACTAGAAGATGAAAACTAATCTTTAGTGAGAGAAACTAGATCAATTTTTGCTAGAGCAAAGTGTGCTAAGGAGAAGGGTAGGAGAAAGAGTGAAAGATTATCGAAGTATATAAGGAACTTGTGGAGGTGATAGGAGTATTCATTTTTTTGGTTTTGGTGGATATATTCATGGGTATATGTATTCATCAAAACTTATTAAATTGTATACTAAATATATGGTCTATTACATGTCAGTTATATCTATATAAGTCTGCTAAAAGTAGAATAAGAAGAAGAAACAGTAATAAAATCCAGCCCTCTAAATTGCAAATCCATTGGAAATTTGAGACTTTCAACATGTTGCTACAAAAAAACATGTCCTGGAAAATAAAAATTATCCAGGACATTGTCACCACAGTTAAACACTGTTAATTAGACCTACTAATCTCAGCAGTTAGATAGAAGAAAGGAAACAAAGTTATTAGCATGGGAAAAGATTCTACTGAGATGTTAACTGTAGATGAAATTAATATATACCTGGAAAATACAAGGAAATCAAAGAAAACAGCAACAAAAAAAATTAATAGTGATAGTTGACTACCATGCTAATAAAATATTAATAGTAATTTTAGAAAATATAATGGGAATATAAATATTTAGAAAAGATTCTTCATTAAAAAACTAAATTCAAAATAAAGTGCAACATGTAGGACCTAACTTAAGAAAACTTTAGTACTATTCTCAAAGACATATAAGAAAATATGAATATGATAGTCTTTTTTGATGGTAAATTTTATTAAATATATATCTTTAATATACACTGTGTAACCTGAATAAGCTAAGCTACCTTGGTGGTGGCAGCAGCATAGAGTTGTATTTAATACACACACGCATACATACTCATATAATCATACACACCATCATATATATACACACACAATTACACATACACAAAAGCACTGAGAATTCCAACTTCAGAACTTTTGAAGATTAGAGATTAAGGAGAGAATTATTTTCCTCAACACACACAAAATGTCCAAAAAATACGATTTAACCATTTATTCTCCATATCACAAAACAGCTGTTTCCACTCTCCGCCTGGTCCCATTTTCTTTTCTAGCTCTGCATCCAAATACCAATCTGCTCTTTGGAACACCTCTGCAGCTGTCAGATCACTTTTGCTGGAAGACTGGCCCAATTTGCTTTGTCTGTCAAATTTACCTGTACTAAATCCAGATTCCAGAGAACTTGAAACTACTTGTAAAAATAGGGTGCCCAGAAATCCCTCAGAATTATATTCCCTCCTCATCCAGGAGGATATGCTTTTTGTTTTGATTTGTGTGTGTGTGTGGTGCATTTGGAATACTGTAGTCTAATTTTTATTCCAGTACACACATCTTACAAAAGTGTAAAGGCACTAGTTAAATAATATAAATAATTAGATAAAAATAAAAAAAATATTTACAATACACATATGATGCAATATTTTATTCACATTAAAATATAACAAAATGTAACGTTAGACAATATTGTACACTGTGTAAATTGTATAGCATACTTATATTTTTATTACGTTAAACAATGATAATCCAAAGGAAACTAAAACTACTCAATAAAACATACAAACAACATAAAACTAAAACAAATAGGTATAGATAAGGAATACGGAGTGTTCACTTAATATTTGTTTTCCTGGCTACTGTTGGTCATCAGATCGTCGTCTGTATCATGATCAAATGCATCTGTATCTAGGCTTCCAAAGTTCTGGGAAGCCATGGGCTCTCATGGACTTTATCCCATTATTAAAGACACTCTCAAGAGTTGTAAAACGAGTGAATAGTTGGTAATACTGTTTGTAAATCTTGCCAAGCTGGAGGCAGATTTGAAGAAACACAAAAGGTCCTACTAGGACTTAGGTTCTGGCCTTCAAGAAGGCCCCGTAACTGGGGGTGATTAACACAGGAACAGAAAACCAAATATCACATGTTCTCACATAAAAGTGGAGCTAAATATTGAACACACATAGACATAAACATGGGAACAATAGACACTGCAGTCTCCTAGAAGGGGGAGGGAGGGAGAGAGATGTGGGTCAAAAAAGTACCTATTAGGTACTATGCTCACTACCTGTGTGATGGGATATGTTCCGTAAACTTCAGCATTATGCAATATTCTCGTGTAACAACCCTGCACATGTACTCCCTGCATATAAAACAAAAGTTGGAATTTTAAAAATTAGAAAACAAAAAGAGGAGAAAAATAAGTGGCTACCATGGCGATGTTCAGGAGCACAGTCAAATTTTAATTTCACAGTAGAGTTGTCATGGTTACCCTGGGAACCAAGTAACATAGACATCATTGGAGTCCCTTGGTATCAGATTCCCAAAAATCACAATTCTAGCAAATAGGAATAAGTGAATATGATATTCTAATCCAAAATTATACTTTGTTTCTATATCAAAAGACTCAATGTTATAAAGATACTGATTCTTTCTGTGTTAACGAGAAAAATCAATATAATCCCATTTAAACAAATTTTTAAGCTGGTAAAATGATACCGAAATGTAACACTGAGATTTTCTGGTGTTTCCACAGCCACGCTCTATTATATAGGTAGAAATTTGGGGAATGTTAATATTTCTTCAAAGCCTGTAATATTACTAAACTCAGAATACACAACAACATAGATCAAAGTGTAATGTGAAATAAGAAATAACAGACATATATTCTAAACCTTCCTTTAAGTTATCATATGTGTTATCTAAGACTTCCTTTAATTTTCCATAGGTTTAAGTAAAATGATAAAGATATGATATGAACATGGCACATGTTCACCTGTTACAGCATTCTTTTCATCCGATAACTTTGAATTGCAGCTAAAAATCAGTTTATTATTGTCAGAAAGTTTAACTTAACACTGTATTGAAATAAAATAGTTTGCATTTGATACCTATCTTCCAATGTCAATGCATTCAACTACTTGAGAAAATAGTTTGCTGCTACCTTCTCTTTGCAAAAATTAAATAGTAATAAAATATTTTCAAGCAGTAATTCATATTTGAAATGAAAGAAATAAAAATGCATACAAATTCTGATTCAAAACCATTTTTTACTACTTTAGAATGCAGAATTCTACTATCTTAGCTCAATATGATTACAATTATTGGAGCATTGTGGTGGTGTCATAGTTCAACTAAATGAAAAGAAACTACTAAATCCTCTTCTGTGCAGAAGTAGGATACTCCCCAAGTAGGATATTTCTTAATTTTTAAATGTGCTCCACTTCATTAACATATGTAGTGTTTTATTTATAACAAACAAGATAGATTATTATATTTCTAAGCAATTACTTTAGAATTCAAGTATAAACTGAAATCCAGAGCTTTTAGGAAGTTCATTTTCAAGAATATTTACTGAGCCCCTACTTTGTTTTAGACAATTTATTACAGACTACACGAATCATTTAATGAAAATTTCACAACATGCTCTGAGTTTAGGCTCTATTGTTGTCTCCAGATTACAGAAACCAAGTTTATATTAGAGATATTAAGAAGTTAGGTATATAATTTTTTATATATGTATTACTCTGATCTCCTATGCTTGCTTCCTGTATTAGCTGGATCAGTGGTCCTCAAATATCTTACTTTCAGGACTTCACTATACCCTTAAAAGGTAGCGAAGTATCTAAAGAGGTTTTACTTATGTGGATATTATAAATCAACATTTACCATATTTGACATTAAAATGAGAATTTAAAATATTATGTCACTTAAAAGCATTGATAATAGCCCATCACACATTAAAATAAATATTTTCTTGAAAAATGTTTTCAAAAACAAAAAAATGAGAAAGTTTTTATTGTTTTGCATTTTGGCAAATCTCTTTAATATTTGGCTTACTAAACAATAGCTGTCTTCTCATATTTATTCCTGTTATTAACTTATTGTGATATTACACATTGTATACACTTATGAAAAATTGAGAATAAAAAAAGCAAATAATATCTTTGTGTTATTATGAAAACAGTTTTGAACTGAGGAGTTCCTGATTGGTTCTTGAGACCCTAGAAATCCCTCAACCACACTTGCAGAACCACTGTGCCAGGGCATCAGAAGTACCTAGGGTACAACTGGATACATCAACCTGTTACAGGTAATTCTTATTTATTCCATAGTTACAAACAGACATTCTAAAATATACCATAAAAATTTTATGAACATGTAAGAGATAATAACAAATTAAACAAAATTCTGACAATTCTTGACAAATTGTAATAAACTAATAAAAATAGTTATTTTTCATAACATTTTATTATTAGTAGTATAGTATTCTTACACTGTAACCTAGTATGATCACAAAATATGGTTTTAGGAAGAGAGCAAAAGGAAGCTATGGAATGATGAACGTACATATTGCATTTCTTCTTTCATTTGGGAAACAGCTGCTGTGTATAAAGCCTGATGCTAGGTGGCAAGGATTAAATAGAACTGAATTTGTTCAAAAATATTAAGAAATGCTTTCCAGAAAGTGAGAAAGAATAAATTATAGCTGAATAACCAAAATTGCCTGGAAATTCAGAGGTAGATTTGCAAACTGATGTTGGAGAGCTTAATGTTAAGAAAATAAGCTTACTAGTGAAGTTTTCAAAGTTTTAATACTAGTTAGTAAAATATTTCTAAGTTATCTTATTGTGATGAGAGAAATTTCTATATCATACCAAGTGGATAAAAGTGAAATATTATGCTAGTCAGTAAACAATGCCTTTCTCATAGCAACCAACAGATATGGCAAAGCTTTTCACTGATTATAAAGTAATGAACATGGACCATGCTTTAAATATGAAGAAGGAAATAACTTTCTTTTCTGTTCTTTAGTAATAAAGGAATGGAAACTCTAAAGAAAATTATTGCATTAAGCCTAAAACCTGAAGACTAACCTAACTAGACTTATTTAATTATAATTGGCAGTATATTTTTTATAAGAACAAAATAATTTAAATAAGGTAATGTGTCTTCAACCTTGTTTATTTGATTGTCTATGAAAAACAATCAAATATTGACCAGCATAATTCAGAAAATTATATATGCCTAAGAGAAAAAAAAATTGTCTTGCTATGATTGTTGGTACACTAAATTACAATTAAATATTTTAAGTTCATGCATTTTAATACAATATAACATTTTGAAAAGACATTTGTAATTTTTATAACTAACTTCCTACTAAGAAAAGAAGCAAAGATAGAACACAAGTTGGCTTACAACACAAAGTTCACTGTGATAAGAGGATCAAGGTACAATAATAACTTTTCCTCCAATAAATTACCTGTTTTATTGCAATTATATTTGATGAAAATATTTGAACACAAAGTTCAGTTTTCAACTAATTATGAAACATGTTTTCTGAATTAAAATATAAATATTTTAACATTCTTTAAATATGCTCTAAAATGACCTCATACTCTTTCAACTATTTACTGAGATCCTGCTATTTGCAATGCCCTACTGATTCAGGCCCAGTAGGAAGAAAAAAAAGTATAAGGACAAAAATATCTCTGTCCTTATACTTTGAGCCTAGATTCTAATGGGAAAGTAATAGACAACCAACAATTAAACTATTAAATAAGTATATAATATAGTGTGTTAGAACACGGTAAGAGTTATGTAGAGAAATGAGTAAGAAGGTGATTGTACGTGCCAGGAGATAGCATTGTTACAATATTTTTTATTTTCAAAATTAACACTCACGAAAATTTCATTTTATTGGTATATGCTTTTCTGAGTTTAGCACAGGTATAGATTTCTGTAACCACAACTGCAATCAAGATAAGAACAATTCTATCAACCCCCAAAAACTCTTTAGTGCTGCTCCTTTGTCATTAAATCTCTCCCTAACCCTAAACCTTGACCAATGCCAATCTGTTTTCAATCTCTATAGTTTTGTATTTTCAGGAATGCCACTTAAATTAAATCGTACAGGCCGGGAGCTGTGGCTCACGCCTGTAATCCCAGCACTTTGGGAAGCCGAGGAGGGCGAATCAAGAGGTCAGGAGATCGAGACTATCCTGGCTAAGATGGTGAAACCCCGTCTCTACTAAAAAATACAAAAAATTAGGCAGGAGTGGTGGCGGGGGCCTGTAGTCACAGCTACTCGGGAGGCTGAGGCAAGAGAATGGCTCGAACTGGGGAGGTGGAGCTTGAAGTAAGCCGAGATCATGCCACTGTGGAGACTCCGTCTCAAAATAGATAGATAAATAGATAAATAAATAAATAAATAAACTAATTAATTAATTAATTAATTAAATCGTACACTAGCTAGCCTTTAACACTGCCATTTTGGCTTACACCTGTAATCCTAACACTTTGGGAGGACAAGGTGGGAGGATCACCTGAGTCCAGGAGGTAGAGGCTGCGGTGAGACAGTCGTGATAGCACTGCTACACTCCAGCCTGGGTTATCAGTGAAACTCTGCCTCAAAAAATTAAAAAAAAATAAAACTGGCATATTTTACCCAGCATGTAATAACTTTGAGATTTATTCAAATTGTTGCATATCCCAATACTCTATTATTTTGTATTGCTAAGTAATATTCCATTGTAAATAATGTACCACAGTTTATCCATTCACCTGTTGAATCAGGTTTTCGCAATTATAAACAGAATTTCTATTAATATTTGTGTTCAAATTTTTTGGGCTAACGTAAGTTCTCATGTGTCTAAGATAAATATCTGGGAGTGAAACTCCTGGATTTTATGATAAGTGTTTGTTTCAGTTTAGAAGAAATTGTCAAACTATTTTCCAAAATGGCTTTAACATTTAGCATTCCCACTAGAAATGTTCCTTTGCTTATTCATAAAAATTTTAGAATCAGTTTGTTTATGTTAACAAAAATCCTGCTGGGATGCTAATTGTAATTTCACTAAATCTCTATGTCAGTTTGGGGAGATTTGTCATAAATACTATGTTGAGTACATGAAAAATCCAATCCATGCACACAGTATGTCTCTCCAAGCATTTAGGTTTTCTTTCATTTCATTATTATTTCATAGTTTTTCCAAATATATGTTTTACATGTTTTCTTAGATCCGTGCCTTAGTATTTCATTTCTTAAAGTTATTGTAATTAGTATTGAGTTTTTGTCTGTTAACCCTGTATGCTTTACCCTTGATAAACTCACTGATTTGTTCCAGGAGTTTGTTGCTTGTTTGTTTTGTTTGGCTTTAGATTCTGCATCATTCAGAGTTTTCCATAGAAACAAAATAACTAGAAAATATAGAGAGACAGACCCATGGGAGTGGCTCATGTGATGATGGAAGGTGACAATTCCAAAATTTGTAGGACAGGCCAGCAGACTGGAAATTTGCGGGCAGGAGTTGACGATGCAGTCTTGAGGAAAATCTTTTTTCTCAGCGAAACCTCAGTTTGCTTTTAACACCTTTAAAATGACTGAATGAGGGCCATATACATTATCAAGAGTAATCTCCCTTAATTTAAGTAAACCTATTGTAGATGTTAACCGCATCTACAAAACACTTTTACTATAAGATCTGTATTAGTTTTTAAGTTAGGTACAAATCTATTTAGCCTAGCTAGGTTTACACATAAAACTAACCATCACAGATTCTTTGGGATTTTCTAGGTGGATAATACATCATCTATAAATAAGGCAGTTATATTCCTTTTTTCCCATCCATATAGCTTTTTATTCCTGTATCTACTATACTCATCAGAACGTCCAGAACAATGTCAAATAAGAATGATCAGAGTACATGTTCTTCTTTGTTATTTATCTAATACAGAAAACATTTAATCTTTCAACATTAGGGTGATGTTAGCTGCAGAAACTTAGGTTGAGAAAGTTTCCTTCTATTTCAAATTTGTTGAGAGATTTTTGTTATAAGTAGATACGGAATTATAAAATGCATTTTATATGATCATGTTATGGTTTATTGACATTTGAATATTGGATCAGTCTTGCATCCCTGAGATAAATTCCACTTTTATGTAGAGTTTGAGGTTTTTGTATTTGTTTAGCGTGTGCATTGATAGATGCAAACGTCCAACATTTTATTGAGGATTTAATTCTCTGTTCATAGTAGATACTAGTCTTCAGTTTATTTTCTTTTATTCTTCAAAATTATAATTTGATTTTATTTGATTTAAAAAATATTTTATTTTAAGTTCCAGGGCACATGTGCAGGATGTGCAGGTTTGTTGCATAGGAAAACATGTACCGTGGTACTTTGCTGTACCTATCAACCCATCACCGAAGTATTAAGCCCACATGCTTTGGCTATTTTTCCTGATGTTTTCACACCCGGCTGACAGGCCCCAGTGTGTGTTGTTCCCTCATTGTGTCCATGTGTTCTCATTGTTAAGTTCCCACTTAAGTGTGAGAACATGCAGTGTTTGGTTTCCTGTTCCTGGGATAGTTTACTGAGGATAATGGCTTTCAGTTTCATTCATGTCCCTGCAAAGGACATGATCTTATTCATTTTTATGGCTGTATAGTATTCCATGATGTATATGTACCACATTTTCTTTATCCAATCTACCATTTATGGGTATTTAGGTTGATTCCATGTCTTTGCTATTGTGAATAGGGCTGTAATAAACATACATGTGCATGTACCTTTATAATAGAACGATTTAAATTCCCTTGGGTATATGCCCTGTAATGGGATTGCTGGGTCAAATAGTATTTCTGTCTTTAGATCTTTGAAGAATCGCCATACTGTCTTTCACAATGGTTGAACTAATTTATTCTCCCACCACCAGTGTATAAGTGTTTCTTTTTCTCCACAATCTCACCAGCATCTGTTATTTTTTGACTTTTTAGTAATAACCATTCCGATTGCTATATGGTGGTATCTCATTGTGGTTTTGATTTTCATTTATCTTATGATCAGTGATGTTGAGCTTTTTTTCATAGGTTTGTTGGCTGCATAAATGTCTTCTTTTGAGAAGTGTCTGTTCATGTCCTTTGCTCACTTTTTAAAGAGATTGTGTGTTGTTCTCTTATAAATGTGTTTAAGTTTCTTAAAGACACTGGATTTTAGACCTTTGTCAGATGAATAGATGACAAAAATTTTCTCCCATTCTGGAGGCTATTAGTTCTGATAGTAATTTCTTTTGCTGTGCAGAAGCTCTTCAGTTTAATAGATCTCATCTGTCATTTTTTTCTTTTGTTGCAATTGCTTGTGCTATTTTTATCATGAAATCTTTGCCTGTGCCTATGTCCTGAATGGTATTGCCTAGGTTTTCTTCTAAAGTACTAAGAGTTTTTGGTTTTACATTGAAGTCTTTAATCCATCTTAATTTACTTTTTGGATAATGCATAAGGAAGGGGACCAGTTTCAGTTTTCTGTGTATGGCTAGCCAGTTCTTCCAGCACCATTTATTAAATAAGGAATCCTTTCTCCATTGCTTGTTTTTGTCAGGTTTGTCAAAGATCAGATGTTGTAGTTGTGTGGTCTTATTCCTTAGTTCTCTATTCTCTTCCTTTAGTCTATGTGTCTGTTTTTTGTACTAGTCCCATGCTATTTTGGTTACTATAGGCTTGAAGAATAACTTGAAGTTGGGTAGCGTAATGCCTCCAGCTTTATTCTTTTGCTTAGAATTGTCTTGGCTATCTGGGCTCTTTGTTGTTTACATGTGAATTCTAAAATAGGGTTTTTTTTTCTAATTCTGTGAAGAATGTCAATGGTAGTTTAATGGGAATAGCATTGAATCTATAAATTGCTTTGGACAGTATGGCCATTTTTACAATATTGATTCCTCCTATTCATGAGCATGGAATGTTTTTCCATTTGTTTGTGTCCTCTCTGATTTCCCTGAGAAGTGGTTTGTAGTTCTCCTCAAAGAGGTCCTTTGCTTTTCTTGTCAGCTGTATTCCTAGGTACTTTATTCTCTTTGTAGGAACAGTTGAAAAAGAGGGACTCCTCCCTAACTCATTTTATGAGGCCAGTATCATCCTGATACCAAAACCTGGCAGAGATATAACAACAAAAAATAAAACTTCAGGCCAATATACCTGATGAACATAAATGTAAAAATCCTCAATAAAATATTGCCTAACTGAATCCAGCATCACATCAAAAAGCTAATCCATCATGATCAAGTACGCTTCATACCCAGGATGAAAGGCTGGTTCAACATATGCAAATCCATAAACCTAATCCATCACATAAACAGAACTAAAGACAAAAAAATCACATGATTATCTCAATAGATACAGAAAAGGCCTTTGATAGAATTTAACATAACTTTATATTAAAAACTCTCAATAAACAAGATATTGAAGGAACATACCTGAAAATAATAAGAGCCATTTATGACAAACTGACACTCAACATCCCATACTGAATGGGCTAAAGATGGAAGCATTCATCCTTGAAAACTGGTACAAGACGAGGATGCCTTCTCTCACCACTCCTAATCAACATAGTACTGGAAGTTCTAGCCAGGGCAATCAGGCAAGAGAAATAATATAAGGGATTCAAACTAAAAGTTAGGAAGTCAAATTGTCTTTGCTTAATGATATCTAGGAAATTCCATTGTCTCAGTTCAAAAGTTTCTTAAGGGGTTTATTTTCTTGTACTATATTTATTTGGTTTCACCATTAGGATCATGCTGGTCTCATAAAAAAATTAGGAAATAATTATTTCTATGATTTTTCTGGAATAAACAATTGATAGAATTTACCAGTTTGAATATCTAGGACTATAAAATTTCCTTTTGAATGATTATTTACAATCCAATATCTTAAGTAGTAAAAGTGTAGAATTATTCTGCTTATGTATTTCATCAGTGGTGGGGGGGGGGTGTTGGTTAAGCATTTTGTGGTTTTGTTGCATTCCATTTAAGTATTCTAATTTATATGCATACAATTGTTATAGCATAGCCTTATTATGCTTTTAATGTCTATGGCATTTGTAGTGACATCCTGTCTTCCATTTCTAGTATTAGTAATTTGTGTTTTCTATCTCTCTTTTTTAAATATGAAAAATAGACTAGTGTTTGACCCTCCGTATATCATACCATGTTCACATACTCTCTTATTTAATTATTGCAAAACTATTTTAGGTAGATAATACTATCTTTTTGCTGCAAACAAATAAAATGTTGATTTGGAGAGGGTTGTATTATTTTCTAAAAATAAACCAACTATAACTTGAAGATCTATGTTTAAATTAAAGCCATGTATGCGGCTACATTCTGAAAAATGTGTCATAAGGTGATTTCATTGTTGTGTTGACATCATAGAATGTACTTACACAAACCTAGGTCATATAGCCTTACAAAAATCTAATATAGCACATATAGGCTATATAGCATAGTATATTGCTCTTAGGCTACAAACCTGTACATCATGTTACTATACTGAATAGCATAGGCAACTTTAACACAATAGTAAATATTTGTATATCTAAACATAGAAAAGATACAATAAAATATTGTATAAAATATTTTTTTAAATGCTCATGTGTCTAGGGCACTTACAACAAATGGAGCTTGCAGGACTGGAAGTTGTTCTGGGTGAATTAGTGAGTTAGTGGTGAATGAATGTGAAGGCCTAGGACATTGTTGCACACTATTGTAAACTTTACAAACACTGTACACTTAGGCTACACTAAATTATTTTTAAAAAATCTTTCTTCAGTAATAAATTTACCACAGCTTACTGTAACTTTTTTACTTTATAAACATTTTTTAAATGATAACTTTTGTAATAGCACTTAGTTTAAAACACAATCTACACTTATACAAAAATATTTTCTTTCTTTATATCCTCATTCTATAAGCTTTCGTCTATGTTTTAACTTTTATTTTAAGTTCAGGGGTACATCTACAAGTTTGTTATTTAGGTAAATTTGTGTCATGGGGGTTTGTTGTACAGAATATTTCATTACCCAGGAATTAAGCATAGTATTCATTAGTTATTTTTCCTCACCATCTCCCTCCTCCACTCCACCCTTCTATAGCCCCCAGTGTCTGTTGTCCCCCTCTATGTGTCCATGTGTTCTCATTATTTAGCTCCCACTTATAAGTGAGAGTAGTCAGTATTTGACTTTTGTTACTGTATTAGTTTGGTACAGAAAATGGCCTCCTGATTCATCCATATCCCTGCAAAGTACATGACCTCATTTTTTCTGGCTGCATAGTATTCCATGGTACATATGTACCACATTTTCTTTATCCAGTCTACCATTGATGGGTATTTAGGTTGACTCCATGTATTTGCTATTGTGAATAGGACTGCAATGAACATATGCTTGCATGTGTGTTTATGTTGAATGATTTAGATTTCTTTGGGTATATACCCAGCAATGGAATTTCTTGGTCTAATGGTTATTTTGTTTTTAGGTCTTTGAGAAACGGTCACAATGTTTTCCACAGTGATTGAACTAATTTACAGCCACACTAACAGTGTATAAGTGTTTATTTTCCTCCACAACCTTGCCAGCACCTATTGTTTTTGCCTTTTCAGTAATAGCCATTCTCACTGGTGAGAGATGGTGTCTCAATGTGGTAATTATTTGTGTTTTCCTAATGATCAGTGATACCGAACTGTTTTTCATTTGCTTGTCGGTTGTATGTATCTCTTCTTTTGAAAAAGTGCCTGTTTATGTACTTTGCTCACTTTTTAATGGGATTGTTTGTTTCTTATTCTTGTGAAATTGGTTAAGTTTCTCATAGATTCTGTATAATAAACCTTTGTCAGATGGGTAGATTGCAAAAATTTTCTCCCATTCTGTAGGTTGCCTGTTCACTCTGATGGTAGTTTATTTTGCTGTGCAGAAGCTCTTTAGTTTAATTAGATCCCATTTGTCAATTTTGACTTTTGCTGCCGTTGCTTTGGTGTTTTAGACATGAAGTCCTTGCCCATGCCTATGTCCTGAATGGTATTACCTAGGTTTTCTTCTAGGATTTTTATGGTATTAGGTCTAACATTTAAGTCTCTAATCCATCTTGAATTAATTTTCATATAAAGAGTAAGGAAAGGATCCAGTTTCAGCTTTCTACTTATGACTAGCCAATTTTCCCAGCACCGTTTATTAAATAGGGAATCCTTTCCCCATTTCTTGTTTTTTTCAGGTTTGTCAAACACCAGATGGCTGTAGATGTGTGGTATTATTTCTGAGGACTCTGTTCTGTTCCATTGGTGTATATCTCTGTTTTGGTACCAGTCCCATGCTGTTTTGGTTACTGTAGCCTTATAGTATAGTTGAAAGTCAGGTAGCGTGATGCCTCCAGCTTTGTTCTTTTGACTTAGGATTGTCTTGGCAATGCGGGCTCTGTTTGGGTTCCATATGAACTTTAAAGCAGTTTTTTCCAATTCTGTGAAGAAACTCATTGGTAGCTTGATGGGGATGGCATTGAATCTATAAATTACCTTGGGAAGTATGGCCATTTTCACGATATTGATTCTTCCTATCCATGAGCATAGTATGTTCTTCCATTTGTTTGTATCCACTTTTATTTCCCTGAGCAGTGGTTTGTAGTTCTCCTTGAAGAGGTCCTTTACATCCCTTGTAAGTTGGATTCCTAGGTATTTTATTCTCCCTGAAGCTATTGTGAATGGAAGTTCATTCCTGATTTGGCTCTCTGTTTGTCTGATATTGGTGTATAAGAATGCTTGTGATTTTTGCACATTGATTTTGTATCCTGAGACTTTGCTGAAGTTGCTTATCAGCTTAAGGAGATTTTGGGCTGAGATAATGGGGTTTTCTAAATATACAATCATGTCATCTGCAAAGAGGGACAATTTGACTTCTTATTTTCCTAACTGAATACCCTTGATTTCTTTCTCTTGCCTGATTGCCCTAGCCAGAACTTCCAACACTATGTTGAATAGGAGTGGTGAGAGAAGACATCCCTGTCTTGTGCCAGTTTTCAAAGGGAATGCTTCTAGTTTTTGCTCATTCAGTATGATATTGGCTGTGGGTTTGTCATAAATAGCTCTTATTATTTTGAGATACATTCCATTAATATCAAATTTATTGAGAGTTTTTTAGCATGAAGGATTGTTGAATTTTGTCAAAGGCCTTTTCCGCATCTATTGAGATAATCATATGGTTTTTATCTTTGGTTCTGTTTATATGCTGGATTACGTTTATTGATTTGAGTATATTGAACCAACCTTGCATCCCAGGGATGAAGCCCACTTGATCATAGTGGATAAGCTTTTTGATGTGCTGCTGGATTCGGTTTGCCAGTATTTTATCGAGGATTTTTGCATCAATGTTCATCAGGGATATTGGTCTAAAATGTTCTTTTTTTGTGTGTGTCTCTGCTAGGCTTTGTTATCAGGATAATGTTGGCCTCATAAAATGAGTTTGGGAGGATTCCCTCTTTTTCTATTGATTGGAATAGTTTCAGAAGGAATGGTATCAGCTCCTCCTTGTTTATTTTGCTGTGCAGAAGCTCTTTCATTTACTTTGATCCCATTTTTCAATTTTTGCTTTTGTTGCAATGGCTTTTGTCATCTTTAGCACAAAATTTTGTCTGTTTCTATGTCCAGAATGGTACATTGCCTAGGTTGTATTGCAGGATTTGTATAGTTTTGAGTTATATATTAAAGTTTTTAATCCATCTTGAGTTGGTTGTTGTATATGGTGTAAGGAAGGAGTCCCACTACAATCTTCAGCATATGACTAGCCAGTTTTCCCTGCACCATTTGTTGAAGAAGGAATCCTTTCCCTGTTGCTGATTTTTGTCAGCTTTGTTGAAGGTGAGATGGTTGTAGGTATTTGACCTTTTTTATGAGTTATCTATTCTGATCTATTGGTCTACGTATCTGTGTTTATACCAGTACCATGCTGTTTTGTTTACTGTAGCCCTGCAGAAAATTTGAAGTTGGGTAGCATGATGCCTCCAGCTTTACTCTTTTTGCTTAGGATTGTCTTGGTTAGCGGCCCTTTGTTGGTTTTATATGAATTTTAAAATAGTTTCTCCTACTTCTGTGGTTAATGTCAATGGTAGTTTATGGGAATGTCATTGAATCTATAAATTACTTTGAGCAGTATAATCATTTTCACAATATATTGATTCTTCCTATCCATGAGCATAGAATGTGTTTCTATTGGTTTGTGACCACTCTGATTTCTTTGAACAGTGATTTGCAGTTCCCGTAGAGATATTTCATCTCCCTGGTTAGCTGTATTCCTAGGTATTTCATTCTTTTTGTGGCAATTGTGAATGCCAATTCATTTGTGATTTGGCTCTTGGCTTGACTGTTGTTGTTTTATAGGAATGCCAGTATAGTAGTGATTTTTGTGCATCTATTTTATTTCTTGAGATTTCAAAGTTGTTTATCAGCTTAAGGAATTTTGTGCCAAGACTATGAAATTTTCTAGATATAGGGCTTTGTCATCTGCAAACAGGGATACTTTGACTTCCTATCTTCCTATTTGGATGCCCTATATTTCTTTCTCTTGCACTGGCCAGGACTTCCAATACTATGTTGAATAAGAATGGTGAGAGAGAGAGCATCCTTCCCTTGTGCTGGTTTTCAAGGGGAATGCTTCCAGTTTTGGCCCATTCAGCATGATGTTGACTGTGGATTTGTCATCGATGGCTCTTATTATTTTGAGGTACATTCCTTTAATACTAAGTCTATTGAGAGCTTTTAACATGAAAGGGTGTTTGAGTTTTATCAAAAGCATTTTCTACATCTACTGAATAATGTGGGTTTAGTCTTTAGTTCTGTTTATGTGGTGGATTATGTTTATGGATTTGCATATGTTGAACCAGCCTTGCATCCTGGGTATGAAGTCTGCTTGATCGTGGTAGATAAGCTTTTTGATATGCTGCTGGATTTGGTTTGCCAGTATTTTGTTGAGGATTTTTGCTTTGATGTTCATCAGGGATGTTGGCTTGAAGTTTGCTGTGTTTTTAATGTCTCTGCCAGATTTTGGTATCAGGGTAATGCTGACCTCATAGAATGAGTTAGGAAGGAGTTCCTCCTACTCAATTTTTTTGGAATAGTTTCAGCAGGAGTGCTACCAGCTCTTCTTTGTACATCTGGTAGAATATGGCTGTGGATCCTTGTGGCCCTATGCTTTATTGCTGTTTTTGTTGGTAGGATATTTGTTACTAATTCAATTTAAGAGCTCATTATTCAACTGTTCTTGGATTCAATTTACTCCTGGTTGAGTCTTGGAAGAATGTATGTGTCCAGAAATTTATCAATTTCTTCTAGATTTTCTACTTTGTGTGCATAGAAGTGTTCGTAATAATATCTGATGGTTATTTGTATTTCTATTGGGTCAAATAAATTTTACCTTAGTCATTTCTGATTGTGTTTATTTGGGTCTTCTTCCATTTCTTCTTTATTAGGCTAGCTGCAGTCTATCTATTTTATTAATTTTTTGAAAGTAACAACTTCTGGATTCGTTGATCTATGAATAATTTTTTGTATCTCAGTCTCTTTCAGTTCAGCTCTTATTTTGGTTATTTCTTGTCTTCTGCTAGCTTTGGGGTTGGTTTGCTCTTTGTACCCTAGTTCTTTTAGTTGTGATGTTAGGTTATTAAATTGAGGTCTTTCTAACTTTTCGATATGGCTACTAAGTGCTACAGATTTCTCTCTTAATATTGTCTTAACTGTGTCCCAGATATTCTAGTATGTTTTATCTTTGTTCTAATTAGTTTTAAAGAGCTTCTTCATGTCTGCCTTAATTTCATTATTTATCCAAAAGTCATTCAAGAATGGATTATTCAATTTCCATTTAATTGTATGGTTTTAAGCGATGTTCTTGGTCTTGAGCTCTAAATTTATTGTGATGATGTTTAAGGGTGATTGTTACTATTTGAATTCTTTTGCATTTCCTGAGGAGTGTTATAGGCCCAAATATTTGGTCAATTTTATAATATGTGTCATGTGGCAATGAGAATAATGTACATTCTGTTGTTATGGCATGGAGAGCACTGTAGATGTCTATCAGGTCCATTTGATCAAATTTTGAGTCAGGTACTGAATATCTTTGTTAATTTTCTGCTTTAATAATCTGTCTAATACTCAGAGGGGTATTGATGTCTCTCAGGATTGTTGTGTGGGAGCCTATGTCCCTTTGAAGGTTTCTAAGAACTTGCTTTATCAATCCAGGTGTTCCTGTTTTAGGTGCATATACATTTAGAATAGTGAGAACTTGTTGAATTGAACTCTTTACCATTATATAATGCCCTTCTCTGATCTTTTCTTATCTTTGTTGGTTTAGAGACTGTTTTGGCTGAAATAAATATTGTAACCCATGATTTTTTTTCTGTTTTCCATTGCTTGGTAGATTTTTCTCCAACCATTTGTTTTGAGACTAAGGGTGTCATTGCACATGAGATGGAAATCTTGAAGACAGAATATCAATGGGTCTTGGATCTGTCTTAAGTTCTTTGAGAAATCTCCAGACTGCTTCCAGCAGTGTCTGAACTAATTTACATTCCCACCAACAGTGTATAAGCATTCTCTTTCTCTGCAGCTTTGCCATCCTCTGTTTTTTGACTTTTTAATAATAGCCATTCTGACTACTGTGAAATGTCTTGTGGCTTTATTTGCATTTATCTGATGATTAGTGATGGTGAGCATCTTTTTCATATATTTGGCTGCCTATCCTGTGCCTTTTAACTGGGGCATTTAACTTGTTTCCATTCAATGTTAATACTGATATGTATAGATTTGATTCTGTCATTATGATGTTGGCTGGTTATTATTCAGACTTGTTTGTGCATTTGCTTTATAGTGGCACTGGTCTGCACAGTTAAGTGTGTTTTTGTACTGGCTCATAACGCTCTTTCCTTTCCATATTGAGTGCTTCTTTCAGGAGTTCTTGTAGGGAGGTCTGGTGGTAACAAATTCCCTCAGCGTTTACTTTTCTGAAAGGATCTTATTTCTCTTTTGTTTATGAAGCCTAGTTTGTCTGGATGTGAAATTCTTGGTTGGAATGTCTTTCAATTAAGAATGTTGAATATTTGCCCCCAAATCTCTTCTGGCTTGTACAGTTTCTGCTGAGAGGTCTGCTGTTAGTCTGACGGGCTCCCCTTGGTAGGTAGTCTGACCTTTCTCTCTAGTTGCCTTTAATATTTTTAATTTCATGTCAACCTTAGAGAATCTTATAATTATATGTCTTGGGGATGATCTTCCTGTAGAGTATCTTACTTGGGTTCTCTGCATTTTCAGAATTTGAATGATGGCCTCTAGCAAGGTTGGGGGAAGTTGTCACAGATGGTATTCTGAAATTTGTTTTTCAATTTTATTTCATTATCTCCATCTCTTTCAGAGACATTAATGAGTCATAGATTCAGTCTCTTTACATAATGTAATATTTCCTGGAGATGTTGTTCATTCCATTTTGTTATTTTCTTCCTATTTTTTTCTGACTTTCATATTTCAGAAAGCCAGTTTTCTAGCAACCTCATGTTCTGGATTCAAGCGATTCTCCTGCCTCAGCCTCCCAAGTAGCTGGGATTACACGCAATCACAAACATCCCCGGCTAATTTTTGTATTTTTAGTAATGACAAGGTTTTGCCATGTTGATCCGGCTGGTCTTGGACTCCTGACCACAAGTGATCCATCTGCCTTGGCCTCCCAAAGTGCTAAGACTACAGGCATGAGCCACCATGCCTGGCTTCTCTATGACTTTTCAATTTTTTTTTTTTTTCAAGTGCTGTGGTGAGAAGGTGGAAAAGCATAGAACAAAAAGTTTGACATGAAACTGACTGAACAATCAATTGAATTAACTCACTACCTTTGGACCAGCCTTTTTACTATTTTTAATTTTATTTTTACCTTTAAAACTTTTTGTTTGAAAGCTGAAACACAAACTCACACATTGTTCTATGCCTACACATGATCAGATTCATCAATTTCATTGTCTTCTACCTCCACATCTTGTCCCACTGGAAGGTCTATAAGGACAATAACACCCATGGAGCTGCCATCGCCTATGATAACAGTGACTTCTTCTGGAATACCTATTAAAGGACCTGCCTGAGGATCTTCTTGAGGAAGTCTCACTCTTTTCAGAAGTATTTTCATTGTTTACTTGGTTGGCTTATCTTTTTCATTATAGCTTTGTTTCTAAGCAGGTAATACAACATAAACATTATTCTTTGTTAATGAAAACTTTTGATGTTGTGGTATATTTTCACAATTTTAGGAAGCTTGATGAGATCTGCACACATTTTCATAAATTCTTAGCTGTGAATTTTCATGGGGGTTCATGAAGTCATGGATGAATCTCCCGAGTGTCTTCCTCCAGATGCCATTCATGTACTCCTTGGTGACATCACCAAGCCTGAGCAATGCTCTTGATGTACCTATAGATGTAATCCTTCCAGAATTATATCAGTATCTTCTCAGTATCCCCCTCAGTTGCAGCAACAGCTTGGGCAATGTTATTCTGAGATGTTAGACCTTAAAAGCTGCTGTATGGTCAACAACTATATGAAAAAGATGCTCACCATCACTAATCATCAGAGAAATGCAAATAAAGCCACAAGACATTTCACAGTAGTCAGAATGGCTATTATTAAAAAAGTTAAAAAAACAGAAGATGGCAAAGCTGCAGAGAAAGAGAATGCTTATACACCGTTGGTGGGAATATAAATTAGTTCAGACACTGCTGGAAGCAGTCTGGAGATTTCTCAAAGAACTTAAGACAGAGCCATCATTTAACCCAGAAATCACATTACTGGGTATATACCCAAAAGAAAATATATCATTATATCCAGAAGACGCACGCACTTCTACGTTCAATGCTGCAATATTCACAGCAGCAAAGAGACATAGCATCAACCTAGGTGCCCATCAGTGGTGAATTGAATAAAGAAAATGTGATACGTATGGCCCAGCGTGATGGCTCACACCTGTAATCCCAGAACTTTGGGAGGCAAAGGCTGGCGGATCGCGAGGTCAGGAGATTGAGATCATCCTGGCTAACATGGTGAAATCCCGTCTCTACTAAAAATACAAAAAAATTAGCTGGGTGTGGTGGCGGGCGCCTATAGTCCCAGCTACTCAGGAGGCTGAGGCAGGAGAATGGCGTGAACCCAGGAGGTGTAGCTTGCAGTAAGCCGAGATTGCACTACTGCACCCCAGCCTGGGCGACAGAGCGACTCCGTCTCCGGAAAAAAAAGAAGAAAAAGAAAATGTGATACATATACACTATGGATAACTCAGCAGCCATAAAATATGAAATCATACCATTTATAGCTGGAGACCACAATCCTAAGCAAATTAATGCAGGAACAGAAAACCAAATACTGCATGTTCTCACTTATAAGTAGGAGCTGAACATTAAGTACACATGTACATAAACATGGTAATAAAAAACACTACAGACTACTGCAGGGAAGAAGGAAGAAAGAGGCAATGGACTGAAACACTACCTATTAGGTAGTATGTTCACCACCTGGATGCAATATACCCTTGTAAAAAAACCTGCATATGTACACCCTGTATCTAAAATAAAAGTTGAAATTTAGAAAGATTAAGAAAATACAACATAATTGCAAAAAACAAAACACAAAGAAACGCAAAAACAAAAACAAGTGCACTTTTGTTCAAATATTTTACTTTGCTGTTAATCTGAGGGCAATGACAATTTAATATTCTGGCGTTTTAAGATCTCAGAAGGTGGTGATTTTTACCTATTACGGTTTTCTTGGTAGTTATAATTATCTAATAAAAACTAAGAGAAATTATTTTAAACATTTCAATTCCAAAACTGTATACAAATGTAATAATTTACCACCAACTGGTCCATCTGCAATAGCTAAATGTCTATGTACATTCATAGCAATAATTCACACATTCCAACTTGACCAACCGAATCTGCTTTCTATACAATTTTCTATAAAAATACTAAAATCAAAAAGATGAAGAAAATCTGCTATAGCTCCTTGCTCCATTGGTTGGACCAAAGAGCTGGTGTTTGGAGAAAAAAAGCACCTCTTTAATATTAGGAAGAAGATCACCTATAAAAGGAGGATGTGCAGGAGCATTATGAACAATAAGCACAATTTTGAAAGGTATGTAATTTTTAAAAAAGCACTTCTCCATTTTGGTGGCATCACAGTTCTAGAGGGCATCTTGGAAGAGGAACTGGGTAGTCTGTAACTTCATACTGTTTCCGTAATTCACTATCAGTGTGCACTTATTAATATACTTCAAGGTCCCTGAGTTCCTATGGTGCCAGATGACAGAGGGTTTTAATTTTTAGCCTGCAATATTGCCCCCGAACAAGGCTGTTTTCCTGTCCTTAAAAGCCTTCACACCTGGCATTGATGACACTTCATTATAGATGAAAGTTCTTTCAGGCATCTGTTTCCAGAATAGGGAGGTTTCATTCATATTGAAGATTTGCTCTGGCAAGTAATTTTTCTCCACAATCAGCTTGTGTAGAGTTTCCCAAAATTCTTCAGCTGCTTTCACATCAGCACTTATAGACTTACCACTCATTTTCACATTATGTAAAAATAATGATTCTTCAATCATTTAAGCCACTCAGAGCTAGCAGTAAATTCAACATCAAAGTCAAGTCCAGCCTTTTCTTTTCATATTGCAAAGAAACTTTTTGCGTTGGCTGTGATCATCATTGTGCTGAGCGTGATACCCTTCTGTGTCTGGTCTTTGATTCAGGTCATTAGAAGTTTCTCCAAATCTAATATAAGCACTTTTAAATTTGTATTCATCCCATTGCCTTTAATGAATCATATCCTTTAAAAGTTTTTGTTAGTGTGCTCTTCAAGATTATAGCTATGTTAGGCAGGAACATGTATGATTGGTGAGCAATAACCGTCATTGATTTTCTACCTTCGTATTCTTTAATCACTTTTAATTCCTGTTCAGGTGAATGATTCAATGTGGCTTCTTACTGGCAACATTAGCAGTGGATTTTGTATGCTTGGGGGCCATGATGAGCAAAACCACATGAGATTTGATCAAATACAAGAGAAAATGATGCAATCAACAGACAAAATAAACACAAAATATATGAGACTGTGGCTGGCCTAATGTAGCATATTGGTTTACACTAAACTTTTTATTATAAATATAAAATACAGACTGGCATACAAAATATATACTGGTAAATACAAAATATAGACTGGTATACAAAATATAGGCTGGTGTATACTGGTATACAAAATATAGACTGGTAGATATATAAACGAGTAACATAGATGTTTATTATTATTATGAACTGTAGGTAATTGCATGTAATATATTTTCATAAGACCGACAGCACAGTAGGTTTGTTTATACCAGCACCATCACAAATGTTTGAATAATGCTTTGCAGTAACTATGATGTCACTAAGTAAGAATAATTTTTCAGCTCTATCATAATCTTATGGGAACACCGTTGTACATGTGATCCATTGTTGACTGAAACGTTGTTATGCAGTGCATGACTATATTTGGAAAATGAGTGCTATTGTGTATAAAAAATTATCTGATAGGCCAAATGAAAACAAATCAAAACCACTCAAACTACTAGAAATATCAAAAGATTAATCAGTTAAGAAAAAGACAGCCAACCAAAATAGAGTAGATTATAACTAATTTTCTAATATTGTTGAACTTTTCCTGGATTTGGATTAAAAAGATTAAATAATGAAACTTATAAAATATTAATCTTTGACTAAAAATAATGGAAAGGCAATTAAAAAAAGAAAAAACAAAATAAGTAAGTAGCTTTTGACACTGATTTTAGAAGAATATTATGTAAAGATCTTGACATAGTAGGTGCTCAATAAATATCTGTTAAATGAGGATGATTAGTCTATAAGCAGGATATTAATTGCTTTCTTCATATTATATATAACACTTAAGGAATTGTAAGGTTCACTGGTTTGTTGCTTTTCCCCTGTTTTTATTTCTGAAACCATTATAAACCTGAGATGGTTAACATTACTCTACTTCATACCCATAGCAATTGGTGATCTTATTCAGCAGACTAAACATTGGTCTGGGAGACAGGAGATCTTGCCTAGCTACTGAATACTTAAATTGGAGTCTAAGCAAGTCATTTGATATTCACCTCAGTTTTCTCATCTATGTAACAAACCAATTTTAATGAAAGCTCTGTCATTTCATGAGATCTAATTTTCTCATATCTGATAAATATTACTTTTCTTTTTTTTTTTTTTTTTTTGAGACGGAGTCTGGCTCTGTCGCCCGGGCTGGAGTGCAGTGGCCGGATCTCAGCTCACTGCAAGCTCCGCCCCCCGGGTTTACGCCATTCTCCTGCCTCAGCCTCCCGAGTAGCTGGGACTACAGGCGCCCGCCACCTCGCCCGGCTAGTTTTTTTTTTTTGCATTTTTTAGTAGAGACGGGGTTTCACCGTGTTAGCCAGGATGGTCTCGATCTCCTGACCTAGTGATCCGCCCGTCTCGGCCTCCCAAAGTGCTGGGATTACAGGCTTGAGCCACCGCGCCCGGCCTTTTCAATTCTTCCTGTTCTTGGCTACCAAAATAAAATTTTGAGTCTAAAATTATGAAATTCTTATTTGTATGTAATCTGTATTTGCATACATTTCCAAATAGCATTTTAAAATAATCATTTTAGATCCACCTATCTGAGGTAAACAAAATAATCTCAGACACTTTAGCTTCTTCTCCCCCCTCCTATTCTTATTTCCATGTCTCTGTCCTTTAAAAGAATGCAGTTATCCTTTCTAGCTCTCTAATCTCTTTCCTTTCTCTCTATTCTATCACTATACTGATAATATGCCCACCGATGCCTGCTAACCATTATGTCAAGTTTTGCAGTTAGTATGACTGAGGAATGCAGACAGGAATAGATATTGAATAAGATGATTACTATTGCTTGAACACTTTATGGATTAGAAAGACCACAGATGTGGGTCAGATGTGACTAGGATAATAATAGAAAGAAAGATTGAGCATGCAGATTATGGCAAGAACAGAGATAATCAAATCGGATTTATTGATGGGGACTATATAATAGGAAAATTTTAATCATATGAAACTACCTCTTGTCCCAAAAGTCTAACCTCAAATATCAAGGATGAAAACCCATTATGCAAATAAATGGTATATTCATTTCTTTAAATTGTCATTTTCTTGGTTTCAAGGTTAGCCTCAGGACATAAGGGAAAACAAAAAACCATAAACAAAGCTAAGTGTGGGGAGATGCAAATTTAAATTGATCTCATTCTACATGTGTTTTTCAGCGATAAATAATATTTAAATATTTTCTACATTAAGCAAGAAATAACAATTTGCGTTTAAATCAGATTAAAATATTTTTAGTATTTTTTGATCACTTCGAGTTATAAAATGGAGAGGAAAAGTATTAAGACATGCTATTTATCGGGACCATGTCTGTTCTATTATTATAACAACATCAACCCTCAAATTAACGGCAGCAAGCCCAAGTTAATTGTTTTTGAGATGTCATGAGCCTATATCTTTTTGAATACCACTAACAGCAAAATAACTTTGAGAAGAGCAACCGAAAAAAAGAGAAACCCGCAAAGGCAGATGACCAAGAATCATATAACATAAGACATGCAGGAATAATAGCATTCGAAACAGAAAGGAAAATGGGCAGATTCAAAAAAGTTATTTAACCACTGAAAATGTAAATGTTATATGATTCTAGCTTTTGGTGATTATTTATTTTGAAAATTTACATAGTGATTGAAAATCAATTACTTCAAGTATTTTGACATTCTACGTCACTTTGTAAAGTTATCTTGCTCTTGTACAGGCACTAAAGGGTTATATATTTAATGTTGTCTTCTCAGTCTGGGCTTCCTGGGAAAAATTTGCAGATATTTGAAAGGACTTAGATATTGTAATCTAAGCTGTATCTCCTTTAGGGGGGACCCCAAATCCAGTAGCACTGTGGTTCTTGCAGAATCATAGAGGTACTGACTTGATGGTCTTGAACAAGATCCAGAATGCTCTGGATTACCGGGCAGAGATTTTTGTACTCTTTATTTACTTTCTCCCAAACAAACAGTCTCTCTATACTCTCTGAGCCACCTGGAGTTGGGGACGAAATGACACAAAAACCCCCATGTCCACCATGCCTAGGACTGTGAAGCCAACTTGGCACTTGGTCTGACCAAAAGCCTGCTATCTCTCCCTGACTACCACCTATGTTCACTCAAAGCCATGGGGCTCTAAAATCAGCTGGTGACAAGGGCAGCCAGGCCTGTGTCGTTCCCTTCAGGGCAGTGAGTTCCCCCAGGCTCTGAGCAGAGGTATCGAAAACTTTAGAAATCCCACCTGGCATCCTATTGTACTGTGGCCGAGTTGGCACTCAAATGACAAGACGCAGTCTTTCCCACTCTTCTCTCCCATTTCCAAAGAGAGAGAAGCCTTACCTGGTAGCCACCACCACCACCAATGTTTCTTTAAAGTCTGAGGGCTAAGTCAGCTGTTGTGAATGCTTTCTGGCCTGGGACTCACCCTTCAGGGAAGTTGGCTCCCCACTGGCCCAAAACAGATCCAGAAATGCCAAGCAAGAGCCAAGTTCTGATTGGGGACCCCAAGAGCCCAGTTGGTGCTCTATCTCCCTGTGGCTGAACTGGTACCTAAGTGCAAGACAAAGTCCCCTTTACTATGCCCTTCACTTTTCTGAAGTGGAAACAGTCTCACCCTACAGTCACCACAGCTGGGAATGTGTTGAGTCTCACCTGTGGCCAGTGAGTCTCAGTGTCTTACCTAAGGCCATTGACGTAGTACCTGCGTATCACTGCTGGTTATTCAGGGCCCAAGGGCTCTTCAGTTAGCAGGTGATGAATCTTTCCAAGACAGAATCCTTCCCCTCAAGGCAATGGAATCGCTTCTGGACAAGGCTGTGTCTAGAATAATGTCTGGAAGCTAGGACCTAGAAACACAGCCTCACGACTCTAACCAATACCCTATGCGGCAGCTAAGGTGGTTTCCAAAATGCAAGATAAAGTCCTCCCTGCTCCTCTTTCTCCTCTCCTCCAGTGGAATGAAGGGGTCTCTTTTGGAGGCACAGCTTTGTAACCTCGGGTTGGGGAGGAATGCTACCACCACTCCCTTAGCCACCCCAGCTGCAGTAGGTCACATCCTCCCTCAGTCCACTGTCTCTGGGCCCAGTTCAGCCCTAGGGCTTACCTAGGTGTTGCAGTCCTTGTGGCCTAGACTACCTTTCAAGGTTTTTTTTGAGCCCTAGAGCCCTTTAGCCCAATGGCAAGGCTTGCAGAAACTCAAATTCCCACCACTGGGATCAGTAATTTCCCTCTGGCTAAGGCTGGTTTAAATGCACCTGTTGTGGGTAAGCACCACATGAGATGGGGTTGATTTGTTTTCTGCTATAAAAAGGGTTGCACTTAGTTCAATGCTTCATAACTGCTGGCTCTCCCTCTCCCCATGCTCTCCACACCACGCTGCTGCTGCCAGGAATGGGAAATTAGTGGTGTTGGCGATTCAAAATTATTTTTCCTACCTTTTCAGTGCCTCTTTCAGAGAAATGAAGTTAAATCCAGGTACTGTGAGTACTCACCTGATTTTTGGTTCTTACGAAGGTGCTTTATTCATGTAGATTATTGTTAATTGGTGCCCTTGTGGGAAGGGGTGACAATTAGCGGAGCCTTCTATTCCGCCATGTTGCCCCACCCCTCTCAAACTATCTTGCTCTTGAAGAAAAAAACAAAAAATACATAAGAAACCAAGTATCATGAAAATAATTTCAAGAAATAAAAACTTTGAAATTATATTAATATGTTGGAATAGTTATTATAATAAAATTTTTAAGCACAGTAAAACATCCGGTATTATGTAATAAAAATGGTTTCCAGTGAGAGGAAAAAAAAAAGTGAGTTAACATTTCTAAACTTTTATATAAAACAATATGCTGTAATGTTTTCTCATTATTTTACTTTATTCTCAAAAAATAAAAAATAAAGAAAACACATGAATGGAGAAATTGTTCTAGAGTTGCAGGTGGAGAAGAGGAAGTTTAATGTCCACATTCAGCTGAAGAGCCAGAGGTTTCTATCTACAAAGGTCACACTCTTTGCATTGAAGCATGAATAACTTCTTTGAAGTTTGGACTATCGTATATTTTAAATAATAAAATCGTGCACAGTGTCGGCATTAACAAGCACTTTACAACTATCTGAAATACCTGGGTGAAGTCCCAGAGTTCATGAGGTCATTTTTATTTACAAGGATACATTATCTTCACTGTGAGAGTGCACATGCAGAAAGCACATGTCATAATAAAGACTAGTTTCTGATGAGGGATTTTGTCAAGTAAGACATATTTCATTTCTTTCTCAACCATAGAGACTGGAGACATGGAAAGGAATTGGCAGTTTTTTAATTAATCAAACACAATTAGGAGTGCATGCAAATAATAAATATTGTTGCATATCCAGACGTATTTGTATAGACTAAATACATCTAAGACTCTCACCCATCTCTAGAAATTTTAATATAAGCTATATTTAGATAAATTTAAATAGTCTATGATTTTTTGAAAATACATAGATTATTTCTAAGGAGTAGATGTATAACCATGGCATATTTTAAGATTTCTTATGGTCAGTTGTTCCTTCGCTCTTATTGTCTGGAATTGTTTACCCTTTCTTTTTAGCCCTAATCATTAATTAATCTCACTTAAAGAAATTCTATTCAATTGACACTTAGGTAAACAATTAAATATGTTACAACCAATCCATTACTGCTTCCAAGTTAAGTTAAGGATTATGAAGTATTACAGTGTCTTCTTCATATACGTCAAATATGAATAATAGGGTAATGAGACAGAGTTTCGCTCTTATCACCCAGACTGGAGTGCAGTGGCACGATCTTGATTCACTGCAACCTCCACATCCTGGGTTCAAGCGACTTTCCTGCCTCATCCTCTCAAGTGGCTGGGATTACAGGTGTCCTCCGCCACACCTAGCTAATTTTTTTGTATTTTTAGTAGAGATGGGTTTTCGCCATGTTGGCCAGGCTGGTCTCAAACTCCTGACTTCAGGTGATCTGCCCATCTCGGCCTCCCAAAGTGCTGAGATTACAGGTGTGAGCCACCACACCAAGCCTTATACATCTTAATACATACTATCAAAAAATTCTGCACCTTAAAATTAGCATTTCAAATCTGCATAAAGATATTATTCAACAAATAATGTTGGAAAAACTGGGAGGTTTTGGAGAAACAAATAATGTTGGATTTTTACATCACCAAAATAAATCCTAGATGAATTAAAAGTTTTAACATTAAAAAAAATGAAACTGTAAAATACTAGAAGAAAATTAAAGAAACTATCTTATTCATTTTCTTCTTTTTTAAAGCAAACACTGAATAGGAGCCTTATCTAAATACGTTTAAAACTCAGAAGCTATAGAAAGAAGATTCTGACAAATTAAATACATAGAGATCTAAATGGTCTTTTTTTGGTTCAAAACATCTTAAATAATGAGAAATTTTAATGACAAATTGAGAGCATTTTGATCATTTTTATCAAATGCCAAAGTTTGCTTTCTCGAATTAACATAAGTTCCTACAAATCAATAATAAATAGATCAATAGTCTAATTTGTAAAATGGCAAGTTATACGAACCGACATTACCCAGAAAAAAAAATTAGAAAGTGAACAGACTAAGAGATATAAATATTAAGAGATATAAAAATTAAAGCCATCAGATCATGTTTCACTCGTGAGCAATAAAATGATTGGATAAACTGTGATGGAGAGTGTACGGAAAACAGCCCTTCTCATATGTGCATCTGGGTAGGAAATTGCTGTGAAGTTGGTGAATGGCACTTTTGGAACATCCATTAAAATTTAAAAATGTATATGTTTTTTGACTCAGACATCCCACCCATAGGTCTTCTTTCTACATACATAATTACATACATTAAAATGTTATATACTCACTGCACTTTTGTTTATAACAGCAAAAATTTGAAAGAATTTGTAAGTTCATTATTTTGTGACTAGTTATGTTATGGCACACATATAAAACAGAATATTAAAAAATAAATTAGAAAAATGACAGATATGTAGTAGCTTATATGACCTCTAAGAGAAAAAGGTTAGAAGCAACATAGTGTGCATAGTATACATCATTTATGTTATATATGTAACGTATATACATATATGTCTGTAAATATATAGATGCTCCCTGTATATATGTATGTAAATGTGTAGATACATATGTTTGTAAATATATAAATGGTCTACACATATACATTTACATATAACTGTAAATGTAAATGTGTGTAATACATATAACTGTAAATGTAAATGTCTGTAAATGTATAGATGGTCTCTGGGAAGGTACTAATAATAGTAGTTGTCTCCTGGGAAAGAACAAGACGTCTGTAATGTTTGAATTATGCATCATGTACATGTTACTAAATTTGAAAATCTGCTATACACACACACATACACAATGTATATATCAACACACACACAATACAAAGGTATTTATATCCACACGCACAAACACACACATACAGTCATTGTCTCCAGGGCCTTCTCCTTCTCACTACTGCTGAACTTCATGAGGCATTCACTTTGGTAGGCTGCCTAGTGCAAAAAAAACTAAAATCAGAATGAGCTCTGTATACGAGTCTCACTTTGACATTCATTGATCATATAATCTTGAGCAAATTCTTATTCTAGTATTTCTTGGCTTTGTATCCCTAACAAAGTGTTTAATTCACCTATGCTTGTTTTATAATTTATAACATGAGGATAATAGTAGTACCTATCTCCTAGCAGTGCCAATGAAAACACTTAGGCTCAGAAAGATTAAACTTTTGGTTCAAGACAAAAGTTATAGACAGAAAAAACTAGATCTGTTATTTGATTTTATAACCTATTCACATTATAGTGTACATTCTCAAACAGAATTTTCTTGACTGCATTATCAATGGACAAATACACACACACATTTACTTAAATTGTTCTGAACATGAACTTTGTAGTCATTACATAACTTAAGAGTTTTAAATACATTGGGGAATTTTCACTATGTTGACTTTAGAGTTTCTTATTAACCTTTCATTGTCTTACAGCTGTAAAAGCTGAAACATCTTACTGCTCATTTTCACAATACACTACTCCTGTGTCTCTTTTTAAAGAGTAGTACTGAGCAAAATAATTTAAAAATTAAAATAATGAGGATTTAATTTTTGTCTTTGACTATTGAGAGGGAGGGTAGGGGTTAAGCTTCAGAATAAATAAAGGTAAATGGCAAAACACGGATAAGAAATAATTTGACCATGTATATTAGTTTTGGTTAAGAGCTTAGTTGCTTTCTATGTGGACTTTGATTTATTTTTTATTGTTATTATTATTTTTATTATACTTTAAGTTCCAGGGTACATGTGTACAATGTGCAGGTTTGTAACATATGTATACATGTGCCATGTTGGTGTGTTGCACCCACTAACTCTTCATTTACATTAGGTATATCTGCTAATGCTATCCCTCCCCCCTGTCCCCAACCCATGGCAGGCCCTGGTGTGTGATGTTCCCCACCCTGTGTCCAAGTGTTCTCATTGTTCAATTCCCACCTATGAGTGAGAACATGCAGTGTTTGGTTTTCTGTGCTTGTGATAGCTTGCTCAGAATGATGGTTTCCAGCTTCATCCATGTCCCTACAAAGGACACAAACTCATCCTTTTTTATGGTTGCATAGTATTGCACGGTGTTTATGTACCACGTTTTCTTAATCCAGTCTATCATTGATGGACATTTGGGTTGGTTCCAAGTCTTTGCTATTGTAAATAGTGCTGCAATCAACATACATGTTCATGTGTCTTTATAGCAGCATGATTTATAATTCTTTGGGCATATATCCATTAATGGGATGGTTGGGTCAAATGGTATTTCTAGTTCTAGATCCTTGAGGAACCACCACACTGTCTTCCACAATGGTTGAACTAGTTTACAGTCCCACCAACAGTGTAAAAGCATTCCTATTTCTCCACATCCTCTCCAGCACCTGTTGTTTCCTGACTTTTTAATGATTGCCATTCTAACTGGTGTGAGATGATATCTCACTGTGGTTTTGATTTGCATTTCTCTGATGGCCAGTGATGATTAGCATTTTTTCATGTGTCTGTTGGCTACATAAATGTCTTCTTTTGAGAAGTGTCTGTTCATATCTTTTGCCCACTTTTTGGTGGGATTGTTTGATTTTTTTCTTGTAAATTTGTTTAAGTTCTTTGTAGATTCTGGATGTTAGCCCTTTGTCAGATAAGTAGATTGTAAACATTTCCTCCCATTCTTTAGGTTGCCTATTAACTCTGATCGTAGTTTCTTTTGCTGGGCAGAAGCTCTTTAGTTTAATTAGATCCCATTTCTGAATTTTGGCTTTTGTTGCCATTGCTTTTGGTGTTTTAGTCATGAAGTTCTTGCCCATGCCTATGGCCTGAATGGTATTGCCTAGGTTTTCTTCTAGAGTTTTTATGGTTTTAGGTATAAAATTTAAGTCTTTAATCCATCTTGAATTAATTTTTGTATAAGGTGTAAGGAAGGGATCTAGTTTCAGCTTTCTACATATGGCTAGCCAATTTTCCCAGCACCATTTATTAAATACGGAATCCTTTCCCCATTTCTTGTTTTTCTCAGGTTTGTCAAAGATCAGATGGTTGTAGATGTGTGGTATTATTTCTGAGGGCTCTGTTCTGTTCACTTGGTCTATATCTCTGTTTTGGTACCAGTCCCATGCTGTTTTGGTTACTGTAGCCTTGTAGTATAGTTTGAAGTCAGGCAGCGTGATGACTCCAGCTTTGTTCTTTTGGCTTAGGATTGTCGTGGCAATGTGGGCTCTTTTTTGGTTCCATATGAAGTTTAAAGTAGTTTTTCTTTTTCCAATTCTGTGATTGTCCAAATCATTGGTAGCTTGATGAGGATGGCATTGAATCTATAAATTACCTTGGGCAGTGTCGCCATTTTCACGATATTGATTCTTCCTATCCATGAGTGTGGAATGTTCTTTCAATTGTTTGTGTCCTCTTTCATTTCATTGAGCAGTGCTTTGTAGTTCTCCTTGAAGAAGTCCTTTACATTCCTTGTAAGTTGGATTCCTAGGTATTTTATTCTCTTTGAAGCAATTGTGAATGGGAGTTCACTCATGATTTGGCTCTCTGTTTGTCTTATATTGGTGTATAAGAATGCTTGTGATTTTTGCACATTGATTTTGTATCCTGAGACTTTGTTGAAGTTGCTTATCAGCTTAAGGAGATTTTGGACTGAGATGATGGGGTTTTCTCAATATACAATCATGTCATCTGCAAACAGGGACAATTTGACTTTCTCTTTTCCTAATTGAATACCCTTTACTTCTTTCTCCTGCCTGATTGCCCTGGCCAGAACTTCCAACATTATGTTGAATAGGAGTGGTGAGAGAGGGAATCCTTGTCTTGTGCCAGTTTTCAAAGGGAATGCTTCCAGTTTTAGCCCATTCAGTATGACATTGGCTGTGGGTTTGTCATAAATAGCTCTTATTATTTTGAGACACATCCCATCAATACGTAGTTTATCAAGAGTATTTAGCATGAAGCGTTGTTGAATTTTGTCAAAGGCCTTTTCTGCATCTATTGAGATAATCATGTGGTTTTTGTCTTTGGTTCTGTTTATATGATGGATTACGACTACTGATTGTCGTATGTTGAACCAGGCTTGCATCCCAGGGATGAAGCCGACTTGATTGTGGTGGATAAGCTTTTTGATGTGCTGCTGGGTTTGGTTTACCAGTATTATATTGAGGGTATTTGTATCGATGTTCATCAGGGATATTGATCTACAATTCTCTTTTTCTGTTGTATCTCTGCTAGGCTTTGTTATCAGGATGATGTTGGCCTCATCAAATGAGTTAGGCAGGGTTCCCTCTTTTTCTGCTGATTGAAGTAGTTTTACAAGGAGTGGTACCAGCTTCTCTTTGTACCTCTGGTAGAATTTGGCTGTGAATCTGTCTGGTCCTGGGCTTTTTCTGTTGGTAGGCTATTAATGTTTGCCTCAATTTCAGAGACTGTTATTGGTCTATTCAGGGATTTAGCGTCTTCCTGGTTTAGTCATGGGAGGCTGTATGTGTCCAGGAATTTATCCATTTCTTCTAGATTTTCTAATTTATTTGCATAGAGGTATTTATAGTATTCTCTGATGGTAGTTTATGTTTCTGTTGGATCATTGGTGATATCCCCTTTATCATTTTTCATACATCTATTTGATTCTTCTCTCTTTTCTTCTTTATTAGTCTTGCTAGTGGTCTGTGAATTTTGTTGATCTTTTCAAAAAACCAGTTCCTGGATTCATTTTGATTTTTTGAAGGGTTTTTTGTGTCTCTATCTCCTTCAGTTCTGCTCTGATCTGAGTTATTTCTTGTCTTCTGCTAGCTTTTGAATGTGTTCGCTCTTGCTTCTCTCATTCTTATAATTGTGATGCTAGGGTGTCAATTTTAGATATTTCCTACTTTCTCTTGTGGGCATTTAGTGCTATAAATTTCCCTCTACACACTGCTTTAAATGTGTCCCAGAGATTCTGATACATTGTGTCTTTGTTCTCATTGGTTTCAAAGAACATTTTTATTTCTGCCTTCATTTTGTTATTTACCCAGTAGTCATTCAGGAGCAGGTTGTTCAGTTTCCCTGTAGTTGAGCGGTTTTGAGTGAGTTTCTTAATCCTCAGTTCTAGTTTGATTGCACTGTGGTCTGAGAAACATTTTATTATAATTTCTGTACTTTTACATTTGCTGAGGAGTGCTTTACTTCCAACTATGTGGTCAATTTTGGAATAAAAGTGATGTGGTGCTGAGAATAATGCATATTCTGTTGATTTGGGGTGGAGAGTTCTGTAGATATCTATTAGGTCCGGTTGGTGCAGAGCTGAGTTTAATTCCTGGATATCCTTGTTAATTTTCTGTCTCGTTGATCAGTCTAATGTTGACAGTGGGGTGTTAAAGTCTCTCATTATTATTCTGTGGGAGTCTAAGTCTCTTTGTAGGTCTCTATGGACTTGCTTTATGAATCAGAGTGTTCCTATATTGGGTGCATATGTAGTTAGGGTAGTTAGATCTTCCTGATGAATTGATCCCTTTACCATTATGTAATAGCCTTGTCTCTTTTGATCGTTGTTGGTATAAAGTCTGTTTTATCAGAGACTAGGACTGCTTTCTTTGTTTTCCATTTGCTTGGTAGATCTTCCTCCATCCCTTTATTTTGAGCCTACGTGTGTCTCTACATGTGAGATGGGTCTCCTGAATACAGCACACTGATGGGTCTTAACTCTATCCAATTTTCCAGTCTGTATCTTTTAATTGGAGCATTTAGCCCATTTACATTTAAGGTTAATATTATTTTGTGTGAATTTGATCCTGTCATTATGATGCTAGTGGGTTATTTTTTTGTTGTTGTTAGTTGATGCAGTTTCTTCCTAGTATCGATGGTCTTTACAATTTGGCATGTTTTTGCAGTGGCTGGTAGTGGTTGTTCCTTTCCATGTTTAGCACTTCCTTCAGGAACTCTTGTGAGACAGGCCTGGTGGTGATAAAATATCTCATTATTTGCTTGTCAGTAAATGATTTTATTTCTCCTTCACTTATGAAGCTTAGTTTGGTTGGATATGAAATTCTGGGTTGAAAATTCTTTTATTTGAGAATGTTGAATATTGGCCTCCACTCTCTTCTGGCTTGTAGAGTTTCTGCTGAGAGATCTGCTATTAGTCTGATGGGCTTCCGTTTGTGTGGGTAACCCAACCTTTCTCTCTGGCTGCCCTTAACATTTTTTCCTTCATTTCAACCTTGGTGAATCTGACAATGATGTGTCTTGGAGTTGCTTTTCTCACGGCGTTTCTTTGTGGCGTTCTCTGTATTTTCTGAATTTGAATGATAGTCTGCCTTGCTAGATTGGGGAGGTTCTCCTGGATAATATCCTGAAGAGTGTTTTCCAACTTGGTTCCATTCTCCCCATCACTTTCAGGTACACCAATCAGACGTAGATTTCATCTTTTCACATAGCCACATATTTCCTGGAGGCTTTGTTCATTTCTTTTACTCTTTTTTTCTAAACTTCTCTTCTCGCTTCATTTCATTCATTTGATCTTTAATCACTGATACCCTTTCTTCCACTTGATCAGATCAGCTACTGAAGCTTGTTAATGCATCACGTAGTTCTCATGCCATGGTTTTCAGCTCCATTAGGTCATTTGAGGTCTTCTCTATGCCGTTTATCTAGTTAGCCATTTGTCTAATCTTTTTTCAAGGTTTTTAGCTTCTTTGCAATGGGTTCAAACATCCTCCTTTAGCTTGAAGAAGTTTATTATTATCAACTATCTGAACCTTTCTTCTCTCAATTCATCAAAGTCATTCTCCATTCAGCTTTGTTCTGTTGCTGGCAAGGAACTACTTTCCTTTGGAGGAGAAGAGGTGTTCTGATTTTTAGAATTTTCAGATTTTCTGCTCTGGTTTCTCCCATTCTTTGCGGTTTTATCTACCTTTGGTCTTTGATGATGGTGACGTACAGATGGGATTTTGGTGTGGATGTCCTTTCTGTTTGTTAGTTTTCCTTCTAACAGTCAGGACCCTCAGCTGCAGGTCTGTTCGAGTTTGCTGGAGGTCCACTCCAGATGCTGTTTGCCTAGGTATCACCAGCAGAGGCTGCAGAAGAACAAATATTGCAGAGTGGTAAATGTTGCTGCCTGATCCTTCCTCTGGAAGCTTCATCTTAGAAGGGCACCCAGCCATATGAGGTGTCAGTCAGCCCCTACTGGTAGGTGCCTCCCAGTTAGGTTACTCGGGGTTCAGGGACTAACTTGAGGAGGCAGTCTGTCCGTTCTCAGACCTCAAACACCATTCTGGGAGAGCCACTCTCTCTTCAAAGCTGTCAGACAGGGATGTTTAAG
Source organism: Macaca nemestrina (assembly GCF_043159975.1). NCBI lineage: Eukaryota > Metazoa > Chordata > Mammalia > Primates > Cercopithecidae > Macaca > Macaca nemestrina. The sequence goes on from NC_092126.1 coordinate 77,444,043, forward strand.
TCTGCAGATGTTTCTGCTGCCTTTTGTTCAGCTATGCCCTGCCTCCAGGGGTGTAGTCTACAGAGACAGGCAGGCCTCCTTGAGCTGTGGTGGACGTCACCCAGTTCAAGTTTCCTGACTACTTTGTTTATTTACTCAAGCCTCAGCAATGGTGGACACCCCTCCCCCAGCCTTGCTGCCAGCTTGTAGTTCGATCTCAGACTGTTGTGCTAGCAGTGAGCGAGGCTCCATGGGCATGGGACCCTTGGAGCCAGGTGTCAGATATAATCTCCTAGTGTGCCATTTGCTAAGACCATTGGAAAAGAGCAGTATTGAGGTGGGAATGTCTCGATTTTCCAGGTACCATCTGCCATGGCTTCCCTTGGCTAGGAAAGGGAATTCCCTGACCCCTTGTGCTTCCCAGGTGAGGTAATGCCCCACCTTGCTTCGGCTTATGCTCCGTGGGCTGCACCCACAGTCCAACAAGCCTCAGTGAGGTGAACCCAGTACCTCAGTTGCAAATGCAGAAATCACCCGTCTTCTGTGTTGCTCATGCTGGGAGCTGTAGACTGGAGCTGTTCTTATTCGGCCATCTTGGAACCTCTTATGTGGTCTTTGATTTCAACTTGCTTTTGGAATATTCGAAATATTTATTTATCCAAACGTTTATTTACCCAAAATTAAACAGTACTATTAATACTGTATGAAAAGTATAATCTTTCAAATGACTCTAGTTGGAGACACTGGCAAGTCAGTCACTTTGACTAAGAAAATACATGCTAATTAATAAAAATGATTTTTTAAGAACTTATATTTAGAGTATCAGTATATAACACAACCAACGCAAAACCCAAATTCAAGGCTGTTAAATAATTTGTTGCTTAAAATTTTCTCTTTCATTGTGATATTTTCCCTTACTGTCATCCCATTCAATTAGTAAGTTTATTTTATCAGACTCACTTTATGCTTTATTCCTGGTATTCAAAAAATCAGTCACATTTACATACAGATAAACATTAAGAAATCATAGTTATTTTATGTAAAGTTATTTCAATGAAGAGAAGAAAGTAGAGGGAATAGATGGCAGTGTTCTATACATATAATTATTGAAATATAGATTGAAAGCCTCATCAATATATAAACATAATAGCATTATTAAAGACTACAGTAGAAAAAACTCTTAGAAAGAAAAGTTGTAGTGAACTGTAGAAATAATTACTTCTATTCAGGTAAAATATATTTAAAATAAAAGACTATAAAATGAAATGACACTACAGAATGCCTAATAGACATTTATTCAAGGACAAAATAAATAATCCAAATACATTTCTTACTTCCAAGTATTGCACAGAACTGGGAAGCATACAGTTTTTTAAAAAAATCAAGATCTACTGAGCATTATTGTTCATCAAGTTGGAACGTGTTTGTAGCTACTGAACCTATACAATAGTTAACAATACTAATAGGTGAAGAATATCTAATTGTATTAATGTAATTGGTGTTATTTTTATTTGTTAAGCAAATATAAATGAAATGAAACCATGAATTACAGGATTGTTAGCAGTGTGTTCTAGTTTTGAATATGCTTGTTGAGAAAAAATATAAATTTTATGATGCTTGATAGAACTGTCTACCCTCTATTACCTATTCAGTTGACAACATATACCCAAAAACGTCTTTTTTTTTTTTTTTTTGGCAGTCTCACTCTGTCACTAGACTGGAGTGCAGTGGCACGATCTCAGTTCACTGCAACCTCCACCTCCTAGATTTAAACAATTCTCCTGCCTCAGCCTCTCTAGTAGCTGGGACTACAGGTGCAAGCCACCACACCTGGCAAAATTTTTTTTTTTTTTTTTTTTTTTTTTTTTTTTTTGTATTTTAGTAGAGATGGGGTTTCACCGTGTTGGCCAGGATAGTCTCAATCTCCTGACCTTGTGATCTGCCTGCCTCGGCTTCCCAAAGTGCTGGGATTACAGGCGTGAGCCACCACACCCGACCAATATCTTTAATATTCTCAATGGCTGTGGCCAGGTGCAGTGGCTCATACCTATAATCCTAGCACTTTGGAAGGCTGAGGTGGGTGGATCACCTGAGGTCAGGAGTTGGCAGCCAGCCTGGTCAACATGGTGAAACTCCATCTCTAATAAAAATACAAAAATTATCTTTGCATGGTGGCAGGCGCCTGTAATCCCAGCTACTCAGAAGGCTGAGGCAGGAGAATCACTTGAACCCGGGAGGCAGAGATTGCAGTGAGCCAAGATGGCGCCACTGCACTCCACCCTGGGCGACAAGAGCGAAATTCCTTCCCCCTAACCCCCCCAAAAATATTAATTTTGAAGTCTAGCAGTTACATAGTTTTCAGAAATAACAAGGCAATAATACCTAGCATTCTGTCGTATTGGCAGAAGTACTCATACTTTCTCCAAATATAAGATAAAAGAAAGGTATGCTGACTGATTTATAAATATGCTCATTACAATAGTCTTTATTTCCTTTTCCAGAATTTTTAGAACTTCCATATATTCTTCAAGATTAGAATAACTATGATGTAATTATTGGATGTTATACTTTTAAGTATAATATCTTCAAATATGGAGTTTCGACTCAACATTGAAAGAAAAGTATGTAAAAGCCTCACGGAAAATAATTTGTTTACACCAAACTAAGCAATCAGATATGAAGACGTTCATAAATATCAAAATAGTTAAGTCACCAGAAGTTGTCACAGGTGTCCAAAGGCATTCTCTGAGGCTTTCTGCTACTATGGTGGTTTTACATCAAAGAGATAATTATTTCCAATTTTTAAAAGACTAAGATATTTTCTCAAAACATTACTATATACCAATTATTTCATTACTAGATCTTTATAGAGACCAAACCAATCCAAAGATATATATACTTAAAAAGGGTACATTTTATTTCATGTCAGTTATACTCTAAATAAAGTTGAATTTAAAAAGTTTATAGAGGCTGGGCGCGGTGGCTCACGCTTGTAATCCCAGCACTTTGGGAGGCCGAGACGGGTGGATCACGAGTCAGGAGATCGAGATCGTCCTGGCTAACACGGTGAAACCCCGTCTCTACTAAAACATAGAAAAAAAAAATTAGCCGGGCGTGGTGGCGGGCGCCTGTAGTCCCAGCTACTGGGGAGGCTGAGGCAGGAGAATTGCTTGAACCCGGGAGGCGGAGCTTGCAGTGAACCGACATCGTGCCGCTGCAGCCCAGCCTGGTGACAGAGCGAGACTCCGTCTCAAAAACAAACAAACAAATAAATAAATAAATAAATAAATAAATAATAAAAAATTTATAGATTCTGGAGATGTACTGAGAATAAGAACCATATTTGGTGTCCAGAGTTATAAACTTCTCCTTGATTAAGCTGTGAAGACTTTTACAAACATGTATTTACCAAGCTAATATAATATTAATGCAGTTTCAGTGTTTACTAAACTTACCTGTTAATAAGAAGGCCTGTATACTTGTCAAACATGGCGATTTCAGGGCACACCTAAGATCAACTGAATCTGCATGTTTTATCAACTATATCAGGTGATTGCTAGTATGAGAACATTTGAGAAACTATTTTTGTTGCTCTCAACCCCTCATACAAGTAATTTTTTACTCTGTTTTCTTCCAGCTTGAATTTCTATCAGTCTTTGAATTTTCCAAAGCTTTATGAATCTCTGCTTTCTATAATTCCAGATATTACAATATGCATTGCTGACATCTTTTTTTACGATTTTTTTTTTTTTTTTAAAAAAAGAATAAATACAGGGAAAGACCAAAGAATGAGTACTTTGGTTCATTACATCAGGTAATGGAGTGAAAGAAACAAAAAATATGGCATTGGCAGTTCCAATGTTACCTTCCCAAGCTTACGCAGCAATAATGCTAGTATTCCTATATTTCAACTTATGATAGAATTTGCCAAAAATAAAAAGAAAATATTTCAAGCATTTTGAAGGTGAGCTAATATCTTAGAAACAAAACAGGAGCACACAATATCCCCAAACAAACAGCGCTGCATTATTTCATTAGTCACTGGAAAAAACAAACTTGCAAATTTGAAAATAATAATAATTTTAGAATGCCAAGCAATTACCTGAGTTCAAAGGATACCATTATAATACTCAATTGCTTTGTTATAAACAATTATTGATGTTGAATGTATAATCAATACAGTCTTTTTTTTTTTTTTTGACGGAGTTTCACTCTGTCACCCAGGCTGGAGTGCAATGGTGCTATCTCAGATCACTGCAGTCTCCGCCTCCCAGGTTCAAACAATTTTTCTGCTTCAGCATCCCATGTAGCTAGGACTACAGGCGTGCACCACCACGCCCGGCTAATTTTTGTATTTTTAGTAGAGACAAGGTTTCACCATCTTGATCAGGCTGATCTGGTCTTGAACTGCTGACCTCATGATCTGCCCATCTCAGCCTCCCAAAGTGCTAGGATAATACAGTTATTATTAAATACCATATTCTCAGTAGGTTTTAACTAATTATTTCTGTCATCTTCAGAAATTCTAAATTATTGAATGATTTTGATTATGGTTACAGAGAGTTGTCTGAACTGATTACAAATGCTGACAAAACCCTGAAATTTCTGGTACTTCGGTAGGCATTACCAGAGAAGCAACTGCCCAGTTTGTTAGCAGAAAGCTTATTTACATTTTACCCAAATAGATGTCCTTAAAGAAGCCACATTCGAATCACCTGAAATGCTCATCAAACACAGACTTCTGAGCTCAGCCCCAGAAATAATAAATCGAAATCTTAAAGTCAGTGGCCCAAGAATTTCTATTTTAACTAGGTCCCTGGGAAATTCCTATATAAAACAGATTGAGCAATTCTTTGTATTTTAAGAACTCTGAAGCTGATCAAGATGGGAGTCTGACACTATCACCGAGGTCACAGTGGCTTTGTCATAGGCCAGAAGCACAAATAAATCTGTGTGACACTGTTATGCTTACTATCTATGAAAGCATATCTCCCAGAGTGAATAATAACACAGTCTTTAGACAGACCTTCCTCAGAACCATCTGACTGACTCTGGGCTACTTCTTTATAAAAGGAGTTACTAGATTCACAAACTGAAAGAATAAGCAATAATTTTTTTCCTCTGAATGCTGCAATTGCTAAATCATAGTCACTTTTGATGTATAATTTTTTTTTTTTTCGTGAGACATAGTCTTGCTCTGTCACCAGCTGGAGTGCAGTGGCACAATGTCAGCTCACTGCAACCTCCCCCTCCCGGGTTCAAGAGATTCCCCTGCCTCATCCTCCCTAGTAGCTGGGATTACAGGCATGTGCCAGCACGCCTGACTAATTTTTTGTATTTTTAGTAGAGATGGGGTTTCATGATGTTGTTTCAGATGGTCTTGATGTCCTGAACACGTGATATAATTTTTAATGTATTTATACACACATACATATATTTCCATCCTTGCACAAAACAGCTTTTCAAGTTATTTCTTACGGACAAAGAATGAGACGGTAATAAGGTGGAGATAAGGAGATGAGAGTATTACACATGTAAGAATAGTGATTTCAGACTTCTAACACCCTTATCACAGATACCAAAGAAACAGGTAAAACACAGAGGGTATAACTGAGAAGTAACAATACAATTTTTTGTCAAAATATTTTTATGTTTAAATCTGTTTGTGTACAATATTCTATGTTCTACCTACCGTCTTTATCTCTTTTCCCCTTCCTTTTCCTGACTCTTGACTTTTATCTTAGCCTATACACTCTCCTCATTCTTGTATTTCCTAATCTCTATGTAATATAATCATTTTATTTTCAGGTGAACAGTTTATCAAGTTTTTACAGTATGTACTTTAAATATTTTGAATGTGAAGACTTGACATAAAATTGATTCCACCTATTAAGCATATTATAAACCATATAATGGCAGCATTATCCTGAACTTACTTTAAATTGATCTTTGTCCAGTACACAAATCCTATGATAATCAATGCCATAAAAATGATTAGATAGTACACATAATTATGGATCAGCTGTTGCTCACGTGATTCGTGCCTTTATACGAAACGTGATTCGTTGCTCACGTGCACGTGCCTTTATAAGGCAAATGCATTAATTAAAGCAAAAAAACTAAGAATACAAAATACATCTGTTATGTATAATATGCACATAATAAATTTACCAGGGGAAATAGAAATATTTCATTTATTTAATTTATCCACTTTTTTTCTGATCTTTCTTTAAAAAATGGTAAAGAGAAGCAATCTGCACTGGGTTGTATAGAAATTGATGTTCTGTGAAGTCATTTACTAAACTGTAACTTAATAGCCTGAAAGAGTCAATGCATCTCAAGAAAAGATATTTCCGGGAAGTAAAAAGAGAGTCAACTAGAATATTTCAGTAGTGCCATTTTAAGATTGGCTAAATAATTTATTAGCATGACCCTAATTCTTTCAAAACATCAAAATTGAAAAATCATTTTAGCAAGGTGAATCCTTCAGCGGTAACAGGAAAAGAAACCTTGAAGTGATGCAATTAAAGTTATGACAAAACACTAATTAAAAATTGAGTACATGTTCCAATATGAATGCTTCTCCACATATTTAAGATGTAATCTTAGAGAAATTTATATTTTGAGCTGCCATTGCTTAGACAACATTATTTATTAAATTGCATTGAATTGTTATATTTATTATATTATTTATTTTTTAATCTTGGATAATGACTTTTAGCTCCATGTTTATTCATATGTTCTGAAGATTATAAAATTACCATTCACAAACATTTTAGTCTACAGTTTTAATTCCCATATTTGAGAGGGTTCCCTGAAGTCTCAGAAAAAGTATATACAAATGTATAAGTAGTCAATATGTATGCATATACATATGTAATGGTTCCATCGTTTATGCAGGTAGATACAGTGGGATACTGGAGAAATTTACCTTGTCTTTTTCGTATAATGACTTCTTTTCCTTTGATGCTCAGCACTGGGATTGCTGAATCAAATGGTAGTTCTACTTTCAGTTATTTAAGCAATATCCATGCTGTTTTCCGTATCGGTTATACTAGTTTACATTCCTGCCAGCGGTGTAGAAGTGTTCCCATTTCACCACATCCACACCATCATCTATTACTTTTTGATTTTTTAATTGTGACCATTCTTGCAGGAGTAAGGTGGTATCTTATAGTGGTTTTAATCTGCATTTCTCCGATAATTAGTGATATTGAATATTTTTTTCATATGTTTGTTGGCAATTTGTACATGTTCTTTTGACAGCTGCCTATTCATGTACTTTGCCCACTTTTTAATGGGATACATGTAATTTAAAAGGATCATATCTTACTGAAACTGAAGAGTGTTTTATCTCATGTGTTGAGTATCTGGAATTTGTCCTTTCAATAGAATTTTTTTTTTTTAATCTTTGCACTCCAGGGTTCATTGGATTGGTAATTATTCGCTAGTTGGTAATGTATTACTAGGTAAAAGCTATAGTTACTTAAAACAGGCAAGTTTTGATTTGTTCTAACAGATTATATCACTGTTTAGCAATATTGCATTTTATTTAAAACTTACATTGTTGAAAATGTATCTGTAAATTTTTATTGAGTAATATTGAATTGTTTCTAAATCACATTGCTCTTTTCCCAACTAAATATGAATACATTTATTTTTATTTCATTAAGCACAATGGGAAAAATATTAATTTCTTCTCAAGTGCAAATTACAAAATTATAGAATTGTAGAATGACATTGATATATCATGAAGATAAACCAATATTATACCTACTTTCTTAAAATGAACAAAAACTTAAATGTTTTGTCCTACAGTAAAATACATGCTATATGACTAGCTGTCAGATTTCTTAATTTCTTTGGTACTTTTCATGCTCTTTGTACTTCAAGAATTTGAGTACTTGATGACAAAAGCTATAAGTTTCTGGGTTTCAAGATCCATTACAATTCATTTTAGTGCACATAATTTTTCTCCTCAGTATAGCAATGTAACATCTCAATTAGCTTTTTACCTATTGATGTTCAGCCCCTTCATATCACAGGCATAAGCAACTTACTTTTGGTTGACAGAAAAATATCCTAGAAAGGGGCAGTGTAGCAAGACAAAAAGACTCTTAGACAATAGCCACTCTACTATGGCCAAATACCACAGGAAAAAAAAAAAAATGTGGTTTCATGACTGCTCACATTAGTTAAGTCCCAGTGAAGAACATAAACTTAAAACCTCGCAAATATGTAACAAAGTTCCTCTACACTTCTGATTTGCATATCATGGGAAAAAAGCAGGTCCAAGTGATAATCAAGTCAAAGAAGTGACTGTGCATGTGAGTTGTGAATGTTTGGAGCAGAGGACTCCTAAAAATTGTAAAGCAAAGGTGCCGGAAAAGGCAGAAAGGTTTAGAGGCACTCTTCCATAAGTCAAGGAAGAAGTTCCAATGGAAATTTTAAAAATACCTTGATCTGACTGAAAATAACAGTACAATACACCAAATTTGAGGAACATAGATAAAACAGTGCTGAGCAGGAAATCTATAGCACCAAGTGCTATTAGAAAAGAGGAAAAGTCTGAAATTAATCATCTAAGTTCTCAGCTCAAGAACCTGGAAGAAGATTAATATAAAACCAAAGCAAAAGGAAGGGAGAACTTAGTAAAGATAAGAGCAGAATTAAACTAAATTAAACTGAAAGAAACTGAAATTAAACTGAAAACAGAAATAGCAATACAGAAAAATCAATGAAATAAAGAGCTGGTTCTTTGAAAGGATCAATAAAATTGACAAACCTCTAGAAAAATTGGCAAAAAAAAAATCTAGAGAAGACAAAAATTATCAACATCAGGGATGAAACAGGATATAACTATAGACCCTGCAGTCATCAAAAGAATAATAATAAAATATTATGAACAACTTTACACACATAAACTATATATTACACCCATAGACAACATGGAAGAAATAGTTCAATGACTCAATAAACACAAACTACTGCAATTCATCCAACATGAAATAGGCAATTTTAATAGCTCTATAACTGTTAAGTAAATTGAGTTTACAATTTTAAAAATCTCATAAAAATATATCCAGACCCAGACGGTTTTACCGGAGTATTCAATTAAATGTTTAAAAAAGAATTAACAGCAATTCAACAAAATTTCATGCAGAAAAAGAGAGGAGAGAATACTTCCTGGTTCATTTTATGAAGGTAATATTACCGTGACACTAAAATATGACAAAGACAGTTGAAAAGAGACTACATATTTGATACACTGTGCATTGCTCAGGTGACAGGTTCACCAGCATCTCAGAAATCACCACTGAAGAACTTATGCATGAAACCAATAACAACCTGTACCCCCAAAACTATTGAAGTTAAAATAAATTGCACGTGTAAAATACTTAGTTACTTATGTCTATGTAGCTTTAACTTTGTTACTCATTTGCAATTTGACCTTTGATTATCTACATTTTCTTCATGATAATTGTAAAATGATGACAGTTCAACAAATCTATCTCAAATATCGGTTTCAGTTTTAAAGCTTTATGATTTTATGATTCAGATCTACATAGTATTATTTAGTTATTCATCATAAAATATCAAAGGTCAAACTCTATAACTGAAAGAATGTGCTATTGTTTTGATTCTTTATCACAGCCAAACCCACTCAAACTTATCACACTACTTCACTTTAATGCCTTTTGTGGCACCTTCACTTTCCAGTTCTTAGGAGTCTCCTACTCCAAACATTCGTAACTCACATGCACGGTCACTTCCTTGACCTGACCATCACTTAGACCTGCGATAACTCAGAATACTTTCCTGCCACTCTCATGTTCCCACAAGTTCTCTCACCTAATTCCACTGACTTCACATTTCCTATCTTCATCATGTTAAGTCTGTATGATTTTAAACACTACGGAAAAGTTATCTAATTGCTGATTGAAATCCCTAAGAAGCCAAGTAAGCAATATTAGGGAAACTCTCAGCTGTATCAATCAATTATTTTTGATGCACCCATAGTCAAATGTCTATCTGCAACAAGATATATAAGCATGGTCACATTTTAACAATTATTGAACAAAATCCTTCTTTCCTTTCAGACACCAGTTAAAATTCTTTACCACCAAATTTCTCGTACGTAATAGATTGACATTCAATGCTTCAATGCTTCCTTTTATTATACATTGTCATTAAATCATTACATTGGATTTTTTTCTCCTATTCCCTCCCTGAAATTGAAATCTCTAAGGTCAGAAACTCAGTGACTTACATATGTCAAGTGAAATATCCCATTTTCCATATCATCATAAACTGTTATCAACAACCAGGAGTTTCTCAGTTTCAGGATTTCCATTTTCTACCCAATCATTAAATCTAGGTCCCCAGAATTCCAACCTGTCCTTGCACCAAAACTGAACTTCTTTTCCCAAATCCACTTCTTATTCTATACTACCTTTTTTTCTGTAATTCTTTTTTTTCTTTTTCTTTTTTTTTTTTTTTTTTTGAGGCGGAGTCTCACGTCACCCAGGCTGGAGTGCATTGGCGTGATCTTGGCTCACGGCAAGCTCCGCCTCCCGGGTTCACACCATTCTCCTGCCTCAGCCTCCTGAGTAGCTGGGACTACAGGCGCCCACCACCATGCCCGGCCAATTTTTTTTTTTTTTGTATTTTTAGTAGAGACGGGGTTTCACCGTGTTAGCCAGGGTGGTCTCGATCTCCTGACCTCATAATCCGCCTGCCTCAGCCTCCCAAAGATTTTTCTGTAATCATAGTTCATCTAGTTTTTCTTTACTTTTTCCACTTTTCACTATAAAGTATTCCCCCCCCGCAAAAATAATAATAATAATAATAAATAAAATAAACCTTTCCATATACCACTTCACAATTTCAAATATCACTCTATGTCTATTGCTGCTACAAGAAAAGCAAAAGAAACAAACACAAAACAAACCAAACAGGAAAGCAAACAAAAAACTAAGAGGATGTGGCCTTCGCAATACAAAGACAGTCTTGATGGAACTGTGTTAGAGAAGCCAGGCAAGAAGAATGGGAAAGAGGTACCCTTCAACAGACCAGTGTTGCAGAGAGGAAAGGTAAAGTCAGCACATTTTATGTTGGTTTTGAGAACTAGGTATTGCTCACATTTAGAAATTAGTGGCAGATTAAGAAGTAAAGGTAATGAGTGTTGATCATTCTACTTAAGATATTTGGCTACTGGTTACACGATTGAGGGTGCAAGCAGAAGGCCCTAAAATTAAGAACACACTTGGTAGAATCAATGCCAAAATGTAGAAGAAACTGTTTACCTCTATAGGTTAAAAAAATATACACAGAAATATTTTAAAATCTTTAAATTATCTTAAAAATAATTTCAATATCCTAAATTATTTTCAAATGAGAAATAATTATTTACAAAGAATGCTTTCGAACTGTTAATTTAGTGCTTAGATTTTAGGAACAGAATATATTGACTATGATAATACATCTTAAACAGTTTATTTTTAGGATACTATAAAAACTTAGGATTATCATTTGTCGGGGTCGGGACTAGGGTGAAGCAAACAAGACACATGGTGCAAATTTGTATGAAACATTCACTCTCAGGTTCATGGAAGGGCAGGGTCAACATTTGCAATGGAGAATGAGGACCTCCTGAAACTTTGTGCCTGAGACCCCTTGTTTACCCTAGTTCTGGCCCTACCATTTGTAAAATATATTTGTATGCCTTTACATATCTTACAAAAAGTAATGTAGCATAGCAACCAGGAACTCCTACTAGGTCTATAATAATGTCATAGACTCTATACATGTTATCAAATTATATATATTTAACATTTAATTTAAAGTATTAATTAAGCTGGGCATGGTTGTGTATTCCTGTAGTCCCAGCTACTCAGGAGGCTGAGGTGGGAGGATCACTGGAACCCAGGAGTTTGAGGCCAGCCTGGGCAACATAGTAAAACTTGTCTCTGAAAAAAAAAAAAAAGTAAAAATATTTTACATAAATAAGAGTATATATGGTATAATAATTAAAAGTATATTTAAGAAATTTTAATAAAATTACAAAATGTGCATGTATAATTTAAGTAAAATAAGGCTCTAAGAATTTGATTCAAAGTATTTAAATATATAGCTACATTTAGATATATAGGCATGTGTAAATTTTTAAAAAATTAAATAGAAGCACTCAACTTTGGTTTATAATCTTACTAATTATTAAATATTTCACTGTATATTTTTCTGCACTTCTAACTTTTTCGATAATCCTGGATTAAGAAGAAAAATAATGTTATAAGTATGTGTTTGTCAAACATCTACTATGTTTACAAACATCTTGCTTTTTTCAAATCTCACTATCTAGCAGAGAAGAAAAATTATACCCATCCCCTCTTCACATACCTATACACACATAGTTATGGTGTAATATAGTAGGCTCTATGCTATAGTACAAAATAAATCTCTATGTGATTGCAATAAAACCTGCTCATTCCCTAACAAAATAGTAAATTATTTTTGTTTGTTTGTTTTTTGAGACGCAGTCTCACTCTGTCACCTAGGCTGGAATGCAGTGGCCGATCTCAGCTCATTGCAACTTCTGCCTCCCAGGTTCAAGCAATCCTCCTGCCTTAGCCTCCCCAGTAGCTGGAATTACAGGTGTGCACCATCACGACTGGATAATTTTTGTATTTTTAGTAGAGACAGGGTTTCACCATGTTGGCTAGGCTTGTCTCCAACTACTGTCCTCAAGTGATCCTCCCAAAGTACTGGGTTTACAGGTGTGAGTCACCACTCCCAGCCCAAAATTGTAAACTGTGTATGAAAACCCAATGAGTTGTGTGGAATCATTAAACCAAAAGCATATTTCCCTCTGTTTTATTCTAAGTTTGTTTTCACTGGAAGCAATTTTTTCTTTTTAAGTTCTGGGGTACATGTGCAGGATGTACAGGATTGTTACATAGGTAAACGTGTACCATGGTGGTTTGCTATGCCTATCAACCCATCACCTAGGTATGAAGCCCAGCATGCATTAGCTCTCTTCCCTAATGCCCTCTCCCCATTCCCCTGCCCTCCCTCAACAGTCCCCAGCGTGTGTTGTTCCCCTCCCTGTGTCCATATGTTCTCATTGTTCAGCTCCCACTTATAGGTGAGAACATGCAGTGCTTTGTTTTCTGTTCCTGCTTTAGTTTGCTGAAGATAATGACTCACTGGAAGCAATATTTACCTCTAGAAAGTGATCAGTTGGTAACTGAACTTTAAGATGTGTTTGTCTATGTTGCAATGAATAATTCATGAAAACGAGTCATAAAGAAGTGAACATTTAGTTAAAAATCATTGTAAGGTTATCTTTTTCCCTTATTATTTATTCCCTATTATGTATATGCGTGCTTTAAGAGAAGTTATTAATATATTTTGACATGTTTTGCTGCTTCCAAATCCACATTTCTAAATAAACATTACATTTTTACATTTACATTTTTTAGGCTTTGCACATTATATTCTTCGTTAATAAACTTCCATCTAATTGTATGCCCCCTGCAGATGTAGGTAAAAGGTAATAACAGATGTTTTCGTTTTCTACAACTTCAGCTATCCAATTAATTTATTATTACTGAGATAGGATAATTACTCTGTTTTATTTGACCTAAATAATTATGAAGTTTTGTAATTGATATATTTTGTATCTATTTTGTACTTAAGTTTTTACTATTTTGTCAGCAATACCTATTATTTTACTTTCTTCCATGTGCAGCCAAATGAAAGGATTCTTTGGTCTGACAGTTCTTTTTGTACTACTTTTATATTACTTAGTTCTGCATAGTTCTGCAATTTAATTATTCCTAAAATATTTAAGAAATACTTAATTGTCACAGTTGAAAGCTAGATGCTTTTATTCTTTCTCTCTCTTTCTCCTTGTCTGCCTTCATCTCTCTCTATCTTTCTATGGTTGCCCATGATTATCTAAAGAGTTACTTAAAGATACATTTCACAGTCTATAAGACATTAAAAAGATTAGTGGTTACTAAAGGTGCAGACGAAGGAATGAGAGATAAATAGGTAAAGCACAGGGTGTTGGGGGCATGGTAAAACTATTCTGAAATAGTGTAATGGCAGATGTATTCATTTACTAGGGCTGCTATTAAAAACAAAATAATAAGAAGGAAAACAGGATAGCTTAGAGCAACAGAAATTTACTTTCTCAAGTTCTGGAGGCTAGATGTCTGAGATCAGGGTATTGGCAGTGTTGGTTCCTTGTGATTGTCATGAGGGAGAACCTATTCCATGCCTCTCTCCTGGCTTCTGAGTTTGCTAGAAATCTTTCCATTCTTTGGTTTATAGATCTATCGCCCTAATTTCTGCCTTCACCTTCACGTATGTTCTCTGTATATATGTCTATGTCCAAATTTCCCATTTTTTAAGGACAAAAGTACTTATTTTAACTTGATTATATTTGTGTAAAGACTTTATGTCTAAGTAAGACTACATTTTCAGAGACTAGAGGTTTAGGGCTGAAACATGTTTTGTTGGGGGACACGATTCAACACATATCAGTGAGTATGAAATTATGCCCTTTTCAATTCTCATATAATTACAACATGAAGAGTTAATCTAAATGTGTACGATTTTTTAAAAACTCATTTAGGAAATCAGAAAGTCACGGGGGAAAATGAAGACTGTCACAAAACAATCTAATTAAAAATGTATGAAACATCCTCACAGAAGTAGGTGGGGGAAAGGTACTGACCTAAGTAATTTTGGAAGTGAATGAAAAGCAATAGGAACTGCACATAAGCACTATACTCTAACTGATCATTTCCCATAAAGGCATGGGTTAACAATCCGATAGTTCTGTATATGCATACTTGAATTCAATAAGTAAGTTAATGGATGGTGGATGGTGGAAGCCAGGTTTATCACTATTGGAATGGAAATTTACAAATTAGCAAAGGGAGGAGGCTAGAATTACTCATTATTTAATGGGTTATGGTTAGAGTCATTAGTAAGAATTTATATTAGAATTAATAGATACAGATGGTTAGATACCAAATAATTATAGATATGTGTTCATACATGGATTAAAATACATACATGTATTTATTCACTCTATCAGCTGAGACAGCCTAAGGAAATGATACCCCAAAGTCAATGAATTGGTTTCTAATACTACTTGCCACTAAAAGGAACCAAGGCTCCTTGGTGAAGTGACTATGATTTGAGGGCTAGGACTGTGTTAAGAAATATACAAGATGAACCTCAAGCAGGAATATCTTGTAGTGCTAGGAATTTAAGGAAGTGCTAAAAAGTATGTTAATATGGGATTCAAAGGGCATGGGAGTGAAGTGAAAGATGTGAGCAATAAAATAAAGTAATATTGAATTATGACTCAAAGAATAAAATAAATATCCATGAGTCTATACTGATGTAAATAAATTATTAAATAAGGTAACAACTAGGGTAGAAAATAAAATTTCTCTGTGCAGAATTCTAAATAAATTATGTGGCTACTTCACCCTATGGGAGAGGGAACATTATTATGTCTTTCTTAAGTGTGGGGTGCACATAGTGACTTCCTCCCAAAGTGTACAATATGTAGAGAGGGGAAAAGACTAACTTTAGAGGGGAGAAACATAACAAACACTTCAGTCAGGTGATCACAGACAATATAAACCATCATTGTTAATCATGTCCATAATATGTACTCTTGATACTCTTGATATGATGAGATAAAAATGGTACTTTATTTCTGTGATCTTTCAAAGAATGTATTAAAAATTACATTTCAGCTTTCAAGTATTAGCAAATTCTACTATTTAATTAATGAGTGATAACAGTACTTAAAATGTATATAAGACTTAGAATGATTACAGTTTTCCTTGTACAGTTATAAGCCTTTTATACATATTTTGTATTGTAATGGGTTGATTTACTTAGTATTCCCAAATTCCTATGAGGTAAGATCAATATTACCTCTTTTGTGACCTCTTGCCCATTATCTCATAGAAGCTGTCAGGATGGCTTTTGAAGCCCAGTAATCTGACTTCAGGATTTGTGTGCCTAACAACTATGTCACACTGCTTCTCAGACCACTTGAAGTTTACAAATTGTCAGTAAAAAATAAATAATAAACATTACATACTATATTTCTTTTGAGGACAGAATTCAATTGATGTGTGTACAGTATATCCTCATTATTCACAGATTCTGTATTTTTGAATCCCCTACTGGCTTAAATTTATTTGTGACCCACAAAGAAATACTCGAGGTTTGGGAGTCATTTGTGGATCCATGCAAAGTGACAAAAAATGAGCACATGTTGTCAACTGAGGTTAACAGTGGCAGCACTCTACTTAGGTTTAACTCTCTTTCAGAGATGACCATAGTATGCAGCTGGTTGGGGAAAGTGCAGTGTAGGACAAGATGTCTGAGCTCTGGGGCCAGTGGGACTGATTTTGAATCCTGGCACTTACAAGTGGGGTGACCTCAGGCAAGTCACTTAACACTTCTGAACCTTGGTTTCCCTTTTGTAAAATAAAGAAAATCTACTGGGATGTGTTCTTTCTAGGATTTAAGGATTTCACATGTAATTTATGTGAAATATGAGGTGTATGTGTATCTGTGCATGTGTGTATGTATCTATCTATTTTGTTTTATACATAATATACAATTCCTCTAAGAGCAGCAGTTCAGTATTTGCTAACTCAATGTTTGTCCAAATTTTATGGAACATAACTACTTTCTGTTTAAAAATATGATATATTTGTATTTTTTTAATTGTAATTTATTTATTTATTTTGAAATACGGTCTCACTCCTTTGCTTAGGTTGAAGTGCAGTGGTGCAATCTCAATCTCCAGGCTCAAGAGATCCTCCCACCCCTCAGCCACCCGAGTAGCTAGGACTACAGGCACACACATCCACACCCAGTTAACTTTTGAATTTTTTTGTAGAGACAGAGTTTCGCCATGTTGCCCAGGCTGGTCTTAAACTGCTGGGCTCAAGCAATCCACCAATCTCAGCCTCCCAAAGCACTGAGATTACAGGTGTGAGCCACTGTGCCAGCCTAGACTGTGTATTTAAAGTGTTTTATATGCTAGAAATTCTGATAAACTCTGGGATGTGCACAGCTTTAGAACACAGGAGATCGCAGACAAGTGGGGAAAAACTAATATTTTCATAGAAGAATTAAGTAAATTCTTTTGAGAGACACTTGGCAAATCAAAGGAGATAAAACCCGGGTCCTGTGTAGCACCTCTGAATGACAAGGATTACGTATCTTCTCATACCTCTCATATGTTTTCTTTACAAGGAAGTAAGAATTGGGGGATGGGACAGACTGGTACAACAATTTGAATCTTTATGCTAAGTCTTTTATATAATTCTCAATCCAGTTTCCAAATAAACCACTGGAATGCATCTCACCTCTCTGTTTTATGGCTTCTAAAGTTATCCACAGCATACAGTAAGTGTGGGCCTGCCATGTACTTTACTGACCACAGGCACTGAAAAACTTATTTCCTTATGTCTGAGGGCCTATGAGTTGTATATTACCCATGCTTTCTTCTTCCTTAATATACATTCACTTGTGTTTTTAAGCACCAGATAACACAAAAATCTCTTATGCCATTAAAGTTAATTTTTCTATTATTTTCAATCTTCACAGATGCTACTGGGAAGTCAGAGAGCCACTACAGTCCTATTAGAGAGCCTAAATGGCTTTGAATTAGTTCAGTGCTAAATTTTGTAATACAAATTGACATTTTATGACCACATAACACACACACACACACACACACACAAAAAATCAATTTCCACTCCCTGAAAAAAGTGTTTTAAATTCAGATGACGTATTTTCAGCTAAAGTATCTATCCTATCTCATTCCAA
This sequence comes from Macaca nemestrina, assembly GCF_043159975.1. Taxonomy (NCBI): domain Eukaryota; kingdom Metazoa; phylum Chordata; class Mammalia; order Primates; family Cercopithecidae; genus Macaca; species Macaca nemestrina. Next base: position 77,461,902 of record NC_092126.1, read on the forward strand.
CACGGATGTGAGGTAGGACACAGATTAAGAGATTATTGATCTAGCAGGAATATAAATTTTTAAAATTCACAATTTAAGACAGATAGAAAGCACACTACAGCTCTAATTTTCCTTTTTTTCCATCCTGATCACTAACATTTAATTAGAAATTTATGGAAATAATTTACGAAAAAAAGAGGCTGTTCAACTGAAAGTTCTGTTTCATTTCATATGCTGCTTTCTTTAAGACTATCAGTTATGTCATCACATTCAAACCAAATTATAAATATCCTCCCATTTTCAATGTTCATTTTGGTCTAATTTTTCTTGTACAATCTGAAGAAAGCTCGTCTTTTCTAGTAAAGTTCATTGTCAGTTCCCAACACTTTCTCCAACATTGGTTCAGTTGCCCAAATCTGTGGAACTTACCCATCTGAAACAAACCACGTCGGTTTTCTCAGCTAGTTCAGGAAAAAATCGCCACTGTCCTCTAGCCCAGAACCATTTATTAGTCTTCTCCCATCATTCACACTCTTCCCAGAAGTACTTACCTAGCAGGTGGATGGCTCTTAGAATTGAGAGGTGAACAGGTATTGCAATAAAGACCACTTGTTCTAATATCAGCTTCAGCAGAACAGGTAGTGGCCTTCAAGTTTCTAATGCAGAACTCCTGTTTATTGCTCAGAAGACTAGAATGGCTCTGACAAAAATTGATCCAAGTTAACTGAAAAAATGTATTAAAGACATTGAGTTATACCTTCATGGTGTCTCTGAACACCTGTTACATTGTGAAAACCACTAACACCAGGTACTCCATGTACAGTCATTGTGCTTTGTATATCCTTTTACAGTACTTGAAGTTATGGCTCATTATAACACTAAAGTTTCCTCTAAACATTTTTATAGTTTTTCTTAAGTCTATATCCTCAATACATACTTCAAGGGAAACAATGTATGATGAAGTTCGTATGTCTCACCCTTCATATGATCCTGATAAAAAACAAACTGTTTTTATAATCATACAGTCTCATATTCTTTGTGGTGGTAAATGTAACCATGTATTATTTTTACAGCCAATGGAGGTAAACTGTTCCACCATAAAGTAAATTCCGCAGGAATGTTATTCATATCTATAATTTTCAGCATTATTCTTACCTAAAGTTCCAATCATACATTGACAAAAATGGCAGAGGGAGAGAGAGACAGAGAAACAGGGAAAGACAGACAGACATTTCTTTTACTTGCAGAAAAGCGTTTGGTCTGTTAAGACTGGCACGTGTAATCCTGTATGGCTTAATAACACTTTTCTTTATCATCTCCTGATCCTTCTTCTCAATATTGAGACCTGTTTCAATCAGAAATAATTAAGCCATTGTTTAATGGAGTCATATAAAATGTGCATATTTTATGACAACCCATAGCCATTCCAAACAATGGGGACAGGTGAGCTAGTTGATATGTTCACAGGCTTACCATAACAAGATTATCAAAACAAAGTCTCAAAATGTCTCACTCCATGGGTAAATTATCCCTTTGTAGATAACAAATTCAGAGTGAACAGCTTTTATAAATATTTGCACTTTTTAGCTATGCTACATAGTAATGATTAAAGACAAATTAAAACTGAAAAGTACTTTCATGCTAGAATCTATCCCCTGTAGGGAATATATATATATATATACACACACATACACACACACACACACACACACACACACACATATTTACATATTTTACACATACCTGCATATTTTATATATATATATTTACACACATATGCATGTGAGAAAATAGTGATACCTCAGTACTTTGGGCTTTAAAAAGAATTTATTATTTCATCCCACTCTCTCTACCTCATGACATAATATTCCATAAATGACTGCAGTTTGTTAGGAAGGAAAAACACATTGCTTTCAGAAGCTCTGCTCTACTGAGGCTGAATAACTAATATGGTTCCTTAAATTAACCTATTTTAAAATAGATTTTAAAAATTCTATTTGAAGATTTAGTACATTTTGTACTATGAATAAAATTAATTTAGACATAGAGTTAGTTAGAACCAAATTCTGTATATTTTTCTTCAGGTGGAACATTGGTGAGCATATATGTAAAGGGACAGATTTTGCTCTCCCATTTACCTCGGAAATCTTATTTAAATAATCTAAACAGAGCTCTGTGATGCTAAAGATATAATATACCTTCTGAGCAATGTATTAAACACTTTTGCTTGAGGAAACCAAGATCATTACTTGTTGCTGTGTTACTGAAGTGTGACGAGGGCATCAGTATGTTTTGATTTTTGTTATTACAGGCAGTATATGCCCCTTCTCCAGTAACTAGTTTCTGCCTTAGATTTTTCTATGAAAAGAGAATCCATTGCTACTTAGGTTTTGTTTGGGGTAAATGAAACTTCCATTACTTATCTGAAATAAATGTTTAACAACAAGTTACATTAAAAAGAAAATAAAACAAAACTTTACAGAAGTTTCAATGTAATCTGGGATATCAGAACAAATTTAAATTTGTGATGTTTCAGTATTAAAAAGATCTTGCAACATAAATATGTACTGCAAGCTTGGCAGTTATGACATCAAATGATAAGATGATAAGATGTATACAAAACAGATTGACTGTGCACTGATTACTAACATGTTTGAGTCCAGTGAGACAGAACGCCTACACACAAGCTATGTGCAACTGATTGATTACCCACAGATAAGCAGCAAAGAACACCAGAAGCCTGGAATTTATGAAGAAAGATGAATAGCCCTAGGCTTAGGAGAGCTGCCCCAGGTGGACAGAATCTCTTCTGTCCCTGCTCTTCTAGCACAGCAACTGAGGTACCCTGGAAAGCAGCCTGCCTTGGTTTTATACAACTGGGAGCCTGGAATCACTGCGTTAAAGTGTTGAAAAAACATCCTGTTTTTAGGAGGTACTGGAACAGAGCCCAGGCTGTTCTGTTCAGTTTCTTCTTATCTCAGGAGGTTGCATTCTCAGAACAATCTAGTTATTCATAAGAACTACAAATAAGTATGTGGGAAAATTGGGTCACTCCAGGGCTACCTGAAGAAGTGTCCTGCAATGTAGCATAATGATCAACAAATATAAAGTTATTAGGCAAAATATATGCCTTTGACCAAAAAAATATATATATATATAAATGCAAACTCTTGGAAATATTTAGGGTAGAATTGTTGCTTATGTGGGATTCAAATAGTATAGTTTTAATTTGGTAGCTGTATTTTCTCAAACACATATAAATAACCCTCAGTGGAACACTGTTTATTACGACCATAACTACCCGTCAGAATTTAGAGGGGTCATTGTGATTTTAGAGAAATAGGTGCCATCCTCATCTTCAGTGGTAGGAAAAGTAGAATGGTCCCAAGAATTTACTTTCACAAGGCCTCTCTATATGTAGATTGTATATCTATGCTTTGATGTTATGACATCTTAAGAATACCTTATTAACTGGCAACATTTAGACACATTAATATTAGGTTGGCATTTCTTTAATCAGTAGATTTGCTTCTAGATCTGTATTGTTTTCCCGAGTTGAAATCCTTTTTATCATCTCTGTCTTGGATGTCGGTAAAATAAGATCCTTCTGGCCCATTATTTGCAGCAGTTTCAAGAAGTGGGAAATTATTATCACACTTGCAAGACCACTTTATTTGGTCAATATTCCTTATTATTATTTATATTTTTGCTATCATTGGTTTTTTATTAGTCAATTGAATTTTCCACCTTTTGTTTTCTGCCAAATGTATTTATTTATTTTACAAGTGCACACATACACACACACACACACACACACACACACACACATACACACACACATATATACCCCCACAACTCCAGGCACACTCTTTCTAGATTATTCATTCCTTCTTTCTATCCCATTGTAATTGGCTCATCAGTATCGTTCCAACCAAGAACTCAGAACTATTTGGCTTGCTTATGTAACAGCTTCTTACTATGACTATTCTGCAAGCTGGCTTACAACCTGCTCCTGTGCGTTGCTGGGAACATATACTACTCCAAGATACTTTAAACTGCTCAAGATAGCTTTTCATTACCAAATCATTATTTTGTGCTGTACTAGGAAAATATGGACTTACTCTTACTCTTTATTATTTCAGTAGCTACTGTTATAGCTTGTTGCAAATGCCCAACCACTTGCCTAGAATATATGTGTAATAGGATATGTGAACTGAATTAATATTTTATTTCTATCACGGTGTTTCTTCTCTTTCCTCTAAGACAGTTTTTGTTTTTGAAATGTCAAACTTCATTACATAAACATGCCATTATTGTAATTCAGAATCTTTCAAAGGAGGTGAGCATCATTCAGTTGTTATTGTACTATTATACACACTAGTAAGTGCAAAAACATAAATCACTTTTATATGATAAGAGATTTTGCATTAATACTTCATTTTAATATGAAATATCTCTATTTAAACAAGAATTTCACTTTTCATTTCTCTTAATCTCTTTGCTAATTGTCTTCTAGTAAGTTTTGTTAATTGTATTTTACCAAAATAAATTTCTAAAAGGTTTAATGTATTATCTAGGTTCTAACAGGTTAATCTCTGTCTTTCATTTTTCTTCTTTCTTGAATTACTAAACCCATCTGCTAATAGAATTTGTCCTATGCAAACAAGATAGCTGTTGATATTTTTTCAGCAGAAAATATCCCTTATTAAATAATAAATGCCTATCTGAGAGGAATTCAGTCTCATTCATCTCATTATTTCTCCTCCTCCACTCCCACTTTATCTATTCTTGTGAATTCTTTTTACAATGTTTTGAACATAGTAGGTTACTATATTTAGGGCCTTGTCATTAATATTATAGTTACAAAATATAATTTGTGTATTTCACTGTGCTAAACTCCCCTGCATATAAATATTTCATAATTTATATCTAACTTTTAAAAGTTGGTACTATTATTATTCCCAATTTACAGAAAGGAAAACTAATGCTTATATATTATGTAAGTGCTTTGCCTGAGGTCACACAGCTGGTAAGCACAGTGCTGGGTTTCAATACCTTGGCATTTTAACTCTAGCACATGTCTAATAATCAACACACTATACTGCATACGCCACATTTTCCTGCCTCCCTGGAACGGTTAAACAGTGTCCTCTCTGGACTCACAGGTGGCATTCAATTTAAATTTACTATGATGCTGCATTTACGTTCCATCTTTAATATCTCTAATGCAGGTTGTGCTTTAAATTTAGGCTCAGAAGCCACCATGTATTACTGTTGGCCCCCATCACCATGAACAGTACTTTTGGCAGACAATTTTGTCAGACCCCTCTCCAGTTCTACTCAACCCCCTTTTTCTCATTTTCACTGTTTTGGCTGTTGAATTCCTAACCCCATATACATAATGTATTCTGCTTCATGGCAGGATACTTGACCTGCTATTTCCTCATGAGGCATCAACATCTCTGAGACAGTATTGGAAAAGTAGTTATAAGGTCTTGCTCACTAATTTCCTTTAGCTAGCTATTGGTTTTAACAGTTCTTCCTCAAAGTGGTTACAATACACTTGATAAGGTTTTAGCTTTCACTTATTCATTGATTTATTCATTTTAAAATGTTTGCTAAACACAGATCATGTGCTAAGCACTAAGCAAATCAGTGAAGAGAAAACGTTAACAAAGCAGACATGGTTTCTATTCTTAGTGAATTTACAATTTAGTGAGGGGGTCATGCATTAAAGAAGTAATCACACAAATAAGAAATTACAAATGTCTTTATTACTCTGAAGAAAAAATAAATGCTGGTATGTGACTACAGTACAAAAGACCCAGTTTTCCTCGGGAAGTTAGAGAAGGCTTCCCTATAGAAGTGATTTTAGAGATCGGTATTAAAGGATGAATACATGGACCCTACCAAGGACTAGAGGAAGAGACTTTTAGGCAGGGGAAACATGGAACAAGTTCCTCGGGTGAGAAATCGCTCGAGTATTTTAAGTAATTAACATAAAGCAGGTGTGACTGGAACTTAGTGAATAAGAGAAGAGTTATTAGCGGTTGAGGTGTGTGTGTAGGGAGGTGGGTAGTTGAGAGGTAGAGACCTTGCAGGGTATTCCTGTCTATATTACGATTTTGGACTTTCTTTTTTTATTATTATTGTACTTTAAGTTCTAGGGTACATGTGCACAACATGCAGGTTTGTTACATGGGTATACATGTGCCTTGTTGGTTTGCTGCACCCATCAACTCGTCATTTACATTAGGTATTCTCCTAATGTTCTCCCTCCCCCAACCTCGCGGCCCCCAAAAGGCCCTGGTGTGTGATGTTCCCCTCCCTGGGCCTGTGTGTTCTCATTGTTCAACTCCCATTTATGAGTGAGAACATGCGGTGTTTGGTTTTCTGTGCTTGTGATAGTTTGCTCAGAATGATGGTTTCCAGCTTCATCCATGTCCCTGCAAAGGACATGAACTTTCCAATGTAGACTTTTGAATGGCTGCATAATATTCCGTGGTGTATATGTGCCACATTTTCTTAATCCAGTCTTTCAGAGATGGACATTTGGATTCATTCCAAGTCTTTGCTATTGTGAATAGTGCCTCAATAAACATACGTGTGCATGTGTCTTTTTTTTTTTATTATTATACTTTAAGTTCTAGGGTATATGTGCACAAAGTGCAGGTTTGTTACATATGTACGAAATCAATGTGCAAAAATCACAAGCATGTGTCTTTATAGTAGCATGATTTACAATCTTTTGGGTATATACCCAGTGATGGACTGGGTCAAATGGTATTTCTAGTTCTAGATCCTTGAGGAATCGCCACACTGTCTTCCAAAATGGTTGAAATAATTTACACTCCCACCAACAGTGTAAAAGCATTACTATTTCTCCACATCCTCTCCAGCATCTGTTGTTTCCTGACTTTTTAATGATCGCCATTCTAACTGGTGTAGATCATATCTCATCGTGGTTTTGATTTGCATTTCTCTGATGACCAGTGATGATGAACATTTTTTCATGTGTCTGTTAGCTGCATAAATGTCTTCTTTTGAGAAGTGTCTGTTCATATCCTTTGCCCACTTTTTGTGGGGTTGCTTTTTTCTTATAAATTTGTTTAATTCTTTGTAGATTCTGTACATTAGCCCTTTGTCAGATGGGTAGTTTGCAAAAATTTTCTCCCATTCTGTAGGTTTCCTGTTCACTCTGATGGTAATTTCTTTGGCCCTGCTGAAGCTCCTTAGTTTAATTACATCCCATTTGTCTATTTTGGCTTTTGTTGTCATTGCTTTTGGTGTTTTAGTCATGACGTCCTTACACATGCCTGTGTCCTGAAGGGTATTGCTTAGGTTTTCTCCTAGGGTTTTTACGGTTTTAGGTCGAACATCTAAGTCTTTAATCCATCTTGAATTCAGTTTCAGCTTTCTACATATGACTAGCCAGTTTTTCCAGCACCATTTGTTAAATAGGGAATCCTTTCCCTATTTCTTGTTTTTGTCAGGTTTGTCAAATATCATATGGTTGTAGATGTGTGGTGTTACTTCTGAAGTCCCTGTTCTGTTCCATTGGTCTATATTTCTGTTTTGGTACCAATACCATGCTGTTATGGTTACTGTAGCCTCATAGTATAGTTTGAAGTGAGGTAGCATGATGCCTCCAGTTTTGTTCTTTTGGCTTAGGATTGTCGTGGAAATGCGTGCTCTTCTTTGGTTCCATATTGTCCGGAGCTGTGCGCCCCGGCCATAGCGAGTAATTATTGACGATTGTTGCCTGAGCTAAATACATTTCCACTCTATACCTCCTCTGTAGTTTTACCTCTTTTCCTGTACTATTATCTCGTAAAAGATGGCGCTCTTCCTGCTTCTTCTTCACCCATTTTTCCCGCGCCCGGGAAAATCACTATCTGACAGCGCAGGCGCAACATGACATTAGACCGAAGAAACCGAAACCTACCTGGCCACGCCCACCGCGGAGAGATCATCACCGCCTTAGCCCAACCCCTGCCCCTCCTAACGTATATAAGACATTGTACTGCCACCAATAAACGAGACTTAATCAGGACACTGTCTTGTCTCCATTTCTTGTGTCTCTTGCTCCCCAAATTCCCACCCCCTCTTTCAGGGCCTACTTTGACGATCCCGCGGGCCGGGACACATATGAACTTTAAAGTAGTTTTTTCCATTGGTATCGTGATGGGGATGGCATTGAATCTGTAAATTACCTTGCGCAGTATGACCATTTTCACGATAATGATTCTTCCTAATCATGAGCATGGAATGTTCTTCCATTTGTTTGTGTCTTCTTTTATTTCGTTGAATAGTGGTTTGTAGTTCTCCTTGAAGAGGTCCTTCACATCCCTTGTAAGTTGGATTCCTAGGTACTTTATTCTTTTTGAAGCAATTGTGAATGGGAGTTCACTCATGATTTGACTCTCTGTTATTGGTGTATAGGAATGCTTGTGACTTGTGCACATTGATTTTGTATCCTGAGACTTTGCTGAAGTTGCTTATCAGCTTAAGGAAGTTTGAAGCTGAGATGATGGGATTTTTCAAATACACAATCATGTCACCTGCAAACAGGGACAATTTGACTTCTTCTTTTCCTAATTGAATACCCTTTATTTATTTCTCTTGCCTGATTGCCCGGGCCAGAACTTTCAACGCCATGTTGAATAAGAGTGGTGAGAGAGCATCCTTGTCTTGTGCCAGTTTTCAAAGGAAAAGCTTCCAGTTTTTGCCCATTCAGTATGATATTGCCTGTGGGTTTGTCATAAATAGCTATTATTTTGAGATACGTGTCATCGATATCTAGTTTATTGAGAGCTTTTAGCATGAAGAGCTGTTGAATTTTGTCAAAGGCCTTTTTGGCATCTATTGAGATAATCATGTGGTTTTTGTCGTTGCTTCTGTTTACGTGATGGATTACGTGTATTGATTTGTGTATGTTGAACCAGCCTTGCATCCCAGGGATGAAGCCGACTTGATTGTGGTGGATAAGCTTTTGATGTGTTGTTGGATTCAGTTTGCTAGTATTTTATTGAGGATTTTGCATCAATGTTCATCAGGGATATTGGTCTAAAATTCTCTTTTTTTTGTTGTGTCTCTGCCAGGCTTTGGTATCAGGATGATGCTGGCCTCATCAAATGAGTTAGGGAGGATTCCCTCTTTTTCTATTGACTGGATTAGTTTCAGAAGGAATGGTACCAGCTCCTCTTCATACTTCTGGTAGAATTCGGCTGTGAATCCGTCTGGTCCTGGACTTTTTTTGGTTGGTAGGCTATTAATGTTTGCCTCAATTTCAGAGCCTGCTATTGGTCTATTCAGGGATTCAACTTCTTCCTGGTTTAGTTTTGGGAGGGTGTATATGTCCAGGAATTTATATGTCCATTTCTTCTAGATTTTCCAGTTTATGTGCATAGAGGTGTTTATAGTATTATCTAATGTAGTTTGTGTTTTTGTGGGATCGGTGGTGATATCCCTTTTATCATTTTTTATTGCATCTATTTGATTCTTCTCTCTTTTCTTCTTTATTAGTCTTGCTAGTGGTCTATGAATTTTGTTGATATTTTCAAAAAACCGGCTCCTCGATTCACTGATTTTTTTCTTTTTCTTTTTTTTTTTTGCGTGTGTGTGTGTGTGTTTCTCTATCTTCTTCAGTTCTTCTCTGATCTTAGTTATTTCTTACCTTCTGCTAGCTTTTGAATTTGTTTGCTCTTGTTTTCTAGATCTTTTAATTGTGATGTTAGGATGTCGATTTTACATCTTTCTTGCTTTCTGTTGTGTGCATTTAGTGCTATAAATTTCCATCTACACACTGCTTTGAATGTGTCCCAGAGATTCTGGTATGTTGTGTCTTTGTTTTCATTGATTTCAAAGAACTTCTTTATCTCTGCCTTCATTTCATTATTTACCCAGTAGTCATTCAGGAGCATGTTTTTAGTTTCCATGTAGTTGTGCAGTTTTCACTGAGTTTCTTAATCCTGTGTTCTAATTTGATTGCACTGTAGTCTGAGAGATAGTTTGTTGTGATTTCTGTTCTTTTACATTTGCTGATGAGGGCTTTACTTCCAATTATGTGATCAATTTTAGAATAAGAGTGATGTGGTGCAGAGAAAAAATGTATACTCTGTTGATCTGGAGTGGAGAGTTCTGTAGATGTCTATTATGTATGCTTGGTGACAAGTTGAGTTCCAGTCCTGGATATCCTTGTTAACTTTCTGTCTCGTTGATCTGTCTAATATTGGCAATGGGGTATTAAAGTCTCCCATTATTATTGTGTGGAAGTCTAAGTCTCTTCTTAGGTCTCTCAGGACTTGCTTTATGAATCTGGGTGCTCCTGTATTGGGTGCATATATATTTAGGATAGTTAGTTCTTCTTGCTGAATTGATCCCTTTACCATTATGTAAAGGCCTTCTTTGTCTCTTTTGATCTTTCTTCATTTAAAGTTTGTTTTATCAGAGACTAGGGTTGCAACTGCTGCTTTTTTTTTTTTTTTTTTTTTTTTTGCTTTCCATTTGCTTAGTAGATATTCCTCCGTCTCTTTATTTTGAGCCTATGTGTGTCTCTGCATGTGAGATGAGTCTCCTGAATACAGCACACTGATGGCTCTTGGCTCTTTATCCAATTTGCCAGTCTGTGTCTTTAAATTGGGGCATTTAGCCTATATACATTTAAGTTTAATATTGTTAAGTGTGAATTTGATCCTGTCATTATGATGTTAGCTGGTTGTTTTGCCAATTAATTGATGCAGTTTCTTCATAGCATTGATGGTCTTTACAGCTTGGCATGTTTTTGCAGTGGCTGGTACCGGTTGTTCCTTTCCATGTTTACTGCTTCCTTCAGGAACTCTTGTAAGGCAGGCCTGGTGGTGACAAAATCTCTCAGCATTTGGTTGTTTGTAAAGGCTTTTATTTCTCCTTTCCTTATGAAGCTTAGTTTGGCTGGATATGAAATTCTGGGTTGAAAATTCTTTTCTTTAAGAATGTTGAATATTGGCTCCACTGTCTCCTGGCTTGTAGGGTTTCTGCCGAGTGATCTGCTGTTAGTCTGATTGGCTTCCCATTGTCAGTAACCTGACCTTTCTCTCTGGCTACCCTTAACATTTTGTCTTTCATTTCAACCTTGGTGAATCTGACAATTATTTGTCTTTGGGTTGCTCTTCTCAAGGAGTACCTTTGTGGTGTTCTCTGTATTTCCTGAATTTGAATGTTGGCCTGCCTTGCTAGGTTGGGGAAGTTTTCCTGGATAATATCCTGAAGAGTGTTTTCCCACTTGGTTCCACTCACCCCATAACTTTCAGGTACACCAATCAAACATATATTTGGTCTGTTCACATAGTCCCATATTTCTTGGAGGCTTGTTCATTTCTTTTCACTCTTTTTTCTCTAATCTTGTCTTCTTGCTTTATTCATTAATTTGATCTGCAATCACTGATACCCTTTCTTTCACTTGATCAAATCAGCCGTTGAAGCTTGTGCATGCATCACAAAGTTCTCATGTCATGGTTTTCAGCTCCATCCAGTTATTTAAGGTCTTCTCTACACTGTTTATTCTAGTTAGCCATTTGTCTAACCTTTTTTCAAGGTTTTTAGCTTCCTTGTGATGGGTTAGAACATGCTCCTTTAGCTCGGAGAAGTTTGTTATTACCATCCTTCTGAAGCCTACTTCTGTTAACTCATCAAAGTCATTCTCCATTCAGTTTTGCCCTATTACTGGTGAGGAGCTGTAGTCCTCTAGAGGAGAAGAGGTGCTCTGGTTTTTAGAATTTTCAACTTTTCTGCTCTGGTTTCTCCCCATCTTTGTGGTTTTATCTATCTTCGGTCTTTGATGTGGTGACCTATAGATGGGTCCTTTTTGTTGATGTTGATGTTATTCCTTTTGTTAGTTTTTCTTCTGACAGTCAGATCCCTCAGCTTCAGGTGTTTTGGAGTTTGCTGGAGGTCCACTCCAGACCCTGTTTGCCTGGGTATCACCAGCAGAGGCTGCAGAAAAGCAAATATTGAAGAATAGTAAATATTGCTGCCTGATCCTTCCTCTGGAAGCTTCATACCAGAGGGGCACCTGCCTGTATGACGTGTCTGTCTGTCCCTACTGGGAGGTGTCTCCCAGTTAGGCTACACAGAGGTCAGGGACCCACTTGAGGAGGCAGTCTGTCCATTCTCAGTGCTCAAAGGCTGTGCTGGGAGAACTACTGCTCTCTTCAGAGCTATCAGACAGGGACGTTTAAGTCTGCAGAATTTGTCCACTGCCTTTTGTTCAGTTATGCCATGGCCACAGAGGTGGAATCTATAGCGACAGTAGGCCTTGCTGAGCTGTGGTGGGCTCCTCTCAGTTTGAGCTTTCCGGTCACTTTGTTTACCTACTCAAGCCTCAGCAATGGCAGACATCCCTGCCCCAACTAGCCTACCACCTCATAGACTGACCTCAGACTGCTGCACTAGCAGTGAGCAAGGCTCCATGGGCATGGGAGCCACCAAGCCAGGCACAGGAGAAAATCTTCTTGTCTCCCAATTGCTAAGACCTTGGGAAAAGTGCAGTATTTGGGCAAGAGTGTCCTGTTTTTCCAGGTACAGAGTGTCACAGCTCCCCTTAGTTGGAAAAAGAAATCCCCTGACCCTGTGTATTTCCCAAGTGAGGTGATGCCCTGCCCTGCTTTGGTTTGCCCTCCATGCACTGCTCCCACTGTTCAACCAGTCCCAGTGAGATGAACCAGGTACCTCAGTTGAGAATGCAGAAATCGTCCATCTGCTGCATTGATCATACTGGGAGCTGCAGACCGGAGCTGGTCCTATTCAGCCATCTTGGAACCACCAGATTTTGAATTTTCTTAGAAGAACCAGAGGGAGTTGTTAAAGGGTCTTTAAGCAAGAAAGAAATTTATTAGAATTATCTTATCATTTTGGCTACTGTGTAAAAGGTGTTTATGGATGTGGGGTTAAGAGTAAATATAGTTAAAATAATTAGTTATTGCCAAAGTTCAGGAAGAAATTATAGTGAGTTAAATAATGGTTTCCTAGAGATGGAGAGGAATAATTTCAGAAACAGATCTAGGATTTATAATTGATAGGATTGATAGGATATCTTGTTCCTGTCATGGATCTCTGAGACTGCTACTAAATTATTGTGACCAAATGTTACTATATAACAAATTCTTCAACAGACATAACTGCATAGCTTATTCTATAGATGACTAACATTCTCCATTATGAATACATTGCATTATAACTATGATACTTACTTTAAGAGCACAACCTCTTCTCTTTCCAAGTTCTGAGGGTCAGAATATTGCTGACTCTACAGATTTACTTCAGATATAAATAATTGTTTATTAAAGTTAACAGAATATGTGCAGAGTGGAGAGAACATTCATAACAACCTAGAGGATTCTGAAGAAACCTAATCCCAAACTATACAACCGGCATAACCTCAGCCACTCTCACAGCAATGTAAGCAGGGCCTTTTCTATCATTCATAAAGAGGCTGCCTGGAAACTGTAGTTATGAACCAATCCAGAGATAGCTAAAGATGGCAGCTCAATCAAGTTCAAGAAGCCAAAGTTTATTTTGAAACAATATGCTTAAAGGAATATATTAAATTGTGATTATATGATATTTTTTACTTGCAAAAGGAGTGCTTAATAATTTCAGAGGTAGTTGTTTGAACAAGTCGGCAACTTTCTAAATCCAGAACCTTTTAAAAATATTGCAATAGTCTGAATAATTATAACTATGCCATTAAGTGATTCTTCAGTTGAGGACTTTTAAGCATAGAATTGTGGTTAATCAGCCAGGTGCAGTGGTTCACACCTATAATCCCAGCACTTTGGGAGGCCAAGGTGACCAATATGGTGAAACCTCATTTCTACTAAAAACACAAAAATTAACTGGGCATGGTGGTGGGTGCCTGTAGTCCCAGACACTCGGGAGGCTGAGGCAGGAGAATCACGTGAACCTGGGAACATGAGAGGTTCACCTGCAGTGAGCCTAGGTCATGCCATTGCACTCCAGCCTGGCAACAGAGCGAGACTGTCTCAAAAAAGAAAAAAAGAAAAGAATTGTGGTTGTTCTTTTCCTTCAAGTAATTTCCAGACTTTGCTATTTTATACACTTAATAGTTGATTTCAGCTAATGCAGACTGAAACAAAAATGAACTGTTAACAGGATGCTGTGGCATCATGACTTCCATAATCCAGCATTTCACAGGTGCTTGCTCAGGGCTGATCCTGGGTGTTGACAACATCAAATAGATAACAGATATCTTTCTGTCAAATAGTATTTTAATTCCTTCTCAATTATTGTCATACATTATGTCTATACTAATAGGTTTTTTTATTATTATACTTTAAGTTCTAGGGTGCATGTGCACAGCGTACAGATTTGTTATATATGTATACATTTGCCATGTTGGTGTGCTGCACCCATTAACTCGTTATTTACATTAGGCATATCTCCCAATGCTATTCCTCCTCCCTCCCCATACCCCACGACGGGCCCCAGTGTGTGATGTTCCCCTTCCTGTGTTCTCATTGTTCAATTCGGCAAACTATTGCAAGGACAAAAAACCCAACACCGCATGTTCTCACTATACTAATAGTTTTTAATAGCTTAAAATAAGTTTACATGTGTAAGTTGTGGCTTCCGAAACTAGTCTGTAATTTCCTGGAAATCATATGCTTTTATATTCACAATCACTTGCTTTGAAGCAGTAGATGTTCAATAACATTGTACAAAATATGGTGCTATATATTCTTGTTAGTACCTGACCAACTTGTTAAGTGGCATTGCATCATTCCTAGACCATGCCTTAAAGGTACCATTCCAGCATCATTTAAGAGGCTTCATTTTACATTATTTTTTGCATAAAATTCCCTCCCCGGTGTTGCCTGCTTTATAGCAAGTTTACAATTTAAAGGGGTAGGATTAAGTTTCTCACCCAAACCAAGAGAAGATAAAAATACAGGGAAAGATACTTGTGTGGAAACGTAACTAGTATAACTAAGAATGAGACATCTGTATCACAGCCAGCAATGTCAGTCATTCAAAATTAAGCCTTTACAATTTACTTCTCTCACTTTAAGGAAGAAGCTGACAGAAGCTTATCCAAAGAAATTCTGAAGATATTTTTAAATGGCAAAACAATTATAGAAGGCATTTTTTTCTAACAATATTTAAATTATAAAAAATAGCAGGTCCTCCAATTAGCACTATAGTGTCTGTATTTACACAGGAAGAGCAAAGCAGAAAGCCATTATTTCAAAACACCAGCAAAATTAAATAACTCTGTGGTTGACAAAAGAGTAAGGATTGTTTTTAGCATCTATACACTTATCTATCATTTACCTATGTGAAGTCAATCTTTATTGGGATTTCATCTATCTCCTAGGGCTGCAGTTAAAGGACAAAATCTAGAAATGCCATTCATGACCTGGATTCTGCCGTGCTAAATCTGAATAAAAATATTCATTTTCTTAATAACATTTTCTTTTTTGTGGGAATGCTTTAAGCCTTTTTAAAAATCATTCTTTACTTCTTGGCATGTGCATTTTCTCAGAAGAATAACTTAAGCATATCAAGTAAGTAAGAGACATAAGGCCCCATAGAAGAAGGCAAATTTAATACGAGATCATAAACAGAAGAGTAAGTGAAGTCAGCTCCAGTACTCTGTACCACTCACCAACCATGTATTGAAAGATCTAAGTAAGTCTCAGGACTTGTGTGTACACAGTGAAACAAGTTTAAGTAATGAGTGTAATGCCCAATAATGATATTGCTGAGAAAATATGAATAAAGTATGAAGGATGTTTAACAGTTTAAAGGAATCTTTGCCCGTGTGTTTGATCTCTTACCAACATACATGTACCCACCCTCAATCACTTGAATGGTAGAAGAACACCAATTTTTAGTATCTTGATACGTATATAAGTTATTTCTTGTTTTCACATCTAGCATCACATTGAAGCTGCCCTATTGTTTCTCCTTGACATTCAAGATACTTGTAAAATGAACCCATCACAAAATTAAATATAAGCTATATGACTACAATCAGAATATCTTTTTATTGGCATAAAAGCTAGGTACATGCTGACACTTGTAAAATCGTGCAGTTAGCAAACTCTGGGTCACCTGGCTGTGCATAACACAAAGAAAAGGTCTCATGGCATTATGAATAGATGCTGCCCTTTCCTACCTTGCAGATACCCCACTTGTTTTTTTTTTTTTTTTTAGCTCAATTGCAATTAACTTCTACTTTTCTCTTTGTGAAACATATGGCAGATTCTAAAATATTTTACCATCCTACATAGGAAATAAATGGCAATCCGTCATTTTTGGCACCTACGTCTTTTCATTCTCTCTGACTTGAAGGAAATGGTTGAAGATGAACACAGGAGGTATGGCACATCAAAATTGGAAATTTATAGCACGCCTGGTCCTTTCCCAGAGTGGGGATCTACTGAAAGTATTTCTATGAAAATCCACAGTGACTCTCTTTGTTAAACTCACCACTTTAATCCCCAAGAGATCTATTTTACTGCTTTCAAGAGCACTACAGTTAGAATGAACTGAATGTGGATTATCTTGCTTATAAGGTTTTTGACATTAGAATTCCACTGTTATCTTGCTGTAGCTTTCTCATTGATTAGGATCTTGATATTACAAAATTGTATGATCTTCCTTTTATTGGGATAAATTTCAAACTTCTTAGCCTACATTTAAGCCCTTTCACTATGATCCCAGTTTGCTTTACTAATCTCATCTTTATTCTCTCCACCTTTCTAAACTTCTTCCATTTTCTTAACATTTTATGCTTTTATATACCCCTATGTCTTAGCCCAAGTTGTATAGAACCCTCTCAACATGGCGTCTTACAGTGAAGCCTCTGGTACTAAAGGGTCTAGAGTTAAGACCCAATTCAGGATAGAGAAGGATGGGAAAGTCATGAGCATATCCTTCTCCAACCCCAAACAAAGGCTGTCATCTCCAGTTTACATCCTTATTGGATAGGATTCTGAAAGCATTCCAAACATAAACGCCTCTCTCACTGGCACCTGCACAGAAAGTTTCCTTGAAATTTGAGGCAATATTGATATTCCTTGTTAATAATAATGTTAGTAATAATAATGATAATGACCGTCTCATCACAGCTGCATTTATTAAACAGCCAGTATGTGGAAGTCATTGATATAGATGTTTTACATGCATTATTGCTTATATTCACATCTTAACAAGTAAACATGCTCCCATCCCATCCTTAAGTCTTCCTGTCTGAATGAAATAATCTACAATCCACTAAGTTCTTCAACCTCGAAACCACAAATTATCTTTGATTCTTTCCTTTGCTTCATGACTCATAGCCATTCAGTAACCTAGCCTATTGTTCCTGGCTTCAAAATGTATTTTACATCTACTTCCTTCTGTCTCCAGTGCTACTACCCTAGTCCAGGCTACCAGTATCTTTAGATTGGAATACAGAAATAAAGAAACCAGTAAAACCAAATTCTACTAAATACAATATGATATCCTGCATTGCATCCTGAAACAGGAAAAAAAAAAAAAAAGAGAGACAGAGAGAGAGAGAAAAACGTGCTGACAACTATAAATCCTATAGTTTAGCTAATGGTATTGTATCGTTGTTAATTTCTTAGTTTTTACAAACGTATCATCTTTATATGAGTTAATAACATTGGGGGATCCTGGAGACTGGTTGAAAGGCATGTAGACAACTCTGTATTATCTTTGCCCATTTCTTTACATATAAAATTATTAATAATATAATTCTGACTATATATCTTAAAAGATTTTGACAAAGCAGAAACATTAAAACAACCTGTTCCAGATTATGTAGGCATTAATGGCTGAACAGCAACTCTTCAGATATAACAGGATTCATTATCTTTTTTTTTTTTTTTTTTTTTTTTTTTTTGAGACCGAGTCTCACTCTCTCACCCAAGCTGGAATGCAGTGGCACGATCTCGGCTCACAGCAACCTCAGCCTCCCGGTTAAAGCGATTCACCTGCCTCAGCCTCTCGAGTAGCAGAGATTACAGAAGCGCACCACCACGCCCAGCTAATTTTTGTATTTTTAGTGGACACTGGGTTTCACCATGTGACCCAGGCTGGTCTTGAAATCCTGTACTCATGATCTGTCAACCTCAACCTCCCAAAGTGCTGAGATTACAGGCATGAGCCACTGCGCCCTGCCAGGATTCGTTGTCTCTCAAGCATAACATTTACTGAGTGCTCTATGTAATGAATTCAGCACTTAGCAAGACTAAGCCAGAGTTCTAAACTTTGCAGATATCCCATTCATGACATAAATTTGATCTGATTCAAAACTCCTAGAAGCTAATGACATTAAATGTAAACATGGATACATGCAAAATTTGTTATTACTTTGCTCAATTGTTTATCAACCTTTTTAATAGAAACTGTTTTGCAAATCTGCACATTCAAGGAATCCCTGCATTTACATATACATAGCCATAACAATTTTAGTTAGTTTCAAATTCAGTTGAAACTTTTCCTAAAACACAACTTTAAGGCCTCTACCACATACACATAATAAAAAACAAAGAATCTAGCTCAAACGGGTGCGGTGGCTCAAGCCTGTAATCCCAGTACTTTGGGAGGCCGAGGCGGGCAGGTCACGAGGTCAAGAGATCGAGACCATTCTGGCCAACATGGTGAAACCCCAACTCTACTAAAAAGTACAAAAATTAGCTGGGCGTGGTGGCGGGCGCCTGTAGTCCCAGCTACTCGGGAGACTGAGGCAGAAGAATTGCTTGAACCCGGGAGGCAGAGGTTACTGTGAGCGGGGATCATGCTACTGCACTCCAGCCTGGCGACAGAGCGAGACTCCATCTCAAAAAAAAAAAAAAAAAAAAAAAAAAGAAATCTAGCTCATTTTTGGTATTATTAATATTTAGAAGTGTCTCCAAATTTTAGATCACAGTCTAAAATATTCTAAGGTAACAATTCTCAAAGAGTTGTTTTATTACATTCATGATTACATGAAGAAAACAACCTGATTTAGTTATTATTGTGTCTATGCCTAATTTTTAATGTCAAAATTATTGTATCTATGCCTATTTTTAATATCAAAATTCTGAATGAAAATTTAAAATATCAGTGACTCAATATGCAAAAATTCTTCTCTCTAATTTCATATATCAAACACCCCGTGACTTACTTTAGTTTCACATGTTGTTGTTTTTTGTTTTTTTGTTTTTCCTTCGAATATATCCACAAGCAAAGCTGGGGGATATTCAGGAGTCCTATCCACAGTGTATATCATCATTTTAAATCAGATTGAAATAATTTGAAAGTGAAAAATTTTAAAACAGTCAGCAAAGTACATAATGTGTGAGTATGTTGAAGCAGTGTGTGTGTTGGTTGGGGATAAATGCATTGGGAGAAGAGAAAAGAAGCTGATTATGACTGAACATATTATACATATCAAGGCTGTTGAACCACCTCTTTCCCATAAAATTTCCTTATGACCCATTCTCTCAAACAGGAAATGTCACACTCATACACTCTACTGTCACTAGCTAAGATATGGGCCTGGGGAAATCAATTAGTTGCTAAACTCACTTTATTTGCTAGGCTATACTCAGTTGCTATATTTATATGTAATTAGGTATTTTCCATTATCTGTGTACTCTCAGGAAATCTTTATCAATATCAACCTCAACTAATATGCCAGGAGAGTAATAACAGGCCTTCTATGCCTTTAGCTACAATTCATTTTTAAAGGTTTGAGATATTGCAGGGTCTGAAATTTTCTTAAGGTATGAGTAAAGGTCTTCCTGTGAGGTTATTGAAATAGTCAGTACTGCCTTCATCATGATATCTTACAGAGTTTGAGACTCAAAAGGGTAAACCTGAAGAATTGTCATTAGCAGAGGTTCCATTTTCTTAACATAGATCTTCATTGTTCCCTTTCTTATGAAGCGGTAGTTGGGTTATGAAGACATCCCTCTGCAGTTTAGCCCTTATTCCACGCATGCTAGAGTGTGGTAGATAACTGGAACTATTGAAAAACCAAACTGAATCATCATAGTTCTACTCATTTTGGTATCCTGCATCTGTTTTCATATGGGAAACTGGGTATTTAGCAGTGAGACCTATTATCTGTGAGATTCTTTATTCGACTTAGCTTTTTATTCAACCATAGTAGCGTTATTGGGAAAATGTAGACAAAAGGATGAGATTACGGGCTACAGTAGTATTTTTTCTGTCTAGTTTTCACTTCACTTGATAATAGCAGGAGGCAGAGGCAATCTAATCCCTTTAGTAAGCACTTTAAAGAGAATCATGGTTGTTGAATTTTTATTTTTCTATTCCTCATTTGTTTTTGGCAAGTTGGTCTTTTAAGATAGGAGCATAATTCATGCAAAATATTGACTCCGAGTGGAATATGCATATCATAGGAGATCATCAACTACTTCAAACAACTCTGATCATATTATAATCAGAATTGTAAATGATCAAACAAAAAGAACATTTTAATATGCAGTGCAAATGTCTTTGTATGTTTCTTAGATAATAGGAATTTATATTGCTGTAATAAAACTTAAGCCTGACTGTGAACATGTTCAAGACATGGAAAAGCTTTTCCTGGAAGTTATCATCACCAGAAATACTCTCAGTCCAACACAGTTAATTATTCAGAAAAATTCACGTTAAAAGGTGTACTGACTTTTACAGGGGTTAAGATATGAAACTTAATTTATGTCTCATGTTCATATCTTTTGTATGTTGTATATTAACCTTTTTATATTTTGTCATAACATTTTTATTAATGAAAATAGTAATAAAATTTTGTAGCATATTGGTATATGTATATACATATTTTTTTACTTTACAATTCCAATATATTACATCATCCTAAGTGATCATATTTTAGATGTCAATTTTATACAAACCTATTTTATGTCTGAAGAATGTATTAGCCCTGCATCCCTGATTCTATTGACAAGAAAAATATTCCTAGGTCACATTCTAAGACATACTGGCCTACAAGCCATTAATTTCTTTGACAATAGTTTGAAATTTTGCAATGCCTTTAACACAGTACTTTTGCAAAATAACTTCTAAAATAATTAAATTAGAATCTAAATGCATTTAAAATGAAAATATGAAGTTTAGGATTATTTTTTCCCTAATAAGATTAGAATTCAAACATAAGTGTATTTCAAGGACAATATAAAATGACGATGTAGATATATAATGTCAACACAAAGTCAAACATTCAAGACAACTAAGGTGTGGGACTAAAATGCCAAACTTTCAGACCCAAAAAGCACTCTGAATTTTTATATAGATATTCATATCTTAAATAAAAATATTTACCTTCAGTTTATTGTATAAAGTATGTCTTTGTTCTTATAATTGCCTTAAATATTTCTTTTTGGGTTAAATTTACCATCAATTAAACTCTGATTGATTATTATATATTTTCAGTAAGCTAGAAGAGAATGTGATCATAGCATTTCAAGAATCAAAGTTTGATAAGAATAAGATACATTTTCTTCTCTTTGTAAGCCCACACATTACCTAAGTGAAAATGTAGTTTGACATGCGTTAAAATTTGGATCCTACGAGGCAGAAATATATTTCATATATTAATATGTATGAGTATCTCTGCAATCTTTTGTTCATAATCTAATTACACCTCACCTTTGTCCACAACAGAGTTAGAACTGAAGGGAATATAGCTAGTCAAATCCTGACACTCCAAGTGTGAATTCTTATACATTTGTCTTGTATAGAACACATAAAAAGGTATTTAAACTGCTCTTCTTTTTAAAGGAAGGAAATATGTATAATACTTTTATGTATTTTTTTAATAAAAAATACATAATAATTTTAATAATCTTGGCTGGATTAACATTCTAGTAAATGTTTTATTTTAATAATCTTGGCTGGATTAACATTCTAGTAAAATTTGGAGTGAAGTGGTAGAACCTGTTGTTAAGCAATGATAACGAAGACATCAATAGAGCCCATTAAATTATTGCTCTTATTTGTAAACATTTAAGGAAATGAGCAAAAGCTTCCTAACACCGCATCTGCATAGTATTGGTCATGCTCCTTTCTCTGCTTTGTCTACTGCTGAGGAGCATATGAATACATTTTATAGCTACTCCTCTCCCGCCCTCCTTTCCTTCCTTCCTTCCTTCCTTCCTTCCTTCCTTCCTTCCTTCCTTCCTTCCTTCCTTCCTTCCTTCCTTCCTTTCTTCCTTCCTTCCTTCCTTCCTTCCTTCCCTCCTCCTTTTTTGCCCTAGTTTCTCCTTGGAGATATGCTCGTATTACTCATTTTCCTCTGCCTTCTTTAGTCAGCATGTATATTGCTTATTTAGTCAGCATGTATATTTCCAATAAACAAATTTAAGAAAAGTAAAAGAAGTTATTTCTCATACTGTAACATTTCTTACCACCTCTCTTACTCTTACACTCCAAACTCTATTCCTTTTCATCATTTCTCTAGGTTACATACACAGGACTTTCAACTTTTGCAAGAATCTATAGCCCACACATATCTAAAACTCCGTCCATTCATTTATTCAACAAATATTTATTTAGTGTTTATTGTTACCCAGGCTCTGTGTTGGAAATAATGGGAAGAAAGGTAGTGATGTGGTTATTCCAGAAACAGGATAAGATTCATGAAACTCAGAAGTTTGATCAGAACGTATTGCCCATACCTGTGCAAAATATGGTCCTAGACACTGGGCTACAAAAGATTGAAGACAATCTGTGCTCTCAAGTGCTTACAATATAATTGAAAAGCCAGAATTCTTGGCACTGATAGGCGAAATGACTGAAGGACACTTAGGGTAAAATATTCCAACATACTCAAATCAGCATAAAGTAAATAGCGTGCAGGAGTATTTGAGAGAACAGTCAAAATTTAGTTTACTGTATCAATAGAAGCCTACTGCATGAAGGGAATTTGAAACTGAATTTTGATGCCCATGAAAGATGTGTATTTCCAGGAGATAAAAGAATAACCACAGTAATTTGTACAAACATGGGAATAAGCAAACTGCATATTCTGAAAGATAAAGTATTTGCTTGGTAAGATATTTGCTGAGAGGAATAGTTCTCAAAATGGTGGCTGATGAGCAGGCATAAGAGAGTTACCTCAGAAGTCTTTCCCCAGCTGATTGCACATTATCTTCTCTCTCTCTTCACTTTCTGTTTGCTACATTTCTTTCCATTTTTCTGTGATGTCCCTTGCAGTGGATATAAGGGCGAATCTGTGCATGTTGCAGTTAGGAAAGGCGGATTGCAATTTGAAGAAAAGTTCCACAGAACCAATGTCTCCATACTACCTGTTTTGAGTTAGGACACAATGATTTATGGAAATGTTCACATATATTTTTGAAATGGAATAGGAGTAGTGAAAGGTGTATCTCATAACTGGGTAGCCATGTTTAAATTAACATGAGAAGTGAGTAAGTGTCAAACTCAAGCCTGATTCATTCAACAAATAAAATATTACCGACTATAGTTTTATATACTGTTCAACATTCCACACCACATCTTTCCCTATTTTGAACCTTAAATTTAAGCCTTTATTAAAAACTACATCTGTGCAATAATGCAGTATGTAAACTGTCATTTGTTTCATAAAGATGTTAGTAGATGGTGTCCACATATATATGCATTTTGTGTGTGTGTGTGTGTGTGTGGATATATATATATCCAGAATTCATTTGATCAATGTTCACTTATTTTATCCACATTTATAAAGAGAGAAGAGTATGTGATCCAAATTAAAATGCAATGCCATTATCATTTATACTGTTAAAATTCAAATCACAAAAATAAATGGGGGGAGCAATATTACAGATGACAAAAATACTTTAAACTATGTATATTCTGCCCTGAAATAGCCATTGCTCTGAAATATGTTACATAATAGATTATAATACTTTAATACATAATAAAGTTTTCTTAAAAATATTAATAATTGGTTGTATTTCTTAAATGCATTCTAGTAATGGGCTAAGGACAGTTATGTTAAAATAGCCCAAAAATTAACTTGCAGGCAATGAGGAGTTATTGTTTGTACACAAGAAGCTATTAATATTTAAAAGAAGAAAAAAGACCTCATTTATTTTACACATCTGTACCATGAACTAATCTAAATGTTTTAATATCATTATCTTAGTTCATCCTAGTGATGTTTTGCATTAATATTTACGTTTAATTATAATTTGTTTAGTTACCATTAAGGTTTGATTTTCAGTGAATTTGTTAACAGATGCTAATTGAAGTAGCTTAGTAAATCAACTGTGGGATTTAAACTTTTCCAAAGATAGCACACTTACAGGTTAATACAAAAACCCAGTTCAAACTTTCTCCGTTAAGCCTTTATCAAAAGGTCTTTAGAAATAGGACATTTTCATTTTACCCCTATCTTTCCATTGTACCTTTGTTGAAGAAGGTTTCCTAAAGAAAAAGGGAAAGATTCATGGACCTGGTTATTCCACAGACAGATTTCATACTTATACCTGTAGTTAACATTTTTCTCTACCTACTTTTATAATTGCCAACTGAAAAAATAAAACAACAAATGAAGGGTCAGCTAGGAAACAGAGGGACAGATTTCAATTTTGAATTCAAATTTGGTTAAGCAGAGAACGCGTAGGGGAAAAAAAATTCCAATTGGATTTAATACACATAAAAGATTGGATTTAGATGGACCTGAAGGTTTTCTACTAAAAAAAAAAAAAAAAAATACAGGTTTGTTAATACTTTACATCTTTGATGGACTTGTTTTTAATCATAAAGTTTGTTAACACATACTAAAAAGAAAAGCATTTTAAGATAAATTGTTTTACCAGAATTCTGAAGAAAAAAAAAACAAACCTTAGAATTCTATGTGGCCACATAATGTTTGAATAGTCAAAAGTTTACACTGTAAATAAAAGCAGGAACAATATACGAATTCTAGTAGCTTTAATGAAGCCAATATTTTGGATGCCATGGCAAAGATAAAGAGCATTGAGTTTCATGTTTTTGAAACACTTAACTGATTTTGTCAATTTCCAGAAGTAGTTATATTTTTACTATAGGTTTTGACTTTTTTCATCAGACTTATGAATGATATCACAATCAGGGTATATATGTTGAATTATCTTCTCAGCCTAGGTACAACAATAAATGAATTGGGCATTTTGTTACTTGATATGAGAAATGTCATCAATCCCTGATCTTGCTTTGACACCTGATTTGAGCTCAATGAATACGCCCTTAGTCATAAGATTATCTTGGCACTGAGTCAGAAACAGAAGTAGAAGCAGGGATGTCAGGAATAGTGAAAGCAATGAGTTCTGCAGGAAGAACAGAACTTCTTTCCATCTCTCCACACAATCAGGTGACATCTTTCTTTCAACATCTTTTTTTTTCAGAGTTGACTTTGACACGCCCAGGTTTGGGGAAGTTATGCTCTTGTTTCAAAGCTACCAAAAGTAATTATATAGTGTTTCGTCATTCAAAAAGACTGTAAACCTACAAGTTCTTAGCAAAATGTATCAGAAATACAAAAGCTCTGTCTTCACATATAACACATTGTAATATAAGTAATAGAGTACCTTGCATTATCAAGAGAACAATCTCCCAATTGTTATAATTGAATCAAAATAAAGTATTCATGTTTGTTTTTATCTAAGTCAATGGCACATTCTTCTTAATACAGTTTGTTTGGTTTTGATACAACTTAATACATTGCAAACTCATCAATTCATTGTACTACTCATCTTACTGGTAAGTAGATAGACTAAATATACTAAAGAAACATTTAATTAGGCATGCTGAGACTTTCTGTTACTGGGTGGTGAAGAAGAAAGGCTTCTTTTTACTAACATTCATGTGTTTTAAAGTTTAATGTTACTATAGGAGTTAGTTTGGGTCAAATTGTAAATTTATTATGATGCCTTTGGGCTGTGTATCTTTGAAATCCACCACAAGAATTATTTTCTATTAGAATTTTTAATGTAAAAGTTCATCTATGTAAATGCAATAGAAAAAAATACATTTTTTCAATAATATGTATTATCAGGAGTAAAAATTACCAAAATTAAAGAAGATGGCCATAACATGTTGCCTCTTCACAACTACCAACCCCTGTTATACACTTGATTTCTCCATATAAAAAAATATGTCCCTTCAATTCAGATTCCCTATAAGCAAACTAAAGATGGTAATATTTGTTTATTATTATTACTACTATCATCAAACATTTTAATTTCAGGATGATGTTTTAAAAGTAAAACAGGATGTTGGATGTCTTAAACTGGACCTTCTTTTATATTTCACTTTAAATATCTCACTTTTCCTACAGACTTAGATAAATTTAAAAGGTCTTGTCTAATTAATGAAGTTACGAAAATTGTTTTTACCTGTAAAATTTGTTCTATAAATAAAAAAATGGAAAAATAAGTACTTGCTTTTTATTAGACTTATGTTGTATACTTATATGAAGAAATTAGTTCCTATACTCTGAAGACTTAAAATAAATCACAATGTCACTGAGACGTATCCCCTATGATTTAAATAACAAAATGAAACAAATTGGAAGATAACATAACTTTTAAATTCAGAAATATTAATTACAGTGTTACTTTTTACATGTGAATATTCCAAAAGTGAAGACTCGTAATTTAATCCAGCTTCTCTTGGATGGTGGTTAGACAGAAGCAAGAAAAATAAATGCATAAAACAGAAATTGTTATACATATAATGAAAAATGTGTAATTTACATAGAAGTAAAATTCAGCATATATAAACTATATACATGTATATACAATGTATATACATATATAATAGTACTATATATATATACACAAACAAACACACACACACACAATGGCCCAATTACACATGTGTTATTGCTCCTATTACTTTTAAAAGGCCTATAGTATATTAAACAGAACATAGTATATTGAAGAGAATACGGTGATTTTAGTGATACTTATTTGTGTTCCGTTCACCTGAATATTCACAGTTGAAAATTTTGAGTTAAGTTATAAATGTCTAAGTTCCAATGAAACTAGCTCACATCACTTAAGATGGAGTGTCCATTGATTACCATTTCCTCTCACATTATCTTGACTTGTTATAGTCGTATTTCTCAAATTTTGTGTAGCATTTCATTAATGCTTCCTTTGTCATAGCCATTTCACAAAAGTGTAACATTTATTGGCCTAGACAACGTAATTGCCAAAGGACAGGACTGTACAAATAATGAATTTACACTAAGTGAATCAAAATAATGTGTTGCGATAGTTAAAGTTCTTTTGTTCTATAATTGCATTATACATTTTCATAAACCTAAACATATTCGTTTCAAATATGAAGGGTTTAAAGTAATACTGCCAGGTTTAAAAAGAAATCTTCAAGCTCAGTCATTAAATTTTCCTTTTGATTCTCTCTCTCTAAACTTTGTTAAAATTATAGTGTTCATCATCCTTATTTTTAAGTATTTGCAATTAGATAAAATAATATAGCATTCTAAATAAAAATATGAAAACATCTACATAAATAATACCACATATGATGTATAACATGATGTTAAAATTGTTATTGAATTAAACTAATAGTTAATTTCCAATTATTTCTCACTAATCCTCTTATAGTTTGAGATATTATAATATTTTTATTATTTCTAAATATTATTACTATACTTAGTAATAAAAATAGCAATGAATAATGGCAAATATCTGTCAGAACTGGGTCTGCTTCAGTTAAGTTAGTCATCACAATGAAGTGAATTAGTACTCTTTTTCTTAAAAATAAGTATTTTACTGCAGCAAAAACATAAAACATATTTAATCATAGTACCTACATTAATATCCATCATGTTTAATGAAAACAGATCTGGTATTATAAATTGAAGCTAACTTAGGTAATGTTAATGCACAGCAAAAATAAATGTCCTAATCAGGGGGTAGAAAATTCCATAAAAGCAAAAAACTATTCCCTCAAATACAAAATTCCGTTCTCGTATAAATTTATTTTTACTAAATAAATAAATGTATTTCTCATTCAAGGGTGAAAGTACCAACTATATTTAAGACCAAACAGTCTTACTTTCTGTATTTCATAAGTAAAATATAAACATTATAATTATCAAGTTATATTGTAATTTGATATCGTTTATGGACGCTCATTTCTCAAATGCTGAAAGCACCAGGGTCTTTTTGAGATTGTACTCTAGCTTGATTTGTATAATATGCTGTGTTATGAATATGAACATTTTCATTAAAGAAATGAGGACTATTATCTGAAGCATCTAGCTTTGCACTTCTAAGTTTTTACTATGCATATGCTTTCTATTATTCCCCAAACCATTTGATTAGGAGGAACAAAAGTATGATAAATTGCTAGTTCAGAGACTCTATAAATTGGGCTTTGAAACACTTAAAGTGTCATATTGGTTTTATGTACCTTAAAAAAAAAAAGAGACAGATAATTAGAAAGAATAAAGGAGGTGGGATAACTAGAAGAAAGGTATTTGTGGGAAAGTAAAAAAGAAAGCAAGAAAGAAAAGAAGAAGATGAAACAAAAAAGAAGAATGACACCTATTTAATAGTGGGCCTGAGTCTTCTGCATAAGAGCTTCACTTCAATATTACACAGAGAGATGAAGTGGATGATGTTCATGGGCTTCTTCCTTCTAAAATAATTCCAAAATATATTCAAATAATTGAGCATAAAAGTTTGTCAAGTGCCCCAAAACTGCAATTTTATATGGATATACTTGTTTTTTTATTTTTATGCATACCTATGCTGACATTTCTGTATGATTAATCAAGAGAAATATAAATATACTCTTGTAGACATTCATGGGGCTTTCATTTTGTTACTACAATGGCTTCATGCTATAGTAGTGACACACCTTCAGAAACTGCTAGACTCGTTCTCTTTTTGTGGACAAAAAAATGTGATATAAGGCATCAGTGACTTGTGATGAATTACATTCAGCACGTAATGATAATTCCTACTATGGGCACTTTGAGGAAACACTAGCGGAGAACACCGGGCTCGCTGCACAGTTCTGCAGGTCCTGGGTCTGTGGATCTCTGGAGCTCTGCTGCCCTCTAATGGCCTACTTCGGTAAGTGCCTGCCTCATAGGTCTGTTTTCTTAAGTTTCCTCCACCAATTTGATACCGGCGCCGTAAAAATCCAGTATTCTTTGGTTTCGCTCACATATAAGTGGACCTAAACTTGGCTTGTTGTCAGGTTAATTTTTCTACATAATTTTAATGTCATAGGACGAAAAACTCATTCAGCATCCTCTGACTTAGTTCAAACGTTATTGGGGCCAGTTGTTGTCAGTGGTTGGAAAATAGTAGTCAAATTTAAGTGACAGCTTTCACAGGATTCTGGCCATATAATTGGCTCCAAGGCCAAGGCCTTTGATATTTACTGGGTTGTGTGGGTGTATGTGGAAGCGTGTGGGTGTATGAGGGTGTGCATGTAATTGGACTACATATTTTAAAAACAATAGCAATTTTATTTTCCGATTTCTTTATGTCATCTATTATCTTAAGATGTACGGATCCTTGATTACGTTCTCCTAATTAATCCTGTACTTCTCAGTGATCTAGTTATTTTATTTTCTCCCCCTTGCATCTTGCCTAGGAAACGTGCATCATTGGTTACTAAGATTGAAATTCATAAGTCAAGGAAAAAAAAAAACAACTGTAAGTCAGATTTTAAGTCTCAATTGTATCCTGGTTTGGAATAGAGATGGTGGGATATAAGATTTATCAACATCACAGTGCATCAAACCCGTTAATAAACTACTTTCTGTGTAACAAGTAAAAGAAATCATTTTTTAAAATGGGAGCACGAAAGGCATGGCATAGCTGGAGTTTAAGGTTCAAGCTTTGTATCCTCTATATATAATGTATTATGTTTTTCAAAAACTTTTTATTAGGAAAGCTATACCAGACGCATAATCACTATACAATGATTAAACATTACCTTTACAATTTATAATCACTGAAATTACAGAATAAATATATGCACATTTCTTTTGAATCTTTGTGTGTGAGAGAGAAAACATTAAAAGTGCTTCCTACAAAGCTGTTAGTGATATATACCCAGTTGCTTTTTTTAAATATTATATATATATATATAAGAAAGTGCAGATGTTCTCCAAAAAATCTTGGCATCAGGATGAAGTGTCACAAAGAGGGTGCTCACCCCTAGGCGCGTGTCTTCGGCTGTTAAACCACCAGGCCTCCACTTCGGTAGAATCCAGCCTAGAATGTGACTTTTCCCAGGGTGATAGGAGAGATGCTGTGAGCTGTACACTAGCAGTGAAGGGTAGTGGAACTATGGAGAGGAGAAAAATGGATCAAACCCGAACTAAGCAGATTGGGTTGAATGGGAATGGTAAGGAGTGTGTGTGTGTGTGTGTGTGTGTGTGTGTGTGTGTGTGTGTGTGTACCTGCACCAGCAGGAAGAAACTGCAGGTTTAGGGATCACGGTTTGCAGATGGATATGTGTATGAGAGACAAGATAGTGAGTGAGAACATTCGAGCAAAACCCGCCCCCTCCCTCCCCGTCTTGCAGTTTCCAGGCATGCAGCAAACTGCATTGTTAATACATGTACAGAATCTGTGCCATGATGAGAAGAAAGAAAGCCACAAATGACAAATGTCAACTTGTTTCCCCCCTCCCTTTAAAACAAAACTACAACTAAAAAAAAAAATAGTTACTGAAAATAAAAAGACACATTGAATTTTACTTAATTAGGATCCATACAATGATCCCCGGTATACCTTATACATGGCACAGTCAAAGTCTCAAGTTTCAGTATAAAAAAATAATGATAACATTTGCTGGCAAAAGTCTGCGAAGGCACTTCATTGATTAATGATCTGAGTATGGCCCTTCCTCCAAATCACATCTGAGAGGGGAGAGCATACATCTGTATTCTCTAGTTATCATGCGGTTTCAGTTTTGTTCAGGGTAGGGAAGATCGTGAGGATGGAGTTATTGGGACAAGTGTAAAGGGAGCAAGGGATATATTTCTTTTATTTTCCTTTTCTTTTGGGAAAAAAAAAAAGCACTAATATATTTTCTTCTCTCTGTTAGAACCTATATGTTGTCTTCTCCAGGACTTCGAGGTAATCCGGCTTGGTTTGAAGTTTGGCCCTTAACTCGAGGTAATCACTTTTTTGGGTTTGGTGGTCTGTGAAGCCCTTTCCAGCCGAGAAGAGAAGGGTTTCTTTGAGCCTGGCGTCCTGCTGTAAGTCTGGGTATTGCATGCCAGGAGGATGCACGTGCAGTTCCTTTAATTTGGGCACTGTTCCATAGAGACAGTCCACAAATCCCACTGTGCAGGGGGCAGGCTGTGGCCTCTCTCGGTCTAGTAGCATACTGCCACCACCACAGCCTCCCCCGGGAGGAAACAGCACCACCCCACCATTTTTCTCATGGTGGCGGAACCCTGCCAAGTCTCCCCCAGTTCCCCCAACTACTCCTGAAACCCCACCAACTGCTGGGTGGTGAGGATGAGGGTGATGGTGATTCACCGTCACTATGGTGTTAAGCTGGGAGCTGGACACTGCCAGGGCCCACTCCTTCTCTTTTTCCAGCAAGGTCCGGTAGTTACTATGGTTCTCCTTGGGTGTCTCAGCAAACTGCTCACTTCCTAGGAGAGCCTCACCCATTCCCGGTGGTTGTGTCCCTGGACCCCCACGTTCTGCACTCCCTGCTTCTTGGGCTGATGAAACAGCCACCTCCTCCTCCTCACGAGGCTTGTAGATGGGGTTGTTGCACATTTGGGTAACTGGGTGGGGGATGTACTCATACACATGACCTACAGGAGGGGCCTTCTCTGGAGAGGAAAGAGTTGGTCGACCTCCACCCCCACTTCCACCACCACCACCTCCACCATCCTCAAACAGCCGGTGGCATTGCATTTGGATGCCAGTAAGGTCCACACCTTCCTGCCGCTTGCTTCTGAAGGGCAGCTTCTTTCGACGCCTTCGGAGCACGTAGGCAAAGAGGCCTGCAGCAACAAAGACTGCTGAGAAAAACAGTACCAGAAGGCTGAGAATTAACACAGAAAGTGGCACAGGGCCCCCAGGAGGAGAAAACTCATAAGGTGATGCACTGGTTGGTGCCCCAATAAGGTGGGAATCTCCAGGCTGGGCTGGGGATGCTCCAGCTGGTGCAACGTGCAGCATCTCTGGGCAAAGAACTTCCAGCTCAATAGTGCGCACATCACGGTGCGTGAGGTTCTCAGGGCTCCTGCAAAGCACATCACCAACCACACTGACTGAGCTGATGGTTTCGATCCACTGTTTAAAGGGGACCAGGTCACAAGTGCAGTCCCAAGGATTCTCATTGAGGTCTATCTGGACAATGGCGTTCAAGTGTTCCAGGACACCAGCCACGGGAAGATAGAGGAAGTAGTTCTTCCTCAGGTTGAGCCGGGCCAGGGATGTGCCTGCAAAAGCATCCGTTGGCAGGGTCCTCAGCAAGTTATTATTGAGGAATAGCAGCTTCAAGTTGGGCATGAGGCTGAAGGCTGCAGGCTGGATTTCCCGGATGACATTGAACTCAAAGTACAAGTAGTGCAAACTCTGTAGGCCTCGGAACATGCCTGGTGTCAGCTTCTCTATATCGTTGCCATTAAGAAAGAGGCTTTTTAAGTTGGGCAAGTTGATAAAGGCCCCATCTTGGACATAGGAAATACGATTGTTCCCCAGATGCAAGAGATCCAAGGAAGAAAAATTCCAAAAATCAGAACGGTATATTTTCTGAATCAGATTGCTACTCAGATACAGTTTCTTGGCATTCAAGGGCCTTGGAAGAAGTTCAGAAATGTTATTAAATCCTCGCTCTTTGCAGTTGACAGTCAAGCCAAGGTCATTGATGTGCAAATTACAGGTACACCCAGTGGGGCATATAATGGGGATTGGTGGTCTGGTCTGATAAGGAGCAATGGGAGGCTGGTTTGGACCAGGATATAAAGCTTGGGAGGTGGAGGGTGGCCTTGGTGTTCGAGGCTGTTTGGTGGGCTTAGGCTGTTTATTTGAGGACTTGTATTCAACAGAAGAAGCAGTAAAATGGACAGAGGATAGCATTGAGGA
Organism: Macaca nemestrina; assembly: GCF_043159975.1. Taxonomy (NCBI): domain Eukaryota; kingdom Metazoa; phylum Chordata; class Mammalia; order Primates; family Cercopithecidae; genus Macaca; species Macaca nemestrina. The sequence goes on from NC_092126.1 coordinate 77,494,997, forward strand.
AGGCTTAGTTGGCCATGCATTCTCCTTACTTGATGACAAATGTGGAATTCCCAAACTAGCCTCTACCTCAGAGTCAGACAACAAAGGACAGAGTTCTGTCTTCTTGATTTCTCGTAGGTCCTTTCCATGGAAATGGAAAGGGGTCTCACAGGTAATGTCTCCCACCAGGGCAGTATAAGGAATGCGTTCCAGCCAACTCTTCAGTTGTACAATTTCACATGTACAGTTCCAAGGGTTTTCTTCCAGCTGGAGTTCCATCAGGCTTCTGCCAATGTGATCTAGCATTCCTCGGTAAAAAAGAACCTTTAACCTATTTCCACGTAGGTCCAAATGGGTTAAAGAGACAGCCTTAAATAAATTGGTCGGAAGCATGGGGATGAGATTATCATTTAAAATCAGAACCCTCAATTTACTTAGGTTCCGAAATGCCCCACTCTCAATACGTTTAATGACATTGTAATCTGCCTGCAGATATTCTAGACTTTCCAAGCCAAGGAAGGTGTCATTTCTGAAGACATCCAGTTTGTTTTCATGTAGATATAGTCTCTTTAAATTCTTAAGACCATTGAAAGCTCCAGTCTGAATGTCCTGCAATGCATTGTTCCCAAGATTAATAGACACAGCATTATTCAAATGAAGAAAACTGTTGGTGTATAATTTCCTCATAGAATTCCTCTGCAGATACAGTTTAAAAGGTCTTGACCAGAACTCGGTAATCTGACTAATATTTGTAAATCCTTTACTGTCACAATGTATATGAAAGAGGCTTTCTTTAACTTCACAGTAGCATGGATCAAAACAGGGCTCATCTATTTCCTCTGAGTCCTCTATTAGGGGAATCGGGGTAGTCCATCCTAGAGCAATTGTGCTTAGAAGAATGATCCACAACATCCTTCCTCTGTGAAGCATCTCAGCTATGGAAGGTTTCATCGTTCGTGGTTGATTACAAAACTGCAACAGAAATAAAAATGCAGATTTTTAGCTTTTAGTCATATGTACTATTTTAATTGACTCCTACATGTGGGGCATTTTAAGAGCTATATAAAAACTTCAGCAATTGTAGAAGTGACACTCAAAATGAGCTAGCAATACACTTAACGTTTAGAGTGTGTCCTATATTTTAAACTTAGGAGACTCTGAAATATTGAACCATGCAGTGACATTTTCCTGAACCAAGCCATATTTGGTAAACGGCATATCGCATGAACAAAAGCAGACTGCATTGCCTCTGTATAACAAACAACAGAACTGGTACATCGTACTTCCTTTTAGGCATAGGCAGATTCAGTAATAATAGCAATAATGTGGCCATTACACCTGTTTGCCTGTTAAAACTCATGTTGACATCAAAGATACTCATAATAAATCTGATTGGAACTCTGATGGGAAAAATATGTTCTTTGAATTATAGGTTTTGACTATTAAAAATACATGACATACTCCAAAATTATTATATTGATTAGTATGATAAAGTGTGAGCCTGTTGCTCAATATCAGATGTTGAGATGTGTAAAATGATCAGCAACTCAGGAAAACTTAAGATTTATTTTTACGAAATGATCATAACATGCTTTATAACAGTGTATAGTCAGTATGTACACTATATGTCCACATCCTTTGGCCCAAGAATAGAATACTGTCATCTTCTTTAATTTAATAAGTAATTTGTATATATTTGTATCATTTAACTATTTAAAGCATGTAGGAGTCATTAGCCCTTCTAAAAAACATGCCCATGCAATTGTCAGAGCTAAAGATAGGGACAGCTAGAGGATGCTGAGTCTGAAAGTGTCTGAATTAAAACATTCGCAAAGCTTAGTTTGGAATGTGTATCTGTGCCTTCAAGATCAACTGAGGAACCCTTTAAAAAGCTGGAAGAGCAGGTGACTGGTTAGAGGGGAGGCGGGTAGTTAAAGTCAAGAGAGAGTGGAAACCTCTATTCTTACCTGCTGATAAATGACCTATCACATGAAATAAATTTCAAAAAAGATATCATTCTTTTCCAATCAGAAGAAACAAATGCAATGCACTATTCTGATAACATAGAGTCTTCCTCTATGCATCGCTTTCCTTGCCTAATAACATCAGTATATGAAAATGTTTACATAAATAAATGATAATAATGCAGTTTTATTATATTCTCCTTCCTGAGTCACTAAAATATCCATCAAAATTGAATAGCTGATTTTAATCAATAAAAATAAACCAAAGTTTCTAGCATATATTTTCCTCACAGATAGCACACAGAAAGATATATTTCATCAACCTTCTTCTTAAAACACAATGATATAATTTATAGGAAAAGTGAAAAAATAAATCTTCACATTACACTTGTATATAATGTTCACAGCTATAAAGAAAGGAGATACCGTGAGAAAGCAAAGAGAAGTCTGCCTCAGACATGCAATACTGAAAAATTAAAAACAATTTAATGAAAAAGAGGGAGAGAGAAAAGGCAGAAAAGCCTACATTGCAGTATCAATTAGTCTTCCATCTCCCTTATGAAATATTAAAATCTACTTAATTTCTTCCTTCTTCACTATCTTAAATATTTTTCTTGTTTTTCAGGTCCCTGTGGTTTAGGCAAAAAAGGCTCCAGATGTCTTGGACTTACCTATTTTGCCAGAGTTTTTTGGGTTTCTTTTCTTTTCTTTTCTTTTTTTCTTTCTTTTTTTTTTTTGTAATTTATTTATTTATTTACTTATTTGTTTATTTATTTATTAGCCTGGAACCGTGAACCATGAAAAGAAAAAGAAAAAAAAAAAAGCTTGAGTTTAAGGATTCTCTCTCTTTCCCTCCCACTCCCTTTGCTTTGCTGAAGCTGAAGCAAAAGGGGATAAAAGGGGGTTGGGCGGGGGGACTAAGAGGAAAAAAAAAAAAGCAGCAAGCTTGAGACGTGCTGGGAATGCAATGGGCTCTTCAATGGGCTTCTTTAGGATGCAGAACTGCCGCTTGGCACACTCAATAGAGGAGGGAGGAGAAGGGGCTGCAGCAGGCTTCCAGCTCTGCTGCCCCTGCCGCTGCCGCCGCGGTGGCTGCTCTCTCTGGGTACCCACAGCACATCACTGGTCACTGGGAGGAAGGGCGGGAGGGAGGCAGGGAGGAGGGAAGGCTCAATCACAGTGCAGAATCTCAGACTTCCCTCGCTCCGGCTTTAAAAATATATATGTGCTATAACCCTGAACCCAGTATTCCACGTCATGAAAATGAGCTCCAAAGGGAACGCGCTTAGCATAGGTTCGGGAGCGAGCGATAGGAAGCCCTGACTATACAGTTGTGAGTGAGTGAGTGTGTGTGTGTGTGTGTGTGTGTGTGTGTGTAGGAAAAATAAGTAGGGGGATAGAGAACACAAACTGGCAAAATAAGAAACAAGAGGGAAGTGGGAGGAGACCAACCTATGGGAAACATTTCTTTGGTGGGGAAGGTGGAGATGGGGGAGGGGGGCGGGGGATAGGCATTTTAGGCATTTTCTTTCTTTCTTTCTTTCTTCTCTCTCTCTCTCTTTTTTTTTTTTTTTTTTTTTTTTTTTTTTTTTTTTTTTTTTTTTAACTCTCAAGGATACCATCCCCTGGATCATCTGCTCCTCTAGTTTCCAAAGCTCCCCCTCTCTAGTGCAGGTGGTTTGAAAAGTGAGACTGTCCTTCGGAATTATCTTTTTCAAAGGACAGCCATTCCCTGAAATGACGGGGATGGGGGGAAAATCCAGGTCCCCAAAGCAGAAAAGCTAAATCCGTCTGATTCTGCCTGGGTGTCCCGAATAAAAGCTCAGACAGCCTGAAAGACTTGGACCGAGTTTCTCCTGCATTTTGCTTCGATCCCTTTGCACCAGGAATTCTTTTGTTGTGCTGCAGGTCAAAGCCTTCGATATCCCCTGGATTCAACAGCATTTCTTTTCTTTCACCTTTTTAAAAACAGAGACAAGCCAATTCTCTGGAAGGAGATACCACTTGGGTAACAATGGTACATTTCACATTCTGCCGCCGGAAAAGACCTCGCGGGATTGGGGTGGATTTAAGGATTTGAATGTTTTTGTCCGCTCTTTCTTTTTCTTTCTTATTTTTTAAACTCAAATATTTCTCAGTGAAATTTTCGGGAACTGGATCCTAGGGAGTGGTGGGAGTGGGGATGGAGGTGATTGAAGGAAGATATTGTATTGTAGAGGGACTACCAGATGATAGTTCAGGAACCCTCTCAGAGGAATTTTTTAAGGCTCAGCTGACAGCACTACAGTCCTGCCTGCTGGGAAGGAATGCAGCTTGGTGAGGAAACTGGGGAGAGCCAAGTGTGCAGCAAAGGAGTCTAATTAACAGGACCCGTGTGCTGTGGATGCTCCCCATCTGCCCCCACCAGCACACACCAACCCTGTCACCAACTTGCCGAGGGGGAGAAGGGAGGGACTTTTTGGTTGCAAAAGAACTAAACTGAACCTCAATTGCCCAAGGGCTCAAAGTTAGTAGGTAGAGACGGTTTCCCCTTAAAGGACGCTTTACAAAAGCAAATTTTAAAGCAAAGCACAGCTTACATATCAATACCTTACTGCTCTACAACAGGTAAATCACCTAACAATGTGTTCCTTAAAAGTCAAAGGCAATTTCCATAATATTTTGCATTTAAAATGACCGCGCGTGAGTCCACTGACACACAGTAGCTAATTTTAGAAACATGCCACCGTAGACTAAGTAAGCAGGAGGGCAGAATTTTCTAACATTCTACCCTTAAAATTCCAGACCCACCCTATTTACTCCCATAGGTCTCAGCCAAGAAGTAAACCAATACCAATAGCCTAAGCTCAGAATCAGAGCAATTCCCTCTTCCTCACCAGCTGCCTGCACCCGCACCCTCCCCCACCCCATCCCCCGCCCAGCACTTTGGGTACCCAATGTGCAGAGGCGGTGACTATTTATCGGGTCTTATCGGAACCCATGATGTGATGGAATCGATGGGTAACCCGGAGGCTGCCCTGAGCTTCCAGATGACGGTAAATATTGTCTCGGCGAGGAAGTCTCTGTTCCTTCTTGAACTAAAACCCCTTAAGTTCTGGACCTGGGCTATGTCCTAAAGGCTATCTCATCTTTTTGCTTTCCTTTAGCTCAGGATAGCGTGTCTAAAAGACAGGGAGGTCTCCAAAAGTTAGGGGTATTGAGCCCATGGGGCCCCGATTTTTTCCGTGTCCTGTTGGGAGCGCCCAGAGCCATTTGTTTGTCCAGAGAGAGGACAAGAAGCCCTTTCTCCCCGCTGTGCCCCCTTCCCACTTCCTCCTCCCCACTGCTGGATCTTACAGCTCACTAATCTCTTCAGATCTAAGATTAAATATTTCAATATGGAAGCAAACTATCTTCCCTAGAACAAGTAATTAAAATGCTGCATCATTCATTTTCTGAAGAGCTTTCAGCCGTCTATAGATCCTTTTCTAATCTGCTGTCGTCAGGCGAAACGCACAATGGTCTGTTTAGAAATGGAAAATTATTAAAAGCTCAAGCGTTTTTCCTTCTACCTCTTACAACACTAGCGAACAATCCACTGGGGGAGGGGTCCTTCGCTCTGCCGCCTGGCCTATTTGTTGGAGTTACTTACGATGTCTTCACCCAGAAAAGAGGTCCGAGGGTATGTTAGTCTCCGATACCCCTCCTTCCACCAACGTCCTTACACCTAACTGATCCAATTCAAAACTGCAACAAACCCCTAGCACCTGTGAGCGTACAGAAGACACCGCGGCCAAACCCGATGTGCTCTACAATGCACATCCTACATACGAGAAATACTGGTTTCAATTAGGCAAAGTAGGAAAGGATGGCGGCGAGTACCTATGGTGCAGAGCGCTCAGGATCTCCGAGGTTTGCTCCGAGGGGCTTCCCAGCGGGAGGGGCAAACTCTCTGGGAGGCTGAATTGTATCCATCATACTGTAGCCTTGTAGCTTCTCCTCTTCTGGCCACCAACTTTCCGAAAGGCTACCAAATCACGCTTGTAATCCGTTTAAATGTTTCCACCTTTGAGATTTGCAGGAAATGGTCGCTGCATACCAATGGGAGAGCCGGGCGCGCACCTAGCGCTGCGATGTCAGTGACAGGGAGCTCACAACCACAGCTCCCTATGCCTTCGATGGCAGGCAGGCAGGCAGGCAGGCAGAGTGAGTGTCCCAGGACTAGGTTCCTTTGATTTAAAATCTCAGTGCTCTCGATCAGTGGAGAGCTTCGTTGTTCCCGAGAGCCTGAGCTCAGTCTCTGGATTTCTCTCTTTCTCTCTTCCTGAAAGGTTGTCACTCACAATCCCTGCCCGAGGCCTCCTTCCATCCGAAAAGATGGAATTAGCCCTTGCTTTTCCAGGGTGTCTTTGCTCTTTGCCCTTTAGGTGGGTGGGAGTGGGGGTGGATGGTGTGTAGATGAGAGAAGAAAAGGGTGGGGAGAGGCGGAAAGGAGGCAGGAAGGGGGCGACTAGATCTCAGATCCCAGCATTGGTCAGACGGCGAAGGTGGGGGGAAAGAAGGAGAGAGGGAGAGAAGATACAAATACACAGTATGGCTGTGCACACCAAATTCCACTTGGATTTGGGAGATCTCAGGCAAAGCACGAAGGCGAAGCGAGCCCGCTGGCAGAGAGTGAGTCCCCTGACCGCTCACCATTCAAGCACCCTCACTTCTCCAGCGGGAGAAGGTGCGGGGGAGGGGGGCGGGAGGGGGAGGGGACCGCCGAACGTTTCAGGCCAAGGAGACGCTCGCGGCGGCAGCGGCGGCGGCATCTTTTAAGACTGACCTGCTTTAAAAGTGCCACTTTAATGGCCTAGGAAATAACTAAAATCGGATTACACGTTACTTACCAACGTCTCCTCCTAAACGGAAGCGCGAGGTCGGGTATAAGGAGTCAATATAGGAAGCGCAGGGCTGGAACCTGAATGCAAATCCATCAGCCGCCCCCAAATCGCGCACCAAGGGAGCGGCGCTCGGGAGCCCCCAGATCAGCCCATCGCCGGAGCTCCGCCAGCGCGTCCCCCCCGCACCCCCGGCCCCTCCTCCGCGCCAACTGTGTAAATCAGCCGCCGCAGTCCTCTCGCCGCGCATCGCAGGCAAAATCCCGGCTTAGGAAGCAAGGAAGCAAGTGATCTCTCTCTCTCTCTCTCTCTCTCTCTCTCTCTCTCTCTCTCTCTCTCTCTCCCTCCCTCCCCCCCCCCCCCCCGCCTCTCGTTCGCTCGATCTGTGCCCCTCTCCCTCTCCCCCATTATCGGTCACAACCTGGCAGCTCTTCAAGAGACACCCTGTGAAATTGAGTGTCGGGAAGTCAGCATTCTGTATCTGTGGATTGATTTGTAACTTGTATTTGCAAATGAGAGAGATGCCTGTTTGGAAAATTACAGCCCAAAAGGTGGGGGGTAATCAAATTAAGAACATCTGAGCTGTATTGGTGGGCGGTATCGCTAAACGCCTCCGGGGAGCGGTTTCCAAGTGATTTGCAGTAATCCCCCACCTTCATGATACATGGGTGACGATTTGAAAGTACACATATTTCCTCATCTGTTTACATTTGCCAGGAGTGGGGGGGTGGGGGAATAAAACTGTAGGGCACAGGGAGTTGGGAGGGGGGCATTTTCCGGAGAGATGCTGGATATCATTTCGTGACAAATTAGATAAGGACACTGAAACAATTATTACACGTATGTGAAAGTGTTATTACAACATTATAGAGGAGACCATTACTCCCACTGCAGTCATACTAATGCAGTCGTTTAGTGCTCCATTCAATCTGCAGTGTAAACCAACGCAATTCTTTTTAATAGATCCCTTTCATCTGCTACTGTGTTGAAAAGAGGGCAGCCTTCCACTAACTCCCAAAGTGAATAGAAGGTAGCCTGGGGAATCATCTCTGTATCTCTTGCCATTTCTTCCTGAAGTGAATGCAATACATTGTCCAAGGCAAGCAAAGTTATTTAGCTATTATAATTGTAGAGGTAGAATGATCTTGACCCTATTTTTAAAATCATTCAAAGAACTCCAACTCACCCTTTGCAAATAAACAGTACTCTCTTTTAATTTATGCATAAAATCCTTTGACAGGCCTGGATATATGTTTTACATCTTTATTTAGTGAATTTGTATATACTATAATTTATACCATCATTAGTTCATATTATGGACATATAATACCACAAGTTAGTGTCCATATTACCTACATTAAAAGATAGGAAAGGATGGAGTTGGTCATAGAGACAGCCAGGGGCCTGTGGAATTTTTTGGGATATATATATACACACACACACTAAATTTAGTATGGCAACTGTGTTGGTTCTGCATAAAGTGAATTTAGATTTTATATATATATATATATATATATATATATATATATATATATATATATATGTATCATACTTATATTGTTTCCATTTGTTCTTTAAAATACTCAGCATTCTTGGAGATTATTAAGATTAGTAAAGTATCTACAGGGACCTAGAAAGTAATAAAAAGCACCATGTATTAAAATGGATTCTTTTTAAATAAAGCATTTCAGACTCACTGGCATGAGTTCCAAACCTCTTTCCAGTATTTTCTAGGATAATAGATTCTTCCATGTGAATTTTACATACAGGAAGACATAAATGGACAAGAAACATTTGTCATAGGTGTTTCACTCACTGGGTCTCCAAATTGGCCTTCAAAGTGGTATATCCAGGCAGGGTTGCCAAAGGAGTACATCTCCATAATGAATCAGTCAGATTTAGGAAAAACCAAACTGCATCAGTAGTTTGATGTGTCACAGAGATATTTTTGGCCTTTTCAGGTGGTTGCCCAATTTGAGGAGAATCACTCCTGGGTACACCATATTTTATGTGGGCAAGTGTGAAATCGCACACATCCCCTTTGAGCCCCAGGGCTGGAGGATATTAGAGTAATCCTGAAAGACATTAGGCAACATCACTCCTAAAGTTACTAGATCTCTTTAACTTTTTGGAACTATTTTCAAGGTTATTTTGATAAGAGAACTATGAATATATTAATTTGTTTACACTGAGCAGATGTTAGTATGGCCTGAGGGTACTGGGGAGCTGCAGAAGATTGAATAGCTAGAACGGGTTGTTAGTGTTAAACGTGAGTACTCCCCATACAAATATTACAGGCCAGATAAAAATATTGTAGAGTAAGTGATTATGATGTAGAGTTGTGAGTTTTTAGTGCTTTCCACACAGACATTTACATGTCCCTAGTTTTATTTTAACCAAACATCATTTACATAAAATAATATATAGGATGTAATTTTTAGTTCAACAAATATTGTGTCTACATTGCTGATGTGTTTTTAAATTATAAACATTACAATATTTCATATAGTTTTTTAAACGATTCTGTCATTTTTCAGAGGGGAACAATGATATCAAAATAACTAAGATAGACTTTATTTTTTCGTCTAGCATATATTTTGCTCATTCTGATACTTTAAATAAAATAAATACATGTTTTAAAAGATTTACTACTAATTAAACTAGGGTTAGAGAACTGTTTGTTGTACAATGAAGTAGGCACTCAAGAAAGTTCCAAACTCTAAATGTAGTTGTAGTAATCTATGATTATGTACAACATACTTAGGTCATTTACGTATTCGGTTTGTCTGTTATTAAGCATTGTAAAAACATTTGTGAAGCATTGTAAAAACATTTGTTAAAAAAAAAACATTTTTTTTTCTCTTTGTTCATTGCAAATTCTGTTTAGGTCAACAAATTACATGTTTGATAACCATCAAAACCTAACTGCCTTACCATTTGCTTAACTTTTGATATACCGCTGTTGAAACAATTGAAAATAAAGTTACACACAATTTTATAAATGGGAACATAGGCTGTAGAAGTTAAACAAATAAAAATATGATAAAACATGAATTAATATTTTTACTTTTGTTGTATGTTTATTTCTGTTGATCTTTCTGTATCTCCATAGAAGAAACACTTTTGAAACATTTTATGTCGTAGAAAAAGTTCCAAACCAATTGATAATTTTTAATAGCATCTTATAAAACTTAGTGAATCAGCATAGATTTAACAAGCTGTAAGTATGAAGAAGCTGCAAGATATTCAATTAAAAATTGATCTTTTATATCCTGTTTCACTAAAACATTTTAAAGCACTTTATAGGCATCTACTAAATGAAACTTCAGCTTCTTTTGAAGTAAACAAGTGTTTTAATCTCAAAGGTTATGTGAGCTATTTTGAGACAATCAGATTTAAACTATTCAGCATGAACAAATGTTTATTTATAGGCTGAATTAGGCACAAAGTTATTGTCTCCTTTTAAAGATATTTTTCAAAATTATTTGGAATTAATAAATTATAGATGTTAAGATTAAAATTACTGAGAGGGAAAAGTTTTAAAAGACTAAGATGAAGAGAAATAAATCAAATGTATAAGTTGAAGTAAATTGATTATTGAATAACGCATCAGGAAATAAATGTAGGTGTTATACATAATGGAAAAAGGTAAATCAAATAAGCTTTAATGGTAGAAAAATATTTTTCAACATGATATTATGAGAGAATAAAATAATAATTTTATAGAATCATAAAATCTCAAGGTTAAGAGGGACTTGGAAGGTAATCTAATTTGACCAATTATGTGATATTAGAATCTACTTCACTATCCCCCAGCAAGTTGTTATCAAGATTATGAACATTTTTTAAATAAACTTTTATTTTTAGTTCCAGGGTACACATGAAGGGTGTGCAGGTTTGTTTCATAGGTATTGGAGCTTAGTGCATTTCAGAGCAGGCCATTTTATTTTTGGACAAATCTAACTGATTGAAAAGAAAGTTAAGCAAATTAAAACTTCTACTTTCCGTCAATTGTTTTTGTTTTACCCCTTGATGACTTGTTTAAAAGTCTAAGGTAGCGAACTTCCTAGTTATTTAAGTATATATTTATGCAAAGAAACTCACCTGCCAGGTAGAAATGCAGAACTAGTTTTCCAGATATGAGTTTGAGCTAGAGAAAGACTGATTTAACTTGATAAATAACTGAAGCCGTGAAACTACAGAATATGTTGTAAGTGCTGAAGTGACAAAATGTTAGAGAGCATTGTAGTGCTTGAGAGTTACTTCTGAAACATCCACAATAGTTTCATTAGTCTTCATGGATATCTCTTTGGGAGCACATTTGAAGTTCTGTATGTGTCCTTTTAATCTACCGACTTTAAACCAGCCACATCATAGAAGAACAGTACTGGTATCAGCTACAGAGATTAGAGAGCCTAAACCATATATGTAAATATTTACATGTAAAACCAAATTTCTCATGGTTTTTGAATTTTTGAAAGCCATTTGAGAACATGAATATAAAGTGAATATTTTGAAATCAGGCTGATTTCAATATAAAGAGCCTGATGAAAAATGCTTTCAGCACCAAATATGAGAATAGATAAAAGGCTTTAATATGATCATGTGCTGGAATTCACAAATAATGGAAATCTTACGTACAGTCATGCATCTTAAGTATAGAACAAGAGTGTAGTGAAACACTGAATATATTTCTTAGTGTCAGAAATTCACAAAGTAACTTATTTAAATTAAAAAAAAAAAACTAAAGTTTCTTTGAATTTGGCTGCCTCCCTTATATCACTACTGAGGCTTAGGCATCTATAGCTGCTTTTAGCTACTATATTCTATCTAAGTCTCCCTTCACATTTCTATGTTGCTAAACAACCAATGTTTAGTGATTTCCATAACTGTAACTCTGCCTTTTTAGTACTGAAATTGATTTTTTCTTATTTGGGCATCTAAAGATAAATGTATTATTCCATATGCATGTCATTTTTTTCTTCACCATGTTTGACAAAATACTTTCACGATGAATGATCTGAATTTGGCACTTCAGTTGGCATGGTTTTTTAAAACATTGGTAAGTAGGAAAACATTTATTACAAATGTCATTATTTTGCAAATATTTCAAATAATATGAACAAGAAAAAAATAATAAGCATATGTGTCTTGGTGAAGGTATCATTCACTAGTTTTTAATGATGGTAAAGCTATCAAATAATGTAGAACCCATGATATTACAAATTCACCTCTACCTCCCAAAAAATCATAAAGTACCTTCTAAAAAGATTTACCAAAAACATAAATAGAAGATAAATATTTAACACTTGTATATTTAAGCACATATTTCATGTTGTACCCTTAATAATTTCAAAGGAGAATCTGACCTAAAACTAATTTTCTTACTTTTTGTTTCAGTTAGATATTTTTATTCAAAGGGTAGTGATGAAATGTTTGATGTGGTTAAGAAAGTGAAAAAGCAACTGCTGACGTCTCCCACTTTCACCTTAAAATGTATTAAAGTTGACTGTGTGATATTTCAATTGAAGTGTCATGAAAAATAGCCAAAATATGCCTACACATATACAAGTGATACAAACGTGTGTGTGTTTCTGTATGTGTGTGTGTTAGAAGGATACAAAGTTGGAAATTAATGGACTTCTTATAAATTATTTGTTTGAATTATTTTATTTCTAAAATGGGGAGAATATCTGGTTTCAAAGATTCTGTAGCATAAAACAAATAGAATAGCTATCTATAACATATTAAAAATGAATTATATATCCTAAACATGTTGTATTGATATTGAATGATAATATTTACTAAGTTAGAAATTTTGGAACACTTGTGTCAGAAAAGATAAGATAATCTTTCGAAACTGACCTTTTCTGTGTGTTTAAACCAATACCCTGGAAAAATAACTCCTTTCAATGATATAGTAGGTTGACATTAACTCCCCATATGCAAGCGCCCTCTATCATTTACTAAAAGGTAACATGTTTTAAAAACTCTACTACCTTTTAACTGTGATGCCAAAATAAACAGGAATCCAGAATATTCAAGTGCTGAATAGTTTTTAACATTCCTTAAAGCTTTGAGCAAGTATTAATCCATGCAAGGACGTTTCATATACAACTCAGCTCAATAGGATGAATCAATCAAAACACAACACCTGCTGCACAGTAAGCTGGACTGGCTTCTTTCTATCATGTGGACAGTATAGTGTTCACTTGTCAAGGAATTGAGATCCATGCTACTAGTTTAAGAAAAGGGTTGTTGGTGGGATTTTGTTTGTTTGTTTATTTAAAAGATTTACAGTCTTTACCTCATAGAAATCAAGAATTGAAACTAGTACAGCCAGACTTCATGGGGAACATAATAGGATATTAGGTCTTTTTTCTGTCTCTCTTGGGGTCCGCATGGTTGCCTCCCTAACACTTTCCTTAATTTCTTTCTGTTCTTTACAGAGGGAAGAGCGATTCCTAAAAATTTAAGTATGATGCAATTTTCCAGTAACCCTCTACTGGCTTCCTATCTGTCTATGTAAAAGCCAAAGTCCTCACACAGGTTCATAAGCCCTATATGATCATTTCACTCAGCCCGTATCTGACCTATGCCTTATCATTTGCTCTTTTGCTCCCACTGTGCCAGCCACATTTTCCACCTTGCTCTTCCTTCAAATTAAAAAGAACATACATATCTTAGGACACTTGAAGCTGCTATGCACTCTGCCCAGAACATCCTTCCACAAATATTAGCTGGCACCTTCACTGTATTTATATTTCTGTTCAAAGGACATATAGTCATGTAGGCATTCTTGACCATGCTATTCCAAGTAGTAATTCCCTCATTACTCTTGAACTGCATAACTTGTTTATTCCTACAGTTTATCTACCTGATAACATATAATTTATTAACTTGTGCTAATCTACCACCTCCTACAACAATAAGTTTTATTACAACAGGGACTTTAATTCATTGTGGTATCATTGCCACCCAAAACAGTGCCCAGTACATAATAGGAACTACATATGAATGTTTTGGAGGTTGAATTAAATGAATGACTATTACTTCTAATCTCTACTTCCTTTTGCATCTCTTTTTTTTCCTGCTAAATAGTTCTTTTTTATAATAGCTAGCAGTCAGTTCAGTTATTTCACGACCTTTAATTTACAATGTTCTCTAGCAACTGATAACTTCTTTTTTCTGTTAGTTCAAATTCCTGAAAATCTAACTGGACAGGTTAATTTTTTTTTCAGTGAGGCCACACAGACCACAAATTTCTGGACAATCTCTAGTTGTATTATTTTCAGTCAGGTATATACACTTATCTAATAAAGCTGAGCCACCTCAGAACATGGCTGTGAAGGCATGAGGGCCTGTGGGAAGACATCCAGGCAACATAAATATGTCTAACACATAAAACTGTTGCAGCTTCATCTGCACCAATGTTCTTCACTGTCCCAAGTCCTACTCATAAGTCTGATATAATTCCTCAATTCACTCCATTGATCTTTTACTTCCATGTTTCTTCTTCATCAGATGACTCCTCCAGGCTTCTTGTTGTTCTTGTTACACTTCTTTCATCACAGATATAACTATGCATTTATAGTTCTCCTATGATAAATAAATTCATGCTCTGCTTGACCCTAAAGACCACAAAATGACCCCATACTGTCACTTCCCCAAGTCTACCCCAATTAACTTTGGAATGGTAAGCAAGAAATATCATGTGCCTTTACATAGATCCTGTTGTGGACACACCCTAAGGTGACCCCCAATGGGTCATGCCCTTGCCTAATCCCCTGTTGTTTTGTGTGGATGGAACCTGGTACTTCCTTCTACTCAATAAAATATGGCAAAAGGGAAATAATTATACGGAAGTAATTCAACTCCCTAATCAGATGATTCTGAGTTAACCAAAAGAGAGGTTGTTTGGGGTGGTCCTAGCTTAATCAGGTGAAATTTCTTAAAAGAGAGATTGGTAACCTCCTGAAAATGAAGACACATTTTCCTGATATCCTTGAAGAAGCAAGCAACCATGGGTTCTACAACCATAGAGAAATAAATACTTCAACAACCTGACTAAATTTGGAAATAAATTATTCCGTCAAGCCTCTGGATAAGAATGCAGCCCAATTGGCCTCTTGATCATAGTCTCATAAGACATTGAGCAGAGGACTCAGCCATGTCTGGACTGCTGACCTGCAGAAACCACGATTTAATAAATGTATTTTGTTTTAGTCCACTAAATTTTTGGTAATTTGTTATACAGTAATAGAAATCTAATACAGATCCTTATTCTAGTTTATTGAAAGAGACAAACATTAAGAACCCCCTATTATTTTATTTCTTTAGACCTCGCGGTGTGACTCTGTCTTAAACTTTTTCTTTTCTTGAGTTACACATATTAAATTATGGAAACTGAAATAATATCCTTTACTTCCTTAGTATCTTTCTATTTTGGGATTTATTCCTTTACTATATTTTCCCTGTTCTCAGTGTTTTAAAACTAAGTGTAGACCTTTCAGAAAACAACATGTGACCATAATACTTTTCTTCCTCCCTTAACCACATAATCACCTCTTCTGCATGCAACATCAGCTCCTATCATTTTCAGCTCTTGGTTCTGACGAGCATAGCCCCAGTGTCTTTGACTATGAGATTCATATGTTCACTCCTCTCATTAATGTCTCACTTTTTTCTGCTTATACATGTAAATATTTAATTTACTTAATTTTTTCAGTAAAGTTATTCTTAATTTTTTAAATATTTACTTAAACAATGATTAATATTTACTTGATATTTTGTAAAAAACGAGAATATTTACTTAAACAATGATTTTGTAAGGTCAAGATGTTTATGTGTGAAAATTTATCCCTGATTTATCTACATGTTACATCTGAATGTTCATGTAAATTTTATTTGGTTAGACACATCTATATGTGGTCACTGTATATTTGTTTATTATTTATATGTTTCCAAGTGCTATTTATTCTGCTTGTTATCTTGAACTATACATTTGAAGTCTGGACTTTCTAAGAAGTCTATAACTATCCTTCAGCATAGAAGTCATGTCATTTAAGAGTCAGTTATTTAATAAATAGTTTTCAAGTTCCACAGTGCTAAAAGCCAAAGGTATAGAGACACGAAGAATTAACATTCCTTTTAATCTCATCTAAAAACAGAACATCTGTTTTCAGACCTTTAACAAACTCACAAAAAATTACAGTATAAATATTTGGTATATACTGTCTGTATTTAAAATAAAAATTTTACTTTTCTTCAGAATATGTCTAGTGGTATGCACTTGAGAAAAACAGTATGTTCATTTATTATACAAATGGGAATAAACACTTGAGATGAAATACTGATGAAGGAAACTTCTTCTATGTTTATTCTGCCAGACATTCTCAAAAACTGATTTGAGAATGAGGTGATTAAGAATTTCTGTTTCCCAAGGGGACCTCACAGAGTACATAATCAATCTCTGGTTCACATTTCCCTGAAAACAAGAACAACAACAACAAAAACCACTCTATATAAGATTCTGATTAAATAATTTTAAAGTGAATTTTTTATTTTTAAAAAGTGAAATTCAAAATCATGATGCAGTGATAGAAGTCGGAATCAGGGCAGGGGTGGGGTTCACTCACCTGCAGGGAATGAAGAAATATTTAATGATTATATTTCTAAATGCATATCGCGGTAGACAAGCCCTAAAATGTTCTATTCAATTAATTAAGCTTATATCTCATCCAGGTATACCAAATTATTCTCTTTAAGGGAAGGAAGCTTATGGAGATTAATAGTGGGAAATTAATTGAAAGAACTTTTTTTTGAAATATTAAAGTCATATGAACACCTGATCACATGAAGTATAGCTGAAACTGCTTTTCCTTGTTATCATACTGAAGTCAGTGTAATGCATTGATAAGAAGCAGACCGAACATTTCCAGATGTAAGGTTCATAATTTTTCAAAATAGCAGAGCATGTTGGATTGCGTTAATTCAGAGGGATAGATTTCTCTTTTGGAAAGCTGCCTTTGAGTTAAATACACAAATCCTGAAACTTCTGAAAGCAGTCAGTGTTAATTATCTTCCTTTGAGATGAGTCACCGACAAGCAGAAAATTTGCCATCTAGTGGTGTTTGTATATACGTGAAATCTATTTTTTTATTTTATTGTGAAGTATGAAAGACAGAGAATATTCATAGGCAACAGAATGAGATCTTCCTGCAATTTTCTCTTTTTTTAATCCACAGGAATGTGTAAATAAAACCGTTTGATTATTTAACAAGAGAAAAAAACATTTGGTTATTTAACAGAATTTTCTGACATCCTTGTTCCACCCAGTTGTTATAAATTTGCTGCAGCTGCTTCGTAACGCCTCCAGATGGCGCGCTGGTGCCCGTTCTCGCCTCCCAGCGACCAGCCCGTTGCCAGCTGCTGGGGAGAATGAGCTTGGAGCCGCAGGGCTTAATCCCGCGCGGCTCAGAGATGGGTTTCTGGACTCGCGAAGCAGCTGCAACAAGGCATCACTCATTGTACAAGTATTTCCATTTCTGAGAGCAAAAGGAAGAACTTAAGCGGGCGGCACTTGGAGTGTAAATTGCTTTGTAGTATTTAAAGGCAGAATGGATCCTGGGCAGCCGAGCTGGTACGTGCAACAGAAACTACTCAATGGAATTGTTCTGGGTAGGACTGGTCTGATCGTCCTTTGTGTACCAAACGTTGTGTGTCCTGGATTGCGCCTATGTGTATACACCCATTTCATTTTCACCAGGATCATGGGGACTTGGGAGTCATAATCTTTCATTTTTCCAAAATCATATAATAAAAGCTTTACAGAACATTGTTTATTAATAGAAGCGTGACCCGAGTCACAGTCTTTAGAAACACAGGATAATGGTATAAAAATACTTTTCTTTTATGTTTCTTTTTTAGAGAAAAAGAAAATAAACGTAACCTGTATCACTGTGCAGTGTTACTGGATATGACTTAAAAGACAATGGCAAAAAATGTTTGACTGCCGTGGAGTAGACTTTTACCTGTAGGTGTAGACTTAAGCACACCTGTAATATATCAGTGTTTTCAAATCTGTGTGCCAGAAAAAAACATTGTGTAGCTATAAAAACACTAGTTATGAAAAATGCATGTCATGAATGTGTACATTTTGTATGGTCTAATACGTTTTGTGAATGTGTGTTGTGTATACGCACACAATAACATGTATATGTGACCTAGATGCAGAATTATTATCGTATGGTTACAAATAGGCATGTGCTGAACATAGATTAATTTCTGAACCTTCATACACTGTATGTCTGTCTGGATAACTTAGTATGGAGATTATCTATTGCCACAATATTAAATATGAATTAAAAACAATATTTTGTTTTCACTGTTACACTTTAAATTTGTTGAATTCTATTCAGTTGTGCATTGAGTTTTCTATACTTTTAAATTCTGAGGAAAGGCTGGTGTTTATATTTTGAACATAAATTATTGGCTGAGATGATTATGTGGAGATAGGATTCATAGACATATAAACATAGGTTCCCTAAAGTTCAGGTTATATGTGGAATTCACAAGAGTTAACAGTTTTGAAAACTCGAGAGTTCTGACCAAGGGTTTACATTAGAAACAAGAAAATTGAAAGATTCAGAACTAAGTTGGATATTATCAAGGCTGAGGGTGTACGTTTAGTAATATTACTCTAAGATTAATGTTAGACTACTCATAAACTTGTATAGATTCCATTGAACAGATGTTGTTCATGAACCAGTGACTGAATTTTATCTTCTATCATTGCACATAAGCAAATATAACACGATTCAATACAAGAAATATGACTTGCAAGTGAACTAGGTAAGGTAGCATGCTAAATAAAGCCTAATAATACTGAGAAAAGTTAGAAACTATAGAGTCCCTGCCCTCAAAGAGTTGCCATTTCAAATGACTAGGTTAGGCATGTTCATGAATACGAGTACACAGTAAAAGACAAAATAAATGCTATTAAAGTGAGACATGCACAGGTGTGTAGCATTTAAATTGAGGGAGAAATCTAACTTAGGGGCATTAGTAAGGCCTTCAGATTGGAGATCCCCCTTCTAAAGAGATGGATTAAAAGAACAATTTTTGTAGGTGTGAAGAGGTTCTGGGCAAGAGATGTATTCGGGTCAGACATGTGGTTTGGGTTGGCTATGGCTTTCTTTATTGGTCTCAGAGGTAAGGAGTAAGAGATAGATAATATTATGCAAATAGGCTGTGTAATATTGAAGATGATCTTGAACATGGGACAGAAATTTGTGGATTTCATCATCAGTTCATTCCCAGTGCCACTAACAATGTAGGCATTCAGTATTCTTAAAACATTGAATGTTCTGTGTAACAGCAAGAGCCAGCACAAAGTTTTAGGATATTTGTATGGTTTATGTATTGCATGTCTACCATATTAGAATGTAAGTTTCAAGACATAGCACTCTTTTTCAGTATTATATCCTCAGAGCCTAGAAAGTACTTGAAAAAATATTTATCTACTGAATGAATTAATGACTAGTAAAATTGGAATATAGTCAGGGTTCTATATCATTCACATTTAGTTTTCCTGATGGTCTTAAATTACTAAAATCCTCAAAATTTACCAAGTCTTTGAAGCTATTGTATCAGCCGATTCCACTTATGGCTCAGGTACTTCTAAGCAAGTTCCCTGGAATTCCACTATTAGTATTTAATCTTACTCTATTTTTAACCTCTTTTATGAATAGTCTTGCCTTTACATTTTTAAAACGGTTATTAAGATAATTATAAACCGTGTGATTATTCAGGCAGAATTAAACAGTTCCTCTTCATATCCCTATAGTAGACATAGTGAGTATATAACACACATTAAACAAATACATTCAGGAAAAGAGTTGAGGGTTTGAAGAATGTCTTTGCTCCCTGTAACATATGTTTACCTCCTGATTAGAACACTTCTAATATTTGGTTCTCTGCAACTTGATTTAGGCGAAACTCTCTAGAGCCTCTTTATAATTTTGTATATGCAGAGTGATCATTTGGGAAATCCTTAGCTATTTGCTTACATAGAATTTGGGGACACTGTGATAGTTTCTAGGGGTCACAGCCCCTGTCCCTCCAACAGCAGTGGTCGTCTTTTTTGTGACTGTGTACTGATATCTATACTTTTTATGGACAATGACAGGAATTTGTGGAGAAACTAGTGAAGAAAAAAGTTTTTGTCATTTGAAAGGGTGATACTGGGTGAAAAGATACAATCATTTTAAAGGAATTTATAAATGTGATTTGCCCAACTAAATTGTAAATGAATGCATAATGACTTGTAAATAGAAGGGCCGAATAAACAATGTCACTGAACCAACAACTTCAAAAATAAACCCCTGGAGTTGCCCCTGATCCTCGAGAGAGAGCTTTCCGCTGTGATAACGATTTATATATCTTAATTTACTTGTATATCACTCATCTAAAAATACACTAAAGTGGAATTTCTCACTTTAAAAATATATATCGATGGGGTTTATGTGTCAGTTCAACTGAGGATGCAAGCTTTTAGTTTCAGCTTGAGCTAATCTGTGCGAAGTCAGGCTTTTTCTCCCAACAGTGTCAATAAGACAAATTTCCACACTAGCCTGGTCTCCATCCTGCTGGACTTGCTGGTAATGCTTTATTTTTATCCCTGTGAGAGGAGGTAGTATGGCATGGTGGCTGGCCCAAGACTTTCACCTTATTCAAAACCCTAGTGTGTGGCTTGACCTGGAGATTAATCTTTCCCTAATAGATTAATCTATTAGAAAAAGAATACCTTGTCTAAATACTGCTGGGCATTCAGTTTTGGAGAAATATACTGCAGTGTGTACTGCAGGTTTTTCCCCCTAGTGGTTGACTTAAGGCTGTTGTATTAAAACAATAGAAATAGACTTCATATACGGAGCTGGCTTGGTCAATATTGTCTAACTTATGTTTTTAAAAACATTTCAGAAGAAATGGTTATTTCTTCTGAATGATCACTGTTAAATGATCATTTTGAAAGATACAAATACAATGCCCTGAACAACATGCTTTTGTGTCTTCTTTGGAAGGCTGGACATACAAAATTATGCAAAAACAAAATATATACAATTAATGGAAGTGTTTCTGCTACTAGATTCATACTGTACTCCTTTTTCTGGGTGTAGTGGAAAGATCTCCCTCTGTGTATTCTAATGTCACTATTTTTTATCAACGGTGACACTGAATCAGTTTAACATGATTTTTCTTTAGCCTGTGTGACCATACTGTAAATTCCTTAAAGGCAAGAAACAAATTCTATGTTTTCTTTGAATCTCTGTATTATACAAAACATACTGCAAGCCACAAAGCACTTAAGTTTATATATATTTATATATATATATATATATATTTAAGTAGGGTCTCACTCTGTCACCCAGGCTAGAGTGCAGTGGCACAATCATGGCTCACTGCAACCTCAACCTCCTGGACTCAGGTGATCCTCCCACCTTAGCCTCCAGAGTAGCTGGGACTGCAGGTGCACACCAACATGCCCAGCTAATTTTTGTAATTTTTGTAGAAATAGGGTTTTGCTATGTTGTCCAGACTGGTGTAGAACTCCTGGGCTCAAGCAATCTGCCTGTCTCAGCCTCTCAAAGTGCTGGGATTAGAGGTGTGAGCTCCCTCCTGGATCCTGCCATTTTTTTTTTTTTTTGACAATTGAGTAAAGATTAAATTATAATTTTTTCACACTAATTAAAATAGTAGATACAGTCATATAATAGCAACTTCTAAGGGACAAAATGGAAATCTTTCTAGTGGTTCTATATACCAAGAATGTTATACCTGACACATCACAGCAGAAAGAGAAAGCTCCTTCTCCTTAATTAGCTGTTAGAAATGAAACGTCTTTTTAAAAATATTATTTGAAATGTGGAGATATCTATAAAGACACAAAACTTGCCTTTACTTGGTAGAGCTATTTACGTCTGAAATAGCTATCTTCTAGCATACCTGTGTCTCTAGGGTGTTGTATAACTGCAGGTGGAATATTCCAAAGTTAGAACTACTAAAAGAACAAATCAGAAGAGTTCCTAGCAGTAAGAATTAACCTTAAGGAAGCTTAGACACATTTATATGCTTTAGAGCTGTTCCTGGGGAAAAAAATCATGCATTTTTTATAATGAGCGTATTTATAAGCATACCCCCACCTGCCACCAAGATGTATAAAAATGAATTAGTAGCTGCAAACTGCTATTTTAGCAAGTGCTAGAGGAAAATAACAAAGGATCTGTGGCTGTATTGTTAACAGGAGTGAAGAAGCTTCTCTTGTGTCTCTGGACCAAAGGCTAACAGAAGAGCTTTTGGTTACTAAGATGTATTCTTTCCTGGTCTCAGGCTCATTAACGATGGAAGTAGGAGGGAGAGCATATAAAGCGGCAGCTGCAGCTGTGGGCACTCAGATCATTTGTCACCTGGCATGAAGTTAGTGTTGGCAGCTCTGGAGCTCCAGCACAGAGCACCAGGGAGCAAATGCCAACTGATTGTTGTTCCTCACCAGCTTGCTGGCTAACTCCTACTCATTCTTCAGATCTCTGCTGAAGTGTTGCTTCATCCAGGTAGCTTTGCCTGACCTCTCTAGAATGCATTTAGCACCTTTCTCTTCACTGTTATGGCCTCATAATCTCACCCTTACCATCACACTTACTGCTTGAAGACCTGCCTGCCCTCCTCACTAGGCTCAAGAAAGGCAAGAGCTGAGTCTTTTCCAACATTGTTCAGTGTCTATCTTGCATACAGTAGGTGTGTAAATATTGATGAGTAGTATCTGTTGCATGACGGCTTTATGACTATGTATAGGCTGTATGGGCTTGGATGTCAATAAAGGAGGTATTTGACTGAGTGCCATGTGTGAGCTGAAAGGAAATAAACTCTCAGTCCTCGTGTCCTCATCTACTATCTGTGACAATTGTATACCTGCCTTTTAAAAGTAGTTGTTGTCCTGGATAACAAACCTGAAAATGTACCCTTGAACTTTAAATGAAAGTTTTTTAAAATAATAAATAAATGTTTAAAATGTAGTTGTTGCAGTTAAATAATATTTTTATTTTTTTGTAGTAGTGCTGTGAGGATTTATTTATGGGCTTTCTGCATATTAACTGAGTTGATCCTCAAAAAGACAATCATCAGGTAGGTACTATTAGCACAATACTTTATGTAAGAAATAGAGGCATGGAAAGTTTAGCTTCCTTGCCCAAGGTCACAGAGAGAAGAATAATAAAAGTGAAAGGAGAGTGACTAGGCTGGAGTAGATATTTGCTAAATGCTGGAATTGGGACTATTGCAATTTTACTTAGAGAAGGCTGATTCTTGTATAAATGGGAAATTACACCAAACAGTTAAGAACAGTTTGTTCTCTGGTTTCAGAGCCTTCTGTTGCAGATATTTTATTTGTAGAATTCCCATGGAAGCCCAATATGGTTAGAGAAAAACTTCTAATGTGTGCAGTCAGAGAGAACCCTTATCCTTATTGAGCATTATATGGTGTGGGGCATGTTAGAATCTAAGGAAACCTTTGTAACAAATATTATGGATTTCAAGATAAAAAAGAAGTAAATGATATCATGACCTGTTTTAATAGTTTGCAGCATTCCTTATTTATTTTGTTTTATTTATAAATTATACTTATTTTGTAATGTTTACTTTTTCTCACTATAAAATGCTTTTTGCGGAAAATACATAATACAAACAGCAAAGAAGGAAGCAAAAATTATCCATAATTATTCAACTAAGAGATAGCTACTATTAACATCTTGGCATTTTTTTTTTCTATTTTTTGATAGAATTACATGCACATCTGCTTATATATACACATTCATTTGTACACACATTTTAATATGAAATTAGGTTATACATATATTCTATGTCCTGTTTTGTACCTATTATTTTATCATGCTCTTTAAAAACTATAATTGTCAGTACCTGCATAACATTATCATATATGGCTGTATCATAATTTTATTTAGTAGTTTTGCTTCTGTTTAATATTGTCCTAATTTTGAAAATTGGTTTATTCTTTTCAATTTTCACTTATTTGAACAGCTTACTATGGTGCTTTACATGACAGATGTACCTTCTAAATAATCATATTTAGATGATGATGTAACAACTAATAATATTTTCGAAGGGGGTAATGCACTTCTGTTCAGAGATAAACAGGCCCCAAAAAATTTTAAGACAGAATTAATATTTAACGAAATAGCAAGAAATAAATTGAAATGGCAAATGGAAGTGGAATAATGTTTTTTGAGAGACCATGGTATGCTATCACCTATGAAGGTCAGCGTTATAATTACCATTTTACTATGACTGACTGGGGCTCAAAGGCAATGAATGACAAAATCAGGTTGTTTTAGTGGCTCTGCCAGGATTCAAATAAAAGTCTCACTCCTCAACACTTTATTTTCTTCATTCCACCATGCAGTCTACACAGCGTGCTGGCAGTGCTCATAGCTCCACATGACTCTTAATTTATCTGAGCCTCAGTTTCCTCATGTGTAAAACAGAAACCGTAATACTCACCGTGTAGGATTTTGTGATGGTTAAGTTGAATAATATATGGAGATTGAGATCCAAAAGAATTTATCCTAGGGCTCAATGTTAGCATCGAGGCTCATAGGTATTTCATAAAGTATATCCTGAAAGTGACAGAATTTGATAATCTCCTCGGAATTGAGGGACTCGCAGAAGGCTCATTAACAACCCAAATTTCCAGATATGAATCTAGATTTAGATCCAGAATCTGAAGTAGGTCACTGCCTTTGTTTTTAACAAATTCCTTTGGTAATTTTGATAATATTTTAAATGGCAACCACAGATATAGGCAACTAGAAAAATGATGCTGAAGGGAGGATGAAAAGTTTAACATGAGACACGAAACTTTGGCAGTCACTGGTTCAAAGTAGATGGAGCTTCGTGTGGCATCGTATGGCTGGAAACTGTGAGGATGTAAAAACAACTCAGGGTTTAAAGACTTCATTTTCTCAGGTAATTTGAAATATGAAACACATTCAAGGCACTTGAAATTAAAAGCAAAAATAATACTAAGTTGACTGAACAGAAATGGCAGGCGACAATGTTTTGCCAAAGTAGGATGTGCTTTAAAGTGGGTTGATTATGAAGGTAAATGCACTGGATGTGTGATGCCTGTGGATCCTAATCACGTATGTAGTACTTAAACTAAGAAACCTGATCTGAATTTTCTGTTTGACTTTTTTATTTTTAAGGAGGATATCTTAGAATTATTTCTTCCCTTCTCTGTATTTCCATAGAATTTTTTCTAGCCTTTTATACTGAATAGCAGTTGATAAAATTGATTTTTCCTATGACAAAAGGAGCCTGCAGAGAATAAGAGTCCTAATTCATTCAAGAATGATGCTCAAAAGCAACTTTTCAGTGAATTTTTCAACCCATATTTTAATTATTTTAAATAGTTGACAGGAACATCTTGTAACTTTAAGAAAGTTCTCTATGGGAGACATGCACTATATTATTTAATTAAAATTACACCAAAGATTTTAGAACATTTGCTTTTGTTGTATTGTGGTATTTGATGTGAATTCTTAAAGAGTGTACTAAAGAAAACATCTCTAATATCTGAGACCGATGTTCTCTAAAACTGTGTTTTTGTCAGCAATTAGTAAGATGCCTGACATTAATATTGTTAAAATTTTAATTGATGGTATTAAATTTCCTAGTGTACCTTCTGCTACAGAAATATTTTGAGTTGTGCCAACTAATTTTCTGGGCCTGTTACTGTCTAATAAACATAGTGGAGACTATATATTTTGACTTGCATTTTCTGGTTAAATCTAACCTTTAAGTCCTCTATAGTTGTATTTTTGGATTGGTCCTTAACACATAATCTTACAATCTTAGGGGGCTAAAGAGGAGCTTGAAAAGTGATTTTCAGGAAGAAAGGAGAATCTCTACAATTTCAAAGCACTTTCAAAAAAGCCATGTCACAACTTCTCTTGCTAACCTATCCCCGTGTCAGTTACCCACATTATTGTGAGATTCTTTATGAAACCCTTCCCTGAATACTTCTGTTGCTGTATAAGCCCACGTCTTCACGCTTGATCTTAGTGCAAACAGAAAAGTGGTCCACTGACCTTTTAATACATGTCATTTAGATATTAGGAGATTGTTACTGAAATCTCTCCCTCAATAAATACTGCAGACACATTATGCACCTAGTCCATGCTCTTTTGATGAGTTCTTTCTGCAGGGCAGAGCGCTGTGTACTTCACATGCAGAGAGCTACAAGAGGGGCTTTTGTAGGCTTCCTTGCCTTCTTACTTGTAGTTTTTAAAATCATTTTCCCTGTTTTTGTGATTTATCTAAATTGGCTATTCTTTTTTAATTCTCTGCTTGACTTTTTCCACTGGCTTTTCACCTTCTACACTTGACCATTCACACTCAGAAACAACCAAAAAAAAAAAAAAAAAAAAAAAAAAATGGCGGTTGAATCCTGAAGAAGGATTAAAGGTATACACCTTACAGTATAATTTTGTATGTACATGATTTTACGTATACATTTCAGACACCTACCATCATTGTCCTGTAGGCATGTACTATTCAAGTGCAAAGTTTTGTACCAAATATTAAGCGGATTTATCAATAATGCAAAACAGTAAACCTTGTCCTATATTGAAGAACAACAATCATATTACCACCCACTTATTGTGTATTGAATCCTGACCATCCTGATGGCAGGTAATATTGTGAATATACTAGCATTAAATAGAAAGATTGTCTGACTAAATGATCATCATTTTACCTTATTTCTGAGTCATTACTTTTTGTTAAGGACCTCTTCTATCCTTTTAGTTTAGAAATGTAAACTGACGTTTCTTCCTTTAATTTATACTTCAGTAACTTAACCATCATTTTGCACCATCTAGTTAGTGAGTTTTCCATGTTTTTTCTCTCATTCTTCTCATTTTGTAAGTCATCTTCTGTTCCGTTATATTTATGGATTTTTAAGGTGGTAAGTTTGCTGGAGTCTCATTGATTGCTACTTTCTATGCAGAATCTTTTAGTCAGTGTCAAAGGGAGATTATTATATGGGTATCTCATATACAGGAAATTAGATTCACTATAGGGCAGCTATGGTGGATTTTCAATATTAGATGAGATTAAATTAGATTCGCTGTAGACTTTTTCATGAACTGTTTTCAAATCTGAACTAATTTATTCAGCATGAGTGCAAATCATTATGATAAATTATTCTGAAATACATTTATAGTTTTGTACATCAATTTGAGAAACTTTTAATATTTACTGTTACATTTTCAAATAAATAATTTTCTGCTTTTCACATATATTTTAAAATTGTTTCAATCTTTCATGTTGAAATGTTTCTGGAAGATAAAAGTAGAGAATCCCCCTAGATTTTGTTTGTCAGTACTCTAATATTGGGCAAGTTACATATGGCTAAACAGATTATATATTGAGTTTATGAGACTTAAAAAAAATTCACCCATAAGAAAAGGATGCTGTCTGTCTGATTTGATGATCTACATAACATTGTGAAGAATAATAAAAATCTGTATTTGTATAACCATTAGGCTAGAGATCAGAAAATGAAGCTGTGCAAATCAGTGGGCTGTATTTTTAACTTTCATTTGCCACTGATAAGCATACTGCAGAGCTTGAGAAATTACTCTGCTTAGTTTTTCCTAAAACAGTACTTAAGTAGATCAATTACTGATTTGGATTTTATAATAAAAAGAACTGTTAAGGAGAAATTTTTTTGTTTGACAGGTTGGAAATGAAATGTTCCAAACTTGTGTTGTGCAACAGTTTCTTAGGCTCTGGTAAGAAATTAGATTATGTCAAAACTAGTTAATTACAAAGATAAATGTGAAATGCAGGAGATTGATGAAAACAAAATAATTTCAACCAAAGTTCAGGAATTTTTTTTTCTAATTCAGTGATAACACAGATATCTTAACTGATGTCTGGGCTCCATTTCATTTACTTACTACTCCAAATGTCAGCAATGTATACATTAAGGTTGGTTTTCAGATATTAACTCTAAACCATATTCATCAATTATACTCTTGAAGCCAACATAAAGCCCTTTATAGCAGAAGGGTCTTTATTCCCCCTTTTCTCCAATTTTTATTTTGCTATTATGTGTTTATTTCTATCAATATCCTCCCTTATTTTCATCGTTTTCATATTCCACCCCACACCTGGACTAAGTTGGAGTAAAGAGATCTCTGAGTTAAGAATGCCAGTGAGATCAGAACACTATGAGAATAAGGTGGTGATAGTGGGATAGGGAAAGCAGCTGAAAGAGTTTATTTATATTCGAAAATACATGCATCTGCACCTGCAAGAAGACTTTTGCCATCACAGTCAACTCTTTATTATTTAGAGAACTCTCTGCTTTGTGGAGATTTGGCTGGAACCCCAGATTTGCTTCCCTGGAACACCTAACTTTGTTTTTTTGCTGCCAACAGCATGGTCTCCTTAGGAAGGATTCGGCTTAGACGTGGAGAGGAAGACTGAGTGCCTGTGTGTGTGACTGAGTATCAATCAATCCAAATTCCAAAGGCAAATTTAAAAGATTTGGGTGCATTATTTTGTGCACATGCCTCTTTTTCTACCTTATTAAAAATAATTTCAATACTTGTATACTTTTAATATATCCAGTGCAATGCGGTACATGCTCAAATATGTTTCATGTGGTCTTTCTTAACTTCATACTTAACATTTAAACATCTGTATGTTTAATGATTTTACCCTGGCCTCTGGCATTAGTCAAATATTTGTTTCCTTTTCTGTGCTGTCATCAAAGGACTATTACATTTTTAATCTTCCCTGAAGAAGTTGTAACACTCCATTAAAAAATGGTAACAAACACAATGTTACTCCCACTCCATCTTCTATGGCAATTCAAAGCTTGAACATGTATTCACTGTACGATGGAGGTTTGCCTATAGTTTCTGCATGGGATAATGGGACAATTGCTTTTTTGTTTTAAAAATATAATCCCGGCAATGATGTAAAGGATGAATTCAAAATAAAAATCTTATTGGTAGAAAATGTGGGACCAAACTGCCAGCGGCAGCAGTAATGAAAAGGGGGGTGTGGATTTAGAGATACAAGTAGATAAATACAATTTGGCATTAAAAGGTGAGGGAATGTGAGGATTTAAGGATAACTCTGAGATTTCTAACTCATGTAGTTGGCTACCTAATAGTGGCATTAGTCATAGTAAGTTATAGAAACTAAGCTTTATTGAAGGGATGCTTGGGATTTTAAGGGAGAAGCAGGAGAGTGGAGTGGAGATAATGTGTTTGGAGTTTGTCATGCTGAGTTTGTTACCTGTTGGACTTATATGTAGAGCAGGGTTTGTCAATCTTGGTCATATTGACACGTTGAGATGGATAATTCCTTTTTGGGGGTGAGGAGCTATTTTGTACATTTAGGATTCTTAGCAATGTTTATGGACTGTACTCACCAGATATCAGTAGTACCTCTCTCAGTTGTGCCAACCAAAAAATATCTTCAGATTTTTCCAAGTCTTCCCTGAAGCAGGGACAAAATTGCACCCAACTGAGAACCACTGGTATAGAGACAACAAAGAAGATATTGATATTCTGTGTCTAGAATTTAGGAAACAGAGAAGACTTGAAATCAACATTAGACTCATCAGTAGTGACAACCTAACCAATGTGAATATATGAGATTCTGCAGGGGAAGAATATAGATGATTGTATGTTATCTAATTTTTTATTGAACAGTTCTGGAGACTAAAAATTCCTAAACACATGAGATAGACTGAGTCAGCTCATCTTATTTTTGAATACTTTCAAATGTTATATGTTATTATGGTTGTTATAAACTGTTACATATCAGTCAAATTGCTTGAATTGAGCCATAATTAATCTTTCCATAATAATAATTCTTTTGTCCTAATTTTGCTTTTGTGGAACACAAAACATGTCTATCAGGACAAATAAAAATCTTCCTAAATCCCTCCACATATTTTAATATAACTATTAAATTATTTTTTAAAATTCAATATTCTTATGCCCTGACTAAATATCTTTAATATTTTCAACCTTCTTTTATATGTTATATTTTTATACTTCTTGCATCATGAGTACATTCTATTGAACGGCAGCCATTTTATATATTCTTCTTAAGGTATGGAGAAGAGAAATGAACAAACTCAATTTTTGACTTCTAGTTTAGAGGAAAACGAGCCGTCATCTTCTACAGTTTGGTCATAGTATTTTTTGGTCATATTTATTATTGCATAAGCTTCTTTGTCAGCCAGATTATGCTATTGTCTCTTAATAGCTTGTTGTTTGTATTTTGCATGAACTTTCTGTTAACATTTCATATCATATATTAGTGATTTTTTAAAAAAACTCATTTCACATTTCATATCATATATTGGTGATTTTTTAAAAAACCAAAATGTGAAAATTTATATTCATCCTTTTAAAAGTTTACCCTTCTTTGGTTTAGCCATTCATTTCAACCTGCTTGATCCTTTTGGACTATGATTTCATCGTGCAACATATTTGTTACTTCTACCAGTTTTATGCCATCTACACAGTTATCAATCATATTTATCCAAGTCATTAGTAAAAATGTGAGCAGGTCAGGTTCAGAGATAAAGGGTTTATGCAGTGCTATGGATTTTCTCTTCGACGCTTTCCCCAGCTCCCTTTTACTTAAAGGTCTTTTTGTTTTCATAGAGTACTATAGAAACAAGACTTACATACATTATTTTTCACCTTTCCCAGATAAAAACCTTCAAATATAATCCTACCACAGGACATGGCAAGGTAAATTATATTTCATTTGTTGGATTCCATTTATAGGAAAAATGATTTTGTTAAGTGATAAAAATAATGTTAAGTGATAAAAGCAGGATACATATTTGAATATAAAATATGACATTGCTGTATGTAGTAGATGTAGATGTATATATAGATATAGACCTAAATATAGATATTTAGAGAACACCAAAATCTTAAGTTTTAACACCAAAATGATAGTTTTCTTTAAAATGGTAATTATGGTTGATGTCTTTTTGTATCACATTTTGTGGTTTCAAAATGTTATGTAATGGATTTGTCATTTTAAATGCGGAAAATAATAAAATATACTTCTATTACATAATTTTAAATCAACAAAATTTAAAACAGACTCTGCAAATAAACTCATGGATTCCTGATTACCAGTATTTGAGGAAAAGGCCTAGCTGAACTTTAGTGACAAGATCAATCTTCCTAAGGAAGCCACAGGTTTTTAATATTTTCTAAGAAGAAGGAGAGTTGAAGTTGCATCATATTTTTCCATCATCAACACCCTACCCTGACTGAAAAATCTCTTAAGAGATAACAGATGTGGGTGGATAGGCCAGAAAAAGCTGTCAGATGGAGAAACATACTTGTCTGTTTTTCTCAACAGCATTGTTATAAAGATCAAGTGAGATGGATAAATGTGAAAATTGGTGGATAAAGCAGTTAACAGTACTATTCAAGGGTATCGATGAAAAGGAGTTTAAGTTATAATCACTATTTTGAAAGACTATTGTGTTTTATTAATATATAATAGAATATTTGACTCACCAGACACGGTGGCTCAACACCTGTAATCCTAGCACTTTGGGAGGCCGATGCAAGTGGATCACCTGAGGTCAGGAGTTCGATACCAGCCTTGCCAAGATGGTGAAACCCCACCTCCACTAAAAATACAAAAATTAGCCTGGTGTGGTGGTGGGTGCCTATAATCTGAGTTACAGGCTAGTCCCCCCTCAGGGGGACTGAGGCAGGAGAATCACTTGAACCCAGGAGGTGGAGGTTGCAGTGAGCCTAGGTCGTGCCATTGCGCTACAGCCTGGGTGAAAAGAGCAAGACTCCATCTCAAAAACAAAAACAAAAAGAACGTTTGACTACTTTTCTACAAAAGTACCTTGAAGCCAAACACCATGTCTTTTTAAACTACATAGCTCCCAATGCCTAACACATAACCTTATGCCTATGAGTAAATATCTTTGGAATAAGTAGAGAATGAATTACATTGCTGCAATGTTTTCAAAATAATAGTGACTTTTTATTAACGTAAGAGAAATGGAATAATAAATAGTGTCATAATAAATTAGCAAGTACTAATCCTGTTATCATGCCAAATTGATATAAAAGATGATCCATCTATATTATTAGTGACTAATAACATTTGAATTCTTCCTGTTTCTGTTTCCTAATTTTAGGTACTCTGAGATATCATGCTTGGCCCTATTGTCTCTTTATACTTTTATAATTTTGATTACATCCATGCATCTGGTCTCCAATATCTTCTCCGTGCTCATTACTTAAATAAATAGACTATTTCCAGTTCTTCATGTCTAACTACTGAACATATTTTCTTGCTGTCTTCATATCTACTCAAATTTAACCTATATAAAACTTAACCTATTCCATTGCCCTTCCCTGATCACCCAAGTCCTGAAATACATATACAACACATGCTACCTTCTTTTCTCTTAAGGGAAACTATGTTTCCCAGTCATTCATACCAGAATCCTTGTTCTTCGTGGTCCACTTTCCCCATCATTTATCTTCATCAATAACAAAAAGTTTTCAAATCTTAATGCTTCCATCTCCAGTGATATCTCTAGAGTCTATATTTGTTATTTAATTCTGAGACGGCATAGTTCAGGCTTTCATAATCATTCATTTAACCATCGCAATTCTCTCTAGTAGCTATCAGATCAGGATAACTCTTGTGTTAGTTTGCCTCAGTTCAAAATTCTTTAATGACTACCACTTTAGCTACTAACTTAAGGTCCTATGAATATCATTTGAGAGGAATATACGTTGGAAAATACTAACTTGATTTTTCAAAATACTCTAAGCTTCAACCTCATATAGTGTGATTTCATAACTCTGGGGTCCTACCTAAAATAGGTGTTTGACTTTCTTTCCCATGTAATATTCTTTGAGTATTAAACTCACTGAAAGAAGGGAGCAGATGTTCACAAGAGGGAAGTTGGACTGGAATCTCAAACTCTTGGACACAACTAGTGTCCTCATGCTAGAATGAGAGACCTACACACACCAGTGCAGAATGAAAACCTAACTTGACTTCAACACCCAGAAAATGTGAGGTAATCCTTTGAATGGTGTGCAATGGCTACAAGTCTTGGCTCAGTTATCTAGGGTCCTATTCAGGATGTTTCTAAGGAGAGTCACTTGTATCTGCCTTACCATTTGTTTCACACTTTTACTTCTCTCTTCTGATTTTCATCAAAAATAAATGTGGACTGGGCATGGTGGCTCAAGCCTGTAATTCCAACACTTTGGGAGGCCAAGGAAGGTGGATCACTTGAGGTCAGTGGTTTGAGACCAGCCTGGCAAACATGGTGAAACCCTGTCTCTACTAATAATATAAAAAAAAATAGCTGGATATGGTGGTATGTGCTTGTAATGCCAGCTACTTGGGAGGCTGAGGCAAGATAATTGCTTGAACCTGGGAGGCGGAGGTTACAGTGACCCGAGATCATGCCACTGAACTACAGCCTGGGCGACAGAGCAAGACTCTGTCTCGAGAAATAAGAAAATATAAATAAATAAATAAATAAATAAATAAATGTGGAATCATGTGAGATGAGATTAGAAATATCTGTGGAATAAGGAAGTCCTGAGTACTATGTAGAAAGAGAGAAAGGATGCTCTTTCTCACAGAAGTGTAGCAAGAACCGCTATCCAGAGACAGCAGTGTGTTGGGTGGTTCCTTAGCAATAAATATTAAGTTAGTGGCAAGTTGATTAGAAAGGAGGACTTAAGTTGGTATAAATTTGATGAAAAGGAATGCAAAGTTATGAAGATAGCTACAAAATATCAGGATAGCAGAACAATAATTTTGCAATTGATCCAAAGACATTAATTTAATGTTGCTTGTCAGATCTCCCATTTAAAAGGGGAAAAAGAAGTTTCTTAATATGAAAGGTGTTTTTCCATTATTAAGTATGCCCCCAAGAAATACTGGCAAAAGAAATGAAAAGTTGTGGATTTCTGTTTGTTTGTTTGTTTTTTAATGATGCCTGCAGACTTTAAAGTAGAATTTAGGGATTAATATTTCAATGCAAATGACTATCTTTAAAAGCCCAAAGTGCTAATACTATTCAATCATTTATCTATACATTTCTAATTTTTTCAAAGTAAGCTAAATCACACATTAAATATAAAAGCATATTTTCTTCTTTAGAAACAATAAGTGGAAAATTACCAAATATTTTAAAAATAATTTTGGAGATGAGAGAGAGATAATGCTAACCATTAGTTTATATTAAATCATTTCAAATGAAAAGATATTTATAATGTTTATCTGAAGCAGATATTCGTGCAGTAGGTGATATTGAGTATTCCATTTAAAAGTTGTCTTTGCCGGCAGGCACGGTGACTCATGCCTGTAATCCCAGCAGTTTGGGAGACTGAGGCGGGCTGATCAGTTGAGGTCAGGAGTTTGAGACCAACCTGGCAAAGATGGTAAAACCCCGTCACTACTGAAAATACAAAAATTAGCTGGGTGTGGTGGCGCAACTGTAGTCCCAGCTACTCAGGGGGCTGAGGCAAGAGAATTGCTTGAACCTAGGAGGCAAAGGTTGCGGTGAGCTGAGATCGCACCACTGCACTCCAGCCTGGGAAGCAGAGCGAGATTCTGCTAAAATAAAATAAAATAAAATAAATTGTCTTTGGGACTATTCTAGGTTTGTGTTTCATTTAGTGGGAGAATATTGCCTCTACTATATTCTTGCTATCCTGTCTTGATCTTGTCTTTCTAGAGTTGCTCAGAGACTTGAAGTGCTCACCAATATCTGGTATGCAGTTAGTTTTTTTAAAATGATTGTCTTTTTTCTACCCCATTCCTTTAATCCTCATTTTACTTTTCCACTCCTCAAGAACTAATCTCTTCCAAAATGAACGAACAGTAGTTTAGCAACAAGCCCTACAATGTATAATCTGCACATTTAAAGGCTATGTAGATTTAAATCTACTCCAACTAATAGTCCACTTTTACTTAGAAAATGAGCTATCACTCTCTCTCACATCATTTCTTCAATCCTTGGTTTGAAACAAACAGGAAACTCCAGCCAGAATGCAAAAGGAACAGTTCTTGTAATCTTGAAATCAAGTTCACACCCAAGGAATTCTCTCTGTCCTCTGCATGGGATTAAGGGTTGGAAGGAAGTCTCAGTGACTCATTTGCCTTAGTTGTGTTAAAGCACACTTATGAAATTCACAATTCAAAATTAACCTGAAACAGAGAGGTGATTTCTTGATCACTTATTAATTTTTTTTCACTTTAAATCCCTGAAATGTTGACCGAAAATGCCAGAAGAGAATAAAACTTTTATAGTAGAGAACACATTAACTACCTTATTAGTTGATGAATGGTTGAACCACAATACAGTGGTAGGCAGTATAAAAAGATGTGTTATATAGATGCCAGAGAGCCCCTTAGTAAGACTACCAGTCTACCAACACATTGTTGAAAATAATACCGGACAACTTAAACTTCTCTTTTTCTTCCTCCTCCTCTTCCTCATCCCCCTATTGCTTTTCACCCTCCTCCTCCTGTTCCTTCTTCTTCTCTTCTTTCTCTTCTCCTTCTTCTCATTTCCTTCCAATGTTAATTTTGATTAGGCATGAACAAAACCAGGAATTTTATCATTCATGTGATTATATGAAGATATTTCAAGCAGTATAGTCTAATTTTGTATATAAAGACATACTCCCACATGGGTTCAGTGAATGACAGTTGTGTTCCATTGTTAAATGATTTCTATTTCCTCGTGTTAAGTATTTCTCCTGAAGCCCTGTAATCAGTGAACACCATTCCTTTTTAATGCTTGAGTCTACTGTACTTTAAAAGGTTAAATTAAAAGAAAGAAATTTCTGCAATAACTTCCCACATCCTTTATTCTGCTTGATATTTCAACTTTAAAAATGAATTACAGCAATGACTTTCTGAGCAACATTGAAAGGATATGAAAAATAGGTTTTGAGCATTTCATTTTTAAAATTTGATTTATTTTTATTCTTTTTGTGCATGTCTTTTGAATGATTTGTTTTACAAAGTCACTACTACTTTAAATGATATGATAGAGTTTACAGTGTCCTATTTTAACTGGGCATCCAGATTTAATAGCGTACACACTGATTGTCAAAATGAGGTCCCTGGACCTCAGGAGTATCACCTGGGAACCTATTTGAAATGAAAATTTTCAGGCTCCACCCCCAGACATACTGAATCTGAACTGCTTGAGGGAGAAGTCCAGCAATCTCCTTTAATAAACCCTCTTGGTGAATCTGATGCAGCTCAAATAGAATGACTAGTTTATTGCATTACACACAGGGAATGGATATAAATTAATATAAAATTATATAAAGAGGGCTTTGATTAAAAATGACATAATTGTTTCTTCTAAATTTCTGTTATTTTAATTTGTTTTAGTCAATTTTCTCTCTGCCCATAATTTCCTTTTGTTTCTCATGTTACTAATAGTATCCTGAAATAGAAATTTTAACAATGAATCCTTTCTCCTGGGTTTTCTTTTGTTCTCTTCCTGAACTTGCATTGTTTTCCAAAGTGATAAATTTGGGTTTGAATCTCTGTGATGCCACCAATTATGTGACTTGTGAAGTGGCTTGATCTTTCTGAGTCTTACTCAGCTAACGTGGGAAAGTACCTCATTGATGTTTAAAATTCAGAGCAGTACAGAGAGCTAGAAGATTATAAGTTGTTTTGATTTTGAAACTTTTCTGGTTGTACAATAGTTCTATGGAACAAAAGAAATTGCACTGTAGACAGCATTAAATTTCACCTATAGTTTTAAGTTAACTTTCCTAGATTGGGAACAAAATTAACATCTTGTTGAGAGACTCTCTGAAATGATAAAACAAGTGGGATAAATTCTCAAAAGACTACTACTGACAAAACATAATCTTTAGCTGATGAAAATGGTGGAAAAATGAATAATAATTCTAATTTAGAAAATTAACATATATGAAGGATATATATTTTTATCTCTTTTTCTTTACCAATATCTTCCTTCTGTCTTTAAACACAGATATGTGTCCTCTGCTTTATAAGTTTTTAACGTGGCTTTCTATTCCATTCTATTAAGTCTTTCTATCCCATTGCTTTATGTTCAGATGAATTGTTGCTTTCTTTCATTTTTCCTTTGTTTCGTTTCACAAATTATCATTTCTATCCCTTTTCTTTACTGACCACTGCTCTCCTGAGAGGGCAGCACCCTGAATAGGCAAGACTGACTTTCTTCATATATCACTTACCCTTAATGGTGCATTGGATTATAAACTGTCAGTGCGATAAGGGACTATAGAGACCATTTAGTTGAAGGCTTTATTTTACAAGTGAGGAACCCGAAGCCCATAGAAGCTATGCGATCTAATCAAGGCCACTTAATAAGTGGTAGATATAAAGTCAGAACTCCTGTGCCCTGGTTTCTAATTCAGCGAAATGTGTGATTAAGTTATAAGTTTGTACTTCTAAAGGTAGAGCTAAAGCAGGGTATCTTCCCTACATATGAATGGGGTTTCACTAATTACAGTAAAAAGTAACAGTTGCATACGTATTGTGTGACATGTGCTTACTGAATGCTAAGCGTCTTGCATGGACAACCTCATGTAACGCTTACAGAAATTCTGTGAGGTCAGAGATGTTATTATCTCCTATATATTTCTATTTTACATTTGGAGAAATTGAAGTAGATAATAAATAACTTGCCTTATGTCACACAGAGTCATAGACTCACAGAGACCACAGAAACAACAAAAAGATGAAAAACGTTCAGTATCCTCTTAAAGATTGCCATGGGTTGACAGGACATTGAGTCCTTGTTTATCTGGTTGGGGATGGCAAGTAATTGGAGTCAAGAAAACAGCATTATCCTGATTAAATCTCATCAAGTACATCAGTCTAGGCAAGGATAAGTTGTATCTCTTGTGTCCTCATGGATGTTTCTGCTCTCCCATATAGCCTTATTATCTTAATTTTAATTTTTTGGGGGGTTATATCAACCATAAGTTGGCTATTTATTATCTGACAGTTTCTTGGGTTAGGAGTTCAGTTGTGACTTAATTGGGTTCCCTGCTCAGGGTCTCTCAAGGCTTCAGTCAAAAGATGTCAGCTGGGCTGCATTCTCATCTGGAGGCGCAACTGACAACAAATCCTCCTCTAACAAATAATTCTGTTAGAGGAATTTATTTTCTTGCCACAGTAGGTATGAGGTCCTTCAGCTTCTTGCTGGCTGTCAACTTGAGGCTACTCTCACCTCCTAGCCATATGGGCCTCCCAACATGATCTATTGATTCTTCTTGGCCAGCAAGGCTTTCAAGTTTCTAGAAAAAGCTTACTGGTAAGACAAAATGTTTATTTTTATTTTTTATGGTATATTGTCAATTTATAATGGTATATATTTATGGGATATAAAGTGATATTATAATTTATGAATGCAAAGCACAATAATTTAACCAAGCTAGTTCACATATCCATAATCTCAAATATTTAATATTTTTGTTATAACATTTAAAATTCATACTGGCAACATTTTTGAAAAGTGGAATACTTTGTTATTAACTATATCCTCATGCAGTGCAATAGATCTAAATAGAAGCATATTCCTTCCACCTGAGATTTTGTACACTTTGATCATCATCTCCCTATTACTGCCTGCCCCAGTCACTGTAACACCATTCTATTCTCAGGTTTTATGAGTTTGGTTTTGATTCTACATATAAATGAGAACTTGCAGTATTTGTCTTTCTGTCCTGGCTTGTTTTACTTAGCATAATGTTCTCCAATTCCATCATGTTGTTGCAAGAATTTCCTTCTTGTGTTGATAGAATTTCCTTCTTTTTAAAGGCTGAATGGTATTACACTGTGAATATATACCATATTTTCTTTATCCATCTGTTGATGGACACTTAGGTTGATTGCATAAGTTGACTATTATGAAAAGTTTTGCAATAAACTGGGAATGCAAACACCTCTTTCACAAAGTAATTTTAAATCTTTTGATTCAATATCAAGAAATGGGATTGCTGGATAATATGGTGATTCTAGTTTTAATTTTTGATGAATCCCCATTCAGTTTTCTATAATGGCTATACAAATTTGCATTCCCACCAAAAATCTGTAACAATTCTCTTTTCTCAACATCCTTGCCAACACTTGCTATCTTCTGTCTTTTTTTTTGATAATAGCTGCTCTGACAGGTGTGAGATGGTATCTTATTTTGGTTTTAGTTTGCATTTACCTAATGATCATCAATGTTGAGCATTTTAAAATATATCTGTTGTCCGTTTTTATCTCTTCTTTTGAGAAATGTCTATTGAGATTCTTTGCCCATTTTTTGGTATTTTTCTTTGCTTTGTTTTCTTGCTATTGAGTTGTTTGAACTTCTTACATATTTTGGATATTAACTTCTTATTCAATGGATCCCAACTATTTTCTCCCAATATGTAGGTTGTCTGTGTACACAGTTAATTGCTTCCTTTGCTCTGTAGCTTCTTGTTTTGAAGTGATTCCATTTGTCCATTTTTGCTTTCTTGCCTGTGATTTTGGGTCCAAATACAAAGAATTATTGTGTAGACCAAAGTTATGGAGCTTTTTATTCCATGTTTTCTTCTATTACTATTACAGTGTCTGTCCTTAAAATCAGAAAATTAATTCTTTAATCCATTATGAGTTGATTTTGTTTTAATGTGGTGTAAGATAAAGGTCCAATGTTATTGTTCTGTATGTGGATACTAATTTTCCCAACATTATTTATGTAAGATACTATCCATTTCCTATAAACAAATACAGTAAAACTGCATGATATGAAATCAACAAACAAAAAATAGTAGCATTTCTGTACACTAACAACAAACTATCTGAAAAAAAAAAATTAGGAAAACAATCCATTCATAATAGCAACCAAAATCCTCAGGAATAACTTTAAGCAAGAAAGTGAAATATCTGAAAACTGGAAACTATGAAACATTTTTACAAAGTTGAAGTGGACACAAATAAATGGAAAGATATTCTATGTTCATGGATTAGAAAAATTAATATTGTTAAAATATATATACTACCCAAAGTGCTCTACAGATTCAATGCAATCTCTATCAAAATTCCAGTGACAATTTTCACAGAATTGTACATTGGAACCCAGAATAGCCAAGTCAATCATGAGCAAAAAGAACAAAGGAGAAGGCATCACAGTTCCTGATTTCAAAAATTTGAACGCAGACTAACCAAGTCAATCATGAGAGCAAAGAACAAATCTGAAGGTATCACACTACCCGATTTCAAACTATACACAGCCATAGCACAGAATGTAAAACTACAGTAATTAAAATATCATGTACATGGGCCAATGGGACAGAATAGAGAGCCCAGAAATGAACCTGTGCATGTATGGCCAGTTGATTTTTGACAAAGGTGCCAAGACTTTGCACTGACTTATTATGTTAAGAGTACATAATTCATATCACTTTTACAGTGTGTGTCATTTTTCTATTTAAAATAATATTGAGTATCACTGTACATAAGAATCTATTATACAATGGGTAACAAAACAGAGAGTCACCATAACACTAAGAACAAGGGTAATAATCTAACCCCTATTATTCTTCAAAGAAACCTGTATTATCTCCCCCATGCCACTAGATTTTTACATTCCTCATAATCTAGTGCCACTACCTCAATTTACATCCCCATATTCCCTACCCATTACTTTTCAGCATAATCTTTTTACATTACATTTTGGAAAGTCATCCCAGTATAGCAAAACATAATCATTTCAACTTTTGTTTAATTAATTTATTGAGTCATTAATTTTACAGCCATTGAACGTCTACTACAGATGATAGGCTTAGCTGAACTAAGGAAATAAACTGAAGACAGTTGTCTTTAGTTTTATCACAGGCTAAAAAAAAAAGGATAGAAGCCTAGATATGATTACTTATTATTCTTATCATTGGTGTTATTAAATAGTATTACTGACCACCTGATTATACTTTAGGCATATATATTGTAATTGTATAATAATATTTTATGTTATTCTGTGGTTTGTTATGTACCAAGTACTGTGTTTTTCCTATATTAGTTCACCAAGTCCTGTGAGATAGGTGCTACTAGTTCCATTTTAAGAGAAAGCTGAGGCTCATGCAGGTAAACAATTTGTCTAAGGGCTACCTAGCAGGTAAGTTTTAGAGATAGAATCAACAACAGCAGTCCAGTACTAAAACCCATACATATTCTGTTTCATTATGATCCTTCTCTGGTATTACTGAGCCAAAGCTCAGATATCAATTAGTTCTTTTCAGAGGATTTGAAGATGATTTCACGGTGGAGGTCGTATGTAAACAAGGTCTGAAGGAGGCCATATGTAACAAGGTCTGAAAGTAAGGCCATGTATTTCAACCCAAGACAAACATAAAGCTATGAAATAGCATGGTGTGACAGCTCATTGTTGAGTAACTATATATACATGTTGTGTAGTCTGTGCCACGTAAAGATTTTGGGCCCTACTCTGCTGTAGCCAATGGAACTAGAACAATGCACTTGGAGTTCACAAACATAGGTACAAAAAGGAGCTATTCTTCACATAATTTGAAATCATTCCTGTGCATATTGCTTTATGCTGGAACCATAGGTTTCTGGAGAACAAGATCTATACCTTTTATTTGTTTCATAAAGTTTAATATCACACAGTAAAGACTTCTTAAATAAATGAATAAGCTGGACAAGGGAACTGGGAAGTTGTTTGATCTACCTGTACACTGAATAACAAAATAATATTACTACTAATCATAAGTTTAAATTGCTAGTATGACTTCTGAAACTGATGATTCACTTCTTTGAAACATGCTGGTGAGGCCAGTAGTGGAGATTTGATCATGTCGGCTTTCTCTTCCTGTCATAGACATAGACATTGGCCTAGACAATTTCTGTGCTTTTGAGAAGGACCCTGTGAGAGTATATGAATCAGATGCTGCAAATTCATCATTGCCAGTCTTAAAAGAAACTTAAAGTGCATGCTCTCCTGGCAGTGAGACAGACAATGTCAATTTTGCATTGGAAAATCAGCAAAATTTTTATAGTTGACCTCCCTAATCATGTTACATATAAATCCAAATTGTGTTGCAAATTTATCATATTTTTCTCGGCATACCTTATAAAAAGTTTAACTTCAAAAATAAATACCAGAGCATATCATTAAGGAGCTTTATTTTAAATCATCTTTCTGCTAGAAATAGGGCTGGTCTTCTACTTCTCACCTCAGAACACTACGACTAATTCAGGGACCCGTTATTTCCTATACAGTTATTTAAATAGAATATGAGAACTTTAAATCAATGTGATCTCTCAGTTGTTTAGAAAGCAAAATAAAAAACCCAAACCAAAATACTAATCTTATGTCTCACATATCAAGGAAAGATTATAAATAAACACTGATATGTCACAAAAGCTTTGTAATAATATTAAAATTGAAGAGTAGAGAGTCATATTAATTTTCAAAAAGTTGCTGAGTATAAAATTCAATCTTTTAAAATATTTTTCATTGTAATATATCTATGAAATAATATTTTGACAAGTACATTTTACTCCTCATAATGATTTATAATGCTCATTTTACAAAGTAGATATTTAACAAAGTCCATTAGCTTTTTATAACCTATTATTGCAGATATATAATTGTATAGAAGTAGCATGCATGCAAAATATTTCAAAGATTTTAATAAATTTACTTTAGCTCTCTGACAATAAAAAGGTTAGGAAGATAACAAAACTGTTTGCAAAAATGTATAAACAATATTGAGTGATTTGGAATTGCTGTTAGTATAATAAAATCAAATATATGTAGCCAAAATCCAGAGAGGGAAAGATAATGCTCAACAGGAAAAACAGATTTGATCATATCAATCATATTAAAAGCTAGTTTAAAACAGTAATTTGAATTAGTGCAGATTTTTAAAACTTTTATTAGCTACTACAGTCTTGTGGCATTTTTATTGAGCTTGTATTATTCTTATGCTGTAAGACCAGGACATATGGAAATCTCAGAGCTTTTACCAGTAACTAAATATTTGATTGAACTCTTTCCTCTTCCTTTCTTGCTTCACTTTATCTTGAGGCACAAAGAAAAAAAAAAAAGTCACCAGGAAAGAGAGAAATGCTACATTGCAAAATGAATTGTGAGAATATCATGACCAAAAACTTGTGACTGACTCACAAAGAAAATAAAGAAGAGACAGCACAGTAATATAAAGAGAAAACATTTTTAAAAGATTATTTTTGAGAGAGCTGTACTATGAATTCCATCTTCTCATTGAGTTACAAAGAGAACAATGTCTGCCTAACCTCAAGCCTAATAAGAAGGATTTCAATGAGATTACTTTGAGAGCTTGATGTGTGTCCTTCGTAATTGAGAGGCTTAACAGGCTGGTGCTTAAGTCAGGACCAACAAAGATAAAAGGACTAGTGTCAACAGAGTGAACAAATTTTTCTGCAAAGAACTTACACTCATTTTTCATGAGTCAAATGTGCTATAATATTGCACATTGCATTCTCCAGGAAGCAGATACTGGAACAGTGATTAGCTAC
This sequence comes from Macaca nemestrina, assembly GCF_043159975.1. Classification (NCBI taxonomy): domain Eukaryota; kingdom Metazoa; phylum Chordata; class Mammalia; order Primates; family Cercopithecidae; genus Macaca; species Macaca nemestrina. The sequence continues at coordinate 77,538,507 of NC_092126.1, forward strand.
CTTGCAAAAATATATTAGTGAGTACTCTTGGGATCAACAGCTGCGTAAGGGAGAGTTGAGAAAGAAGTTGAGTTGGGAAGTTGAATGGCTCTTCAGCATTTACATGACTTGGGACAAGGGGGCAAGTCTGTTATGTCCCCATGTTCTTTATTTCTTTATTTGTTTATTTTTGGAGATGGAGTCTTGTTCTTTCACCCAGGCTGGAGTGCAGTGGTGAGATCTCAGCTCACTGCAACCTCCGCCTCCCGGGTTCAAGCAATTCTTCTGCCTTAACCTCCTGAGTGTCTGGGATTACAGGCACACACCGCCACACCCAGTTAATTTTTCTTTATCTTAGTAGAGACAGGGTTTCACTGTGTTGCCCAGGCTGGTCTCGAACTCCTGAGGTCAGGCAATCCACCGCCCTGGGCCTCTCAAAGTGCTGGGATTACAGGCGTGAGCCACTGTGCCTGGCCAAATTTCCCCATGTTAATCAGTCTTAGGACACTGCTTAGTCATGGAAGGAAATAATCTGAAACAGTTGATAGCTAAGAGTGGCCCACCCACTATGTGGCTAATTAAGTCCTTCTTCCTGAAGAGAAGTACGGACTGTTAACTACAACAACAATCCCAAATTCTGAGTTCTATATGAGGAACCCACAGATGAAATGTCAGACTGTGGTCTTCTGCCTCCTAAGGTAAGGGCACACTAGGAGTGAGTCCGATGAAGTATATTATTGTGGCGTAAGCCAAGAGTGTATTTGAAGTGATCAGGTAAAGAAAGAACACTGTCAGAGCCAAGAGAATTATATCACGAGACCTAAAGGGAGATTCTCTTTAGCTGTCCAATAGAAAAGATATTGTGAATTACATATGTAATTCAAACTTTTGTAAGCCACACTTTTATAAAGTAAAAAAGTAAAATTAATTTAACAATTTAAATTATTTATATTTTATAACTTAAAATACAATTTAAGAAACTATATATTTCTATTTCAACATTGTAGTCAAAACTAAAAAACATTTGTTGAGATATTTTGCAGTATTGTGTCATACTAAGCCTTTGAAATCAGTGTGTACTTTACTCTTACAATAATCACATTTCAAGTGTATAGTAGCCTCACGTGTCTGTAGATTGAGCAGTGAAGCTCTAGAGAACCAACAAAAATATCTCCAGAGAGAAGTCAGCTTTAAATACTTGCCAGACCTAGAAATTTCCAATCCATTACATGATAGTGGCAATCAAATCAGAATTTTTTACATCTCTTACCTCTCACCAAACCTACCCTTGAAAATGTCAAAAACAGCAGCTCTTGAGTCGGAAAGAAAGAAGCTGACTATGCCTGCCTCCCCACGAGAAATCAGTTCAAACTATTTGAGAGATGGAATTACATTTCCCTAAGTAAAAAAAAAAGAAAAAAAAAAAAATTCAATGTTTGAAGTAAATTGAATATTTAGAACATTGTAAATTGAAACCATAAACATACACTAAAGAGACTACTTTTTTTTTCAACAGTTTTATTGACATATAATTGACATCTAATCGGCTGCACATAAAGTGTACAATGTGTTAAGTTTGACATACACATACACTCATAAAACTATCACCACAATCTAGATAATGAACATATTCATCTCTCCAAAAAGTTTTTCATGCCTCTTCTTAATCCATACCTCCTGCTTCTCCCTCCCTCCTAGCTCCCAGGCAACCACTGTTCTTTTGGTCACTTATAATAGTTTGCTTTTTGTAGAACTTTACATAAATGGTATAATAAAGTATAATATCTTGTTTGTCTAGTGTCTTTCACACAGCGTAATTACTTTGAGATTTATTCATGTTGTTGCATGTATCTGCACTTTATTTATTTTTATTGGTGAGTAATATTCCCTTGTATAGATATACTAAAATTTTCTTCTACATAACTGGCATTTTATAAAAAATAAAAAAAGAAGAGATAAACCAAACTTTGTATATTCACCTGCTTTGAATATTTGGATTGTTTCCATTTGGCGGCTATTACAAATAAAGCTGTTCTGAATATTTGTGTACAAGTCACTACATGAACATATATGCTAATTCTCAGGCAAATATCTAAGAGCAGAATTGTTGGATCATATTATAGGTAAGTCCATGGTTAATATTTAATTAAATTGCCAAATTGTTTTCTAAAGTAATTGTATCATTTTACATTCTCACCAGCAATTTGTGAGAATTCTAGTTGTTCTACCTCCTTCAGAACACTTGATATTGTCAGTCTTTTAAATTTTATATTTTCAATTATGTATGCAGTATATGTCACGGTGGTTTTAATATGCATTTCCTTGATTACAAATGTTGTTGAATTTTTTTTTCAGAAGCCTAATTTATATCCATAGATTGTTCTATGTCAGTGTTTTCTCATGACCTTATCTGCTATTTGTATACCTTCTAGATGAAGTGCAAGTTCAAATCTTTTGACTATTTTAAAACATTGGGTTTATTTTCTTATTTTTGAGTTTCGAAAGTATTTTATATGCTCTGGACACAAGTCCTTTATCAGATATATGATTTACAAATATTATCTTCTTGTCTGTGGCTTATATTTTCCTTCTCTTGCTGTTTATGAAGAGCAGAAGTTTTTTATTTTGATAAAATTCAAATTATTGGCCGGGTGCAGTGGCTCGCGCCTGTAATCCCAGCACTTTGGGAGGCCGAGGAGGGTAGATCACTTGAGGTGAGGAGTTCAAGACCAACCTGGCCAAAATGGTGAAACCCCCTCTCTACTAAAATACGAAAATTAGCTTGGTGTGGTGGCCTGCGCCTGTAATCCCAGCTACTTGGGAGGCTGAGATGGGAGAATTGCTTGAATCCTTGAGGCAGAGGTTGCAGTGAGCCAAGATCGTTCCACTGCACTCCAGCCTGGGTGACAGGGCAAGACGCTATCTCAAAAAATAAAAATAAATTTTAAAAAGTCTATTTATCAATATGTTATTTCATTAATCCTAAGCTTGGAAATGTATATAAGAAATCTTTACCTAACTCAAAGTCACAAGGATTTTTTTTTTTTCTAATTTTTCTTCTAGGATTTTTTTTTTCTTTTTTTTTTTTTTGACAGTGTATTGCTCTGTTGCCCAGGCTGGAGTGCAATGGTACCCTCTCAGCTCACTGCAACCTCTGTCTCCAGGGTTCCAGCAAATATCCTGCCTCAGCCATCCAGCTAGCTTGGATTACAGGTTCACGACACCACACCTGGCTCATTTTTTGTATTTTTAGTAGAGACGGGGTTTCACCATATTGGCCAGGCTGGTCTTGAATACCTGACCTCAAATGATCCACCCACCTCGGCACCCCAAAGTCCGGGGATTACAGGCATGAGCCACCGTGTCCAGCCTCTTCTAGGATTTTTATAGTTTTTGTTTATGTCATTTAAGTCACGATCCATTTTGAGTTAATAATTCCATGTAGTGAAAATATAAAAAATTTAACCCTTTCTTGAAAATATCACCGTCTTTAATTGCGTAATTCCAAATATCTCAAAAGGCATTGTTTTATGTATTTTGCCAAGTTGTTTCAAATTGACTTACTATTACTTAAGAGTGAGCTGTAAAGCTTTAGAACCTGCAGGAGTTTTTATTCAGAAATATCAATATGTGCCCCAATTCTTCCATTTTACATGTAGAAGTTTCATAACCTTCAATATCAGAACACTTATTTTTTAGACAATTTTAAAAGAAGTTGATTATTTTAGGTATTGATTAATTAACCTATAAAAATGAGGAGATGATTTCCCATCACCATTCTCATAAGGAATGGATTCTTAAGAATGGCCTTTCAAATTTCTTTTTGTATATCTAGGGAATTCTAGCCAATTATGACAATATTGGGGGATGCAAAGGAAAGCTGAAACTAGAAACATGTTTTAAATATATTTCAATACAATGAAAACTGGCATTTACTTTTTTTCTGAAAATGCATAGTGTTAAAGAAAATGCATATTCTAATTTCAAATTATATTGTCAAATTTTAATATGTCATAAGACTACCTATTATTTGCTGACTTTCTCCTTCCAAGACATTTCTTTTCTTTTCTCGAGGCTTTTCAATTTGTTGACTTCTCCCAAATTTCAAATCACAAATTTGCATCAATTTCTAAAAGGCTGTGTGACAATCATCTAGAAATTTATTTTGTCTGTCAATCACAAGATTAACCTACTTTTATTTATTCAATTCATTGATAAATCATTTTAAAATTTAAAATTTAAACTAAGACATATCTGATCCAGCTTGTTCACAGACTTGAGGTGAATTCTATGGGCATACATCAGAGCTGGACAGTGATATCAAGTGATGGTACACATTATTGTATTTAAAATTGTTTATCCTTTTTCCATGTAAGTCTCTGAAAAGTTTCCAGACAAGCTGGAGGTCATTTTAGTTGACCTACATATTGGATTGAAAAAAAAATTTCTGAGTTGGAACTTAGTGTGCTAAGTTTTATGCAAGTCCTGGTTCACTTTTATCATTTTTCTCATTCAAAAATATTTTAAAAGTCCTTTAAGTAAAAATGGGAGTGTTTATCTTTTACTCATTCCAGAGGATTTTCCCAAATCTATCGGTGTTTTAATAAGCGCCAAAAAATAAATTTTTAGAAAAAGGAAGAGATGTCAAGAGTTGAGGAACCCCACTGCAACATACTAAAGGACAGAATTAATGTGTCTTTGCCAAAGAGGTCAGAAAAGAAATGCCAATAGCAATATTTTATAAGTGATTTCACCAATCAAAACTATAAAGGACATAAGAAAACTGAGCCACCAGTAGGTCTTCAAAACAGTTTTTTACTCCTTGTCTCTTAAAACTTTAGACTTAAGGAATCATACCAGTTTGTAACATCTGAGGCAATATGATCATTACAAATTTGACCAGTATTTAACAATTGCCTTCATAAATCGAATTGAGTGTGTCTATGCCCTCATGTCTGACACTTTAATGTTGCAGTAGAGAATTCTTGAACCCAATAATGACAACCTTCGATTTTGTTTTTCTGCTTCTTTTCTTAACATGCCATTGTCTGAAACATTTCTGCTAAAAAGGTGTTTTGCAGATCAGCAACATTAGCATTACCTGGGAGCTCGTTAACAACGTCGACTCTGAGGCCCCACTTAGGACCTACTGAATTAGAATCTGCAGTTTAATGTTGTACCTGGAAAACACCTATGCATATTGAAACGTGAAAAGCATAGGACTAAAGGAGTCTCTTAGTGTCTAAGAGAGTCTTTCTAGCAACACGTGAAGTATGACATTTTCTTATAACTTCACCTGCTATTAGCTTTGTCCAGTGAATTTCTTTCTTTCTTTCTTTTTTTTTTTTTTTGGAATACCATTTTATATTTTCAGATCTACTGATTCAGGCTCTTGCTACTCATTTCTCCTCCTCCTCAGAGCAGTAATAGTGATGTTTTAAAATTTAAATCTCCCTCTCCATTCTTCATTCATATTACTCCTCCCATTGCTTGCAGAATCTAGCCACATTATGTCAGTTGAACACTCCAAAGCTTTTCCTGTTTCTGCTTAGAACACATTGTTGCTAGCTGATCAATATATACAGGTCAGGCCCTTCCCTTGTCTTGCATCAGCTCAAATAACCTGTCCTGTGAGGGGCTATCTGTTTTGCAAACCAGATACTTTCTAATTTTCAACTTTATAGTTGATATTACTTCAAAGTACATATCATGATCTGAGATCACTAATTGTGTGCAAGGAACTTGTATATCTTGAAATCCTGTCACCAGAAACAGTGTTTACTCTGTAAGTCCTTCATAATTATTTTTCAATAAATAAATGAATAGTTCTATTATTTTATATCTTCTTTATTCAGTTCATGTAATTACCTAAGTATATATGGACTGCATACAATTTTCCTGAGTGCTACTGTTAAGGTGAAAAAATGAAACAAAATGGAAGAGTCTCAGCTTCTACCCTATATTTGCTCTAGTGGAGACAGGCATATATAATGACAGATTACAATAAATGAGTAGGATTTTGATAGGAGAGTGGGTCATTTTAGGCCAAGAAACATATACAAAAGCTAGTATGAAAGAACCTGATATCTTAATGAAATGACGAGACTCATCTTTAAAATTACTCTAACAGGAGACATTTGCTAACTATAGGTAGAAGTATGAAAAGACACAAGAAAATGCAACAGCCTATAGGTTACCAGAAGGATGATGCAAGTCAAATTCGAATGTGGATATGAATAATCTGGGTTTCTTGTTAAATGATAAGAGACTACTTATGGCTGAAGCATAATTTGTGAGACTGCCAGGATCTCCTGAGATTACTTGACTTCTCCACTCTCCTATATCTGAATACAAATAAATGAAAACAAAAATAAAAACCATGCAAACAAATAAACACAAAATAATTTTAAAAAGCCACTTTGAAAGACAAAATGCACAAGACAATTAAGGATATAATTTTATTCTGGCTATGAAATCAGAAGAACTTTAATTGATAAAAAATGTCTCAAAGAGGAAGGAGATCACTAGGCACTTACAAAACAAGGTAATAATTGAGGAATGGTGGAGGTAGGCCTTATAAAGTGGTCATTTACAGTTTTTCTGAACACAAATTGTTGGGAGGATTTTGTAACTGCTATGGATTGGCTGTGTTCCCTCCAAATCTCATCCTGAATTGTAGCTCCCATAATTCCTTCATGTTGTGGGAGGGACCCAGGGGGAGATAATTGAATCATGGGAGTGGTTTCCCCCATACGGTTCTCATGGTGGTAAATAAGTCTCATGAGAACTGACGGTTTTATAAGGGGAAGCTTCTTTTGCTTGATTCATTCTTCCCTTGTCTGCCACCATGTGAGACATGACTTTCTGCTTCTGCTATGATTGTGAGGCCTCCCCAGCCATGTGGAACTGTGAGTCTATTAAACTTCTTTCTTTTGTAAATTGGCCCGTCTTGGGTATGTCTTAATCAGCAGTGTGAAAACAGAATAATACAGTAACCTTCTCTGTATTTTAGAAGTATGGTGCTCAGGTAAAATTTAACACTCTCACTACCAACTTCTCCTCCTTTGAAGAGCTTACAAGAGGAAAATTTAATCTTGGAATTTTTTCAACTCTATCAAAATGTGTATTACTTGTATGCATTTCTCAGGTATAGCAGTATTAATAAGACAAACCAGAATGCAAATTATACATAAAAGCAAATAAAATATCTAACATTATCATGAAACTTCATATTTGGAATGTAGAAAATTTAAGCCAAAATAAGCCTTTAATTTTTATATGTTGAGCAGTTTAAAAACAGTGACAAATTACATTCAGTGTGGTAAATATTTTGTAGTTCACAATTAACTTTCTAATTCCCTAAAATGATGTCATGTCTGTTTAAGGCATTACCCGTTTGACCCTGTGTCTTACATTGAATTTAAATAGTACCAAAAAAGAATATAATTTGCATGCAGTTGGTGCTCCATAAATATTTACAGATTATAGGGATTTACAATTTAGTTCAAATAATATTACTAGATATCAATATTCTTTCAAGTTTAGTTTAAAGTTTATGTACAAAATCTATTTCTTAGAGAGGAGAAGGCTTATTTATTTAGAAAGGACAATATCAATGGTTCTAAACAAAGGATCACTTCTGTCTCCAAGGGACACTGGACAAAGACTGGAAACATTCTAGATTGTCATAAAATGACTTTGAAGAGTGTTAATGGCATCTAGTAGGTAAAGGTGAAGGTAAAGGTAAAGAGATACTGCTAAACAGCCTACTTTGCACAGAAGAGAATTATTTGGCTTGAAATGTCAGTAGTGCTGAGGATGAAAGTCCCCAAACTAAATGCGTTTGTATACAGATGAATATGTGCTCAAGTCCTTAGAGATCTAAATAAACGTGCATCAATGTGTGTATTCATAATTTTCTGGAAATTCTGAAGCCCTGTACTTTCTTTATCTAACTAGAAAAGCTATGACAATCTATCACTATAATCTTAATTGAGAATGCTTCAATTTTGGTTGCCAATTATTCTCTGATGGAGCGAAGATGCTCTGGTTCTAACTAGAATAAACAAATGGCTTTCTTTTGATTTTGGATCCCCAGTTCAAAGTAAAAAATAAAAAAGACGATAGAGTAACACTGACATCATACAAATATAAATTCTAAATATCTAGAATATTATTAATTTTGGTCTTTGGCTATTAATGTTGAAAGAAACAATGAAAAGATGTGAAAGCTATGGCTTCAAAATATATCTCAGAAATATTTTTTTTTGGTACATTTGAGAGAGAGAGAAAAAAAGACAGGGAGATTGTTTTTTTATCTTTCTATACTTAAAGATTAACTGACATTCATGTAACTATATGAAGAATTTTTTAATTCAAATTGGGGAGGAGGAGAATAATACATGAAGTGATCAAAGAAGGTCAGTTAAAGAAAATGTAGTCAGTGAATTGTAGACTCATCAAAACAAGATTAGAATGATTAGATTTTTATATCTGACAGATTTTGTATCGTTAACAAAATTATATTTCAAAAATTGTAGTCAACCACATCAGAGCATTTGTAAAGACAAAAATACATGAAACAAAGACACTGGAAAATGTCAATCACCTGATATTTAGGCAAGAACAAAGAAAATATGATAATATAAGGAAATAATTGCTACTATCTAAGCACATTGTCACCCTAAATAACAGAGAGAGAGATCTTTATTTATTTGGAAATAAATGTTCCCAAATATTTTTTACCATTGCAATGGAAATATGCATGTCATAGTAAACTTTGTTTGTATTCAGGGAAGAAAAGGAAGACCAAAGTTTTTAAAGGAAAATAAAATAAGGAGAATTAGTTGTTTTGAAATAATTATCCTTGGTTAAAAAGATCAGTAAAAAGGGTGACACCAGTCTAAGGTGGGACAGGTAGTTGTTCGGAAGATGTTCTTACAGAAGTAGCTTTTGTATAAGGTTGCAACGGCCTTTGTGTAGGGTTGCAGTTTTTGCAGAGTCTTTTGTGATACTTTTGTTTATCAATCATACAAGCATGAGAACCCTCTCTTCATGCCATTTCTCAGCTGTTTTTCTGGGTTTTAACATTTATGATCTCCTTTTGATTCTGACAACTTTCACATTTCCCCTTTTGATTAAAATCTTTCTTTGAATGTTTCACTGATCAATCATCTTGTAGTTAGGTTTTGATATCCCTGCTGAAATGGTCCTGTCCTGGTTGTTGGTCTCATCTATCCACATTTGGGAAGAGTGATTGGTGACTAGGAATCAATATCAGAACCCTTTTAACCACACTTGAACAAGAAATGAACTTGAACAAGACGAGAATGACTCTCAGTCAAAGTCTACCTAGATTCCATTATTAAGTTAAATTTTATCTGTTTCATAGTCATTTGTCATCAACTATTTTGGGCCATCATAATTTTGTTAGTAGTTGTACTTCTGCAAAAAAAATTAACAAGTAAGAGTTACAAAGTTTAAAAAAGGAGAAATATAAAGTAAAATTAATAATAATATGATAACTTCAGTTCGAGTAACGGTTTTGAGCCATGGACCTAGGCTTAAAGGCAAATAATTGGAAAAGGTCAAATGATCACAGGAACTTAGGTGGGATCTGTTGTAACCATGTAGGCTTTATTATTATTATTATTATTATTATTATTATTATTATTATTTTGTGTATATGGCTCTTAACTTCTGAAGACTAATTTTTCCAGGTTCAGCATGTAGTGTTAACAATAGCACAGACCTTTTCTTAGCCAGAAGATATTAAAGGAATTTTCAGGCTAGGTTCTGTTAAGTTACCAGCAAAAGCTATTGATTGTGAAATTTCAATTATATCATTATACTGCCAAGGGAAAAGATTGGCATTAAGATGGGTAAGATTCTTGTTTTGATAGGAAATTTTATTCTGATATCTTGAAAAAAAGCTTCCTACATCATGAAAATGTCAGCTTCTCCTGGGTCACTGTGAATGTCTTTGTTCATGACATTGAGTGGTTTGGTGAACTATTTTTTGTATGGCCCATATATCAGTCATGAGGGTTGTTCTTTAAAATTTATCTGGTTTCAGCTTATTGAACTTTAGGAACACAGTAGTGTTTATTTTTAGTTGCAGAGTTGTAGCCAAATGTTATAGGAAATTAGGAGAGTTCAGGGTCTAGCCCAAACTACAGGTAGATAATGAGAACTTGAAAACAATGCACAGGGCTACAATCCAATAGCAAGTATATCATAAATTTTTTCTTTAGGAATAGAACTTTTTCTGTCTTTATATAGGAATTTCAGATTTTAAAACCTCTTGAGGCTAGGAAGCCAAACCAAGGCAGACTTTGGATTTTACTTACAATCTTAAAGTACTTGAGCCTGCCAGGAAGTGACAATTTGTACTCACTCACTCATGGTAAGGCTAGGGACTCTTGGAATAAGGCATTTTATGCACATTTTAAATATTCAATTTCAGTCAAAGTCTTGGTAATATAACCAGTGCTTCCAATTGTATCCTGATTATAAATAGAGAGCATATTTTTACTAAAATTATGTAACTGATCATACTGTCATAAAAAATAGGAATACTCATGAATAGTTTCTGAATTTTGGAGGAATAAAATAGGTAGAAAAAGCAAATGCTTCCATATTTGTTCACAAAAGTATACTTTACCAAATTATTGTAAACTATGGATTAGCATATGTGAGAAAGTTTTCTTAAATCTGGAAAACAAAGTATTTAAGTAAAGAATGAACAATGTTTTAAATAAAAGCCATAAAATGGAACTTTCATCAATTACTTAATTTCATGTTATCATTTTGTTTTAATTGATCTTGATTAGTAGTTTCATGAACCCTTTAGTTTATTTATTAGAGTTCTGGCAATTTTTTTTAGTTCTTTAACCTTAGGGTTATCAGAAATTTGTGTTTAAGAATACATGCAAAAATCCTTTTCATAAAAAGTAAGTTTGGGCTGTAACTGATTGCAAATACTTTTGGAGAAGAATTCAAAACAGTAGATAATAAAATCTTTCAATAGCCATAGTCAAAGGTTTTATGAAAATTCCCAACTGACAAGGAAATTCAGTTATTTCTATTACATATAGCATTTTATGATGACCATAATCATGATAACATTGTCACATCAGGACCATCAGACTTTTATAAATTTCATATAATCTTTAGAACACTCACATTAATAACATATCCATACAAATATAAGTTTAGAAAAGATTTAATATAACAAAAATTATGACTGAAACATATTTGTTTTTTATAAATTTTTAAACATTTTTAGTAATAATATACCCATAAATGTCACTGAAAGATAGTGTCACTTATCATTTGGCAATGCTTCAAATAGAACTCACAAAATAAGTCTAATTATTTAACATCTCTACAAGATGAGAGGTACACTTTTTGATGCTCTCCAGGGGCCCACTGGGAAATCCCAAAATTAATTCTTGGTCAAAAAGACTTAATTTAGAATTTTGATTTGGGGGAAGCCCATCAAAAATGACAAAATTCTCAAAACAATTGATTAAAACAGATCCACAGGTCAGTGTAAAACAATATTCTTTCAAACAGAAAAATACTTAAAAAACTTCAAAAGCAATACAGAAATTTATATGGATTTAACCAAAAAGGTAAAGAAAAACCTCCTATAATGAGATTGTTTCTTGTTATGGGAAGCCCATTTAGAAAACCTGGAGGTTGAATCTGATGAAAAGGGCACTTGAGTTTAATGAGACACAGTAAGAGGGTGTCCAGACTTATGAGTTTGAACTATATTATAGAAGAATGTAAAAAGAAAACTAGTGCCTTGAGCAGGGTAATACATGGCTTTTACTAAAAGCATGGGAAGTTCCCTGTTTACGGAGAAAGTTCAGTCAAATTTTTGAAAAGACAAGAATAGAGAAAGAAGTTATACTGGAGGAAGAATTCCTTCTTTAGAACTTCAAGATAAATATTTCAGCATCAGGCCATATCAGCAAAGGTAGAAGCAGAGAAAATGAAATGTAACAGAACTGAAGAAAAGATTGAAGAAGCGAGTTGTCACCACCACCAAGCAAAAAGATATACTGTCTGAAGAAAAGAAAGAACAAAAGGCAATGATGTATGATTTGCAAACCATGTGCAGCAAGATACAGCAAAAACTGAACTTATGAGATAGAAATCTGATAAGCTTCAAGAAGAATTTCACCTCAAGAAATGAAATTACCATTCTCAATGAAAAACACAGCATTTCCAACTGAAACTAGGGAAATTAAATAGGTCTCAGGAAGAAGTGTTGCAAAAATAGAAACTCCTTGTAGTTTAAAAGATGGCTGTTAAAAAATTAAATATCAGAATTAAAACCTTAACCTTTTACATTTTATTAGGAGCAAAAAAATAATTTAAGAAAACCTTGTTTTTCTAACATAGGAAACCACACTTTAGTTTTATATTAATGTATTTTTAATATCCAGGATCAATCTTTAGAAAGACTTATGAATAATCCTAATTATAGCCACCTTGATTACACACAACATTTCTTTCATAAATTTCTCCTTTATAGACTTTACCATGACTTACTCAGACCATTCATGACATATTTGGACTTTCTGCTTTGTCCTTTACTTCCTCTTTTTTAAGTAGCCAGTCACTGTACTTCAGGACAAAAGTTTGCCAAATAAAATTATTTCTCACATGAAACTATTCTCTTTTATTTTTCACCTTTCTTACCAAAAATGTACTTTCATATCCACAATTTTCTTCACATCTCTCTCTCCTACTTACTAGTTCCTTTCCTTCCTTTCTTTCTTGTTTCTGATTACATCCTAAATCTGTATTTTTGAAAAAACATTTAAATAATATTTAAATCACACAAAATTACTTTTCCTCAATAAACAACACATATTCGTGTCTTTCTTATATTTTTCTCTTAGTAAAAAAGAAAAAAAGTTACTTTTAGGCACACTTTATGCAGTGAATTATATATATATTAATTAGATTTTTAACTATTAGTAACTTCAATTTTTAGCAAGTAGTTTTAAGATCAAATATCAGGTTTTTGCTTGTTTGTTTGTTTGTTTTGAGATGGAGTCTCACTCTGTTGTGACTACAGGTGCCTGCCACCACGCCCAGCTAATTTTTTTTGTATTTTTTGTAGAGATGGGGTTTCACCATGTTGGCTGAGCTGATCTTGAACTCCTAGCCTCAGGGGACCCACTTGCCTTGGATTACAGGCATGAGCCATTGCACCTGGCCCAAATATCAGTATTTTTAGATGGAAACCATTTTATAACATTTAGAAACATGTTTCTCATAACATAATATTTGTGTATAATAATAGATACAAATATATTTAGCTTTTCTATAAAATTTAAGAAGCCAAGAACAAATTTATATTTATGTTCAGCAATTTGTTTATTTTTTATCTTATTTAAAATGACTCATCTTTAATGAGTATCTATAATTTAACATAACTTTAAGATTTTAAATTACATAAGTTTATTTATAGAAGTCTATCCCATCTACATTTACCTAATGTATTAGTCTGTTTTCACACTGCTATAAAAATACTATCTGAGACTGGGTAATTTATAGTGAAAAAAGGTTTAATTGACTCACAATTATACATGGCTGGGGAGGCCTCACGAAACTTACAATCATGGTGGAAGGCAAAGGGGAAGCAAGGCACACCTTACATGGCAGCAGGAGAGAGAAAGAGCAAGCAAGCGCCATGCTTTAAAACCATCAGCTCTTATGGGAACTTACTCACTATCACCATAACAGCATGGGAAACTGCCCCCATGATCCGGTCACCTCTCACCAAGTCCCTCCCTCAACACGTGGGGATTGCAATTCAAGATAAGGTTTGGCTACGGACACAGAGCCAAACCATATCACCCACTTTATTAACTTTTTTAAAACAGTTTACCTAGATTACTTATTAAAACAGATATTAGGCAAAAATAGTCATCATAACCTATGAATACCAGGTGTTTACCTAAGTAAAAACCTCAAATATATAGATATTTTATTGTTAACTCAGAAGATACAGTCACTTTCATTAAACCAACAATATTAACTTAGTCTTATCAAACATTACACGAACAAAGGTCATTCCATTTTAGGCTGGGTTTTATAAAAGTTTTTTAACTTTTGTGTCAAATCCTGACACCTTAAAATATCTATCTGAGACAAGTATGAAACTGTCAAAAATACTGATAATTTTGAAGATATTTCTTTTTTTAATTTACTAATGATTTTAAATCCAGCTTCTTTACTAAAAATTTACTTACGTCACATTACCTGGAAATCATTTCAGTTAATTACTATTTTACATTTTAGATGACAGTCCATTTATCTAAGCCAATAGGAATAGAATTCCTTAAGGGATTTCTGGCTGACTATGCCAGAATTTATTTTGTAGACACAAGATATATTACATGTATATATGCATAACTATACCTAAGCACATGTGTACATACACAAATAAAGACCTTACAGCTTTCATTCTAGAATTTTAGTCATGAAGTAGTAATAAAATCACACTGGTTTATGAAAGACAGTTGAACCAAAATAATGTTTTTGTTACAATCAGGACCTGTTCACAAGACTAAACTGTACATGCCCTGATAGGTAGTTTAATTATGGCTATGGGCCAAAATTTTGGGTAAAATGACAGTTTAATTAAAAAAAAAACAAACAAAAAGCAAAACCAAAAAAATACTCTTTCACCTTCTTTCCTCTTTCAATGTTTACATTTTAGCTAGTTTTTTATTTTATTTTATTTTATTTCCTGAATTGTATAAGAAAAACAAAATTGCCTAGTAGCCTTGAACTAGTAATGAATGTATTTTATGTTTGTTACCTTGGTTTGCTAGACTACCAAATTCAGGCAGAGAATAATTTTACCATATTCTTGGAAGACTAGGGGCAGACGGGCTTTTTCTTTTTGGCCTCTGCATGGTAGAAAATACAAAATTTTTATGTCAGAGATATCTTATATTATTGCTCTGAGGTCAGGATTTTGACCTGTTTGATCTGTATGCCTAATTTCTATAAACATTTATTTGATTCTTTACCTTTTAGATTACTAATTTTTGACCCATAGAGTTGTTGCAATTTATAAAGCCATTATTTTGAAATCTCATAAAAACTTTTTTCTTTCTTTTTTTCTTTTTTTTTTTTTTTTTTTACATTTTGGCTGGAATGCCATAAGCAATGAGTTCTAGCTGAATGCCAGTGGAAAAGTCAGTAGATTCAAAGTAGGCAGAAAAAAAATGTATATAGCAGAGAACATAGAAGCCTATACATGTTTACTTAGAGTTATGGGTTTTTGGAATAATGATCGTTTTAGCTCTGAATTTTCCATGATGTAATTTTACCCATCAGTTTAAAAATATGCGGAAGAATGGCCCATACTGTGTAGACAGCTAGAGTCCTAGAAATCTTGGTATGCCTTAATGTTTGGGAATCCCAATATGATTTTTATCAATCTCTCAGAAACAAAGAAAATTTTATAAATTCTATAGAGGCATGTCAGGAGTTTAGACTGATATTTTACATGGTGGCAAACCCCAGTGGCTTTTAGTTAGCCATCTTGCAACCGCCACTTAGAATGTTTATTTTTGCTCTGGAAAGATTTTCAGAAACAAGCAAGGGGAAAGGGTCAAACAAAGTCAAAGATACTAAGATGAGTATTCACTGAAATTTTAAATCAGGCATGCAGGTCAAACAAAATATTCAACTAGGCATGCAGACCAACCAAAAGTAATTTATCAGAAAAGACATGCCTCACAGACAAAATGTAAATTCTGAAGAAATCAGAATACTCAATCCAGAAAGACATATATCTTTATATCAGGACAAACAAAAACAAAAACAAAAACAAAAAACAAAAAAAACTTACCAAATAAGACAAAAAGTCTTTTATCATTTTATTAAGGTATCCTTATCTAAATCAGACCCCAAACAATGTTGAAAGTCTTCTACCACAAAGAGAGAGGTGCCATGAGAGAGAAGACTCACCAGGGCAGAAAAGGCAGGCCATAGAAGGGAAGAACTCAACCCCAGTGACTACTGCACACGGGTTCCAAAAATCACAAATACCTTCCAAGAGTGCTCCTTTCCAGTCCCCATTTCTGACACCATATGTATCAATGTGAATAACAGACAAGCACTATAAAAGAAAAAGATGTTTATTGGGGTATAAGCATTGCAATGGGAATATCTTTGTTGGAGTAAACTATGTGCGTATTCAGAGAGGTAAAGGAAGTTAAAAGATTTTTAAAGAAAAAAAATGAAGAGAATGACATAATTGTTTTGAAATAACTATTTTTGGCTACAAAGATGAATAACAAAGGTGATGCCAGTCTGTTAGACAAGCAGTTGCTGGGCAGATGTCCTTGCAGAGTATTTTTTGTATAAGGCTGTGATGGCCTTTATGCCATTGTAATGTTATTACAATGGCATTAAAAGTGTAATGGCATTGTGCCAAAAGGTTGTCGCTTTTACGGTCTTTTGTGATAGTTTTTATTATTGAAAATACAAGGAAAAAACCTTCTCTTCATGGCCTTTGGCCTTCTCCAGCTCTATTTGTCAGAGTTTTCTTTATTTTATTTTTAACATTAGTGACTACATTTTGATTGTGACAACTTTCACAGCATGTACATATATCAACTGATTTATTTAGTCCTTTCTGAATTATAATTTAAAATGCATATTGACATTTGGGATTTATTAACCATCTATACATACAGGCAAGTTTTTTTTTTTAATTAAAATATTCTTTCTTTACATGTTTCCCTTTTTTATTTTCTTTCTTTTCTTGACCTTCCTCTACTTACTGTTAAAGAGCATTTGAACTGGGTACTATTTATTTAAGGTTGGCTTTTTTCATGGAACTCAGATCACTTAGTAGAAAAGGCATTTAACAAAGTCAAGGTTATCATGTTGACTTCACAGGGAGAAATCTTTACCATAGCCCAATAAAATTAACTTTAGATTTTCCCCATTCTGTACTCATTCTTCCACATAGCATTAATGCTCTCATCAGTGAAACCTGAGGCCCACGAAAGCATAGGCTAATCTATGGGAGGAAAATATCTTTTTTCTACTCATTTTATGTTTATGACTGAAAGCCCTATAATAAAAGACAAAATAACAAGAGAAATGCATACAAATGTATTCAGTTTAGTTTTGCATGTCATGGAAGTCTTCATGAGGAAAGGAAAAGCCCACAACATAGTTAAAACTAAGAGTTTTTTATGACAGGTTTAAGGAACAGTGGATAGTTGTGGAGAAACACGATAGATCATAGAGGGTGTGATCTAATGTAAGTAAACCAATGGGGAGTGGGAGATCCCGATTGGCAATACCTGTGTGTTCTGATTCTTCTCTGTGTCCTTGTCTTGAGACATAAGGATGTACCTTTCTTCCAGATATAGAGAAGGCACTCCTAACACGAAAGTTTTATGATCAGCTTCAGGAGAAAGTCAGGATGCCCTTATTATGTTTTACGACCTGGTTCAGGGAAGAAGGGCACAAGGAGCGGTGGTGACATTCCTACTGCTAATGTTTTCTCAAATTTCTTAAAATATTCAATTGCCAAGGTGACATATTTTGAGGTAGTATGTCTTGCACCCCATCAGTAACAAGGGACAGGTAGTTAACAAATGTGTGAACAGCCTTCATGGGAACCGTGGCAAACTTGAGAGTGTACCCTAAAAGGAGTGAGCATTAGAGACCTAGCTTCTGGCTTTCATTCTCCTGTATTATGACGATTTGCTGCCTAGTGTTGCTAAACATTCTAGTTTTGTTTCTTTTTCTTTCTCTCTCTCTCTCTCTCTCTTTTTTTTTTTTTTTTTTTTCCTTTGAGACGGAGTCTGGCTCTGTCGCCAGGACGGAGTGCAGTGGCGCGATCTAGGCTCACTGAAAGCTCCGCCCTCCCGGGTTCAAGCAGTTCTGCCTCAGCCTCCCAAATAGCTGGGACTACAGGCGCCCGCCACCACGCCAGGCTAATTTTTGGATTTTTAGTAGAGACAGGGTTTCACCGTGTTGGCCAGGATGATCTCCATTTCTTGACCCCATGATCCGCCCGCCTCAGCCTCCCAAAGTGCTGGGATTACAGATGTGAGCCACGGCGACCGGTCAGAAGTTACATTTTAAATGGTATCTCCTCATTTTTTTTTAATGGCTTTTTTTGGTCTTTCTGTACTTTTCCTTTCCTTTTTTGTTTTCTTGTTGAATATAGTACATCATACACATCTGAAAGTACTAATTTTACACTTCTGACACAGATGTTGATATTTTTCCCAAAGGGTACTAAGTCAGAATATATTAACATTCTATTAGAAATCTACTCAAATAGTTGCCACTGGGGTTTGATATGCCAAGAACAGCATTTTCATTAAAGGGCCATAATGTGACTGTAAGAAACTGTCTAGCCAAGCAAATAAACCTTGCATAGAATCCCAAAATGCCATTGTTGACTGAGGCAGAGGTTTATGAACTTCTTCTCTATAAAAGCTGTACTTCAATATGGCAACTTTGGACTTGGGGAAGGATTGGGATAATATATTTGAGGCAATTAATTTATGTTCATAGTGGTAGAATTGCTTGCCCTTCATTATTGCCCTCCAAACACTCAATTTTCTCTCCTTCTGAACATAGTTTTCTTCTTTTCCCATGGAAATGGTAAAGTCAGTAAGCCAATTCAGTAGACTGAAACCAGATATATTTACATAGTAAGTTTGTTGTAGAGATGGTGGTGCAAGTTGATTTTTGCTGTTTTAATACAACTCTGGATGCCAAATTAAAGATTATTCTATGCCAGTTGTTCTCAATGTCAACCTAAAATAAAAACAGAAAGAGAGAGGCTCTGCCAAAAAATGATTTTACTTGAGAATAAATGACAGAGGATTGTAATCCAGGATACACAGGTTGTGAAAAAAATCATAGTTGTATCTAGATAATCTGAGGTAACGAGAAATTTTTAAAGGCAAAAAGGAGTCCTCATAAACTGCTCTGAATAAAGGTATGTTGGTCACAGAAGCTCATTTCTGGAGCTGGTGTCAGTAAGTTGGTAAACATACGCGTTGCTAGGCAAGTGTTCTTGTGAGAGCATCTAATTTGTAATACTGTTGTCTTGAAAAATTTCTTAGATAAACCTTGTTGAAAAAATATATGTGGACATACAGAAAAAGCAGTTAAGGTAAGATGTGAAACACATATAGGATGTATAGAAACTTTTTGTGGACTTCAGAAAAGCCTTTTTGTTAATTCTTATCTCAAACACAGATGAGTTCGCTTCTTTCATGACCTCCCAGCTGTACCTGGTCCGGGTCTGACAGGAGTGACTTCATCTTAGTACCAGCAGTGTTCACGTTCAACTTTCACATCAGTTTTGAGTTCATATTAGACTAACCTGGAGAACTTTCAAAAATTCTGATGTCCTGGATGCTTCCCATTACAAATTAGAGCCTTTTGGTGGCATATGAAAGGGATCCAAACATCAGTATTTTCCTAAACTCTTTAGTTAGAAAGAGCAGCTTTAAATGATGCAGCTAAGGCAGAGAACGATCATTCTCAGTGATTTTGAGTAGGGATTTTTATCTCCGTGACAGGAATCTCAAAAACCATGAGATCCAGCTAAATTATATGTATCCAATTATTTATATAACAGAAATTTGTTAAAATATTTTTAACAAATATTTTAATACTTAGGGAAATATTTTCCCTAATAAGGAAAGTTAATGTGATCTGGAATTTAGTTAAATTGTAGAAGAAAGAAAATCAAATAGAAATTATCTTCTGAGTGAAACTGAACAATAAACAGGTATTTTTTGCCAAAGTAGAATGAGATATTGGGAGGGGCGCATTAGGCATGGGTGAGAACAATTTGTTCACCTTTGATGGCCTAAGGACAATCTATCTGTATATAACTCACAAGTTGTTTATCATCACTAAAATTTAGTACATAGAACACTGTTAAAATTTTTTGTTTTCATTAATTATATTAAATATATTAACTTTAAATTATTGATAGCATTTGTCAGAGTGAGGTTCTCAAACTTTAATGGACATCATAATCATCTGGAGGGCTTATTAAAACACAGATTGCAAGACCAGCCCAGCAAATATGGTGAAACCCCATCTCTACTAAAAATACAAAAATTATTCGGGTGTGGTGGTGCACACCTGTAGTTCTAGCTACTCGGGAGGCCGAGGCAGGAGAATTGCTTGAACACTGGAGGCGGAGGTGCAGTGAGCCCACATTGTGCCACCAACACAGATTGCTTCCCTTTCATCTGTCAGTTTCTGAATTGACAGGTCTTGGGTGGGGCCCCAAAATTTGTATTCCTAACAAGTGCCAGGTGATGCTGCTGCTGCTAGTGCAAGCACAATGCTTTGGGAACCACTGTCTTATAAGGGATACCTCATTTATCTGGTGATATGGCCAGGGCTCAGATAAGAAACGTTTTAGTAAACTATTTTACCTTTGTGAGCCTCCTCATCTGTAAAACAAAGAGGTTGGACTAGATTATATTTACTACAAAGAAATATTGGATAAGTTAATAATGAGAACCCCTTCGAACTAAAAATGTTCTTTAGAAGAGGATAAATGTTTTACGAAAGAAGAGCAAAGAAGTATTCAGTCTCTACTATAACTAATTCCGATCATTCCTGAACTTTAATACCCAATTAGCAAAACAAAGGCCAGTACCTAGACAGACCCTTTATACTTTTACAGTAGTTTGGAGATCATTTTTCCTCTCTTTTATGTCTCATCACATCCTCTGAGGGCTGCAAGATATTTTTCATAGTGTGTTTTCCAGTCATTGGTCTTGGTGTCTCTGAAAGGAGGCTGGGTATTTATACATATTTTTTTACCTAATTACATTTCCATTGAGGTCTTACTGCTCTACAGAGATTGCTACCTTTTAGCTATTGGCTGATCCACCTTTTAAATCTAGTTTTTCAAAATTCTCAAACAGTTCTGGGTAGCATTCTGTCATCTGGATTGCAAACAGATGAGGTTCTAGTAGAACTCCAGGGGTTCTGAAGCATTATATGCTTCAGAGCATATAATGATGGTTGGACCAGTGGAGGGAGCTGTTTACTTGAGAATCAGTGACCTTTTTGCTATAAGGCAAATATGAACACACTTTGTTGCTGGTGACGAAGCTAGTGCTAAACCACTTATCCCTCTGAGTCAGCATTTTCACTGAGCTACACCACTTATTTTGCTTTTAATTTGAAAGAGATTTACCTTACATTATTGCCTCAAAGGACTGTTCTTTCAATGGCTCTTATGACTAAGTGAAATGTTGGTAAGAGCTGAAAGTAGGAGATGATCTATAAGATAGAACAAGAGAAAGGCTATTTGCTAAATGAGGTGAACAGTTCCTTATTAGTAAGCATATTTGAGGGTACTCAGTCTTAACTCATGTAAGTAATAAATTATCTCTGATAAGAAAAGTTTAAAAAAAGAAAAAGAAAGTACTTCTCCCTCAGTGCATATTTAACTTTCAAGTCACATTATCTTTGGAGTTCCAGAGTTAATGATTATTTATTTTAATAGAATGAGTAGATTTAAATTGGTTAAATACAGACTGTTGAATTTCAGGACTGATGAGGAGTGCCACTAATCTGAAGAAGGCCAGATGTATGAATGGAAGAGAATATTTAATGATGTTTGTTAAAATTTAAGAAGACTAGGCTAATAAAACGATAACATGAAATTAACCTTTTAGATTCCAGAGTTTAAATTTCTGTTATATGTGTCTGTCTGGTTTATTTATGTTTTTCGGTGCCACGCTATGGTTTATGATAGTTCAGAATATCTGATAAACCTGTAATTTATGCATGTTTTTGTTTTTGAATGAGACTATAAACAATAATAAACAAAGCTTAGTTTACATGATATTCAACAATTTGTTTCTAATTTTTTCACCTGTGGACATTTTTGTCATCGTTAATGTAATTGAAAATGATTGCTCAAAAGAAGAATGGAGAGGAAATAGAGATGTAGTCAAGGGACTAGATTCTAAAGGTGCCTTCTCCCCTTCTAGTTGTGTAATTTTTAGGTAATTGCTTACCTTCAGTGGGTTTTGAATATGCTTAATTTAAAATTACAAGATTTAACTTCTAGGCCTTTCCAGTTTTTATATTTTGATGTGTTAAAAGTGATTCTTGGTTATAACTAGGCCACTTAGTTTACCAAATGAAACTGAAAAGCTGAGCATCCCAAGTGTGTTTTAAAATCACATTGATTCAAATACAGATTTATATGTGGAAACTAGTCAAAGTTTAATGTTATGTGGTTAAAAAATACATATATTTTAACTTATAATTTTTGATCACATTTATTTGAGAATATTAGTAATAATTTTTACTAAATATTAGTAATAATGTATACTAATTTTTACTAATTTTGTTTCATTATTAAAATTATTTTTTTTACTATTTTTACATAATGTGTTTTTATAATTATTTTAATCTTCAAAAATACTAAAATTCCTCCCTCTCAAATATGGTTTAGTTAGAATATTACAAAGGTAATATTGAGGCCGGTTGTATTTCTCATGCCTGCCCTCTAATCCCAGCTACTCAGGAGCCTGAAGCCAGAGGATCACCAGAACCCAGGAGTTTGACGCTGCACTGAGCTAAGATCACACTCCAGCCTGGGTGCGACTCTGTCTCTTAAAAAAAAAATTAGTCTAGATTTATATAATAAAATAATGCCAAAGAAATGTACATTATACATTACATGCTGATACATTTTATTTGGAAAAAAAATGCTGTAAATATAATTTAGAAAGCTGATAACTAGCTTTTAGAAATCCCATTAATGTCTTTAAAATATTGTTACACCACTCTTAATTAGACTAAGAGAGCCTTGTGGACTGCTTTGTAGTCTAGTCAAGTCTAAGTTCTATGAATTCCTTGGTTGAGATTTTCTACTAATAGATGGCAGTTTTCTGTGATTAAAAAAAAAAAAAAAATCAAGTTCAGAAGCCTTTGCAGAGCAATCTGTTTAGTTTTTCAAGGCTGTCTCTTCCTACTAAAAGGTTAGAAATATGACATATGATGTGCTTCTTTTGCCTGCAGAGAGATTACTTCATGATAATATAGATATTTGGATTTTGAATTGCATTTCGGGCTATCAGAGATGTCACTAAAGATTTTATTTCATGTACAAGTACATATGTAGTTCTTGCTGTACGTCTCATCTCTAGAAAGCATTAATGTAACTTATTTAACAACAAATTTATGAGAAAATAATGGAGAACTATGTGTATAGTATTTTCCTTTAATCATCATTATCTTTTATACAAATAACCCTGAGAATATAAGTTTGATGGACTTAACAACTTTCTTTTTCAGAATATGTTTAGCTTTCTGGATTTAGGACTACAGCCTCCTATCATTTTGTGTAAAGACATTTCTAGTCTATTTACTATTGATTAATTTTATATGATTCTTAACAATAAATTCAAAATCATACTCTTAAAACTTCACCTTTGGCAACATGCATTCAATTTTATGTTTTCTCTGCTGGCCTGAAATCACTAATGAAAGCCTGAATGTCACGAGGCAATGAGGATTGCCCATCAGTTACAGAGCTTAGCCAACTGTGTAATGAAGTCTTGTTTGTTTGCTTTTATATAGCACTTAGTGAATCTCAACACATTTTCAGCTGCTTAGTGATATTGCTCATTTTAACATTTCACCTAAACTTGTTGCATCATTTTACTAACCATTACTGAACTTTATTTCATTTTGTATACCTAGTAAGGCAGTACCAAAGTAATTGGAACTCGAGCAGATAATAGGCACTAAAATAGAATAACAGCAACATGAAAAGAGAAGGCATCAAAGATGATAAGAAATCAGAAACTACATTTACCATATTTTTGTACACACTATTTAAAAGCTTTTAAAACTAAAGTAAAAAGCAAATACATGTTTATGATTATAAATACATACCTACATACATATATAGTAAGATTACTACAGTAAACTATGTAAGTCTCCTATTGATATTTCTATCTGGGTTGATTTCCAATACCAACAATGAAGTTTTTATTCTCTGGATGAAACTCAGTTTTCAACAATTCAGTTCATTTCTGACAGTAACTACTTGGAAATGAACTGAATTGTTGGCTCTACAGCTTTAGGACTCACTCCCACAAGACTAACTCCACTTTAGGCCCTAATTACAAGCCTTGGGCCACCCATACATGTGACTGGCTGGCTATAAATTGGAGTGCCCCAAATCCCTCCCCTAAGGTTTGATAGGGCTCACAGAATGTATGGAGACACTTTACTTATTAGTAAATAAACTAATAAACATATTGGTTTATTATAAGGAAAGCCACTTAAGAAGAATCAAATAGAAGAGATATGTAGGGCAAGGTATGGGGATGGGGGTGGGAGTTTGCATAGAGCTTCCATGTTTTCTCTGATTGCACCATACTCACAACACCTTGATGTGTTTACCAGCCTGGAAGCTCATCAAATTTAGGTGTTCAAGTGTTGTTTGTCTGTTTGTTTGTTTTTTGAGATGGAGTCTCATTCTGTTGCCAGGCTGGAGTGCAATGGCATGATCTCAACTCATTGCAACCTCCACCTCCACCTCCCAGGTTCAAGGGATTCTCCTGCCACAGCCTCCCAAGTAACTGGGACTGCAGGTGCATGCCATCACACCTGGATAATTTTTTGTATTTTTAGTACAGATGAGGTTTCACCGTGTTAGCCAGGATGTTTTCCGTCTCCTGTCCTTGTGATCTGCCGCCTCGGCCTCCAAAAGTGCTGGGATTACACACGTGAGCCACCGTGCCCGGCCTCAAGTGTTTTTATAGAGCTTACTCTCCAGCCTCTCCTAGTTTTCCTAGAAGTCATTGAGTTGGACTAAAAGTACCAACACTTTGATCACTTGGTCTTTCTGGAGGCTAGCCCCATCCATCCTGAGGCTATCTGGAGGCCCTATCCTAGTTCATCTCACTAGCATACACTTAGGTGCCATCAGAAAGAGTTCATTATGTATAACAAAAGACATTCCTGTTACTCAGGGAATCCCAACGGTTTTAGGAGCTCTGTGCCAGAAACTTGGATAAGGACTGCATTATCCTATTCCATTTTTAATAGTCTGGCCTGTATCCTTCTCAACTTTTGCCCATGTGGACTTTGGGCCAGACTTAATCAAAGAAAAAGAAGTAAGGTATTATATATCATGAAGATTAATGCGAGCACCAAAATTTAAATATGTATCACAAATATATGAATTAAAATATATTTTATGTGTTCTTATTTTTTAAGAGATGGGGTCTCATTATATTGCCCTGCCTGGCCTAAAACTCCTGGGCTTAAGCAATTCTGAATGTTCTAACTAGCTGGGATTAAAGGTTCACCATTGTTCCTGGTTTATGTTTTTAAAATCTGTTTTCATATTGAATGATTTTGCTTTTCATTCTAATTTTGACATTAATACAGATACTACTTTTTTATTAATATTATCTTAACATATTTGTGCATCTTTTTATTTTTAACCTTTTTAACATTCTAATTTAATTATTCGTATATAGCATTTCAGCAGTTTTTGTAGATATAATCAATCGTTTGTTTTAAGTTCAACAAATGATAGCTTCTGTTATATATATGCATATACATACACACAACAAACATTTGAAATACAGAGAAATTTCAGCCTGAAAGCTCACAATCTACCATTAATAGTTTTGTTTTGCTGAATACTAATCACATGTATCTTTACTGAAAATAATTTGACACCATTATCTTTACCAATTAAGGAATCATAACTTTTCTAAATATATTTCTAAGAATTTTCTGAGGCTGTTTCAGGAATGTTTTATGATTCTGTTGCCAGGTATTAGTCAGCAATTTTGGCTGGAAGCCTACAAGCAGAATGGAGATGTTGTAAGCTGCAAATAAACGAATTAAAAGGTATTGGGTAGCTCAAAAAAACAAAACAAACAGAAAATGGAAATAAGTAAGGAAGTTAGGCAATATCCAGTCCTGTGACCAAAACAAGTTCAGCAAAGCATTCTGTGCTGTAATTTTGCTGATCATTAGATGCCACAGCTTGCTCTACTGCTAGTAGGAACAGTGGCCTCTGGATGTAGCTGCTGTTGTCACTGCCACTTCTGTTCCTGGAGACCACTGCACCTCCTGTCATTGCAATGGATTCTCTGTTGTCTGAATAAGAGCATCTGAGTGTTGTACTTAGGTCACTTGCTCATGGTCTAAAAACAAGGGAGTCCTGATCATTAGTTTGTCTTTATCTGGGCTTTTTGGCTTCTAGAATCGGGGTCAATCTACCTGCAACCAAGATTCATAGAGCAGCAATGTTCCAATATAGAAACAGAGTTTATATTCAGGGTAACAACCATAAGACAAATATTGACTGTTACAGAGCAGCCATTAAAGAGATTGAGAAGTTAAGATTTAATGTTGTAAATTAGTTTTTGGAGATAAATAGTCACACTTGGATCACAAAAATGTAACCTGTAAGGAACCACAGAAACCATCTCATGTAGCTGCTTTTTTTCTTTTTGTGTTAGGCAACTGAGTATGAGTGGTTAAGTGTCTTGTCCATTAAAAAAAATAGCATACTGTTTGTTAATTCTTTTCTTTAGTAAATGCTTATTAAACACCTAATACATATTGGACACAACACTTGCTGCTGGGAAAAGAGTAATAATAATAATAGTATAAAAACATCAACAATACATACCCTATTGTCAAATATCTTATATTCTAACAAGAGGAAACTGACCAAAAAAAAAAAGTAATCAGATTAGCAAGAATGATATTGTCAGAAAGTAAATATTTATGTAATGGGGAGTGAACAGGTGTGAATAGTAGTATGATTACCAATTCTACGTATTTTTTTCTGGAAACTTACACTTTTTCCTATTCAGTATTTAACATTTTCATATGAATATTTTTCAGGATAATTTTCTTAATTTACTTTTGCCACTTGGTGGTACTTTTCAGTGTAAAGACTCTAATTCTTCAGTTCATAGATTCTAATTTGTTATTTCTTTGATAATTTTTCCTCTCCATCTTATGTTGTAGAATATCTTAAACAAGGGATGTTATTAAGACAGTTACATACATGCCCTATCTCTTTGCATTTTATTTCTGCTTTAGAATAGTACTTTTGCTTGTTCTTTGTTTGGTAATTTTATCTATAAACCTGCCCCATCTGTTATTCAGTGTGTTTATTAAGAATCTACTTTTGGGCCGGGAGCGGTGGCTCAAGCCTGTAATCCCAGCACTTTGGGAGGCCGAGTCGGGTGGATCACGAGGTCAGGAGATCGAGACCATTCTGGCTAACACGGTGAAACCCCGTCTCTACTAAAAAAAAAAATACAAAAAACTAGCCGGGCGAGGTGGCAGGCGCCTGTAGTCCCAGCTACTCGGGAGGCTGAGGCAGGAGAATGGCGTGAACCCGGGAGGCGGAGCTCGCAGTGAGCTGAGATCCGGCCACTGCACTCCAGCCTGGGTGACAGAGCGAGACTCCGTCTCAAAAAAAAAAAAAAGAATTAAAAAAAAAAATAAAAAAAAAAAGAATCTACTTTTGTTATTGTTATTCAGTTTTGTTGTGCATAGGGGAGAATATCAATTATGATTTTGAGTTTCAAAAACAGAATTGTTTAAAAACATTTTATTCTTTTTTTGTTTTTTTTTTAACTTTCCAGTGGAAATCTTTATCATATTACTTTTAAACCATTTTTTTTTTTTTTTTTTTTTGAAACGGAGTCTCTCTGTTGCCCAGGTTGGAGTGCAGTGGCAGGATCTCCACTCACTGCAAGCTCGGCCTCCCGGGTTCACGCCATTCTCCTGCCTCAGCCTCCCCAGTAGCTGGGACTACAGGTGCCCGCCACCACACCTGGCTAATTTTTGTATTTTTAGTAGAAACGGGGTTTCACCGTGTTAGCCAGGATGGTCTCGATCTCCTGACCTCGTGATCTGCCCGCCTCGGCCTCCCAAAGTGCCAGGATTACAGGCATGAGCCACCGCGCCCAGCCTAAATAAATTTTTACATAACATTTTTACTTGTGTATTTATTTGCTTTACTTTAAAGCTTATTTCCTTTTTTTATCATTTTCCTTACGTTAATATTAAATAGAAAATAAATATTATTTATCTCAATATTTTTACTTATTTACTTATTTTATATATTTACTTTAAATTTATTCACTTATTTTAATATTTTAGTCTTTTTCTTCTATTAGTTTTATTTCTTCTGTTAGCTTTGTTTTCGTGAACTGTAGTTATTTCTTCCTTTTGTTCACGGTGATGGATTTATTCATTTACAGTTTTAATGTGGTTTCCCTGAAATATTCGGTGTCTCAGGATTTTCTACTCCTTTTTAAGTGTAAGGATTTAAGTTAATGTATGATATTGGCTGATAGCTAGAGTGTATTTTCTCAGTAAAGTGACAGCCAAAGATATTATTTATAATTAAACTGATTTTCATATATATAAAATCTACAACTATAATGAACAGGGAGAATTACAAGTAATGAAAATAGGTTACGATTCCTGGAGACATGGTTTAGTAGTTAAGAAATGGTAAGTTCTAGGCAGGCTTGTTTAGAGAGTGGAGGTAACTAATTTTGTGTGGGTGAGGTTCCATAAGCTCATTACATGTGGCAACTGTTTTTCTTGGTCTCAGTAATCACTCAGAATCTTCAGTGGCAGAGCTTACTAATTTCTGACGCTAGGAATCCTTATTTTACTTTGCTGAGATGTTTAAAAGCACTTTAATTAATCACTCAATGAATTAATTGAGTAATTGCATGATTAAAATTTAATTTAATTATATGATTGCAGTTTGTTTGGAAGCAAATGTAAGTGTAGAAGAATTATATTTTCAACATGCAATATCTCATCAGTTTATCTCCCATCGTTTCTCAAGAATCTCCTGGAGCAT
The DNA here is from genome assembly GCF_043159975.1 of Macaca nemestrina. NCBI lineage: Eukaryota > Metazoa > Chordata > Mammalia > Primates > Cercopithecidae > Macaca > Macaca nemestrina. The sequence continues at coordinate 77,567,431 of NC_092126.1, forward strand.
ATGTTCTATCGAAACTGTAGAGTCAGCCAAGAAGGAAGAAGCTATAGATCCAATGCAGGGAGAAAAGTTTTATTTTAAAATACTACATGTCATCAAACTTTGTAAATTAACTTCTCTAAACACTTTTTATGTATTAATTCATTTATGTGTCATAATACCCCTAAGAATTAAGACTTGAATACAGTTAGGATTTACTTCAAAGTCTATACTTGTAAGATCTACAAGGTGCTGCCTCTCCCCGTGCAGTGCTGAGAAGGAAATTAGAACTATGGCCACAGCTATGCAGCAGCCTTTGAAAGCTATGTTCTTCTCCGGGTATTGTGACAGCAATGGGAGAAACTGAGAGACTATGTGATGTTTGACCAGATGGATAGTTGAATGCACTGTTTTACTTCTATTAAATGAAGTTACATGAAGATAAATTTTAATTAATAGACTATGATGTGAGAAAAGTATTAATCACAAACTCCAGAAAAAAAAAAAAAAACACAAACAGACATGCACACGCACACACACGCATTACACACACAAGGAAATGTAATTTTGATTATGTTAACTGGCTCGAAAGTAACAATATTTACTTACTCATAATAACGCATGAACCAAATACTAATTTTAACAATAATGTAGGCAAAGGCGAGTGGATCATGGGGTCAGGAGTTTGACACCAGCCTGGCCAACATAGTGAAATCCAGTCTCTATAAAAATATAAAAAGTTAGCCAGGCATGGTGGTGGGAGCCTGTAATCCCAGCTACTTGGGAGGCTGAGACAGGAGAAACACTTGAACCTGGGAGGTGGAGGTTGCCGTGAGCCAAGATCATGCCACTGCACTCCAGCCTATGTGACAAGAGAGAGACTCCACCTCAAAACAAACAAACAAAAAATAATGTAACTGTTGTACTGCGTTATAAGGTGAGTGTAAGGGGTAAATCTCTATTTACTGTAATGGAAAGACAGTAGATCCTTTATTAATTGATAAACATCGAGTTGGTAGAATTTGCATGTAATTTGGAAATACAAAAGTAAGCGCTAGGAGAAACAACTAAAAGAGCTTCAAATTTCCTAATTCTGAAGAACAGAATCATAAGATAATGGTCTGTTTTTTTCTTTAAACAGCTTTCAGCATTTTTCACCTTTAATTTGAATTTTTAAAACAAGGTACAAATCATTTGCTAAAAACAATAAAAGTTTTCAAATGGAAGAGCAGAGGAGAGAGAACCAGAGATGAATTTATGGAGGAAAACTTTTCAGAAGCCAAAGAAGAGAGAAAGAACAAAAGAGTTAATTCTGTAGTTATTCATTAGGCTCTATTATTAGTTTGGACTTAGAATTTCAAATGTCATTATAGGTAATTATTTTGTTTTACCTTGATGTTTGATACATTTAATCTCTCTAGATACAACTCATCTTTCTCTGTGCCATATTTCTTCTTCTATGCTCCCATCTAAGTTCATTTTGCCTGTCTTTCTCATGTGTCTCATGTCTCAATGGTGACACCCACAATCTACCAAGTCATCTCACTGGAACCATGGCGTCATCTTTGGCTTCTCCACTATTCTTATCTCCACGGGTCACAGTCTTCTGCCAATTCTATTTAGTAGTAAATCCATTTTCTCCTTTTTATTCTCCTCATTATTGTTATGCTTCCAGGTTTATTGTTTCTTGTCTGGCTTACTGCAAGATTTCTAAACTAGAAATTCCAAAGTTTTCTCTTTTATAATAATTTCAAAAATATGCCAAAGCTGAGAGAAAAGTATAATGAATCCCCACAGCACCTAATTTAAAATACTGTTACTTAGCTAAGTCAACACCAGTAAGGCAATCTGTGAACTTACTTTTCATTTGCAGTCTGTATTCCCCCACATCATTTTTTGTTAGTTACACATTTTCAAAGTGTTTATGTATTATGTACGATTTAATTTCCTTTTAATCCCCATTTAATTTTTGGTATAGGTTATATTTATTATTTGCTACAAATCCTTATGCTCATGTATTTACAGTCATTTTTGTTGTGAGAAGTTTGTTTAAAGGGAAGGGCTTATTGAATATAATATTCCCTGTTCATTACAGTTTGTAGCCTACATGCTTGAAAGTAAACTTGGTTGTAAGTAAAATTTTAGGCTCACATTTTCATTCATAAACATATTATTCTATTTTGGGGAGCATGTTATGGTTGAAAAATCTGGTAACAATCTGACTTTTTTCCTTAAGTCACTTGCTTTTTTGACTCTCAGGAAAAAAATGTTTACTGTGGTTAAAGTCTAATGGTTGTAACGGTGTGCTTTGTTTTGTTCTTCTGGGTCAGTTTTCCCTAGTGTGTTGTCTGTCTTTTCAATGTGTTGTTTCAACTGTTCTTTTATTTTAGAAAAAAAATGTTTTAAATCATAGTTTTAACTGTATATTACATTTCATTACTTTGCGTTTTTCACCTCTCAATATCTATTAAATACTTTGGATCTATGTCGTTTCTTATTTTTGATTAAAGCAATATCTTCCTTTCTGTTTCTATTCCTCTTAACAGAAATAATAAAACTTCTAATCTACTTTATAATTCTGATTTTTTTCTTTGAATTATTTCTTAAATTATGTAATATTTTTCTTGCAATCCTCTCTTCTTCAATCACCTCATATCTGAGTTTTCTGTTTTTAAAGCTTGTTTTGCAGTGTTCTTTAATTTTATTAAGTTTCTTTAGCTTGTTTTGAAATACTAAGTTTTTTTTTTTTCTGTTTGATAGGTGGTAGATTCTTTATTTGGTGTGCCTTTATTTGAAGTAGGTAAATTATTCTGTCTTTTATTCTTGTTTCCTTTATATTTGCATAATTTCTACTGCAATTTTTTTCTACTGCTCATATGCGGTAGAAAAATTCCCCCCTTCCTTCCTCACTTTCTCGCTTTCTTTCTTTCTTTTTTTCTTTCTTCCTTTCTTTCTCTCTTTCTCTTTTTCCTTTTTTTTGGGGATGGAGTCTCACTCTGTCCTCCAGGTTGGAGTGCAGTGGTAAGAGCTCAGCTCACTGCAACCTCTGCTTCTCAGGCTCAAGTGATCCTCCTACTTCAATCTCCTGAGTAGCTGGGACCACAGGTGTGCACCACCACACCGGGCTATGTGTGTGTGTGTGTGTGTGTGTGTGTGTGTGTGTGTGTGTGTGTGTTTGGTAGATACTGAATTTCACCATGTTGCCCAGGCTGGTCTCAAACTCCTGAGCTCAGACAATTCAACTACCTCACCCTCCCAAAGTGCCAGGATTACAGGTGTATACTACCATGCCTGGCAAAACTTTGTTATTCTCACAGGTGTTTTTTAAAAAAATACAGTCATATATTTTTGAAAGGTTAATTCTCTTTCCCTTTCCCAATTTATCTGAACTCTCTTAATTTAGCTTCTGTATCCTACAGCTTCTCTCAATGTCAGACTGTTCTAGAAAGGATATCTAGTCCGTGGATTTCAAAGATCCATAGGTTTCAACCTTTTTTCAGAACAGCCTTTAGATGGTTTCCTTACACATACCTTTGAGTTGAACTGTGAAGAACGCTGTCCCAGTTTTGACTGCCATACGCTGATCAGCTGGCCAGGTTTCTAAGGAGTACCTGTAGTTGACTTGTAGGTTCTCCGGCTCTTAAGTTTATCCAATTTCCCTTTGCCATTTCTCTGCTTCCTTTCTCATACATAGCCGCTGACGCCATGTGGACCTTGATTTGTTTTTTGGTTTTGGTTTTGTGTGTGTGTGTGTATGTGTATGTTTTCATAACAGCTCTTTTTAGAGATAATTAATGTATAGTAAAATTCACCTTTTAAAAATGTGTAATTCAGTAGTTTTTGGTATATTCATAGAGTTGCACAAACATAATGAACTAATACTAGAAAATTTTCATCACCACCCCTCCAAAAACCAATCCATTAGCAGTCACTCCACGTGATCTTTTCCCAACAGTCTCTGGAAATCACTAATGTACTGTCTGTTTCCATAGATTTGCCTATTCTGGGCTCTTCAGAAATAAATAGAACCATGAAATGCATTTTTTGCAACTGGGTTCTTTTACATACCATAATGTTTCAAGACTTGCTCATATTCCATCACCTATATATTGCTGAATAATATTCCATTACATGGATATGCCATACTTTATTCATTTGCAGGTGCTGAACATTTGTGCTGTTTTATCGGGGTCATATATGTGACTTCTAATATATCTTTAGGGAAGTTATTGCTTCTAGTTCTCTACAATTTCACTAGTCCAAAACTGCCTTAAGCTATCTATCCTGACTAAACCCTTAGTCACCCTATCAACTTTTATTTTACCTGAACAAAGATTATTTTACATATATCTAAATATGCAAATTCAAAAAATATATAATTGTAAATGAAAGTAGAAAAGAAATGAGGACTAAATATATTTCAAATAGTAATTTAGAAACCTAAAGATGGTTATGAACTCTAATTTGAATAATCTGTATTGTGAAGTTGTGACTGTCCTTTCAATAGACATATTCAAACAAACATTGGATGGCAACCTAAATATTATAGACAGGTTTCCTGCATTAGTCTGGAGGTTAGACAAAATGACAACCAAGATCACTTCCAATTTTTTATTTCTGTAATGTTACATACCCAAGAAATTACCAAAAAAGGCTTTTAATAATCACTGATATCTTATGCTGTCAGTTTTTATAAGCAATTACATTTTTAAAGAGACATCTATACACATAAAATAGAAGCATTTCCGTTACATCACAAAATAGGCATTTCTAAAAATAAACTGAGCTGTTTTCCAAAATCTCACATGTAAAAAGACTATGCTTATAGTAAAGTTAGTGATGGGCAAAGCGACTCAGCATCTATAAAACTTTGCAATTGGAGCACAAAAACAAATGAACAAAATGATATTCCTTATAAACATACTGGTGCAGTTAAATGTATAATATACATATTTAATTCCTAACAATTATAAATATTACAGTACATATTGAACTTTATTTACCAAAAATATCAATCATTATGTTTGAAAAGAGGAACAAGAAAAATTTCAGTTAAATTGCTCTGTTATAAAGATTAAAATGAAAGTTACAAGATATATTAGTTAACTAGGGATGTTTTAAGTAAGTATCGCAAATTAGGAGTCTTGAAACAACAGACATTTATTTTCTCACTAGTCTGGCCATAAGTCTAACAAGGAGTCATGTCAACAGGGAAACACTTTCTCCAAGAAACTCTAGGAAAAACTTCTCTTTCTTAACCCTTTCAGCTTCTGGTAGCTGTGAGTATTTCATAGCTGGAGGCTGCAATACTCCAATCTCTGTTTTCATTTTTGTGTGAATTTATGGAATTTATGCTTTGTGTCCTTTCCTCTTCCTTGCTCTCTCTCAAATCTCCCTCTCCCTTTCTCTTACAAAGACTCTTGTCATTGGACTGAGGACTCATCCAGATAATGTAATTATGATATCTATATTTTACAATCATTAACTACAACTGTTAAGACCCTTTTTTCCAAATAAGGCAATATTCACAAACTTTCAGAATTGGGATGTGGGCATATATTTGGGGAGCCACCATTTTATTCAACATACAAGAATGGTGGCAAACTATGTAATAATAACTTCCAAGTCAGAAACGTTATCTAATTCAAGCCAACAGGTAGATTTTTGGGGTCAGCTGGCATCATATATAATATTAAATCCTCTCGTGGCTTGCTGCATTCAGTGGTTATTTGGTGGCACAAAGCACTGAAATGCTAAGGAATGCCATGTATGAGCCAGTGCAATTTCCACTTCATATTGACATTGTTTCCCTATTTACTTGTCACATATGACTAATCCACTTTACAGAAAATACACATTGTAGGAGAAAGACTATATTTCAGAACAAGCCATAAATCAAATATAAATAAGCTAAAAACTCTAATGCTAACATTCTAAGCTCATATTACTATTAGAATTTTTAGAAAAAGCAATATTATGTTCTTATTATTGAGAAAAATTGACAAGTTACTTTTACAAATCATTTAACTGAAGTTTGAGGTGAGTTTATACAATTGGAAAAATGATATTATATCATATGTCACTAAAAGTTTTAAATATGAAATAAAACCTTATTCCTAAAGAAAGTACTTCTTGAAACTATTAGAATGGGGATATAAAACAGAAATATGTTAAAAATAGTTCACATAATATATGTCTCAAAAAGGGGTCATCAAAATATGGATTTAATGACTAATATTCAAGGATCACAGTGAATTCCTAAAATCTAAACCTTTCTAGCTTTTTCTTCTTTTTTTTTTTTTTTTACCTTTAGGCTATTTTCGTCAACTTTAGCAATGTGAAAATTACTGAGCCATAGTATTTCCATTAATACATTTGTTGACTAAGACTGAGACAGAATCAGATCCACTGCATGTCTTTGGGGTTGAAAGAGGAAATATTTTTCTGTTCTATTTCCGTCAGGCATTCTATTAAAGAGAATATAAAATACCTTATAGGTTAAGAATTATATTTATAAGAGTCTTTGAAAAGTTTTATTACCTTATTGAAACTCTGCACTGGTTTCAGTGAAATCATCTTGAGATGCACAAACATTTTATAGATCATGTCTTATTTTAGAGTAAAAGCAGATATATTTTGAGATATGACCACAGTGGAGTGACATTACCTGGCACTTTCTTTAACAAATTGGGAGTAAAATGTATTTTTTTTTCTTTTGCCTTACTCAAGAACTATTAGGCTAAATTTTAGAAATTATCTCACTGGTACACTTATTTTAAGTAATCTCACTGCTTATAAAAATCAAGACATTTCTAGTGCAAGAAAGAAACGAGCTCTTAGATTCACAAAAGGATAGCTGCTTTGCACGTGTAGTGTAAATAGATCCCTTTCAGACTTAAAATTGGGCTTGCTGTTGTTAAGGGCTATCAATATTTAACTTACCAGTTTAATTATTTACTTTATCTGTTTTAAGACTAGAGACTTTCAGATGCATAGCATATACTCTAGAGAAGGGAGGGAACATTTCAAACAGGTCCCACGTTTTACCCCCTTTTGTTTTGTTGCTTTACTCAATCTTAAATCCTTCATTACCTTCCTTATCTCAATTTACTCATTCATTTGGTGGTTTCAAAAAAACATCATAGTACATGTTCAAGGATCTCTACTTGTATGTCTTTGGCAATTTCTTGATTTTTATATTAATGGATTTCAGGTTAATTCAACAAGTTCAAAAGTTATTAAGCACTTAGTGTTCTCTAAGATGTTCATTTAGTAACTGTAATGTAGATAAGGTGGATAGGGCATGATTCCCACTTGTGCTGCCTTAGATCAGTGCAAAAAAGCTCCTGCCCTAAGCTCCACAAATCAGAGAAACTTGAATAAAAATAATTAAATAACACACAGACAATTCTCAGCACAACTCATTATTTGAAACACTTGTTCTCAGGATTAACATCATTCAGATCCTAGGAAAACTTTACTACATATCTTGGCATACCTTATAACAAAAGGTGATTTGTCGTGGGGTGGGGGGAGGGGGGAGGGATAGCATTAGGAGATATACATAATGTAAATGATGAGTTGACTGGTGCAGCACACCAACATGATACATGTATCCATATGTAACAAACTTGCACGCTGTGCACATGTACCCTAGAACCTAAAGTATAATTTTAAAAAAATGTAGAAGAAAAACAAAAGGTGATTGTATACAAATGCTTTGAAGATTTGTGGGTTCCACAATTGCCAGTGTCAGATATGTACTATTTCTGAGTAAAGAAAAAGTCTGAGAGGAAGAAGCACTTAAAAATAAAAACAAATTAATTTTTTAAATCCTTTCAGTTAACAAATGCATTAGACTCTTACATAATAAAACATTTCCAAGGGATATTGAGTGTCTTTTTTTTTTTTTTGTACCTCTTTGTGCTCTTATTTAATCTTTAGAATACTCAGAAATAAGCATCCTTTTATTATTAATTAATTTATTTGTTTATTTACTTATTTATTTATTTATTTTGAGACGGCATCTCACTCTGTTGCCCCAGCTGGGTGCAGTGGCGCCATCTCGACTCACTGCAAGTTCCGCCTCCCGGGTTCAAGCCATTCTCCTGCCTCAGCCTCCCGAGTAGCTGGGACTACAAGTGCCCACCACCACGCCCGGATAATTTTTTGTATTTTTCAGTAGAGACGGGTTTCACCGCGTTAGCCAGGATGGTCTGGATCTCCTGACCTCGTGATCTGCCCGCCTTGGCCTCCCAAAGTGTTGGGATTACAGGCGTGAGCCACTGCGCCTGACCCAGAAACAAGCATCTATCTTTTGCAAGTGTTGCACATACTGGCTGAGGAACATTTTTCAATATTTAACCATTCATGCTACTCACTCTTAAATCTGAATAAATGTAGTCTTAGATATAACATGTAAAAAAGGTACAACTGGATGGATATTTGATAACAGATCTGTGAATAGTTCTATTTTTATAAAAGTATTTAATGGCTTAAAATGAGAATTTTTTAAAATTAATTTTAACATTTATTTACATAATTTTATTAAATATTTTTATAGTTTTCCAATTTATTCTAGTAGATTATTTTGAATATTTTTTTAAAAATAACAAGTATATAAAATAACTTTAATTTAATACTTTTACATTTACCTTGAATTTCATTTTTATTAAAATTTGTTGAAATTTTATACTTATAATTAAATTTTATTAATTTATTTAGATCTTTATGTGTGAATCTTTATTATTACCATCATGAGTAATTTTACTGAAATGAAGGCAAAAAGAATGCGCTTTATAAAATAGACATATATGAAATAGTAATAATTTATGAAATATATATGTATATATAATATGCCTGTATACTTTTGCATCCTTACCTCAGCATCTTATCCACACGGAATCTAGGCATTCTCTGTGACAGCTACATATGTCTTTGATATGTTACTTACATCAGTCTTAAAAAATAATATCCTGACATTTTTTGAAAACATGTGTCAATAGGAAGTTAGATTTGCTAATGTAAAAGGGTAGAGTATGTATTATTTCGCAGTTTGTTGTTTTGATTTATGGTTTTAAATATTAAGACACAAGGATATGTGGCCCTGTGTTTGTACTTACGTTCTGAGTACTGAATCCTACCAATGTGAGGGGCGGACCATATTTACTCTTTTAGGAGGCTGCAACTCAAGCAGAAATATGTATAAAACTGATCCAAGCAAGTACCTATGAAGGATTCTAATGGCATGTTCCAAAATGCCAGTTATGCCCAATGATGAAAAAGTAAACTAACACTAACATGACAAAATATATATTACTTTCATTAGAGCATTTGTGATATTATAAGAATGAATACTAATTGTGAAAAAAAATGACAAATAGAGGAAGTATAAAGTTTTAAAAATAAAAAGACCCATAATTCAGATGGATGTGGCAGGAGGATTGCTTGTGGCCAGGAGGTTGAGACTGCAATGCACAATGGTCAATGATGGAGCCTTTGATTAGTCACTGCCCTCCTCTAGCCTGGATAACACTGCCCCAAATGAAAAAAAAAAAAAAAATGCACTTGCAAAAATATTCAAAATCCTAACACCGTCAAAAATATTATTTTAGGTGTAGTTGTAAAATCTTATTTAAACTTGTAGTCTTGCTTTCTATTTATGAAAACAAATTTTTTAATTTGAAAAATGTACATGTTAAAATATTCAAAATTATCTGGAAGTATACATCAAAAATAATATTTTTGCTATACTTTTAAAATACACTATTTTTACATATATGTTTACATACTGAATCTTTCATAATTACTGAAGAAATATAACTGGTCTTAAAATTCAAGAGGACATAAAAAGGGAACTAAATGACAGGTGAGACTACATTTTAAGTAATTTATTATTATTTCCCAATTAAAATCAAAGGAACAGGATGGGTCAAGTAATTCAATATGCATTTTAATTAGCAAGAAAAACATTAATTAAACTTAGCTATTAAAATGACTTTTATGTTGTTTTTAGCTGGTAATAACTTTGTGAGAGGCAAATAAAACAAAACAAAACTGTGGTTTACTATTTCGCTGAGCCTATCAGCTGAATTGCCTAGTTTAGATATTATTTAGTAAGAGTCTGAAGGTAAATACATCATTTCATGTGTTAATCTTCTATTAACTTAGGAAAAAGATCCCATCTGCACTCTTGATGAAGGATATGTGCCAAGAGATATTTCCCAGTACAAGGAAAAATAACAGCTGAAGGTAATGTTGCAGGATTAAGCCTGATATTTTAGGCTGCACAAATGGTCAGAAATTGATTTTGTTTTAGAATTGATTACCGTATAATTGATTTCTCATTCAAACAGAAAAAAAAATCTGTTAATCTATTTCACATTTTTAAAATTCTTACATTGTGAATTATTATCTACCTTTTATTTGTTGGCAGTATAGATTCACATATTTTATTTTTCATTTAAGAGTCACATATTTTATTTTTCATTTAAGTGGCATTATTTCTGATCCTATACACAACTGAAGATCTCTTTCAAGTTTATACATAAATGGAAAATAGTTTGAGTATGACTTCTGATTTTTAACGTTCTCCTGTAAAATTTAATCACATTGCTCCATTGTTATCTCATGAGCAGGGACCTGAAACCAACCTGTTATTTGTTCTTTTTTTCTATCTCGATGCCTTTCAGATTTTTAATTTATCTTCGTAAATCAAAAACTTGCTAGGCTACATGGTGGTCTCTTTTCATTGATTTTTTTTTTTTTTTTTGGTCTTAGGGCATAGAAATGGTTTGGATTTCAGTTCTCTGTAATATAAATAATGGTTTAATGATTCATTTATAATGTAGATTATTGCTTCTGCTTCAGTTCATCTCATTTCCTTCTTGGAGACATTTGTTGGAAACATCTATAATTCCATATGTGCAATGTGGTGACATGCTGATGGAAGAGTATTCCGTCTTCCCTTTGCCAGAAATACCACCAGCCTTCTGCTGGCCTCCCAACTCTCTTCAGATCTTCACTCAAATGTCACCTACTGAAACATGACATCTTCCTGGGCCTACCTGTGTAAATTCCCGCTTCCTCCTGCAGCTCCACATTTTCTAAAAGCTTTTATTTTAAATTCAGAGGTACATGTGCAGGTTTGTTACATAAGCAAACTTGTGTCATGGGGAATTGTTGTGCAGATTATTTCATCACCCAGGTATTAAGTCTAGTACCCATTTGTTATTTTTCCTGATCCTCTTTCCCTCCTCCTACCCTCTACCCTCCAATAGACCCCAGTGTGTGTTGTTCCCCTCTGTGTTCATGTGTTATCATCATTTAGCTTCCACTTATAAGTGAGAACATGCAGTATTTGGTTTTCCTTTCCTGTGTTACTTTGCTAAGGATAATGGCCTCCAGCTCCCTCCATGTCCCCGCAAACCTGATAAAAGCAACATGATCTCATTTCTTTTTATGGCTGCATAGTATTATATGATGTATATGTACCACATTTCCTTTATCCAGTCTATCACTGATGGGCATTTCGGCTCACTCCATGTCTTTGCTATTGTAAATAGTGCTGCAGTAAGCATATGCATGCATGTATCTTTATAACAGAACAATGTATATTCCTTTGGATATATACCCAGTAACGGGATTTCTGGGTCAAATGGTATTTCTGTCTTTAGGTCTTTGAGGAATCGCCTCACTGTCTTCCACAATGGTTGAACTAATTTACTCTCCCACCAACAATGTATAAGTGTTTCTTTTTCTCCACAACCTCACCAGCATCTGTTATTTTTTTTTTCACTTTTTAGTAATAGCCATTCTGACTGGTGTGAGATGGTATCTCATTGTGGTTTTTATTTGCATTTCTATAATGATCAGTGATGTTCAGCTCTTTTTTCTTATGACTGTTGGCCACATGTATGTCTTCTTTTGAGAAGTGTCTGTTTCTGTCATTTGCCCACTTTTAATGCATTATTTTTTCCTTTGTAAATTTGTTTAAGTTTATTATATTATTATAGATGCTGAGTTCTAGGCCTTTGTCAGATGCATAGTTTGCAAAAATTTTCTCTCATTTTGTAGGTTGTCTTACTCTGTAGATAGTTTCTTTTCCTGTGCAGGACCTCTTTAGTTTAATTAGATCCCATTTGTCAATTTTTGCTTTTGTTGCAATGCTTTGGCATCATTGTCATGAAATCTTGTTTGTTCCTATGTCCAAGATAGTATTGCTTTGGTTGCCTTCCAGGGTTCTTGTAGTTTTGTGTTTTACATTTAAGTCTTTAAGCCATTTTTATTTAACTTTTGTGTATGGTATAAAGAAGGGACCTAGGGTTAATCTTCTGTATATGGCTACTCCATTAGTTTGGCACCATGTTTTGAATAGGGAATCCTTTCCCCATTGCTTTTATCAGGTTTGTTGAAATCAATAGTTGTAAGTGTGTGGTCGTATTTCTGGGTTCTCTATTCAGTTCCATTGGCCTCTGTGTCTGTCCTGTACCAGTACCATGCTGTTTTGGTTACTATTGCCAAAGTTTGAAGTAGTATAGTCTCAACTAATACAGTTTGAAGTTGAATAGTGGATGTCTCTAGCTTTGTTCTTTTTGCTTAAGATTGCCTTGGCTATTTGGGCTTTTATTTATTTTTTATTTTTTGGTTCCATGTTAACTCTAAATAGTTTTCTCTAGTTATGTGAAGAATGTCAATCAGAGTTTAATGAGAATAGCATTGAATCTGTAAATTGCTTTGGGCAATATGGCCATTTTAACAGTAGTGGTTCTTTCTATCCATGAGCGTGGAATGTTTTTCCATTTTTTGTGTGATTGTTGATTTCTTTGAGCAGTGATTTGTAGCTCTCTTTGTACAGTTCCTTCACCTCCCTTGTTAACTGTATTCATAGGTATTTTACTCTTTTTGTGGCAGTCGTGAATGGGAGTTTGCTTGTGATTTTGCTCTTGGCTTGACTGTTGTTGGTGAATAAGATTGCTAGTGATTTTTGAACATTGATTTTGTATCCTGAGACTGCTGAAGTTGTTTATCAGCTTAAGAAGCTTTTAGGGCTGAGACAGTGGAGCTTTCCAGATATAGGATCATGTCATCTGCAAACAGAAATAGTTTGACTTTCTCTCTTCTTATCTGAATGCCCTTTGTTACTTTCTCTTGCCTGATTGCCTGGCCAGAACTTCCAATACTATGTTGAAGAGGAATGGCGAGAGAATACATCCTTGTCTTGTGCCAATTTTCAAGGGGCATGTTTCCAGCTTGTGCCAATTCAATATGAGGTTGTCTATCTGTTTGTCATACATAGCTCTTATTATTTTGAGGTGTATTCCTTCAATATATAGTTCCTTGAGAGGTTTTAACAAGAAGGGATGTTGAAATATATCAAAATCATTTTCTGCATCTAATGAGATAATCATGTGGTTTTTGTCTTTATTTCTATCTATTTAATGAATCACATTTATTGATTTGTGGATGTTGAGCTAACCTTGTATCCTGGGGATGAAGCCTATTTGAGTGTAGTGAATAAGCCTTTTGATGTGCTGCTGGATTCTATTTGACAATTTTTTTTTGAGGATTTTTGTATCCATATTCATCAAGAATATTGGCCTAAAGTTGTTTGTTGTTGTTATTGTATGTCTATCAGGTTTTGGTATCAGGGTGATGCTGGCCTGGTAGAATGAGTTTGAGAGTAGTCCCTCCTTTTCAGTTTTTTGAAATAGTTTCAGTAAGAATGATATCAGCTCTTCTTTGTACATCTGGTAGAATTCAGCTGTGTATCTGTTTCGTCCTGGGCTTTTTTGGTTGGTAAGTTATTTATTACTGCCTTAATTTCAGAACTCATTACTGGTCTGTTCAGGGATTACATTTCTTCCTGCCTCAGTCTTGAGAGGGTTTATGTGTCCAGGAATTTATCCACTTCTTCTAGATTCTCTAGTTTATGGGCATAGAGGTATTTATAATATTCTCCAGTGGTTGTTTGTATTTCTGTGGGGTCAGTGGTAATATTCTCCATATCATTTCTAATAGTGTTTATTTGAATCTTCTCTCTTTTCTTCTTTTTTAAAAGTCTAGCTAATGGTCATTATATTATTCTGTTTTCATGCTACTAATAAAGACATATTTGAGTCAGGGTAATTTATACAGGAAAAAGTTTTAATGGACTTACAGTTCACGTGGCTGGGGAAGGCTAACAAACATGTTGGAAGGCCAGGAGGAGTAAGTCACATCTTACCTGACGGCAGCAGGCAACAAGAGAGAGCTTTTGCAGGGAAACTCCACCACATAGAACCATCAGATCTGCTGAGACTTATTCAGTGTTACGAGAACAGTACAGAAAAAACCTTCCTCCATGATTCAATTTCTTCCCACCAGGTCCCTCTCATGGGAATTCATGATGAGATCTGGGTGGAGACACAGCCAAACCATATCATCTATTTTATTAGTTTTTGCAAAAAAGCAGCTCCTGGGTTTGTTGATCCTTTGAATGGTTTTTTTGTGCCCCTATCTCCTTCAGTTCAGCTATGATTTTGGTTATTTCTTGTCTTCTGCTAGCTTTGGGATTTGTTTGCAAGTGGTTCTCTAGTTCTTATAGTTGAGGTGTTAGGTTGTTACCTTGAGATATTTCTAACTTTTTGATGTGGATATTTAGTACTACAGATTTCCCTCGTAATACCACTTTAGCTGTGTCCTAGAGATCCTGGTACATTGTGTCTTGGCTCTTATTAGTTTCAAAGAACTTCTTGATTTCTGCTTTAATTTCATTATTTATCCAAAAGTCATTCAGGAGCAGCTTACTCAATTTCCATGTAATTGTATTTTCTATTCTTTTCCTTGTTCCATTTTTATCACTACTTAGCATATTAAATGCTTTACTTATTTATCTGCCTTTTCTCACTAAAATGTTATTTTATGAGGGCAGGAATTTTTGTCTTTTCTTTTTTAAAATTTTTTTTTGGGTCTTATTTTTCTGTCTCTTGTATCTATTTTAAAATCTATTATTTAAAAATATCTACTGATTGGCAGATATATGTAGTCAATGAGTGTAGGCTAATAAATGAAATTGTGAGGAAGGGTCATGTGTGTATGTATCGTGAGTGGGGATTAATGAGAAGGCAACTTATTTAGTTTGATGCTCATTTTTTACTAGACATTTTGTGTTTACTGTCTTGTTAAATTTTCACAACAATCCACTGAGATTTATATGGTCTTTGGCATTTGTTTGATATTTATCAAGGAAATGTTCCAGAGTTCTTATAGCTAGTAGGGAGGTTGAACTGTTAAATCTTTTTTGTGTTATAGGACTGATTTGCTTCAAGTGAAAGCTTACTAGAACATTTGAGAAATGTTTTGGTGAATAAATAGGAGTCTGCTAATTTGATGGAATGACACTGGCATTTCAGGGAGAGAAGAGGGCATGCAAAGGCAGAAGTGTAAAATACCAAGGTTTCAAATCCCAGGGGAAATGTGGAAAAATAATACATATACGATACCATAGAATATTGATCTAATATTTTAAGTAATCTCAGACTTTTATTTTTATTTATTTAACATACCTTCCTATAATTGGTCATAATTTGAATTTATTTTAGTAAATATTATTGGATAGGGGGATAATTAACAATTACGACATTGTTCCTTGGGGAAAATAGCATTACCTGATAATATTGACTTTGGGTATAGTTTCCATGTATTAAATGAAACTAAAAGTAGAGACTGTCCATATGTAATACAGAATTTTATTAATCATTAGAACATTTTTTATTTAAAATACCCATGATAAGGATTTTTTTAAATTAGAACTGAGACCCATAACTGTTTAAAATAAAACTCTTTCATTGATTACATTCAAGGAATTGACTTAAAGAGATGAGTCACTGTTGCCTGGCCACAAGAAATGCAAGTTCTTATGTGATCTCTTCCCTGCTTAGTTACCCAGTTAATCATTAAATCCACTTTTTCTTCCTTTGGTTATTTCTGTATTTGTGCCTGCTGTCTCTCTAAAGGGACTGATTTTCATTCCTTGAAATGTTGAGATGTTTTTACTTTCTTCCTGCCGCCGCCGACGCCGCCTTCTCCTCCTCCTCCTCCTCCTCCTCCTCCTCCTCCTCCTCCTCCTCCTCCTCCTCCTCCTCCTCCTCCTCCTCCTTCTTCTTCTTCTTCTTCTTCTTCTTCTTCTTCTTCTCCTCCTTCTTCTTCTTCTTCTCCTTCTCCTTCTCCTTCTCCTTCTCCTTCCTCTCCCTCTCCCTCTTCTTATCCTTCTTCTTCTCCTTCTCCTCCTCCTTCTTCTCCTTCTTCCTTCCTTCCTTCCTTCCTTCCTTCCTTCCTTCCTTCCTTCCTTCCTTCCTTCCTTCCTTCCTTCCTTCCTTCCTTCCTTCCTTCCTCCCTTCCTTCTTCTCCTCCTCCTCCTCTTTCTTCTTCTTCTTCCTCTCCTTCTCCTTCTTCCTTTTTGTTTGCCCAAAATATATGTTCTACTTTATATCCCCACTCCCCAATTCCTAGTAGTAGTTTTCTAAACTGATCACATTCCTGTTATTTCCAAAAAGGAAAATCAAACCATTTTTATAATATTTTAAACATTTCTCAATATATAATTTGAAAATATTTTAAAGCTATGCCAAAAATGATTAAATAATCAGAACCTCTTTCAACCAAAAGAGTATCAAATACATGCTGTTACTTGCATTCAGTAATATTAATGATATTTCATAATATCTATTGATCTTGCCACTGTTTGTTACATTGCGTATTGGACTTTTAAAAATGTTATCTATCATTGGCTGGGTCCGGTGGCTCACGCCTGTCATCTCAGCGCTTTGGGAGGCCGAGGAGGGCAGATCACAAGGTCAGGAGATGGAGACCATCCTGGCTAACACGGTGAAATCCCGTCTCTACTGAAATATAAAAACGATTAGCCGGGCGTGGTGGCGGGCACCTGTAGTCCCAGCTACACAGGAGGCTGAGGCAGGAGAATGGCGTGAACCCTGGAGGCGGAGCTTGCAGTGCCGAGATGGCGCCACTGCACTCCAGCCTGGGCGACAGAGCGAGACTCCATCTCAAAATAATAATAATAATAATAATAATAATAATAATAATAAGTGTTATCTATCCTCCTGTTCATCTCTTTTATTTAGCATACCAAAGTCTAAAGAGATTACATTTTTTAGCATTCTTTTATAAGCAGTTAGTAGAAGATGCGGAACTTCTGTCTCCTATTAAGAACTTTTTATTCCAAATCATGTTATCTCATCCTAGGTACAGGATATTTGGCAGGAGTATCATTTTTAAAGTGGTTGGTTTACCTTGATTTTCAATTATTTTAGCATATCTTCTAAGAAAACTAAGA